>NC_141693.1:619071800-620328724 GCF_964263255.1 Lissotriton vulgaris
TCAAAACCTCTGTACCCATTTCAATAAGTGATTGGTCCGTACACTGTGTGCAACCATATGAAGGTCCGATAGCCGGAGGCCAACCTCTGTAGTGATTGCATCTATTTTTCCCTTTCAAGGTGGTGCGCGATCCATAAATGGCTTCCAATATGTCTGCCCTGGAAGGCGCCTCTTCTGGCTCAATTTGCTGAGACCCTGTTTCTCTGGTACTTCATGAGGAAGAGCTCTGCTGAGTCGCATGTTGCATAATGGTGGTGCCCTGGGTGTCATGGGGTTCTTATCTTTACCCATGTTCTGTGTGCTACCCCACCTCTGGGGACGTACATTCTAACAGTCTATGTGCTACAAGATGGAGGTTGGGGTGGTTAGTCCATCCCTTCAGATGTTGCAGCGTCCCTGAATGTGCCAACCTCTATACACGCATAGAAGCCCCCTCATCTATGCTAGTCTAACATTTCAAGGGTGAGTTCCCTCCAGGAATGCTGCTACTTAGCTTTTGATGTGTCCATTCTATTTCACATGTACCAGGGCTTTCCATTTAAAAGTGTCTCCAGACCACCTCCACTAGGCTTGGCCGAGGGACAGGAGAAGCACCCCATTGCTCCTCTCACCGCGGTGTCCGGCCTGCACGTTTCAACTGTTGAATTGCTGCTTATCTGTTTCTAGCCCCTCCATCTCGTAGCCATTTTGTTTCCCCTCTGTTGCATGCTTGAATCCCACCTCTCCTCAACCATGCAGGTTTCATGCTCGGTGGGCCCCATTCACTCCTTCGGCCTCAGATCACGTCACCTCAGTCTTTTTCATCTCCCAGGAAGTGGTGGGGCAGGCCAGGCCGAACTTCTTGCCGCCGCGGGGCTCGGCACAGGTCCCAACCAGCACCCGTCACTCCAACACACAGTGCGGTGGGGTGGGACAACTCTGTCTCTCTCCTCTGGCCACCGCTGTCACTGCCAGAGCTTCCAAGCAGCCCTGAGATGCTGCTACCCCGAGTCCGTCTGCCTCCACAGTTCCATTACACCTCTGTCTGCAGTACAGCGCTCCCCGCCCCAAGTTCAGCTTAAGGCCCGGACCTGCCTTCAGGTAGGCCACAGCACCACCCGGCATCCTCTGCAACACTGCTGCATGTTTCAGCTGAGCGATCTTTATACAGCAGGAATGCTGGTCATTAGTTAACGGAAATTTCAGGTTTCAATCAGGCAGGATTATTAAAGTATTATTGCTTTGGTGAGCGGATCACAGTTTTGCACGTCTGATTGGCTATCTTCGAAGGTCACACCTCCCTTACTTCTCTTATTTACTGTAGAAGGCTAGTAGCCCCATTGGCGAGAACAGGGCTACATGTTAACAACTCAGCTGTGCTAACCTAGGACTTGATGCCCAAGTCAAATCTAATGTAAGTTTTGAGTGTAAGGCAATTTTAGAAAGTTACCACTCTGTTTCCCAAGATTTCCAGTGTCTGTTTGCAGTAGCTGCCCTCAAGACAGCCTTCTTCCCTCCTGGGTAGAGGTGTGATCGACTCCCAGGAAAGGACACAATAGAGGTCTGCAGTTGAAAGAGGTGTTACCTCTTCCTGGCAGGAAGCCACACTGGGTGTGGGTCCAAAAAGTGAGCTTAAATAGGGAATCCAAAAACCACAGTTGATGGACAGAATGCAGAACAATGTCATACATTCACCCCAGTTCAGAGATCTGGGCCTAAATCCATTGTTTTTGCACTCCACACCACCCCAGTTCAAACATGACCATATGCAAATCAGCCTTGACCCTGTGCCTCATGGGATCAGTCCAGCCCGAACTGCCAAGCCATGTCTTTCCTGGACCGGAATCAAGCATCCTAGGACCGGTTTCTGGCTATCAGCCGTCTTCAGCCAGGATAGCTTGACTCCAGTGGTGTGGAGAGCATGGGACTCATGTCTGATCATACCCATCTGGTGTGGAGAGCATGGGACTCACGTCTGAGCCGATCCTAGGATGCTTGATTCCGGTCCAGGAAAGACATGGCTAGGCAGTTCGGGCTGGACTGTTCCCATGAGGCACAGGGTCAAGACTGATTTGCATATGGCCATGTCTGTACTGGGGTGGTGTGGAGTGCAAAAAAAACGATGGATTTAGGCTCAGATCTATGTACTGGGGTGAATGCATGACATTGTTCTGCATTCTGTCCATCAATTGTTGTTTTTGCTTAAATAGGGAATCCACCATGGTATGGCAAGTGATGGACACACACGAGAGAGGATGATCTTTTGTTCTAATTGACAGGTTGGCATTGGGGACAGAGAGGGTAAAACGGTTGCCAAACTGGTTTTTCCATGGACATGTATCCCTCAGGTAACCACACTTCTAGGTGGGCCAAACCCTACATGCAGAGAGAAGGGTTCTAACATCTTAGGAGTTGGCAGAATATTACACTCTGCCATAGCTAGATGCCACACATTGCAGGAAGTCATCATCGGGCAAGAGGGGACCTGGTAGCCACTGGCTAGAAGTCAGTGCATCCCCTGTGGGCACGTTGAGTGATAAAACTGGCCTCTGATCTTGTCTGTGCTAGAGGGAGGTCTGAAGAAAGACTGCCCTGCTGTTTCCTGGACCTGGCAAACAGAAGCTGCATCAACGACTGGACTGCACCTGCTGCTCCTGGGCTAGCAAAAAGTGGACTGTACCTGTGGTTCGCTGCTCAAAGAAAAGTCGTCCTCCGAGCCACAGACAGAAAAGGTGAACTCCAAGAGTCAGTTGTCTGACTTACTGTTACACCTTCAGGGCCACAATGCTGAAGGAGCCACCTTGGTGAATTGGTAGCCACAAGCGCTTAGTTGCCGCTGACCGCTAAAGAAGAAGGGAAGAGGGGATGTGTTCAGACTCCTTCACTTTCCTGGGGGATTTCAACTACCATTTAGAATTATTGAAGGACTCTGACACAGTAGCCCTCACAGACCTGATGAGAAGTTCTGACCTGATCCAACAGGTGACGAGCCCCACGCACTTGGCAGGACACACTCTAGACGGTATCTTCTGAAATCATCCCAACTTACGGTTTACGGGCACACTGCCTTTGACTTGGACGGATCATATGGGAGTTCAGTTTGAAATTCTCCTAGATACCCATCCCATGGCAGAGAA
Organism: Lissotriton vulgaris; assembly: GCF_964263255.1. Lineage (NCBI taxonomy): Eukaryota > Metazoa > Chordata > Amphibia > Caudata > Salamandridae > Lissotriton > Lissotriton vulgaris. The sequence continues at coordinate 619,074,917 of NC_141693.1, forward strand.
AGGCCCTAAGATCCAGATTCAAAGCAGATCCTGGAATACTATTAAAAGCACAGACTTACAGGCAGTACTTATGACCTCTGTTGGTCAGTTACCTTCTGATCCAGAAGAAGCAGCCATTCATTATACAGCTTGGGTAGAGTCAACCTGTTATACACTAGCTCCAGCTAGAATGATACGCCTGAGAAGAATTAATCCCACATCCCATTGTTACTTGGAAGACTTAAGGAGACAAAAACTTTCCTGTAAGCTCCTTGAGCGAATCTGGAGGAAAAATTATTTGGTAGAGGAGAAACAGAAATATAGACAAAGTCTATCTATCTACAAACAACTTCTATTTGAAGCAAAGAAAAGCTTCTACACAAAACAAATCAATTCTGCAAACAACTCTACAAAATAACTTTTCAAAACTGTCTCAAGTCTGTCCTCCCACACCACGACAAAAGTTGAAGCAAGTCAGAAACTTTGTGACAATATGGCCAAGTTCTTTCTGAACAAAGTAGAAGCTATCTTTTTAAACTTCAGTCACCCTAATTCAGAGGAAGGCAGGATGCGGTCAGAGGGAAGGCAGCCAATTACTGATTTCCCAATGGTTTTTAATAAATTCAAGCATCTGTCCACGACAGACACTGAAAAGCTTCTTCTCTCTGCTCGATCACGCTCCCCTCATGACACCTGCCCAGTCCCAATAATTAAACGGGCACATGAGACTGCGGCTTTAGTTCTCACTCCATTGTTTATTACAATGTTTGAAGTCAGACTCTTCCCTAGCCCCTGGAAATCGGCTTCGATACTGCCACTATTGAAAAAGGCTAATCTGGATCCAAAGGAGCCAAACAACTTCCGACCCATATCTCGCCTTCCGTTACAGGCAAAATTGGTTGAGAAAACTATGAATTTACAGCTCAGTACGTTTCTAATTGGGACAAACGCTCAGGACCCAACTCAGTTTGGGTTCAGAGAAGGGCATAATACTGAATCTGCATTGATAAAATCTTCGGAGGAAATTGAGGCTGTGGACAGGGGAGGCAAAGCTGCGCTGATTATGTTGGACCGGTCCTCAGCCTTCGACACGGTCTATCATGATGTTCTGATGGACTGTCTGGCTGCGTGTGGTTTCCAGGGCAAAGCTTAAGACCTTCTTAGATGTTTTCTGTCAGATAGATCTCAGATGGTGGCACTGGGTAATTTTAACTCTAAACCCTTCTCACTACCGTGCGGATTTCCCCAAGGGTCCTCCCTTAGCCCTACTCTTTTTAATGTTTATGTTATTTCACTAGCTACCCTGATCAGATCATTTGGCTTCAGCTTGACTTCATATGCTGACGATACGCAAATTGTGGTGGCTTTACGGCCTGGTCTGACATTGGGAATCGAAGACAGGTTCCATGATTGCATGGCAGCAATTGGAAAATGGATGTCACAGAATTGCCTAAAATTGAATTCTGAGAAGACCGAGGTCCTTCTGTTCCGAAATTACCCTAACTTATGGACCCCAAGATGGTGGCCTAAAGACATGGGGTCACCTCCTGCTCCGGTCAGGAAGGTGAAGAACATCGGAGTCATTATCGATAAAAAACTCAACTTTGGGGACCAAATCAATGCTGTGCCTCCTCCATCCATTTTTTTATTAAAATTATAAAGAAAATTCTGCCCTTTTTGCCTATATCTTGTCAGAACAGTAGTCACTGTCCTCATTCTGTCCAGACTTGACTACTGCAATAGCCTGTATCTAAATATTCAGGAACGCTTTGCAAATAAATTGCAGATGCTAGAGAATGCAGCCGCGAGGCTGATTACAGGCAAGCCCAAATACACATCTATTTCTAAGGAATTAAAGAAACTATACTGGCTGCCAGTCGAGAATCGAATGCTTTTTAAAACTCTGAGTATTGTGTTTAAGGCACTTCATGGGATAGGACCGAATTTCCTAAAACAGAAAATGCAATGGTACACACCGGGTAGAACCCTGCCGTCCGGAGGAGCTAAGCTGGTGACTGTGCCACTCATTAAAAAATCCACATGGGGAGGGAGAAGCTTCGTTTTATGTGCAGCCAAAGCTTGTAATGAGCTTCCCCCCTTTTTAGGTCTCGCGGCGATTACCGCGCGAAAGCTCGGTCTCGCCAGAGACCTATAGTCACCGGCTCAGCTTCCTAGGAGACAGGAGATGGGCACGCGCAGGCTCAGCAATCGGATCGGCGCGGGCCGCGCGCAGACAGCATGCCAGAAACACACTTGCGCGCACACCCATCTCCTGTCTCCACTGCAAGCCTGCTGCTTACTTTCAGTTTCCCTCCCCCCTCAGCCGCCTGCTCCACTGCCCATCACCGCGCACAGGAGTGCTCCGATCACACAGCACAGAACCCCCCACCACCCCAATACCCCACGGCCCACACACCGAGGACCCTCCTTCCCACTGCAGGCAGTCAGTCTATAGAGCTCAGTAGAATGCTAGACTGTAGATGGCTCCACTCAAAGTAGCATTCGACAGCCAGATCCTGTATCCTCCCTCACGCTCATCCCGTGCACTTTATCACCCTGTCCGTACATATTTCAGTACCCCTCTCTGTCCGACCCTTCTTCCGTATTCCAGTCCGGTACCCCGAAGTAGTCCCCACTGTCTGCTCTCCCCTCCAGCACCCATCGCTCTTCAACCACGTTTCAGTACTTCACAATGTGACCCCTCTTCTCAGTCTATGCGAGCCTCCATGAGCAGCTCACACTGTCCGATGCCACACCAGGGCCGCTCACTGACATTACTTTAGCACTTCACACTGTCCGCTCCCCCTAGCCACACGCTCCCCCGGCCACAGCAGACTCCCTTGCGCCGCTCGCTTCTTACCTTCCCGTGAGAGCCGGACCCCCGGCGCAGTACTCAGTGTCGAGTTCCTGAGCTCCATATTCGGCTTGCGGGAGCACGGGCTGGAATCCGCCTCCACCGGACAGGAAGAACAGCGGGGCATCTGTACGGTCCAGCCCGGGGTGCCCTCGGGCTTATCCAAGTCCATGCTCTGCACTTTACGCAGCTGCTTGCCCCTCCAGTCAGCTCTGGGCGGCTCCCTGCCACCACCGCCAGGATCCCAGAGGCCAGCATGACCTCCACGCTCTGCACCACTCGCATTCCCGGACCCTGACCCGCTGGACGCTTGCAACCCGGAGGACGCACTCCTGTTCCCGGCCGCAGCCGTCATTTTTTCGGCCAAGGTTTACTTTCACTCTACTGGACACCGGCACGGAGCCGCGGGAGGGAGCGTGGTCAAGTGAGGCGGCCCCGCCGTGATGTCACCACACAAGCTGTGGAACCACGCCGAAGGAGTCTGGTACAACCTGGAGCTCTGCTCTATCAGACTGCTTTCAAGGACAGCATACTCTTGCACACACTCTCACTGCTCACCAATTCAAAGTTTGCTAAAAATTTAATGCAACGCATTGTCATGCACAATACCAATAACTCAAACTTTAATGCTGCGAGACCTATTGCATTGTAAATGCTTGTTTGAGAAATGCCACAGACCTACTCAACTTTCGGAGAGGCATTAAAACCTGGCTTTTCACTCACTAACCCGGATAACTTGACCTGATCTCAGAGAATTAGTGGTTCCGCGCCAAGACACCTCGGGTAATTGCTGCGCTTTATAAATAATGATAACATAACATAAACTCAGCCTGGGAGAATGAGCCCTGATACTCATAAGTTGCACCTGAGTCTGCTGGACCAGAGAGAGTCCTCAAAGTGCAATTTGGTGGCCCAAGACGGACATTAGATGCAGTTAAAGGGAACTGTAGCCGAAGACCAGTGGCAACTGTTTTTTGGGTGAACTTCACCTCGACTTGAAGGACATACACATCTGTGGCCAAAGTCGCCCCACGACATTCGTGGATGGAAGACTGGCTCCAGGAAGACCCTGGTCAACTGGATCAGCATGCCCAGCATCTACAGCATCATTTATCCCTAGCATTATGATAACTCCATTGATGTATATGGCTGTTTGCCCATAGAGTCTTTGACTTGACTGGAGACTGCTTTTATTGCAAGGTAACTGTCCTGCTAAGCCTTACTGCCCCCTGTGACTTTCTCCCTGCCTTAGTTGGTTGCCTATGTGGGTCGGAGTACCGGAACACAACTATAAAAAGATTTCAAAGTAAACGCTATTAGCTGTAGTTGGCAATGTTTGTTTGTATTTTGAGTGGAAAACATTGATTTATGGTTTGCTCATTAATTTATATCTCCAGAAACGTTTGGTGGATTTTTTTTATTTTTGGTGTCTAAAAATTCATAAAAATAAAATCTATTTTTATAAATTGGTGTTTTAGTTCCTTTGTGTCGTGTTCCTTTGTTATTCAATTGTTTTGGTACTTCTATATGCTTTTCACTTGTTTCTTTGTTAAAGCGTGACTGCTTGACGCCACAGCTACCCTATATTTGCGCTAAGGTTTTACAAACGAGTCTGAGTGGACCCAAGACGGGCTAGTGAGTTTATTGCACGGTGAGGTCGCACAACCACACCATATAATAAACCATGTTTCCTCACAGAGGGCCTTTGGGTCATTCCTTTTCAGCCATTGGTGGGTATGAGTGTCATTTACACTCTGCTTCCATCCATGACCCTGTACTGCATGGGGTGATGGTTTAATCCACATCAGTCATTGGCCCTCTTGCCTTATGATTGACTGCATTTTCTTATCACGTGCACATCCACCATACATGAGTGTGTTTCATTATCAGGGCTGGTTGGCCAGCCTTTTAGTTTCGATTTTCTCCATTTATAGGCGCCCTTTCTTATCCTTGCCTTCCCAAATTTTTATATTAATATCGTTAAGAGGATACTACATCACCCCAGGTGCCCACTTGCTTGCCTCTCATTTCAACTGCAGTGCGCCGCATCTGGCATGGCTACTGTCATCTAAACCAGGTGACCATTCTGGAATGCAGTTGTTCCTGGTGCATCCTGTTTCAGATTGGCAACATGATGGTTCTAAATGTGGTGGCCATGCTGGAACTTTACAACTACGACAACATATTTACAATGCCATTGCTATACAGACACCCACTACTTTGTTTAGTTTCCTTATGTTAATCATATTCTTGCTGTGTTTCTTGGATATGTTGCTCATTTTGTGTTTTATTGTGTTTGTGTCAGAGGGTGAATGCAAAAATGAGTCGGTGAACAGTTGACTGAACGCATGAGTGGAAAGATGAATCACACAGTGCAGGTACGATGAATTAATGCACCAGTGACACAACAGGCACTTTCATTCATATGACCTGTTGGCACTTTCAATGCCTGTCATTTGCAATACGTTCTCCTGGTTATGTAGATGCTGATAGATTAAGTGGCCGCTCTGGTTTCTAGGCAGTGTTTTATGACGGTAGATGATTGACCTGGTGCTAATAAACATTATGAAACCATTTTAGGTTCCTCCTACATAGCCTACACATTTCTAGCTTCCTAGTATCTCTACTGCTGGTGGCCTCGCGTGTCTGAAGGGGAATCTTTCCACATAGGTGTGTCTGTCAAAGTTGCTTTAAAGATTTCTTATTAGCGCCTTTTCTGCTTGGCGTGATGAGATCCTGCATTACCTTGGACTTTGCTGAATAATAAGTGATATGACGTGAATTTTACATGAAAGTGGAACCTGTCTTATCTGTATCTAACTAGCATTTAGTCAGTTTTTCGTAGGTTAACCTGACAGGATAAACCTGTTCCCGTCCAAGGGCACGTAATCGGAAAACTGGATTTTCTCAGTTTTACCGAGAGCCTTTGCTTACTGTATGCAAAGATTGATGTAGTTAAGAAGTCTCCGTTTTTATTTAGTTGTCTGTCTGGTGCATCTCTCACAGTTTTACCCCTTCGTTTTCTTCAGGCTCGAACTCTTGCCTTATGCCCACACGCCGATCACCATGAGCCATCTGAAGCTGCTGGCTGCCAGGCTGAAACCCTGCGCCCTCCCGCTGCTCTCCAGGTACTCCGCAGCCTCACAGATATGTCCTCGTGGCAACCGCGTCTTTTCATCCGAGCGCGCCGAAACTTTCTTGAGTGGCACCAGCTCGAATTACGTCGAGGAAATGTACTATGCGTGGCTTGAGAATCCCAACAGCGTTCATAAGGTAAGCCCAGCCTTGAACCTTATGTGAAAGTGTCAACATTGCAAAATCCATGGATTGTTGAAGACGAAAAATCGAATATTTAGTAACAAATTCTGTGTATTTTGATGAAAATTTGGCACCTTTTTTACTACAATTCAATTTTTCGTGCAACTTTTGCACTTTTTTTAATTGAACCTTAAATATGGAGCAAAAACATTTCGCTCTTATGCACGCTGGCTATTTTGTGTGTTTTGTTGCTGACCACAGTAGGAGTGGCAAATCAAAATGCTGTGAATCGAGTACACTTGAACAATTTGCCTTGCTGTTGTTTTAACTCTATATACGTAGATTCAGTTTACTTGCATGCATTGTTATTGAAAAGCTTCTACACAAATGTATGTTAACAAATATTGCCCTGAAGTTTTAGGTAGCTTTTAGCGTTCCGTGAATTAAAAAAAACTAAAGCTGACAGATTGAGTGAAATCCAGCTTTCTTAAATTGTAATGGCTAAAGCAGCAGAAAGAATTGAGAAATGTAAGAAACTATTACCTTGTAGTACTTGGGGAGAAATAAAAGTGCAAACCACCAATTAAATATATGTAAATCATTCAAATATATCTCAGTCTCCGGCAAGTAGAGCAGCTAATACTGTTCTATGGGCACAATATCTTCAATATTTCATGATATTCGTTATTAAACTGCAGTAAATGCCACAACAATGCCCTTTCACTGCCAAAACGCTGTCGTTGTTACTGAGTCACAGACTGCTTCCACCAGTTACTTGAGATAAGGCAGAATGCCTTACAAAAGTGAAGCTGCCTTGAAATGTCTTTCAACGAAGTGTGGAGTCCTTTGTTGAACGGGTGGTGTATTTATTTCATAGTTTTGTTTCTTGGACGTTCATGGCGGTTCCTCCTCTTTGAACCTTGTGAAATCATGGCATTCCTAATAGATTGTTGGAGTAGGATGTTGATTATTGTGTTGGGCAGGGTCATACAGCCTACACTCAGTGAGGAAAACCTGTGGCCAGTGGCTGTGTGAATGGCTGGACTTGTTGAAGGAATAGAATTAATTTGTGGAACCCCTTAGAGTTCACCATGGGTGAAAAATGACAAAATAATGGGATGCCTCTTCTTGAAGAAAGTAAGAAGTTCAGCAACAGAAAAAATAACAAGACCCTTGCTTCACTTCCTTGTTAAAATACCTTTAGGTTTTTTTTTTGTCCAGAATCCCAAATCATTGATTATTTTAAGAGCTATATTGGCTTTGTGTAGCCGCTCCAGTCCTGTGAGAGGCTGTATGTTACTTGGCTTGTAGGTATCGCCTTTCCATTCAAAGTAAAGCCATCTGCTGCAATTTTTGTATTCCATCAGGGCTTCTCCTTGGCATTTATCTTATCAATGGTAGGAGAAAAGGGACTCCTGGACATTGTGTCCTTGGGTCTAATTTAGCTTCACAGAAAGAACCGCAAATCTCACGAAATTTCATGTGAATGTGTGAAGCATAGACTCATTTTTGGAGAAGATATTTTGATTTGAATTTCCCACTGATTTGAATGGCAGCTTGGGTACAAAACAAAGTTTTCCAAAAATGCAGCTAAGTTGTTGTATTTGCACAGCTGTCATACGTGGAGTCACCCTGGTGACGACTGACCGTTTATTCTTGCTTTATTTAGGTATTTTTTATAGGAATTTATTGTTGTAATTTTTACCATAGGCAGATGCAAGCTACTCATCATTTTTACAAATGGCTGTAATTCTATGAGTTGTTATGTGTTTATATGGAATTGTTGAATAGGACTTACACAGTATGTTCTTATTGATGATATTAAACCAGGGTGCAAGTCTTGGTTCCAAATGCTGTTAGATAAAAAGCTATCACTGGTTGAATGCGTCTCAGATGATACGCGGCAACAAGGCAACTATATAAAGCCTGTGACCCCACCCCGAGACTGTCACCAAACCATGCTGCAGGTTATGTTTCAGGGGCATAGGAAGAATGGTAAGTTACATTAACTGCTGCAGTAGTAGGGGTGCTTTTTGGTTAGCACATTGTATCCAGTGACTTGGGCCAGGATGGTGTTTGATTTACTGCAGAACTATAATAAACTGCAACGTTTACCTGCAGGATATTGTTAGAGTTTTTAAGACAGGTCAGGTGACCAGGAGTTGGCAAAGTGTACTGCTGGTTCAGGCTGATTACATGATGGTTGCGGTGAAATTTTCTGAGAGGAGATTGCAGCAGTCTAGTGTCCTCTTAGGGCATAGGAGTGTGCCTTGGAGTCCCCTCCAATGCAACTCGCACCAAGACAGCGAAGACTGCAAGTTACAAAAGGAAACAAGCATTGGCATAGCCAATAGTTCTCGCCTTTGGGACCTTATAAGTGTTTAGCCATGCAACACTTGATGTTGTTGCACCAAGGATATTGTGCTGGATAGCTAAAAACTTATAAGCTCCCAAAGGCGAGCCCTATTGCCTATGCCAATGCTTGTTACAAATGGCATTGGTGTTGGCCAGATGTAAAATCGCCATCATTTGGATGGGTCAAAGGACACTCAAGATAAAGCACTTGCAGAGGGACGTCCAGGAGTGGTCACTAGCAGAGCAGACCATATGAAACTTAGTAGAAGGGACCAAAGCATGGATGAGGACATCAAAGTCTGGCAAAAAATATATATATGCGAGAAACTGTGCACTCAACTGCGTAGCCATTTTATGAGGTAACATTCTAAAGAGTAATAAAAACATCATGATGTGGTCCTTTACCGGAGTCAATCTCCCCCCCCCCACACATCCAATGCCCCATGTCACGTTACAAGGTGTTCAGGCTGTTCCACGCAATCTGCGTAATCACGGCAGGTACGTACAGAACTTACAATACATGCACCTTTGCTTCTAAAGGACACAGTGTCACTTTACTTTTATGATAATTTAGTAGGAACAATCTCCGAGTGTAACATGGAGACACAAAGCCTCACTCCCAGAGATCCCAGAATATTAGAGGTGTAGTTAGGTAGTTCGGCAAATTCTGCTTTTGCTGCTTTCATGATACAAGTTCAACTTCGAATAGGTTTGCTCAGATCTATCACTATGTTCCCTGACATGTAATGCACAAGGAGCAATCAGACTGTGTTATACTTGAATTATGTGGCAAATCAATACTCCAATATGTCCTGTGTAAAATGATTCTGTAATACGCCCTGCCAGGAAATCCTATTAGGTCAGTGGACACAAGCAGTAAGCTGTGCCAGTATTTGATAATAGTAAAAGACACGTTTTACAGATGCAAATAATAGCTTTACAGATGACTTTGCCCAATAACTTTGACCAGCTAAGCTTATGCCACACAGTTGTGTTACAGTGGCAGAAAAGTCAAAAGGAGGAGAATCTATCTCACCTTAGAAGCACATGATTAAAAGTTTATCTGGAAAGCAGCCAGCTACCCACTCAGTGAAAGTACCATATGCTCCAGTGACAGAAGCAAATACAACTGTCTTTTCCTGCGGGCATTCCTGTAAACACAGGGCAAGAGGCCATTTACACACACATTCCTAAGTCTGGAAACCATTAGGGATGGGTGAGCCTTACCTCAATAGCACAGCAGGAGGAGCACGGGGGCACAGGCTAGCCAGCTCCACGCCAGCAGCAGGCGACCCCTCTGTTGTGCATCTCTCCTCCTCCTCCCGGAGCTTCTAGGGGCCGGGCAGAGACGGGGGGCTTTGGTGGCTGCTAGAGATGCAGTAAGCAGCAGCACTCCGACCAGTGCCAAGGAACCGAACTTTCAACACGTGGGGCCAGATGCCAGGCTGCCCCCCTTCCTCCCGGTTTCTCTCTTTCGAACTCTACTTTGCGGCAGTGATTGACAGGTGTGACCTTCTTTCTGTTGATTTCCTGTGCAAGGAGTTTTGCTGCGGCTGGGCAATGCCTTCTCCTTGCCACACTGCCCTGTGACCACGACGTGCGACCTGCCTCAGCAACAGTTTGTGCTGCTGGAGAAAGTCTTGTGAAAACATTTGTTTGGAAGGGGTGAGGCTACTGTGGTGGCCGGTCGCCTACGCTGGGAATAGGCGGGTGGCACAGGCAGAGAGGGGAGGGGATGAGAGTCGTACACTGCCTTTTACCTCCCAAAGCCCGTTAAACTCTTCATGCATAGTTTACTACATCGCGTTAAATGTACACTGGTGTAGTGAATTATGCGCCAACTCTTGCATGGCCAGAGGGTAAATATTTCAAGCGGTCTATTGGTACAACCACGATGCACATAAACAAATACAATAGTATTGCAATTGCGGTGGGCAGTAGTAAACTGCTGTTTACAATTCAACTGCGACGGTGTAGTGTTACTTATTTTTGCTCTCGGCGGAAGCAGAGTTTGGAACATGTTGGAAATTTCTTTCTCCACAGCTGAAGCTCACGGCTAGAAGTAGATGTTTAGGAGAAAAGGGAGGGGGCAAGGGGGGTTCAGTATGCTGAGATTTTTAAGAACATAATGTAGTTTGGTGTATTTGCCTTTGATGCTTGGAAATTTACGATAAATGGCTCCCTTTGAAGCTTGTTTAATATTTTATACGTTTGTGCAAACTATGATGGAATTTAAATTCAACTTTACAGGGGGTTTGGTAAAAACTGAATAGAATCTAAGTTAGGTGGGTTTCAAAGGAGACAAGACAAGCACAAGCGCACGCGCCTCGTGCGGCAGCAGGGGGGTTGGAGGGGGCCAGCACGATTCACTTGCGGGAGCCAGCAGCTGGCGCCGTGATAATTGATAACATATGTCGCCAGCCGCTCGCTCCCGCAAGTGAATTGCCACACGTGCACTTGTTGCCATTGAAGGCAATGGAACGCATGCGCGTTTTTGGTTGAAAAGCCGTACCGATAGCTAAAGGTATTTTTGCCTATGTAGTGCATGGACGCTGAGAAGGTGAGACCTAAAAACCAGCAGGTGAACGAGGGAGAGAGACAAAAAAGTGTGGTATAACAAGGTGTAACAGTGCAAAAGTAATAGAGAAAAGACTGTGGGGGAGACAAAAGTGTAAAGTTAGAAGGGAAAAAGAGGAAGATATGAGAAGATTATTTAGCCAACTGAGAGTTTGAAATATAAGGGCAAAAACAGATCCTTAAGTCCTGCTTCCTAGAAATAGAAAAAGCAATGAAAAATCATTTTTTCTTTCAATTTGGCAAACAAACAGTAATATTTATCTACATTAACATATTGCCCATCTGTGCACTAATCGGTCCTCCATTGGTTAAAGTGAGTGCTCTTTTTTAGGGCATCAAGCTTAATAATCACAGCATCTCCATTTATAACAAAACTGTGTGGCGTATCTACTTTTCGACCTAACCGTCATGCCCCCATATGCAGCCATATCCCTTCTTTGCTGTTGAAAAACCTACTGATTTCACATGCTTACGTATATGTTTCAAATCTTTACATGGTTGATACCTTCATAAATTAGTCATTTTCTTGTTGTGTACCTTCAAGCGTACTTAGCTGTTCATCCTCTTATTTTCTTGAGAAGAAAACTCAACAGGGAGGAGGAGGGGGCAGGGCCTTTGCCCATCAGCTCGCAATACTGTGGAATTATTTTTCCTGCACCCTGCAAGAAAGGGTAAAACCAGAAGAGGGTCATAGCTGAGGCATTGAAAGACAGAGCCAGAGCAGCAAAGAATGGAGACTGGAGAGGGGAACCAGAAGGTGGGCAGGGTGCCTGGTGGTTTGAGAACACGTCTGGCGAGGGAAGGGTTGTGACCTTATTTTATTTCATGCCCACAAGTAGTACAGATGTTACTATTTTCATGAACTTTTTCACCACCCTCCCCTTCATGTTAGTTGGGTACGAGAGAGGACAAGATGCAGTTAAATTCGAAGGGTAAAGCGGGTAAAGATGATGGGGGACAACTTGGGCTTAGTCATGTTATGGGGAACATGTTTGTGTTACCAGTTAACATCCTTTAATTTATATTGCGGTGGTGGGGGGTAAAAGTTCAGAAGAGATTCCCTGTGCTCCATGTTCAGGAGGAGCTGAATGGGGGGTTCATACTGGTGTAGTAGAAAGCATGCATAATAGTGTGGGTTCACCTAGGGTAAATAAATGAATGATTCCAGAGAGTAGAGGTAACTGGGACTTTAAAGACTGATGGGTAATAATAGCGAATTGGGTATGAAACTTATTATGGTACCCGGGAGTTAACGATTGGAAACGGGATGGGTGGGAGCAACAGAGGGGGTGTGGTGGGTGAGTTTTACTGCTTAATTGGTAATAATCGGGTCTTCTTCCAGAGGGTGCACATTTCATTGTGAGAGGAGTGGTTTGTTGACATGGCAAGGATGTAAGTTTTTTTATATTTAGTAATAATATTTTATTCAAGATTAAACCACAAGATGAGATTAGAAAATAGAGAAGGTGAGAGCACAGTTATGAGAGACAATGCAAAATCTGATGGGTCCATTTATAGACATTTTCTAATTAATATACCCCTGGGACATCACTTTGTTTTAATATTGCAATAATAACATCCCAACAGCCACACACATCCAAGCAATAACTACAAAATATCAGTGCGACAGTAACATGCCATGACAGCAAAGCTACAGAATACTCCCCCCTGATACAGACTACAACACACAAAATGACCATAAGACAAAACAAAACAATAACAGTGTAAAACAGTGCAGCAATAACACAACATACCAACATCACACCAAAAACATAGTAATAAAACCTGAAAACAGACTGCACAGCGCACCATATCATATTTCAACGGTTCAGGAAAACTAGCAGTTAAAATACATACAAAAACATAGTGAAATAGAGGTTGTAATTCTACATTGAATCCAATTTACACATTCATCTTTAAAATATCATTATTCCTGCACATGCTTTAGATAGATAAACAACAATCCGATAATAGCGCAGCACATGACAACACAGCAACAACAAAATACAATACATTACTAAACACACAGCAGTAAAACACATTTAAACAAAAACAACCCAGTAACATAAATCATACAACTCAAGAAAATAGCAACACAACAAATATGAACAACACTTGAACACATGTGCCACCCATCTACATTCACAGCTTATCAACCATCCATTGAGTCCACTAACCTTTTCCAAACTATCACACTATAGATTGCTCTGCATTTTGACATGGAAAAAATCAAGTTTGGGGTTTTGTACATGCAATGTAGACTGCACTTCCAGATAGTCATGCATGAGGTCATGAGCATAGCGTTGTTGAAGTTAGAATAGCATAGCTCACTATACCTGAAAATATCTCCCCTAAGCTTGGTGATCAGCGGTGAGGATAGGACTTGTGTTTGTGTAATACCTTATAGTAATTCCGTGTTCACTACAGCTCTATCCATAGATCAATTCAAATCTATTCCTTCTGATTGGCAAATGTTTTGTCTGAGTTAAGCTAATTGACATTTTCTAATTTTCAATTCTCCCAGTTAGGCCTTTTATGATTTTTCTGCTGAATTATGTCTCTCTCTGGAGAAGCCTTTCCTGCACCAGCAGGAATTGAGTTTATGCTGGCCAGGTTAGAATGCTACACGTTGCATCAGCTGAAAGATTTCTGGAAGGACCTCCAAGTTTCTACAAGGGTATACACCAGGAAGGTGCAGCTACAGAACGCTTTGATTGCCTGAGCAGAGACCCATGAGGCAGGGGATGACACCCTAGAGGAGGAAGAGCAGATCACTTAGGAAGAGGCAGACTTCAATCTAGAACCTGAAGTGGCTTTGGAACTGCCTGTGGATGGAGTCAATGACTTGCCAGAAGCAGTAGTGCTTACCAGAGCAGGGAGCAGTGTCTCCTCAAAGAACCTGTCGACAGAGGAGCTGACAGACAGGAGGGAGGAAAGAATTATAAAATTGGAGCATGCCAAGTTGGAGCAGGCTCGTGAAAAAAGGAGGCTGACCATGGAAGAGAGGAAACTTTCCCATGAGCGCAGGCTAAGAGAGCAGGACATGAGAGTCTTACAGGTGGGGTCCAGCAACAGCAGTAATGTTGGTAACATACTTACAGGATCTTCAAGTGAGTCCAGATTCCATATTCCCAAAGATGTGGTGCCCAGTTACAATGTGGAGGATGATGTGGATAAATGGCTGCCAGCCTATGAAGTGGCTTTAGAAGTGCACAGGGTCCCAGAGGAGTACTGGTGGGGGGGGGGGGAGGGGGTCGTTTTTGTCGGTACATGCACACGGTGGAGAGGAATACACACCTTACATTAGAGGTGGGGGACCAGGCCAAGTACATTGCCATGAAGCCCATTTTTGTCAGGAAGTTTGGTTTGACACAGCCCCCCCTCTCTGAAAAACCACAGAGGACAGAGACCCTTGCATGCCCTGGGTCGTTGCTCTTAATACTGACAGCTGTCAGTGGCCTCTGTTGGTTGCTGTACCTGTGGACAGAGTTTTCCTTGGGTTGTGGACATAATTCAGACCCAAGGGCTGGAAAGGTCCACATCACTTTTTTGGGCATGGTGGTACTTTCTGCCTACTGGGATGCATCTGTGAGGAAGGTAAGGTTAGGTTCTCTACAGATGGAGTCCCCAGGTAAGGAGAAGGAGCTAAGTGGCCCCAGAAAGCATAGGCGGGGATCCAACCGGGTTCAGAGAGGCATAGAACTGACAAGTACCCCGGCTATTGTCCAGAGCCTATCACTATAAGCAGGGAAGTCCATCAAGATATTGATTAGGCTAGCCCGGCTTCAGTCTTGGTGGGTCATGTAGCAAATGACCCTTTTTGCAGGGTTACCCCAAACTTTTTGCCTTCCGCCTCCTCTTTTTCTGACCTCGTTTTTGTTGGCTTTCAGACTCTGAGCACTTTACCACTTCTGACCAGTGCTAAAGTGCATGTGCTTCTTTCCTAAACATGTATAATTTGTGTATACCCGATTGACATATTTCATTTTCTTCTAAGTCCCTTATAAGGCGGAATACCATATACCCAGTGCCTGTAAATTAAATGCTACTAGTGTGCCTGCAGCACTGGTTGTGCCACCTACACAGGTTGCCTTTTAACCCTTTCGCTGCTGATGACGAGCTCAGCTCGTCATCACCCACGGGTGTCGTGTGCTGATGACGAGCTGAGCTCGTCATAAGTGAAGCAAAAGAGCAATTTCCAGCATACGGGAAAAATCATGGCAGCAGCCATGTGGTTAAACCTTTCTCATGCCACCTACACAGGTTGCCTTTTAAACATGTCTCATGCCACTTTGACTTGGCATTTAAAACCACTTTCCAAGCCTTAAACTCCCTTTTTATTACACATAAGTCACCCCTAAAGTGACCGTGAGAGTAGGATGCTATGTAATTAAAAGGCAGGACATGTACTTATAAGTTTTACATGTTCTAGAAGTGACAAAGAGCTACATTCGTTTTTCACTGCTGTGAGGCTTACTCCTTCCATAGGCTAGCATTGGGGATTACTTAAACACATTTTAAGCTGAATTCCTGATTGGAAAGGAGTAGCTTCTTCATGTTTAATGTTGTCGGAATGGTGGTGATAAACCTTCTTCAATGGTAAAGTTGGATTTGACATCACCATTTTAGAAATACTACTTTTAGAAAATGGACATTTTTCTGCTCTAACTTTGCTCTGTGTGCCTGCAGCCTTTCTCCAATACACGTCTGGGATAGGTGACAGCTACTTTGGGCATTCACTCTAGATAGCCAAAAACCACAGGGCTGGGTGTGACAGGGGATTCGTCTGCATACTGACAGTCTTCCTGGACAGGAAGGGAGGAGAGGTGGCTCACACTTACATCTGAAAAGGCTGTTCCTGTCTAAAACAAAGGGCTGATTTACCCCCCCACTGGTTGTCTGGAGCCAGGGCTGGATTGAGAGGGATCCTTTAGCACTTCAGAGAACTCCTTCGAAGTCACCACCTACATCAAAGGCACTTTTGGGTATAAGTACCAGGACTCTGGCCCTGTCAAATCAGTACACTACTGGACCTGGGAAGAACTCTGCTGGAGTAAAGGCTGCAGTGCTGAAGGATTGCTGGAGTAAAGACTGCTGTGCTGAAGGATTGGCACCCTGCTGTGCCTGACTGTTCTGATTAAATGCTTCTCTGCTTTGCTGAGCTGCCCTGCTGCCTGCAAATATATTTCCTGCTGAGGCCAAGTACTGAACTCAGAGTGACTCCAAGGGCTTGCTGGCTTGCCTCCAGTTTTCTGAAGTCTCAGGGACACAAAAGACTTCCTACAAGACTTCCTAAAAGACTACAAGACCTGCTAAAAGACTTCCTACAAGACTTCTTAAAAGACTTCCTACAATTCTGCTGGAGCTGCTGGACTCTGCCTTCCGTGAGTCCAACCTTTTACCTGGGGTGCCCCCTCTAATCTCTGGGCCTCACAGTGTGTTCTTCAACTGCTTTCATCATTTACAGCTCCTGGGCCCTTTAAATCAAGCTTCCGAGCTCTTCGTGACAGCGAACAGGCCTGTGTGCTCTGGAACCGCGTCACTCACACGAAGGATAAGCGCGAGCGGGCGCAACTTCGTCTCTTTCCACAGCAGCATCTCTGCCTTTCGAGGGACCCCACCTGTCTATCTGCAACGCCCGGCGGCTCTTCGTGGACCGCGGACCATCATCAGTGATGCTCACTGTGCTCCCGGCATGCCTCTCCCCTGCAAACTGGACTCTTGGTTCAACTGGAGAAGATTCTCTATTTCTTGTAATAATACTTTTCTATCCTGCTGTATCACTCAATTGTCTATGTATGAAACTGTAGTACTTGTACAATTTTATTTGATTATTGATCATTATTTATATAATTTTGATTTTTTGAAAGAAATAAATGAGATGCAAAAAAAATACTTCAGCGGGACCTGTTTGGAATTGTATCCAACCTGCGTTTCGTCACGGTCACCTTGACTTTTCAAATTTACCCCTGCCAAGTAACCTTTAGCACTGTTGACTTCTAAACACTGTTTTGCATTTATTCATTAAAAATTCATATCTCAACTTCTACTGATTAGATTTTTGTCGTTTTGGTCTTGTTTTACTTTTCTGTTTTTTTTTTAATTGAAGTTACTATAATTTAAGTGTTACTCAAATACTTATCACATTACCTTTTAAGTTAACCCTGACTGCACTGTGCCCAGCCACCAAATGGTGAATATAGGTTAATTTAGGGTGTGTATCTGACTTTCCCTGACTAGGGTAGTGGTCTCTACTTGGACAGAGTGCATACCCCCGCTACCTAGAGACCCCATTTCGAACAGGTTATTTGTTCTGCTTACTTAAGATTCATTTGGCTATATTGAAAAAATATATATTTTATAAGAATCTTGGTGTATTAGTTATTATGTGTTGTTTGTGTATTTTACCAATTAAATTGTTTTATGTGTAATATGTACTTGAATACACAACTAGCTGAAAGGCAGGAGAGAACTGGACAGGGCCAGGGGCTAAGAACAGAGTGAATTATCTTCTCATGAAGAGGGTGAATTTCTGGAAAGCCATTGATAAACCAAGAACAAAGGGAAAGAGGTAAAAGATGCTACTCTTGAGAAGTGCAATGTCCCTAGAAGCTCCAAGTCCAACAGAGCAGTAGGTACAGGAATAGGTATTATACACCTAAGCCTTTATAAATATGTCCTAAGGAGACCATCCAGGAGAAAGAGGGAGCAGCCCTTAGGAATTGGGCGTTGTGCAACCACTGATGTTGTATACTTTGAGGAGTTCACCCGGGAGTGGCAGAGTTAAATAGTGTATGCATACATGGGCATTTTCCAACCAGCAATGCTACATGGCTTGAGGAGTCCAGCCAGAAGCAACAGAAAGAAACCCATTAGTAGGGGCATTTTACAACCACTCACAGTGTATGCTTTAAGGAACCCCCCCAAGACCATCAAGGATCAATCCATAGGAATGGGTAGGATACAATCAGCCATGGCATTTGCTCTGAGGAGTCCATCTAGGAGTGACAGAGTTGTCTAATACTTATAGGAATGGGCATCAAACTATTTTAGACCTTAGTCTAGGTTTTGAGGAGGCGACCCAGGAGCATCAGAGAGACACTCTTAAGAGGGCGTGGCTGTAACTCTCACTGAGTGTAATATCTGACTGGTTCTCCCAGGGTGAACGGGGCAACTTCTAATGAATATCTGGTGCACTAGAGTTTAGATTAAAGTAAAACTAGTTGGGACGTACATTGCTTGATTTGGATGAGGTGAAGGAGAAGAGAGTTAGTACAGAAGAAGTGCTGTAAAATAGAGTGGACTATAGGCCCACACAGGATCAGGTTAGTGAAACTTACAGGAGTGCTTGATAATAGGGGTAACATGATGGTACTAAGGTGGCAGTTAGTGAGTGATCCTGTAGAAAAATCTAATTTGAAACACTTGACGATGACAAAGAGGGAAATGAGGAGAAGGATAGAGGAGGTCAATGGAAGAGGCCCATTGAGGTTGTAACCACTCATACTGGACAAATGCTAGAGAAAGAATCCCTTAACCTCTTAACGCTTTACCTGGACTCCATGGAAGAAGGCATTAAGTAGTTAGCTTGGCAGAGGAAGGAGTGTGTCAGACCAATAAGGTCAGGTGAGAGTACCACCTGCACCAAAGGCCAGTGACATGACTCCCTCAGGAGATGTGATTTCGCCGCCGTTCCACGCATCCGAAGAGCCACCACGGGAGGAAGATCCTTCTCCTACCTGGCAGCCAAGACGTGGAACTCCCTCCCCATCCACCTCCGTCTGACCCAAGACCACCTCTCCTTCAGGAAGCAACTCAAGACCTGGCTGTTCGAGCAGTAGCAGACCACCCCCCC
Source organism: Lissotriton vulgaris (assembly GCF_964263255.1). NCBI lineage: Eukaryota > Metazoa > Chordata > Amphibia > Caudata > Salamandridae > Lissotriton > Lissotriton vulgaris. The sequence continues at coordinate 619,093,795 of NC_141693.1, forward strand.
CCCCCCCCCCAGCGCCTTGAGACCCTCCGGGTGAGTAGTGCGCTATACAAATTTCTTGATTGATTGATTGAGTGAGGGAAAAGGCCGGGTGCTAAAGTGAAGTGGGCAGTAACCTGCATGGGACACAAAAGTGGGCAGGATGAGTAAAACAAAGTATGTCCAAGAGTGCCAAATAGCAGTACTGTGCCCAGACTCAGTCACTGCATCCCCATTATTTAACTTGCCATCAATGTAGTTTTTTTTCTTCTTTTGTTTCTACCACATATCAATGATATAACATCCCCAAACCCGGCCTGACCATCAGGATATCAGTGGGGGTATAAGGCCTCCCCTCAACTGTAAAAGCTAGACTTGATTAGGTCATATCAAAAGCCATGACGCATCTCTCTTAGCTGATTCTCTCCAAAATGGGGCCTCCAAATTTCTGGATTAAATTTGCCTTCCTGCTCAGACTGTAGAGTCACCATGCTTGCATAGAAATTCCTAGTTGATGCCCATTTTGCCAGAACAGGTGCCAACTTGGGGTTAAACATTTCAATGCGGCGGCCTAACATTGCCTACATCTTTGTGTCCTGTCTCGTCTAGTCTGCAGAGCAGCTGTTTTGCTGGACACAATTTCTTACTAGCACTGGAGGTCCCACATGTACCTCTGTACTATGGCCTCCTGGTCCTCCGCGCCTGCTGAAAGAGGACCAGGGTGTGGATTGTGTACACCAGCTTGTCTCGAGCTCTTTTACCACAGGAACCCCAACAAGAAAGAATTGGTAAAGATGCCCAATATTGAAAACTTACCTTATTGCCACCTGCAGAGGGACAGCGACCAACCACCTGTCCACACAAGACATGGAAAAAGGTGACTAGATGGAAAAGGAGGAGTTTTCAGTAGGCAAATAGGAAGAGAAGTAGGATTGGAAAAAATATCAGAGTAAAGCAGTGATTGTGAAATCATTGAAGGTCTTTTTCTTGATTTGTGTTGTGAAAAGACCTCTCCAAAACTTTGGTTATGTTGTGCAACAACATCCTTGTACGATTCTGAACAATCCTGCTGTTTTTCAGTAATGAGCTTGTCAATCCTTCGAGTCCACTGTAAATACTCAATTTTACAGTACGTGTTTGTCAGAGACAGCCTATACCCCCTTTTGAGAGAGAGCAACTACTGCCATTTTAGTCCAATCTATGTGTTGGTGGTAGCATTCTTATCAACGGAAGTGCATATCTTAACTTCTGCCCAGTAGCCACAGACTATGCTTTTCTATACTGCAGATATGTCTCTTGATTATGGCTTGAACAGGATCCAGGTTGTGTGCAAGATTAGATTTGGCACTGTCTGCTGTTTGAATGTCCAAGTGTATTTCACTTAAACGTTTCAACTAGTACAGAACTTGGTGGTCTGATTCATTTACAAAAGTAGTAAGATTCAACATGTTTCATATGCCTATCATGAACATGAACCTCATTGACTTCATGTTGCTCAATGTATACAATTCAAGGAGCTTTGCTCACAAGGCTTTTTACTTGTCAGGGACTTTAGAAGCATCTGTGCTAGGCCCTTCCATCATGATACAGAGAACCTTTTTAGTATATTTCTATATTTGTAGTTCATATTTGGCATTGGGTGTTCAGGGTGTGGCGGTTACTGTGCATAACCTTCAGGTTGCTAGTCTAGAGCAGAAGAGTGTGGTCATTTCGTTACAATACTGTGTGGTTATCTTTAACTTTTATTTTGTGGTTATGTCTCAAAACAACGAGGACTGGGGGTCAAGTGGCATGCAAGCAATTTTAAGACGAGCCATCGAATTGGCTGTGGCCAGCACCCCGATGTGTTTTCATTTTGATTTCCTAACTCACAAATTAGTTGCAAAGAGGCCTGCCACACACTGGAATAACACTTAGGATGGACCTAATCAGACAATTTACTTTTTTCAAGCGTTTGACTCCGGACGATTAATTCTTCTGTCACTTTTAATACGTCATCAAACAGTCCCAGAAACGTTTTACATTTCAAGGTGTCAGATACTGCACAGACTCTGTCTTCTTAATTTTTGTAAACTATTTCTTTAATTAAAAAAAAACATTTAAGTCATCTTCTTGTGCCCCCTTGTAGTTTTTTTTCTGTTTAACTATGGTCTTGATGTTGCTGCTTGAAATAAAGTTTCCCCAAACTTTTTTTTTAACATTAAGGGCATGAGCTTTCCTTTTGTGTTGTCCTTAGAGATTCTAAGTACATGGAAAACCTATACATCTAGAATTCACTTAATGAGGAGACTCATGGAATATATATCCAGTGAGTCTTCTTAACAGATATTTTCCCAGTGTGAAGGGGCAGAAGAGAAATATCTTTGGGAAATGCCTTGGAACAAAGCAAGCAATGTTTTGCGATATTTTTTCACCAGTTGCCTTAAGAAGATCATACACCTACAGTAAATCCCTTAAGGAGCAAGGAGCACGGTTTTGCTTTATTTCTTTATTGCCCCAGAGTTGATATCAACATTAACCGTTGATATCTGTCACCAAATCAGCTTTATCTCCTAGGTTGATGGGTCACCAAAGGAGGTTTGTCCCAGAGATGTCGTTAAGTAAGAGTTGATTTAAACAAGCATTTGCATTGCAATAGGTCTTGGATTCACAAGAGTTCGAGCTGTTGGTATTGTAAATGACAACGCCTTTTATTTATGTGTTTAAAACAGATAAATAAAATGCATTGTCATTTACAATTCCAATAGCTTAAACTCTCGCAAATGAGAAACTAATTGCATTGTAAATGTAAATGTAAATGTACATGTATTTATATAGCGCAAATCACTGACCGAGGTCGGTATCCAAGCGCTTGCTTAGGGAACCCGTCCTGGTATTCCCCTGTGAGATAACCCCGGCCAGGTATCCACAAGGTGAAAGCCAGGCATCCCGCCACGAGGGGCCGTTGTGGAGATTAAGCAAGCTATTGCCCAGAGTCGCAGAGTGTGAACGCGTGAGTCGAGAAAGCACCGGAGCGAGAATTATCGAGTCCGTGGAATTTTTTAGCCCAAGACCCGCCGAGGCGGGGAATTGAACCCTGGTCCAGGGCCGATCTCAGCTTCCGGGTCTGCCGCCTCTAACCCCTGAGCCACACTTCTCCGCATTGCAAATGAGTGCTATATTTTTTTTAAAAAAAGCATTAGGAAACAGTGTGTCATGCCTGCAACAGCAGGCAGGACAAAACTATTTGAGAAAATAGTGATCGCAGGCTGTAATTAAAGCCTATGGAGCAATAAGACATACAACGGGGGTTTCGCCATGGGAGGGTACAAAATGCCAACTGTAGGACAGTGTAACTAAATGTGGAGAATAGAAAAAGAAAGTGTATTTGTGGGCATAACCATTATACGGACTTGAACCCTCACTCACCCAAGGGTGACATACTTCATCATAGGGTTCCTCCAACCCAATGGGACTGCAAGGTACCCAGTGTGGGCTACAACTTCCCCTCAGGGAAGGAGCTGGAGTATTCTCAAAGAAACACGTAATTGTATTAACCTCAAGGGGTAGCGGTGAAGGGCAGAGTACAATATCAAAGAAAATCGTGTGTGAATTAAAAACTATCTCAGTAGAAATAACTAATCTTTAATTTCCACATTCTACTGGATAGATTAAAAACAGCAAAATGAGACGGGGTTAAGGACATCTACCCTGTTAGGTCAACATGTTTCTGCCCTAGATGACAACTAAATGTTTGGGGCATTCGTCTGGACCAATTCTCTAGTCACTCTTCTCAGTTAAGTGTTTAAACAAAAAGAATAATTTGGAACATTTTCAGACAAACCATATGCAATAGTCATATTTTGCTTTGGAAGGTCAAAAGATCCTGGAACAAAATCAAACAGGAAAAAAGAATCAGTGTAACTTATACGTGCACCATCACCACCACCACTTTTACACACGGTGCTCCACACCACTCTTATAACAAGCATTGGCATAGCCAATAGGTCTCGCCTTTGGGGCCTTATAAGTTTTTAACCATGCAGCAGTTAAGGTTGTTGCACCAATGATATTGTGCTGCATAACTAAATACTTATAAGGTCCCAAAAGCAAGACCTATTGGCTATGCCAATGCTTGTTTTGGACTCTTACGTTTATGTCCTTTACACTGAGTCTTTTACAGGGAATATCTTTGTTAATTATGACTCTCTTTCCTAATTAGAGGTTATTAGCGGTCCTTAACTAATCTTTTTAAGTCACTCTTATAGAAATGTTTATACAGAGAGAGGGTAGGAGAGGACGTGGGCACACAGTGAATTATGGTTAGGGCACTGGAATTATGCAGCTATGCTGCCACAGTGTTTTCTACATGATTATGGCTTACCTGAAGTTGCCACATAATTCCTCATCTGCTGCATAATCTGCAGATTTGAACAAAAATGTTTCTATCTCAAACAGATCAAAAGTTACATAAATAGCAGCAATGCTTCTTGCAGTGAAATTGAAAGCTCTTGGCAAATATTGACTACTCACTTTTAAATTGCTTATTCTTGTGTTTGGGTGTTAATCTGGCATCAATGAGGCAAAACCTTTTCCCAGACATTGTTAACATGTAAACAAATGACAAAATAATAACGTAATACTATCAAAATGTGCCGATTAGGCCACATCATTTGAATCTTGTTGCCACATAATTTAGTCAACCCTGCCCCATAATTCGTGTGCCACTGATTATGCGATTCAAAAGCCTCATTCTCTTAGTGATGGTAATGTCCTTGTATATTGTACCTACCAGAATTATTCTTTTTTAAAATAAGGGTGGCGGCAACTCAATGTGCTACAGTTCGTAACAACAAAAGTATAAGCAGTTGGTGCTTTCAGTGTGTACCACACATATAGTTTTCTGTGTTTATGCGACGAGGCCGGAGTTGAAAAGGCTGGCTTGATCTGGTCGAGTTCTTGGGCTGGGAGGAATGGGTGGTCCACATTGGGGGGGAGAGGTAAAGGGTCTGCCCAGCTCTGCGGAAGGTTCCAAAGCCGTTCTTAGAGATGTAAAGACATCGAGGACCTGTAGCGGTAGAGACCGAGGTGAGTAAACGGCACAGGTTATCTGCATTTTCCCCGAGATTAGAAACACTCCCATTTCATCATCCTGTTAAAGTTTAAATTTGAAGTTCGGTGGGACTGAAGCCCACGACTTCCGGCAAGGACCACTGCAGCAATCGCATTAACCCAGCACGCTGTCTTCTCACTAGTTCTAGATATAAGACGTCGCCTTTATAGCTCCTTCATTTTACAAAACATAATATGAAGTTAGCAGAGTAGCACATTTCGGATAAAAAATGGAATTGCATCCTTTTTACTCTCACAGCTCTACGGGCCTGCTTTTTGTTAGAGATATAGCTCAGAGGGTTGGCCACCTGCTGCAAAGATCTGCGTAAAACCTGCAAATCTTACAAGTGTGTCACAGTTCCAAAGTCCCTCAAATGAGTACCCTCGGGCTACCGAGCCTACTATTAACAGCGCCTAGAAGCAGCTCATTCTGAAGTATGATGATCTGTGTAAATGGACTGTCCCAAGATCACACATTTAGTGCATTGCAGCTGGACAATGTGAGGTATTGACAGCATTTTTCATGGAAGTAATGGGCTGCATTGTCGCAAGGTGCTCGACAGGGGGCGCCCAAGCGCTGAAAGGAATAACAAACTGGTTAGAGTCCGTGAGACCACCTGACAGAGGGAAACTTCTCTTGCCTGCCCCGCCACCCCCCATGCCTCTGCCCTGCCCAGCCTTCAGTCCACCTCTATGTTTACAAAGAACCAGAGGGGACGATTTATCTCACCAAGCAGGCAATAAAACAGCGCAGCTATCAGGCGAGATCAAATGATCGTCAGAAGCCCCAAAAACGGGTCTGACAATGGAAGTCAGATTCTTTCTGGTGAGACAGAGAAATAAAGAAGGGAGGGGCCAGTGCCCCCAAGTGGAAACAGTTAGTTAAACAAGCATTGGCCGCGCGGAATGCATAGCTGGGGGCTGCAGCGGGAGAGAGAGGCGGAGGGAGTTGTGTACACGCGCGTTGCACGCGAAAGCACTTAATGAGCCACGACGGCTCGTAACTGTAAAACAAGGCTTAATGGAATAAGAAAGGCAGATGCCGGCTGCGCGCGTTCACGCGCACATGCACACAAGCTTTAGGCCAGGAAATGCTTGTGGGTAGCACTTCGAAAACCCCCTTACTAAAGTCGAGCAAGCAGCGCATGCGCTGCTCTAGGCTTGACCTAAAAAGGAAAATAATCTTACCTAGTGATGCTGTTTATGTGCCTCCGGAGTCTCATCGCACACAGACCCTCTATTAAGATATAACAAGTTTGTGTGAAATGGCAATATCTAAAAAAACATCTACAGACCTCAAAAACGGGGAGCCCGATTCACAGAAATAACTTAAGACAAAATCCTAAACTTACTACCATTTTGGTATTCAAAGAAGGCACTTCCTCATTTTGGTATTCACAGAAGGAACTTACTCATTTCGGTATTCACAGAAGTTAGGAGTCCTAACTTTAGGACTCCTAAATGCCTTCTGTGAATACCAAAAGTCTTAAAGTTAGGATTTTTCTCAGTTTAGGAGTAGTAAAGTTAGGACTTCTACGCTTCTTTGAAAACACTCCCACTCCTTCCCTGATGGACAGTCTTAGCCCAAATTGGGTACCTTGCGGTCCCATTGTGTTGGAGGAACCCTATGATGAGGCATGTCACCCTCGGGTGAGTGAGGGTTCACGTGCATATAATGGTTATGCCCACGAATACACTTTCTTTTTCTTTTCTCCACATTTAGTTACATTGTCCTACACATAGTGTGAGTTGTACTTAGTTGGAAGAGTGTAGGTTAGCCTAATACCTGTTTGTGGTATTACAAACTTCTTTTTTGACCCCCTGTGTGTGAGACAGGCAACAAAATGAGACAAGGCGGTACTAAGGAGGGACTACTAAGCCTTTTTACCAATGAACAGCCACATCAATACAGCATGCCTCGCAGAGCAGCGCGTGCCCAAGCTCAACCTAAAAACGTCTCAACTCTGTTGTCTGCTTTGGTTCTTCTGGACACAGCAAAAGTATTCAGCATTCACATGTGTTATATTCACCTGAAAACACACAAACTATTGAGCAGTTCTGTTGCAAAAAACTGTGCTTCCATACCGATGTCTACCATGGAATGCACCTCTGAATGCGCCAGTTGTCTTGAAGAGCAGTTCTTAAGTTTGCCTGGGTCTCCACATGGTGTAAGAGGTAACCTTGGTTGAAAATCATCTGCCTTAGAGGCACTCAAACATCCTGGCACGTTACATGTTAAATAAATGTTCCACATAATGAACAGGACCCTTTGCTTACTTTGGTCAATGGCTTGGTGTTAGAATTGGGGGTCTCTGGTTGGCACAGGTAGGTACTTGTGACAAGCAGGGACCCTCTCCTCTAGTCAGGGCAAGGGAATTACTCTCTCAAAATAACCCCTGCTCAGCCTCTAGGCGGCGTGGCGCGAGCAGTCAAGGCTTATTTCAGAGGCGATGTAAGTTAAGCAGTTGTGACCACATACAGTAACCCAGTGGCAACACTACAAATGGACACCACACAGGTTTTATATAAAACATAAGTATACTTTATATAGAGTTATCACAAGACCAATAAACGACAAAAAGAATCCACAGTACTATTACGTTTCAAGAGTTCAGGTTAAAAAGTCTTAATTCAAGGTTCTGTGCGAGTCAGTAGCCTTGACCGGTTACAGCGTTGCTGAAAATGGTGATAATTCACTTATGACCTTTCCAGCAGTTAACGACTCTGATGTTTCCTCCCTTATCAGCCATATAAAATTGGGGTCCCCTGATGATTTCCTGCCTGCTAAAATGGTTGCCTCCCTGAGTACTCTGCTTGGACCTGAGATCCAATCAGTCATAAATCTTTCCCTCAGGGAGGGGCAGGTGCCTACGGAGTGGAAGAAAGCGGTGGTGAACCCCATTCGAAAGAACACAGCACTTCCATGGACAGACCTTTCCAACCTCCGACCCATCTCCCTCCTGCCATACCTTAGCAAGATGACGAGAAACATGTGAACACATATGTGTCTAAATACATCGAGGCAGCGGAGGGTCTTGACCATTCTCAATGTGGGTTTAGGCCTAATCACAGCACCGAATCTGCCCTCCTCTCCTTGACCGATAACATCAGGATGGCACTGGATGGAGGGGGCTTTATGATTCTGGTGCTGTTAGATTTATCCGCTGTCTTTGACACGGTGTCACATGAGATTCTTCTCGGTCGTCTGAGGGAGGTGGGCATAGGAGGCACGGCTCTGTCCTGGTTGGAGAGTTTTCCCACTGGCCGATCACAAGGAGTCAGATTTGGCTCCCACCATTCCATCTCAAGGGAGCTCACCAAGGGAGTGCCACAAGGCTCATGTCTAAGCCCTACACTTTTTAATGTGTATGTGGCCCCCTTGGTTGACATTGTGAGAACATATGGGTTCACCCCGGTGTCGTATGCTGACGACACCCAGCTTTTGTTCCCTTTTCAGTCCCTCACACCAGCAATAAAAAAATCTTATGCGGATGGTATGAGGGCAGTATCAGATTGGATGGCCTCAAATTGCCTCCAATGCAACGTAGGCAAAACAGAGGTTATGCTGTTTGGAGAGGCCCCCCTTCTATGGTCTCCAGAATGGTGGCCTCTGGAGTTAGGGGCAACACCAAGCCCTAAACAGAGCGTAAAGAATCTTGGTGTGCGACTACATCAGGCACTACTGCTTAAAGAACATGTTAGTCAGGTTACCGGATCCTGCTTTCGTGTTATCGGACTTCTAAGGCGTGTGTTTCCATTCCTGCCCGACAGCCACAGAAAGACACTTGTCCAGACTCTTGTAGTCAGCAGGCTGGACTATTGTAATGGCCTTCTCATCTCGGCCAATGAAGAACAACTTAATAGACTACAAGTGGCCCAGAACACCGCGGCTAGACTGGTTCTTAATGCTCTACCTAGGACCCCCTCACGTCCCCTTCTGAATAAACTTCATTGGCTGCCTGTCCGGCAACTTATTAAGTTCAAAATCTGTTGCACAATACATAAGAGTCTCTTTGGATCTGGCCCTAAATATCTGACTGAAACGCTCAACCTCTATTGTCCTGGACGTTCCCTCCGTTCTAGCAATCAATCACTACTTCAGGTCCCCAGGATCAAGAGGATCAGGCAGGGAGGCCGAGCTTTCTCCTACAAAGGCCCCATTCTCTGGAACTCACTCCCTCTTACTCTGAAACAAAATACTAATTTCCAGTCCTTTAGGAAGTCTCTTAAAACATTTTTATTTTTGACTTCCTAATTACTTTACAGACTCTAAAACCTGATTGGGCATTTCCAGCAATAGCGCAAGCGCGGAGATACCCCTTCGGGGGTCGAATCCTGCGCTATATAAGAATATAAATAAAAGAACACCGAGTCTAACAAATCCAGCGGACCGCTGCGATCCGGGCCCACTCAAATGTGGACGGACTCATTCACAGTACCTTTTCCGTGAGGTTGCCGGCACGGATGTGCGAGCCGGTTCCAGGGTTCGTTGCGGTGTAGAAAAAGAAAGGTTGCAGGTCACGATGTCTTTCCAGTTGCGGTGCAGGCTACGGCTCGTTGACGGCGTTGAGACGGAGTCGTTGAGCTCAGAGCTTGCGTTGTTCGAGGCAGACGTTGCTCTTTGCGGTGCTTCCAGCTTTACGGTGCAGTGACAGAGCCGAAGTTCGGAAGCTGGCGTCGGTCAGTCCGGATAGCGTTGCGAGTCGGGCGGTGCGTTGCGAAGCGTGCGAGGCGGTGCCCAACTCTGGTGCGATCACAGGACTCGAAGTCAGCAGCAGTGACTGCGTCGGTCAGACCAGTTCGATTCGGTGTAGTGAGGTGTTGCACGTCGCGGTGTCCTTCCAGTCGCGGTGCAGGCTATGGCTCGTTGACGGTGTCAGGACGGAGCCGGTGAGCGTAGAGCTTGCGCTGTTCAAGGCAAACGTTGCTTGGTGCGGTGCCTACAGGACAACGAGCCGGTCGTGAGAGTCGGTCACAGCTCCCTGCCTCTGTAGCCACTTGTTTCCAGCAGCAATTCACAAAGGCTGGCGAAGTCCACTGGTCCGGGGACTTTGGTCAGGGGGCAAGCTCTCTTCCAAGCCCTTGGAGATCTTTGCACAAGTTGAAAGAAAAGTCCACAAAGTTCTTTTCCTCTCTTTGGCAGTCATGCAACCACTGCAGGCCAATCCCCCAAGCAGTACTTCAGCTTGGGAATAGTCTCTCCTCAGTTTCTTCAGTTTCCTTCTCCTCAGCAGAGGTTTTGTCTTGTAAGTCCAGAAATGATCTAATTTCATGGGATCAGGGTCCCAATACTTATACCCCTAAATCCTTTGTTCTCTGAGGGGAGAGGGGCCTGTGCCCAGCTCAAGCCAGTTCTGAAGTACTCTGTTTACCAGACTTCTCCTTTCCTTTCACAGCGCAGGGCAGGCACATCAGACGCCCTGCAGGAGGTGGAGCCAGCATTGTGGAAGGCAAGTACAGTCCTGGAGCACTTTGTTGACAGTCTCCCTTGTCTTCTTTCAGTGTGCAGGGTAGAGACATCAGACACACCACAGGGGTGGAGCCAGCATTGTAGAGGGAATGCCCAGCCCTATTCAGGTCCCAGGTGCAACTCCTCCCTCCCATCTAGATGTAGATCTCCCTATTTACCACCGGGCTGCCCCAGCCTGTCTCCTGGAATCCCCCAGCCCTGTCACACACAAACCCAGACAAGGAATACACAACCTCGCAGAGGCAGGCTCAATTGGTTAGGAAAGCAAATACCTACTTTCTAAAAGTGGTATTTGCAAACACAGAATATTAAAATAAACTTTACTAAAAGATGTATTTTATTATTCTGAGTCCAGGAATACTAAACTCGAATTTCTACCATGTTCTCTGAGTCTGCTAGGATTATAAAGTGTAAAAATTCCAACAGCCCTTTCTAGCCTATGGAGAACAGGTAGCCTTGAAATAGTGAAAAACGAAAATGGCTGTAATTCACTATTAGGACTTGCCACACACATCAGGACTTGTCCTACCTTATACTTACAATGCACCCTGCACTTGGGCCTACCATAGGGGTGACTAATATGAAAAAAGGGAAGGTTTAGGGAATGGCAAGTGGGTACACTTGCCCAATGACAGTACCAGACTGCACGCAGGCTCTACAATGGCAGACCTTAGACACATTTTACCAGGCCGCTTCTGTGGGTGGCACAACCAGTGCTGCAAGCCCACTAGCAGCATTTGGATTTACACGCCCTGGGCACACTCAGTGCATTGGACTAAGGTCTGACAAGTAAACCAAACATCCAATCATGGAACCACTAATAAATACATCAATTTACAGTAGGGAGCACTTGCACTGGACAGCAGTGGCACAGTGCCCAAAGCATCTAACACCAGCAAAAACACATGAGGCAACAGTAAAAATGGAAGGGAGACCCACACCAATCGTGTCAGGTCTAACACTTGGCTGATGATCATTTAACAGCAAAACACACAAGATGATGGACGGAATGTTGCACATTGGCAAAACATTCACCCCCAGTCACAGATCTGGCTTTAATCCATCGTTATTTTGCTGACCACGCCACCCCAGTTCAGACATGGCCATATGCAAATCAGTCTTAACCCTGTGCCTCATAGGAACAGTCCAGCCCGAACTGCCAAGCCATGTCTTTCCTGGACAGGAATCAAGCATCCTAGGACCGGTTTCTGACTATCAGCCGTCATTAGCCAGGATAGCTTGACTCCAGTGGTGTCAGCAGCCAGGATAGCTTGACTCCAGTGGCGTAGTGAGCACGGGACCCACGTCTGGGCATACCCTTCCCACATAGGGCGAACAGCAGAACACACAAGATGATGGACGGAATGTTGCACAATGGCAAAACATTCACCCCCAGTCACAGATCTGGGTTTAATCCATCGTTATTTTGCTCACCACGCCACCCCAGTTCAGACATGGCCATTTGCAAATCAGTCTAGACCCTGTGCCTCATGGGAACAGTCCATAACAAAAAACAACAAGGGCACCCAACGAGTCTGCATAGGACCTCGGGGAACATATTCTTTAAGCAACAGTGGTCCCATGCATTAATAGGTATAGGAAAAACAATAAATATAGACACACTGGAACTATATTGAGTATTGTGATTTGTCCAGCCGGACAGGGATCACTAATTTTTACTTATAAAAAGGTTTCAACAAGGAATTGCCTTACATTCAAGAGAGTGAGACACAAGCCTGTGCCCACACGTTTACAAATTGGCAAAGTGAAAGAATAGAAAAGGCAGAAGGGAGAGAGTTTTTTAGGCAAAGGGAGAGAGATTTCTGAGAGTTGAAAAAATGGCAGAAATTCAATTACACCATTATAAGTATAGCACAATCGTTATACATTTCAATATGGTGTCTAAACAAGTCGACGGCGTTTCGATCCCTTAACAACAATACATGGGATCATCATCAGGACAATCATTAAAGCCTAAAGAGTTTTACACAGTAGCCTAAGGGGAAAAGGAAAAATGTAAATTATCAGCAAGGGGGAATAACACAGCAAACAGTTCATAGAGTGACATTGAGTGAGTGTGATTTAAAATTCCATAAGGGAAATGATGAACTAACAGCATGCTTTAAAACTAACAGTGAAAGTGCAGGTACGGCGAGTGTCTATAAGTATATACACATCAACCATCACATGCATCACTGGTGTGCAACCGATGTTCCGAAACCGCGCTTGAATACGTAGTGTTGGTGGAGGAGCGGACAGTGAACTAAAAGTGGGCATTAAGAATTGGTTTTACCACCATTAGCAATTGCCGAGGTGAGAGAGACTGGCAGATTATAGGGATAGAGCGCACAAGTGAAAGGACAATTATCGTGTATCAAGGGCACCTGTAACACGGACCAAAACATTGTCAGAGGGCTCAATAAGTATAGTTTCAAGTTCATAGACCAGGCATGTAGAAACAGTAGCTTATCTGTCCAAGGTATACAATGTACCCGCAGGGCTGGAGAGAAGAGGGGGGATAATTAGGGGGAAAAAAGGGGGGGAGAATCCTGCGTGTCTTACCCGTTAGGTCAAGTACACTGTGTGTACTGGGTATGTGCAGGTTCCACGACGGTTTGTTCGTGGTGTCACACTCTTATCTTGATGGATCAGGGTTTGGAGCGCCAAGTTATGGCGTACGTGATCCTGGGGTAGAAGGGATACGGTTAAGCCAGTAGGCAACAACAGCTGTGACTATAACCGGCGCGATCAGAAATTATGCCGGGCGTGAGGCTGTAAAGCATTGTAAAAACTCACCAGTTAAAACCGGTTTGTAATGTCTCTACTCGTAGAAAACCCACAGTGACGGCGCCGAATTAGAGCGCGTAAACAATTACCTACGGGTGAAGGGAACAAGAGCCAAAGCGGTCAAGGGGGGCCAACCACGAAGGGCTAGATAAGGTAGCTGGGCGGGAGGCAGTGAGACTCACCAGTACGGAGGTGTTCGCGAGGTCAATGCCCGTTATCAGAGAACCATGGAAGACGGCGCCAACAATAAGGCGCGTATACACGAGCCAGGCGGGGCAAGCGGTACAGGAGCCAAGGGGTCAGGGGGGTAATCATGGGTGGAATTACACGAGCGTGCCCCCGGGTTAACAAGGACTTACCAGAATGGATGACTTCGTGTGTGGACCCTGGTGTCAGTCCAAGGTATACAGAAGCAGGAAGTTAATGTCTGTGAAAGGAGGTGATTGGTCGTGGACCCAGTCTAACAGGCATAAAAATAAATAAGGGACTAATGGCGGCCATTTTAGGTGAGTTTAAATGAAAGTGAGCATGCAAAATGCAGTGTTTACAGAGTGACATAGACACAGATCAGCTTTAAAACAGTAACTGTTCAAAATAATGAGTGACCACTTTATAGAAGACTTGTCCAGTCCTCCTGTAAGTTCAGTCATGTATTCAGACTATCAGTTCTTAAAATCCACTTAAGTTCCTCTTTGTTGAGTAATCTGGATAGATCACCTCCTCTAGGTGGTACAGTGACCTGGCTGATCACAGTCCACTTCATGTGATTTTCCGAATGTCCTTTTTCTAGGAAATGTTCAACCAGAGGTGCGTTGGCAGTTTTGCATCTGATTCGGCTCCGATGTTGGGATATCCTGAGTTTTATTTTTTGTTTCGTTTGTCCCACATAAATCATATTGCATGGGCACAGAATTGCATAAATAAGGTTACAACTATTACAGTTGGTGAATGTATTCAAAACATTTTTAACATCCTTGAACACAAATTCTTTGCTCTCGATGCAAAAATCGCACACCACACATGAGCCACATTTGGAGTGGCCTTTTAAAGGTGGAAGGGACCAGAAATCATTTAGGGTTGTGTTGGGCATTTTGGATGGAAGGGCCGCCCTAACCAATTGGTCTTTCAGATTTTTGTTGTGTTTGAAGGCAAATAGAGGTGTTTCCAGGGAGAGGTTTCCAGAATTAATGATGTGCCAGTTCTTTTTTATACTTTTCTTTATCTTGCTGGATACAGAAGAGAAAGTTGTGACACAAACCAATTTGTTGGATTCTTTTTTAGGTTTAGGTTCAAGTAGTGTTTCTCGGGGGCAATACCAGGCCCTTTTCATAGCATTCTTGACAAGTTGTTTGGGATAACCTCTGATTCTGAGTTTATTGGCCAGAGTGTTGGCCTCCAGAAAGTAGTCAGTTTTCTGGGAACAGTTTCTTCTTAGTCTTAAGAACTGTGAATAGGGAAGGCTGTCCCTGAGGGCACGAGGGTGGCAACTATCATAACTTAATAGTGTATTCCTCTCAGTGGGTTTCCGAAACAAAGAGGTAAGCAAAAGGCCATCTTTGTGTTGGGAACAGTCCAGCCCGAACTGCCAAGACATGTCTTCCCTGGACTGGAATCAAGCATCCTAAGACCGGTTTCTGGCTATCAGCCATCATCAGCCCGGATAGCTTGACTTTAGTGGCGTAGTGAGCATCATTTAACAGACATCATATCCAATTTTTGACAATATTTTCTGCTGGTTCTGATGCCGCTGTGCTGTTCTCTTCTGCAGACCGACAGAAAAATGAATTTTGCAGGTTCCTTAGGCTTTTCATGAACTATGCATTTTATTATACATTTCACTGGGACCGAACAGAAGCTTCTCTGTAGTCATAGTATTTACTCAATGTTTAACTAGAGGCCAGGTTGCAAGGTTGCCCTTTTATCCAGATTTCTTCAAGTTACTGTTTAACATTATATGCAGGCATTTAAAGCAGAGAAACAGCTGACGTCGTAGGGAATGTCATAGGGCCTGTTTAGCTTGATGTATATCTTAAATGCTGTTAGTTGCAAACGAATGTGCAGGTACAAAGGTTATATTTTCTGAGACAATGTGCAAGTGCATTGTTCACGCAGCAAAGCACCCTTGTTATAAAGTCCCACGTTTTGACTTTGAAATATCCTGAAGTATTATCGTCTGTGTAAGTCAAACAAGGTTACCACTCTGTGACTGCATGGCAGTATTTGCAGCAGACCCCGCCTGTAGTAGCTATGCTTTTACCAAACGAAAGTCTGGTAATGTTTGCTAGAATTTACAGTTGTAGGTGCAGCTTCAGCTGGTGGCTTTGAAAGCTGACAGTCTGGTTTTCTTAACATTGCCAAACGTGTGCACTGATTGGCTGCGTTTGCAGAACAGTTGTCTGTTGCTTGGCTGCGGGTTGTTGTTATGTGTGACACGTCGTTGGGCATTATCAAACTGTGCCGTAGGCCTATGTGCAAGTTTTCTCAGTTCTGTGTAATTTTTGTTACAAATAGATAGGTTTCACCTATTGGGGTATTATGTATCGCACACAAAGTGTTAGCTATTATACAATATGGGTAATGAAAATATAAATTCAACGAATCATAAGGAGAGTGATTCAGTCTACAAGTATACAAAGATTTTGTTTCGCTTAAATTAATTAATTGTAAGCTATTTCCAAAACAAAAGAGATTCGAAAGTATAGAACATTACTACCTTTTTAGGGGTTTCACAAAAATCTCAGAGCTTTGCATAAACATTTACAAAAGAAAACTGGATTCACATGTCTATTTCTAACCTTAAACAGGTGGATTTCCGTTGGTGACCTTTTGTAACACCAGAAGGAAAGGGGTGTGAAACAGCATTGGGATTTTTATGACTATCGAACAAGTTAGGTATGAGGCCGTGCCCACCAGCATCTTCCCAGTGACTGCCCGCAGCCTTTCTCCATCATCACCCCTGGTACCACCCTTTCCCTAACTGTCTGAATGTGAAAGAGGCACTACACAAGCAGGTTCTCCCAGTTAGGATATGCTCAGCAGCGAAAGCAGAAGATGCTGGACCTCCTCGGTTTCAGGTGTCAGTCATGGAACACATATAAAGAAGCATTTGATACTGGTACAGGCCTGGTAATAACTGGGAAACTGCTGATATGTAGACTAGAACACACTCAGCAATAGCGTCGGATCTGAGGGGGCACTGTACATTGGAGACAATGGAGTCCTTTATTACGTTAAAGAAGTACCTTCATAATTGTCATTTCTTGTTCTTTTTAGAGGTTTTTGGATGTCTCTCTTCATTAGGATTGTCTACTTTTCTAACCAGCTATCTTCTGAAACAAATGTTAACTAAGACTAACTTATTCATTAACACCTTGTGAATATTACTAGTCAGTCCCCACCATGGGAGCTTCAGTCTCTCCCGTTTCAGCATAGTCAGATAGGTGTCTGATACAGTTGTCGAGCTACATACATGCCCCATCTCTTAAACAAGCATTTACAATGCAATGGTCTCTGCAATATTATAGGTAGAGCTATTGGCATTGCTTATTATTATTATTATTTTTTTATCCCTAAGTAAATGTTATTGTCATTTCTATTGTCAATAGCTTAAGTGTTTGCATATGTGTTACATATTGCATTAGACATATTGCATTAGCAGAGAGAGAGAGTGAGGTAGCGAGATAGAGAGGTATTGAAATAGAAAGTGAGTGATGTAGTGAGAGAGTGAGGTAGATAGAGAGTGAGGTAGTGATGGAGAGTGATGTTGTGAGGTAGTGAGATAGAGAAAGATTGATGTATTGAAATAGAGAGTGAAGTAGTGAGTGTTAGTGATGTTGTGAGGTATTAAGATAGAAACAGAGTGATGTAGTGAGATAGTGAGGTAGTGAAAGAGAGAGTGTAAGTGACTTAGTGTATTTGAGAGTGAGGTAGTGAGATAGAGGGAATTAGTAATTTAGAAAGAGAGAGTGAAGTTGTGAGGTAGTGAGAGAGCGATGTAGTTATTTTTTGAGAGTGTGTGGTGATATAGTGAGGTAGTGAGAGTGAGATAGAAATAGATAGAGTGATGTAGTGATAGAGAGGTAGTGAGATAGAGAGAGAGTGAATTTTGAGTAGTGTGTTAGAGTGTGAGACAGTTACTGTTGTAGTGATATTGTGTTGCTGTGAAAAAGAGAGAGTTGAGTAGTGAGTTAGAGAGTTAGTGAGAGAGTGAAGTATAGTGAGTGATAGTGAGGTAGTGAGAGATAGTGAGGTAGTGAGAGATAGAGATGTAGTGAGAGTGTTAGTGAGAGAGTTAGGGAGAGAGAGAGTGACGTAGTGAGAGGTGTGGGGGAAGAGAGTGGTGTGGGGGAAGAGAGTGGTGTGGGGGAAGAGAGTGGTGTGGGGGAAGAGAGTGGTGTGGGGAAAGAGAGTGGTGTGGGGGAAGAGAGTGGTGTGGGGGAAGAGAGTAGTTTGGGGAAGAGAGTAGTTTGGGGGAAGAGAGTGGTTGGGGGAAGAGAGTGGTGTGGGGGAAGAGAGTGGTGTGGGGGAAGAGAGTGGTGTGGGGGAAGAGAGTGGTGTGGGGGAAGAGAGTAGTTTGGGGGAAGAGAGTGGTGTGGGGAAGAGAGTGGTGTGGGGGCAGAGAGTGGTGTGGGGGAAGAGAGTGGTGTGTGGAAGAGAGTGGTCTGGGGAAGAGAGAAAGCAACACAGAAAGCAAACACAAAAAGAGAGAATATAAGCAAAAATTACAAAATGGCTTACCTGCCGGTCCTTGCATCACGGAGAAAGCGGGAAAGGCACTACTGCAAACGGAGCGCACAGGACACAGACACACCGGGAAAAGGGGTCAATACACTACGGGATGGTGACGCTGACAAATAGGACAGGACAAACAGCACACAGGACACAGGGAAACACAGAAAGCAAACACAAAAAGAGAGAATCTAAGCCAAAAAATACAAAATGGCTTACCTGCTGGTCCTTGCACCACGGAAAAAGCCGGACAGCCACAACTGCAAACAGAGCTCACAGGACACGGTCACACCGGGAAAAGGGGTCCATACACGACGGGATGGTGACGCTAACAAATCGGACGGGACAAACAGCTCACAGGTCACAGGGAAACATAGAAAGCAAACACAAAAAGATAGAATATAAGCAAAAAGTTCAAAATGGCTTACCTGCCGATCCTTGCATCACGGAGAAAGCAGGAAAGCCACTACTGCAAACGGAGCGCACAGGACACGGACACACCGGGAAGACAAATAGGACGAGACAAACAGCTCACAGGACACATAGGACGGGACAAACAGCTCACAGGACACAGGGAAACATAGAAAGCAAACACAAAAAGAGAGAATGTAAGCAAAAATTACAAAATGGCGTACCTGCCGGTCCTTGCATCACGGAGAAAGCGGGACAGCCACTACTGCAAACGGAGCGCCCAGGACACGGACACACCGGGAAAAGGGGTCCATACACGACGGGATGGTGACGCTGACAAATCGGACGGGACAAACAGCACACAGGACACATCGGACGGGACAAACAGCTCACAGGACACAGGGAAACATAGAAAGCAAACACAAAAAGAGAGAATGTAAGCAAAAATTACAAAATGGCTTACCTGCCGGTCCTTGCATCACGGAGAAAGCGGGACAGCCACTACTGCAAACGGAGCGCACAGGACACGGACACACCGGGAAAAGGGGTCCATACACGACGGGATGGTGACGCTGACAAATCGGACGGGACAAACAGCACACAGGACACATCGGACGGGACAAACAGCTCACAGGACACAGAGAAACATAGAAAGCAAACACAAAAAGAGAAAATGTAAGCAAAAAATACAAAATGCCTTCCCTGCCGGTCCTTGCATCACGGAGAAAACGGGACGGCCACTACTGCAAACGGAGCTCACAGGAAACGGGCACACCGGGAAAAGGGGTCCATACACAACGGGATGGTGACGCTGACAAATCGGACGGGACAAACAGCACACAGGACACATCGGACGGGACAAACAGCTCACAGGACAACATAGAAAGCAAACACAAAAAGAGGAAATGTAAGCAAAAAATACAAAGGGCCCGATGTAGGTAAATCCGATTTACCGACTCTTAAATACCGAATCATACCGATTCGGTATTTAAGAGTCGGTAAATCGGAAGTAGGCAGATGTAGGTAATTCTTATATTAGAATTACCGATTCGGTAGGATTCGGTATTTACCGATTCGGTAAATACCGAATCGGTATTACCCATTGATTCCTATGGCCTTGAAGTATGCAAATTGCCACTCTATTTTCTTGTATTGGCTCTGAGGATAGCTCCGACCTTGCTTGACCTTTTAGGCCCTCCTCCAATGGTTAACCTGCTAATCACCCCTCCCCCTCCGAAGTTCGAATGTAATTCCGCCCTTGCCCCAAGTTGTGAATTCAGTGAGCAAGATTGGCTCCTGTTTTTGTTTTGAGATCCGCTGTCTGTCAGGCTGTGCTCCTGTGCAGTCTGTCAGACTTTCATTTCATTTCAATTTTAAGCCCAGAATGTTCTACTTTGGCTAACAGTGTGAGACTCACAACCAATGAACAAGACCCCTCCAAAGTGCGAGACCAGCCCTCGGTGGGGCGGTACTACTCCCATTGTGTGAGATTTTGTGTATCTGTGCAAGAGGTAGGCATGCGTGTGGCCCCTGCGTGCAAACAAGGCGGGGTGGCCTCGCTGTCGCTTTTCGCACGCCTCCCTCCAGGGACAGCAAGGGTTAAGTCTTGAGAGGCCTCGGACTACAGGAATGTCTCGCGGCAGGGGTCTAGTTACAGAATCTGAGATACCAGGGCCCCCAGTGCTGGGGAGGGGGGGGGGGTGGAGATGTGAGACTATGGTCTGTGCGCGGTGTCTTTGAGATGAGGAGGGGGAAATATAGGTAACATTTAGGAATAGAACAACTGTCAGTAAGAGATGTTCTCATAGACTGCAAGTACCACAAAGCACTGGGGCAGGAAAGAACGTACTGCCTTTGGCTAATCGGCTAGAGCGGCCGACTTTGAAGCTTAGGAACCAGGAGGCAGATTCACAAGCCACTTTTGCGTCACTTTTAACATGCAAAAAGTGACGCAAAAGTGGCGCAAGGGCCTTGTAAATCTGCCTCCAGGTTCGAGCCTGGGAGGCTCAAACATCCTGTGATTCTGGGCAGATCACTTAATCTGCCGGTGCCTAAAAACGGATGTATCCGTCTGTGAGGCAACTGGTGCCGATGTAAAGCGTTCTGATACCTTCCGGTGGAGACGCGCTATATTAAACTGCAAAAAATATATATAATGTCCCGCTGCTTCAGGGCTTCGGTCAGCTCTTAGTGCCACTGCCTGGTGGAGGTGACTGAGGGAGCGCTTTGGCATCCCCTGCCCTGAGGAGGCAAGTCTGGACCTGCAGTGCCTCTGCACATATGGGCAGTGCCAGGGCCGGGGCTGTGCTGCGCTCCGCGAGGCTCTTGTGTTAGGGAGGTTACCATGGCGCTCCCGGGCTCGAGTCACAGGGCATGTGAGCCAGGGAGAGGAGGACGGGAGAGGGGGAGGGGAGGACGCGCGAAGAGAGGCGGTGGAAGGGGGCAGAAGAGAAGTAGGGGAGAGAGGCGGAGGGGGCGACCGAGGGAGCACCTCAGCGGGGTAAGAGTGAGACAAGAGGGGAAAAGATCGGAGTGAGAGAGAGAGAAACACTGAGGGAACGAAAGTGGGCTGCAGAGAGACCCAGGAGAGTTGAAGAAATACAGAAGAGGTAAGAGAGAGGTCGGCGGGCAGATAAGTTGCGAAGTGAGATAGCAGCAGAAGGGAAGGAGGGCAGAGGCAAACAGAAGCGAGTTAGAGGACTGAGAAGAGAACGGATGGACGGGGGCAGCAGAGGAGGGTGAAACGTGGAATAATACAGGGTGTCTAAGAGGTGTAGGAGTCTAGGGAGGAGGGGACTGGGGGTGCACACGGAGGAAATGGGGGATAGCAGGAGAGGAAAAGAAATACAACTGAAATAAATACGTGTGTCAAGGGGAGAGGCAGAAGAGGTTATGTGGTCGCTTTCATGCGGACCTCTGGTGCGGCACGGCACCGTCTCTGAGGTGAGTGAGTGCCGGACAAGCTCACAGGGGACGGACGCAACGTTCCAAATTTTTCGGATTGGGGGCGTGTTCGGTGTTCTCAGAATGGGCGTGGCCTTAAAGTGGAAAGAAGAACACCGAACACACTTCCAAATCCGAAAAGGATGGAGCCTATTCGGAGGGACAGCTCTCTCTTCCAATGGCTAGCCTCCGTTTAGGAAGCCAGCCAATGGGAGAGAGGCAAAAACAGAGGCGGGACAAATAGTCCACACTAAGAAACATTAAATCTCGGTACTTCCGGTCCAGCCTTCGGCAGACCGGATTTTACCTCGACCTAAAAAATAGTTTTATCCTTCCCTTTGCCTGCATACCTATTGATCTATGTCTTGCTAAGAGGGCTGAGAAGCTAGTCTCCTGTTTTGTATCTCAGCCCAGTGAAGTCCTCAGTCCTTAGGAACTGGTACCGTGTTTGGAAGTTTTTCAGCTCTGCTGAAAAGTGCAGTCATTTTCCTTTTTCAATACAAGAAGTATAGGTGCTCGGCATCTGTATGTGCCAATACTTGTAAAGCAGTGGATATGAGAATGTGCAGCCTGGAAGGGCCTTTTGAGCAATCTGCCTCTGCATACATGCATAGAACGCTGAGCTCTTTCACCATTGGCTTTCTAAGTGTGCAGATACCTATGCTTGTCTAGAAAATTATAACCAATTCAAAATTGTGTTTAGTCCGGTGATTGCTAGTTCAGGTTGGAGCATATTTGAACGCAAACAGAGGCAATATAGTAGACTTAAAGTATTATTGTTACTTGATGAAACTATTGTCCTCATAGAAGGAGTCATCTTTATACATGTATTTAGCTCAAAATGCTTCTGAATATTGACAGAAAATAATGGTTAGTCATATGGATCTGCAAACCCCTTGAATAGAGGCCATGGTGTGCCAGGGGTCTTCAGTCCACAGGTTTAGAACTGCTGCGTACATTGATCCTGGCTGTATGCTTTCTAGCAGTGGTTACATTTGAGTTTTGGCTTTGACCTATTTTTATCTATTCTTTAAACTATACATGGACACAACCTCTAGCTTTTTTTGTGCTCATTTTCCTCCCATCTTTACACTCGCTATTTAGGTCTTTTATCGCCCCAGAGATTATGTACACTTTGGAAAGTTGGGCTTTGTATGTTTGTTGATGAAGCCTAATAAAAAGATTTAAACCTAAACTATGCATGGAGTAAACTTTAACTCCGGTCAAGGAGTATTTCCCTCTCACCTCATGCTGTTGGCTGTTTGGTGTATCATTCATTGCCCCCATGCATGCTTCCAGTACAGAAGTCCTCTAAATCATCACACATTAGATTTACAGTCATTTTTTGTCTCTGCAGCAGGATTTTTTACAGTATTTATTTTTTGAGTTTATTTTCGGTACAAATAACAATCAATACATAAGCAAAACAACTGTGTCAAGTAACCCCCTGAGCATCGTCCCTGTAGTAGGCTTTTTATTAATTTGTTGGTCACGACTCAAAAAGCAAGCCAGATCTGTTGGCTTTGATCATGAAAAAGGACCAGTGCTACCTTTGATCCCAAGTGTAATATTTCTGCATACTATCCTTCCATATCACCAATGGCCAGCCGGGACACTTTGGTTTGGGTGAGGGAGGGGAAAATAACTGAGATAGTTTAGAGGACTAGCTAAGTAGCAGACGTTATTGACCTGACATCTCTGTGCTCCCTGAAATGTTGTCTGCTAGAAACATCCTAACCTCTTAACAGCGAGGCTGCTGTTGACAAGAAGTTCTAGTTTCCACTTTACACTAAAAAGAGAGGCAGTAATCAAACATTTGTTTATAAATAGTCAAATCAAAGTGCGACTAATAGATCTTTTTCGTGTGCGTTCCACTTTCTATGTAAACTTCATCCAGAGAGTTCCACCCAGAGAGGTGCCTTTCTCCAAGACTTGCATTCCATCCGTGTATGGCACGAACAGTCTCAGGTCCAGAAACGTTTTTGGACATGATACCGTTTGTGCTGTACATGGCTGGAATGCATGGCTCTAAGCCTTGGAGAAAGGCGACACCCAACTTCATGATGTTTCTGGATGAAGTTCACATAGAAAGTGGACCCCTGTTTTCTTTATAGTACATTGTGAAATGTTGACAGACACTAGTGGATGGATAAAGCTGCCCTGAGGAAGCCTCTGTCAAGGTGAAACGCATTGGCTACGCTTTTGTTTTTTGGATGAAGAACCTGATTAAAAAAGATCAAACGCACAAGAAAGCGATCTTAATAGTCGTACTTTGGATTGGCTATATACACGTTTACTAATTGCCTCTCTTTTTAGTGTACAATGTTTCTAATATATGGCCAGGATGAGGATTCGACTTGGGCAATCCCCGCATGTAATGCCTATCCGATAAGGGGGTGGACACCATTAGTATTGCAACTGACCTCACTTAGCCTCAGCCACTCGCTGAGGGCATGTAATGGCCGGTTGCCTGCTGACAATCCAGGGAATTTCACTTTTGAAAGGAACGGACAGGCATCCACAATCAATTATATTTTGGTAAATGTGGAAATCTGGCAGAGAATCTTGAATTTTTCGGTCCTACCCTGTGGTGAAAGTGATCATAACCCGTTGGTTGTAACCCTAGATAGCTATCAGTTGGAAGAAGGGCAGGGTTCGGCCAACCCACCACCCCCCAATCTAACAGTAGTTAAATGAGGTAGAAGAATTCGCTGGGGAACAATTGCACAATCTCCAGAATAGATAGCCTCCATGTATAATCAAATTATTCCTTTTTTAGAAAAGGCATGCTCTGTTTCTGAAAGTAGTGGTGTCCTAGAATCCCAAGAGGTATTTAGGAAAAAATCATCTGGATATGGTTGCAACTCTGGCGGAGTTTTTTTATAGTGGCAAAATTAATAAAGGCTCTCAATGTAGAGGAAAAAACCCCTGGTACTGAGGAAATATAAATTTTTGGTCAAGTTATGTTCCCTAGCGTGTACCCCACCGACTCCATGTACGAGGTTAAAGTGCATGTAACTTCCCTCCTGTGCCAGCTATGAAGACGCAAATACATTTGCGTCCAACGTTAACATGTCCTCTTTCATATCCGCCCTGAATGGGTTGAATAGCCCGTTCCTAAGTATGCCTTGCCAACGTCTTTTTGTGGTGTACTTTACACGTTTTTCAGCTCTGGCAAAGTAGGCCCTGAATTTCTGCCATCGAGCCTTTTTCTGCCTTCTGACTCTGAAAGCCTCAGCCCAGGCTGCCCCCGTACCCGTGAACTCTGCCTTACTCTCAGCGCGGCCCTCTGTGCTCAGCTCAGCCTGCTGCCTGCCAAGACTGAATTCAACCTTCGAGTTATCTGTTTCCCTTTCCGAAGACGCATTCCTGCCTACTAGTTTAAGTAAACATTCCCTCAGCTGTAGAGCAAAAGGGCCTGGCCGTCCTGTCTCCGTGCAAGTAATTCATAGCCTCTGTTACCATGCTACCATGGAAGGCCCATGCCCCCACGCTTCTCATGCAGACACTCAGGCGCTTATGCACGCACTCACAGTCAGTATAGAGTAGCTTCTGCCTCAGAGACCTTTCCGTCCAGATAGTCCAGTTCCTAAACATCAGATATCAGATATGATAGAAGTACAAGTTGATCTGACATGCCAGACTTCTGTCTCTTTCCGCTAGTTGAAATGTCAAGTCCCCTGCACCCTTCAGTTTCACGTCCATCACACGTCATGCAGCTGCGCGCGCATCCAAGCCTCCAATTTCTGCTGACATTGCAACATTTCAGTTTAGTGCCACCCACATGTGACACCTACTTGTGACGTTTCTAGAACACACCTCCAGTTACGCCTAGTCCACGCCTTCTGATTACGCACTAGTAACACGTGGATGTTGTTATCTTGTCTTCTCTCAGCTGTTACGCCTACTATATTGCTTTCTATGATGTAAAATAAGTATATAAGCTATGTATTGTCAATAAATTATGGCTCTATCCCTTCCTGAACCCTGTGTGGTTGCAGGAACATGATATCCTGTTCCGGAACAATTCCTTTTTGAGGAATAAAACCCCTAAGAACTCT
The DNA here is from genome assembly GCF_964263255.1 of Lissotriton vulgaris. Taxonomy (NCBI): domain Eukaryota; kingdom Metazoa; phylum Chordata; class Amphibia; order Caudata; family Salamandridae; genus Lissotriton; species Lissotriton vulgaris. The sequence goes on from NC_141693.1 coordinate 619,119,262, forward strand.
AACACCACGGACTCTGTTTCCTTCTTTCTGATTGAGTTATTTTTGATTAAGTACTTACCTGCATAGAAATTAAGATGGTAAATTAAATATTTACAACATTTTGGCGCCCGAATAGGGACCCCTCCCCCACCTTACGCGCCGGTTGGTGCGTTGCACGCTCTGTCCCCTGCCATCAGCTAGACGGAAACTACGCGTACCGGCAGGATTTCCTGTATCTCCCTCTGGCCCACGGAGGTGACGAAGATTGCGATCAGTACCCAGACGAGGCGGTAAGGAGTGCGGAGGATCCCGACCAGAGCCTAGCCGAAAGAAGCAAGGTCCGAGGTGTCAAGAGGCCCACCAGTTTTCCGAAGTATCCACGTGTCGAGTCGAGCCGAGTCCAGTCCAGTCCAGTCGAGTTTTCCGAGGCCTTCTGTTTTCCGTGCTTCCCGGTGAGTACCATTGCTGGGACGTATCTAGACGGGTTTGGGTACACAAGTCCGGTCTGCACTGTTTTAGACAGTGTATCTGTACTGTTTAGCAGTATATCCGATGATTCAGGTTCTTGCACTGTTCTCAGCAGTGTATCTGTGCTGTTTAGCAGTACATCTGGTATAGGGGGTAGATATATGTGTTCTCAAATGTTTTCATGTAATTAATGTCGTTGTATGAGTGACTGTTTTAATGTGCATTATTGTGTTCTTGTGTAACTAGTTGTGTCTAGAGTCAAGCAGCAAGGATTGAGCATTCAGTACTAAGTAAGCAAAATGCCGTTTTTCAACAAGTTAAAGCAAATAGGAACTAGGAAAGGGATGCTAGAGGAAGAAATTCCTATCCCCCCTAGGGACACTCCAGGAAACTTCATGTATCATAAGCATGGCATAGATGCCATATTGTATCTAGAATTATGGGCCGAATACACTAAACATCTAGACGAGAGACACAGATGGCCAGTTACTGGAACATGGGATGCCGAGTGCATCATGAAGGTAGAAGAAGCATTATGGAAAAAGAAAGCCAGACAATCTCAGAAAGACGCCATAGAATTTTGGCGTAAGGAATCACATAAGCGTACTGAAAAAGCACTACGTAGAGAGGACAGACTTAAAGAATCAGAAAAAGCCCAAGAAAACGAATTAGTTAATGAAGGGATCCGAGTAAGAACAGAACAAGTAGATCGCATCCGAAATAGCCAAGTAAACGGCATGTATCTTTTGGCCGAGGGTTCACCCGACGCCATTTCAGAAATACCGAAAAATCTGCCGCCACCATTGGTTCCAACTAAAGTGACTCACAGGGCCACTAAAGATATATTCCTGAATTCCTATCTAGAGGATGTAGCTCCCGCTTACACCAATCTGCCTGTCCGCGCCCTGCCTAACGACAGGGACGGGGGCGGTAACACGCCCCCAGATCATATTCCGCCAGTACCACAACAGATTTCTCCTGTTCCACCACCTCCACCACTTCCCACACCTAAAGTTAATATACCGAAACCACTTCTACCTGACCCTACTATAAGACAAACTCAAGTTCAGATACAGACTCCACAGAGAGATAATGCCCATGCTTCCGCCTCAGGAGGTGCGACGGGGGGTCATCAGACTCCGCCATTAACACACAGATTAAACCTCAGGGATATGCAGAGTCCTCTCACGTTCAAATCACCCCGTCTCGACATACTCAAAGGACAACTTACAGTTTGCAGATATGATCCAGTACCTGGAAAAGACGATAGAATGATGATGGCATCACTACGGTTACGATCTGCTACTGATTTCCTGCTGTTGTTTTCAGGAATGAAAGAGCACCTAGATAGAATATATCAGTTTGTACAGACTGGGAAAGACCCTGACAGCATTAAGGATGCCATGGAGCATCAGAAAGTTGACGTTCAAGGACAGATACTACGTTTTTTCATAAATTGCTTAATAAGAGAACGAGACAGGCCTGAGACAGATCAGGGTGAATTAGATGCACTCAACAGGTGGGGTCAGAATATATCTGAAGGAAAACATGATAAACAGAATTGCATAGCCAGTATGTACAAGAAAATAAGGAAAACCGTAATAGAAATACACGAAAAAGAGAAAGAAAAAGCTTCCTCCGAGGGGGAAGAAGAATCTGAAGAACCAGAAAAGACTACAGGCACTATAGCATACGTAGGTAAGGGAACTTACCTTAGGAAGGGTATTCGTCCGGAAAGCAAGAGAGTTTTTCTCTCTGCCTTAACGAACCCGAATTCTCCTGAACATCAGTTCCAGGAGACTGATAAAAGGCTTCGAGAACGAATGGGGTACCATGTACTCAATTCTATGGATGAACAAGAACTAGCCCGGTCAGCTATATTATGGACTGACAATTCTGATATATACAATGATGATACCGTAGCACAGACATTCTTGAACCTTTCCCCAGACGAGCAGAAATTAGCAGGGGTATACATGATTCAGCACCTCCTCACGTTATTCAGAAATCAACATTCTGATCCAGGTCCCTTACACGATACATTAGAAGCATTACTCATGGATAGATGGAGAGGCTTAAGTACCAAGTTAATTCAAATAATTCTAGAACAACGACACAGATATAACGCATTCATAGGTTCACAATATGTTGCCGCCCCGCCCCCAGAAAGAAAAATGTATCATATGGAACGTGTGCATGGCATTGAAAGTCAGAACCCCTTACGAGAAGTGCATCCAGTGATGGGTGAGGATCATAACTTGAAACGCGTGTATGTACACACTCCTCTGACAAAGTTAGAACTGTTAGAAATGAAGAAACTAGTCCCGTGCCATGATAAAGACCCTGCAGGTTTTCACAGAGAGCTTAAAGACATGTTACTGATGGGGGATTATACGTACGAAGATATCACGAAAATGTTAAAGGTACTGCTGCCCACGGGCATCTACGAGAAACTCAAGGAAAAAGAATGGGAGGTGGGAGAGAAAAAGATTGTATGGACAGAAATAGAAGACGAAGAGAACAAACGTGTCCCCGGGGTAGGCCTTGGGGAGAAAACCAAAGCATTACCAGGTTTGATAGTACAGGTTCTGCCAAGATTATTGACAACTAGAAAAGAAGACTGGGATGCAATCTCAGCATGTAAACAGAAACCCGACGAAGATACTAGTGACTTCTATTCAAGATTCGAGAAATGTTTTATTATTAATAGTGGTCTTAAACCAAGTAGCGAGTCGTACCCGCATCTTTTTGTATCAAAGTTAGTCGAGAATTCCCTGTTAGCAGTTAAAAACCGTGTATACAAGGTCGAGAGTACATGGCAAGCCAATACGCCATCACAGATGTTACAAATGTTACAATACCATCAGAACAGAATTAGAGAAGAGCAGGATCAGGAACAGAAACGTATGAAAGACACGAAAATGAAAATGTTAGTAGCCCAGTCGGTCCCAACAGACGGCCACAGAAAGGGTACGACCCAGACAGGTCACGCCGCAGCTCCCGTTAAAGGGACATGCAATTATTGCAAGCAGCCAGGACACTACGTACATGAGTGCCCAGTTCTGAAACATAACATAGCGACAGGTAAAACTAAAGAAAGACCGCATCCACCTAGACAAGACCATAACCAGCATCAGTCTTCACAGAATCCACAGCCCATACAGAATACACAGCCTACGCATGCTTCAGCACATACAGCACAGACAGTAGCGGTATCACAGCCACAGCCCATTGCCGCAACTCAGCAAGTTTCACAACAGATGTACCAGTATGCCCAGTCCGCTTACCCCGATTATTCACGATATACATGAGACAGCCTAGAGAGGGAAGGTGGCTTGCCTCTTATTGAGATACCTGTAGATCAAGAAGGTCCTTATGTACATAGTCAAGTATTGGGAAAAGACAGAAAGTTTTTAATTGATACAGGGGCAAGTCGCACAACAATCAGTCATGATGAAGTCCCAGGGGCACCCCTCTCAGGCTCACAGAATGTTTCCCTTGGTTTTTCAGGACAGCCTATTGTAAATGAGGTATCGAAACCAGTTCCCCTGGCTGTGGGTCCATTATCACGTGTTACAGACCTGTTACTCACGAAGTCTTGTCCAGAAAATCTGTTAGGAATAAAGACACTGAAGGCTCTAGGAGCCGTGATTTGCTGTTCCCCGGAGGGAGTCAGACTCTTTCTGCGGGATTTCAAGGGTCATTATATGTTACGTGAGTTTGATGTCAGATTGAAAAATGTACCAGATCACTTGTGGGCGAAAGGCCCAACTGATGTAGGTTGTATGCACATTACACCATACCGTGTTACACTCAAAGCAGGTGTAGTTTTACCCAGAATCAGACAATACAAGTTACCACCCGATGCTGTAGTGGCTTCACTGAAAATCATTGAAGAGCTCATAGCCCAAGGAGTGGTCGTAGAGACCGACTCCAATATCTGCAATTCACCTATCATTCCGATTCTTAAACGTACTGATCCCAATGCACCGCCAGTATATCGGCTGGTGATTGATTTAAGAGAACTGAATAAATGCATTATTCCACAGTACCCTGTGGTTCCCGATATCTCATCCCTATTGACTGCTATTGATTCAGAAGCAACGTTCTTTACTGTAATTGAGCTCAAGAACGCCTTCTTCAGTGTACCTATTGATCCAGAGAGCCAATATCTCTTCGGATTCAGTTTAAATGGACGAAGTTTCAAATTTTCCCGCGCACCTCAAGGATTCACAGAAAGCCCCAGCATCTATAGCCAAGCACTGAAAAGACAACTTGATTGTATCACAATGCCAGTTAACACCGCTTTACTGCAATACGTCGATGATCTGCTGATCACCGCACGAAGTGAGCCCGAATGTGAACAAGCATCACTGACAGTTTTACATTTCCTGGCCGACAAGGGACACAAGGTGTCTCCTTCGAAACTACAATTCTGTGTTAAGCAAGTGGTGTACCTTGGGCACTTGCTGTCCAAAGTGGGGAGACAGCTCACTCCCGATCGCATTCAGTTAATTGTAAATATGCCGCAACCCCAGACACAAAAGGAAGTGCGGGCCTTTATAGGCCTCACCTCGTACTGCAGACAATGGATTCCCCAGTACGCATTTCTAGCTAAACCACTCATTCAGTTAACAACGCAGGAGGCAGCAACTTCGACTGTCCTCCCTTGGACTCAGGAACATACACAGGCTTTTGAAGAATTAAAGAAAGCTTTATGCCAAGCACCAGTTCTAGCGACACCATGTTACAGCAAACCTTTTACACTTTTTGTTACAGAACGTGAGGGTACAGCATTGTCTGTCCTCACTCAAGATCAAGCAGGTTCACATAAGCCTTGCGCTTATTTTTCTAGTACATTGGATTCAGTAGCTCAGGCACTCCCTGCGTGCTTGAAGTCAGTAGCAGCAACAGCACTAGCAATCAGACAAAGCGATTCAATTGTTTTAGGACATCCATTGACAGTTCAAGTTCCACATTCTGTAGAGGTTCTTTTAAACAGAACCCAGACTCAACACTTAACTATAGCACGACTGACAGGTTATGAATTAACATTATTCCAGCCACACATAGAAATAAGACGCTGTAGCATTCTGAACCCCGCAACATTGTTACCCACAATTATGACAGATCCAACCCCGCATGATTGCATAGAGATCATCAATACAGTAACAAAACCTCGACGAGACTTAACAGATGTTCCACTGACAAATCCAGACCTGACACTTTATGTGGACGGTTCATGTATGAGAACAAGTACAGGAGAATTAGTGGCCGCCTATGCAGTGACTACTGAAACTGAAGTCAAAGAAACACATCGTATTGACACACTGTCTGCTCAAGCGGCGGAGCTCATCGCTCTGACCCGAGCTTGTATTCTAGCTAAGAACAGAAATGTTAATATATACACTGACTCCCGTTATGCGTTCGGAGTTGTACACGACTTCGGCATGTTATGGCAAGAACGAGGTTTCTTGACCTCTCATGGTGCCAAGATCCAGCACGGTCCCCTCATTCAAGCACTGTTAGAAGCAATACATTTGCCCTCGGGCATATCAGTCATGAAGTGTAAAGCACATACTAAAGTTACAGATTCTGTTTCCCAGGGTAACGACCTGGCAGACCAGACAGCAAAACATACAGCATTGACTCACACCCAGACTACAGGTGTGACAAAGACAATAGTACCAACACAGTGTATGTCAGTCAGGGATCCCACCCTAGACGTAATCGATATTCAGACACATGCTACTCCAGATGAAATAAAGAAATGGACTGAACTAGGAGGGATCCAGACAGATCAAGGATGGGTCACAAAGGGAAAATCTACATGGTTTCTCCCCGACTCAATGGTTCAAAGCATGATAAATACAGCACATAGTCCTGCACATCTAGGAGAGAAAGCTATGATAGACAGTTTGCAGAATCTCTGGTACAACAAACACTTACGAGCAGCAGCAAAACAGAAAGTGCGTACTTGCATGATCTGTTGTCAGTTCAATCCAGGTAAAAGCGTTCCTGTAGAGCAAGGTGGATTTCATCCTCCCGATCACCCGTTTGAAGTCCTCCAGATGGATTATATCCAGATGGATCGTTGTCGAGGATTCAAATATGTCCTCGTAGTTGTTTGTGCACTTTCCCGTTGGACAGAAGCTTACCCAGTCTCAGATTACACTGCCCCGACCACTGCCAAGCAGCTGGTTCGAGAATTCTTCCCACGGTACGGCTTGCCTCGTGTCGTGTACTCAGATAACGGACAGCCATTCTCATCCGAGTTAATGAAACAAGTTTCCCTTCTGCTAGGATATCAGTGGAGATTCCATTGTGTCCGACACCCCGAAGCCGCAGGCCTTGTAGAAAGGCATAACCAGACATTAAAGACCCGTCTTGCCAAAATATGCCAGGAGAAAGGGGTCGACTGGATAGTCGCCCTGCCAGTTGCACTGTTCTATATGAGAATGGTTGCCCATTCGAGATCAGGGCTATCTCCGTACGAAGTGGTCTTTGGCAGACCACCGAATATGTGGGGGACGCCCATTCCTAAGAAAATTACCGATGTTGATTGTAACATGTTGACAGATTACCTTGCCTCCTTGATGTCTGCACTCCAATAATGTCGTTCACAGGTTGCTGCAGCCTTTCCTGACAACACTGATGTAAAGCCGCATGATGTCCGTCCTGGCGACCTAGTGCTAGTGAGGAACTTCAACAGGAAAAGCCCGTTGGAGCCCCGCTGGAAAGCACCGAAGATCGTCCTTCTTACTACAAGGACCGCTGTGAAGTTGGAGGGCAGAAAGGGGTGGGTCCATACGAGTCATATTAAACTATGCAACGAACTGAAACCAGACCCAGACTCGTCCACCCCCACCAAAGACTGTATTAAAACTAGTGACTTTAAAATACCCGAACGAGAGAAAACTCCCCAAGAGGAGTACCGACTAAAGCTCCGATCTAGCAAGTCAGACAGTTTAATTGTTTAAGTCCTCCCCTAGGTGAATCGGTTAAATAGTTTCTGACATGTACCCCCTAGATCGAGATAGAGAGAGAGAGAGACAATTCAAGAAACGTACATACTGCAAATCACTGCGTAGTCACTGTATAGTGACATTGTTAATAATGTTTTTTCTAAGTATTCTAATTATTGTCGCAAGTATACTACTTCCTATTTATTGGCCTATTTTCAAGCATGAACAATCTGCTTACAATGTTTCTGCTGAACATTCTTTTAGTGAGTTACCTCCACATGAACTTTCTTACAGACTTGCGCTGCGCAACAACACATTCATTAGTATGCTACATCATTCCCATCAGACTAACAACGCTACCAACTGCTGGATATGTGGCCGACTCCCTCCCTACCAGAATTACAAGGGAGCTCTGCCCCTTTTTCCGTACCCGTTCACTCACAATGGCTCCTGTGGTGCATGGTTTAAAATAATTAATTCCTTAGATCCTGATATTGCTGTTTTCGATGGGAGCTGGGTTTGGGGAAACCTGAACTTAGTTCTGCTCAACGTCTGCTACCCTGACAAGGAGGGACTCCCCATTAGAATAGGAACTGATCTAGAAAATGAAGTATATGGATTAAGTAATTACACAATCAACCTTATGATTCTTACTGTTGAATCCGAAGCTGCACCAGTTCTGCCCGCTATGTCAGTATTACCAGTCACTGGTGAATTATGTGTTAGCAAGAAAGGTTCCATACACTTAGGTCATAGTAAATGTGCTACTGTGGTCGAATTCAGTGATCATGGTAGATCGTCCTTTAAAGCTACTCGACATTCATATTTTGTTTGTGGTCACACCGCATACATACGTTTACCTCCAGATTGGGATGGTACCTGTTATATTGCATTCCTTCTGCCACCTGTTTTTCTAGCCCCGCCTGACTATCACAGAAACACAAATCTAGTAAAGAGTAGACTCAGAAGAAATCTCCCGATTGTCGACTATACTGAAACGGCAGGGGAACAATACACAGATTTCAATAAAGGATTCTTTTTCTTCATAGGTCCCGTCCAAAACAGTAAATTAATACGTAGATTAATTAGAACACTCGAAGCAGTAGTACATGAAACTGCCTCCGCTCTAGGTAACTTAACAGAGGAGCAGTCTGCTATACGGATTGTTGTCCTTCAGAATCGTCTCGTTATTGACGTCATCTTGGCAGATAGAGGTGGAGCCTGTAAGGTCATCGGGTCAAGTTGCTGTGTTTTCATTCCAGAAAACGCGCCATCTGTATATAAAGCTATTACACGTCTTCATAAGATTGCAAGTTTGATACATCAGAATCCAGGCACCTGGACTTGGTCCGGTTGGTTCTGGACAACGTTATCCGCTTGGGGATGGAAGATCCTATCCTTCCTAGGTGTTGGCCTAGTCATAGTATTCAGTTGTTGCCTGTGCCTACAGTGTGGGCCAGCGATATGTGGACTGTGCGCCACATCATGCATTGAACATTCCAGTTTCCTCTCACAACGTCAAAGAAAGAAAGATGAGCAAATGATGTTACAAGAACAGACTGATCGATTCATGAGGATCGATATATCATGAAGGGTCCGTAGGGAACAAGGAGGGAATGAGGAAATATAAATTTTTGGTCAAGTTATGTTCCCTAGCGTGTACCCCACCGACTCCATGTACGAGGTTAAAGTGCATGTAACTTCCCTCCTGTGCCAGCTATGAAGACGCAAATACATTTGCGTCCAACGTTAACATGTCCTCTTTCATATCCGCCCTGAATGGGTTGAATAGCCCGTTCCTAAGTATGCCTTGCCAACGTCTTTTTGTGGTGTACTTTACACGTTTTTCAGCTCTGGCAAAGTAGGCCCTGAATTTCTGCCATCGAGCCTTTTTCTGCCTTCTGACTCTGAAAGCCTCAGCCCAGGCTGCCCCCGTACCCGTGAACTCTGCCTTACTCTCAGCGCGGCCCTCTGTGCTCAGCTCAGCCTGCTGCCTGCCAAGACTGAATTCAACCTTCGAGTTATGTGTTTCCCTTTCCGAAGACGCATTCCTGCCTACTAGTTTAAGTAAACATTCCCTCAGCTGTAGAGCAAAAGGGCCTGGCCGTCCTGTCTCCGTGCAAGTAATTCATAGCCTCTGTTACCATGCTACCATGGAAGGCCCATGCCCCCACGCTTCTCATGCAGACACTCAGGCGCTTATGCACGCACTCACAGTCAGTATAGAGTAGCTTCTGCCTCAGAGACCTTTCCGTCCAGATAGTCCAGTTCCTAAACATCAGATATCAGATATGATAGAAGTACAAGTTGATCTGACATGCCAGACTTCTGTCTCTTTCCGCTAGTTGAAATGTCAAGTCCCCTGCACCCTTCAGTTTCACGTCCATCACACGTCATGCAGCTGCGCGCGCATCCAAGCCTCCAATTTCTGCTGACATTGCAACATTTCAGTTTAGTGCCACCCACATGTGACACCTACTTGTGACGTTTCTAGAACACACCTCCAGTTACGCCTAGTCCACGCCTTCTGATTACGCACTAGTAACACGTGGATGTTGTTATCTTGTCTTCTCTCAGCTGTTACGCCTACTATATTGCTTTTTATGATGTAAAATAAGTATATAAGCTATGTATTGTCAATAAATTATGGCTCTATCCCTTCCTGAACCCTGTGTGGTTGCAGGAACATGATATCCTGTTCCGGAACAATTCCTTTTTGAGGAATAAAACCCCTAAGAACTCTAACACCACGGACTCTGTTTCCTTCTTTCTGATTGAGTTATTTTTGATTAAGTACTTACCTGCATAGAAATTAAGATGGTAAATTAAATATTTACAACAGTACAACAGGGCATGCAGGAATGCAAAGAGCGCCCTGCTGTCCAGACTTAGAGAGGGGGATAGCATAAGCATTAGGGAAGCGAGGGCGTTTAAAATAATCCTTTTAGCAGCTAAATCAGAATGGGAGATTGATAGATGGCAGGCTATTAAGAAAGCTTTAGATGATAAAGATACAAGAGGCTTTTGGAATCTGGTTAAGACTGGAAAAACCGAGGGCAAATCTGCCATTGAGCCAAACCTCGGGGAGGAAGTTTGGCGATCCCATTTTAAAGATTTATATTCTAGGCCATTAAATTGGATTTACTGAGCCAAGGACATTTGTTAGTGATCAAATCTCTGACTCCTTTGGTGACATACCCCTGTGTTCATTGGCTGAGGTATTAGCGGCTTTGGCCAAATTATTACCAAATAAAGCACCTGGTCTGGACAGGATCCCTGGGGGTCTGTTTAGAAATGAACATGTAGTGTGGGCTCCATACCTGCAGACCCTTTTTAATGCCATTCTCCACGGTATGGCACCCCTCCAACATGGGCAGGCGCCAAGATTATTCCTATTTATAAAAAAGTCTCCTATAACCAGGAAATTATCGGCCTATAAGCCTTATTGATGTAACGCAAAAGATTTTTGCCCGTGTCCTACTGGGAAGATTGCAGGTATGGATGGATGACCCTAATATATTAACCTTACAAGCAGGCTTTAGGTCTAAAACCTCGACCATATATCAGTTATTCAGACTACAACTGATCTATTGGAAAACCATAACATTGGAGGGAGGTAGTCTCGATCTTACATTCGTGGATCTTAAATCCCCGTTTGACATGATAAACTGTGATCATTTGTGGCGGCCTATTGCTTGATATGGGAGCTCCCGTCTATCTATGTCAACAATTGAAACACCTCCATGAAGGTACTTTTGCAAGGATAAGATATGGTAAAAACGGGGAATTAACAGCCCCTTTCCCCGTTGAGAAGGGAGTGAGACAGGGCTGTGTGCTTGCCCCAACCCTTTTCTCACTCTTCCTAAATGGGCTAATTGAAGATCTGCTTGCTATTAAGGATATTGACTCTCCCAGGCTTGCTAATCGCAAAATACCAGCCTTAATGTGTGCTGATGACACGCTGCTCCTATCTAAAACACCTATGGGGATGCAGCGGGTCCTAGAGGAATGTAGCTTGTTTTGTAAGAAAAGGAACGTGGAGATAAACATACAGAAAACTAAGTATATGGTCTTCCATGCTGATTCTACCAACTGCCCACACCCCCAAATGGACCATAGGCCCCTAGAGAGTGTGCCCATATTTGACTATTTAGGCCTCACTCTAAATGACAAGATGGAGTGGGGGCCTCAAATTAATAAAGCAAACCTAAAGTTAATCCAGGCTACTGGGGGGAATCCTAAAAGTACATAGGAGTTGTGCTGTAAAGATCATAGGTCCCCCAGCAGAAATTTATAAGGTCCAAGCGAGGGGAGCCTCGATGTATGGTGCCGAACTCTGGGGTCACTGTCCATCTAACACACTTTAACAGTGACAGAGAACAATTTTATAAGACAACTTTTGGGCCTTCCAAAAAGCACTCCTTTAATACCCTTAAGGATGGATCTGGGTATTGTTCCTATTGCTAGCCTGATTGCTTCCTGTCCACTTCTTTACTGGTGACGTTTATGGAGCACACCAGAGCTAGGAAATTACAGGGAGGAATTAAAAGCTGTTATGTCTATTTTGGGGGCAGGGAACATACCATGGTTGTCGTTTATTAGGAACACGTGCCAAGCTATAGGGAGGGATGGCTTGTGGTGAGCATCTGAGGAGACCTGTTTAGCCATTTCTAAAAAATCCCTAGCAATTACTCTGAAAGAACACAAATTGGTACGCATCCTGCAGACAGTTGACTCATCCAGCCTGACTTCTAGGTTTCTGGATGTAAAACAGCACTATAATTTGGAGTTGGTGTTGGACTGCATTCAACCCTTTGCAGCAAAGAAACTGTTTCAGCAATTTAGGCACAGAACACTCCCGCTGCATGCATTCACTAATAAATGGGCGGGTGCTACTAAACAACTCTGTCCTGGGTGCACATTAACAGAAGAAACAGAAATTCATGTGATATTTTTCCGTTCGGCCTATAGAAGGGCAAGGTCTAAATGGGTCCTCCAACTCTGTAGAAACCTGGGCATAAGAAATTATAGAGAAGTTTTTAGGATATTAAAATATGATTCTCACCCAGTTTTTGTCATTGCAATCTCTAAATTTCTATTTGCAATGTGGTGCAAACGCAGATGCCTACTAAAAGATTGGGTTGAGAACTTAGGCAATCCTGCTCCTTATTATATCAACACAGTTCGGACAGTGGACCGCTCAAAGAAAGGAAAAAGCACCAATCCTAATATCACCAATTCAAATCTTTTGCAAAGTCCAGCGTGCACTTTCCAAATGCTCCCTGTCCCAAGAGCATTACCCAAGCCTTGGGTAAAAAGTCAATGTTTGTCCTGTATGGAAAAGCACCGCTTTAAAAGTTGGTCTCCTCCAATTAACAGAGACTATTCAACTTTTTCAATTGTCCTCATATATCAAGACGCTGAATCGTGATGTACAGTTGCAATATTCATTTAATGATCCATTAAAGACAAAACATCAGCCTGCTCCTTATTGATTATCTTTGTGACCTAAACCTGTATAAATATAGGTTGCAAATTATTTTTAACTTTTTTTTGTTTATATTATATTTTTAATGTATCTGTTTTAACTGGTTATCCTGTTTTAAACGTTGATAATGATGCCCTGGTTATTATAGCTATTTGCTTATGCTTGCTGTCCCACCTGTGATAATTGATTTCAGGGGCTGGGATCCTCCATATATTGATACTTTCATATTGTCTATGGGCCCTAATGACAATTTGTATTTTTTATACTTTAAATGAATGTGTTATTTTATGATATTTATTTGACAATGTTATATTACGGTTGTATGACATTACAACGCATGCTTTTACTACGCATGCCTTTACATCGCAAGTTTTACAACGCATGCTGTTACAACGCATAGTGTTGAGGGGTGCTGGATAGTGAATAGTTTAATTTACTATTCCAACTCCAGTCCCTGTGGATAGTAGGGAAGGTGTTGGATAGTAAATTAAATCTATTCCCTATCCTAGAGCGCCCCCAGCGCAATGCGTTGTAACAGCATGCGTTGTAAAACTTGTGATGTAAAGGCATGCGTCGTAAAAGTTGCATTGAAAAGGATGTTCCCCTTATATTACTTGTGCTTTTATGGCTGCAATAGCCGAAATAAAGCTTTCTGACTGACTGATATATGGCTAATGAGCAGCTGGCTGTTAGAGGTGGGCATTAGGGGTGTATTGTTACAGTGACTTCTCCAAGTGACGCAGCATTGGGTCCCCCTTTAGAAGTTTCCACTTTATAACTGCGCTTTCTCAAGCTTATCTTCGTGTGCTCCTTGCGGAAACTGGTACAAATACTCTCCTACTCACAAGCTGGCTGGTTTTGAGATGCTGGGGAGGATATCCCGATAGGGATTGTGCTAGATCTACGGGCTGCCAATGGCTTCAGAGAGATGTGTTTTTAACCCCTCCCACGCTGGTGACGGAACCGCTCCGTCACGCCCCTCGGGTGCGCTGTGCTGGTGAAGGAACGGTTCCGTTACGGCCCGCTCGCCACGCCTGCGCGGTGCGTTCTATTGAGCGGGAGGGGCCATGACGGAACCGCTCCGTCACAAGCACAGCTCATCCGAGGGGCATGACGGAGCGGTTCCGGCCCCAGCGTCGGAGCGCCGCGCGCCCCCCACCCCTTAGCGCTGCGGCGGAATTGCCGCCGCAGCGAAAGGGTTAAATTAACAACTATTATCAAATGTGTCTTTGCATTTCGTTTCTATTAGGCAAAAAGAGCCCGTCCGCTGCTTGGTGCACAGCAGCAGTGTATGTCACAGTTGATTGTCATCTGTTAATGACGCCGCTGCTGCTTTCAGCTCTGGACCAATCATCAGCATTACAGCAGAATAATAGTGCATAAACTATGAGGCAGACCCTACAAAGCATGCTGTATTGTATCAGTATGAGTCGTTTGACAGTTAAGCTTTGGCGTTTCTTGGTTCTGCAGGTGACAATGAGAAAAGCTCAAGGGGGTTCTGTTTCCCTTTCATTTATGTTTTTTTTAATTGCGAAGCTTTAAAGTTGACAGTCGGGCTTGCCAAATTCTGTGGAACCAGTACATGTAGCGGTGTGTCCAGTATCACACAATTTAACCAAGTGTAGAAGCCAGGACTAATTAATGACTAATTTCCGGACTTAGCTGCTAGGCGACACCTCTATCATTTCACACCGCCCTGAATTAGTTTTAGTGGTTTGGACTTAGATGTAGCCCTACGGCCCTCAGTGAGGGAACAAGCTGTTGAAGGTCATGGTAGCATGGAGTGCTGGAAGGCTCACGAAATATCTAAGATCTGTCCCTTTCGCGCGCTAGTCGGGTCTTGACGAAGGCAGAAACATGTCTGAATCTTTACAAATGACGGTTGCCAGCATCAGCACCCAACACCTGAGGCTCCTCCGGGAATGGAGGAGACTGAAATGGCGCCATTATTTACGACCGTAGAGGCCTGTCAGGTGCATAGATCACTGGTCCGCATCCTGACAACCTTCAGTTATTACTGTCACATGATTGATTGCAAACCTGCCCCTTTGGATGTTAGACGTATGGGGTGACATGTGCAGCTCGCCTGCCAGGGACTATTGACCCGGTGACCCGTCGAGATTGTTTTGAAATATGTTGTGTACAAGCATGACAATCGTAAAGGCTGTTCTTGTGAGAAAAAAAAATGGATCTGGAATCTAATAGTCTCGGAAGTCCTTTAATCAATGTTTCACGTGCATGTCACTCTTCTGAAAAGATATCAAGGTGGCGTTGACTGCTGCCTGTCACGCTGCTAAATGATAGAGAGGGGGGGCTGGGGAGTGCAGACCTTACTAACCTCACTCCTCTCCACACAGGTAGTCTTAGTTCTTATTCACAGTTAGCAGCCAGCACGGGAACAATGTTGACTTTGAGGTTTATGAAAAGAGGATTCTTGCATGTGAACCAAAACTTCCTGACAAAGAGGTGAAGGTGATGGTAGCTGTTTGACTGGTGGAAGGTTGCCATGAGGGGTTCTCAGAGGCCTTACAATGGTTGTGGCCTCAGTCTGCCTTCAGAGAACAGGTGGGGGTCAAGGGCAACTGTTAAAGGGCACCTACTTGAGACAGTTCTCTGGCTATAGAGTGAGTTTTGCTAGGTGGTCTCTATGTGGCAGTAGGTTGCAGTAGATGTGTTTACTTGTTCGTTGAGATATGGTAATTTGGCACACTGTAGATATCGAGCGTTAGTTGGTTTCAGGCTATGGAGAGCCTGCGCGGATGTGGTTATTGGTTTTAGCCAGCTGTCCAACAATGGTAAGTGGGTTGCGGCAGCTCTCTCGTTGTGAAGAATTTTATAGCCTCGCCACTCCTCAGAACTGACAGATTGCTTCGATTTGAGATGCATTTTCTATGCCGATCATCGCAATACTCTCCAAACCAGAACTTAAGGTAGTTTGTTCAGTGGGATTAACTGGGTCCCTGTAGCCAGCTCGTGCTCCACCATTGTCAGCCTGAACTTGTGACTTTATCCCGATCTGGCAAACTAGATATCCACAGTTGGCACTTTGTGCTCTTTGGCACTGTTTTGGCTAAAATCTTTAAAATTGTATATCCCTGGTTGTACTAATTGGATTTTTGTTGGGTTGGTCTTGTTCTATACATTAAAAAGTACTCTATTTTTCTGATCGGGTGTGGGATCCTTTATATTTGGTATTTTCACTTAATTACTGTTTGCCGTGTTGTACAAATACCTTACGCATTGCCTCTAAGCTGAGCATGACTTCTGTGCAAAGCTACCAGGGTATTAAGCAGAGGTTAATTTAGGATTGGCTTGTGCCTTACCCTGACAAGGATTATGGTTGCTGATTGACAATAGCTCACAAAAGGCACACAAATGATCGATGGAATGCGGAACAAGTCAAACATTCACCCGCAGTCAAGAAATCTGGTTCAAATCCATATTTCTTTTGCTTACCATACCACCCCATTTTAGACCAAGCTATATGCAAATCAGTCTTGACCCTGCTCCTCATGTGGACAGGCCAGCCCAAACTGCCAAGCCAGGTCCTCCCAAGCATCCTCAGACTGGTTTCGGGGTATCACCCCTCATCAGCCAGGCTAGCTTGAATCCAGTGGCACAGGGAGCCTGAGATCCACGTCTGGGATACACAGCGCACTTAGGGTGAGAAAGCAAAAGACATGCAAGTGATGGACGGAATGTGGAACAAATCAAACATTTCCCTCCAGTCAAGAGATCTGGGTTAAATGTATCGTTCTTTTGCTCACTATGCCACCCCTTGAATCCAGTGGCACAATGTGTCCAGTACCCTTGTCTGGGCATACCCGGCACACTTAGGGCGAGAAAGCAAAAGACACACAAATGATGGACGGAATGCTGAACAAATCAAACAACCCATGTCAAGAGATCTGGGTTAAATCCATTGTTCTTTTGCTCACCATGCTACCCCAGTTTAGAGTCAGCCATATGCAAATCAATCTTGACCCTGCTCATGGGAACAGTCCAACCTAAACTGCCAGGCCAGGTCCTTCCTGGACCAGAAACAAGCATCCTGGGCTCGGTTTTAGGGTATCACCCCTCATCAACCAGGCTAGCTTGATTCCAGTGGCGCAGTGATCCCAGGACCCACGTATGGGCATACCCACCGCACTCTATCAATCAATCAGGGACTTTTTAAGCTCGATACTCGCCTGTGTGGGTCTCAAGGCACTGCCACCCGCCCTGGCCCGGTGGATGCGGGGGACCGTGGCTAGGTTGGCAGAGCAGCGTTTTTTTCTTGGGGGCATGGAAGGAGATTCTTTTGTTGAAGTATTGGGGTCTGGTGTTATGGAGGGCTATGTAGGCGTGTGTGAGCAGTTTGAAGGTTATTCTTTTTTCAACAGGGAGCAAGTGGATGTGGCAGAGGTGTTAGGTGATGTGATAATTTCTTGGATGTCGAGGACGAGTTTGGCTGCGACGTTTTGGAAGGTCTGGGGTTTGCGCAGCAGAGTTTTGTTGATTCTGGCGTAGAGCGTGTTTTCGTGGTCTAGTCTGCTGGTGATGAGTACGTGGGTGAGGTTATTCCTAGAGTCTGGGGGATCCATTTGAAGGTCTTGCAAAGTATGCAGAGAGTGTTGAAACATGTGGAGGATACGGCCTTGATCTGGCGGTTCATGGTGAGTGAAGAGTCGAGTATGATGCCGAGGCACTTAGGGCAAAAAAAGCAAAAGACACACAAATGATGGACGGAAGGCGGAACAAATCAAACATTTATCCCCCAGTCAAGAGATCTGGATTGGTTAATTCCATTGTTCTTTTGTTCACCATGCTAACCCAGTTTTGACCCAGCTAAATTCAAATCAGTCTTGACCCTGCTCCTCAAGGGAACAGTCCAGCCAGAACTGCCAAGTCAGGTCCTTCCTTGGCCAAAAACAAGCATCCTGGAACCGGTTTTGGGGTAGCACCCCTCATCAGCCAGGCTAGCTTGAATCCAGTGGCACAGTGAGCCCTGGACCCGCGTCTGGGCATATCCGGCGCACTTAGAGCTGGAAAGCAAAAGACGCACCAATGATGGACGGAATACAGAACAAATCAAACATTCACCCCCAGTTAAATCCATCTTTCTTTTGCTCACCATTCCACCCCAGATTGGACCCAGCCATATGCAAATCAGCATTGACCCTACTCCTCACTGGAACAGTCCAGCCCGAGCGGCCAAGCCAGGTCATCCCTGCACCAGAAACGAGCATTCTAGGATCTATTTAGGAGTATCGCCACTCATCAGCCAGGCTAGCTTGAATTTAGTTTCATAGTGAGCCCAGGATCCACATCTGGGCGTATCCTGTGCGCTTAGGGCGAAAAAGAAAAAAACACAAAAATGATGAACAGAATGCGGAACATATCAAACATTCACCCCCAGTCAAGAGATCTGTATTAAATCCATTGTTCTTTTGCTCACAATGCCACCCCAGTTAATATCCAGCCATACGCAAATCAGTCTTGACCCTGCTCCTCATGGGAACAGTTCAGCACGAACTTCCAAGCCAGCTAGAATGTTCAGCCTTCCGTCCATCACCTGTTTTTTTTCTATCTGTCGTCCTAAGTGGAAGGGGTATGCCCAGACATGAGTCCCTTGCTTGCTATGTCACCAAATTTTGGCCTGGCTGATATGGAATGATGGTCCGAGATCGGTCCCAGGATGCTTTTTTCTGGTCCAGGGGGACCTGGCTTGGCAGTTCGGACTGGTCTGTTACCATGGGGAGCAGGGTCAGGACTGATTTGCATATGGCTGGGTCTAAACTAGAATGGCGTGGCATGCAAACAACAATAAATATAACCAAGTTCTGTGACTGGGGGTGAATATTTGATTTGTTCAGCATTCTGTCCATCATCTGTTCTTTTTGAATTTGACCAGGGTTCACAGCCCAGTCAACCAACAACCCAATTTCTTTCATACAACCTCACTGGTGGCTCTTGGGCACCTGGGAAATCGGGTAATACCATGGTCTGAAATTAAACACATGTGCATTCATTCTAGGTGGCCCAATAGGCAGCTCAGAGAGTCAGCTCTTTATATACATCACAGTGACATGTAACTGTGAGCCTGAACGATCCTGGCACTTTGGGCATCCGTTGTCAATGGCTAAACAGGACTACGGTGCAGGAATGCTGCTGCAATAGAAACTACAATATTCACCATCTTGTTAACTCTGTGCACAAGATCTCTCTGGTATCCACTGTATTTGTTGGATGCCAGGAGTGTCATTATGAGAAGGTCCCTAACATAAGGCCAGATGCTTACTGAGCACGGTTAGCTTGTTGTACTGCTAAATCTATATTCACTTCATGGATTACCATTTCTGTCAAGATTCGCTGGATTACAAGACTTTCAAAATATTTTATTACCCTGCTTTCAATTAATGTCTTGGAATTCAGCAAACCTTTCTTGGCAGATTGTAATAGGAGTGCACTTCAGGCTCCTCTTTTGTTTTTACCAACTAAAGCCGAATGGGACAAACGCCTGTTTAAAGACATTCCCAGCCAGCTGTACTAGTCTGTCTGCAGGCTACGAATTACTGTTATTCATTTAACCCATTGTCCATTTCTATCCTTTTTGCTGCAGATCCTACCCCGAGTCCTTACGTCCTCTCATTACATGCTTCTCTTTCAACAGACATTCCTTCATTATGTTCTAGACCTCTGTTTATGACCATAAGCTCCCATGAAAGTTTTTTAGGATTGTATTGATTTTTATTTTGAAAAGAAGTATACATCATTTGCCTACATCCAATGGCTGGCTAAGAGACAAAAAAGGGGGGAAGTATGGGTTGATAACAGAGGCTATCTCAAAAGAAGTAGATGAACAAAACATGCCATGCTCGTACATAGTAGTGCAGTGTCAATTCTTGTTTCAACCCCCGCCATGCAAAGATTTAGGTGTCCGCCTGTGTGTCGGATGTGAGACGCAGCACCCGCAAGTATATTGGACAAGAGTGTTCACGAAAGGTAGTGGATGGATAGATATTTTAAACAGGGTCCCCACATTTTCTCGAACTTGGGTGGGGTATGAGTTATGACTGCTGTTAATTTTTCCATACTTAGCAAGTACCAGAGTTTGTGTGTCCATTCTGTATTCGTGGGTATGGTGTTTGTCCCCCAGCTTGAATGCAAGACTTGCTTCGCTGCACACAGGGTCAGGGTGAAGCCTCTCCCCCTTGAGGAAGGTAATGGATATGTTAAGGCGTTATGCAATCCCAATAGGATATAACTGGGAAAGCAGGGTAGTTTGGTGTCAAACATTTCGTCAGTGTCTGCGAGTACTTCCGTCCAGTAGCGATGCAGCTTGGGGCACAGCCACTCAACTAAATAGGCCGGAATGTAGTACCAGTAGTGTACGATTTTGAGCAGTGTTTCCCTCTCTGAGGCGCTACTAGCCGATGTGCGAGCACAGTGTAGAATGTCAATCCATTCTTTGTCTGTGAATCGGCGTTCGCATTCTGTCTCACACCTCAGTCTGGCTGGCTAGATCAAGGAATTGGCAGAGGTGTTCAGAAAGGTGTAGATGTTTGACAGTAGGCAACCAGCATCCCATCTAGACAAGAGCCGGCGTTCGAAAGGGGTAAGTGGCCTGCTTGCTTGGGTCGTATTGACGGGAGAGTCACCCATTGGCGAACTGCTTCATAACACCAATGTTTATAGTCCAGGAGCCCGAAATCCTGCTGGGTCTTTGAAAAATCTAGTAGGCCCTGTTCATCAAAGAGATCACCTATGTGTTAACAGTTGGCTTCCTGCCACCGTGAATATGTCGTTCCATGCAGTGCTGGTGGGAAGTCCGCATTCCACAGGATTGGGGTAAGGGTTGACACTGGAGTGAAGAGGTGTTTGGAAGTACGGAGTTTGTCCCAGACCCCGACTGTGGCCCTGACCACCGGGGAAATGACCATATATGATTTCCGACCACTCCCTGATCCAGAAAGCACCAGTACTTCGCCGTGAGTGGACGTTGCCATTCCACTAAAAATCGCAGTTGAGTGGTACAGCCAAATGATGTATACCCCTGCCACCGGAGATATGTACGCTCTTGGCCGTTCTGGCTAGCTTACTGCCTCAGTTGAAGGCCTCTAGAGATGGTTCAAGTATCTTCATCATGGAGGGGGGCGATTGTAATGGCATCACCTGCATAGGATATAAGATCTTGGTCAGAAGGGACATTTTCATGCATGCTATGCGTCCTATCCAGGAGATGGAGCCCCCATGCCAGGACTGAATAAGAGATCACACGACAGTCAGCAGTACTGCAACACAGATTTTTCAATAGTGGGTAGTAGTTGAACACCCAGGTAGGGAATTCCCTGTGTGGCCCATGTAAAAGAAAACGTTTTTGCTAGGTGTGATTGTTCGTCCCATGGGATAGTGAAATTAAGTGCTTGCGATTTGGCGGTGTTTATCTTGATTCTTCCCCAAATGATATGAGTTCCTCCAACAGAGGGAGTAATGACTGTCGAAGCGTGGTAATAGCTAACAGTACATCATCCGCGTATAACACGATCTTGTGTGATTGACCACCTATCCAGATCCCTTCAATGAGAGGATGCCCTTGAATGTGTTTCGCCAGCGGCTCCATATATAATGCAAACTGGAGTGGGGAAAGGGGGCACCCATGCCGGGTTCCCCTAGAAACAGGGAATGAATGGGATAGTGAGTTGTTAATGCGTACAAGTGACACTGATTCTGCATAGGTGGTCCAGAGCCACTGCCAAAAGCTAGGGCCCAAGCCTATAGCCTCCACCACCAACCGCAGAAATGGCCAGTGCACCCGGTCAAACGCTTTTTCATCTCTATTGATAGGAACAGTGTGGGTATCCAGGAACGGCTAGTTTTATCACTTAAGTGGAAGAGGCGCTTGGTATTGTCCCCACACGTATGTCCAGGAATAAAGCCCGAATGGTCGGTGTCTACCAATCGGGCATATACTGCACCAGTCTATTGGCAAGAATCCCACTGAATATCTTTGCATCCACATCAAGCAATGATATTGGACAGTAGGAGGCACATTGCTTAGGATCTTTTCCCGGTTTTGGCAGGACCGTTATGATTGCAGTCTTCATGGACTCTGCAAGGGTTCCCGAGGAGCTAAAATAATTATACCGACGGGCCAATATAGGGGACAACTTTTCTGCGAAGATTTTGTAAAAGGTGGCTATGTACCATTCCTGACCAGGGGACTTGTCCAACTTAAGCCTCCTTATTGCCTCAAGGATCTCTTGCTCGATTATATCGGTCTCTAAAGGCGCTGCTGTGGGCTCCGGTAATTTCGTTAGGGGGGTTCGTTCCATGTACGAGGAGCAGTCTGTGGGGTGAATGTATGGGGTGAATGTATGACATTGTTCTGCATTCTGTCCATCAACTGTGGTTTTTGCTTGTGTGGAGGAGGGCGTATTCTGCTGCGTCCATGTTGAGAGTCTTGAGCTGTTTTCTAGCAGTGGTCAGTTGTCGTTGTGCCTTATGCGAGCCTGTCCGTCTATGTGATTCCTCCACGTCCCTCACTCGCATCTCAAGCTCTGCAACCTTAGCCCTGCGTTCCCCATTAAACCATGCTGCTATGGCTATATAGGTTCCCCTCAGTACTGCTTTAAAGGTGTCCCACAATATCGCTATTGATGTGTGTAGTGTATTGTTAATTTCGAGATAGTATGTGAGGAGTCCCTTCACTTCTTTGATTATGGGCTCATAAGACAACAATTTAGGATTAATTGCCACATCCTGCATCCCGGACTGCAAACGGGAAGGTGCAGCGTGAGTTGAATGACAGAGTGATCCGAGATGGTAGCTACCTCGATATCTGCCTGTGTCACCGCTAGGAGTAGGGAAGCCGAAACAAGAAAGTAGTTGATTCTAGCATAAGTCTGGTGTGCAGTTGAAAAGCAGGATAGAGACTTTGTGTAAGGGTGTAGTGACTTTCAAGCATCAACTAATCCCGCGTCTGCAAGCCACCGGAGTCCCTGCGGGGTGAGAGCCCCATTTGGGCCAGCCCTCTGGGGTGTCTGATCTAGGGAGGCGTCTGGCACCAAATTAATATAAAAACTTGTATATCTGCTGCAGTGAGAATGGTACCAACCTCCTGGCGGATAAAGGGTTGCTGGTGGTCATTGGGTGCATAAAGGCATGCAACAGTGAAAGTGCAGTGATGAAGAAAGAGCCGCATGGATAGCATGCGGCCCGTGATTTCAGAATGTGTCTGAAGGACCTGTCCCTGAAAATGTGTGGACACAAAGATTGCTACCCCTGCTTTCTTTCCTGGCCCTGCAGACCAGCACTAGTGGTCAAACCACTTCGACCATATACGGCACCAATCATTTTTTAGCATGTCAGTCTCTTGTAAGAAGCATACTTCGCATTGGGTAGCCTTCAGTTGGGCTAATAGCGCTATTCTCTTTGCTGGCGAGGTCAGGCCTCTCATGCTGAGGCTAACTATCCACACCATGGAGATGTTGAGCTGTCACATGTTGCATACTTATGAAGCATGATGTAGGAAGGTGGAATCTGACTATATGGTTACCCCAACTTTTTCCTGGTGTTTTGCTGGTTTTCTACTTAGTTGGCCTGGGACCCTGCTTTTCAGGGCCCCAGACTATCTGCTTTCTCTATAAAATGGACTCCATGTACTTTAGGTACATACCAGATTGGTTACTGGGTCACCCTTGTGAGCCCCTGTATAGTGTACCCCAGGTACCCAGGGCATAGGTGCACGTACTGTGCCACCCCTGGTTTGCCTTCCAAACTGACACCACAGGTCTGTTCACACAACCTGGGTAAGGTGGTGTAATCACCCCTCACTTAGATATAGTATACCTATAACTACCTTTACATATATACACATATACACCTAAAAGTCACTCCTATGGTAGGCCTCGACAGTCCTGGAGGCAGACTGCTTGGTTTTATATGAGAGGATGCCCTAGCATGAGCTGAGCCCCTCTACAGCTTTTGGAACCATCTCCTTATAGCTGTTCTATGATATAGCCATACCTTATACTCTTAAGCGCATTATAATCCTCGCAGTTAATGCTAATGTCGTGTAAGGTGTCAAACACTTTGGAATACTTCCCCCCCGCCAATACTGGCGGCGGGGGTAGAATTCCACCCTCCTAAAGGGAAAAGACATGTAAGTTACTGCTTTACTCAGTTAAAGTTAAACAGAGCCTCAGCATCACAAAATGGATGCTGCTGCCACAGACACGAGTCTGACCTCCTGTTGCTGGGGGAAACTCCAGCAAGAGTGACCTGGACAATAGGTTTCCTATCCAGGAAGGTGCCAGCACCTCCCCAGACAGGGGTTTTGTGTATTGGGGCAGGGAGGGCTACATTCAGTGAATGCATCTAGACACTGCCTGGGGCACACAAGGTGCTCCATGCATAGCCTGGTTCAAACCAGTTGCTGGGGCACTCCAGCCACGCTCTGGCGCGAAACTTGACAAAGGGAAAGGGGTGTAACCACCCCCTTTCCAGGTCCACCCATAGGAGGGACCTAGGCAGGTAATCCAGCCCCTTAACTCAGTATTAGTATAGGAACTGTGTCCCCAGGACTTTTGATTATCCTGGAAAGAAACTTTGATACAGAACTCTTGGACCTTCGACATTCTATTCTGACCAGAAGACGGAGGACATCTCCCTTGTGGTCAAGGAGTGACCACCCTATGCAAACAGGAACCACCAGTAACTTGCTGGTCTGCTTTGTCGACACTCCCATCGGAACCCAAAGACTCAGCGACACAGGAACTGGACTCTCAGACTTCTCTAACTCCGACCCACATCCACAGCAAAGCTGAGACCCCTGGCGGACACGAGAGATGTGGGACCGGACACCCTGGACATCCTCCATTTTGCTAACTGCATCGACTCCTGAGGTAACTCGGAGTTGTGCATTGGGGTACAAGAAGCCCCAGACCCGAGCACCATTTGGATCGAAGCTCAGCCCTCCACACTCCACGAGTGCCGCGCGGGGCCTGCTCTTGCATTTCAGCTCGACGCGTCTTCCTGGTTCCTTGCCCGTTGGCTAGTGAGCCCCCTGAAGACTTTTCTTTTGACCTAAACTGCTTTCCTGGTTGCTCCCGGCTTGCTCCAGCTTCCCTTGAAAGGAGAAGCGCCACAGACCTTGCTGGTCTGCAACAGAGCCAATCTCGTCATCCTGCGTGGGTTGCGTTTGCCAAGGCTTGTTAGGTCCACTTCGGATACCGAAACCGCAGTCAACTAGATCCTTCGTGGGACAGCTCGAATCCAGCACCTGGTCATCGTCGATGCCTCTTAGACCTCGTGGCTGAAGAGACAAACTCACCTTCTTCACCTTCAAGCACGCAACATCGCCTGGTTCCTTCCTGGTCACTGGGTAGTGACCCAGTCCCCTCTGCTTTCAGGTTCTTCACATCACCGATCCACCCTTGGATCCACCCGGACACTTTTCCTCTGGTCGCCTGCTGCACTTCTTTGCAGATCTCCATAAAAAACGACGACAAAACCCGACACGAAAAGACACCTATGCTTTAAGAAAAGCGTTAAAACCTGGCTTTTCAACAAATAAATAATGGTGGCCTCTGGTTGCTTTGCTTTCTGTGTTGCTGGTTTTCGGAGTCCAGGCGCCGGGAAACCCTTTGTGGGTATCTGTGCGCATTACAAATGCAAAAAAATAAAATAAATAAATAAAATAAATATGCACGCGGCTTCCCTCGGTGAGGTAACACAAGTACTCCGGAGCTCCCGTGGGTCTTGACTCTTGAAGTGTCCTAGTTTAAAAGGGTTCCATCCTAGTCCATCCGGAAGTGTCCTTAAACAGTAACTTTGTAACTTCTTTGTTTCCCATTATAAGTCAATGGTAACTTGTGACTGTGTTTAGACACTGCACGTGTCTCCTGTGGGACTCCTACTTCCTAACCTTTGGTTGTTTAGTGTAGTCCCAGCGATTCTACAGGCCCTAGGCCTGCTGTCTAACTCTCACGTGGTTCTTATACCATTTCCTTAGTATATGGTTTGTGAGGCCCCTAGGGCATACGTGTATTTGTGCAACTTATTGTATGCTAATTGAGTAACTTGTGATGTACTGTAACCTCTGACCTCATAAAGAGTGCAGAGGGGTTGTGTTAGAAATAAATACATATATATTTGATATATACCTTGTGTGGTGTCCTTTCATTTGGTATTCAAGGGATTATAATTGTTAAAACAGCTTGCTTCACATGCTCTCTGAAGTCTTAGCCTATGACTGCTGGTCCATGCTACCACTAGGATAGCTTGTCTAAAAGGTTGACTTTACAACCACCATCAATAAGGGTCGATTAGACTGGTGCAAGGTGCCCACTAGAACTAGTGGACATCATATGCCAGGCTAACTTCTCACACATGAAAGCGTGTGTCATATGAACAAAACATTGACTCTTGAAAAGCAAAATCACCAATGAGTGAGCAACTTTTAATTACGTTGTAAGGGTCCATGTCGTCGGTCATCCGTGCCAGTTCCTTGGGATGTGGAAGGGTGCAGGAGTCCCCCGCCACTTCCTTTGAACAAAGATCAAGAGGCAAAGCGGACCCGGGGCCACCCCCATGGTGCCAGTGCAGCAAGGGTGGGCGGGGTGCCAGTATGGCCGCGGAGGAGGTGCTCAGTGTCTGGCAGTGTAGAGCCCACACTATCAGGCGCCTATCGCAGCATCAGTCACTCATCCACCCATTCTGGGGAATGGTCCCGTCCCGTGAGATGCTGTTGCAGGGCCGATGTCTCCATGATACTCTTCACTTCTTGTGGAATCGGGTTTTGGAGCGCCTCCGGCAGTCGGGTCACTGGGAATTCTGAGACCGAGCTAGGTCGCCTTGCTCTAGATCCAGACCCAGGGTTGCTGCCGCCTCTGGGGGTGTGCGGGCTGTATGTTTCTCCGTTCCAGACAAAGATGAGGCAGAAATGTTGTCCTTACCTGTAACACACCCCCTTGTCTCTCAAGAATTCAGTGATTGGTTTCATAGTGTGACGTCGCTGCAAAATAATGGGGGAGAGATCCTGAAACAGCCGGACCATGATCCCTTCTAAGGAGATGCGTGACTGGTCCCGCACTGTGTTCATGATGTGATCCTTCTTGTGGTAGTTATGAAGGCAGGTGCTGTGGGGTGTCAGGTGTCTATGAAGGACGTCCCGCTCTGTGTGTGCGGTCCAAGGGGGAGATCCTTCTTCTCCAGTTCTGGGACAATGTGACAGAATAGCCGTAGAACGTAGTCCTCCAGGCATCCTGTAACAGAACGCCCTAAATTCTAATGTTGGATCTGCCCGACCTGTTCTCTAGATCTTTCAGATAGTAGTTGAGGTCAGCATTGCAGTCCTTGAATTCTAGAATTTTGCTACAGCACGCCTCCAGTTCCTCCTCTCTGGTGTTAACAGACTTTTCCACGGAGTCCACACGCTGCTCCAGCTCACCCATGTTGTGGCTTAGTTCCTTAACATCCTTGGTCATCTCCATTTTCAGGGTCGCTATGTCTGCACTCAGAGTGCTGAAGAGGGCCTCCATAAATCTGCGTGTGACCGGACCGTCTTCACCCGCATCTTGACCCCCCGCTGGCCAGGTGAATGAGCAGTTTGGCAAGACCGAATCTGGGGACGACCCTGCCCTTCCTTGGAGGAGCTTTTGGCGAGGAGATCTTTTATAGTGGGATCTTTTTTGGTCCTGGTGGATGTCATCTTATCCACCTCCAACAATGCCTGCCGGGTGCGTTTTAGTTCGTAAGCTCTGTGCCCCTCTGCCAGCAGGCTGTCTAATCTCCTCATCGGGGCTCCGCAGGAGCTGTGCAATGAAGAGACTGTTGCGGCCTCAGGAGATCTCCCGGGCAAACCCAGTCGATAGAGGACCCCCCTCTAGCCACTTTACTCTAAGCACCCAGCGCAGAGCCTTCGGCAATCAGGAGAAAGCATGAGGGGGAGGGGGCCGTAGGCTCAGCAAGTTCCTTAAAAGCACACAGGACTGGCCTCTTCTTATGAGTACTGCCAAGAGCCCCGCAGTCGCATCCAGCCTGGGAGTGGCGGTGGGCCGCATCCGTATTTCCACCGTATTCGAGGCACTAATTATAAAGGGCAACCCCACATGTTTTCTCACTGCTGTTGATCCTTGTGGCATTTGGGGCCTCCCGCTCCACTCTGTTTTCCCTGTTGGTAAGGCCTCTGGCTTCCACTACTTGGGGCGGGCGGCACCGGCCTGTTGCGTTCGTCTTCACCACCAGCTGATTTTCTGCTCCCACATCCCACCTCTCTGCCGTCAGTGGGCTTCTGACCATCAGCCGGTCCTCCTGCTTCGCTGACTCAGTCTGCCGGAGGGGTGGGGAGAACAGGTGGACTCCCTCTCAAGCCTGCTGTGAGCAGCTCTGCTAAGAGGGGGAGGGTAGATCTGTCTGCAGGCTGCCTCGCTGTTTCTAGGCTCATCGTCCTCGCCACCCTCAAAACGTTGGCAGCTCGTTGGCCTCCGCCACACACCCACGTGGCTCTCCGGTGTGTAGGCACGTTGCTGATGTGCCCTGGGCACCTCAATCACTGCTCTGCACCTCTCCGGTTCGCGGGGCTGCATTCCTGGTGCCAGGACTCCCTGTCTGGCGGGTCATGTGCACCTGTTGCTGCGCCTCTTCTCAGCTATAAGGGCTTCCGGACGATACTCCCGACTGTCCCCTCACCGGCGTCCCAGAGCAGGCCAGACCCCCGAGATCTGCAAGTTAAGAAATCGGTGCAGCGGAGCTCCGTAGGACTGCTCCAACACAGGCACCATCTTGGACACGCCCCCTTCTGAATGTTTTTTAACAGGCATTGGTGCTCCTTGATTACCTCAAGATCCTTCTTATGACATGCACTGGTAGAACATGTGAATCATAGTGGAATCCATTGGAATGCCTTAGAGGAATTGTCTAGCAGTGCTCTTTTTTGTCATGAACAACCTCAGAATTTCCTGTTAGATAAACAGGACTGGCATTCCAAAGGATTATTTGCACATGCCAAAGAAAAAGGTGTACTTTGTGGGTACAGTAAAGTCATGGACATTGATTCACCAAAATGTTAGGGATATTGAAAGTGACATCATGCACCCTTTAACCTCAGATGACATTTTAATGTTGACTTCCTATACAACACTTTTCCTCTAGACAGCCTGGTATTTGCTGCAACATTCAGCATCATCTAATTGCTTTTATGTCTCAGGACTTAAGATTAGACCTTGGGACCCCTAAACCTCTGTTAACTTCAGTTAGAATTCTGGCTTAATTGAAACTTTTCAAAATGTAGTAAGTAATATTTCTCCTTCTTACGGCATCAATGGCTGTTAAATTGCCATCCCCACAATTCTGGATCCAAGCTATGGAAAAGGTCACCAAATTAGCAGATTGGGCAATTAACAGCTGTTATTGTCTGGGTTAATGCCTAGCAAAACGCTAGTAAACCAGACTGTTATCATCATCCCTCCAGTCAGAAAAATTAGCAAAATCATCCTGTCTGCTTCCTGTCCCTGCTCCAGACTACTAATGAACTTTGAATGTAGGGCGTCATCCGCAGTTAATGGCAGTATTGCAAGCATCCTAATTAATGGAGCCAATTTCACATTATTTAGAAGGTGCAATGCTAAGAATGATCAGATTGAGCCATCAGATTCCAGGGTTGTTCTCAGTGTGCTGAAGATGAATTATTTTTTGGGGTTGTTGTTTGCAGGCGTTATCCAAAGTTCTCTATATTATCCTGTAGCATATATATAGCACTTCACATGTCCACTATTATCATGTCCACTATTATGTCTCGAAGCACTCACCTAGAGGGTTGGTCAAGAGGCTGCTCTGTTTGCTGCGTATGGTGGAGAGAGAGTGTCTTTTTACTGGGGCCTATGCCTGAAGCGTTTGGTGTCATGCATAAGGATTGGTGGGGTGCCGCAGTCCAATTGCTGTTTATTGATGTTTCTGTAAACTACGCATGCAACCACACTCACAATACACCCTATCCCTCTCTATAGGATGTCCCTTCGTCACACCAGTCATTACTTAATCTCTCCACATCCCCTCACCCTTCCCATACATCCATCTACCCTGCCCATCTCTATCAACTCCACCTCTCCCCCAACACTACAACTGTTCACTCAATCTATAATCATTCCCAATTCTAGACACCCCCTCTGTTTCACTATAGTGAACCTCTGTTCCCACTGCCCATCTCGCACATTAGTATTTTCTACCTCCCACAGATCACCTCTGCCGTCCTTGCATGCCAGCCCCATGCCCAGCACTCTACTCTATTCCTACTCCAAAACTAGCACCCCCTCCCACACCCTCTTTCTCTTCCATCACACTCGGCGGCAAAAAGCAAAAACAAAACCCTACATCAGTCAATTTCCCGATTCAAAACCCACAAAATCAGCCACAATCTCCTCCTTCAACCACAGCTTTCATAGCTACAAGACCTAAAACATAAATGGACGAATTTTAAGATCTCAACGCCCCTGCCAGAAAATAAAGAATCCATTTTGGAAAATACTACACAGACCTCAAAGGCACAGCTGAATTTATACATCATATATCAAAAAGGCAAAGATCTATATTACCAAATACCCAATCAAGGAACTCAAAGAAATTTTAAAAACACTGAAAAGCTCTCAAACAGCTATTCCTCACACACAAGACTTCTGCAACAAACTTACAACTCACTACACCACCTCACAGACTCATATTTAGCAAACGAGAAATAGCTGTCTCTTGGAAGTGTCACCTAATACAAGCACTCCTGAAAGAATGCATGCCTCTTTATTGTCCTTCTCATAAACAGTGACAGAATTTCGGGATCGTTTGTCTACCCTTCTAATCCATAACTCTCTAGTGGGTACTTCCTCTACACCATCTATTCACTCTCCCAAACATTCAAATGAACTAACACTTCTTCTGCCACTTTGACATTCTAACTTCCTCTGATTCCACCAGTAGCGGCTCAAGGAGGGAGTGCTGCGGGCGGGTCAGGGGAGGAAAGAGCAGGGTGGGGAGCAGTGCTTAATTTGTAAAAAAAAGAAGTGCAGATGCTGAAAATGTTGCCGAGGAGGCCACAGCTCACTTCTTCCTCCGGTTAGCCGCACTTTCAACACTCTCACTGCCTCAGTTTCTATCTTCTAACCTTTTTTTAAAAAAAATCTTTTTATTTGAAATTACCAAACTGTTGAAACATGGTCACATCTTATGAGCATCACAGGCGTACAATAGATCACACAAGGAGCATAATGTTACAGCAGTTGTCATGGCATTAAGATTGTGACATATCAAAGCCGTTAGGTATCTACCTCAAGCACCGAACGCCGGGGCTGGGGGGGTTCACAAAGGCCACCTCTATAGGCATTCCACTTATCCCATATTTCCCTCCATTTCTTGGGGCATCCCCGGGCCACATAGACGGTCCTCTCCTGCAACATGCACCAATCCATGTCACGTTTCCATTCCGCAATTCGTGGAGGCGTAGCCGCCCCCCATAGTCTGGCAATGTTGCGTTTAGCTATCGTCTGACCAAGCGTTGCCCAGAGCCTGCCCCGAGCCAGCAAGTCAGTGGGCTTCCATATATTCAATACACAACGTTTTGCTTCCAGACGCAGTTCAACCCCCCAGACGTTCTGCATACAGCGCATCACCTTCACCCAGTAGGTCTGCAGTAGTGGGCATTCCCATAGCATGTGAAAGAAGGAGCCAGCCATCCCGCATCCCCTCCTACATCCATCCTCCCCGCTCCTGCCCATCTTCTTTAGCCTGGTGTTTGATATGTACACCCTATGCAGGATTTTTAGTTGGATGAGTCGTAGTCTAGATGAGATAGCCACCTCCTTAGGGGAGGCCAGCGCACTCCGCCACTCCTCCTCATCAATTACCAGACCATCAGCCTCCCACCGATTTTTAAGGCCCAATAGTAAATCAGGAAGGTTGTTCATCAGTTTCTTGTATGTAAGAGAGACTGCGTGTTCTTGTATCTGACCATCTGACAGTCTGTCTTCAATCGGGGATGACTGTGGGGGTAACATGCCATGAGGGATGTTTTTTTCCAATGAGTGGCGGACTTGGAGGTATCGGAAATATTCAGTATCCGCTAACTCGTAAGTAGCCTGCAAGGATGAGAAGGATTTGACCCCGCCAGAGTCCCAGAGATCCCCAATACGGGAGATCCCAATTAAGTCCCAGTTCCTGAATCCCTTGGTGCGGCCCAGGCGACCAAGCTGTTCGGAAGCCCAGAGCGGGGTGGCCATGGTAAGCTTATTGTGCCAGCCCATGCTACGTTGGACAATGTGCCATAGCTGCACTGAGTGGGGAGTTGGCCCTGTAAGTGCGTGTCTGCCCGGCCGTGAATACAGTGCTGCCTCGTAGTTCCCTCCCGGCAGGAGCCATCTATCCATACCATACCCCGGATCATTCCCATCACAATAGGTACCTTGATTAATGGCCGAGAGGTGTGCAGCCCAGTAGTACCTACGGATGTCAGGAAGGACGATCCCTCCATCGTACCACCCCAAAGTCAGTTTCTGTAGTGCTATTCGAGGTGTACCAGACCACAAGAGGTTTCTCTGCGCCGCCTCGACAGCCGTAAAGTACGATGAGGGAACAAGATCAGGGTAGTTCTGTAGGGCGTAAAGGAACCAAGGCAGCGTCATCATTTTGAAGAGCGCCGCCGTTCCCAACAGCAAAACCGGGAGTTTCTGCCAGGCCGCGGAGTCGCGTTTAAGCCTTTGAAGAGGCGGGAGCAGGTTCTTGTCAAACATGGCAGTCTTGTCCTGTGACATGAACATGCCCAAATAAGTGAAGCCCTCGGTGACCACCTTCATGGGACAATCGCGTGGAAGCATGGGGGTGGTGCCATGTAGGACGTACAGGAGAGACTTGCTCCAGTTGATGCTATATCCTGAGTTCCTACCAAAGCTAGTAAAGGTGTCCAGGGCAACGATCAATGATTTCCGGGGCCGTGAGAGATAGAGGAGGATGTCGTCAGCGTACAGGGAGATCCTGTCCTCCCAGCCGTCAGCCCATCGGAGTTCCTTTAGTGAGACATCTTGCCTAATCCAGGTGGCCAGCGGCTCGAGTGAAAGGGCAAATAGAAGGGGCGATAGAGGGCACCCCTGACGGGTCCCTCTCTCCATGGCGAAGGGCTCCGAGACCTTATTGTTTACGACCACCTGGGCAAGTGGGTCTGAGTAGAGGAACCTCACTCATGAGATAAAGCCAGGGCCAAATCCCAGTTTACGAAGGACTGCCATCATGTATGGCCATTCGAGGGTATCAAAGGCCATTGTGGCATCAAGTGACACCACTACTGCATCTTCATCAATCGTGTGGCATCTTCCCAGCACCCCGTTCAGTCGACGGAGATTAAGTGCTGTGTTACGGTGAGGCATGAATCCGGATTGGTCCGGGTGGACCAGCGTGGTAAGAACCGGCTGACGTCTATTAGCCAGGACCTTCGCTAATATCTTAGGTTCCGCGTTTAACAGGGAGATAGGCCTGTATGAGGCACACAGCTCGTGAGGCTTCCCCTCTTTAGGGATCGCCACTATCGTTGCTAGTCTTTGGTTGCTTGGGAGTTTCCCCCTGGACCTACTCTCGTCAAACATACGTTTCAGATAGGGGCTAACAGCGTCAGGCTTGAGCTTGTAGAGCTCGATTGGAAGGCCGTTAGGCCCAAGTGCCTTGCCGGAACGGAGATCTCCGATAGCACGCTCCACCTCTTCTGTTGTGAGCGGGGCCGCCAAGAGATCGCGTTCCTCGTCAGAGAGGGCTGGCATCCTGAGGTCTGCCAAAAGTGCGACCGAATCTTCTTCTGGGCGGTCTGACCCCCCGCTATAGACTGCCTGGAAGTGACGGGCAAATTCAGTAACTATTTCGTGCGGTTCTGTAAGTATAGTCCCGTCAGCTGCATGTATCTCAGCCACCACCTTACTGGCCTGCTGTTTTTTGACGAGCCACGCTAGGAGCCTACCCGCTTTGTCCCCCTGGTCATAGATTCTACCCTCCCTGGAGGCTACCATTCTTTTTGCCGCATCTGTGACTACCGCCCGGTTTTTAAGGACAGCGGACTGCGGTTTTTAAGGACAGCCGATGGCGGGTCCCCGGAGTTCCGTCAGTCCGTGCCGCGTTTTCCAACGCACTCAGGTCGGTCTCAATCGCGACCAGCTGCGCCTCCTTTTCTTTTCGGTGACCGGTGATCGCTGAAGGGGCCTCTCCTCTGAGGACCGTCTTAAACGCCTCCCATAATGTAATTGCCGATTCTACTGTGACATCGTTACTATTGAAATAGTTTATACAAAAAAACAAGAGGGGGAGGTGGAGCAAATGGGGAATGGATTCTTGCTCCACAGAGATACTTTAATAAACAAAGAGAATCCAACCCGCAGGTAGGGTGAAGTGTTCAACATGTGTTGGAGCACTTAGTGTTTTGTAAAATACCCCTCACACACCAACAGGCCCCTTGGTGTCATGCTTCATCATCGGCTGGTACTTCGGCGGAGCAGCATGTGGGGGAAAGGCGGAGATTACTATGTCCCGATCCTATTGCAAAAATAGCAACACCCCAGACGTTCCTATTGCTCATGAAGCAAGCAAGCAAGCTTCATAAGTCATTGAGCTTGTAGCAGACCGCTGTAGGCACATTTTAGCCTTATATTTCACTTTTTTATAATACATCTTGATATTATCTAGAAATCCGTGAGTAAGGTGGGGAAGTTGTGCCCCCGTCCTGAAGAAGGAGCTTTGCCTCCGAAACATGTCGACGCACACCAGAGGTCCTGTTCATTAATACAACAGATCTGACCTCACACTGCACCTTTTTTAATAGTACCAGCCAGAGTTAAGAATACATTTTTTTTCCAATATACTCACGTGCCAGGTACTTTTTAAACCTTCACCACGTCCCACCACTCACTTGTAAATACACCTTACACACTTGCACCACATATAGTCATTAACTATAAGTGCTCCCACGTAGTCATAGGCCGCAGCACGCCGCATCCCGTTAGAGGGGTGCGAAGACCCCGATGATGAAGCATGACACCAAGGGGCCTGTTGGTGTGTGAGGGGTATTTTACAAAACACTAAGTGCTCCAACACATGTTGAACACTTCACCCTACCTGCGGGTTGGATTCTCTTTGTTTATTAAAATATTGAAATAGTCTGTCACGGATAGGGTCAATGCCTTGCGTGTGTCCTCATTACGGAGATGCCAGGCGTTAATAGGTGCCACTCACCCTTCCTGCCTGTTTCCAACCGTCAAGTGGGCCAGTACCGGCAAGTGGTCAGAGATGCCTCTCGCCAGGTGCGTCGCTGCACGCACCACCGTGTCTCTGTGTAGGGGGGCGAGGAGATAGTCAAGGTGGGAGAAGGAGTGGTGTGGCCACGAAAAGAAAGTGTATTGTGTATCTGTGGGATGTGCTAGGTGCCATATGTCTGTGAGACCGAATGTCCCCAGGAAATCTTCCAACCATCGTTGCCCCCGGGGTGTGTCCCTGGGTGGGTGTCTATCCATTGTGCCGGAGGACACTGCGTTAAAGTCCCCCCCTACAAACAACTGCCCCTCCGGGAGGGATAGGAGGAGTGTACCGAGGTCTGTGTAAGCCTGTGACTGTAGACCCGGTGGGATATACGCGGACACCAGTGTCAGCCTGCGCCCTTCCCATGTACCCGCGACTATGGCGAAACGCCCCTGAGGGTCAGTGTCAGTGTGGTCAGGAAGGAAGGAGAAGGTGCGCCGAAAGAGGATACCCACCCCCCTGGACCCCGTAGTAAAGCCGGAGTGTGTTGCCAGTGTGTAACCATATCTGTTCAGGGCGCGGTAGGTGTTGCCCAGCAAGTGCGTCTCCTGTAGCATCACTACATCAGGCAGGTGGCGCCTAACGAACTGCAGTACCATTGTGCGCTTGAGTTTGTCCCCCAACCAATTAACATTCCAACTCAGGATCTTGAGGCTTTTGTCCCATTTCTTAGCCATATCCACGTTTCACAGACTGTGTAGCCCCCGGGACCTCTGCACGCCCGACCTTTCTCAGTTACCTTCAGGAGTGACCAAACAAACCATACCCCTCCTTCCCCAACATCCACCCGTACCCCATCCCTCCTCCCCCAGTCCCCCCCTCCCCTGACCCCCAATCAGCTCCCCCATGTCCTCCCCCCAACACCAACCCCCCCTCCCTGCTCCCTGCTCTGTAGGTTTCAAACTACCCACTGCCCCAATTAGCAGAGCGCCTTTCGCCCAACCCCAACCCAGGAGTGAGGAACCGCCCCTCCCGAGGAACTCTGATAGGGAAACGTGTGCCGGCCCCAACTCCTGCCGCCATACCATTGTTGCCCCTGAACCAAGTAACCCCTTCAGTTCGAAGCACCACAAAACAAACTTAGTGTCCCGGATAATACAAGCAACCAGAAACATCCTTCCCACAGTCAGTAGAGTGCGGCCGCCACACAATCATAGTATACGTTACAGTTCAGCCGTATTGTGTCCCACATTGGAGGTCCTCAGCGGCCAGCCGCATCCTGACTTGGGTCCCTGCGGGGACTGGCAGATCTGGAGCGCCACGACCGCTGACTCTGTGTGTCGCAATCTGGTTTGTCCGTAGTTGACCCGGGTGATGGGCCTCGGTGCTCCAGCCATGAGCCACGTTCCTGCCGTCCCTCGGCAGCCGGCGCCGCCGTGTCAAGCCATTCCTGGACCGCAGCTGGCGTGGTGAAGAACAGAGATTTGTCATCCACAATGATTTTTAGCTTGGCTGGGAAAAACATCTTGTACTTTATGCCCCGTTCAATGAGCGCCGCTTTCACTACAAGGGGAAGTCGGGAAAGGAGCGGATGGTGGCTCCCTCGAATTGTAGATCGCCCTGTTGCCGCGCCACCTGGAGGATTGCGTCTCGATCCCTGAAGTTCAGGATTTTTGCTATTATAGTTCGGGGCGGGGCCCCCGGCTTTGGTTTGGGGACTGGTGCTCGGTGAGCCCGTTCGATTGTAAAGATTTTAGATAATCTTTTTGGCTTCAGGTGTTGGAGGATCAGGTTCTCAAGGAATAGTTCCACACTCTGCCCCTCTGTTCCTTCCGGGACACCTACCATGCGGATGTTACTCCTTCTAGCCCTCCCTTCCTGATCCTTGAGGCGCAGGGCCATTTGTCGGTGTTGGTGTACCAGCTCATTTATCCGCCCTTCCAGCCGTTTTTCAGACACCTGCAACGCCTTAATGTCCGTTTCGTTGGACTTTGATCAGTCCGTGGTCCTACCCAGATCTGTCCGAATGAGGTTCATCTCGATGGAGATTTTATCCATTTTTGTTTCGAGGTTGGTCACCAGCTTTTGGATCGCCGCCATGATGGAGGCCAGGGATGGTTTCCGTTAGGCCCGCCTGGTCTCCGGCCGCCGCTCCCGACTGTCCTTGTCCCAGCGGCACCGCATATTTGTCCAGCTTATTCGTCTGGGTGGATGTTCCCCCTTTAGGTCTCATGTTGAACTGGTGATAGCTCCTCCGCCCAACCTCCTGGGCCGGCTGAGTGCGGGACTGCAGTAGGGATATATGGCGTGTCTGCCCCCAACTCCGTGCGGCAGACGCCCCCCTATGGGGGAGTGGCCCACCTATCCGCAAGGCTGTGGCCGTGCGTCCACCTCTTTCTAGCTCCACATGCCCTTCCCAATGGTAGAGTCCTTGCGCAGTCCCCAACCGGGCAGTCTCATCCGTACGTAGGACCAGCGCGTCTCCACTCCGGGGAATGACCTCCTCTGGGATGCCAGAATGTCCCCCTGCTCCACGATATGTATGGCGGGCGCCCTGGCCCCCACAATGAATCCAGGCCTCCGCACCACTCACAGCCTCAGAGTTGTGCTGCAGGGCTTTGTCTCGCCCATCACCACTTTCCAGAGGCCATGTCCCCCGGGGCACTCCCTACAGGCCTGGCTCAAAGCGTCCCCCAGTGCCAGCTTGGCCTCAGCACCTTTCGTTGGGTCTTGTTCCCGTGACCTCGAGTCCAGGGCCCCCCTCACATCAGGGGTGTTTCCAGTTGTGTCCTGTTCCACCCCCGTCTGCCTCACACCCACGCCGTCCCCCGGGCCCAGATCCGACCGGGCCCGCAAAAACGGCAACCTACGGGTCCGATTCGGCGCCTCCGGGGGGGGGGGGGGCTGACGTGTTCTTCACGGGCTTCACGCCCCTCCGGGTCTCAGCATGCAGATGGGAGGCGCGCTGCCCCAATGTTTGCGCCTAAGGATGTTGCCGATGCCGCTGCCCCCTCCGACCGGGGTTGCGAAGATAGGCCTCAAAGCCGGGGCCCCGAGTAGATGGCCTCCCGGCCCGCCGGATCCGGCTTAATAGCTCTCGGCCCGCCGCAGTGATTTACACTGCCGCAGCTCGGCCGAACTGCGCGCTAGAGCTCCGGTTTTTTCTCCGGTTGTGGACGCTTCCCAAAGGGGCCCAGGGCGCTGATGGAGAAGCGCCCTGTCAAGGATATTGTGCGGATATTTGCGGGGACAATCGCTGTCCCTGCGGAGCTCGGGGTCAAGGCACCCATCCTCATTGGCACCCGGCCACGCCCGTCTATCTTCTAACCTTGATCTGTTGTTTGTCCCCTACGTCTTTGCTCTGTCTATCCTCTCACCTCTCTAATTGTTTTCTATCATCTCTGTCACACCTGGTGTGTTACCTTATTCCCTGCATTTCTGATTTGCCCTCTATTCATTCTATCCCTGCCCTTTTTCCTCTTCACTTGTATCCATGCTCTGCTCTCTCTCCCCTCGATGTTGGCTCTTTGCGATCACTCTTCTAGCAGTAATTAGCTGTGTTTCCGTTTTATCATTTGTCTGCTTTTATTCCTCTGTCCTGTCCTCTAGATCCTTTCTTTCTATCTTCTCTCTTCTTAATGCTCTGTTCTTCACATCATGGCTGCTTTCTCTTTGTATCTGATTCGCTCTCCTTTTCTTCTACTTAGCTCCGTCTTATCTCTCTCCTCTCCTGTTGTTTCTTTCTCCTCTTTACTCCTGCTCTCTCTCATCTATAACACTGCTGCTGCCTGTGACCCCTGTTGTCAGCCTGTACATGTCCCTCCTATTTTGAACTCTGTGTTTTCCTGTTGTCTTTCCTAACCTTTACAAGGAAATCTCTGTAGTTGAGTCCAATCCCACCTCCCATAATGATTCAGTGGATACCTGCAATAAAATTGCCAAGTATTTCTCTGATAAAATTACCAACATTTATGCAAATTTTTCCAGCAACATAAAATCTGGCACTGACTTTACAGAGAGCGAAGATCATATAGGCACTCAAGCCCGCCTATGTGC
Organism: Lissotriton vulgaris; assembly: GCF_964263255.1. Taxonomy (NCBI): domain Eukaryota; kingdom Metazoa; phylum Chordata; class Amphibia; order Caudata; family Salamandridae; genus Lissotriton; species Lissotriton vulgaris. Next base: position 619,158,451 of record NC_141693.1, read on the forward strand.
CTTCTCTATACCTCCTGCTGAAACTCTGATAAAAACCTGTAAAAGTATCAAATCTGGTTCGCCACGCGATCCCGCACCTCCTAAAATTTTAACTGCTAGCCTCCCGGTCCTGGAGCCGCACTTTAGACACATGTTGCAAATATCATTCTCCACAGCTACTCTCCCCGCGGACTGGAAAAAAGCCATAGTGTTCCCCATCAAGAAAAAACCTAACCTGAGCCAGGATATATTGGAGAATCTACGTCCAATTTCGCTACTCCCTTACCTCGCTAAATTAGCTGAGAAAGTGGCTAATGCCCAACTTATGATCCATCTTGAAACCCAAAAAACCTTTCACTCCTCACAATCGGGCTTCAGATCGAGCTTCTCCACAGAGACAGCACTCCTAAGAGCAACTGAAACTCTGCGGGAGGGAGCCGACAAGGGCAAAACCATGGCCTTGATCATGCTGGACCTCAGTGCCGCGTTTGACACTGTAGCTCACTCCATACTGCTACAGTGTCTAAACAGAGCGGGAGTCACAAAAGAGGCTCTAGGTTGGCTGAAAGCTTTTCTTACCAACAGAAGCTTTCAGGTCCAAAGAGGGACCTATCTCTCTGACAGCATGACCTTAGAACAGGGGGTACCTCAGGGCTCTGCCCTGAGCCCCACCCTGTTCAACTTATATATGACACCTTTGGCAGAGGTGGTCCAATCGTTCGGCGTAGAGCTTGTCTCCTACGCCGACGATACCCAACTCCTGATCTTCCTGTCTCAAGCCCCCTCCTCTGAGGCCGATAATTTTAAATCCTGCATGTGCAAGCTGGCTGTATGGATGAATGAGCACTGCCTCAAATTAAACGGAACAAAAACAGAGGTGCTCATAATAGGGGGGAACAACCCCAAATGGACCAAAGATTGGTGGCCCACATGTCTGGGACCAGTACCTACCCCTAGTCAGGAGGCCAAGAATTTGGGTGTCTGGATAGACAACAAACTCTCCTATGACAGTCATGTAAAAAAAAACAGTTGGAAAGTGCTTTGGAGTTATGAAGACGCTTAGCCGCACCATGGATCTTCTTCCACTGAGTTCCAGGCGTACCATGACGCAGGCTCTTATCACTTCCCGTATAGACTATGGGAATGTGCTGGTGCTGGGCACTTCCGAAAAAAATATTAGAAAACTACAAGTCCTGCAAAATTCAGCGGCACGTCTCGTGCTAAGACTCCCGCGCAGAGCTCCCTCGAAACCTTCTTTGGATACTCTGCATTGGCTGCCCATCAGCAAGAGGATAGTATTCAAGGCACTTCTCTGGTGCCACAGGATCATTCATCAAAGAGCCCCCTCCTACTTGTCTGACTTAGCCTCACTCTACGAACCCCACAGATCCCTACGTTCTAAGGGAACAGGTCTGCTTAAAACAACGCGCCCTAAAAAGGCCAGACTTGGAGGCAGGTCCTTTCGTACTCTCGCAGCCAAAAAGTGGAACACCCTCCCCATGAATATCAGACAGGAAAAAAACGAAACATCCTTTAGGAAACAGCTAAAAACTTATCTTTTCACTATCTAATCACTGCCCGCTGCCCCTCCACCCAAGCAACACTCTCTCCTTAGCGCGGGGACACGCCGGGAGGCGTCACCAGGCGCTTTATAAACTCCTATAATAATAATAATAAATAAAGAAGAGGAAGATGACATGTGTTTTACTTTCTTACCTACACAGAGTGCAAAAACAAAATGTACACCAAATGAAAATGCTTTTTTTGCATATATTAATCAGTGCAGTATAACTGGGTTATTTGCAGAACAGGTAGCTGCTCGAGCACAGCAGGTGGTGTCACTACTAGTGCTGCCTGTAATTAATAGGTCCAGGGATGGTGACGGCATTGGCATCCACTGCTCAGCTTGCTGTGACCCTGCCTGCTACAGCACAGGCATTGTCCCCAGCCGTAATGTTGCCAATGCTGGTAAGTATGGCTGTGGTGCCTACTGGACTCACACACGTTCAGCAATTACCATGTGGGGTGCAGCGCACAGATTCTATAGGTGACGCCATGGCGCACAAACGTTGTGTTGGGCTACAGCAGCATCGAGCACGTTGAGGATAGCAGCAATGCAGGGCTGCAGGATATGCTACTCTGGCTACACAGCAAGTGGAAAGTCCACACTTACTTTCATTTATTCTTCCTCAAGAGCCCTCACTCCCAAGTTTCAAATGCGCTCTCGCAGCTTCCTTGCCTCATCTCCGTCTTGAGCCAGCCTCCAGCTACAATTATCCAATGGGAGGCTTAGGCTCAGGAAGTGGCAGGGTGCAGCAGACTCGGGGAATAGAATGCAAGACATAATTTGTCGATGACTTGTTGGATTTGTGATTAGCGAGATAACATCCTCACTTACGTGGTGATACACAATCATGCCTGCCTGGACAGGCGTATGCTGGCCTGTCTATGAACATTTACCAGCCAGTCAACATGCAATGTATGTTATTCTATTTATTTTGAATTTGAACAATTAAAATTGAGACCACCACCTGCAGGGTCAGAATTTGTAGCCCTGGCCCTGTGAAAGAAGTGCAGGTGCTGAGCACCTGAAAGCACCTGCTCAAATTAAGCACTGGTGGGGGGGGGGTAGTAAACTACGGAATACGACTGAACAGAGGTAAGTAAACAAATAAATACATTTTTAAAAATCATGGCGCGCGCTGCATTGCCAAATGCGATGCAGCGCACGCAACAAAATTTGTTTTATTTATATATTTGTTTATTTACCTCCGTTCGGCCCTATTCCGTAGTTTACTATCCCCCACCCTGCTCCTCCCCCGCCTCGCCTCACCGCCCCTCAGCACTCCCTCCACAAGCCGTTACTGGTTTCCACCACAAACGAACGGTGTTAATGCACAAAAGGTATTCTACTTAGAACACAAGGCTGAACACGATAACTAGAAATCACTAAATTAGCCACTAAGCTTGGGTTCTTGAGCAGAATACTACTCGCCATAAAGTACTTTAGCATCTTGTTAGTGATATAAATGCAGTTACACTACAGTACAACTTTTAGCAATGCTTAGACATGAAGTGAAGCAAAAGGGTGTGACACAGGGCACATCCCAACTTCTTGTTGCCAGACGAAAAGTAGGCATGGGTGTGAAGTTCCGCTCTACTCACGGAGTTTGCTGAGTTTTTTCCACTCCGCATAGCGCACATAGTACTGTAAAACATGCAGAACAGAGTTTTTTCCTCGCTTGCCAATGTTAAGTTGGCGAGTGGGAACGGGGAAAATCTTACTCCTGACCACCTCCCGGTGAGATTTCTTAATGCGGGCAGTCGCGGATGGTTGCTACCACTTGCGTTGAAAAACCTTGTTCACATTGAGGAAGCTGCCGCTCGAGGAGAACATCTAATCGAGCGGATAGAAAAGCAGCACCTTCTTGCGCTGCGTGTGGTGCTAAAAATCTGTTTGAATGGCGCCCCGTAACGCACACTGCCGCTTGCGGAACTCCGCATAGCGCGGCAGAGTTTTTTGGTCACTTTGCTAAGTTAATTGGTTTCAGCTTTTAGGTGAAGCTAATCTTTACAGTTTTTTGGAGTGCTTGGTTTTTGTGGAGGGTTCTTTTTATAACTGGGAAAAAGTTCTATAGCATCACTGCCTGTGCGGCTCACTAACCTCAAATGAAGAAAACGTGCAATATGGGGGTGTCTGTCAACATTCACTTACTTGGATGAATCAATAGACTATGGAGCTTTATATCCTTTTGTTTTAAGACAGTTTATCGCAGGGCATTTACACAAGGGTTAATTAATTATTTAAGGCATTCATTGGGGTACTTAGCATGGGAAAACTTAGTTCTTTTTGTTTCAACAAGCAACCTTGATGTACTGAAGCAGGAAACCATTTTCTTTCCCTGAGCGGGATTATGATTTCTTGCAGGCTAAACGTTTCGACCAGGAAAGAACCGTTCACTTTTACCCAGTAACATGGGTTCAGTACTCTGGGAAGTGAAAAAATGGCTTTCAATAATAGGACGTACACAAAATTGCAGGTGGGAGGAAACAAAAAGGAGAAAAGCAGGTACATAATTGCCTGTCGCCTTATTTCCACCACACGTAGCTCAAAGACTACTGTTGCCTGATCTAAAGAAGGCCTTTGAGCTAAATTCACCTCTTTAAACGTATTACTATAAGTTACTAGCTTGAAGTATAGATTTAGTTTCCACGAAGGTGCCACCGTTTTGAGAAGAAACCTGCGTGCAGTTTGGTGCTGGCCCTCGGGGGCACTGCAGGCGCCGTGAGACGCCAAGTGCCTGCTGCCTGCTGCCTGTATCACTTCACACTCTACAGGAGTCCTCATACTTGAACGGCTTTGAAGGCCTTGATTGATGTCTGCCTACAACAATTACCAGGACGGAAAACGAATTTTGTGCGGCCAAGTGATGCTTTTTTCTCCCGACGATATGTCCAGACCACTCCACGCAGCGGTCAATACATTCAAGAGGCTCAATGTCTAAAAGAAATCGTCTTTTTTTGTGTTCTTGCTAAATGAATCTTTCACGGCCGGGCGCGAGCGGCTGGAGCGTCAGCACTTTCCCAGCGTGCCTCTAGAAGCGGGAGACCAAATGAGAATGGAAACACCGCACGGAGTCGCTTCTCGTCACGTGGAATTATTGGTAGGAGCTTTCTGCAAATGCTGAGTTCATACCAACTGACACAGGGACACCCACGTGCCTCACAATATTCTGTAATACATATTACCCAAGTTTTAAGTGGGCTGGGTCCTGTGGGTGCTCAGCACCGGGTCCTGCCAGTGCTAAAGGGCAGGTGCTGAGACGGCTTCCAATCGGGCTTTCCATAGCTGCCCTCACCCTCAGGACCAAAACAACAATCTTACCTCTGCAGCAGGGCCACCCCTCATTGCCTTTGATACAACTTCAAAAAGACTCGTTATAGTTCTTTCAGAGTCTCCTCATTTCAGAACTGAAGCTTTTCAATATTATATACAACAACGCCATAGTTGTTGCTTATTTATCTTATGCAACAAACAAACACTAGCAAAGCCAATAGGCCTGGCTTGTTGTAAGGTGTAAATGTTACCTGTATTCTATATCTGGATGCAATGACAGAAGCAGCAAAATACCAGTCGAGAAGGAGGACACTATGCTAAGCACAGATTTTTAGTTTACGTGTTTTAAGCCGCGCCCCAATTACATCGGCCACGCCCCTTTGAGAGACCACCCAGTTTTCTCATGCCACTTAAAGCCCTGCACAGTGCTTAATTTGTAAAAGAATAAGGGCCGGGGCTCAAATGTATTCTCAGAAGCCAGCCGCCGGCGCTGCTGAATACCGGACTGCCAGATTCCAAAGCTGCCTAGTCTTATTGCCACTTCATTTTTTCATTTTTTTTAACACAAAATTGTTTTGGGGTTTTTCATCATTACATTGCAAGATACAGTAGCATAGACAATTGTTATATCCATACATCGGGAATGGAGTACACGTGCGACAAAGAGAGACACGGCGACACTAGTGTTTACTCAATATCCTGCCAGAAAATAATGCAGCATGTGCTGTCCCTTGCTGAATGCCAGTGGGCTTATAAAAGTATGAGCACTTTTGCGTGGTATATGGTAAGAAATAAATGCAAAACCTAAAACAGGTGGTTATGGGTAAAAGAGAAGGACAGGGGAGGGACCTTGGGCTGTGTAGAACCTGCCTGGATGAAAGTGTTACCATTGGGTTGACGATGCATTCTTACTCTGAAGGGGTAGCAGACATTTGATACTGAATCTGTTATTCAAGACCCGGAAGGCCCTAAAGAGGGACACGCCCAAACCACGTGTTAGAAGGTTGCGGATTCTGCTTACACATGGGGACATGTGGCGCTGGCCTGCGGGAAGCATTTATTAATAATGGCGGGAGAGATGTAGGCCCTGTTTAGGATATATAACTGTATCAGTTTCAATTTAGCATTTCAGGATACTGCATATGGGAAGGCAAGGTCCTACGTTCATATATTTTCATGAAGTGCCCTGAATTCTTTCGCCATTGACTTGTGACATTTTGCGTGGAAAGAGGTGCGAGACAGGGATGCTTACTGGCTCCCTTTCTTTTTTCATTGTATAGTAATAGTGTCGGGAAAGACCTAGCGACACATGTTAAAGACCTTCCACAAATAGGCGTATGCCCTGTCCCGGCCCTCCTCTTCGCCGACGATGCGATCCTCATGGCCCGTACCCCTTTGGCCCTGCAGCAGCTGCTTACCAGATTCGTTGACTATATGAGTGCACTGGGCCTCCAGGTGAACCAGTCAAAAACATATGTAATGAAGTGCGGGAACAAATTAACAAAATGTAGGGAAATAACAATATCTACTACGAAGATTGAGCTCACCGACACTTTCTTATACCTGGGGGTTTTATTGGATAAGGCTAACTCTTGGAAACAGTTAGCAGACAATAGGCAGAAAATGTTTGTCAAGGCTTGCTGGGCCCTTAGATCTTTTGCGATGCGGTTAGGATCTAACCCACCCGAGATGATGCAGAAGATCTACAAAGCAAAAGTGTCTCAGCATAGCCTTGTATGGAGCGGGTATATGGGGCACAAGAAGTGTGAAGGTGTTCAGGTGGTAGAAAATGATTTCTTAAAGTATCTGCTGGCAGCCCCAAAAAGCACTTCAGTATATGGAATCCATGCTGAACTTAGTGTCCCTTATGTTACAGATATGATCATGTCGCCTGGTGGCTGAGGGCATTGAGGCGGACTACATAGCCCAGGAAGAAGCGGGCTAGGACGCAGCCCCGCAGCCCCTCCCTTTCCCGCACGGGACCGTATTTTAGCTTCTCGCGCCTCCCAGTCTGCGGGAGTCGCGTCGCCTGGTGGCATTGAAGCGGACTACATAGCCCAGAAAGAAGCGGGCTAGGACGCAGCCCCGCAGCCCCCCCTTTCCTGCAACGGGGCATTTAATCATTTTCTATCTCCTGCCTCGCGGGAAGCGCGCGGGTGTGCGCCGGGCTAAGCCCGGGCAAAGGGCGGGCCGTCTGTGGCCGTCGCAGCCTTCTTTAAATCTAAGCTTTCCTGATTCCTTCCTTTTTTGATAGTAATTAGTCAAGTCAAGTCAAGTCAAGTCAAAGAATTTATATAGCGCACTACATACCCAGAGGGTCTCAAGGCGCTTAGGGAGGGGAGGAGGATTACTTGTCAAATATCCACGTTTTAAGTTGCTTTCTGAATGCTAGGTGGTTCTGGGTAAGGCGAAGGTAAGTGGGGAGTGAGTTCCATGTTTTAGCTGCTAGGTATGAGAAAGATTTGCCTCCCATGGTGGTCTTGTTGATGCGAGGTACAGTGGCGAGGGCTTGGCTGGAAGAACGTAGTTGGCGGGAGGGGGTGTAGAAGGAAAGTCGTGAGTTGAGGCAATCTGGTCCGATGTCGTAGAGTGATTTGTGTGCGTGGGTTAGCAGTCGGAAAGTGATCCTCTTATTGACGGGTAGCCAGTGGAGGTCTTTCAGGTGACCAGAGATGTGTTCGTTACGCGGGATGTCTAATATGATCCTGGCTGAGGCGTTTTGGATTCGTTGGAGTTTCTTCTGGAGTTTAGCGGTGGTACCTGCGTAGAGGGTGTTTCCGTAGTCCAGTCGGCTCGTGACCAGAGCATGGGTGACTGTTTTTCTGGTTTTGGTGGGGATCCAGCGAAATGTTTTTTTGAGCATGCGAAGAATGTTGAAGCAGGATGAGGATACGGCGCTGACTTGTCTGTTCATTGAAAGTGAAGAATCCAGGATAACGCCTAGGTTCCGTGCGTGGTCTGTCGGGATGGGTGCTTTTCCAAGGGCTTCCGGCCACCAAGAGTCGTCCCATGCAGAGGGGGATGTACCTAAGATGAGGACTTCTGTTTTATCTGAGTTCAGTTTCAGACGGCTGTGTTTCATCCATTCGGCAACTTCTTTCATTCCTTCGTGTAGGTTGGTTTTGGCGGTGCTGGGGTCATTGGTGAGAGAAAGGATCAGTTGAGTGTCATCCGCGTAGGAGATGATGTTGAGATTGTGTTGGCGAGCGATGGCCGCAAGGGGGCTCATGTATACGTTGAAGAGGGTGGGACTGAGTGAGGATCCTTGTGGTACGCCACAGATGACTTCAGTGGACTCGGACTTGAATGGTGGAAGGCGGACTCTCTGGGTTCTTCCGGTGAGGAATGAGGTGATCCATTCAAGTTCTTTTCCTTGTATTCCGATATTTCTGAGGCGTTGTAAAAGGGTGCTGTGGCAGACTGTGTCGAAGGCTGCAGAGAGATCGAGGAGGATGAGGGCGACTGTGTCTCCATTGTCCAGTAGAGATCGAATGTCGTCTGTTGCTGCGATGAGGGCGGTCTCAGTGCTGTGTTTTGCTCGGAAGCCATATTGTGAGGAGTCGAGGGATTTGTTGGCTTCGAGGAAAGCGGCGAGCTGGTTGTTGACAGCTTTCTCGATGACTTTGGCCGGGAAAGGAAGGAGCGATATGGGGCGGTAATTTTTGAGTTCGGTGGGGTCCGCTGTGGGTTTTTTCAGAAGGGCGGTGAGTTCAGCGTGTTTCCAGCTTTCCGGGAAGGTGGCGGAGTTGAAGGAGCAGTTGATGACGTCTCGGAGTTGCGGTGCTATGACGGAGTCTGCTTTGTTGAAGATGTGGTGAGGACATGGGTCTGTGGGGGATCCTGAGTGGATGGAGTTCATCAGGCGGATGGTGTCCTCAGTGGAGATTGGGTTCCAGTCGTTAAGGGTGTTCAAGGGGGGAGAATGTTCAGCATATGGTTGGGTGGGTTGGTCTCCGGGTTGGTTGTCGAAGCTGTTGTGGATGTCTGCAATTTTGTTGTGGAAGAATAATGCCAGGGAGTCGCAGAGGGCTTGGGAGGGGGTGATGTCGTTGGAGTTGGCCGAGGGGTTGGTAAATTCCTTGACGATGTTGAAAAGTTCCTTGCTGTTGTGGGCGTTGTTGTCTAGTCGATCCTTGAATGCTGTTTTCTTGGCCTTTCGGATTAGTTGGTGGTGTGTGCGGGTGGCGTTTTTGAAGGCGTCCTTGGTGCTAGTGGTTGGGTCTTTTTTCCAGGCCTTTTCAAGGGAGCGGCAGAGTTTCTTGGACTTCTTAAGATCATCGTTAAACCATGAGGCCTTCTTGCTGCCAGGTTTGCGTTGACGTTTTTTCAGTGGTGCTAGGATGTCGGCGGTGTTGGATAACCATAGGGTGAAGTTGGCGGCGGCTTGGTCTGGGTTAGAAGAGTGGGCTGGGGTGTTTAGAAGGAGCGATGAGGAGATCTGGTCGATGGTGATTTTGTTCCAGTTTCTTTGCAGAGTTGGTTGGAGGTGGCTGGTGGGTTTCGGCTTGTTGTAGGTGAAGTGAACGCAGCTATGGTCAGTCCAGAGGAGATCCGTAGTGTGGCTGAAGGAGACATGATTGCTGGAGGTGAAGATGGGGTCGAGTGTGTGACCTGCGATGTGGGTGGGGGAAGTGACCAGTTGTTTAAGTCCGAGGTTGGCGAGGTTGTCCAAGAGGGTGGTGGTGTTGCGGTCGTTGTTCTTTTCAAGGTGAAAGTTGAGGTCTCCCAGAAGGATGTAGTCTTTGGAGGGGAGCGCGTGTGGAGTGATGAAGTCCGTGATGTCTTCACTGAATTTTGCGCGGGGTCCTGGTGGTCTGTAGAGGAGGGTGCCTCTGAGTGTGGTCTTGGGGTCGATGTGGATCTGGAAGTGAAGGTGTTCAGAGTTGGCGAGATTGACGTCAGAGCTGGTTGAGATGTGGATAGATTTCTTATGGACAATAGCGATTCCTCCTCCTGTGTGGCCGGTACGGTCCTTGCGTGTGATCTTATAATCTTCAGGGATGGCAATGGTGATGTCTGGGGCGGAGGAAGCGTTCATCCATGTTTCTGTTAGGAAGGCGACGACGTCTGGAGAGATGGTGTCTAGTAGATTCCATAGGTCAATGGCGTGTCTGTGGACCGATCGGGTGTTGAGAAGGATGCATTGTAGGTTGTTGGGGTCGGGAATCTGTGGTGTGGTCGTAGCGGAGATGTTGTCGGTGCCGATGAATTTGCAGGAGTAGCAAGAGAAAGGTCCATGGGTGTGTCCAGGAGCGGCTTGGACGCAGTTGGGGGCGCGACCGGGGTTAAGGGCTAGGAGGGTGGCGGCATCGTAGGTAATGCGGGAGGGCTGGGCATTACGAGGACCAGGGGGTCGGGCGCTGGGCGCGGTCCAGGCGCGGATGGGCGTAGACGGGCTTACCTTTGGCGCACCTTCGGCGTGTCCGTAGCGCGTGGGGACATTGGCCATAAATGGATGTTGGAGGGGGCGGAGCGTGGGAGGGGCAGCAGCTGGGCGGCGGTGGCGGGAGGAGGGGCGGACCAGGGGAAAACAAACAACAAAATGGAGGGTCAAAGGCTAATGGAGCCAGGGGCAGCAAATTCACTACAGCGCCGAGTGTGCAGGACAATTGCAAGTAAACACACAAGCCTCAATGTACCAAAATCAATTCAGCCAGCCTCAGCAAGGTCGCGCTACCAATTAATTAATTAAATAGAATAATGCGGCGCTGCGCGAGCAAAGCGCTTCTAGGCTGCGAGGGTCAGTCAGATACACAAAAACAGCTGAAAATGCTTGTTCACAAAACGATACCGCCAGGAGACAGAGCGAGGCAGCTGCAGTTCAGCTGGAGCGTGGGGGAGCAACCGATCTGGAAGAAGGTCCAGGCGATCACCTTGAGATGAATTACATTCATCTCAAGGTGATCGTTTATTGAGATGAATTACATTCATCTCAATAAACTCAGCACTCGTTTTAGTTCCTTCACATTGCTGAATGACTTCTTCTGACACTGGTGGCGGTAAACTTTGAACATGATGGGGGCATATATCCAGGTTGAACACACTGAGCATATTCTTACACAACAAGACCAACCCATTTGCCTATACGAAACTAGGTGTATAATTACATTAGAAAACAGTGGTTCTCATGGATATAATTTATTTAGCTCTATCTGCCTTTCGTAGCTATCACTCGTCTCTTGTATTCTCTCTCTTGCGCTCTCAAACACACACATATTTACTCTTAGCCTCAGTGGCACTCTCGTTCTCCCTTTTGCACACACATTTTTCACTGTCAGCTTCAACGACTCTCTCTGCTGCTCTCCTACTTTTGCTCTTTCTCTTTCATTCACTCTTTCTGCAGCCTATCTGTCTCCATCGCTGTCTGTGTTTCTCTCTCATATTATGTCCCTCTCTCTCTCTCACTCTGTTTTTCTCTCTCAAACACACACACACACACACACACGCTCAGAAAGATGCTTGTAAGCACACATGTAACTGCAGACCGGACAACGAAAAACATCTGAGTGTGGCCAGACTATGTAAACTTTGTACAAGTGCAGTGAATTTTGCCTGAGCTTTTTTTGCACCGACCTTCTAAGTGTAAATATGATATTTTCACCAATGGATGGTTGCACAAAGCAGGTTTCTGCAGCAATCGGTGCAAATGTGTTTGCATTGATAATTCTGTGCAGATTTTGGTGCAAGCATTGCGGTGCACGAGTGCCATGGTACTATGTCGGTTGTTCAAGGGTATATGGGTTCAAATCTTCGTTTCGGTCTGCTCTTTAGTTTTCACAACAAAGCAAAGACAACCCTGAAAATGTCCATGAATCAAACATCTTAATGTAAATTGTCCGGCAAGTTCCCGCTGCAGATCTGGATAGGGAACCCCCCCTTGCTTGGACGCTAGCCAATAGGTCTCGCCTTTGGGACCTTTTTAGTGTTTAACCATGCAACCGTTAATGTTGCTGCACCAAGGATATTGTGCTGCATAACTAAATACTTATAAGGTCCCAAAGGCGAGACATATTGGCTATGCCAATGCTTGTTTGTCATATAGCCCCTTCCAGCCAGCATCATGTGATAATGTAACAGTTAAATAAGTCCAATTGAACCTGTGACAGTCAAGTGAAGAATTCTTAACACTCCAAAGTTAGATGCAGATTCCACTTTCTTTAATCCGTTATCTAAAATGGCCCACAAATCCTTAGATATCTCCTATGCTCCCAAATGCCATGTCCCACAATACTCTCTCTATACCACTGTACTTCGCTCCTAGTTGTACAGAAACCAGCAGTAACTGCTTCCACAGCATTCCAACTATACGTTATGCCAATAATCTTGTACAGCTTCTCAGCCTATTAGTGGTAGGTCCACTCTTGATGCTGGATGCTACCTTTTTTTCTTGGTTTAAGGAGAAGCAGTTAGGAGAAGCATTTCCCTAAGGCCAACTTGTTATTTCCCGTGGTGGACAGGAACACACGGAAAGGAACCAGAGGAAAGAACAGCTATTCTCTAGGAAAGATATATCACATGGCTGCGCCTTGGAAATATCCAGGTTGAAGAGTAGTGATCTTGAATCACTGATGAGTTACGGCTGACTGGAGATGAATGTTGGCCTGAAAACTAAAAAAGGGATAAATGCTAGAACTAGACTGAGACTGAAGCGGGGTTGAAGGCAGGATCAAAAATTCTGAAAGATGAAAAGCGTCAGCAACCTTCCTTCCTAATTGATCATTGCATAAATAGACACATTGTTGTTGCAACAGAATGGCCTATTTTAGTGTTCATTAAATTAGCTTCCCATCTCCATTGCGCAGAGCGTGTCCATAATGTTAAAACATGCTGCTCCCCAGCCCCCAGTGAAACCTATAGTACTGACACCGCTACGGAGAACTCCACTCACCGCTCAGGACCGCAACCTGCATAGAGAGCTTCTGGATATTGCTAGATAATCCATCAGCCAATCATATTCTCATATTTCCTTGGACAGAAGTCTTAAGGATTACGGAAACTTGTTTGCCACACTTTTTAAAATCAGTGCTCCTGACAAAATCTTTTTGCATCCTTATTTTTTAATTTCTCACCCACATTGAAGTGCACCCTGAGCACCTTACTGGCAAGTTTAGTTGTATTTGTTCATTTAACCTACTTGAGAACAAGTGAGAAAAACAGGGAACTCTTGGCTTCTGTGCGCTTTGTGTTTAACATCAGTAGTATGACTGTCATAACATAACATAACATAACATAACATAACATAACATGTGTATTTGTAAAGCGCATGTTCACCCAGAGGTCTCTTGATGCTAAATAACAGATGTTCATTGTTACCCAACTCAATGGTACTCATTTTATCGACCTCAGATGGATGAAAGGCTGAGTGGACCCGCTAGGATTTGAACCTGTGGCCATGAGGTCGAACACAGGGCCCTGCAATGGACGCATTAGTCCACTGAGCCACCAGACCCGGCTGTCAGAGAAAGCAGGATGATATATAGTTAGATAACGATTTGATAAAAAGTACTGTGATAGATGACTCCAAGCCTACTAGAGGTCTAAAACATGTTTATAATGCAAACTCAGCAAAAACATGAATATTATAGCACAGAGAAACAGAGCTTCGCATCACCACACAGTTGAGCACATAGTGCTAACCCATCTCCAGATGTCCCCAACTTTTATACTTGTTCCTCTAAAATGTAGTTGGAGCTGCTTACATGTGACAAAAGCTGAAAATTTACATTATGGCACTGAGGGATGCATGGGTTTCTCATGAGAAGAATGAAAAAGGACTCTGGGAAAAGATACATCAGACTTCTTGCTTTACTGTGTCAGGCATGAAAACGAGGTCTGTGCTGGTCAGAGGGAAGATAACTCAAGCTCATTAATATATGGATTTGTAGAAATGACTGCAGGTTAATCAACATGGCGATTGCAAATCTCGTAGTAATTCCATATAAAACAACAGAAAGACTTTGTCCCCCCCTTTGCACCTCTAATTGCAAACTTAAAGCAGATCCATAGACATTAATCTATTTCAAAGTCATTGTCATTGCATTTTTCAAAAGTAGATTAATTAATATTTCAATTGCCTCCATATTCTTCTGCAGTCATAGTAAAAGAAATTGAGTGGTCAGTGCCTTTATTGGTTGTGAGACAATGAATGGCACACATGCATACACGTATAAAAACAAATTATCACAAAATGAATTAGCATTGGAAGTATTATCCAAAGGTTTACATTCATCAGCCTCAAAAGGTACCTATCAGGCATGACCAAACACTGCTTCCATCACGACTAAACTAATCATGGGCTTCATTCAATTTCTTTACACTATCCCTATTGCAATCTTTTTGCTCATGAATTCTAAGTGAGGTGTTCGATATGCAGTTACAACATTCTGAGCCTACAATGGCACAGACCCCACCCTTACCATCCAGGACAGCATTCAGAGCTATTCTGTTTTGTTAAATGACAGTTCATCAGGCAGTCCTTTGATCATAGCGATACCTAAGGGGATGATGGACGGAGCGCTTGAGCAAATCAAACACTCACCCCAATCAACTGATCTGGGTTTAATCCATCATCATTCTTTAGCTCACTCCACCACTTCAGCTCAGACATGGCAATATGCAAATCAGTCTGACCCTGTGCCTCATGGGAACAGTCCAGCCGGAACTGCCAAGCCATGTCTTCCCTGGACAGGAAACAAGCATCCTGGGACCGGGTTTGGGTCCATAACCCTCATCAGCCAGGCTATCTTGAATCCAGTGGCAAAGTGAGGAAGGCACCCACGTCTGGGCATACCCTGCCAACTTAGGGCGAACTAAGCGATACCAAAGGGGATGATAGACGTTGCGCTTGAGCAAATCAAACACTCACCCCCAGTCAACTGATCTGGGTTTAATCCATCATCATTCTTTAGCTCACTCCGCCACCCCAGTTCAGACATGGCCATATGCAAGTCAGTCTGACCCTGTGCCTCATGGGAAAAGTCCAGCCCGAACTGCCAAGCCATGTCTTCCCTGGACCAGAAACAAGCATCCTGGGACCGGTTTCGGGTTCATAACCCTCATCAGCCAAGCTATCTTGAATCCAGTGGCAAAGTGAGCAAGGGACCCACGTCTGGGCATACCCTGCCAACTTAGGGCGAACAAAACGATACCAAAGGGGATGATGGACGGAGCGCTTGAGCAAATCAAACATTCACCCCCAGTCAACTGATCTGGGTTTAATCCATCATCATTCTTTAGCTCACTCCACCACCCCAGTGCAGACATTGCCATATGCAAATTAGTCTGACCCTGTGCCTCATGGGAACAGTCCAGCCCGAACTGCCAAGCCTTGTCTTCCCTGGACCAGAAACAAGCATCCTGGGACCGGTTTCGGGTTCATAACCCTCATCAGCCAGGCTATCTTGAATCCAGTGGCAAAGTGAGCAAGGGACCTACGTCTGGGCATACCCTGCCAACTTAGCGCGAACAAAGCGATACCAAAGGGGATAATGGACTTTGTCACCCCGAGTGGGACGGGTATGCTCAGACGTGAGTCCCGTGCTCTCCATGCCACTGGAATCAAGCTATCCTGGCTGATAAGAGTTGAAAGCCTGAAACCGGTCCTAGGATGCTTGTTTCCAGTCCAGGGAGGACCTGACTTGGCAGTTCGGGCTGGACTGTTCCCATAAGGCACAGGGTCAAGACTGATTTGCATATGACTGGCTTCAAACTGGAATGGCATGGTGAGCAAAAAAACAATGGATTTAGGCCATGATCTCTGTACTGGGGTTAATGTATGATATTGTTCTGCATTCTGTCCATCAACTGTTGTTTTTGCATTCCTTTGATCGGAGACATGTCCCAGTGAGCTAGTGGAAGCATTAGTTGCTTCCACCTAGATTCTAGTTTCAAGTCGGGTCTCATGGATAGCCTGTCATGCTTCATATATAAGGAAGAGAATAGAAATCTTATGGGGCAATATTTGTCAATGAGGAAACTTGGCAGGAGTGTGATGGATGGTAGGTGTAAAATACGAGTAACAAATCCCAGAACAGTCCAATGGCAGCCAAGGGTCGGCTTGTTTACCATAGACAAAACATATTTCATATTCTTTGTTGGGCCGACTAAGGAAATCCAGGACTCGTGAAACAATTCAAAAGTTATATAGTGTACATAGTCTGGGATCAAATCAATGACAATGTAAAATGCATTGTGGTCCACAAAGATGCTGCCATTGTGAGTCTCACAAATGATTCTGTGATCATTTTAAGCCTGGTCGATCGCCGCAGCAATTGTACTTGGATCAGGAAAATGGGGGACATCATGATGCACCAGTATGTTTGTGTGGAATGGGTTGTTCTCTTAGTGATGCCCATTAAACTAAAAGCTGAGATAAGATTTTCTTTACTGAGGTATGTAGGAATCATTAGCAAGACTTCTCGAGCATTGGTGGATAGTGATTGCAGATCCAGCAAGAAGAAAGATTCAAGCCTTTTCAGTACCCTTCCATTAGATGAAGATAGGTGTTGTCTTGGTATTCAGAGTGGCAGTCACTTTGATGAAGTGCAGACCTGCTGAAAAGATGGAAGGCCAGAACCTTAGTGGGATTCTGTAACAGGTGGGCAGCTGGTCAATGCAGACTTCGTAGGCAGTGGCGAAAAGGAGAAGCAGCATCTTGTCAGGACTGAGGCTGTGAGGATGCGGATGGTGAAACCCATTACTTTGAAACCTGCACAGAAATGAAATGCAATTGTTATTATATAGCGCAACTAACGCCCAAGGTCATCTAGGCGCTACCTGCTGTAGAAGAAAACAGAAACAAATCAGATAAACACTATGCCAGACGAAGGACCAGTCCCAAACGGGATCAATGATTAAAAAGCCATGTTTTCAGGTCTTTTCTGAAAGCTTTAAGGATTGTACTGGCCCTAAGGGAAACATGCATGGAGTTCCATCTCTTTGCTGTACTATAGATAAAACTTCTGCCGACCCAGTTACCTTTTTTGATTTTTGGAGCCATAACATTACATGCTGATGAGGAATGTAAGGTTCTGGATAGATGGTACCAAATACATTTTTGTTTCAGGTATTCAGGACCGATGTCTTTAAGAGCTTTGAAGGCGATACAAAGGGATTTGAAAATGATCTGCTTGCATTTTTGGCAACCAGTGGAGCTGGGTTAGGGCGAGCGATCCAGAATGATATTTAGGGATTCTTAATACCAAACGTGAAGACTACTCAAGAGGTGAAGGTGTGGCAGCTGGACACTGGCTGGCGGCAGCAGCCACAGAAGAAGTGACGGGAACGGTGCTATTGGCATTGAAAAGAAGGCACCCCGGCGGGGCGCCTTCATCACTTAACATCATTGTTGGTGATGAGAAGCATCTGGGAGGGTCCTTTCCAATGTAGCTGCAGGCCCAACGTTCGTAGGCGCACTTGTACAAAGATCCAACACCTGGGCTTCAGATCGTGGCAGGCTTCAGTAGGGCAGTCAGAATGGACAGTTCAGACCTTGGAGTAGAAACTTCATCTTTATCCTTTACCACGCATAGTACAGAGCACACTACATTAACTGCACGTTTTTGGATGTCCTCCCACCTGGCATGCTCCATTCTCTTACACACAAATATGTTCTTTGATTGTTTTCTGACACTGTAAGTACGATGCACTGTCAATCGTAAACGATCAAAGGTGGATATGCGTTATTATTTTCTGACGTCATAAGTACAATTTTCCCTCAATCGAAAAAATGGGAAAAATTGACTTAACCAGGAGTATTCATTTTCCTGACTACTGAGAAAGGGTAGCATAGTAAGTGATAGGTGCATCTATAGAGCGATGGTCATTGAATGCCACAGTCATAAACACTGGAAGTATATATACTTTACTGGGGTCCAGAGTAAAAAGCCAACACCGTGTATTAGAAGGAACCTGCAATATTATTTGGAGACTTTTAGCCAAATTTTTCATTTGGTTAAGGACCTATGCAGTCATACTCCTTTCTTAACTCCATTTAGAAATCCATCATTTTAGTTTCTCATGTAGTTTTTTCAGCTTTCAGGTATTAGATATTTTTTTAACGCCTTGTATATATGCAGTTAGTGGTACATGCTTCACGTTTTGTTTTATACTTGTCACCTCACAGTACTGCTTATGTATTAACCTGTAATTAAACAACAGGGGGTGGTGATGGACAGAGTTTCTGAATTAAGCAGAATACTCTCACCCAGTCAAGAGATCAGGGCTTGATTCAACACCGTTTTTTTAGCTCACTGCACCATCCCAGCTCAGAACCTGGCTATATGCAAATTAGTCTGTCCCTGGCCCAGTGCATCATGGGTATTAACCTGTGACAGTCATTACAGTTATTGAACTAGAAATATAATACTGAACATTAGGCATTAGTCTCACAACCCTGAATATGCTTTACATCAGTATTTTCATATACATTTAATATGAGTAGTAGTCTTTTCACTTCCAGTCTGACAGGTGTACAAGCACCGCAGCCTTCTTTGCTCATGTTTACCTTTCTGCATTATGCTTTCAGTACATGCTTCTAATACATGCTCCTACACTTTGCGCAACATTTCTGTTCCCGTCATTACTCTGCAACTTAGTTGCTTTAATTTCATAACAGATAATACTTATTATCCATTATTGATCTTTTGGGGACCTATCATTATCTGTGCTTACTACTAAATGTGATATCTGTCCATCCTGCTAAATGTTCTTATGCCACTTTCAGGTATTAGTTAGATGGACAATGTTTTAGCAAATCTTATTATTAAGCTGCCTGGGTTTTCTGTATCATAATCTTCATTTTTCATTAGACCAACGTTGCTCGTCTTGTCTGCTTTTCTGAGGATTATATTGTACTGTTTTAAATAAGTAAGATCGCTTCTTTGGTAGAATTTCTGATATAATGTAACTTTAGTTTGTTGATCAACACGCATTTGAAGCACTTCATGAAAAGCATCAGTGGATTTATCATTTTATTGTAAGGGAGCACAAGACCTCATGCATAAGGTGTTTTATCCTCGCAAAACCTCAGATTCGGTCAATCTGAGGGTTCTGCACCTCTAAAATACTTCTTGAAATGTACAAAGCCTGATTAATAATTTGCAAAAGGTTTTCTGAATTGTTAAACGGGTTTAGGAAACAATAAGGAATCAGTATTTGGAAGGGACATGTTTGGGACGTACCTTCCAAATAGCGATTCCATACCTATTCATGTTTTGCAACTGAAATCTGGCCCCAAAACATTATTATTTACCATCAACTCAAAAAAGCTGCTCAAACACATTTGCAAACATGAAGAGGTCCCTTTGTGAATGTTGTCAAAAGCGTTTTTAGTAGGAGCCAGTGGTTCATGTGACCATTGCCTAATCCTAAAAAAGTTAGTGTAACTCTTCATGTTTTTTAATGCATCCTTGTTTCCCTTAAACGGCTGCATTAAAAAATTGTTTCATTTAAAAGTACTCGCAGGCATGGTGGTGTCCTGAACCCAGCAGGCCGCTATCCCTGTGATTGTGACAAATCGTCATGTTTAAAAAGATTTTGTTAAAAGACGTACGTGTAGTAGTTGCTCATGGCAAAATATTTCATTTTCTCTCATCCTTTGCCCCTGCAGTCTTGGGATGTGTTTTTTCGTAAATCGGATCCCGATGCAGCCAATGGAGAAGGGCCGAGGCTGCCCCATCTGGCCAGACCGGAGTCCAGAGCGGTCCTGAGTCAGAGTCTGGGAATGAACCCAATCAATGCAGGGAAGCTGGTGGAAGACCACTTGGCAGTGCAGTCCTTGATCCGGGCATACCAGGTGAGCAGATCTTTTTTGATGTTCAGAAGACTGTGCTGCCAAATTTAGAGAAGGTTTAGTGAATCACATAACCCAGGATGTGTTAGTTGACAGGGAAAGTGAACATGGAACCTCAAAGTATTGTCTGTGTGTTTCTGCTTATAAATGTGATCAGTGAGGGGCTGGCCCACTAGCTTGTTGTCCATGTTGCACTCCCACATGCCAAAGACTCTCCTCTCCCCGTCAACAACACTATTGCTGAGGATGTTGTAGATAGAACATGGTATACTTTTTCACCCTCACTATATGAGGTGAAAGCTTGAAATTGATGGTCAGGGGCCTAGTTCAGACTGGCATTTTGTGTCTGTTTGGTACCTAGTTCAGAGTGGCTTTTTTGTGGTTGTGGGGGGGAAGAGGAGGATTTGTCAGCAAGAACTTCAAGTCTGTGAAGGAAATAAAAACATTTGCATGAATTTGTACACTGGCATATTGAGTGAATACAATATTAATTGGTAACTCTATTTTAGCTGTCACAGACTGTGAAGCCACCAGGGCCAGTATACTTTTTCTGTGAGTTGTAAAAGCGTGTCTTTTTTTCAGTTCACCATTGTGGTCTCAGGAGGGTGTAATCGATGTCGGAAATGGACAGATATCACTTTGTAAGAATACATTCCTTATGTAGTTCTCATTTTTTCTTTAGCAACGTAGTTTCATTCTGTTGCTACACATTGTAGTATGATTCAACTCATGTATTGCTTATTAAAGCATCTTCTGTATCAAATACTCGTTCTTGTTTTGCTGTAATAATGCTCCAAAGTTACTAGCGTAAACTATGAAACAGGAGAGTGGCATGCTGCATCAAGTTGGAATTGTCTTAATGTTTACTGCCCCCATTCAAGACTATTCCATAGCACAAGCATGGCACTCTGATACCTTTTTATGCAATCAGTGGCTCACAGGAAGGAGTGCTCCAGCCAAGGTTGGAAGTAGAGTAGTTCTTCCTGCAAAAGCAACAGAAGCAATTCTTCAATTCCAGTCCCTTTATAACTGCATTGACTAACAGGCAGTTTCTGGGTAGTCTCTTTGGTCTCTGTTGCTAAAACCTGCACCCACATCATTCAATCAACTGGCCCTTACCCTCATCAGTATAGACCATCGTCTATCCCAATTTCCATTCCAGCCACCCATATGTGCCTGTTTTAAAAAACAACATTTTTTAAATGCCATTTGTTAAGTAATACATTACATTATAATGCCAGTCACTTAAGAGTTCAATAATATATAATCACATATACCAGAGGGCGAGAAGATTAACACGCCCAATAAGAGGCTTATTTCAACTCTTCACTTTTACATTAACTCAAGCAAAGCATCAGCTTTTTGTGCCATAGTGAATAAATCTAATGCAGTTCCTCGATATAGACACAAACTCCTCATATATGTTCTTATGCTTTTCTGAGCAGCACCTCGATGTAGCACCAGGACTTCCAATGCTACGCAATAAACCATCCCTCTGCGCTGTGCTACCAGTAATAGTGGTGATACTTTGCGCTGGTGTCATACTATGTCTCTTTTGGTGATCATCGGGCTAATCTGTAACACTGACAAATTATAGCAACTAGAGATGTGGCATTTGGCACATGCAGTATTGCAAATTTTGTGTCAGTAGGAAGTTTCCAACCGCATACCTCCTCAAGCGTTTGGTAACCACTTCCCAGGAGGGTTTTATTTTGGAAAGTTTCCAAACTCTGAGCATAAAGTCTCCTGTTCACTGTTTGCATCTAAGACTCAGCGAGACAGGGATTTGGCTATATTTCCACAACTTCACATGAGCAAGATTTCTTCGGTGTAGATATTTCAGCTGAATGAATCCAAAGTGTGCAGGAGTGACTGATTCACGTGGCACCCTTCCCGCTTCTTGATGCTCATCATCAGTCAGCATTCTCATATCATACTTACACCTTCAACTTGTCAAAAGAGTCGGTGTGTTACACAACAGTGAGCTGTTGAGGTGGAATTTTTTGTCCAGTGTATTGCCCGCATTAACTTCTTCACCTCCAACGGGTTGCACTCTAGCTGTTCTGTCTGATTTTCTATATATGGAGAAAGGGCATGGTGATGCTGGAGGCATCAGAGGTATTGGCTCTTCTAGAGATTATAGTCCTCATTATGAATGAATGAGTACTTTTATTGTCCAGTTAATTAAAACCTGCAATATGACACAATTAATTTACCATGTAACACTTCGTACATAAATATCATTTTAAAAGAACCATCTTAAAATACATTTAAAAACCTTCAAAATGCATTCAAAGATTCAGGGTAGGAACTGGTTTTGCAGACACCATCTACAGTTATTGCATGTCATAGATCCTGTTGCACTTATTAGACCCATTATGCCTGAGATTTCCTATTTACACTATTGTTGGTTAAACCACAATTCAATTCAGTGTGTGCAAAGTAGCCAATAAAGTGCAATGTGCTTTGCTGATTTCCTCTATTATACTGATAACACAAAATAATGTTGGGTTAGACCAACCTAATAGTCCTCATAAATATCTTCAAAGGAGTAAACAGAATTATTTTATTTCTCTAGGCAAACACAATTCCAGATATTACTGCAAGAGAACTGCATGCGTGAAGCGTGGACAGTAAAAATGAGGAGGAGAATGAAACCATGGACAGGCAGTTGAACCAAAACAATAACCAACCACCACATGGGACACCATTAAACTGAGAAACTTGGTCGCAGGCGCTGTGACCCCAGTATTCCAGACTCCTATAGTGCTTAATTTGTTTTAAACAAAATAAGTGTTTGGGGCCAAACGTTTTGTTCAGAAGCTCACAGATGGTGCTATTCAAGACCAGGTTGTTAAATACCAAAGCTGCATCATCTTGCTTCCAACTCAAGCGCCTTTTTTTTTTTAAACACATTTTATTGAGTTTTAATTTCCGTTCATAATCTTGTAAAATGGTCATGTAAGTACATCACACGTCATAAATATGATCGGTACTATGGTCACAACAATGTAATACATGCCAGTGGTTCATAATGGGTAAATATAAAGAACATAAAGAAAGACCTCTTTACAATCTCCCCCCACCCTCAATAATTGTGGTCACATTTCAAAAGCAAAATCCGTATCTGTACTTTTGCAGTCTAAGTAAATTGCTTTGCATACAACTGCGTAACACATCTATATAATCCACTGGACAGTCAGGTGTGGGCAGATGACAATTATCTATACACACATTGCAAACATCAAACTAACACATTATATTCCTCCAATTTGAGCGCCTCCAGCATTGCCTCCCATTCTAGGTCTATCGGTGTTTTACGTAGTACTCTCGCCTCTTCTCTTCACAGCGCTGCGCCTTCTGCACTACCCCATTTTATCATCTCCGTGTGCCATTTGCGTATCTCAGGGGGCCTGCTAGATTTCCATCGCATCGTAATATTCCTACAAGCCAGGAGTAACGCCAGGTCAATGAAGCGAAATTGTACCTTGTGCTTAGATCTGCGTTTGTGTAAGCCCAGTAGGCATTCCTCCACTGTACCGTGTAATGTAAGGTGTGTTACTGTTTCAGTAAGTTCTCTAATCCTGACCCAATATTCTACTAGTGAGGGGCATGTCCACAGCATATGCAATAATCCCGCTCCCGGGACGTGGCAACGTGGGCACAGGTGTTGCGTCTGGGGGAACATTTTATCTAGCCGACCTGGGGCCAGATAGGCTCGATGCAGTATCATGGTTTGTATAAACTTGAATCTCGAGTTTCGGGAAACCTTTTTGGGGTGCTCTATAATCTTTGCCCATTCAGTATCCGAAAGTTCCCTGCCTATCTCCTCCCCCACATAACACGCAATGAGTCTAGGTTCATCCTGGTGTGGGCGCTGATCCCATGATATATCCAGCGGATCAAGTGCGGTCCTCTCCCCATGTAATGTACCATTTTCACCAGTTCATTTTGGTCGGGTTCCTGGCCCTGCGGTGGCCAATATTTTTTAATTTACTGTAGGAGAGCAGCGTGTGTTAAAAATAAGTGTTGTGGTGCACCCGTCTCGTGGACGAACGTGTCATGATCCATCAGGAGTTCGTGACTAAAGAGGTCTGCCACCATCGTTATGCCAGAGTCTGTCCATGTTATCAGTTTACGCTGTGTGAGGATACCAGCGGCAAGCGGAATGCCCAGCAGAGGAATATTGCTTGCATATGTGGAGGGTGTTTTTGTGTATCGGAGTGCCGCCTTCCAGCACGTCAGTGCAGTGGTTAGTAGTGTAGGTAAGTCTTTCCGCAATTTGTAGCTGGGCAGTAAGAGAGCGTGTAGGGTACCATTTTCAGAATCAGTGGTGGTGTATCCTATTTCATGGAGATTGCGGCCTGCTGTCCAGTAGGACAACCATTGTAGTTGGCAGGCGTAATAATATGCACAGAAGTCAGGGACTCCAAACCCTCCCATACCTGTTCCTACTTGTAATCTCTTCAAGCTAATACGCCGCCTTCCTGTGCCCCATATTAAGTCTAATAGCAGTGTGTTCAGTGTTTGAAATGTGGAAAGTGGAAAGTGGTACTATTAGGGGCAAATTTGTAAAGAAATAAAGCAGGCGTGGTAGGACTACCATTTTCGCTATTGCTGCCCTCCCCATAACGGATAAGGGAAGTGAGGTCCAGAAAGTAATACTGGATCGCAGGGATCGTATAGTCTTGCCAAGATTGCCCTCTAACATATCAGCATTTGTTCTATACACCTGGATGCCCAAGTATTTAAATGTAGAGGGGCAACTTGTAATGGGGCGTCCCCAAATCCCACTTCTGCGGTGACATCATGATTCGTAAAGAAAAAGGCCTGGTATTTGGCTATATTCACAGCAAGGCCGGACATGATCTCAAAGGACTGAAACAGGTCATAAAGTGGAGCTAGAGGTTGTCAGAGGTCCCGGAGATAGATAATTATATCATCGGCATACGCCGAAAAAAGATGCGTAGTATGTCTGAGTGGTATTCCCATCTCTGGGAAGTTCTGCCGCAGTGCAATCGCCAGGGGTTCTAGCGCTAATATGAAAATCAGAGGTGATAACGGGCAGCCCTGTCTCGTTCCTTGGTGTATCCTATATTCGCCCGAGATGTGTCTACCGGTCCTCGCTCTCGCTGTCGGCCCCATGTATAGCAGTGTTAGCCACGCCATATAGCTTTCAGGTATCCCAAAGCGCGGGAGCGCCCTAAAAATGTATTCCCAGTGAATTGAATCAAACGCCTGCTTAAGGTCCAAAGAGAGGCAACCCGCATGTGGGAATTCCAGCGGTGCCTCCGACATTAAGTGATGTAACTTCCGAATGTTCAAGGAGGTGCTACGCGCTGGTACGAACCCTGTCTGATCCACATGCATCAGGTGGTGTAAGAAGGGCTGCAGCCTATTGGCCAGCACCTTACTCAGTATTTTATACTCAGTGGGTAAAAGCGATAGCGGGCGATAATTGGTCATGTCTGTGTGATCCCTGCCTGGCTTAGGCAGTGATATTACCAGTGCTTGCGCGGTAGTAGGAGGCAATACACCTTCCTCCCAGATCGACTTGTATAAGTCCGTTAATTTGGGTACTAATGTCTCTGCGTACGTGGTGTAAAATTCGATGGGTAGACCGTCCATGCCAGGGGTCTTATTTCGAGGGAGGCCCTTCATAGCAACCATTATCTCCTGTGGGGTTACGGGCCCTGATAGGTCTTTTTGTGCCGTGGGTGTCAGTGTGGGGAAGGTCAAGGCAGTTAGGAAATCATCTGTTCGGTCAGCGGGTGTCGCCTAAGGTACGGCATATAAAGAGGCGTTGTATGATTTGAAGGCCTCATTAATTTCTCCCTGTGTGTATAAGCTTACGCCATCAGCCTGAGTGATTTCAGTTATGACTATTGTGGGAGGGGTATCACGGAGAAGTCTGGCTAGCATGGTGCCTGCCTTGTCAGCATCTAGATGTGCACGTCTGGTGTATTCCTGTTAATCTATGTGTCTAAGAGATTCCAACAGTTCAGCATGTACAATCCGCTTTTCCTGGAGTGCCCCCGAGTGTGTGTCATCAGTTGCTGCTAGTTGTTCTAGTCTGCCCATCTCTGACTCGGTTTCTACCAGTGACCTATGTAATTCTTGTCGTGCACCCACCGTTGCGCTGATCGCCTCTCCCCGCAATACCGCCTTGAACGCATCCCATTCTATCAATCTGCTGGTCGCAGTGCCGCTGTTTTTGGTGAAGTACTGCTCTATCATATGTAATATATCCGTGCGGAATACTGTATCTTCCAGCAATTGTGGCCACAGGCGCCATGTGGGGACCGATGTAGGTACCCTGCCCCATTTGATAGTAACCTCCAGTGGGTTATGGTCGGAGAATGTTTTGGGTAGATAGGTAGTGTGAAGCACCTGCCGTGTAATATCAGCAGAGCAAATAATACTGTCTATCCTAGTGTGTAATGAGTGCACTGCTGAGTAAAATGAGTATTCCCGGTGTTCTCGATGCCGCATCCTCCACACATCGTAGAGTCTCCAGCCCGTCATCCAGCGTACCAGCGCCTCGGATTGCTTAAGTATCCCTGCACCGCGTAGTGGCGGGTGTGATCTATCTAAGGTGACATCCACCACCGTATTACAGTCCCCTCCCAAGATCCAGGGGCACGTGTCCCATCCTGTAAGTGCACCGCTGAGGACATCCCAGTATTTGTCCGGTCAAAATTAGGGGCGTAGATGGATCCCAACACCACCATTTGTCCATCCAATGTCCCCCGCATAAAAACATATCTAACCTCTTTATCAATTATTTGTTCATGCGACACAAAGGGCACTCCAAGGCGTACCCATATCGTAGCACCTCTAGCGTAGCCCGAATAAGAGGTGTAGAACACCTGCCCCCTCCATTTCTTTCTAAGTTTCACTATTTCACCAGCCACCATGTGTGATTCCTGTAAAAAGGCCAGCTGCACCTTACGGCGAGTCAGAAGCGCATGTATCCTATGACGCTTGTGTGTGGTGCCCATACCCCGTACATTCCATGTGACTATAGTATATCTGTCCAGTGTATGCATTGCATCAATTCGTACATTCTATGTGGTGCAAATGTGATGTATATGAAAGCGACTAAAGTATTATCTGCGTCATGATAAGTGACCATCCCTCCCCCTAACTTCCCCAATACACGGTCAGGGACCGGAACCATACCAGACCACAACATAACATTGCAACAGGAAAAGCAAGAATTGCAAACTATGGGCCTTCGCCATGTGGGGGGCGGGTCCTGCACCTCGCATGCGCATGTGCTTTACCTTGTAAGAACTTTATGGAGCTACAACAGCATCCGAGCCCTATCTGTACTTTCTTGCAATAGGCATGCTAATAGCAATTACAAATTTCAACATTGTATTTCAATTATGCCATAGAAATGTGGAGTAGAGTGTACTTGCGTGTATATGTCAACCAAATAAGTCTGTGATCAGCTGGGGTGTAGCCGAGGGGAACAGGACCACGCTGTCCTCAGAGTCCGAACAATGTGATGATTCCTCTTCTGTGGAGGATGTAGTCCCTTTACCAATTCGCGGACCATTTGTAAATGTGGCCGTCGCGATGATCGCCTGTTGCTTAGGTTGTTGTAGCCGTTGCGAGGGGGCTCGCTTATTCTGGAAGGCCCTTCGGGAGTGACCACCTCTTCGACTCATTGATGCAGTCTGTTGAGATCCTTTAGCTAGGCCTTGGCGGTTAGTGTCTTCTGCTGCAGCAGTCAGCTCCATCACCTCGATCCAATCCTCAACGTCCCCAGGGCTCTCGAAGAAGTAGGCTTTTTGTTCATGTAGGATCTTCAGGCGTGCCGGAAAGAAGAGAGCATACTGGACATTCAGGTCCCGTAACCTTCGCTTCACACCCAAGAATGAAGAAAGCTGGCGTTGAACCGTTTGCGTGTAGTCCGGGTATAAGGAGACTCTTGTATTTTCGAAGGTGATCTGCGCCTTCTCTCTGTCCTTCTGCAATAATTCATCTCTGTCTCTGTAATTGAGCAGTTTCACAATAAGGGGACGTGGCGGGGCACCTGGTTTCGGTCTGCCAGTTGGTATACGATGCGCCCTTTCTATGCAATATTGCGAAGAGAGGCCTTCCGTCGTCACATGATCTCTGAACTATTGTTTCATGTATTCTGCTGCGTCAGTCCCTTCACTTTTCTCCGGCAGGCCGATCACTCTGACGTTATTGCGCCTCGCACTTCCTTCCGCGTCCTCCACTCGGTCTATCAGGGCGGCCATTTGGAGTTGTAGGGTTTTCACATCCGTATCCGTTTTCTTTTGCTGCTGTAGTATCTCCGCCAAGGACATGGCGTGCTCTTCCACTTTGTCCCCTTCCTTCGTGTAGTCTGCTCTCAATAGGGTTAAGCCTGTGGTTAGAGTACCTATCTGCACCTCTATGGCCTTCCTGGAGTCTCGCACCTCTTGCAGTATAAGGTCCAGCTTGTCCACCTGTGCGGCAGCACCGTAGGGGGGACACAATCTGATATTGGCGTAGTATACACTTCATCCATCGCATCTTGCGTGGGGTCCACCACCATCTGTCGCTGTTGTTTCAATCTGTTCCGACCCATAGTGTCGAGGTGTTGTTGGTTGACTTTCCTTGTATCCCAGCAACCCCACTGGGCTAGGAAGGGAGCAAGGCACACTTCGGTCGTTTGGCCGTGCCTGTTGTGTTGTAGCCGCTGAATACCGGTGGTATTGTCACCAGAGTTGCTCCCTGGGCCACTGCCTCTTGTGTGTTAGAGGAGGGGGGCCGTATTCCTCTTGGACTGCGACCCTGCGGGATACGATATTCTAGTGTGCACTGACCTGCGATGCAATATGCAGAGGGGGTTGTCTAGGGTGTCCACAGGCATCCACTCCGGGAGGGAGAAAGAAGGCTTCCGGTGAATTTTCCCGATGTACCTGCGTGTGTGTGTTCCTGGACTATGGCAGTGAGAGTGTCCCCCGATGTTTCAAAGTTTGTTGCAGGTGTGCACATAACAGACAGCAGAGTTCCCTGGGCGAGGGGTACACTCACATATACTTTTCCCTCGGTGTTTGGAGTCGGTGGCCTGGGAGATTAGCTGCTTTCCTCCATCGTGTCGTAGCTCCGCCCCCTTCTCAGCAGGACGTGCAGCCCCGGCGCGCGTAGTTGTAGTGCCCGTACAGCGCTCCCACAGAGTCCCAGCCAATCGAGCGCCCCTCAGCTCATTGTCTTCGGCTCAGAGCGGTGACCCGCAGTCCTGCACAGCGTCGCAACAGAAGGTGGGTGATTGTCCGGAGCATAACTTGTATCCCGCTGCGGTGTCTCCCGATACGGAAGTCTGCGCGGTGCCCCCGCGCCGCCTATCAGTATTTTCCGTCTTCAATGGCAGCCGTTAATTTCTCGGGTGCCGGACTTGTATTTTCGAGTGAAGAAGACAGGAGTATAACCCATAGACCAAAATGGGACTGGGTATGTAGTTTATAACAAAAAACAATGTCCCACCAGGTATCAATAACAGAGACAATTCAGATTTTTGCATGCAGTACGTATTGCAAGAAAGGAAAACCAAGGAGCCTCAATACATTTTGTGAGAAGGTTATTAATCACCAGTTGCATTAAACACGGGAAGCACAGTTAAAGGCAGCACTGTACATGAAAAGCATCATGAAGCAACCCAAATAACACTTGGTGAAAATGTGATGACGCAGTGATAGTGACGACGCAAGTGAAAGTGAAAGACAGCGTGGTCGGCGCGAAGTGATTAAAAACAATCAAATAAAGGCTTTCACATTAAATATATACAAATAGACAAGTTCAATTTGAGATGGTGATAAGCCTATTGGTAGTGCGCCGTGAAATCGCGCTGTTGTTGTCGACGGCGTTTCGATCCTCTATGATTCGGGATCCTCTTCAGGACAGGGTTGGCGTTGAATTAGGGTGCTGGAAGTTAGGAGCACTAACCGGATCCAGGGGTCAGTCCTTCACAAGGTAGTGAGTCCGGAGCGTCTTATATATTCAACGAGTGTAGTTTCAGGTAACTGTAGGGCGCCTGAATCGCTGGAAGCTGTAAGTTACAGGTTGCGGGTCAAGGGATCACGCTGGGGGTTTAATAGTACTCCGTTTAAGTCGGATGCCTGGGTTAGTCGGGCAGCGGCTGCCGATTCAATCTTGGCGATAGCGTCCCGCGCAGAGTAGCGGGTTCCAGCGATCCCGAATCATAGAGGATCGAAACGCCGTCGACAACAACAGCGCGATTTCACGGCGCACTACCAATAGGCTTATCACCATCTCAAATTGAACTTGTCTATTTGTATATATTTAATGTGAAAGCCTTTATTTGATTGTTTTTATCACTTCGCGCCGACCACGCTGTCTTTCACTTTCACTTGCGTCGTCACTATCACTGCGTCATCACATTTTCACCAAGTGTTATTTGGGTTGCTTCATGATGCTTTTTATGTACAGTGCTGCCTTTAACTGTGCTTCCCGTGTTTAATGCAACTGGTGATTAATAACCTTCTCACAAAATGTATTGAGGCTCCTTGGTTTTCCTTTCTTGCAATACGTACTGTATGCAAAAATCTAAATTGTCTCTGTTATTGATACCTGGTGGGACATTGTTTTTTGTTATGGACTTGTATTTTCAGCGCCAGCTGATCCCAGCACCATCGGTCGCCGGTTATATAATTGAGGCGCGCTTAGAAAGCAGCAGTGTGTTTAATTCAGGATTTTGTAGTTCTCGGGTCCGGAGCTCCTTTAGGACACGTCCGCCATGTTCAGCGGTTGGCCACGCCCCCCCTCCAACTGCAAAAACCACAGTTGATGGACAGAATGCAGAACAATGTCATACATTCCCCCCAGTACAGAGATCTGGGCCTAAATCCATCGGTTTTTTGCACTCCACACCACCCCAGTTCAGACATGGCCATATGCAAATCAGTCTGACCCTGTGCCTCATGGAACAGTCCAGCCCGAACTGCCAAGCCATGCCTTCCCTGGACCAGAAACACGCTTCTGAGGACCGGTTTCTGGCATTCCAGCCGTCTTCAGCCCGGCTTGTTTGAATCCAGTGGTGTGGAGAGCATGGGACTCACGTCTGAGCATACCCATCCCACTCGGGGTGACAAATGCAAAAACCACAGTTGATGGACAGAATGCAGAACAATGTCATACATTCCCCCCAGTACAGAGATCTGGGCCTAAATCCATCGTTGTTTTGCACTCCACACCACCCCAGTTCAGACATGGCCATATGC
Source organism: Lissotriton vulgaris (assembly GCF_964263255.1). NCBI lineage: Eukaryota > Metazoa > Chordata > Amphibia > Caudata > Salamandridae > Lissotriton > Lissotriton vulgaris. The sequence continues at coordinate 619,189,298 of NC_141693.1, forward strand.
AAATCAGTCTGACCCTGTGCCTCATGGGAACAGTCCAGCCCGAACTGCCAAGCCTTGCCTTCCCTGGACCGGAAACAAGCTTTCGAGGACCGGTTTCTGGCATTCCAGCCGTCTTCAGCCCGGCTTGCTTGAATCCAGTGGTGTGGAGAGCATGGGACTCACGTCTGAGCATACCCATCCCACTCGGGGTGACAAATGCAATAACCACAGTTGATGGACAGAATGCAGAACAATGTCATACATTCCCCCCAGTACAGAGATATGGGCCTAAATCCATTGTTTTTTTTTGCACTGCACACCACCCCAGTTCTGACATGGCATATGCAAATCAGTCTGACCCTGTGCCTCATGGGAACAGTCCAGCCCGAACTGCCAAGCCATGCCTTCCCTGGACTGGAAACAAGCTTCCGAGGACCGGTTTCTGGCATTCCAGCCGTCTTCAGCCCGGCTTGCTTGAATCCAGTGGTGTGGAGAGCATGGGACTCACGTCTGAGCATACCCATCCCACTCGGGGTGACAATCCAACTGAAGTGCCTTAATCCACACCCAGACACACTTGTCTCTTTATCGGACTCTTGTCAATCTATTCCGTCTTTCTCTTCCTCCCATTTAGTTTTTTCTCTGTTATGCTCTGGATCAATGTCAGTTGAGGCAACATAAGTGCTTGCGACCCTCACCTGCAACAACCTGCTCAAATTAGGTACTGCTCTTTGACATATACATTCATTTTAGAGCCCCGAGTGATATACCTCACTCATTGTAATGCCTTCCCTCTCTTTGTTCATTTTCCAGACACCAGACTAATTTGCAAAGTTTATAATTGAGAGCATGGAGACATTAACTTTATTTCTTACACACTGTAATCAGTAGCTTGCCCTTCCTTTATTCATTTTCCACATCAATTTTAGACTCCTGTCCTTACAGTACTATACTTCTCATTTCAAAATGTGCATGTTTGATTTTAGCAACATATTTGAATGGTCTTTGCATTGATTTTTACACAAAAGGTGTTTGGCTGATCGTGTCATTTTAGTAAAGAAAAATGAATTAACTGAGGGATTTCATTCATCCTCCAAATGAGAGGTGTGGTGAAGTAAATCAACTCTCATTGCTGCACATGGCTCTATCACTTCTCGAAACACAACATTGAGTGCAGCTCATCAATCACTATTCATGCCCCAAGTGGATCACAGCAGTGTGCTTTATGCAGGCTACCTAAGAAGCTCATAGATTGACTGCTACCTTAGACCACTCTGTAAAGGATCCGGACCATATCAAACCAATTTTTATGAATGAATGAATGAATGAATGAATGAATGAATGAATGAATGAAAAAAAAAAGATATTTAATAAAGCGTACTGCGGCCAAGCGGCTTCCTGGCGCTGGGGACCTGGTCAGGGCTCACAGAGGGAATCTGGGGGACCTAAGAAGGAAAAGCCTGGGTAAAAAGAAAGGTTTTAAGGGCCTTTCGGAAGTGGGTGTAGATGGGGATGGAGCGAATGTGAAGTGGAAGACTGTTCCAGAACTGGGGGGCCAAAACAGAGAGGCGAGTGCCACCAGTTCTGGATTTGCGGAAGCGGGGGATGTGCAGAAGAGAGAGAGAAGAAGAGCGAAGGATACGACTGGGGGCGTGGGAGGAGATTAGGGAGGAGATGTAGACAGGGGCAGAGCGGGAATGAGCTCGAAAGGCAAAGCAGGCTAACTTGAAGAGAGATCTGAAGCGGATAGGGAGCCAGTGCAGAGATTTAAGAACAGGAGTAATGTGAAAGGATTTGGGAAGGGAGAGAATGAGGCGAGCAGCTTGATTTTGAATGGCCTGTAGACGTCGGGACTCGTAGGCTGGGATGCCCACGTACAGGCCATTCCCATAGTCAAGTCGAGAGATGACTAAGGCCAGGACTATGGTTTTGAGTGCATCAGTGGTGAAAAAACGCAAGATTTTCCAGATGAGACGGAGGGATAAGAAGCAGGAAGACACAACAGAACTAATCTGACTGTGCATTGTTAAGTCAGAACTAACTTTGATGCCGAGGGTGCGAACAGAGGAGGAAGGTGTGGGAGGGGGACCAAAAGAAAGGGGCCAATGTGCTGGGGACCAAGGGTTAGATGGACCACCCATGAGGACAAGTTCCGTCTTATCGGGGTTGAGCTTAAGGTGGTTAGCGCTCATCCACTCGGAAATGAAAATTAAGGTGGAACTGAACTTGGGGAGAGAATCAGGAGAGGAAGAAAGATCAAAGACGAGCTGGAGGTCATCTGCGTAGTTATACACCGAGACCCCCAGCTCAAGAAGAGAAGTGACAAGGGGACGGATGTAAAGATTAAAGAGAAGAGGAGAGAGAGAGACGAACCCTGGGGAACACCACAGGTGACCGGATGGGGGGGCAGAGAAGCCGGAGAGATGAACCGCCTGGTACCTATCCCGAAGAAAGGACGCTAGCCAGGAGAAGGCCGCGCCCCGAATGCCCGCTGCGCTGACACGGTCGAGAAGAATGGAATGGTCGACCGTGTCAAACGCAGCGGACAGATCGAGAAGGACCAGGGCTTGGGGGAGGTTGGAATCTGCCTTCCCCTTGAGTTCATCCAGAACCGCGAGAACCACTGCCTCCGTTGAATGGCCTGGGCGAAAGCCCGCTTGGTGGGAGGCTAGAAGGCCGTTGTCCTCGATATACGAGGAGAGGCAAGAAGTGACATGGGTCTCGAGGATCTTAGCTAAATAGGGAAGCAGGGAGATGGGACGGAAATGAGCAGGGAGCGAAGGATCCAGACCGGGTTTTTTGAGAATAGGGAGAACAACGCCGGATTTAAATGATAAGGGAACGGAACCAGAGACCAAAGCGGAATTAAAGTAATCTCTTCTTCCTCTTAAGAGTCATGAAACTATGGAGCCTGGTGCTGTCAACGTGGTTTCTTGAATAAAAACCTTCTTTATTAGAGAAATTCACCTTTTTCAAAAGCAACTTATACAGTGTTCCACAGTGATGAAGATCTTGTTTAAATTTGCTACTCAGAAAGGGTTCTCTGGTCTTAAACAATTATCATACTTTTCCCTGTGTAGCTTATTGCTAAATCCCATGTAAGTCTATTGAAGGACCCTCTTAGCTTCGTGTTCCTCAAGTTTTACGTAAAAGTCACAAAGCACCTGACTGCTACAATCAAACGTTTGGTGGCTATAAACCATGGAATCGGCAAATAAAGTCATTTGAGAATTCTTTGCTGTTTGGCAAGGGAGTGCCAGATTTCCAACAGGAGCTTCTCTAAATATTACCTACAAAGCAAAGTGTATTTTGAGTGCCTGCTTCAGAGCTTATACTTACAGGCACATTTAGAGTTGTTTAGATACAGGACATCTGGCAACAAAGGAGCGGATGTCCTACTCATCGTGCTATGAGTGCATGGATGCCGGTGGCACTGTAAATACAGCCGACGGGGCAAGTACCATCTCACAAAAACCTCTTCTAGTCATCACAAGGCATATTGGTGTAGTAGTAATGTCCCATGTGGAACTTGTGCAAACTCAACAGGGTCTAATCTTGGCCTATATTAAGCTCAGTGCAACTACTGCTGGTGTATATATTAAAGCAGAGTACTCAGGTGAACACAATACTCACATAAAAAGTTAGGAGACATCTCCTGGAAGCAAACAAAGGTGACACTGAAGTCAGTGCAGTGCCCCGGGCTTATCACCATAGGTATAATTCTCTCAGTGTAAGAAAGCTGCGCGTGACGAATTTACTGAAGCCACTATGATCATAAAAGGATGGTGATGTGGTCTTTCCCTATTATATGTGGTTAGTTATGTCATATCCCTCTACATATGCATCAAGAAATTAATCTTTCTTGTCTTATGCGACTTAAAAATGCGTCTAGGACAACCGAATGAATTCATTGGTTTAGGTAGCTTAGTGCATTGTTAAAAATAATTGTGGCCGTTCAGATCTATTAGGTACGACTGACCAACATATTTAATTTCCTCCTGTTATGGTGTCAATTTCATAAGGGCCAGAGGACCCCACATATCTACGAGAATTAACCAGGAGAAAAAAAAGAGGAGAAAGAATCAGAACCCACTTTATGTATTACTGTTCAAATGTAAAAAGGCAATACCAAAAGGTAATGTATTTACCTCAAGCCTGCGCGGTCAAACTCTAAGAAGGTCCCTACTTCCACCCATGTATGCTGCAGCACATCTCAGCCTAACCATATGGCTTTCCCATCAGTCTAAGGAAAGTTACTGTGTCATATGTGCCTTTACTCCGACAGCCTTCTTCCCTCTCAATGAACCCAACAACTCCCTCTCTGATCCATGGGTGACTATTAAATAGACTGAAAGAAATGGAACTGCTCAGGAAGCAGGGAGCCTACTTGGTTGGGTTTGGGTTGCAGGTTTTCGAGCATTTTTTCCAAAGTGCTCTCGTCTTCTCCCAGTGAGGGAGAGATAGCCGCTCACTCTAGATGATGGGGCCTGTAGGAATGGGAGTGTGGTACTCCCCAAGGTCATCTCCTCGGATCGCATTGATTGATATATTCACCCAGCATCATTCTTGCCCCTTTCGTTTCGCTCCTCTTCCTGGCCGTTAAGGCTTTGCTACTTTTTCACAACCTTATGGGATTTTTTTTGCCTCAAAGTCTAGTTGTTCATTTAAATTCTCCAGAAAGTTTCGCTGAACTAGTCCATCCTAAGGGTGCAGACACGCCTTGTGCTCAAAGAGTTAAAAAAAGTTGTCCTGTCAGCTGGCTGAAAACAGAAGCAATGTGCGTTTCTCCCTTAAACCGAAAAACAGGAGGGTCAAAAAGTTTGCCAAGTGCCCTTTTAAATGTGGCCACTTGTTTGCGAATATCTCATTTTTTGCTGCTGTACATTTTTATCCAAACCGCTGCCAGAGCAGGACAGCAGAGGTCCACAGAGGGATGGGGAATACACCAAGGTTCCGAAGGGTCAGGGATATTGAAACGGGGTCAAGAATGTTAGAGCTGCTAGGTGGAAGCGGTGGAAAAAAGCAAACACAAGGAGATGATGAACAGAGCGCTGACATTTTCAGGCACTCACCCCCAGTCACAGATCTGGGTTGAATCCATCATCGTTCTTTAGTTCACTTTGCCACCCCAGTTCAGACATAGCTATATGCAAATCAGTCTGACCCTGTGCCTCATGGGAACAGTCCAGCCCGAACTTCCAAGCTAGGTCTTCCCTGGACCGGAAACTAGCATCTTGGAAATAGTTTCAGGTTAACACCCATCAGCCAGGCTAGCTTGAATCCAGTGGCAAAGTGCACAAGGGACCCACGTCGTAGCGGGTTGAAGCGGTGGTCAACGAGACGACGGGGAGGTGCGAGGGGAGTGATGGGGACAGTGATACAAATGCAACTGGTGAGAGTGACCGGGAGAGAGAATCGGGTCTACATATGTTGCCTGATATGATATGACATTGGGACTGGGTTTATTGAACCATTAGGTACCCCCTTTGTTTTGACTGCGGGAGCAAGCTTAGAGGGGGATTGTGACCTCCGCGTGCGCCACTGTACCAGGAGCTGTGTCCTATGAGTGGAGGGGGAGGTGCGTGGCCTCATTTCCCTAACCTCTGCCCTCGATGAGGAGTGTCGGAATTCTTGTCTGGTTGGGGCTGTAGTGTCGCACTAGGTGGGCGCGACCACTAGGGCCCACACGTAGTATGACTGTGATTTCATATGTTACCCCCAAGGCACAGGTTCAATGGTTTAGCCCGACGAAGTTACGGAGGGCACGTTCAAAAGCTAATAAAGGGCCCAGGACCCTGGGCGTGGCAGGCATTGTACTGACCACCAAAGTACACACGTGTGGTCTCCTTTTGTGTCTGCCTGTAGGCCCAATCACGACACGATATTGGCGACGAGGTGGTCTCGCCATCCCACCGTGTGCCGCGTTCTGCCCCTCTGCACCGGGCGAGCCTGCCCCTGTGGCCCCTGCAGTGTGACCCGCTCTGCGAGCTCGGCACGGCCCTCCGGCGAAGCACTCCCGGCCACCCTGCACCCGGCTCCCTGCCTCGTCAAGCGGAGGCCCAGCCGCGCCGATCCGGCGCCCTGCCGCCCAGCCTCGCCGCTGTATCCAGCCTTCAAGCGGGTGAAGCCGCAGTCACAATACCTGCCAGCGAGCGGCCCCGCCGCCTACACTCAGTGGAGTCGGCCTCGCGGCCTCAGGTGCGTGCCCTCTGCCTCGGTGCCCCAGCCGTGCTCCGGCACACGCCTGCTTCCGGCCCGACGCCGCGCCAGCCCGCCTAGCCTGCTGCGCACCTCCGGCGCAGTCTCTCACGCATCCCGCGTGCACCGCTGTGGCCCCCTGCTTTCTCCCACGCATCTCGCGTGTGGTTTACCTGCCGTTTCACACGCATCTTGTGTGCAACGCTGCCGAGCCTCTCCACTGCCACCTGAAATCGCCTGAAGGCGCCCCCAGCGTGCTCCTGGACTCCTGGCCCTCTAGTGACAGGGCACCTCTTGGCTGTCGAGCCCCCACCTTCCCCAACGGCCATGGCCGCCGTGCCGCCACTTGAGCCCTTCACGGTCACAGGCACGCCTCCTTCCCAAGCTGCCCGGTGGAAGAAATGGGTGGGAACGCCTGAAAAACTACTTTGTGGCGGCGGACATCGCAGTCGAGCGGCGGTGAGCGATGCTTTTGCACCTGGGAGGGGAAGCTATACACGACATCTCGAAGGACGTGGTAGAAGGAGGCCCGCCCCGGAACTACACCACGCTGCGCGACGCTATAACGAATACTTCGAACCATTTGCCAGTGCGGATTACGAAAGGTTCCTACTCCGCCAAGCCCGCCAGCTCCCAGAAGAGTCAGTGAATGTATTCTATGCGAGGCTTAAGAAGCTAGCCAGCACATATACCCTCCCGGACGCTGATGACGAGATTCGCGCCCAATTCATACAGGGCTGTGCATCCTCAAAACTGCACGAGAGACAACATGCCCATGCGCCACATCCTGGCGTTAGGGCGATCTAAGGAGCTATCGAAAGCCATAGCTGCGCATATGAAACCGAAGCCCACTGTCGCAGTCAAAGTTGAACCAGTGTGCGCCATTAAAACTAGTACCACCGACACGCGCACCAAACCACCCCGACGAGGGCGGCCAGGCCCAGCTCATTCACCCCACGACCGCGCCTGCTTATGGTGCGGAGGAGCAACACCCCACAACGGAGCATGCCCTGCACAAGGAAAGATCTGCAGTGCCTGTGGAAAGGCCAACCATTTCGCGAGCGTATGCCTATCAACACAGAGGAAAAAGCCCAATGGTCCGCCCCGAAGAGTGAGACAGATAGAGCCACTGCCTAGCGCCGCCACCAACAGCGACATGGACGATGACGATGCGGACGCAGAATCCGTCCACGTGGTACGAATGCTCAACACCTTAGCCGCTACACCATCCGCAGAGCCGATGTGCACAGTAAACGTGCAAGATCAAGCTGTAGCAGCCCTAATTGACACCGGAGCAACAATCAACCTTATGGCAGCCAGCTTATACCGGACTTTAGACACTCCACCAGTGCTCCATCCCACGAGAGTACAGGTGTACGCCTATGGCACCAGTCGACCGCTACGCCTGTGCGGAGTCTTCCGGACAGCAGTATCACATGACTCCCATCAACTACACACCAAAATCTACGTGTCACAAGAGGGATCCGGGTTTCTGCTCGGCTGCAGAACCGCCCAAGATCTAGGGCTGATCCACTTCGCCCTTACAGTCCAAGCCCACAGCCTCGACCATCTCGTGCTGCAACACACTTCACTGTTTGAGGGGATTGGCTGTTTGAGAGGACCCGCCGTTCGCCTTCACATAGATCACTCAGTTGCTCCAGTAGCCCTCAGACACCGACGCATAGCGTTCCCCCTGCGACCCAAAGTAGAAGCTGAACTGCGAGTGCTTGAGAGGGCCGGAATGTGTCACCCATTGTGGTAGCCAAGAAACCGAAGCAACCGGATGCCGTGCGGATCTGCGTGGACATGCACATCCCCAACCTCGCGATCAAGAGAGAACGCCACCTGACGCCGACCATAGACGACATCATTGGCGAGCTGTCAGGGTCAAAGTGGTTTTCGAAGATGGACCTGAGGTCAGGCTACCACCAAATCCCTCTGCACCAGGACTCCCGCCCGATAACGACTTTCTCCACCCACGCAGGGATCTCAAGCGCAGCAGAAGTATTTCAGAACATTATTTAGAACGTCCTGCAAGGACTGGACGGCGTGCTAAACGTGAGTGACAATATCTTGGTCCACGCAGTGACGCTGGACGAACACATCCAGCGCCTCCAAGCTGTTTTCGCCAGGCTACAGGAACGGGGCCTGACCCTTCACAGGGAAAAGTGCGAATTCCTACGAAAAGACATCAGCTTTTTCGGCTACAAATTCTCTGACCAAGGCGTAGGACCAGACCCCGACAAAGTCAAAGACATCCAAGAAGCTCCCGCCCGACGTCAGTGACTGCCGTCCGCAGTTTTCTTGGGATGGTTACCTACTGCGGGCGCTTCATTAAAGACTTATCAGACCTCACCGGCCCTCTCCGTGACCTCCAGAAAACCAAGGTGGCACTCTCGGCCGACACGACTCTGGCCTATTTTAACCCGCGCCACGAATCACAGCTCGTGGTGGATGCCAGCCCGACCGGCCTAGGAGCCGTTCTGACCCAACAACAACCGTGCGGGGAATGGGCCCCCGTCGCGTACGCAAGTAGGACCCTCACTGCGACGGAACAGTGATATTCACAGATTGAAAGAGAGGCCATCGCCATCCAATGTGTTGCCGACACTTCCATATCTACTTATACGGACACCCGTTTGTGGTGATCACAGACCACAAACCACTTCTCCCACTCTTCCAGGGATCATCTTCACGACCCCCCCCCCTCGCATAGAGAAGTGGTTGCTCCAGCTCCAGGAATACCAGTTCACGGTGGAGTATCGGCCAGGCTCCAGGAACCCCGCCGACTATCTATCGAGGCATGCCCGCCCGGTCACTGAGGCCGAAGCCGCAGACGCTACAGAAGAATATGTGAGAATGATTGTGGAGCGTTCGAGACCCCTGCCAATCTTCCTAGGAGATGTAACGCAAGCCACCAAGGACGACGACTGCATACAGATCGCCATGCAAGCTATCCAGTCAGGGAACTGGAAACCACTCCAGAGCCCAGCATCATTCCGTACCCTAGAGGCCCAGGCGACACTAAGAGCACTCTACCAAGTCCGAAGCGAGTTGTCCATCCCACCGGAAGGATGTCTCCTGAGAGGTCCTCGCCTGGTACTGCCTGACAGTCTCACACAGCAAGCGGTCCTTTTAGCCCATGGCGCGCACCAGAGCATTGTGAAATCAAAAAATCGCATCCGGAACAAGCTCTGGTTCCAAGGGCTCGACAAGAAAGTCGAGGAGGTCATCCAACGATGTCCTGTGTGCCTAGCGACCAGCCTGCCCAACCCCCCAGTGCCTGTAATCACAGAGGAAGGACCGTCAGCCCCATGGGTGCGGGCCAGCGCAGACTTTGGTAGCCTTCCCGGCGGAAAGTACATGTTTGTGGTGGTCGACGATTTCTCAAGATACCCCAAAATTGAGATCCTACCCTCCACTGCGGCCTCTGAAGTGATCCCTAAGCTAGAAAAAATCATCGCAACCCACGGCCTAATGGATGAGCTACGCACCGACAATGGGCCCCCCTTCAACGGCTGTGAACTAGCCGAGTACCTGCAATCACACCGCATCAAGCACCGGAAGATAACCCCAAGATGGCCTCAAGCCAATGGAGAAGTCGAGAGACTGATGAGAACTCTTAATAAGACAATCCAGATCGCAATGACAGATGGCCAGAACCTGGAACTAGCCCTCTTCCAATTTTTAAGGGAATACCGGCTGACACCCCACTGCACCACAGGGATTCCTCCAAGCCGCCTGTGTTTCAATCGGGCAGTTGTAGACACTCTCCCCCACCATCCCATGTGGGCATCAGCTCCGACTCCCAGCAACCGGTCCATGGAACAGCGAACAAAATCCAACAGAGAAGCATTGCAAAGAAGAAGGGCAGCAGACAGCCCCATCCAAGTAGGTGACCGCGTGCTGGTGAAAGATCGTCATCCCGGAGGGAAATTCCACCTCCCTTTCGAGTTAGACCCATGGACTGTCACCAACGTCAATGGAACCATGATCACGGCAATGAAAGGGAGAGAGAAAGTCACCAGAAATGTGTCATTCTTTAAAAGAACCCTGAATGGAGATGATGATGGATTCCCTGACTCTGCAGAGCAATACACAAGACCGACCCAAGGCCCACGAGAAATGGAGGAAGAAGACACCCCCAGCGAAGAAGAGGTCCCAGAAGCAGACTCAGCTGCGCCATCCCGGAGCGAACAAGAGTCGCAGATGGCCCAAAGCCACCCTGGAACTGCGGAAGCCAAAGACTCTGATGAACTGGCTCCAACCCCGTCAGGCGAGCGCAGCCAGAGCAGGTACAACCTGCGCCCCTGTCCGAAGCCATCCCAGAAGTACTATGATTTTGTGGCCCGCTGCAGACGTTGAGAGAGGTTGAGATGCACTTCAGCCGACGAAAGGAAAAAAAGTAAGACTGTTCCTTTTTGCATTTTGCAATTCTCAGAGACTATGATCAGAAGTGTTTGATATATATTATGTCATGTTTATTCTGTTTTCACTTCAGGGTAAAGGAGGAATGTAGTGTCGCACTAGGTGGGCGCGACCACTAGGGCCCACACGTAGTATGACCGTGATTTCATGTGTTACCCCCAAGGCGCAGGTTCAATGGTTTAGCCCGACGTAGTTACGGAGGGCACGTTCAAAAGCTAATAAAGGCCCAGGACCCTGGGCGTGGCAGGCATTGTACTGACCACCAAAGTACACACGTGTGGTCTCCTTTTGTGTCTGCCTGTAGGCCCAATCCCGACACGACAGGGGCCTGCTGCCCCCACCCACCCCTGAATGCTCTTGTATCTGTCAAACGTGAAAGAAACGCGGCCATGTTGTAGTCTGTATTTTTGTTCCGAGGGGGTCAGACAGCGGATTAGTAAGGATTTTGACTTGAGTTCACCTCTCTCACCTGCAACAAACCAGGCAATAATTGGATCTATGTTAAAATATAATAACAGTAATAATGGACTGCGGTTCTTAAGATTGATTGAACGCCTCATCGCACACAACACCTGAAGTCTGACCTTTGGCATTTTAATGAAATAGCAAATTACACCAAAGGCAACAATTTATTCCTCTGGAGCTCTGTGCCGCCTAGTCACGTCCCCTGGGAACTGGCACAGCTGTTAGCGAGGGGCTTTCCAGGAGGAGGTCTTTCCAGGCATCCCTTCAGATCGCTTGCATGCTTTTTTGAAAATGTTGAATAATGAATGCATTTTCAGCTAAAAGATAAACCATGAAGGGACCTGTTTGTCGCTAGTGGTAATGCCCTTTGAGGGCTTCTGATATAGGCTTTGTCGTGGTAAATTCAGACCTCTGCATTGATGGAAAGGACAGGCAAGGATGCAGTGCTGTAGGGGCTGAGGTTTATGTGGACAACAGTAATATATGTATTTTTGTTTATTTGGTGGCATAGGCACACAGCAACACACTATGTATGTAATATCCATTGGGTGTGCACAGGGCACGAGCAGTGACCGCAGTGCGTGAAGCATGGTGCACTGTGTTGCACTTGAAGCTTGTTGCGATTTATTGAAATGAATCACAGGAAAATAACACTGGATATATAGAGGCATACTCGTTTATTAGCTTGTGCAGCACTCCTTTGTGCCAACTCGTTTAGGTTAACAGATTTGGTTGACGTGTGTTTTGGATAAGGAGGTACTAGAAATGTTTTCCGTACGTTCTTAAATTAAATGGTTAAATATGTGCAGACGTCAATTTTAGACAGGATATTATCTCCTCTCGTTTTTTCGAAACTGTGAAGTCCTTACTTGTTGACAGTAAAGTGCAGAGGACCTTTTGTAAGGAGGAACTGCCCCTGGGTGATCTAGAATATGACATTGGATGTGCTTGTTGAAAATTGGGGTGGGGTTCACCCTACCTTTGGTAGCCAGAGTAGCTCCACCTTGCTGTCATAGTTGAATCTAGCCAGCTAATAATCTAATTTCTTTTAAACAAGTACACCATGCAATGTATTTCAATATACTACACTCTTTGAGCAACAACAGTTACATATGCCCCTAATGCCCCTATAATTGTTAAATGGAGTCTTGTATAGAGTATCTATAAGGTAGACTTTTGCTGAAACTGGGTAAAGCAGGTCAACCAGGAAATGTCATGAACAATCAAGCTTTGAGAAACGGACAAGGATTTTAAGTTTTATGCAAGGGGTGAAGTTGAGTTTCTGTTCTTAAGTGGAAAGGAAGGGAATTTTGTAGTTGAGCTTAAGTCACAGAAAAGACGCAGCCCGATTCTAACACGTAGAAATCAGGGAACCACTAGCAGTCTGGCCATTAAGGATCCAAAGAGTCCGGTACGAGTGGAAAGCCTCAGTGTATCTGCTGCTGCCATGTAAGTGGTATACCCAAACAGGAAAATCCTCCCCAGGAGTCAAGAATTTGTGAATGTGATACATAAAATCTCTTTGCTTAGTATATAAGACATACATCCAAGTATGACCTAATCTGACAGCATGGGATCCTAGACCCTCTCAAGACTTGCGGGGGAGCTAAGAGAATGCAGGTTCTCCACCTTCCCTTAGTCAGCTCTTGGGGAGGATACATTAATCGCTGGAAACAGCAGGCACAAAGCAGGCCACACTTAGTCTTGGAAAACCAGAGAACAACACAGTAGGAAACCAGCTACCCGAGTAACCTTATGGCAGGCTATAAGCAAGAAAAAAGATTGTAGCGATCAACATGGAAACAGCGAGCCCTGTGTAGGGTCCGTCCCCCTTGGCACTACTGAATGTGCATCAACTGGGGTTTGTTGGTTATTAAATGTGAAACAAAAATAAACTTCAGTTTATTCTTCATCCATTAAACAGAGTTTAATTATTTGATTTCTTGTAGAGATCAAATTACATTCTTTTCTTAATGTCAGCAGTAATGTGTATTAATAACACTATCAAAGCACATTCCTCTTTCCTTCTTATTCATCCCTCCTGATGCATTTCGGGCATCCAGCCCTTCTTCAGGGGACAGTTCTAGAGGAATATAATGGTTCAATGAAAATGGGGGAAACCAAAACATCTAAATAATCCATGATAGTCTGGCATGTGTTGGTGATGTGAAAAATAATTACAAGCTGATGTGGTGTTGTGATTACAGTTCTTAGATGTTTAGCGTGACAGCATGCTCCATGTGGGTCCAGGAATAGTGACCTTTTACCCTGCCCAAACCATCCTTTTTAATACATGTAAGTCACCTCTAGGGTAAGCCCTGGAATACTGAGCGGGCAGGGTGCAGTGTATTGACAAAGTTGGACATGTGCTATTTAATTAACATGTCCTGGTAGTGAAAAACTCTTAAATTCGTTTGTCACTACTGCAAGGCCTACCTCTCCCATGGGATAATAGTGGAATTAACATATTAAATTTAATAAGCTGTAACTTCCAAATAGGAACAGGTAACCTGGTTCATGTCTGGTGTCTGAATTGTAATGAAAAATACTCTTATAGTAAAGTCAGATTTGAAATTACAATTTGGAAAATGGCACTTTTAGAAACTTGGAATTTTCCTGCCTTAGCTGTTTAGTGCCTGCAGTCTGTCTCTGGGTTATATGATAGGGTGTATCTGACAGTTTGGCTTAGTGTATCTCCCCCTACACCTGACCCCAGCACTCTCAGAGTGACTCTAAGGGCTAGTCTGCTGGCCTCCTATGCAGACCCACTGGGTGACAATAGGCTCCCAACTATCCAAACCAGCTCCCAGACCCAGCTGAAGTAGTCCTTCACACCCCCAGGTGGTGCCTCTGACGTCCTGGACCCTTGGTGTGACCTCAGTGAAGCTGAATTGAAGTTTTTGGGCCCTTCACGACCACAAATGGGCTCTTTGTGCCATAACCGTGTTGCTAGAACTGTCTGCCAACGCAAAGTTCCTCCAAGCAAACTCCTTGTGCTACAGCATTGACTGTTAGCGAATACAACAGGATCTTCGTACTACAGCGACAACTGTCGGTGACACTTCCCTGCTACCCGTGGGCCCCTCCTCTGCAAATGGGACTCTTTTCACTGGACTGAGAAGATAACTTTTCAGCGGGACTAACCTGCTCCTTGCATTCGACCCATGCTCCATTGCGGTTGATCTGAACTTGTGGCTTTATCCCAGTCTCCCATGACCAGATAGTTGCGAGTGGCACTTGGGGTTTGTGGTGCTAGTTTCACTTAAACATCTTTAAAATTGCAAATATCCAGTTCCATTGATTGGAATGTCGTCATTTTGGTCTTCATTTATAATTTAAATTGTACCCCATTTGTCTAAATTGGTGTGGGGTTTTTCTCGGGATATGCTTTCACTGTATTACTGTTTGAAGTGCTGCATAAATACTTTACACACAGACTCTAAGTTAAGCCTGACTGCTCTGTGCAAAGCTCAGGGGTGTGGGATTTAATAAAAAGATCTACTTTTCTATGGGGCAGTTTGCTTCATAAATCTACTTGTCCTGTAACAAAATCCACGTGTCCCTTTGGTGCCCTGTAGTGCAGTGACAAATTATGGCAGCAATTTCATTATATAAGAGCTCTGATATGGATAGCCTCTCTGATTATGTCAGGGCTCATACCATAGTAGTGTTTAAATACTTCCAATCCCCTTATGTTGCCACCCTTCTGTAGATCTACATACTGGGGCTGAAGGCAGTGGTGCGCAATAGTTCAAAAGTTGGAAGGCCCTTTTGAGTCTGTGCAAACCTACTAATTTGCATGTTTTAAGGGTATTCAACAAATCTTCTCTAATCTTTTTCCATACTGACAAATGTTGGAAATTTACTCTTGACAATGGCAGACGTAAAACTTCTTCCAGAGTTGGGAAAAAAAGTGCTTGGAGGGAAAGAGAACTTGCAAACACTCAGATTTTCGCATGAGAAAATCTACACATGCATATTTGCTCATGCTAAAATGCAGTTCACAAATATTTTCTTGTAGTACTATTTCTTGCTCTACTTCTGTAAATTCTTGGGAATTCCTGAAAGCCGTATAGCTGCACTTAATGCAAGGACATATACCATGGTTTCACTTTTGACACTTTCTTTAATAATTGGGCCCTAATATGGTCTGGCATTGACAGTGACCATTTGTGTTTATTAAAATTCTGCCTCTCTCTCTGTATTGGCTGGCTTCACTGCGAGTGACAGCATTCTGCTCTTTCTCAAGGAACATATCGGCACACAAAGTAGTTTTGTTCAGTGCCATTAACTACTGTGGCTGTGTGTGCTTTTTGAGACAAAAAATAATTTTGATTTTGCCAATTTTTGTTATAATGGTGAGGGCCCAGCAGCTCCCACATCAGTAAGGTTTTACAAAAACCATGCCAAAACAATTCACACACTGGCAAAACTAAAACGCTGACCACCAATTTCAGACCTACTGGCTTTGTTAATGGTTGTTTATTTGTGTTTCCCATAAACTTATTGAAACTGGTTACACTGATTTTCCATTGTACATCTTTTTGGGAAATACCAGTATGCATTATCACATGTTACTAAATAATGCTGCAAAGAAATGGTACCTGAAATTTTACAATAATTTAGCAAAATGTTTTTTTTCCTGCTTTAATTTTTTAATGAACATTTTATTTTGAAAACATTTTATTTTGAAAGCAAATAATTATCAATCTTGCTTTCAAGGTTCTGAAAATATTTGCAGCAAATCAGAGAGCATTTATGGGAGCATTATACGTGGCCTCATATTGCTAAACTTTGACAAACGTGTGTACACATTTTTATACTGGAACCACTGTCAGTAGTACAGTCAGAGCCTACAACATTTACTTAAAGCGCTCACCCTAATAAGAAAGGCTTTCGGTGAATAAACCATAAATACAAGTTTGAACAGCATTAATACATGGAAAAACATATTACCATAACTGCAGTCAGTGCCCTTCCCTGATTCATAATGTGGTACTGCAAACTGGCAGCCAAAGGGTTTGTGCTGCAGGGGTTTGGGTGTAGTTGTCCCAAGGACAAAATTCGCATGAAAAAGTGTTGCCCTTGACCCCAAACATTATGTCCTGGGCGTCGGGTTATAGGAATTTCACATCCTTGAAAGCTACCAAAGCACAGGTTAATTTGGGGTCGCTGCTTGAGTAGGATTTCACCCCCTTCAACCAGGAACTCAATTTCTCACATTGGTGATCAGCGGTAAGGATTGCGATTTGTGTTTGTGCAGTACCATAAAATGATTTTGTGTTACACTGAAAATCCCAAATAAATAATCTAAGACCAATTTGGGTTTTATATTCTCCTTGATTTGCCTTTTTGCTTTTTCCAAATTCACCCTAACTCTACCTGACTATTTGTGTCTGCGGCTTTATCTGAAAAATTGGGATTTAAGCTCCTCAACATGGAGATTTTTGTAAGGAGCGGGGATTTCCCGCACCAGGAAGGCAAAGTTCCAAAAGGCTCTGAGGGCAAAGGAGCTGAAGAGAATGAAATATCCCCTGGAGTGGAGATGCCTGCCAGAGCGGAGAATAGTGTGTCTTCTCAAGGCCTGTGGCCAGAGGGCCTGGTGGACAGGAAGGCTGAAAGGTAATTTTGGCTGCAGATGGCCCAGTTAAAAATGGAGCAGAAGAATCTGGCCATGGAGGCAGAGAAAAAGAAGGCTGAGAGGGCCTTAGCAAGGGAAAAAGTGACCATGGATGAAAGAATTATTTTGGAGCGATTGGCCCATGAGAGGAGTCTTAAGGGGCTGGATATCAAGGCCATACAGGCCGGCTCCAGCAGTGATGGTGGCAGTGTAGGGCCACCATTCCTAATAGTCTGGTGCCTGACTTTGTGTGGGGGACGATTTTGATAAGCTTATGAGGTAGCTATACAGATGCTTAGGATCACTGAGGAGGTTTGGGACTAGCCTCCGGAAGCATATCCCTAGTGAGGGGAGCGATACTCTGCTGGCCCTAGAGAAAGGGGACAGGATGAGGTATCCCCCCTATAAAGAAAACCATTGACAAAAAGTATGGCCTCACACCCTGAAAAGTACAGGCAGAAGTATTGGTACAGCTCGAAGCTGGTCCAGCAGTCCTGGGTGAATTTCGTGGATTGAGTGAAGGGCAGTGATGTGAATGGTTACAAAGGGCTGTATGATCTATTTTAAAGAGAGCACATGTGCAGTACATTTTTTCCAGAGTTGTCCCAACACTTGATTGATAGTAAGCTCAGTGACCCCAGGGAGCTTGCTAAGGAGGCAGACCGCTGGCTCTGCACCTGGGTCCACAGGAATATATCTGGGGGATCACCACAAGAGTAGGCAGGGTCCCCACCAGAAGAAGGCAGAA
Organism: Lissotriton vulgaris; assembly: GCF_964263255.1. Lineage (NCBI taxonomy): Eukaryota > Metazoa > Chordata > Amphibia > Caudata > Salamandridae > Lissotriton > Lissotriton vulgaris. Next base: position 619,206,736 of record NC_141693.1, read on the forward strand.
ACATAAAAACAAGGAGTTCTCTAAATGTCCCTAATTAGTTCTAAGGGTCAGGACTCCCAAATTCAGTCCTCAGGGAAGGCACCCCAAGTGCTATAAGTGCCAGCAGGTTGGGCACTATAAGGGAGAAGCCAAGTGTCCTAAGCAGGCACAGTCCCCCAATGGGAGGCAGACACCGGGGCTGACTAGTGTAGCCCTTGGGGAGGAGATTGCCCTAGATAGTATGGGGTGGCAGTGTAGCTGTTACCCTAGTGCCCCTGAGTGACAAAAAAGGGTGCCAGAGTCTCACATGCCTAGTAATACTAGGAAATGCAGGCAGTTGGCCACCATCAATGGGCAGAGGGTAGAGGCTCTGAGAGACCCTGGAGCCAGTATGACAACTGTCATATGTCATCTGGTGAGGTTAGAGCAGGTTGTCCCTAATGCATTTCCACCCGGTGATTGGAGCTGACAACCATGAGAGTCATTATCCAGTGGCTCTGGAGCTCTTTGCATGGGGGGTGAGTCTCAGGTTCCTTGATGGTAGCTGGAGTCCATCCACACCTATGGACAGTCTGCTTGACAATGACCTAGAGTACACCATCTGGAAAGAAGTGGAGCACAGGTCACACCTGGTGATGTTAGGGTTGGCAGACCACACGGTCCATGGTCACCCAAAGGGTAGTCAGGAGAACCTGGAGCCTGGAAGAATGGCCCATTTGCCTGCCAAAAATAAGAAGGACAAGGGGCGAGGGAAACCCACACCTGAAACTCCCACAGTCTGGGTTGAGGCTGAGGGCGACACTGTGGAACTTACAGGGGAGGACAATCCTGCCCTCGTGAACCTACCTGAACCGACCAAATGGCTGAAGGAAGGGGATCCCACCAAGGTGAAGTTCTGCAAGTCGCAGATTGAGTACCCTACCTTGGAGGGCCTACGGCGGCAGGCCCAGTTCCAGCAGCTGGTGACACCTGTGGGGATCACCTGATTTATTGGGAGAATGGTCTCTTGTATAGCAAGCTTAAGGTTCCTGAGCCTGGTGCATCCTATGTTTTGGTCCCCCAGTGCTACAGGGTCTTCCTACTGGAGCTGGCTCATGATGTTCGCCTTGCAGGTCATCTAGGGCAGGACAAGACCTTTGCAGTGGCAAGACAGGAGGGAAGCACAAGGCAACCCTCCAGCCATTTCCTGTTGTTGGCACTCCTTTAAAACCGGTGAACATCAAGATTGTTGGGCCTCTGGACCCCAAGACATCTCTGGGCAACATGTTCATCCTGGTCTTGGTGGACCATGCCAGCCAGTACCTGGAGGCTATATCTTTGAGAACAGTGACTGCACCCGTAGTGGCCAGGGCACTGATGGGAATATTCACCTATGTGGGGTTCCCCAACGAGGTAATAACTGACTGTGATACCAACTTCATGCCTGCATTCATGAAGTCCATGTTGAAGGAGTGTAGGGTAACCTATAAGTTTTCGCCATCCTACCATCCCCAAACTAATGGGTTTGTTGAGATGTTCAACAAGCCCCTGAAGGGTATGGTCATTGACCTGTTCGAGCCCTTGAGGCGTAAGTGTGATGTACTCTTGCCATGCCTGTTTGCCTACAGGGAGGTACCACAGAAGGAGGTGGGATTCAGCCCTTTTGAGCTTCTGTACGGGCACCCTGTGCGAGAGCCTCTCAATTTGGTGAAGGATGGTTGGGAGCAAATCCCAAGAAAGACGCCAGGATGTGGTCAGGCACATGCTGGCTCTCCGTAGCGATTCTGAAAGAAGAACGCACCGCTCCCGTCAAGGGCAGATGATTACAAACACTGTACAACCTGTGTTCACCCTGGGGCAGATTGGCACTGAGCAGTCAGGCATCCCTCAGAAGCAATGTGTAAAGCAAGAGCAATAACACCATAAATATTCTGAAAAACTTCACACTTGATGTCGAGAAATGACGTTTTTATTCAACACACACATATTAAACAATACAACATGAATTTCATGTGGTTCTGGGCATAAATCACACTTGGCAATATTACTAGCAGTACGCGGCCAAATTCGTGTTGATCAGCTCTCCATAATATGCACATATGGGAAGAATTATATTCCAAACCCTACACAGCAACGATATCAGTAATATGTATATACACAGAATCATAACACACTTTAGCAGAACCGGGGGACAAGGTCATGCGGGTAAATCCACTGTTGAGAGGTAAAGTGCTTTTGGCAAGAGAACAACATGTAAACCAACACGCCAACAAGTGTCATGATGCACAGGCAGTCCACAGGCAGTCACTCCCGCACACTCACCTTCACTTTGCACTGCTATACAATGCATCTGATAGAGACAACTATCCGCAGATTCCTTACCTTTGAACTTCCAGGCGTCCGGCTGAATCCGGAAGATTTTTCTTAGCAGTGCCCCTGCGCGCCAGTAGGTGGCGTCAGTCAACTTCGCATGAAATCGTTGGCGTCGTGTTGTCAATAAAACCGCCACTCCAGTGCGCTGATTTCAGTTCTTTTCTTTTCACGCCAGCCAGCGCAGATCTGTCAAAGAGAGCTTAACTCCTGTCATTTTTTTTGACAGACTTATTTTGACTTTTGTCGACTTCTTTTGGTGTACAAGATTGTCTAGCAAGAAGACCTCGGGGTTCAAGCCATGTGGCATCTGTCAACGTGCAATGTCAGTCACAGACCCCACTTAGTGTGTCTTTGGTGCCTGGAGCACGACCACGACACGAAGTCGTGCTCCGATTGCCGGGCCATGCTTCGGTGGATCAAAGACCTCTTCATGGAAGTCAGTTTAGAGGCACCACAAAAAGCAAAAGAAGTCGAAGCGTACTTCAACTTTGCCCTGTCCTTCATGCGACAAGATTGAGAAACCTCAGCATTCGAGGATCCGCGCCGTGGAAAGGGTGCCTGGGTCGGCTCTGTGTTTCCCTCCCTTTCCAGGGCCAGGAGCAACCCTCACCCAACTTAAAGTTTTATGATGCCATGTGCACCATATTTAGACAGCCTGACCCTGCTGGTGCGTCCTCAGACCCCGCAGGCTCAGATGACGGAGTAGTTCCCGTGGGTTCCTTGCCTTAAGCTCCGACACCACGGCCTCCTACTGGACCCGGGAGGGTCTGGGCCGCTGCCGGTCGCACCCCCACAGTGACCTTCCCCGGCGCCGCATCTGCCGTTGAGGTTCTCTGCATTGTTAGTGCCCACCGGGGGTGCCTCCCAAATTCTCACTCCGGACAACATGGAGCCAGTCGGGCGTCAACCAATGCTGAGGCCAGCACCGACAGAGCCGTACGGCTCCATGCCGTTCAACCTGCCCCATTCTGAAGGGTTAGGAATCGATGAGGAGGAATTGGAGGGAGAGCAGGATCCCTTCAAAATCCTGCAACCTCAAGACATGGACTAGTATGAGGAACTGGGTGATGCTAGTGGCCTGGACACCTCCCCCCAACCCAGGCCATGGAGGAGGGGGCATCATTTGCTAGGGTGGTGTGCAGGGCTGTGGAGGTCTTGGACCCGCAGCTACCTCTGGTGGCAGTCAAGACTAACGTCTTAACAGAGGTCCTGCAGCCAGGTGTCTCCTGTTCAGAACCCTTGCTGCCTTTCAATGAAGCCTTGACAGACGTTCTTCTGGGCATCTAGTCCAAGCCCAGCACAGGGGCTCCCGTGAATAGAATGATTTCATGCCGCCATCGCCTTGCACCAGGCGACCCAGTTTTCCTCACAGCACCTCACAAATCTTTGTGGTTCAAGCTTCCACTTCCTGTGGCGCGTTCCCTTCCTCATCTCCGGACAGGGAATGCAGGAGACTGGAAAACTTTGGGAAGAAAATGTTCTCTTCCGCCAGTCTAGCATTGGAATCAATGAACACCGCATGTCTTTTAGGTTTTATACCCATTTGATATTGGACACGGTTGCGCAAGTGCTGCCCAAAGTCTCAGAGGAGGACCAATTTCTACTCTCCCAAGCCAATTCAGATGGGAGAGATGCAATGAAGTTCACCATACGATGTGGCTTGGACACGACAGACTCGCTGGACAGAGCGATTTTCACGACTGTTGCCGTACGTCGCCACGCCTGACCGAGGACGTCTGGTTTTTCGGGGGATGTTCAAGGTAATCTTATGGACATGCCCTTTTTATGGCTCCCATCTCTTCTGAGACAAAGCAGATGCCGCATTTGAGCGTTTCAAGGGCTCACGGACTACAGACAAGTCCTTGGGCCTCGCAACAACATGCCGGCCTGTGTCTTCTTTTCGCTCCTATCGTGGTTACGGAAGGGGCTACAACCACGCCAACCCTATTCTGTCCAGAGGGCCCACAGGTTCGGTAACCTATGCGGGCCGTGGACAAGGTTCACCCCGACCCGAGGGTTGGGAGGCCAGAGGTCAAGCCAAGCCACGATCTCCTCCTTCACTGCAAAACCCTCCTAGTCCGATCCCCCAGGATCCTTCACGACCAATTGGTGGCAGAATACGCCATCATCTCCACCACTGGCAAGACATCACCTCGGACAGGTGGGTGTTGCAAATAGTCCGAAGGGGCTACTCCCTCCCCTTCGAGACTACCCCTCCATCCATGCCTCCAGGAAGCACCCTTGCCGACCGACTGACCCGGTTCCCCTGGCTCCGACGGATCTCTTTATCAGACCGCGGACTTACGCGCCCGATTCTGGGTTTGCGCTATCAATCTTTTACCATTGCCGTTCCTGATCAAGGCATAACGGCATTTAGAGGCTAAATTTCTGTTAAAGCTTTCATTGAAATGTCCTGATGATGGTCCCCGTGATTTACTAGGGGGTCCGAAACGCCGTTGACTTACTGAGCACCTAATACTATAAACGTGATTACTATGTGTTGTAATGGTGCTTTGTTAAAAATTCTGTACAACTGTATTCATGACAGATAACGTGCTTTGCCTTAAGAAGCCCTCCTTCGCTCTCTATATCCACATTTGTACCCGCTCTGCTAGTGCTGGGCACAGGCTTGTGTTCCACACTGGCTGAACTGTGGAAGGTACTCTTTGTGTTGTATTGAACTTTATATTGAGTAAACTTTGGAGACCACTGTCCGGCTGGACATGTCACTCGCAATATAGATTGATTCTGTCTATATTTTATTCCTTACATATGATTTCTGTATGCATGGGACCTGTGTTGCATGTATAAAATCTGTTCCCCGAGGTCCCTGCTGACTGATTTGGGGCCCCTTGTTGTTGTTAACACAACTCTTTTATAGGGTCACGGGAGCAAGGAAGGGGCGTGCTGTCCAATATACGACCATCTCAAGCTGGGTTATCCTCTGTATTAAAATATATTACATCTTAGCAAAGAAACAGCCTCCTGAAGGCCTTAGGGCCCATCCCACCAGGACGAAACCAGCCACCACTGCCCACCAATTGCTGATATCTGCCTAGTGGCTACGTGGGCATCTCTGCACACGTTCGCCAGACACTATTGCCTGGATTCTCAGGTTCGCAGGGAGGGCCTGCTTGGCAGCTCTGTCTTGCAGGATTTCCTAGTTTAAAGCTTTTCCGCTGTCCCACCTCTGGGGAAGGTATTGCTTTGGTATCTGTTTAAAGGTAAGGAATCTGCGGCTAGATGTCTCTATCAGATGGACAAGTTACTTACCATCAGTAATGCCTTATCTGGTAGAGACATGATCTAGCCGCAGAATCCTTACCGACCCACTCATCCTCCCCCCACTGCAGAATTGTTTTTAGTATCAGGGCTGATCCCCCTCAGGGCACTAGCTTCTTTTTTAACACACAATGGTCACTCACTTTATGACTCTGCGCTTCTAGCGTGGAAAGTCGTCCAAAACCTTGTCGCTTGCACTGTCTGCCAACGTGAAGATTAGTCAACTCGACTGTTCGTGCTACATCATCGACAGCTTGTTGGTGCGCCACCCGATACTCCAGCCCAACCGTTCGCAACGACAATAGGATCTTCACACTACAACAACAACTTTTCGTGACATCATGCCTCCTATTCACGCTATATCGACGACCATCCGCGGTGCTTCCCTGCTTCTTGTGTCCGGGGCTTTTTGCACTGGATTGAGAAGGTTAATATTTCAGCAGGACTAACCTGGTCCTTGTATTCAATCCACGCTACATTGCAGTTGGCCTGACCTTTTGGCTTTCTCCTGGTCTTGCACGACCAGATAGCCACGAGTGGCACTTTAGGCTTTTTGGCGCTATTTTCACTTAAATCTTTAAAATTGCATATCTCCAGGTCTACGGATTAAATCTTGCTTATTTTTGTCTTGAGTTATTTGTCTAAATTGGTGTGGGACTTTTCATGTGTTGTTTTTTCATTTTATTACTGTGTGAGGTGCTGCACAAATGCTTTATACATAACCTCTAATTTAAGCTTTACTGCTTTGTACCAAGCTACCAGAGGGTTGAGCATAGGTTAATTTGGGGTTTGCTTGTGCCTCATCCTGACAAGGATTGTGGTTGCTGCTTGAGAATAGTTTCACTTCCGTCATCCAGGAACTCAATTTCTCACAGCTGGCTTGACTGATGCGGGATAATTGTGCCCACAAGCCAATAGCCAGTGCTGTAAGCTGATTATTTGCCAAGGTGCAGTACCACATCAGTTGCCTCTTGAGTTCTGGTGGCATAGACCCAAAGAGGCAACACTTCTAGACCCAACAGTTCCTTCATACATCAGATTTAAAGACTTATTTTCTGCCTGCCAGAAATCTATCTATGGTAAAATGTGCCATGACCTTGAGAAGTTACATTTCTATTTTTTCCTTGTTAAACCCTTCGGATGTTGCTTTTTCGTTTTTTTCTGGCAAATAGTCCTCGTGCTGTATTATGAGAATATATTATTTGGCTCGAGCAAGGACCAAGCAGTAATCTGCACCAACTTTTGGGTAAAAGGAATCTTGGACTGTAGCTTCTCCTGTTGGACATTTGACTTTCCTCTGTATTGGGTGTTATTTCGGTCTGCATTTGCTTTCCAGACAAAAACATGCCACTGCACCTCCGACTGGCTTACCACAGTCAGAGCTCCTAATCAAGTATTTCTCAGATTTGTTGTTTTTCCCAAGGTAAGAAAAGTCATGCTGTACTTGGAATCAATTAGGTTGTGAACTTGGTGCCACTCACAACATTTGAGGCAGGAAAGATGTTGTGAATTAATGGAGAATTTAAGGTGATGTGTATTGGCAATGGTGGTGTGAAGTACGTGTGGGGTTATATTCGAGGCTGTTAGACTTGTCATCATTAGGGTGGTCTTCCCTCCAACCTTTTGCCTGCTTTCCACTTCTTTTTGCTGTATCTTTTTGTTTGCCTTAGGACTCTGAGCATTTTACCACAGCTGACCAGTGCTAAAGTGCACGGTCGGTAATCTAAATGCTACTAGTGGGCCTGCAGCACTGGTTGTGTCACCCACACAAGTAGCCTTTTAAACCTGTCTCAGGCCTACCATTGCAAGGCCTTTGTGTGCAGTTTACTGCCACTTCGACCCGGCATTTAAAACACTTCTCAAGCCTTAAACCCCCTTTTTATACACATAGGTCACACCTACGGTAGGCTCCAGGTAGCCCTGTGGGCAGGGTGCTGTGTAACTGAAATGTAGGACATGTACTTTCAAGTTTTACATGTCCAGGTAGTGACACACAGCTAAATTCACCTACTCCTCTCATAGGCTAGCACTGGGATTTCCTTAAAACACCTTTAAGCTGTAATTCCTAATTAGAAAGGAGTAGCTAAATCATGTTTCATAACTTAATAAATGGTAATGATACATCCTCTTTAGTGGTAAAGTTGGATTTGAAATTACTATTTTAGAAATGGCACTTTTAGAAAGTGGGTGTGTCTATGCTCTTAACTTTGCTTTGTGATCCTGTAGCCTGTCTGCAATACATGTGTTGACTGGGTGACAGTTACACTTTGCACATTTCCTCTAGACAGCCACAGATACAGAAGGGTGAGGCTCATCTGCATTCTGACCCCTCATCTGCATTCCGATGGGTCTTCCTGGGCAAAGAGGAATGGGAGGGGCTGATACCTACACTTCAATGGACACAGTCCTACCCAGACACAAAGCACTGATTTACCCACCACAGATATCGGTCAGTGACTGTCCGGGACTATGTGGGGAACACAGTCAGGGACTTGGGTAAGGACTGGGAACTGGGTAGAAAAACATACACAGAAAGAGGAGTACAGCGCTGCCCAGGATCATACAAGAATTCAGAGGAGAAAAGAGATCCAAAGGGAAAGCCTGCACGAAGGAACAAGATGGCTAATACTCAGAAAGGAAGGGCACTCACGAGGCAATTTAGCATTCAGACTAACTACACCCAGGATAGACGTGCAAGACATATATATAATACAACATTAACAATAAAGGGGGTTGTGGGGTAAAGCTCTCAGGAGCTCCACACGGTAAGACTGAAGCTCAGTAAGTTTCTCACCCACAATTGCTGTTACAGATACTGACTGCAAATACCCACATATAGGATATGCATGCAAACGCAGGGTCTGTGGAGCTTATACCTATGGTGATGTTATAAATGTAAGTCAAAGACAATACTCAAAGTGAACAAGAAACACCACCTAGGTAGTCAGCTGTGCCCACTGATCCTGGTGATCAAACAGGAACACGCAAGGCAGTAACAGCAAGGGGGTAGAACTAAACACATGTACAATAGACAAGGAGCGAGCAAGAAGGAGTTCTTAACAGGAAAGGAAAGAAATCACAGGGCCCACTTGGCAGAAAGCAGGTAACAAACGTACAAGGCAACAGAAGCAAGACAGCAGAATAGAAAGACAGTAAATTAGGAACTGGAACCAAGGAATTGGGAAGAAAGGCAGGGACTGGAAAGGGATATACAGACAGGGAGGCTACAAGGGTATACTACAATAGGGCAGGTTAAGGAATCAAGAAAACAAAGTAGCATAAAAGGCAGTGCTGGGGCAGGAAGGAGAATTGAGCTAAAGCTCAGGAGTCTAGGTAGCACTGCAGGCAGTGCTAGTACAGGAATAGGGAATTACTAAGGCTTTAGGAGTCAAGGTAGCACTGCTGAAGCCCAGGAACAGGAACAAAGAATAACTATAGCTCGGAAACTCCGAAAACAAGAGCACTGCCGGCAGTGCTAATTCAGGTACAAGGAATAACTATAGCTCAGGAACTCAGGAGATAAGGTAGCACTGCAAGCAGTGTTAATTCAGGATAAGGGAAAACTGCTGCAGTTCAGGACTAAGGAATACTAAGGCTCAGGGGGTCACGGTAGCACTACGGGCAGTGCTAATTCAGGAACAAGGAAAACAGCAGCAGGTCAGGAACAAGGCATACCTAAAGCTCAGGAAACACTGGAAACAAGAATAGCAAAAGCTCAGGGAGCATGGAAACAAGGATCAGTCTTACCGGTAAATAGCTACAATGACCAACATTGGCCTGAAGGGAGCTGGGGCTTAAAAGAGCTCACAGTAATCATATGCATCAGGTGTGAGCAGGCTAGCATCAGCCAACCACAGGTGAGCTGAATTCCTCCACCCATCCTTGGCCTGCAGGGGTGGAGACAAAGCAGTGAGCAGGGAGTTCTGGGTAATGGAGTTTCAAACATGAGTAGGCTGGCTTCAAGTATAAGCTGGCTGGCTTTCACAAAACCTAGCATGGATTGGGAATGGATGTCAGTTCCTAATAAGTGTCCAAATGGCTGGAAGTCAGGATATGCATGTAGACGAGGGTCTGGAAGCTTATTAGCAGACTGGAAAGTCCCACTATGTGGCCCCCTGGTGGTGGGTACGAGAGCACAGGGAGCGAATCATGACAATATCCTGGCAGATAGGACTGGGTTGAAAGGGATCTTTGTGCACTTCAGAGAGCTCCTTTTAAGTCACCCCTTACATCAAAGGTACTGTTGGGTATAAGTACTGGGGCTCTGAACCTATCATATCAAGAAACTTCTGGATCTTGAACAGAACCTCCGTCAGAAGGACTAATGTGCTGCCTAAAGGACTCAAAGGGATTGCTTTTTTGGAAGGACTGCTTTTCAGCTTGTTGCCCTGCTGCCTGCTGCCTGCTGCTCCCTGACTATGCTGAAGGACAGCTGAACTCTGCCTTCCCTCCAAGTGATCTCTAAGGGCTTGCTTGTGTTTCTCCTGTCTTCTGAAGTCTCAGGGACACAAAAAACTACCTGCAATTCTGCTGGTGCAGCTGGACTCTGCCTTCTGTGAGTCCTACCCTTGCCTGAGGTGCCCTCTTAAAGTTTTGAGCCTCAGTAGTGGGTTCTTGGAGCATGTTCCACATTAACGGTGATGCAGCGGTAACTGTTCACTGATCAGAACCGACGGTTTGCCTTCAACGCCGAAACAGCGGCCGCTCGACAACAGCGATTCTACAGCTGGAGCAGCTCTACACCGATGGACAGGTCGGGTCAACATCGATGCAGCGCCTGTATCGCAAAGAGGTTCAACACCAAAGCTTCCTTCAACGTTCTGGCTCAATGCCGACGCTCACCTCCATCCACTAATCAATGACAACGCGCGCCTCCTTGACTGCTCGCTTTTGAAGTCAGGACCTCCCCCCCCCCCCAAGATGGTTTAAATATATATTTATTAGTAGGGTGAAACAACCTTTGATCCAGCGGCTCCCTGCAGCAACTGCCCTCCTGTGCATTCCAGAACCATGTAACATAGAGAAAGCAGGTTGCCAGAGAACCCCAGACATTCTGCATAAAAGCACAAATGCAAACTATACAGTAAAAAGATATAACACATCTCCCTCTTAAGCAAAAACCCCAAAGAGAAAGAAAATATGCGAATGCAAAACAGACATAAGAACATTGGCCTCTATGTGCACACATATTCATTCAACTTTTTGGGTTTCGATTTGGTACGCCTACCTTGTCCTCTCACAGTAGGGGCAAATACTTCTGCATTGGAAGTCACACCTGCTCAGCCTAGGGACCTCAACCACTCCAACTGTTCAATTGCACTGCACACGGATAGCTTTCTGTTATTCCACCATACACCATCAGACAATTTCACACTGTTTGCTTTTACATCCACCACCCCTTTGGGACAAGAGCATCTCGACAAACCTTTCCTTACTCTGTAACCCTGGAACACTCTCACAAACATGCCTATCTCAAACCGTTTCCCAGGCTTAATAATTTTCCTGTTGTGTCTCTGACTATATGCCTTTTGCTACTCATTTACCCTGCCCTGCAGGAGCTTCAGATCCACCCTCCGCCTCTCTGCTCTGTCTATGCAGGTACAGCTACAGTGCACAGCACCCTTCCTTTGAGCAAACTGAAAGGTGTATCCTTGGTCACTGAATGAGGAGTGGTTCTGTAATTCTACAACATCTTTGACTTACCGTTTCCAGCATATGTTACCCACACACGCCAGTTGGATGCATTCCACCAACACCCTATTAAACCGTCTGACTAAACTGTTTCCCCATGGATGGTAAACAGGAGTTTTGGTATGCTTGATTCCCCAATTGATCAAAAACCTATCTAACTCTTCAGACACAGATTGGGGACCATTGTCCATCACAGTTTGGGCAGGATAGCCCTCCCTCCGGAAGAGGTCTTCACAAAAAGAAATCACCACACTCAACTTAACTTCTCTTAATAATGCCACTTCAGGCCATTTGAAAAGTAAACAACCATGACAATGGCATATTTTTTCACCCATGTTAAGGTTTTCAAAAGGCCCACAAATGTCAATGGCAATTTTGTCCCATGGATGCTTAGGCAAAGGTGAAGGACTTATGGTTGTCTCCTGAGTAGTATGAGATATGTCGCTACATGCACAAGCAATACAATTCCGCACATACCCATCAATCTGGCTGTCCTTTTCTGTCCACCAGAAATCTTCTCTGACTCTTCTTCAACAACCATTCCTCAGCGCGGCGAGCACCACCAACCGACTACCTCGTCTCACAACACCCTCAATAACCGCCAATTTGGATCAAATAAGTTAGAAGGATTCCAAGTCCTTGTGCAATATCAACCCTTGCTTTTGACACAATGCCTCCATAGCACTTCAGACACCGTTCACTTCTGCCACCATCCATTCATCTTCTTCTTCGTACTGCCCCCTCTACAACTGTAACCTGGATAAACAATTGGTGTTGACGTTTTTTGCACCTGGAACATATTTCACTTCAAACGTTTTCCTGAAGGCAAAAAGCCATTTAGTAATCCTAGGAGTGGCCCTACCTGCACTTGTCATAGAGAATAAATCCACCAGTGGTTTGTGATCAGTGCGAAACTGAAACTTGGTATCCCACACATACATCTGAAAATGTTGCATCCCCACAAACATGTCAGGCCACCTTCTCTACTGTGGAGTAGGTGTGCTCAGCTCCTCTTAAAATACGAGAGGCAAAAGCTACCACCCTTTCCTTGTCCTCATGCACCTGCATGAGAACAGCACCTAGGCCATGATTACTTGCATCAGTAGTAATAATTGTCTCATCACGCAGATCAAATGACTTCAAAGTGACCACACTCGTTATGCTTTTCTTCACCTCATCAAAGACCTGTAGACACTTGTTTGTCAACTCAAATTGCACCCCCTTCTTCATAAGATTCCTTAATTCTTGTACCATATCAGTAAAATGGTGCACAAACTTGGAGTAGTACTCCGCGAGATCAAGGAACGACCTCAGTTGATCCTTGTCTCCTGGGGAAGGCGCATTCTCAATGGCCTCCACTAAGCTACGCTTGTGCTTGATTCCCTCGCTGGTTAGAGTGTGACCTACATGCTCTACTTCTTTCAACCCAAACTTACATTTCTCAAGACCGATCGTGAGACCAGCATCCAATAGTCTTTCTAAAACCCTTTCCAAAATCTCGTCATGTTGACCCATGTCACATCCCACATTAAAATATCATCCTGAAACACCAAGACATTTTCCAGGTCCACCAATAAACTCTGCATGACCCTCTGGAAAACGACAGAAGCCAAAGCTAGCCCAAACGGCATAGGGACGAACTGGAAAGCTCCCTCAGGAGTGATGAATGAGGTCAGATGTTTTGCATCTTCATGCAATAACACCTGATGGTATGCACTGGAAAGATCTAACATGGTAAAACATGTACCCCTCTTCACACTTACTAACATCTCATTGATGCAAGGATGATGATCGATCCAGATGTTGCCATGCAGATCCCTCAGATCAATGCACATACGAATGTTCCCATTGGGTTTCCTTGCTATGACAATTGGATTTAACCACTCGGACGCATCGATTGGCTTTATTACCCTTCTCTGCACAACCTGTGTAAATCCTGTTTTAGTTTGTCTCTCAACATCAATGGAATATTTCTCACTTTGATCACTTTAGGCACTGCATTATCTTTCAATATGATGCAATGTCTGAATTTCTTCTAGCACCCTAAACTGTTCTTGAAAAGTTCAGGAAACTTGGGTACCCCTACGTTAGTGTCAGAAAACAACATCAGTAAAACCTGCTCTGGATGATTAGGATAAAAAATTATATCCAACGCCCGCTGTTCCTTCCAACCGAGTAGGGATCTTCCTTTTCCATGACGTAAAGTTTGCCCACAGTTTTTCTGTCCTAGAAGCAAATTTCAGTTGTGACATAACCCAAAACAAGCAATTATCTCCACAATACCCTTCAGGTATCACATCAGTAGCACACAACTCATCAGTAGCACACAACTCATCCAAACCCAAACCCTCCCAAGTGATACTGTCAAAAATGGTGAAAGAGGAACACGAATCAGCCCAGACCTGTACCTCCTTCCCATTAACCTTAATCACACACTTCAGAGGGCGATAACTATCAATCTTGCCTCCATCACAACTAAGGACTTTGGCAGCTTCAATCATCAATGCCTCCACTTCCTCCTCTTCACTTTTACACGAAATGTCTTCCTTTTCTGACAACTGCGCCTCTTTTATCAAATTCACAGACTTTTTTATAGCTAGGTGACTCATTGGCTTTGCACACCCTTGCAAAATGCCTCATTTTCTTGAACTTGTAGCACCTGCTATTGGCCACAGGACAATGGTTTGCCTCAGCTGTGTGCCTCAAACTACCACACCAGAAGCAAACCTTTAATTTGACATTCACCCCTTCTTGTTACCTTTCGCTAATTCTTGCCTCATCACCCTGCTAACCCCCTTCTTTATGCTGTTCTCATTGTGAACTACTTCTTCCTGGTTGTCCTTTCTAGAACTGGTACCTCCCAACTCCTTCACATACCTAGTGGTATTTTCCATTCTTCTCGCTACCTCTGTGGATTTATCCAATGTGGGATCCTCATGCCCAGTAACTTTTCTTGCACTTTAATGTTAAACATTCAATTAATCATCTGATCCCTAATTATTTCATCCCTCAGGTCCTTGAATTGCAGGTAAATGCTATCCTCCACAGATTTGCTACATACTGTTCAATAGACTCCCCCTGTAACTGAGCAAATGAAAAAAACCCGTGCCTCTCCACTACCACACTTACTTTATTACCAACATTCTCTTCTAGAGCCTTCAAAGCTACCTCTTACAAATCCACACCACCATCCCCCTCAGAATTTTCATCTGCATCCCTTCCTCTATGGTTGGTAAGGTTTTCAAAACATTTCTTCCCTCTAAGTCCAAACAATGTTTGAAGATGGCCAACTTCCTCTTTGCCACGTACACATCATGCCCAAAGGCCTCTAGATACGTCTCAAAAGTTTCCCTCCAATCCACCCAACCCATGCATGGCTGCCAGGACTCTGCAGTAACAAAGGTGGTGCAGGAATAGACTCCGTCATCATGACGCCTTAACGAAGATAGCAGTATAACCCTACAAAAAACAATGTAGTTCAGTACTTGCCTCTCACAGTTTGAAAGATGTGCGTGTCTCCGAGCAATTCAAAGCAACGTGGGATACGCAGTGCCTTTGGCTGGCACATGGTGTGCGTGTCACACCGGTTTAATACCCTTAATCTTCTGATGACATGCTGTGACTAGACTTCAATCACAAACAGTGTGCGTGTCACCGACGCTAGTCTTCCTTGGTGGCACGTTGCGCAAGGTATTACCGGCTTCCCAAAATAGGTGTGCGCATCACTGCTCTCAATGATGCGCAATAATGAGGCTGAGCAGCTGCTAGATAGATGACTGTTCGCATGCCGTCAAATGCATCACTAGTGCAAAGTCGGCGGTAGATATATCGGCTTTCCCCTCCTAAAATGGCAGCATGTAATAGGACTTTACGCTCGCCTCACCCAAGATGGCGGCGCGCACTAACACCTGCGTAGAGATACGCGGGACAGTGTCACTCCAATACGGACATCATCCAAGTCTCACACCATACGAATGTCATCCAAGCCGAGGCACGCTCTCTTGCCACACTTAGTGAAGCGCTCGCAGCGCGAGTGCCCGGAGGGAGGGAAGACCTTGCACGTGATCCACTGATAGTTGCCCAAAAAACAGAAAGGAGCCTGCTAAATTCCATGAACGGTACCACGCTTACAGCAACCACACGTACTTCACTCTAGCTTAGAGGTCTCCAAACCGGTCCTGGAGGGCCGGATCCATGCCAGATTTTTAAAATAACTACATGTATCTCAATGGGGATATCCCAATAATCTGGCATGGATCCGGCCCTCCAGGACCGGTTTGGAGACCCCTAGCTGCTTGCTAGGTTAATAACAAGAATGTTCCTTATTCTCTGATCAAGGGTCGGACGAAAGTTCTTGTTCCCAGATGAACGGGAAGACGCCAAAACAACAGCATAATATTGTTAAGAGTCTTGGGTCCTTGTCTAGGTTTCCATTCCATCCTCGTCACCAGTTTTTGAAGCCAGGACCCCCTCAAATGGTTTAAATATAGATTTATTAGTAGGGTGAAACCACCCTTGAGCTAGCGCCAGCGGCTCCCTCCAGCAACTGCCCTCCTGTGCCTTCCAGAACCGTTCAACATAGAGAAAGCAGGTTGTCAGGGAAGACCAGGCATTCGGCATAAAAGCACAAATGCAAACTTTACACTACAAAGATATAACACTAGCCTTGAGTCTTCGACACTTTGCTCCACTAGCGGGACCTGTCTGAGTCCTGTAGCCGG
The DNA here is from genome assembly GCF_964263255.1 of Lissotriton vulgaris. Lineage (NCBI taxonomy): Eukaryota > Metazoa > Chordata > Amphibia > Caudata > Salamandridae > Lissotriton > Lissotriton vulgaris. The sequence goes on from NC_141693.1 coordinate 619,222,761, forward strand.
CCGGTCGTCGATCGCTGTAGGCCTGAACATGGATTTACCCTGGTCTAGCATGACCTTAAATAATCTTTTAGAGCTATTGACTTCTAAGTACTGTTTTTGCATGTATTCTTTAGAAATTAATATCTCGACTTCTACTGATTGGATTCTTGTTTTGCCCCTATTTTGCTCAGATAAACATTCTCTGTTTCTAAACCTATGTAGAGTTTTTGTGGTGGATTCATTGTGTTACTGTGTGTGTGTTGCACAAATACTTTACACATTGCAGTGGCGTAAAGTGGAGTAGCATAGAGTAAATTAGCATAGAATGGAGTGATGCAGTGTAGAATGGAGTGGCATAGAGTGGAGTTGTGCAGACTAGAGTGCAATAGCATGGAGTGGTGCAGAATAGAGTGCAATAGCGTAGAGTGCAGTGGCATAGAGAGGAGTGGTGCAGATTAGAAGTCAGTGGCGTAGAGTAGAGTGCCGTAGAGTTGAGTGGCATAGAGTAGAGCGGTGCAGAGTGCAATAACATAGAGTGGCGTGATATTGAGTCAAGTAGATTGGAGTGGTGCAGAGTAGAGGAGGAGGGGGAGAGGAGTTGGCCTAATGGCTAGGGTGGTTGACCTCGAGTCTGGGGAACTGGGTTTGAGTCTCGGCAATGACGCTGAACATCCTGTGATTCTGGACAAATCACTTATTCTCCCCGTGCCTAACAAAAATGCATGTGTCTTCATGTAATGCAACTGGTGCTATGTAAAGCGATCTGATACCCAATTCTGGTTAAGTGCGCGCTATATAAAACTCTGTAAAATAAAAAATAAAAATAAGCACTGTTTTTGCATGTATTCTTTAGAAATTAATATCTTGACTTCTATTGATCAGATTATTGTTGTTTTGCTCTTATTTTGTTCAGATAAATATTCTCTATGTTTCTAAACCTATGTAGAGTCTTTGTGGTGGATTCATTGTGTTACTGTGTGTGTGTTGCACAAATACTTTACACATTGCCTCTTCAGATGAGCCTGGCCCTGTGTGCCAGTGCTACCAGAGGTTATGCACAGGTTATCTTTTCGTGTGTATCTAGCTTACCCTGACTAGAGTGGAGGTTCCTGCCTGGCCTGGGTGCATACCTCTGTCAACCAGGAATCCCATTTCTAACAGAGACTATAAAGAGTTTGCTGCTTTACAAGAGGTTGTGAAATGGGAGATCCTTTAACTGCCTTCTGTGTACAGATGTCTCTTAAAAGATGATTCTGATCCACCTATATTATCTATGTCCGATACCTTTTTCCCTACTGCTTCTGGTTAGAAAGTTTGCACCTTCATGTACCATCTTTTCTGTCAAGTTTTTTGTTTCGTTCATCAATTGTAGGGGCCTGGTAGCTATACTTGTACCGAAAGGGAGAGGGGATCTAGATGTAGGGTTAGTGAGTCAGTCAGTGCCTGTTCTCTTATTTACAGGGCAGGGGTCACCACATTGCGAACCTGGACCCTCTCGGTATCACCAAAATCTTTTGTCATGATTCAGTGAGTGAAGAGGCAGTGGAGCGCTTAAAAATAGGTGAGCTCCCTTCTCCCCTGACTGTTTAACTTTTTCACATTCTGCAAAATGTTCATTTCCTTTTCTCCCTCCCTCTCTTAATGCAATCCCTCCATCCAGATACGAGGACATCATGTGGCCCTGCTGGATCCTCTGGGAATCCTCGATGCCGACTTGGATTCGTTTGTGCCCTCTGATTTAATAACTACTCTTGATAAGTTGGGTGAGAGTTGTGCATGTCACATGCTTTCATGAAATTAGCTTTGTAGGTCCAAGCTGAGCCCTCACCCCTTGCCCCTACAGTGCGCCATAAACAGTGCCTCATTTTCCAGTAATTTGATGTTTAATTGTGAAATGTGACTTTTTATATAAGGTGATTCTTTTCCTGTCCCCTCAGAACTTAATACGGGTAGCCATTGTATTTTGATGGTTAATTATGATGTCTGCCTCTCTAAAGCCTTGAATGATACTAAAGGATATTAAAATGGACGACTATGGCTTATGGCGTACTGTAGCCTACATTAGTATGCTGGCAATGTAGCATTTTTGCTGGGACACTGCTTTTCTCACGCTTCTCGCTTCACTCTTCCCGATTCTCTTCATCCCACCCTTCTTCTTGGTGTAATTAATTGTGCCTCAGAACTGGGTTTCTCAAACGTTTTTAGAAGCCATTAGTCTGCTTTGGAAATTTCCCTTGAGAAATGGTGATCTTCCTGAAAAAGCTCAAACCCAGGTTTACTTGTAGTTCCTCACAATGAATTGTCTCCCAGGCCTGAATTTCAAATCTCAGCCTTATAAAATAGCCCGGTCTCCAAAGAGCCTTTGTGTGTCCCTCGCTTTGATTTGGTATCCCTACCCTAGTCCCATCATTCCTGTTTGAGAAACCCTGGTCTGGAACCACAGGAGCTCCTTCATTGTGATTGTCTCATCAGTGATTGTAACACTCCTGCTTGCTGCATGTAGAGTCAAATTGTGCCACTGATGAAAACGTGGATTGCCTTGCAGTGATTCTATGTGATGATGTTTTTTAATTTTTAGTCCCGAATTCGATCTGGTTCAGATCAAATTGAATTGCTAATGCTTTGAATGTGTCTTTTTCCATCGAAAAGTGTTTTCTTCCAATTTTATTTGGATTGAAACTGCATTTGCTTTAAATTATTTGTAAACAAATATGAGGGCCAGGCGTGATATTTTTTCCACAATTCCCCCTCTTTGTTTATCATCATCTTTCACTTTAGTCACCCTTCTTTTTTCCTCACTTTTGACTATTTGCCTCCTTTTTACTTTCCTGTGATAATTTCTCTTAGGTCTCTTTACCAGTGGCGTGCTCTCTCATGCCCACTATTATAACCTTTATCTTCCACTATACTCAAAGTCCTTGCTGTTTCCCAATCCAACCCACTTTGTGCTTCATTTCTTTATCAACCTTCTTTATTAAAACATATGTCTGTTTGTTTTATTACAATTTCTAACCATTTAGCTCTAACTATATGTAATTTGAACCAGAAGATCCAAACTAGTCACTTGGTACCCTTGTATTAAAACATGTCCCTGTACCTCTTGAAGCAATGTGGTCTTACCTACCACAGAATGTAATCACAGGGACTTCACGGTACAAGCGTTCATTCCGGCTCGCTTCATCAGATCTGTTGGCTCCCACCATTTTATACAAAATAAAAATAGCACTTCATTATCTACCTTATTCTCAAGTTAATGATGTTATACTTTCCAAGCCTGGTTCACAAAACAAATGGATATTAATCGGTGCAAACTTTAGTCTGCACTTCTCATAGATTTCTATTTATATTGGAATTTACAACAGTAATGTCTTAGAAAATACATTCATGCAACGATCCAGTCTTCCATATTCCTCCTTACCTTGTGCTTTGAGGAGTTTTGCCAGCAGACAAACCACCATGTTCAGAGTTTAACAGAACAGTGTGGTTGCACTCTACTCACCCCATTTTTCTAATTTTGCCTACAGACAGTTGTTGAAAACCTGTTGTGAACGATATAAACATACCTGGGCTTTGGGTCAGCCCCTTCCTAATGATTGGATGGCTTTGTTGGCTATAACACTTTCTTGCTCCTTATTTGATGGTTTTCTTCCTATTCTTTTGTATGTCTTCAACAAGGAATACTTCACTTCATTGTATATTGATTTGAAGTCATGTATCCTTTAACTGCTTACATCGGACCTTGCAATGTATTGCATATGAGGGAGTAATTTCTCTCTACTCCTCCTCTCCCTATTCCCCTTTCACTTTTTTTCGTAAACATGCATTGGCCAAGCCAAAAGGTCTTGCCTATGCAAGAGCTATTGACTTTGCCAGTGTGTTTTAGCCATGTTGTACGCCAGCATGGCTAAAAGTTAGTGGCGTAGACGAGAGTGGAGTAGAGAGGAGTGACATAGAGTGTCGTGGAATGGCATAGAGTGAAGTGTCTTAGAATGGTGTACCATGGAGTAAAGAGTTATGGATTGCTGTGGAGTGGAGTGTTGTTGAGTAAGAATGGCTTTGAGTGGTGTAGATAGGAATAGACTGGAGCAGTGTGTCATAGAGTAGAGTGGCGTAGAATGGAGTAAACACTCAGGGAGAGGTGCAGAGGGAGTTGTGTAGAATGGTGTAGAGTGGAGTGACAGAGTGGAGTAGAGTGTCGTAGATAAGAGGGGTGTGTAGCGGAGGGGCATAGAGTGGAGGGACGTTGAGTGGAATAGAGTGTTGTAGAGTGGAGTGGGATAGAGTGAGATAGTGACTTAGAGAATAGTGGAGTATAGTGTAGTGGCGTGGAGTGTAGTGGCGTAGAGTGGTGTGGCGAAGAGTGGAGTAGTATAGAGTGAAGTGGCGCAGAGTAGAGTAGAGTGAAGGGTCATAGAGTGGAGTTGTGTAGAGTTTCTTAGAGTGGAGTTTCGTGTAGTGGGATAGATTTGAGTGTTGCACAGTAGAACTGAGTGGCATAGAGTGGACTGACGTAGCGTAGACTAGAGTGGAATAAAGTTTTGTAGTGTGAAGTAAAGTGTTGTAAAGTGGATGAAAGTGTTGTAAAGTAGAGTGGAATGGCATAGATTGTCGTGGAGTGGCATAGAGTGTCAAAGAGTGTTGTAGAGTGGAGTGGAGTAGAGTGGAATGACGTAACTTAGACTGGAGGAATGTGTCATAGAGTGCAGTGACGTGGAATATTGTGCAGTGTCGTAGAGAGGGGGTGCATAAAGTGTTGTGGTGTAGGTTGTTGTGGTGCCGAGTAGAGTGTTGTAGAGTTTAGTGTTGTAGAGTGTAGGGCATGAAGTGGAGTAAAATGTCATGTAGTGGAGGGGCGTAGAGTGGAATAAAGTGTCCTACAGTGGAGGAGTGTAGAGTGGAGGGACATATATTGGTGTGAAGTGGCACAGAGTGGAGGGTCTTAGAGCGGTAGGGCGTAGAGTGGAGGGGATTATAGTGGAGCATCGAAGAGCAGCATTGAGTGGAATAAAGTGTTGTAGAGTGGTGTTAAATGTTCTAGAGTGGAGTTATAGAGTGGAGTAGAGCCTCATAGAGGAGTGTCATAGAGTGGAGTGACAAATAATGGAGGGGCGTAGAGTGGAATGTTGTAGAGTGGCATAGCATAGAGAGTGGAGTAAAGTGTCGGAGAGTGGTGTAGAGAGGAGTAAAGTGTCAAAGTGGAGTGGCGCTGTGTCGTAGAATGGAGTAAAGTGGCATGGGGTGGCACTGAGTGTCGTAGAGTCGCACAAAGTGTTGTAGGGTGGTGTAGAGTGGAGTGGAGTAGAGTGGGGTGTTGTAAGGTGGCATAAAGTGTTGTAGAATGGCGCAGAGTGTCATAGAGTGGAGTATCATACAGTGGCAGAGAGTGGAGTGGCGTAAAGTGTTGTTGAGTAGCATAGAGTGGAGAAAAGGGGCAACAAGTCCAGTAGAGTGCAGAGTCGTAGAGTGGAGTGTCTCAGAATAAAGTGGAGTGTAGTAGTTTGAAGTGGCATAGAGTGCCACGGAGTGACATACAATCAAGTGTCATAGAATGGAGTGTTGTAGAGTAGCGTAGAGTGGACTGTAGTGGAGTGGCGAAGAGTGGTGTAGAGTGTAGTAGAGTGGAGCGGCATAGTGTTGTAGAGTGGATTGTAGTAGAGTGGAGTGGCATAGATTGTCATAGAATGGCACGGAGTGTTGCAGAGTTGTGTAAAGTAGAATGGCATAGAGTGTTGGGGATTGGCATAGATTGTTGTAGGATGGCATAGAGTGGAGTGGCATAGAGTTTAATAGAGTGGAGTATGGTAGAGTGGAGTGGAGTGGTGTGGTGAGGAGCAGAGTGGAGTGGCATAGAGTGCCGTAGAGTGGTGTGTCATAGAGTGGAGTGTCGTAGAGTGGTGTGTCATAGAGTGTCATAGAGTAAAATGGAGTGGCGTTGCGTGGCAACGAGTGTCCTAGATTGGAGTGGCATAGAGTGTTGTAGAGTACAGTGTACTGGCGTAAAGTGGCATGGGGTGTCAGTCTCATAGAGTGGAGTAGAATAGAGTCTAGTTGCGTAGAGTGGAGTGTTGTAGAGTAGTGTGTAATAGGGTGCCGTAGAGTGTAGTGTCGTAGAGTAAGTGGAGTATTGTAGATTGTAATGGAGTGGAGTTGGGTGGATTAGAGTGTCATAGTGCTATGGAGTGGCGTGGAATGTTGTAGAGTGAAGTGGCATACAGTGGAATTGAGTACCGTTGGGTGAAGTGGAGTAGAGTATGCCATAGATTGGTGCAGTATAGAGCAGCGAAAAATGGCATAGAGCGGAGGGAATTAGAGTGGCGTACAGTGGAGTAGAGCGGTGTAGAATGAAAAAGAGTTGAGTGGAGTGGCATAGAGTGAAGTAAAGTGACGTGGAGTCTAGTAGAGTGAAGTACCGTAACCAAAACTGGGTCTGGGCTCACGGGCAATAAGGACAAGCCTCAATATAACTGAAAAACCAAAAACGAGCACCAATATTGCCACTTATTTTTTAAGGGGGTTATTAATGACCACTCGGTCTACTGAGTTAAACAGTAAACCTCTGGACGCTTTTTTTAGTCCAGAATAAATCAATTTTAATCTTCAAAATTCAGCACAAACATATTTCAAAAAGATTTCATAAAATTCGAAAGCATTGCCTATATCACTCAAATATCTCTCATACAAAGACACAGTCATTCACTACACCATACAACCTATACAAAAACAAAAAACATAGAGAAAGCTATACATCAGTTGGTACAAACTATTTACAATTCAAAGTTCAAATCACACAGCAAAGGAACACTTTTTAGAATTTAGAATAATTTCTTTTTTAATTAGAAGCCTAATGCTGTAGAAAGGAGGTCTACGCGTTTCGATGACCCTTGATTTAAGGGAAATCTCGTCAGGACCACGTAGCTGCGAATGAAAAAAAAGAGGTATGAGCCGCTCTGCTAGAAGACCCACCCTATGTCACTTCTAATATTGAAAGGGGATCATAATCCTACCTCAGAGGTGCTCGTTATTCTTTAAGGTCGAGATCTAAAAACAAAAAGACAAGTGCAAACTCTACTTAGTTCCAGCTGTTATCAGACCAAGTTTACCACAAACCAAAGCGTAAATCAAATATACTCACAGGCTTCGCATTCAAACCAGCCTATTTTTCAGGGGAGAGTGAGATCTGTTTAATGAAGAAAATAAAATAAAGTGTCAGGGAAGGGGTGGGCCTTATTTTTATGGAAATAGTGCGTAGTGTACTGGGGACAACATGAGCAGTATAATTCTTACTTTTAACACGGCGGGGTCTACAACCCGAAGTTTAGATTGTATGCAGGCGGGCGAGAGTCGCGCCTGTCAAAGAGAAGGGAGTCGGAGTAAGTCGACCGTACGATAAAGCTTAAGCGTCAAGCGCTGCTTGTTAGCATTCAACACTGTATTTACCTGGTTTGCTCGATCAGTGCAGCACAAAAGGGAACACCGCCATCCGTCTCTGTCTCTTGCTTCACGAGACTGCAGATAGCCACGCTTCCCTGGCGTTTACACGTTTGAGCGTCCTTCTACTTCCTGGTTACAGGGGATTGTGGGATTCGTAGTTGTGTAACATAAAATGTACTGTTGCCCAATTGAGTACATACTTCTGGTGTACCTGACATACATCTCCATTTAATAGGTGATACTTTCGAATTTTATGAAATCTTTTTGAAATATGTTTGTGCTGAATTTTGAAGATTAAAATTGATTTATTCTGGACTAAAAAAAGCGTCCTGAGGTTTACTGTTTAACTCAGTAGACCGAGTGGCAATATTGGTGCTCGTTTTTGGTTTTTCATTTAGTAGAGTGAAGTGGCATAAAGTGTTGTGGAGTGGAATGTCATGGAGCGTCCTGGAGTATCGTAGAGTGGAGTGTCATAGAGTAAAGTGTCATAGAGTGGAGTAAAGTGAATGGAGTGTAGCAGAGTGGCTAAGAGTGGTCTGCAATAGAGTGTCATAAAGTGGGGTGTTGTGTAGTGTCGTAGAGTGGCGTAAAGTGGAGTGTAGTACAGTGGAGTGGCATAGAGTGTTGTAAAAGGGAGTGTCATAAAGTGGTGTGGAGTGTCGCGAGTGGAGTGGCAGAGAGCGGAATGGAGTAGAATGGCCTAGAGTGTCGTAGAGTTGCTTAAGGTGGTGAGGTGTAGAGTTTTGTGGAATAGAGTGTAGTAAAGTTTCAGAGTGTTGTAGAGTGGAATAGAGTGTCGTAGAGTTGTGGAAATATACCTTTTTAGGGGTACACTGGTGCAGGGTCACCCTTTTGTCCACTGGTTCAAAAACCAACATAGTAGAGGTCAGCACTGGAGTAGGAATAAATAACAAGTTTATTAATCACTCATGAGTGGGACCACGTCCACACAGCACTCTCAAGTGCTGGAGGAGGCAGTACACTGAAGTCACAGAACACAGGTATTTTATACAGGTTTTCTGCTCAGTAAGCATGTGAACAGAAATAGGGAAGAACAGTTTTAGAAATAGTTATCAGCAAACAAGGGCAAATAAAAACGACATGGTCAGCGAAGTGGGAGGGAGGAGCAGGAGTGCTTATGGCAGCAGAAATGATTGACAGACAACAGATGTACTGGCAGGTACAAACTCTCAGCACCTATATTGCTTTTAGCTGAGTCAGTAAGTCAACTAAAATAGATAGCACAGGCAGGAAAAGACGAGCAGCAGAGGACGGGAGAATTACGAAGGAAAGGAAATAGACACCACAGCCAAAATGGCTGCTGCTTATGCCAAATAAAATATTACACGTTTTCCACAGAGTGGAATAGAGTGTCATAGAGTGGGGTAGAATGTCATAGAGTTAAGTGGCATAGTGTGTCTTAGAATGGAGTGTCGTAGAGTAGGGTGTAGTAGAGTGAAGTGGCGTAAAGTGGAGTGTCTTATAGTGGCATAAAGGGTCTTGAAGTTGTTTAGAGTTGAGCGTAGAGTAGAGAGGAGTAGAATGGCCTACATTGAAGTGGTGTAGAGTGTCATAGAGTGGTGTGGCATAGAGTGTTGTAGAATAGAGTGACAGAGAGTGAGTAGAGTGTCGTAGAGTAGAGTACTGATAAAACTGTACAGCACACAAATGATAATGTTTGGAAATACCTTCACATAACGTATTGATTTGTTTTGATCGTATTAAAATGTGCTTCATTTGTGCTTTGCTAATTTTGATATATTCTGAAATATTTGGACAGTTCATTTGCAGACATTTACATTTTTTGTTGTGTGCTACAAAAAAGCTTTTTCTTTCACACTCCCAGATAAATCCTCTCAATTTGAAGTCCAAGAAATAAAAGTAACACCAAGCTCCCTCTGAGGATAGAGCCTGGCATTTGACCTCTTCCCTTGAATGAACAACAAATGTGACAAGATAAGAGCAAGAAAGTGAACACTTGTGTATGAATAGAGTAAACAGGCTATGCTCCCCAGGAGGGCCAAAGATGTGCTTGACAGCTTAAAACAAATGAAGCCAGCAAATAGAATGCAAGCAAATGTCAGTTACAAACCACAACGGTAAGCACTTGGCAGAATGCTTTCTTAGGTTAGCTTTCAGAATGCCCTAAGAAGTCTTTAGCCATAGTCATCAACCTAATAATTATCCCCAGTTTCCCCTTGCCCCCCCCACCCTTTCGCTGTCTGAGCACCGCCCGCCACTGTCCTTTCATTTTTTTAACCCATTAGCTGCTGGGTCCCATCCTTGCCGTGCCACTGGAGTCAAGTTATCCTGGCTGATGAGGGGTAATATCCGAAACTGGTCCTTGGATGTTTGTTTCTGGGATGGCGTCAGCACGCCACACACAGATGGACATGGGGGGGGGGGGGGGATTCTGCATCTCCCCAGCCTTTTTTAAAAACTTTTTATTAAACAAGTGTCAGCATCCTTATACATTGCATAGGCACAAGTTATCATACAAGTTTCTCGTCGACGTTCACAACTTGCGACTTATGGACATGCGGGAATAATCATTACACAATTTAATTCTTCCTGGATGACCCCAGCCAACCACTACCCCCTCACCTCCTAACTACCAGATATCCCCCATTCCCCCTAAAATCTTCCCATTACTGCCAGACTTTCTCCTATTTTCTTGGGCAGCCCGGCTCTCATAGATTGTCTTTTCTGTTGCACAGCACCAGTCCATACCTCTCTTTCATTGTGACACTTTTGGCGGTCGAATTGCCTCCATGCCCCTGCAACATTTCTTTTTGCCACCATTGCAGCCACCTGTAGCCAAATTCTATGATATTTGGGCCAATTCTGTTCCCCGGAGACGCATAGCACGTGCCACCTGGCGTCCATGGGGGACTTCTTGCTCAATCACTTCTGACATAATCTGAGTCACCTTCCTCCAATATTTCTGTATTATTGGGCATTCCCACAGGATATGAAAGAATGTACCCCTCTGAGTGCACCCCCTCTGACATTCCTCTGTTAGTATACATCCCAGCTTGAACATGAGTGTGCTGGTATAATATGACCTATGCAGAATTCTCAGTTGGACCAGTCTGAATCATGCCCGACCGCCACCTCCCTAGGGCTCTGCACCGCCTCCACCTCCGCCCAATCATCATCTTCTAACAGGCCACATCGGATTCCCAGGCCTCTTGCAGGTTTATGAGTAGGTCTGGGGAATTATTTGTTATATTTTTGTATGTGCATGACAGAGCCTTCTCCGGAATGGGGTCTAATAGTAACCTGTCCTCTAGTGGACTTTATTCGGCGATCTGATCCCCATCTTTGAGGTGCCTGTCCAGCGCATGCTTCAGTTGCAGATATCTTTAGTGCTCTGTGGGCGCCAAATGATATTCTTGCAGTAGATCTGCAAACGTAATCACAGCCTGCCTTTTCCACACGTCTCCTAGGCGTACAATAGCTATTAATTTCCACTTTGACAAGCCCTGCAGTCTACCTACATCCCGGATATTTTTGCTGCTCCACAAGGGAGTCTGCTCTGTTAGCCGGTTGATCCAACCCACAAACCTATTAGTCTTTGACCACACAGTCAATACTATCTGAGTTTTTGGAGGCAGGTTTCCTGTTCTCACTTGGCCATATAGTGCCCCCAAGTAGCTGTTTGTTCCCATAGCCCAATGATCCACCCTATACTCCGGTTAATTCCTATCTGCAAATGCCCAATCATTAATGACAATTAGGTGCGAGGCCCAGTAGTACTTTTGAAGATCTGGGATGGCCAAACCTCCCTCATATACCCCCTTCTGTAGTTTGGCCAGAGCAATCTGTGCACCCCCGCCATCCCACAGCAACGTTCTCAGCTCTCTATCCACATCTTTAAAGAATTTGTCTGGTATGGGGGAAGGGGTTATTTTGTGTGATGTATAGTAATCGCGGCAGGGACATCATTTTGGAGAGGACTGCTCTACCCATATGGGGATATCGGTAGCGTCCTCCAGTGGATTACATCTCTCCTCAAACGTTCCAACTGCGGCTTCAGGTTCCCTGCCAAAAACTCTGAGTCTGTTTTCCCTATCTGTATGCCCAGAAATTTAAAACTATCTTTAATCTGTAGCTTGGAGTCTGCTCCCAATAATGGGGGTGGCCCACTCAACAAATAGGGCAGACTTATTCCAGTTGATCTGGTATCCAGATTATCCTTCATTAAGCTTAAAAATCTGAAGCAGCCAGTTGATTGTGAACCGTGGTCTTGTTGCATATAAGAGAACTTCGTCTGCATATAATGATATCCTCTCTTCCCACTGATCTCCCCCGCATATGCTGATATTACCCGGTTCCCCCTGACTCGCCAGCATTTTTAAAAAAAAGAATCCTCCGGTGCTTGCACTGAAGGATTCTTATAAACCCTCTTGGGTGTCGGCCAGTGGCAGACTGATGCACTGGGGATGGTGTGTGTGTCTCGACTATTCCCAACGCATGCACGCATTCAAGGGGTTAATCTTCATTTTTCAGTTATTGATTATCTTTAACAGGACTAGAACATATGAACATAACAAACTATTCACGGTCATAGTATATCACAATAGGTATAACACTCAAATCATTAGCACAGGGCAAAGGTAAAAACAAAGAAGATGAATTTGCATGTATAGTTCAGAGACATCTATTGTCAACAAGCGGCTCACATCAAGGCTAATGTACTTCTATATATCACTGATTCAGTGCGTCTGACCTACAGCCGATGGTTCTTTCTTATTTACTGCTGTAACCAAGTGGTTAATCATAGCACTCCCTCCCCACCACCCTGCTGATTACGTCCTCTGCCATCTTTGGTTCTCTTTTGCCAATTTTCAGACATATTTTCCTCTGCCATTGTCCACACTTCAGCATAACGTTTTCCCTTACTCTCTATAAAAGTGCCCCTCACTGCAGCCAGTTTAAGGCCTTACAACATTTTGGCAGCACCCACCCTATCTTTGCAAATTCATGACGTTGCTCAAGATGTCTCTCATCCGAGAACAGACCTTAGCCCTCTCTGCACCCTTGATTGAGATTTGCATATTTCTTTCCCAGTGCTTTTTCAGTCTAAAGGTTGCCTTTTTTATCTGGCTTTAGTGCCTTTTGGAGTAGGAAACCTGTGTACAGCCCTGTACTATATTTGCAAGCTTTTAAGAGGGTTTAGGGGCTTGTGGGAACCTGTCCAAATCTTTCTGCAATCCGTCTAACTTAGCATACTGGAGAAATTGAGTTGGTTATACTGCAAAGGCTTCCTGGACCTCGGCTAACGTGAAAACGCATCCCTGGAGTATAGGTCCCCATAGCAGATCCAGCCTCCCTCTATCCACTGCATCCCTATCTAGTCCTGTGATATTGGCTTAAAGGGCTGAAATATCAGGTACTTACCATCCTGGAATAAGGTCGGATTAGCAAAACTGTCTTCACTGCTGTGCACCAATCTCTTCCCACCAATCCTATTAATTATGGATACCATAGTGGTATCCTCTTACCCCACCTCCTACTCATAAGCAGTACCAGGAGGGACTCAACATTGACAGAACCCAGTATTAGCCTCTTTTCTCAGTTGTACTCTGGTGAGTACCATATTGTCACATGTTGGAGCGGTCTTGCCAAATAAAAAAATTAGAAACAGGGGTGTGGCATTTAATAAAATATCTACTTGTCCAGGTTGCTTCATAAATCTACTAGTCCTTTAACAAAATCCACTTGTCCCTTTTGTGCCATGTAATTCGCTGACAAATTATGGCAGCAATCTCATTATATATAGCCCTTCTGATTATGCCAGGGTTTATACCATAGTAGGGTTTTGAGTTGTATACCATAGTAGGGTTTGAATACTAGCAATTTCCTTACGTTGCCACGTTTCCGCAGATCTACAAGCTGGGGCTGAAGTTAGTGGTAAGCAATAGTTCCAGGGTTGGATTGCCCTTTTGAATCTGTGCAAACCTACTAGCATCCATGTTTTAAGGGATTTTACCAACTCTTCTCTTATCTTTTCCTATACTGAGAAAGATTGGAAATTTACTCCTGACAATGGTAGACATAAAACTTCTTCCAGGCTTGGGGAAAAAAGTGGTTGGCGAGAAAGTGAACTTGCAAACACTCAGATTTTCGCATGAGCAAATCTACACATGCATATTTACTCATGCTAAAATGATGTTCATAAATATTTTCTAAGAGTACGATTTCGTGGTCTACTTTTGTAAATTCTTGTGAATTCCCGAAAGCCGTATATATCTGCACTTAATGCAAGGACATATACCATGGTGTACTTTTGAGACTCTTTTTTAATTTGGCCCCTAATTAGGTCTGGGGTTAACCATGACCTTTTGTGTTTATTAAAATGATTTCTCTCTGTCTGTCTGTTGGCTGGCTTTACTGTGAGTGACAGCGTCCTGCTCAATCACAAGGAGCATATCAGCACAAAAAGTAGTTTTGTAAAGTGCCAGGAACTACTACTGTGGCAATATGTGCTTTTTGAGATCAAAAACAATTTTTGCTTTTGCCAATATTTGTTATAATGGCGAGGGCCTGACAGCTCTCACACCAATAAGGTTTTACAAAAACCATGCAGAAACAAGCCACGCATTGACAAAACAAAAAGGCTGACCACCTTTGCCAAAGACAGAATGGGGCCTATTCACTAAACTGCATTTTGGACTACATCTTCTAAAGTGGAAAATATCTTTTTAAAACAAATATTTTCCTCAGCACTTGGCACTAATTTGTTCGTAAGTGTTTCTACCGCATTCAAAGGGATCTCAACCATAGATTAAATTTTCCTGTCAGTCCCCTTAGCCAGTCACCTGGTCAGACTGGAGATCCCTGACCACCCTGAAAGCGACCACAACCCCCTGACTGTAATACTTAACCTAAATGCCACAACAACCGCCAGTGTCTCATAAGTGGGTCTATCTTCGCAGGCAGAAGCACACAAACTAGTCAAGAGAATCAAATGGCCAGCGTCAGATACCTCCAAGGCGAGTAAGTGGCTGGAAGACGTAGTCTTATACTCCAACAACAGTTCCCTGGGAGACTTACTACAGATGGGATGACCTAATAAAGAAGTCAAGGGTCCACCTGGTGGGATCTGGTGCCTCCCATCAACACCCTCGTGAAGGACCTGACCCAAAAGCTGCATAAATAAATGGGCCATTATCACCGCACGAAGAGTATTAAGGAGGGCAATATACGCTCACAAACTAAATCTATGCAAAACATACCAAAAATCAACCTGGGGAGCAAAGAAAAACTCAGAGCAAAATGAATGGCTAAAAATACACCAAATGTTGCAAGAGAAAAGCCTGTCCCACTTCTGGAACTACATCAACAGACTCAGATCTCCCAACTGCTCCAGGAGGAACGCGGTAGTAGAAGTTCCTGCGTGCGACATGTCAAAGCACTTTACAACAGTCTGCCTCTAGGCCCTATTGACACTCTGTGCTGGGGGAATACAGATCATACACCTGGGGAAACTCAAGCTTTGGCCATGGAGCCCAGGGCTGTAAATACATAAAAGCCATGAAAAACAATGGAGCTCCAGGCCCCAATGGCCTCCTGCCATGTATATTCATATGCACCCAGGAGGACTGGGCTAAGGTGTTAACCCCTCCCTTCAACCAAGCCTACGTTGCTGCACAGATCCCAGACTCATGGAGGGGCTCTTCCTGATGCCCAATCTTAAAAAAAGGAGACGTGACGATTCCATCAAATTACCGATGTACAGACCTCCTGGACCTCGAGGCCAAAGCCTATGCCCGGTCTCTTCTTGTGTGATAACTCTTTATTGGAAATTAAAGGTATACAATTTCATAGAAGTATAAAACCACATTATAAACCAACATGGGTCTAGCAAAATACATGCATAACATAATATAAAAGTGGAAAAAGGAAAGGAAATTATATATAAGAAAAGAGAGGAAGGGGAAAATAGGAACAGAGTAAATGACAGGAAGCTAATGATGGAAATAAGAGAATTAATTAGACAGAATAAATTATGAAATGAAAATATGTATTTAGAACCGCTAAAATAATACATGTATGAATATGTGTTACATTGTGTCTTAGAATGATACAAGGTAATACATGGATGAGAACAGGCCCCAGATATGTATCCTAGAAAATCACAACTAATGACCGCCTGAAGTAGGGGTGTGTCCTCTCTCCCCTCCTTTTCAACCTATACACAGCTGACCCAGGGAAATTCTTGAAGTGTAGCTGCATGCTACCACCATAACTCGGCCACCCAAAACGACACATTTTACAATACACTGATGATATCGTCATAATGGATCACAATAAATTTGGAATCCAACAAGCCCTGAGCAAGCATCAGGAATACAACAAAGCCAACTCTCCTATTATCAACCAGAACAAAACCAAAGACATCATTTTTCACCACTGCAGAAAAAAGAAACCTCTAATATGGCTTATGGGAGCCGCCACTATTAAAACAACCATGAAATACAACTACCTGGGGGTATGGTTCAATGAGACCTCCAGACCAAAGGCCCACCTTGCTGCCCTGAAAAATAAAGCCAGAGCCATCATACATAGCCTGACCTGTTTAATAAGAACTTAAGCAGTGCCTCTGCATTACCCATACTAAAGGTCATAGAAGCCTCTCTTCTCCCGGCACTACACTACGGGCAAAAGGCCTTCCCAGAGGCCTGCACCTCAAGCTTAGATCACACTCAATGTACTACTTATAAGCGAGCATTTCAACTCCCCAGACGCATACGAAGGACCATACTGTGGTTGAAATTGGGCCTTCCAAGACAATCCCTCACCTGTGAAGCTGACACAGTGAAATTTTATATAAGGTTCCTAAAATCCCCGGCAAACACGGGTAAAACACAACTAAAAGAGATATTTGAGAGCCCGCGGAATCCCAAAAAGCTATCACCTCTTTACAAATCGAAGGCATTGCGATAAACTTGGACGTTATCCCTTACACAGCCTGGAAAAGGGCCATCAACAGGCAGCTGAAATTGAGTTCACATCTGCTGGACACTTGCTCCTCGAGTCCTCAACTATCTTATCCCTCCCTGAACAATTCCTACTTACCGGCAAAGTCACAACCATACCTCTCAGAAGGTATAAACAGAAAGGTACACAGAGACATCCTATTCATGCGCTTGCTAGGCCTAGCAGTGGCTGACTTCAACCAACAAGCCACATTGGGAAAGGAGGGGACCTGCAGATTGTGTAATTATAAGAAAAGTCATGGCTCGACCTTCTGTGCTGCTGTCCCACACTCGATGCCCCCAGGAGATCCCTCCTTAAATCAATTTATCTAAAGAAGTCAATCCACTCATGCCTGGAGCCATCGTCCCTGTGCTTCTCCCACGCTGACACAAGAACGCTGAGGTGCAGCAAATATGTCAAGACGCTTGAAGACCTAGTTCGACCCTGCCCTACATCTCCCTACCCCATTACCTTTGCTCAAAAACTGATAACGGACTACTTCACGGCGTGATACAGAAGTAGGAAACGGGGCGGCAGGAGTCATTCTGGCAAAGCATAACACACTAAAAGGAAAGTGGTTCCTCTCGCTCTAAAATGCCCACATCCATCTCGCACACGCCTAGTCGTGCACATTCCCCCCCCCCCCCCCCCCCCCCCCCCCGTAGCACTTGGGGTATCAACACCCGCACTTGCCACTTTATTTGTTTTACTTACTGTCTAAAGAAGACTTTTAGACATTCAAACACAGATAGTATATATGGCTTCCTCATTCTCTGTATAACCTTATCATTGCTATGGCTACTATTGGTGCTTCTTTTATCCTTTTAAAAACTTCTTTATTGCAACATGATTATGGTTTTAACTAACTAAACAATAAAGCTTTACTTACACACTACTAACCAATAGAAGTGGGTCAATTGTGAGGTTGGGACTAAACACAAGTTTCCTTAAAGCATTCGACCGCAGTATACCGCTTAAGGCAGGTGAAGCGCATTGTGCTTTTCCAGGTGATACTGTATGTAGAAGCCTCTGCCTCCTATCATCAAAGCAGTGAACGTCACATGACCACTGACCGGGCATTGTGGATATAACATGGGCAATTAAGGTCGATTGCCAATCTAGCAGCAGTATCAACCTCAATTAGGATGAACCTGCAGGTGCAGGGCTCTCCCGGGTCCAAAGCTCTGTGATCTTTGCCAGTACTTTGACAGAGCATGAAATGGCCCCGAATAATTAAATTAACGTGAGCCAGACAAGCTAGAAGACAAATGCCAATTGTTCCAGTCTAGTGGAGGAAGCCATCAATGCATGTGTCATGGATCCTGGTCCCTCTCTCGTGTATCTTGTGGCGAGGGCCCACTTTTTGTGCATGACCTGCGCTTATTCGGTAATATTTCATTATTTATTTAAATATATATTTGCTTAGTTAATAAAAACCATTGCATAACGATACAATAAAGTTTATCCTAGAACAGTTCGATAATAATGACGGCGTAAAACTGAAAATATTTTTCTGCTGTTGCTTCTATTGCATTGATTGAGTTACAACCCATGCATATATAAGGGGTGAAAAGTCTCCCAGTTGTTTACAACACCTACCACTCCAACTCCAAGGCAGTTGGCCAAAAACAATGTTCATGGCAAGGTTGGCGGCTCCATTTGCAGAGCTGATCAATTTCAAATGCAGCTCCTTGCAGAAAGACCAGCCCAGTGCAATACATTGATATGTATCTGCTTTTAAAGAAATCTATGGGAAATAAACATAGTATTCATGCATACAAGCTTTCTTTCTTTGGGTGTACTCCAGGTAGACCAGAACACTTTAATATATCAGAAAAAAAACACTTTGGGATCTCAAGGGCATGCACAGTTTTGCGTGTTCCCTGATCGGGCTCTAGCGGCATTTGCTAGCTCCCGTACGGCTCGTAGTCCCCTTTAGTTTCTTGACGGAACCTGATACCTTGGACAGCTAGTATTTACGTTTTCTTTCTCAATACCCTTGCAGCCAATAATCTTCTGCTGCATTCAGGCTTCCTTGCTTTCATTTATTGACACCCAGTTATGCTGTTGATAACTCAATTCAAGCAAAACTGGTCCTGCAGAGATCACTCATTGGAATTTGACTTTTACCTGCTTCACATATAGTGCTTGGGGGACAACAACTCCATTCACACGTGCCTTGTGCCTGATTGTTCTCAAGCTAAGCAGCAAAAGTTGACAGAAGGCTGGGAAATCTTCAGAAATGTCATTGCTGCCGAAGAGTGGGTCTGCCTCCATGTTGCCAGTATGGCCTAACAACAATGATCCCCTGAGAACCCCCTAGTCCAACAGCACCACACTGCCTTTCAACATAGTATCTTTGTTGGTGCTTGGAAATAGAGAGAAGCATATCGTTTGTATTTCCTCCTGAACCCATAAAGATAACCTTGTCTGAGTCTGAAAGAAAGTTGTATGGTGGAAAGAGGGGAGTTGGAGCATAAATGGGGGCGAAGGAGCGTTTCCCCTCCATTGTTGTAGCCTTGAGATATTGATTGGAGCATAAATGAGGGCGAAGGGGCATTTCCCCTCCACTGTTGCAGCCGGGGCCTTGAAATATTGATTGGAGCATAAATGAGGGCGAACGGGCATTTCCGTTCCATTGTTGCAGCCTTGAGATATTGATTGGAGCATAAATGAGGGCGAAGGGGCATTTCCCCTCCACTGTTGCAGCCGGGGCCTTGAAATATTGATTGGAGCATAAATGAGGGCGAACGGGCATTTCCCCTCCACTGTTGCAGCCACAGCCTTGAGATATTGATTGGAGCATAACTGGGGACGAAGGAGGGATTCCCCTCCACTGTTGCAGCCGCAGCCTTGAGATATTGATTGGAGCATAAATGGGGGCGAAGGGGCATTTCCCCTCCACTGTTGCAGCCTTGAGATATTGATTGGAGCATAAATGAGGGCGAAGGGGCATTTCCCCTCCACTGTTTCAGCCGGGGCCTTGAAATATTGATTGGAGCATAAATGAGGGCGAACGGGCATTTCCCCTCCACTGTTGCAGCCACAGCCTTGAGATATTGATTGGAGCATAACTGGGGACGAAGGAGGGATTCCCCTCCACTGTTGCAGCCGCAGCCTTGAGATATTGATTGGAGCATAAATGGGGGCGAAGGGGCATTTCCCCTCCACTGTTGCAGCCTTGAGATATTGATTGGAGCATAAATGAGGGCGAAGGGGCATTTCCCCTCCACTGTTGCAGCCGGGGCCTTGAAATATTGATTGGAGCATAAATGAGGGCGAAGGGGCATTTCCCCTCCACTGTTGCAGCCTTGAGATATTGATTGGAGCATAAATTAAGGTGAAGGGGCATTTCCCCTCCATTGTTGCAGCCGCAGCCTTGAGATATTGATTGGAACATAAATGAGGGCAAAGGGGCATTTCCCCTCCACCGTTGAAGCCTTGATATATTGATTGGAGCATAAATGAGGGCGAAGGGGCATTTCCCCTCCACTGTTGCCGTTGCAGCCTTGAGATGTTGATTGGAGCATAAATGGGGGCGAAGGAGGGTTTCCCCTCCACTGTTGCAGCCTTGAGATATTGATTGGAGCATAAATGAGGGCGAAGGGGCATTTCCCCTCCACTGTTGCAGCCTTGAGATATTGATTGAAGCATAAATTAAGGTGAAGGGGCATTTCCCCTCCACTTTTGCAGCCGGGGCCTTGAGATATTGATTGCAGCATAAATGAGGGCGAAGGGGCATTTCCCCTCCACTGTTGCAGCCGCAGCCTTGAGATATTGATTGGAACATAAATGAGGGCGAAGGGGCATTTCCCCTCCACCGTTGAAGCCTTGATATATTGATTGGAGCATAAATGAGGGTGAAGGGGCATTTCCCCTCCACTGTTGCAGCCTTGAGATATTGATTGGAGCATAAATGAGGGCGAAGGGGCATTTCCCCTCCACTGTTGCAGCCGCAGCCTTGAGATATTGATTGGAACATAAATGAGGGCGAAGGGGCATTTCCCCTCCACCGTTGAAGCCTTGATATATTGATTGGAGCATAAATAAGGGTGAAGGGGCATTTCCCCTCCACTGTTGCAGCCTTGAGATATTGATTGGAGCATAAATGAGGGCGAAGGGGCATTTCCCTTCCACTGTTGCAGCCGGGGCCTTGAGATATTGATTGGAGCATAAATGAGGGCGAAGGGGCATTTCCCCTCCACTGTTGCAGCCGGGGCCTTGAGATATTGATTGGAGCATAAATGGGGGCGAAGGAGGGTTTCCCCTCCACTGTTGCAGCCGCAGCCTTGAGATATTGATTGGAGCATAAATGGGGGCGAAGGGGCATTTCCCCTCCACTGTTACTGTTGCAGCCTTGAGATATTGATTGGAGCATAAATGGGGGAGAAGGGGCCTTTCCCCTCCACTGATGCAGCCGCAGCCCTGAGATATTGATTGGAGCGTAAATGGGGGCGAAGGGGCATTTCCCCTCCACTGTTGCAGTTGCAGCCTTGAGATGTTGATTGGAGCATAAATGGGGGCGAAGGGGCATTTCCCCTCCACTGTTGCAGTTGCAGCCTTGAGATGTTGATTGGAGCATAAATGGGGGAGAAGGGGCATTTCCCCTCCACTGATGCAGCCGCAGCCCTGAGATATTGATTGGAGCGTAAATGGGGGCGAAGGGGCATTTCCCCTCCACTGTTGCAGTTGCAGCCTTGAGATATTGATTGGAGCATAAATGAGGGCGAAGGGGCATTTCCCCTCCACTGTTGCAACCTTGAGATATTGATTGGAGCATAAATGAGGGCGAAGGGGAATTTCCCCACCACTGTTGCAGTTGCAGCCTTGAGATATTGATTGGAGCATAAATGAGGGCGAAGGGGCATTTCCCCTCCACTGTTGCAGCCACAGCCTGGAGATATTGATTGGAGCATAAATGAGGGCGAAGGGGCATTTCCCCTCCACTGTTGCAGCCGCAGCCTTGAGATATTGATTGGAGCATAAATGAGGGCGAAGGGGCATTTCCCCTCCACTGTTGCAGCTGCAGCCTTGAGATATTAGGATATCCATATGTACTCTTAATGGATGATTGAGGACGGTCTTCTCTCGATAATGCTCTGGGGGGCACGGAAGCATATTTTATTGCAGTACTTGATCTACAAGCGTAGTTAGGGCCACATTAAAGAAAACTTTGGAACAGCACAACAATCTGGGCCAACACACGTTACCCTGTTTTATTGCTTCAAAGTGGAATGCGGAAAAAGTATTTTGCCCGAATTCATTTTACTGAAAGGTTTTTGCACCGGGGCACACAAATGAAAGTGGATCTTTGAGCTATTTCTAAGTATTGTAAAATTACCACAGGTTTAACAATTGAGCGCAAACTCCGGTTTCCGACTAAACACTGCTATATGGCCCCTTGTAGTCTGGTTCCAATTGGAGTCAGTGCCTTGAAACTGATGCAGTGGTTCGCTAGTGCAACGCGTGCAGAATGGGGGTGATGCAGGGACTTGTTCCACAAGGTTTAGGACCTCGTTCCCATGCTGTTAAAAGCCACAATGACGTTGTTCAAATGTTTTATTCAGCTAGAGGCCGGGTGTTGTCGATTTGCAAAGCTCCCCCATTACCTCACTGCTTTATGACCCAGGAATCAATATAACCTCCAGAAAACTGCATCACCAAAGCGAGGCCTTCCTCGTCACCCATCAATATCCCGGTTTAAAATTCATTTTTAACCTAACGAATTCCATCGTGTCTTATGCAGTTAATCATTTACCTCATTCCTATAACCGACTTTGCATGCAATTCAGCAACGAATTAATCACTCTGCTGCTTTGTGTTAAAAGGACAGCGATTTATTGAGCATTTAGGGCTGTCACATGGATGCTGCCCGGTTAGAATGTGACCTTTGCTGGGCCTCTCTGCCTCCTGTCCCGTTAAAAGCTGAAACATTAGTCTAGGGTCTGCTGCATTTAAGCCAGCTTTGACAATCGGTGTCTCGATTCTCTTGGTGGTGTATAACATGGAGGTATGCACCCTGAGTTTTGAAATCTGAATTTCGAGAACAACATTTGAAATCCAAAATAGGGGGATCCTTTGAAGACGCTTTATTAATGAGGTACACTGCTCAGTGGCGGCGAATGCATTTCGGCGTGATTTGTGCCTTCTTCAGCGCCCTGCACTGAATGAGGCCAGTCAGCATAGTTCAATAGTCCTGCCTCTCTCTTCAAATGTGCTGAGGCCAATACGGTCCTCCTCCTAGCAATTTCGGCTCACCTGTTGGTGGTTTCGAGTCTAGAGCAAACTCCAACTCCCAGAATGCAACATGACAATGCATCTGGGTCGGCGGTGTGGGGGGTGATATCAAAGTGGTACAAGATGTATTGTCTTTTGCAGGTAATGATGAAATGACCCCAAAGCTGGCACCAAAGTTCAAAAACGCCTCCTCGGGTCCCCTCGTACCACTGCAGCCCTTCTGTACAGTTAGCAAATAAGCGGGGGCAGCTATGTGGCCACATAACGCCCTACTAGAGGCTAAATACCTGCATGTATGGCAATGAAGCAGCAGCCGTACATGGAATCGAGGACGGGCCCACTTGCGGGGTCCATACAGGACTTGATTGTGTGCCTCGGCACCACACTTCCCATAATACACAGTCTCATTTGAGCCTCCCATTGGTGGGTATGTCATATGGAAAATGGAGAAGTGGGTTAGCGGTTGCGCACGCCGCTTCCGTTAAAGCCCCTGAAGAGAAACATATGGAGCTTCGAAACGCGTGGGGCAGATCCATTACGGAGCGGCATCTACAAGCGGATCCCCGTCCTCACCTACACATAAATCAAGCTGCTGCTCGTGTGCTACTCAAAGGTGGACAACCTTGGAGCGACTATATATATATATATATATATATAACTTTGCACTTGTGATAAAAATAAAACTTGTTCCTGAATGAGACCCCACGGTGTCAGCGCCTGTTTATGACCGTGTATACACAGGAGTGGAGAGTATATATATATGTATATATATATATATATATATATATATATATATATATATATATATATATACACACAGAAGTGGAGAGTATATATATATATATATATATATATCCACGGTTTCCTCTTGTGATTCGAGCAAAAGGACGACAAGCCACACCATCCAGGTACCGGAAAGTTTGTTTATTCGGGCATAAACAGACGCGTTTCGAGCTCACGGGCTCTTGGTCACATATATATATATATATATATATATATATTGGCAGTTGCCAGTAGCTAATCATAGTTAGAACCTAGTTTCCGTAGGAAAAGCGTCACTTTGACACCCTGTTGCACCCCTCAATTGTGCATGGGTGCACATGTTGCTCCGGGGACAGGCAAGCGGGAGCAGATACCCATTGCGCCCCCGGGGCACTTGTATAATACGGCCCCAGAAGTCTTGCAAGACTTGGTTACAAGTCTCCTAGGAAATGTCATTGAAACAAAGGAGGAATTAAAGAAGAAAGAAGACAGTTGTCTGATCACCATGTCAGTTAGCTATTGATTTACGTTTGAGTCCAGGTAGGTAGCAAAGTTTTACGGGTAGGCAGTATTAGATACAGGAGAAGGGGGAACTGAGGGGAAGATGTTTTGAGGGAGAGAGAGGAGTCAGGTGGGAAGCAGTAGTGGCCTAAAGGACATTTAACGTTTTATATGGATAGAGGTTCTGAAATCTTAAGTTTGTCAATATTACATTTAGTACCAAGTCTACATGAAGACTGTAATATGTTAACATAAATTTAGCTTTGTGTCAGGTGGAGCAAAATCCGTTTGATGTACGTTCATCATTACAGTGAGACATGTACAGTTATACAGTAACATAGCATTTCTCTTTATTATTAGTGTTTTATATTTCTAACCACCACAGATGAGCTAAATAGCGAGAACTGGTAACTGTCGACATCACTCAGTGATATTAAGTAGGGTTTGTTTCTATTTTTGCTGGCAGTGACCGGTTGTCATACCTGATTGGCTTGCCTGCCTCTGTGTGAAGTTCTTCCAATGGAAGGATTCCATCAGAGAGAGGGTATAAGTTAACAGTATTAGTTTGAGTAGACCTCGTCCTCTCAGAAGAGCCATACACTCATATCTGGAGGTCCCTGCCAACATGGTTGGTTTTGTCAGCAGCTGAAAGCACTATTGCGCAGATGGACATACAACACTCCTTCTATGAACATGGCTGAGTAAACATTTCCATTCAGAGCCATCACCGCCAGGAGCCTCGGATGTGAATATGTACGGCTGCGGTGGACCTCTCGTAGCACAGCGCCAGCTCATAGTCTGCCATCAGCACAACATTTGGGTTTGTTTAGACACAGCACTGTGCCGCCCGCAGGAAGTTGTGGTTGTACATTTATGTCCACTATGGCATCGCCGGTATAAGCTCAGGTGTAGATTAATATAGGCTAAACTTGTTACTGAAGCAAACAACAAATTATATTGTCTAGCTTTGCAACTGTGCTTTGATCATGTTTGTGTAGCTTACACGTTAATCTTGTCAAAAGCCTCCTCTTCCACTGGCCTGTAAAAGTTCATTTCTTTGATAATTCCCCACTTTTTAAGTGGAGTGGACCGTTTCTATTGATGGCATGTTGCTGCAAAAAAATAATGGTGTTGACTAGCCCTACTACACTGTATTCTAAAAAGGTTTATGCCTTTTTTAACAGTATTCTGCTTGAATGAATTAATTATAATGCTGCATAAGTGTTTAGGTCTGTATTTAAGTTAGCAGAAGTAAGTTTTCAGTCTTGGTCCTAGGTAAATGCTTGTATGTGCAGGGTTGTGCAGAAGTCAATGTCTGACTTTGCTGTATTCTGTGTTGGAAAGACATCTATCATGCAGGTTTTGAGACGACCAACTATCGCCATCCGTTTCACGAGTCAGACAAACTGACTGGGAAATGATTTGGAAGCGCTTGTTGGCATCTGGTCGGAGGATCAGCTCTAAGATTAGCAATTATACCAGAGGATCTGCTGCTGCTCTGCTGGCTTGCTTGATTGATGGAATTCTTTTAGTTGCTCATTTTGTAGCATTATTCATAGCCCACTGTAGATGCAGCAAGTTTGCATGGACAACAGTAGCCCTGAAATCATGCTCCACCACTATTCACCCCTCATTTGAAGGATCAGAAGGCACTTTATAAATGTACGTACATATTTCATCACACTGAATCAATCTCGTATTCCCCTTGAGTGTTTGGTCTATCCTCCATGCAAGGTGAAATGGCTCAATTGAATCAAACTTGGATCCTGTATCCTGCAGCTTTGCATAAATCTCTGTAGGTGCCTGTGCCCGCTGAGCGGTTTCTGCATGCAAAGCCAAATTAGTTGTAATTCACTAACATTCATAACCCTTGATTGTATTCATCTTGTTTCAGACTCAAGCATGCCCCATTGTGCTGTAGTGTATTTGTGTTGTATTTGATGTAGTTTACTATGCTCATTTTGTGCCTTTCGATGTTTTTCTTGGCCTGTGACAACATAGGGTTTTACGGCTTGCACGAGTCGGACCTGGACAAAGTTTTCCGGCTACCCACTACCACTTATATCGGAGGCAGCGAGAGCACTCTCTCTTTAAGGGAGATCATTCGGAGGCTGGAGGTCAGTATTGCATTAACAATTGTGTTTTTTAGCAGAAGCCCTTCCTGGATACCGAGGACTGGACTTCAGCTGCATCACCCTACCCCTGGAACATTAAGAGAAGTTGCACCTCAAATAATTTTTGGTCTCGCTTGTTCTAAATATATCAGGCCTAAGCCCGTAAGACTCAGTTTAAAACAATAAACTAGACTGCTGAACTAGCACTAGGCTTCATGAACATTTGGAGTGCGAAATTAGGTGTGGTAGCAAAAAGGCTATTGCAGTTTTCAGCAAAGTAACGAATATTTTGTCGAGTTTTTGGCCAAGCCAAATTCGAGACCGGCTTGATATTTGTTATATTTACATTTCCAACCCAAAAAAGCATAACTGAGAAGCACTTTCCTGAATTTTTGCTTTCATGTTTATTTAATGTCTCTCTTAACTTCATCTGCACAGTGTAGGAAATGAAAACATTGAAGTGAGAAACAGGAAAATTATTGAAAACATGTTAATTTCATTTTCTGTAAGATGCATTTTATCTGAATGAGCGTTAGAGGAATGCAGGGTTTGACTTTCCGGCTTTAAATAGGTAAATAAATGGCATGCCAAATAGCTGAAGTTTGATCTTGATGGTCAATTTTATGTCTGTTTCCCATGTTTTACACCTTCTTTGAGTGTTTTACTATATGGCCTGTGGGATTTGTGTACCTCCAGGTTGTTGTGTTTCTGGACTTATATAACGGTCTGGTCTCTTTCCTCAGGTGAAGTCACCATATGCGAAAATGCTGACCCCAGCAGAATGGCATTGCATTGTGTGGTGTCGCATTGCTTGTAGACCCTTAGAAAATGCCATTAACTAGCAGAATAACAGTACATCCTGTGACTTCCCTTTGTGTGGAGTGATTTTTTAAAAATCCCCTGCCCAGAAAAAGAATATCACATCCTGTGACATCCCTATCCCTGCAGTGTTAGTCCTTAGAGAAATCCAGTTTTTCCTGTAGGAGGATTTCACAGCTTTTTTGGCAGTAGTCTCTTTTTACACTTGCTTTTAACTTTTTATGGTTAGGCTCTTCCTCCACCATAAGCCACTTGTACCACCTCTCTCCACATTCACTGACAACACACTAACTCCGCCACTCCCTCAAGGTCACTTACAACACCAAGATGTTTCCACTTCCCTCAATCACTCACACTTTCTCTGGCATTCCGGTTAAACCACTCTCGGGTACCCCTCAGAAGCCCTCTCACAAAATCAAATACTCTGTCACTGTTCCATAAAACTCATTCTAGGCCAGCAAGTCCAATCATTAGTCAAACTCTGCCACTCACAACACCATTCGACCTCTGGCACTGGCGTCTCTAGTCACCCTCAGCGGCACACACCATAGTTCACAAACGGGCATTGGCAACGGTACACCAACATCACTGAGAACACCACCCACTCTACACTTGTCAACCAACCACTCCTGCACCACTCACAATCAGCAAATAATATCACCATACAGATATCCAACCCCAGTCTCCCTCAGCAGCTCACAATACCATACACCAAACACCAGAGCCTTCTCCCATGCACACAAACTATCATTCCAGCCACTTAAGCACCACTGAAACTGACTAATGGAACAGGGGACCTTGTTGACAAGAATTTTACGAAATCCCAAAATTAAGCGCATTTAACTCCATTCACATGAAAACAAACTATCTGCCTACACAGACAATATCCTTTATAAACAATATAGAACATTTGATAACTGCCCTTAAAGATAAAGTCAATCTCTCTTCCTCTATCTAAGGCTACAGATTTAATCAGGATAAAACTGAAATACTCCCCTAAACTAAGCTATGGCTGCAATACCTCTTTGCCAGTTGTAATTTTAAATTGCGTCTGTTTAAGATAACCTGTTTGGACATCCGATTCTCAAACAATCTTGATCACTGCTTGAATTTGAATCATGATACAGTGGTGGAAAAAATAGGACTATGGAACTGGTCCCCCCTCAACTTATAATGGTAGGGCCGCCTTGACACCCTCATATTGATGCTCTGTCCAAATATTTTATACACTCTTATAATGGTGCCACTGCATTATTTGCCTACCTTTTTAAAAGAAATTGACACACTTTGCAAATCTTTTCTGTGTAAGGAAAGAAACTAGAAAATTAGGAAGCTCAACTCCAACTACCAAAGAACATGTGTGGACTTAACTTCTCACAATTCAAATCATACTAGGACGCCAGAAGACTGTTGCAAACCCAATCCTGGTCACTTTTCCCTAGTGACAGGTGTACAACGCCCTGGGTGAAACTTGAAAATTCTCTTGTCCACCATATCCCACTTTTGTTATTCCACTTAAGCACCACACAAGAGCCTGCTCCTCGGCTCCCATTCAAAGTGGCCACCCAGAACACTATCAATGACAACAGAACAAGAACTATAAAACAGAATGGTTGAGTCACTTCTTACGAATGAGGCATTACACCTAAAGTACTATAAGATGAAGAAGTAGAAAAAGACATATTCATGGCATTTCAAACATTGCAAAGTGAAATATAGCCTAGACACAACAGAAGAAAAGAATGATCTGAAAATTGTTTAGTGTATCAAATAAATTCTTCAACCGGTGAAGTTTTAAAGTCATAGGTCAGTTGAAATAAAAGTATTTGTCAGAAATAAATCAGTTATTCTGTTCAAAGTCAATAATTTATCGGAAAACCCAAAGCACATATGCGATCACAATATCCCACCTGATTTATGGGCCGATTCATTAACATTCAGCTAACCATGACCATACAAAAATCAGTTTGAATAAATGCCAGCAGATGTGCAAAATCTGCTTCACTATTTCAAGCAATTTTATTTGTCCTACACAGATCATTACACACCCCAGTCATTGCAGTCACTCGACTACACTCAGCCCGACCATTCACTACTCAGCTCATTCTATTGCTTTCATTGCACACTTACCCAGCTCCTAAATTGTTAAGAAGTATACCACGGTAACTCACTGCCACTAATGACATCACACAGCCTCTCTCTCCGGCTCACTCATTTACTCCTATGATTCCCTTGCAGCCAACCCTAGCAACACTTATGTTAAATACTTATGAAACCGTTCACCATGCCATTTACAGCACTATTCATAGCAACCACTCACTTTCAGACAATGACTGATCTGTATTGTATTTTCAAAAGCTCAGCGTTTGATTATCATTAAAAATGTGTTGACAATACTGAGGACATTGTTTGTAAGTTAGTCTTTTCTTATTGAAAATACTTTAACATTGAGTGAACTTTTTTCTAATGTTGACGCTCACAACGGTATCATCCCTCTGGTTTGCTGATTTTTTTTCTTGGCCCTCCCAGTCCTGGTCACTGCACTTTGTCCTCCTCGCTTGTTTCTCAGCACTTTTCCTATTCTTGTCTTTCTTAAATGTGACCTTCTGTCCTGCTTCTAGTTCAGTTCTTGTTTGCACAACCTAACCAGATTCCTTACCATAAATGCCTCCCTCACTTTCAGCTTACCAAGCTGGTCTGCCTCTCCACAGCTAACCAGTATTATTTGCTGCTGAGGCTGCTATGGTTGCCTCTTCTCAGGATTTTCCACATTTCTCAGAATCAGAGAAAATTTTACCTTCAGCTGTTCTCTGCATGTTAGTGAATAGGAGTATTTTCTGTGTTCCGGCGAGTGACGTTCTGCCACTGCTGTCGCCAAACCCACCTTGCCATTTGTCTTATTCATTGAAAGATCTGAAATTTACTCTTTGGCTGCTCTTTATAATTATATGATTTTCTGCTCTGAAAATGATATTCTACTTCCCAGTTTAATTTGAGATTACACTTGTGTTGGAAAGTGGTTTATAAGTAGTGATAAGTAGGAACCTATCACTAGTAATAAGACCACAAACACAATAAACAGCCCAGTCAGTGTCTCAATAAATTGTCTCCTTGCTCAACCCTTGATAGCTGGCAGCAAGCAGGCAGGCTGAACTTAGGAGACATGTGTAAAGCATTTAAAAATACCAAAACAATTAATAAGTAAGACATAACACACAATTAAAACCAAACACCAATGTATAAAAATTGGAAATATTTTTATGATTAAAATTACACCAAAATGACAAAAATCGAATGTAGGGATATGAATTTTTAAAGAATAGACAATTTCTAGTGCCTAAAAACCAATAGCGCCAACTTGGGACATCTGGTCGAGCTTAACCGGGACAAAGTCAGAGTTTGAGTCCGACCGTGATAGAGCACTGTTCAGATACACTAAGCGGGAAGCCTCGGTCAATACTTGACCTTCGCACTTAGAAGCTTTTCTGGAGGATTTTCTCTTGTTGTTGAACTAGGCTCTTCAAGCTAGATCCGCGTCAGTGTCATCGGCTTGATTCTGCGAAAGTCCCTGGTCAACTCCTGGAAGTCTTGTCGATGGCTGGAGCTCCAGAGTTTTCAGTGGGCGAATGAGAAATCCAGGCTGGGCCAAGGTTTGACGTCGGAGTCTTGACTGTCGTTGATGAGTCAGTCTTCTAGCTTTTTCCAAAAGTTGCTTGAAACGTCTGGAGCTTCTTCCTGAAGTTCCTCTTGTGGGTTCAAAGTGTACAAAACACAAATCCAATGGTCTGAAAACTCTGAGATGGTCCTTGGGATATTGGGACTACAATTCCCACACTGCACCCGTCCAAATCATCAAAGGTTCACTGGTGCACTCCAGGATGGGGACTTCTTAGTGAAAATGATTCAGGTAAGCTCTATTAACCTGTAGCTTTCCGGTAGTCCACTCCTTAATCTTTGTGAAGCCAGATAAAGTTCCTAGGCTGTAGTACCAGATTGTGCAGCAGGTGCTGTCCTTTAGAGTTCCGTACTTTGGGTGCAGATCAGAGACCTTCTTGTTGTTGTTTCAGGCAGTAGATTTGAGTTGCTTGGCAACTCTTCCATATTTATTCAGTGCTCCTGGGCATCAAGCAGGGGGGCACTCCTGACCAGTGGGATGCAGGGTGCCACCCTCAGGTATAACCAATTCCTCCAAAGTATGGCATATTCTCATCCCAGAAAGCACTATTCTTTCAAAATGGAGAAACCTTCTCCTGGAGGGTTGAATCTGGCTAAGCCAATCCACTGGTGTGGCTAAGATTCATTAACACTCCCCTTCCAGTCCCTTTCACTAATCTAATAACAGGGGCCCCTGTGTGGCTGGGGGTGCAGGATGCAGGGTGAGCCTGTGCTATCCTAAAGTGTAATTCTACCTTTGAAGACCAGTCTGGCTACTCTAACCCCATCCTGCCGTTTGCTTCTGTAGTTCTCCACCCACAGGGGATCCTTTGTCTCTCTAGCAGGTCACTTCACACCTCATTAAGACAGCTTGGCTCAGCCTGGCAGAGGCTGGTCAATCTGGAGAGGGCAGCTGGAAGGCTGGATGTTGGCCTACAGAAAATAAAGTACTATAACTTCTTGTTTTCTTGGATCTTGGATTTATTGTAACTATATTTTTGAGTCTTTGACTGACAGTTCTAGCTCTTGTCTTTCAATATTTATACTTAAATAAAATATTCCCATGTTAGCCTATGGTGCTAGTTTGCTACAATGAGGAAAAACTAAATTGGCAGTGTTTCCATCACCAGGGCCTACAAAACATATTTTTATAATACCCCTGCTTATAGTTACAATGAACCCTATGTTGGGTCACCTAGGGGAGACCTTAGGGGTGACTTATTTGTAAAAAGAAGGTAGTTTGAGACTTTGGAAGTACCTTTAATTCCAAATTCGAATTTTCATATACATTTAATGTAAAGTCAGCCTGAAAAGCAGTCCTGCCTTTAAAATGACAGCAGGCAGCACAGTAGTGCACTCTTAAGTGCATTAAGTCTGCTAGGCCTCTAAACGTACATGCCCTATCATATACTTGGGATTTACAGCAAGGCTGTTAGTGTAAATTGTAATTACACCAAATTACCTGATACTTTTAATCAGAGCCCAGGCCCTGGGTTTGGTTAGCAGAGCCCAGGGTGCAGTCAGAATCAGAAAACCAGCACCTAGTAGTCAAAGTGGGGGCAAAAAAGTGCGGGGCCACAGCAAAGAGGTCCTGATTTCTCACACCTTGCTACTATAGTTACTTATTATTCAGCGCACTGAAAAGTTTTAACCTGTGATTTGAGTTGCTCATGAATTTCACATTTATAATTGTAGCAGATTACCCCATTTACATTACCATTTTGTCCAATCTGAAATACAGTTTTCACTCTTGCTATTCATACTGCAAACTATTGAACGCATATTTCAATCAAATTCTGCCCACACCACACACCCACAGCGTCTTGAGTCACACAATTTTATATTCTGACAATATCACTGACCCACCACTGGCTTGACCATGCACATGCAGAACTCACATCTCTATTCATCTACAGCCACCTTACTACTAAGTCTACAGACTTTCCTTCAAAGATCCACAGCTCATAGCTTCAACCCTCAATCTCAACCACTCACAGTTCCCATGATCACTCTCAGCAACACGCACAAAATAATTTAACTCCAATGACTTCACCTTTTACCCACCTATCACCCAAGATCCTCTCATCCAGGCCAAACATGACCATTCATTTACAGTTTAGATTAAATGTGTAATTATTGAATTGACATTAGACACACCATCTCAGTGATTTCCTCAATCTTAGATGGGGTTGATCTTGGTGGTGGCAACAAGGAATTTATATTGGGTTGCGTGCAATTAGTATTAAAAAATAACATCTTTTTGTTCAGAGAAGATCTCTATAAGCAAGTAAAGGGAAACAGCATGGGGGCCATTTGTGCCCCCAGTCTGGCATGCCTTTACGTGGCCCACTTCGAACAGAGGCATATATACAATAAACTAGCCCCGTTCTATGAGAATATCACCCACTGGCACCGTTTCATTGACGATATCATTTTCGTTTGGAACGGTGCCAGGGAGGACCTAATATCCTTTTTGGAATGGTTAAATTTAGGAGACAAAAACCTTAGGTTTACCGCACATTACAGTGACAAAAGTGTAGATTTTTTAGATATCAAAATACAGGAGGAAGAGGGTAAGCTAAAAGTAGAATTATTCACAAAACCAACCGACAAAAACAGTCTGCTCCAATACCGTAGCAATCACCCTCGCTCCCAACGAGACAACACCCCCTTTGGGGAATTCTTACGGCTAAGAAGAAACTGCACAAACTTAGATGACTTCTACCACCATGCAGGGATAATGGACAAAAAACTACAGGAACGTGGTTATCCAAAAAAATTAATAAAACAATCTATGAAGAGGGCGAGATTTTATAACAGAGACGCTCTAACCGTCCAAAAAGAGACAATACACAAGGGAGAATTGTGTTTGTCAGTCAGTTTTCAGGACTCAGTAATCAGATAAAAATATTGTTAACCGCAATTGGAAGATCTTAAACAGCGAAGCAACGACACCACTGCCAAAGCCCCTCTTTTCCTACAGGCGTAATAAAACCCTGAGAAATAAATTAGTGCATACCTACAAGAACCCGGTAACCATGCACCAAACCACCTTAACTGGAAATGGGAAAGCAGTAGGGAACTACAAATGTGGGTCATGCTCGATCTGTTCTAACTGTATAGAGAGCAAGACATTACATTTTAATGGTAAAACAGTGGTGTGCAAAAACTTGAACAATTGCAGAAGCAAAAGTGTGGTCTACCTCCTCGTCTGCCCATGTGGCCTTGGCTACGTGGGGGAGACTGGGAGGGAGATCCGCACTAGATTACTGGAACATAGATCAGCATTAAAAAATCAGAAAGAGAATGCACCACTAACAGACCATTACAAGACCAATAACCACAACTGGAATGAGTTCTCGTGGTTTATCCTAGAAAAAGTGTGCATGAGTAGACGTGGCGGAAATCTACAGGCTAGCCGCAAGACACGGGAACAATGGTTCATGTGCCACTTAGATACAATCAACCGAGGCCTTAATACAAGGGAAGACTGGATGACCATAATAGCTAGCCAATAAATAAATGGAATGCTGCAATATAATTCTTACTCGTATGCACACGATAAATGCACTCAAAATAAGTTTGAGAACAACCAGTACATAACAGGTGCCCACTCAGAGATGCATATAGACAATAACAGACAGATAAAACAATGTTCAAAAACATTGATGTACTTTAGCATATTGAATATTAGACATTAGAACATATTTTCAGCAACCGCTGGCATGTAAAAACTAGGCAGAATATATACGAAAAACGGTGACAAGCCAGTCTATATTATCGGGACAACATAAAAATTGTCCAAATACCTATATAATGAAGCATGGTCATACTAATGTATCGTAAACATAGTAGTTTTGGACCCGGGACCTAATTGACAGGCACAACGGGGGTAATAACCAAACCGAGGCTTGAAACTCAGAAACAACTGAGGCTTGAGACTCGGGAACACCCACGTGGTCATGGCAGAGGCCGAAAGCGATGCTTGGAACTCACTTCCGTTGTGAGTGAGATCGAGGCATGAAAATAAGAAAACACGCCCAGGACGGGTTCACACACAAGGTGAGTGAACTCCGGTGTGGACAATTACAACTAACCAATCGTAACGGTACGTTGACGGCCTAAATAGCGGGAGAACCCAGAAATGAATCCTTTCGGACCTGGTACGTGATGAAGGAA
The DNA here is from genome assembly GCF_964263255.1 of Lissotriton vulgaris. NCBI lineage: Eukaryota > Metazoa > Chordata > Amphibia > Caudata > Salamandridae > Lissotriton > Lissotriton vulgaris. The sequence goes on from NC_141693.1 coordinate 619,257,422, forward strand.
CTGTGAGCTAGCACTGGCAGCAAGCAGGAGTGGAGAGTCAGGCGGAACCATTTGTTTAGGTAAGGAGCGTGCCCTAATGAGGACCCGGGGATGGGCTTATAGTTTTAACAAAAATCGTCTAGTGACACTGTCTCTGTTTCTATATAAACAGACCTTAACAGCCCCAGGAACCCCAAGGCCTACCACCCCGCATTGGGATCTTCAATTGGAAAACACGGTAAGACGTGTTAACATTTTTTTTTTTTAAAACCACCTATAGTTAAGACTACAGATAACACAATGAATAAATATCTAAATCCTATGGCATATATCTTTCAGGCTATCAGGACACAGATAGGAGAGACTCGAGTAAAGCACGTCCAGAAGTTTTAAGGCCAGTGTAAAATATCGAATACAGGTAACACCAGACATAAGACTTTTTAAATAGTGGTAAGGTAGACCACACAATATTTATATTAAGAACAAACAAGTAATATGTCACAATTTAGTCTTTATCTCTCTTCCTTAGGCTATAGTATATCAAGACTAGCAAAAAGACAAAGAGAAGAATAAGGAGAAGGGCGTTCTTGAAGAGACTTAAGTGTCTCTGAAAGGTAATTAATAACTATTAAGGGTAAAATGATAGAGTGTGCCCCTAATTAAATACACGCCAAATAACCAAGATGCTTACTTATCCTTTAGAGGCAAATATGGTGCAGAAATCAACTGAAAACTGACTAAGTAAACAGATCCACACAGAGATGAGAACTACCATATGCAATAAGGTATAGTCTTAGTACCTAGGGCTGTAACTATCACCCAAATGAACTATAATAATGCAGGAGCTAGTAGACTGTAAACCATGTACACAGCCCTGGAGTAACCAACAACCTGACGGGTAAAAACATGACATCATCCTGTCCATAGAGACAGGATGGGATCCAGGGGGGGTAAGGGTATGACTCCCACTGATAATGCATAAATATGCCAGGCCTGAATAAATAGCTTAGGGTTTGATACAATGTGAAGTAGTTTTTAAATAATAACAACACTTACAGTAATATGTTTACCTGCAGGAAAGGATAACCGCAACGGCAACCAACCAGTGCCAAGGATATTGGAGAGACTAATGAATTTGTCTTGATAAAGATGGTAGTATATTCGTAAAAATCCATCGAAACGCGTCGACGCAACCCCTTGCACAATCAAAAGACGAAAAATCTATCCTGTAGACTATACAAGAAATAAAAAGTCCAGGTTTTGATTTTGTATAAATTCAGGTTCTCTGATGTGCACACGCAAATGACTAATAACATATGTCTGTGTTTGTCTCTCCCTTGTTTGTTTAAATTGTTTTAAAATTGAATTGATTTCTCTGTAATTGTAAATTGTATCTTGAATTTATCTTGCTTTTGAATCAAATGTGATGATGATGCTTAGAAATGTGTAATATGTGTTTTTTTTAAATGTGGACACATGGTGTGTCGTTGGTTTTAATTTTGTACATGTACTAAAAATTTATACTGTTTTTTATAAGAAAATAAAAAACATATTTTTTACTAAAAGCTACCTTTTCAAGTGGATGCACTTAAATGTGTAGAACTCAGTAGTCTAGGCCGGGGAACTAAAATATCCCCATTTTGTCTAATGCCAAGGGAAAACCCCTCTTTTCTACTGTTAAAGTACCCTATTCCCCTGGTTCACAAAGGGGTCTCTCTCTAACTTAGAAACATTAATGAATTGACACCTACACATAATTACTGATCTTTTAAGAATCTCATCCATAATTTAAAACACACACACATACCCCACTGCAATGATCTTTCAATAAAATTGGGCAAGACGATTTACTTAACATCAACTAGCCCAATACTGCTTTGTCGTTTACTGAAGTTGCCCTCGTTATACAATTATAGCTGACCTAGGTATCATCATTTAAATACTGATCTGATTCAACCCCCCAGATCGAGTAATCAATTAGAGTGCTAATTAAATACCACTAGACCCCACTTACTTGTGTAGTTTAACTAATGGGCTAATATTTTATCCGTTTCCAGATTACAGGGACAACATTGTCCCATACTCCTGAGAACATAAATCATTACGAGTGCATCATCTGAACAGACATTACTGATGCCACTGCCCACATCTATGACCTTAGCTTCCAGTATATCCTACTAATAAATAATGTTGCCATGGCATGGATGCTGCCATCAGTGCTATTTCATTCGAAACCTCCATCAGCGCCTCCCCACCAGAGAACAGCAAGAGGTCACATAAGAAATTATGCAAACCGCTTTTCCAAAACTTTCTTGTGGCAATATTTGCTCACTAGCCCATGCCACTTCTGCTGTTGAACTGTTCAACTCATATGAAACTTGGTTCTTGCAAACTACAGACTTTGTCATTGCTGTTTAAGGCACCTACGTGCAAGAACATCTTAGGATGGTTCACCAACCCCCTTACTTTGGTGAAGCAGGAATTCTTGACAACAGAGTTAGTCTTGAGGAAATAATGCATTCTCAAAACACTGATCCTAGGATATCATAAAGCAGTCTTCATGGCTCTACTTCATAAACTGAAGCCATGACATCATCTCCTACCCAGACGACACCCAGCTGATCCTCTCCCTCACCAAAGACCCAAACACCGCCAAAACCAATCTACACGAAGGAATGAAAGAAGTAGCCGAATGGATGAAGAACAGCCGTTTAAAACTAAACTCGGACAAAACGGAAGTCCTCATCTTAGGATCATCCCCCTCTGCCTGGGACGACTCATGGTGGCCACCGGCCCTGGGTACAGCATCCATACGTACAGGTCACGTACGTAACCTGGGCTTCATCCTAGACTCCTCCCTCTCGATGACCAGACAAGTCAAAGCCGTCTCATCTTCATGCTTTAACATCCTACGCATGCTCAAAAAAATCTTCAGTTGGATCCCCACCGAAACAAGAAAGACAGTCACCCACGCACTGGTCACTAGCCGACTGGATTACGGAAATACCCTTTACGCCGGAACCACAGCCAAACTACAGAAAAAACTCCAACGCATCCAAAACGCCTCAGCCAGACTCATACTGGACATCCCCCGTCAAGCTCACATTTCCGGTCACCTGAAAGACCTCCACTGGCTCCCCATCAACAAGAGAATAACGTTCCGTCTCCTCACCCACGCACACAAGGCCCTCTACGACCTAGGACCCGAATGCCTCAACACACAAATGTCCTTCTACACACCCACCCTCCAACTACGATCATCCAATCAAGCCCTCGCCGCAATTCCGCGCATCCATAGATCCACCATGGGAGGAAGATCCTTCTCCTACTTAGCGGCCAAAACCTGGAATTCTCTCCCCACTCACCTCCGCCTTACACAAAACCACCTCTCCTTCAGAAAGCAGCTAAAAACCTGGCTATTCGATAAGTAATGCACCCACCCTCCCTCAAGCGCCTTGAGACCCTCTGGGTGAGTAGTGCGCTATACAAATCTCTGAACTTGAACTTGAACTTGAAATGGAGAAGAGCAGCCTGACATAAGCAGGCTGATGAAACTTCCTTTTGAATTTTGAGCTTGGAAACCAGGACAAGTTAAATGACCTCATTGATGATATTACTGATGACATTTCAACTTATATTGTTGATGACATCACTGATGACATAATTCAATGGATATTACAGCTTTCTGTAAGCTTTTCACACTGGAGGATATTCAGCAACTTTTTGTGTCGTGTAATAGCGGCTGCAACATTTCTCTTCATGTTGCTGCCAGTTAGTAAGATTGCTTGGTCGTATGGAACCGAGGGGACCGACAGAGAAAAAAAGGTCTCTCTCTCCCTTTTTTACATTTACAGTGCAACAGGATTGCCAAGGTCTCTCTCTCTTTTTTAAATGTGCAGTGCCACAGGATTGCCAAGGTACTCCTACGGGACCAACTGTCCAAATATCACTATACTTTGTACCTTAAAGTCTTTAAAACGGTTGAACAAATTTACAACAAATCACAAAAAGCACACTTTCTGAGAAAAAATCGAGCTTTTCTTGACACCTTTTGGTATATGTGCGCTTTATAAAAAATGTATACGTGCGCTTTATAAAAAATGCTTTATTCATTCATTCATTTAATTAAAAAAAATAGTTGTAATTCTGTTCTGCCATTTTTTTCTGTATTGCTTCCCACGAAAGACATTTGGGACTCCCATTTTGCTCGGCTCCCTCTTCATGGATCACCCAAAAACTTTCCAGGAAGGAGCTGAGGCGGACAAACTTTTTAAAGTTTTGTGAAAATTCATCAAATTGTGTCAAATGTATTAGGAAAACAAGAAATGCTAGTCCTGTAGAAGCTTGTGACCTAACTATAACTACAAAGGGTATATATATGAACAAACAGAAAGGTTCCCTTTTTGCCAACACGTTGTTATTGAGATAGGGGAATCCAAAGTTAAACAATAATTAAAAATTGCAATAAAGTGGGATAGAAACAAATGAACAACGAGTTGCGAAATTTCTTGATACTCTCAATGACAAGCCAATAAACACATATAATATTAAATATGTACTTCTAAATATTTTATTCCTCAACAGCATCTAAATAGTTTATTTTCTTCAACAGCAGTAAAAAATCAGTTATGAAAATTCATTACTTGTAAATACAAAATACATATGAACATAAAAATAAATATAAATCCTGCTAAATTGCTTATGCAGGGGATGCAAATATCTTACAAAACGTAATTCTTACACATTTTCATATATCTTGAAGTAAAAAGACACTGCAACCATCAATATCAAACTACTCTAAAAATGTATAAAAAAAGTTAACATTTTTAAAACCAGCTTCGAAGCAAAACGAAACTGTAAACAAAACTACTTTTTAACTGCTGTTGGAGAATAAAATATTTAGATGACATCACTGATTTTTAAAAAAAAAATCTTTTTATTATTTTCTTTGCACAAACAACATACATAAGGACCAGCCCCACCACATCTGATCATAACCTTGTGGAATAGCATGTGACATATGCATAGACAATCAGGGCAGGATAATAGAATGAATGGGCACAGTCAGTAAAAGACAACTCAACAGCCAATAGTACTAAGGCATCCTGCTTCAAGCCCGGTATACATGTGCTGCAAAGTCATTATAACTAGACCAAACAGTTCCGCCATCCCTCAGCCCTCCCACCTCCCACCCACTCTCACCGGCGTGTCAATTAAACCAGGACAACCTAACACAATAATAAAGTGGAACAAGTTGAAATATATGTGGCACCATACATATAACAGTACCTAGAAGCATGACTATAGGAAGAGGGGGGTGGAAACACACTCACACGTGTCCGCATTCTTACAGTAGTACAGTCACTCTATGAGGTTTCATCTCCATTATGTTCACTTGGCTCCGAGCCAGAGTCTGCATCCATGATTTTCAATTCAGTGACTAGGGCCTCCCACACCCGGGCCGCCTCCAGTGCCTTGTCATTGTGGGATCTTTGGGCCTGCTGCTGGCAAATTAAGCTCTCACTCCCCGCCCAAGTAAGTAGCGCAGCCTTCCATCTGGCAAGAGTGGGCCCTCCCGCAGCCTTCCAGTGGGTCGTAATCTCCCTTTTGGCAAGCACCAGCCCCAAATCCAGGAATTTACTTGTTATCTTATTCTTGCTAGTGTGTGGAAACCAGTGCAATAGACAGGTTCCCTTGTCTGGGGTGATCTGCCGCTCCGTTATGCCACAGAGTGATGTTGTTATGTCCTCCCAGTATGTACCTAGTTGCGGACAATCCCATAACATATGCAGAAGGCCTGCGTCCAATAGCCTGCAACGGGGACATTGGGCTGTGTCTACGTGGAAGTATTGGTTTATCTTCGCCGGAGTAAGATATGCCCTATGCAGTATAAAATAATGAATTAACTGGAATCTGGCCTTTCTAGTGCTCTTCCATGCCCTCTTAATTATTTGCGACCAGGCCAAATCTGGTATGTCTTCACCAATATCCGTCACCCATTGGTCACGTAACTTCTGCAGCGGTGGTAAGCCCTCCCCATGCATACGTTTATATAAGCAGGTGACAGCCTTATAAGTGCCATCACCACATACTGGCACGCTGCACTCACCGGTGGTTCCGATAATCCCCTACCCCAATACCGCTGGATGGCAGCCATTAAGGCCGCATGGATTAGATAGTGTCCCCGCGGGAGCCCAAAGCTCTCCCGCAGTGCAGTAAAGGATAATAAAGCGCCATCTCCGGATAGGTCTCCCACAACCTGCAGTCCAAGGGACTCCCAGTCTGCAAGGACTGACCAATCCCCACCATGCGGAAGGACTGTACACCTACCCAAAGGTATTTCTGGGGCGTAAGGGCGCTGCATCCCAACTCTGTTGTGGTATCTTTTCCAACAAAGCCGTAGAGTGCGTTCCTCAATGGATAACGAATCAACATATAATTTTTGCTGGAATACTACGAACGCCAGCACATGCCGAGGTATATCCGGTTCAAATGCTCGTTCGGGTTCCCTAAACTCCTGCGCCACCGCCTGGGTAAGGCCCTGAAATTGTGCAGCCAGGTAGTATAGCTCGAAGTCAGGAATTGCAAGTCCCCCTTCCGCCCTGGGACGCATCAATGTGTCCAGCGCCACCCTGCGTCTCCCGTTCCCCCATATGAAGCCACCAACTACCGAGCGGAGCTGCCGAAAAAAGGCGCCAGGTATCCACACTGGCAATGCACGGAAGTAATAGAGCACCCGGGAAGTGCCACCATTTTCAACAGGGCCACCCGACCTGCCACTGACAGAGGCAAAGTGCCCCAAAACTGTATACTACTCTTAAGATTCCTCATTGCTCTGCCGATGTTACCATCGAACAAATCCTTTTGGATATGGTAAATGTGCGTCCCCAAGTACGGAAGGCAATGAGGTTCCCACTTGATGTCCCGTATGGGCGCATGCCCGAGCAAATGGGAAAACCCAGGTCTTCGCCCAGTTTACTTTCAAACCTGAGATTTCTCCGAACCTGCAAATAAGCGGCCTTGCACCCTCCAATGCCTCCCCGGTATCTTTTAAGAACATCAAGAGGTCGTCCGCATATAAAGAGATAAAATGCATCTGACCACGGAGTCGCAGGCCCTGATATGCCCTCCCCTATTTAGCACTGGCTTCCAGTGGTTCTATGGCTAGAGCAAATAATAACGGAGAAAGCGGGCACCCCTGCTGAGTACCGCGCCCCACTGGATACGAGGAGGAGACAACCGCTCCCACCTTTACCCTGCCGCACGCCAATGAGTACAATATTTTCGTCCAACGGACATATTCCTCCCCAAGCCCAAAGGCTCTCCTAACAAAAAACAAATAGGGCCATTCAAAGCTATCAAACGCTTTGGCAATGTCCACTGAGAGGACTGCTGCTCGACCATCCTCAGCGTGGTCCCCGCACAGTACATGTTTCAATCGGTGTATGCTATCGGCGGTGTTGCGAGTGGGAATGAAGCCAGCCTGATCAGGATGAACCAAATGTACCATATGCGGGAGGAGTCGAGTGGCCAGAATACGATTCAGAATTTTATAGTCGGTGGTAAGCATGGATAATGGGCGATACGCAGAAGGGTCAGTAGGGGCCTTCCCCGTTTTAAGTAGAGGGATGATGATAGCTTCTCTAGTGGAGGACGGCAGCACACCCAATCGCTTGGCTTCTCAGAAGACCGACAGTAGCCTAGGGGAAAGAATATCTACATAGGCCAAATAAAACTCAATGGGAAGGCCATCAATTCCCGGTGTTTTGTTATGCGCCAGTTGTTTGATAGCGCATCTGATTTCAGAGAGCGTGATATCCAGGCCGAGGTAGTCCGCCTGCTCCGCATCCACGGAGGGCAGTTCCAAGCCTTCCATAAAAGCACACATGTCATCTTCACCAGCCTGCAACTGACTACCATATAAGTCGGCGTAATAGTTACGGAACCGAGTATTAATCTGAAGCTGAGTGTACTCCAACTGTCCCATCGTGGAGGCCACCGCCAAAATAGGAGCGCATCTAGGGAGGGGGTTGGCCAGCCACGCCAACAGCGTGCCCACCTTGTCTCTTTCAGCGTGCGCACGGGCCAAATAAGCCCTATGATCAAAGCACCTTAGGCGCTCTACGACTACCGCCACAGCCTCTTTAGCACTCAGAACCAGTTCCCGCGCCCCAGAGTTGACAGAGTGGGCCCGCTCGGCTTCCCTAAGGTTTCTCTCTGCAGAGTCTATTTCCTGTAACAGCAGCTTCCGCACTCCCACCCATTTAGTTATACAGAATCCGCGGATCACCACTTTGAAGGCATCCCATTCTAGGGCGGTCGTTGTGGCTGTACCTTCATTCTCGCTAAAGTATCGTTCTATCCCCGTCTCCAGCTCAGCGCGGACGACCGGGTCCTCCAGCAACTCCAGCCGCAATCGCCAGGACGGAACGGCTGGGCGCTCCAGGGTCCGGCAGAAACTTATCAACAACGGATTATGATCCGAGATGGTGCGTGATAAGTATTCACTACTAGCTACCAAAGCCGCAAGACCAGCACTACACAGAATTGCATCCAGCCTCATATGTAAGTCGTGCAAGGCCGAGAAGTAAGAGTAATCGCGTTCTTCGGGGTGTTGCACGCGCCACACGTCTACAAGTCCCCAGCCATTCTGCCACTGGGTTCTAAGCTTTGATAAGTTATGAATGGGGGCATCAGGTAAAGGGGGTGGGATCTATCTGTTATGGAATTAAAGTCCCCCTCTTATTGAACCGGGTTTGTGAAATAGCCGGCCAGAGTGTCAGACATACGAGCAAAGAAAGTCGCCTGTTCCACATTAGGGGCGTATATACTGCAGAGGGTCACATCCCGCCCGTTAAGGCGTCCCATACCAGCCACATAGCGGCCCTCAGGGTCAATCAGCTGAGTCGTCATCTGGAAAGGGACCCAAGTCAATACTCCTCTCGCAAAAGCTGAATATGTAGTATAATAAAGCTGCCCCCTCCATCTGCGCTGTAATGCTACCCCTTCAGCTCTTGTTAGGTGTGTCTCCTGTAGGAAAACTATCTGCGCGCCCCTGCGTACTAGATACAAATGGACTTTGTACCGCCGTTGCATAGAGTGTAACCCCCGCACATTCCAAGTCATACATTTTACACCAGGTAATGAACCCATATTCCAACTGTAAAAACCACAAGAAATCTCTGCTCCGTCCTAGACACGCCGGTGAGTACCAGTCCCCGATCAAAGTTCCCCATCTCCCCAACAAAACCATCCTGCCCTCAACATTGCCCTCCCTCCCCAGAACAGGCACTAACATAGTGAATCACATCCAAACTACCTTGACTAACGCCCAAGAGGCGTAAAAGACGTACTAACTGGGAACCATCAGACGTGGGGTGGGATAGGACCTAGCAATCCAACAACCATTAGCCAATGCGTCTAGCACCAACCCCCCAGTAAGGACCGAGCGCTCATTAATGAAGTGGCTAGCACCCCCCAACCAACAAGATAGAGTCAATCCAGCAGATAGGCGACCCCAGCAGCCCCCCAGGCATCCCGGCCACCCCAGACCCAATCAGCCCACATTAGCTCCACAGAGTTCGGATCTGTACCACCCAAAACAAGAGTCAAAGAGTCGATCTTGCCTGTCATGGAGCATCCACCATGTCGTCCGCCGTACCCGGAGTCATCTTGGGCAGAATCTGCCTGCCAGACTTGGAGATCTCAGCCTCAGTATCCTCAGCTTCTTGTTCTGAGCCCGTGGATGCCACCTGCAATGACGCCTCAGACACAGCAATCTGGGCGACAGGCTGCAGCGCCGTCAAGCATTCAGCCTCCGTCTGGGACAGCGAGGGGCCCCCAGGTATGTATCGCCTTCGCCTGTCGCGGCGGGGTCGACGAGGTCTCTGCTCCATCCCTGGTCGCCGCGGGGGCAGGCCAGCCGCCCCCCCTGCCGGTCCGGTATTCCTCCAACCACGCCCAGGCCTCGTCAGGACTGTTGCTGAAGTGCGTCTTGCCATCCAGCGCTATCCGTAAGCGTGCCGGGAACATCAAAGAATATTGTAAGCCTCTCGAAGCGCACGTTTGACCGCCAGAAAGGATGCCCTGGCTCGTTGTACTTCCAGCGTATAATCTGGGAACAGCGTGACTTTGCTATTATCCACAGTGTAGGGGCCCGAGGTCCTGGCATTACGTAGAAGCAGGTCTCTGTCTCTATAGTGTAATAGCCGCGCCACCACTGGTCGAGACGGGCGTCCCGGATCCGGCGGGCGGGCAGGCACTCTATTGGCCCTTTCCAGTGTGTAGAACTTCGACAGGCCTTCTGGTGCAACAACCTCCCGAAACCAGCATTCTAAGTAGGCCACCATATCCGATCCCTCAATTCGTTCCGGTAGGCCCACCACGCGGACATTATTCCTCCTGTTGCGGCCCTCCGCATCATCAACCTCTCCAGGGTCTGCATCCATTTGGACTTCCAACTTACGCTGTGCTGGCCCCATTTCTCCTAATGTAGTTTCGGTCTGTCGCACCCTGTCAGACAATTTAGCATGGTCAGCCCTCAATAGGCCCAATCCAGTCGCTACTTGCGCAATATCCTGTTGAAGGGCCGTTCTAGTGTCCGCTATGGCCTGTAGGATTTGCTCACCTTGATGCTGCGGGAGTAGCCCAGGAGCGCTATCTGCCGGGTCTTGCGGTCCCCGCTCCGCTTCGGATTCCACGCTGTCCTGGGCCGGACCCCCTTGTTTCCCCCGGGGTTTCCCCATGTTCAACTCTCCACAGGCCCTGATCAGGTCCGCGCCAAATCAGGTGGTGATATTATTCCTCGCCGTTAGGGGCGGACACCGAGCAAATATGGCCGCAACTCCCTAGCTCCACCAGGCAGGAAGAGCAAAGTTCGAACAGGGTCCACCAGTCAGATCAACAAAGGCAAGGTTCACCGAGCCCAAATACTCCAGGGGTGGTCAGCACAAAGAAGGGGGCCGCGAAGAGGACCGCCAGAGTCAGCAGGCACACAGGGGGGCACTCACAGCTACGGAGGCCTGTAGGTACTTAGTTGCGCCCCACCTGCTCAAACATCGACAAAGTGCGTATGGAGCATCAGCCGAGACATCCGCACATCGTAAGGTATGGGGCGCTCCCTCTGGGATTCTTATGGCCAGAGCAAGTGTGCCTGCCAAGCTGCACCTTCCAGCGCCAGCGTCGCTGCCGCAGCCCACTCAGACCCACTCCAAAATGGGCGCCAGGAAAAAACGGCCATTGGGCCTCACCTGCAATCACACCAGCGATCCTTCAGCCTTCCCTCACAGGAAGCCCCAAAATTTCGAGCAGGGCGGGGGAGGGGGGAGGGAGGGAGACGGCCCGGCCAGCAACGCCGCACCCCCACGCCCCTCTCCGCGGCCTGCCCAAAACAAAGAGTCTATTTCCCCGGCAGGTACTCCACAGAGGTCGGCTGAGGCCCCACGTTGTCTCCTCACAATCGGCTCCCAGGGGCCAGCAGCCAGAACTATCCCCACACGCTCCGTGCCACCACTCATGCCCTCAGGTTCAAAGGAGCAGTCTGCCCACCAGCCTCTGCAGCTCCGCGGCCCCTCACACCTCACCACCAGGCGGTGGGGGGGATCAGGAGCACAGCCACTCGGCCAAGAGCACCGCCTCCCCACCGCTGTCCGCCGCAGTCCGCCTGTACCCCGCCCTCAACAGCAGTCATAGAGCCGGATCCCCGTCTCTGCCCCAGCGAGGGCCGCTCCGCAGTCAGCCGATCAGGGCTCGCCGCCGCAGTCCGCAACCAGATCCTGCCTCGGCGATGCACCACAGTTTCTCCTCTCAGCTCCGCTCACGGGGAGGTCCCCACGCAGTCCACAACGCCGCAAGGTCAATCGCAACTTCCTCAGACCGCCAGGCAGGCCGTCAAATGTCCGCAAGGGTCTGCCGAGCAGGCAGCAACACAGGCGCCACCATTTTGGGTAGTCGTGGTGTCCGGGTCCGGACACATTAACGGGACCCCAGATCGCCGCCGGGGCACCACTTGCCTCAAGATGCAGGTGCTCTGCTACCGCTATGCTGCCACACGGCCAGGAGAAACCTGGGGGCCCACAGCAGCCCCAAAAGCAGGATAATGTGCCGGGTTGGCGGGGAGCTACAGGCTCACGCTCCCTCTGCCATCGGCTCCTAAGCCAGGCCCCCTTCAGATGACATCACTGATGACATCTCAAATGACATTATTGATGATATCACTGATGACATCATACATTAATAGTGATTGTCCTATAGGGTTTGTGGACTTTGAGTCATTAAACATGTTATAACTGTGGACAATACTCTACTCACCTTAATAGGATTACCCTCGTAAAGACTTTACTTGACCTGCAATTTTTAGGCAGGAGGTTGACAGGTATACATTTGCCACTGTATAAACACCTTCTGTCAAGCCACATAGACAATACTTCGTAGCTTATTAAAATAACCTAAATTTCTTCCTGAGATTGGCATAACAACCTTTAACTTTAGTGCCATGCCAGTACGGGATAAACCCCCTCTAACTGGGCCATCCCAGCATTCTACAATATTAAATAATCTGCAATGCCTCAAAATATTTAATGAAGTTTTGAAAGTAAACATGCAGGTCTTATAGAATTTGTCTGTACCACAGTAATATAATTAAAATCATCATCAACTTTATTTCGATCATTAAGATCCCATCTAATTAACATGGGATTGAGCCTAGATATTCTCTGGTGGCTAATATATTATCAACAACAGCTTTGGACTTTCTCACACATTTTTAGTATCGGTTTTGGCTTCTACTATCCAACATACCTCTGCAACCACATAATTTGCGCTCTGCCTTTACCTTGTTTAACATGGAGTTCTTCCACCCCAAACTTTAGTGATTTTTAAATGGTGCAGCATATGACTTTTAAAATGCACAGTAATTACAATTGTCTACAGGATCTATGCTGTTCCATGTTCTTGACCCACACGTGTACACTCAGTAACTCTACGCTGACTATGACAATGGTGTTATCACTGATAGCATCAATAATATAATTTGATGTGGGAGTCAACAGATCTCAACCATGCAGAACAGGATTGGGCAACCCTAAGTATCACACTGGCCAAAAGGAATAGTGCACAACACTGGGGAGCACAAACGATCCCCTCTCACCAGCAGTGGTGTCGTGAACTAGACAGAGCCATGGTTGCGGAAAAGGCAGTCTTTATTAATAGGGGATGCCCCCGCAAATGGATGCGAGTATGGGGGAAGTGGAACACATTTTGGGGAAACACATGTGTCCCTCCACCCGAAGACTCTGATTCAGATTTGAGTGACTGATAAACTGAGAGAACGCTCTACTTAGGAAGTCCTCCATGTAAAGCAGTGGAAGATCTTACGACAGTGAAGTTGGAGCGATTGTACTTATACTTTTTCTTTTATTTAGAGATATTATTTTGTATATTATGTAAACAAATAACTGTTACTGTAAGTGATGGTGACCAGCAGTACTCAATGCACATAACAACAATAAAAAATGTCCACAAAAAAATAATATAATTTGAGATGTTGCTAATGACGTCATCAATGATGTCATTTTACATGTCATGAGGGATGCAATCTGAAAGGTCATAAGTAATGCTTGACAGGGGTGCCAGTTAAAGTTATCTGTAGTTATCTCACCCCAGAAATTTACTGAAAAAACAAAGGTTTAATTGACATTGAAGTAAGGTGGTGGTGATATCTTTAATTTTACGTCAAAGATAATCCTATAGATTCAGTGAAAAAAACAAAGTTTAAAGGGATGTTATCGTCACACTTTCTTCAAAGAAACGTTGCGCTCATTCACCTAAGTGTCCTCAATCCTCGCCGGGCGGTTCTTTGAAGAACATGTGACTAAGAACTTTGACCCTCCCTCGTCAATAGAAAAGGAGTGAAAGGTTAAATATACCTATACTCACCGATGATTTAGCTGGTCAGGCTGTAAACATAGAGGTTATGCCTGGTATGAATGGGAGTATGACGTGCCATTAAGGGTAATTCCTCACTACTTGATCTATTAAGGATTTGGCAATACATAGGGATCCTTAAAATACTGTTCCTGATGAGAGCCTCATTATCTTCTAGGAAGGGTGAAACATGTAGACCGCGAGGAAGGATACTTGGGTAATTAGACCCCACACACACATTTGGTTTTAACACTGCTAGGTAATATTCTGCTAATAAAGTTTGTTGTAGGTTTGTCTTGGGCAGCCTTTTAACCATTTTGTGATAGGATCCCACAAAATGGATTGGCATTGAGTAAAATGGCGTAGAGTAGAGGGGACTGGCATAGAGTGCACTAGCATAGACTGCAGTGGCGTAGAGGAAAGGGGTGCAGAGTAGAATGTAGTGGAGTATAGTGATGCAGAGTAGAGTGCAGTGATGTAGGGTGGTGCAGAGTATAGTAGAGTGGAATATATTACACTGAGGTAGAGTGCAGCGGAGTAGAGTTGTGCAGAGTAGAGTGGCATATAGTACACTGGCATAGAGTGCAGAGAAGTACAGTGCAGTGACGTAGAGTGGTGTGGCATAAAGTGCTGTAGCATGGAGTGGAATGGAATAGAGTAAAGTGGTGCAGATTAGAGTATTGTAGAGCACAGCGGGAGAAAGTGCAGTGGTGTAAAGTGCTGTTGTATGAAGTAGCCATTAAGAAAATGGGGTGACCCATAAGGTGTGGACCTGGGTATTTAGTAATATCGAAAAAACAGTGGTCCTAGACCTATTAATTATAAGGAATGACTTAAATCAATTATAGTACCCACAGTATTTTGTAAGCAGAGCAACCACAATCAGTCTGCTCTATTGTACTGAAGTAACTTAGTACCACAAGATAAACCTCCACCACGGTTAAAGAAATTACTTTTGATTTATTAACTTATTCATCATCTTTTTTTGTTTTTTTGTATTTTAACAATTCATTTTATACACAATATTTCATTTCAAAATTGATAAAAAACACAGAGGTTGCCCAAGAGAGGAACTGTGCAAGAAAAAGAGTGATCAAAAGTGTGAAACGAGTGAACAGAAAGGAAAATCAAACTGGTGGATAGAAATAATTATTCACGTTATTTGAAAAACAATATCGGACCTATGATTAGCCGCATTGAAACCCTGGCCAACCTTTTTAGGTTTTTTGAATCAGGACACTGTTATAAGTAGACATATATGTCTTAAGGATATTTTGCACTATATAAAGTTCTATAATAGTTGGTCCAAGGGTAATTTGAAGATACCGTCTAGACGTATCTTCAAATTACCCTTGGACCAACTATTAAAGAACTTTATATAGTGAAAAATATCCTTAAGACATATATGTCTACTTATAACAGTGTCCTGATTCAAAAAAACTAAAAAGGTTGGCCAGGGTTTCAATACGGCTAATCATAGGTCCGATATTGTTTTTCAAATAACGTGAATAATTATTTCTATCCACCAGTTTGATTTTCCTTTCTGTTTACTCGTTTCACACTTTTGATCACTCTTTTTCTTGCACAGTTCCTCTCTTGGGCAACCTCTGTGTTTTTTATCAATTTTGAAATGAAATATTGTGTATAAAATGAATTGTTAAAATACAAAAAAACAAAAAAAGATGATGAATAAGTTAATAAATCAAAAGTAATTTCTTTAACCGTGGTGGAGGTTTATCTTGTGGTACTAAGTTACTTCAGTACAATAGAGCAGACTGATTGTGGTTGCTCTGCTTACAAAATACTGTGGGTACTATAATTGATTTAAGTCATTCCTTATAATTAATAGGTCTAGGACCACTGTTTTTTCGATATTGTTGTATGACGTAGTGCAGATTAGAGTGGCAAGGAGTGGTAGAGAGTTGAGTGCAGATGAGTAGAGTGCAGTGGCGTATAGTGGTGCAAAGTAGAGTGTTGTAGAGTAAAGTAGCATAAAATGTAGTGGTTTAAAGTGCAGTGGCATTAAGTGGTGCAGAGTAGAGTGGCATAGAGTGCAGTGTCCTAGAGTGGTATGGAGAAGAGTTCAGTGGCGTAGAGTTCAATGACGTAGAGTGCATTGGCATAGAATAGAGTGGTGCAGAGTAGAGTACTGTAGAGCGCAGTGGCATAAAATGCAGTGGTTCAAAGTGCAGGGACATGGAATGGTTCAGAGTAGAGTGCAGTGGCCTAAAGTACAGTGCAGTGGTGTAGAGTGTTGTAAAATGCAGTGACATAGAGTTCAATGGTGTAGAGTGGTGCAGAGTAGAGTAAAGTGCTGCAGAGTGCAGTAGTGTGAAGTGGCACAGAGTACAGTGGTGTAGAATGCAGTGGTGCAGAGAAGAGCACAGTGGAGTTGAGTGCAGTGGCGTGTAGAGTTTTCTAGAGTAGAGTGTTGTAGAGTGCAGTGGCATAGAGTACTGAGTAGGGGTTGGGAGGGAAAAGAAGCAACATGGAAGTGGGTCAGAGTGAATAAAAGCTACATGGACTAAAAACACAAGTACTCATATGGAGTACTTGAACACAAAGAAATAAGTAGCTCCTGTGGAACATCAAACATAAAAAGGGGACATGACCCCTGTAGGCTGTGACAAACCATGAACTACGCTGAAACTAACAAATGGTACACTATGGGTGGGCTGGAAGGCCACTGTATGTAAACAGCATGTCTCGGAGAAACAGCACACGTGCTGTCTAGGTGTAACCTAAAGACCAAGGTTTGGGCTTATCCATTTGATATTTTACATAAGTTCATTTTACCAATGGAAAAAGTCCCTCAGGCTAGATGCCAGGATATTAGGCGGAGGTTAGCGAGGTTATTTGTGTACAGGAAGTATTGCAAGCTCATTCAATTGGTTCCCAATTGATGGTGTTGAGGCATAAAACAGAAATGGAATTCAAGATAAACTGATGCTTGGTGTAAATGAATTTAGGCCACTTGAAAGCCCAGTGGAAATGCAGGACTTGCGGTGTGGTTGGTAAGTGAGTAAACTGAATTGGCCCAGTAGTTTCTGTCTGCCAGTCTGTTAATGTCTGTATGTTGCAAATCATATATTTTTTGATTTGCGGCCTTTTGTAGCTTTTGCCCCTTAGAGACTATATATGGAAAACTGATGTACACTGTTATGGGATTGCTTTCCAGAATTCCTATTGTCAGCACATTGGATTAGAATTCATGTTTATCAATGATGTTCAGCAGTGCCAATGGATCAGAGAGAAGTTTGAGACTCCAGGCATCATGAAGTTTACAAATGATGAGAAGAGGACATTACTCGCAAGGCTTGTCCGTTCCACTAGGTATTACTAACTTTTAGTTTTTTTCTGCAGTGTTTGCAAGTACATTCAGTTTTGCTTCCCTGAGATGGTGGCTACTATCTGTGCTTACAGACTGAGATTCTATTCTTACTTGTTTAATGTAGCTGGATCACTGGATCTCACAATACAGTGGTTGTGCAACTTCCCAGCCCAGGCAACTTTTTTGCTTTAGTGCTTCTGTTTTTTATCAGCTGAATGTTGGTTTTACTGGCTGGAGAGTTGAGGATATAAAAATATGACCTAAGCTTTGTTGCCCCGTCGTCATTGCTTGCCCGTCCCCTTCCCGCTTTCTGCTTTGTTGCTTCACCCAGTATTCCCTTCCCCGCCCCACAACCTCTGTTGTTGCTTTTCCTCTTCCACCTGTCGTTGTGTGCCTGGTTCCCCATCTCATACGCATTATTAACCCATCATCATTTCTTGCCTGGTTTCCCTACCCTCCTTCTGTGTTGTTTTGGCACAACCCATTCTCCCATCGCTCTCCCCTGCCCCCCCAGTCGTTGCTTCCCACATCCCACCTGACCTCTCCCCCATTGTTGCTTGGCATGTCTCCGCTCCTTCCTTCTATCATTGCTTGTCCGGTATCCCCTCCCTCCTCCGTTCCTGCTTTCCCTGTCCTCTGACCCCCTCCTACTGTTGTTGTTTGCCCCTTCCCTTCTTGCCAGAAAAAAGGGCTATGACGTGGCCAATGCTGGCCGTGGCTTAGCACTTTTAGAACACCCATTTTAAGCAGTAGATGTTTATACAAATAATCAAACGTGCCATGTATTTTTGTGTCTTATACATATGAGAAGGGTTGGTCCTTTCACATTCACAACATTTTTCCTCAGAGAATGTTAAATAAATATATTGTTGTATTATCCAGTCATCATGATGATTATAAGATTACATTTTTCAGAAAAGCAGTGTTTGTACTTTACACACCACCCCGTAAAGATGTAGAAGTTTCAGATGCTTCCTATTTGACATGGGTCTGTCCCCTTTCATTATTTCACCAGATTTGAAGATTTTCTTGCTCGCAAGTGGTCCTCAGAGAAGCGCTTTGGCCTAGAAGGCTGTGAAGTGATGATCCCGGCCTTGAAGACAATCATTGACAAGTCAAGCGAGAAGGGGTTGGAATATGTCATCCTGGGAATGCCACACAGGTAATGCAGGCTAGATCAGCACAGAACATTCTCTCTGGCCAGCACATCTTATGAAATAACTCTGTCCAACTTTGATAGAATGCTCAACTACCTTAGATTCTCTAAGGTAGTGTTCTTACCATGTGGTTCATGACCCCCTGGGGTCCTCGAATCCCCACTCAGGGGTTCTGTAACTGCTTAGAAATATAAATTAGATTAACAGATTAATAAAGTATATATGAATAAAGAAGAAAATGTACAATTTAAAATTTCAAAACGTTCTACAATTGTGAAGGAATTTGAAAATGTAGGTTAAAAATTAAGGGTCGGATTTAGATCTTGTTGGTAATGGTTCCTCCGTCCCTTTTCTGTTGGATTCCTGGCCTGCCGACTTGGCAGTCCACCTGCTTTATTTAGATGCTTGCGTGTCTATGGACGAAATATCGTCGGAGTTCCGTCATCTCTGTCAGATTTTGTCACCTGCGACGACAGCGCTATAGGGCATAGCGGCTGTCGGAGGAAGTACTTCCACTTTGTCCGCCGAGCCAATCACAATGTGCCTTCCCGCCGACGCAACTGTGGCGGAGAAACCTCTATACCTGAGTTGGTGGATTGGAATGGCTATAAGGCAGGAACACACCTTTTCTCACTTTTATACTTCCTTCACTGCCATTGACCCGATCTTCCAAGTCCTGCCTTGACCATCAAGCAAATCAACCCTGTCCTCTTTTACCTGCTACCTTTTGACTTGTCTGTTAACATTTGCACTGAACTCGTGCATTTTTAAATCTCTCTTACAAGCAATAGCATAGCAATATGGAATGCATATGTGTATAATGTTGACGTTTAAGAACTTTTAAGAAACACAACTATATAATCATATTGTATTTCTAAATTCGGTGCAAGCTGCCTTAAAAAAAATTAACACACAAAAAGGACATTAATTCAAAAATCTAAAAGTGATCAGGTGTGTTTAAATAAATTGTGTAAATTGCCAAATTAAAAACATATGCATTACACATCTTTGGGATAAGTGAAATGTACCATCATGTAGAAATTGCACTAGACAAGGTGTAACCTCTACTTTTTAAATACCTGTAAAATCAATGTCATTCCGAAACTTTAATTAGGTAATATATTTATCCATGTAACATTTCCCATTGTCTAGTTCAATTCCTGTATTGCATCAGAATTGACTTGACAAATTGTTTCAGGCATTGTACATATGTGTTTATTCTTATCACTAATCAAGTAGAAATAAATACACCTGTATTAACACCATAAAAAAGATTAAACATCTATTTGTTGATGCAGGTATCCATTGTCATGATGAATGCTTGCAAATAAAATCAAATGACCATCACATACTATTTTAACCAGTGTATGCACTTAACAAAGCTGCCATTACAAATATCTGTTGTATTTGTAATGGTAAATAAAAATATGTACTTTACATTTTAGTCAGAAACATTGCTGGCAATCAAAGAATTGTGATGGAAAATGAATGTCAGGACAAACTAGGTGAAACCCAAATAGTGTTTTTTTTTATACCAATACGATACTTCTCAAAACAAATTTACACCAATAGTCTCTGGTGAAATGCACTGTTTTGCCGTATCACTAAACTTGTTGCCTATTGAACTGCCAAGCAGAACCTGTTATGTTATGTTATAGTGTTTTATAAAGCGCAACAGCTGCCCCAGCAAAGGGGCATCCCGACGCTGAATGGAAAAACTGACAGACGGCAGAGTTAACACCAACTAGTTTGTGGGGAAAAGAAAAGTCTTGTTGGCCATCCTAAATTGCAAGTAGTTATTGAGTCCATGAATATGCGCAGGAAGTGTGTTCCATAAAGTGGCAGCTCTATAACGGAAGGAGCGGCCACCGGCCCAAACTCTTCGTATCCGTGGAACCACTACCAAATGCTGGCCCTGTGACCGCAGGGGCCTTGATGGAACATATGGTGAAAGAAGGTTGGCCAGGATAGGAGGGGTAGCAGATTTCAAAACCTTAAAAGAGGTACATAAGGCCTTAAATTCAATACGCCTGGCCTGGCCACGGGTAGCCAATGAAGACGATGGATGGCACTAGACACAGAGCAAAACTTGCTCAGGCCTAGGAGTGTTCTGGTTGCTGCATTTTGTGTCCTTTGCAGCCTCAGAACCTCTGCTTTGTTGGACCCTAAATAGAGGGAACAGGCATAGTCAAGCCTGGACAGAATCATCGCTTGGATGATGACCTCATGTGTAGAGGCATAAAAAAAAAACAGCAGTGGTCTGAGCCCCCGTAAAAGTCCAAAGCAGGTCCCTGCTATTTTTTTGGTTTGGACTCGGTGGTTTAAAGATGTGTCCAACCAGACCCCTAAGTTCTTTACCACTTGTTTGGGGGACTGGGAGATGCCCAGAATAGCTGGCCACCAAAGGTCACTCCACAGACCATGGTCCATGCCTACCAACAATACCTCCGACTTGTTGGAATTCAGTTGGAGGCAGTTAGCAGTATTCCACTCGGCCACTGCCGCACGTTCACCCTGAAACTTAAGGGCGCCCTGCTCTGTGTTATTAGAGAGTGCTACAGCTAACTGAGTGTCGTCAGCATATGAGGCCATGGTCAAGACCTTACTCATGGCTACAGCAGCCAAAGGTTGAACATAAATGTTAAATAGTATGGGGTTAAGGGAGGAATCCTGTGGCACCCCTTGTCTGATGCAATATTCACTAGACACAAACCGGGGGGCAGATACCGAGAATGACATCTCATGAAGAAATGAGGCAAGCCACTCCAATGCCAGACGTGTAATTCCTACCTCCGCAAGGCGTCTCAGCAGAATATCATGCAACACCGTATCAAACGCGGCGCTCAAATCCAACAGGATCAGTGCCATCGTTTGCCCCTCATCCATGGCTGACCAAAGATGTTCTGTTACAGCCAGGAGAGCTAACTCCATGCTGTTACCTGGCCTAAAACCATTTTGAGAGTGATCCACTATATTATTAAGGGCAAGAAAATCCGACAGGAGGGAGTTCACATATGCCTCTGTGGTCTTTGCTGCCCAGGGAAGCAGAGAGATAGGGCGATAACTTTCTGATTTTGTTGGGTTAAGCGCAGGTTTTTTAAGTAACGGAATTACTTTAGCCTGTTTCCAGGCCCTGGGCACCGTAGCTGTACTAAGGAACCTATTGATCACCAGATTTAGAGAGGGTAAAATAGTCGGCAGTACCTTCTTAAATTGTTCAGGTTTGAGAGGGTCGGCAGGATAGCCGGACTTGATCGTACTACACAGTACTAGCAGCTGATCTGCCGAGATCGGAGGAAAGATATGAAGAGTGTTTAGCCGTTGACAACAATGTGTCCCCGGTAAGTTACTGTGTGTGGTCGGGAAAGAGCTATAGATATCGTCCACTTTTTTAACAAAAAAGTTGGCCAACTCCTCGCACTGCTTATTGTAATTGATGGTAGACCCGGCGCAGGTTTTCTGGGACTGCAAACTGGCAAGTACAGAGAGCATGCTCTTAGAGGGCTTATCACTTTCACGGATTTGGTTGGAGAGAAAAGCTGCCCGTGCCTGGTATATGGCTTTATTATAATTTTTAATTGTTGCCTGATAGATGTCCTTGGCTGCTGGGCTGAAGTCTCTTCTCCATATCCGCTCAAGTTTCTTACACCACTTGCGCATATCAGCGAGTTCAGTCTTAGATGCACTGACCATTTCATGGGGATTAAACTGTCTAATGGATGCCTAATCCATTCTGAGGAGAATAGCCTATGTGCCTCATTGGTGTCCTCTGGCAAATCTGGCCGGGTGGCCAGGAGAATAGACTCAAATTGATCCCAATCCAATTTGTGCCAGGGCCTTTACAGCAAAGTCAACTGACCCTCGGATTGGGCAGGGATGACTCCATGAAGAAGCATAGATACCAAAAATTGGTCGGTCCAACCCATCCTTATGAGTGCACGCATTGTGATTTGAGGTATGTTAGTGAAGACAGGATCCAATAAATGTCCCGCACTATGCGTAGGGCCTGCGACCAACTGCAGCAGTTGACACGCAGCAAAGTCGGCTACAAAACTCACTACGTCAGTGTCCTCATATATTATCCAAGTGGAGATTCAAGTCCCCCAACAACGTAAAATTAGCGGTATTGACTGCCAGTGTGTTAACCGTATCTACAATGGCCTCCCTAAAACCTGGGGAAGGCCCTGGAGGTCGGTACACAGGGAGCCCAGACATAGTATGATTCGGGCTTAAGGTGACCTTAATATGTGCACTCTCACAGCTGGTAACCGACTGTTGAATGAAAGAGCATGGATAACAAGATTTAAAAATTATTGCTATGCCCCCCACCCTCTCAATGCTCTATTCAGTGAAAGGATGCTGTAGCCCACAGGAAGAGCAAGGTCGGGTTCAGCTGTTGTGGCATCAGAGAGCCATGTCTCAGTCAGAAAAAGAACATCTGGGGAAGCCTCCTCTAACAGGTCAAAAATATTGGCATGATGTTTAACTAACGAGCAACAGTTAAGACTGAATATGCTCATATACATCCTAGGCTTGGACGGGCGATGACACAGGGGCAAAGTATGTGTGGCTTGAAAGCCACATAGTAGACAACAGAAAGGACCTTCAACAACAAACCCACAAGCCTGCTTACACCCACTTGCAAAAGTCCTGAGCTCTAACAGGTCCTCCAGAGTGTAGTTAAGAATATCACTCCTGGAAGAGACAGCATGTCTGGCATCGTACTGGCGCGGACTGGCGCAGACGGGCTTGCCTTTGGCGTGACGCCGGTGTGTCCGCTGTGCGGCAGCGCCATAGCTCTCTTTTTATCCAGCAGTGTAGCAGAGAGAGAAAGAAAGACTAGTCTGCCCCTTCCAAGATGGCCGACCCTAATCGTGCCACCGGAAGTGAGGAGCAGCACGGGCTGCGGTGGACCGGGGAGGAGAGCGACACCAAGGAACAATTAAAATGCGGTAAGAGTATTTATTTAGGAGAGTAAAACAGCACAACACTGCATGAGCCCAATTCCCCCTGATCCAGTGAAGCTTAAAAGGTAAAACAGGTGCAGAACGTAGCCCCACTCACACTCTACTGACACTTAGCAAATGACAGCTCCTCTGAAAGGGGCATCTAGTGGGCTGGCGGCTGAAGGCAAACCCGTCTGCGCCTGTCCGTGCCCGAATGGCGCCAGGGGCCAGCACCCCTGTTTTTTTTACTGAGCAGTCAGTGGTTTATACTTCTGTGGAATTGTGAGACCTGAGAGCGGTTACAGCCTCGGCTTGCCTCCATTCTATAACGGTTGATGAAGGTGTAGGGAGGTGTGGGCACTGTGATTTCCGTTTTCCTGCAGGCAGGGACGACAGACTAAGTGGGAAAGGTACGTGTAACACCTCGGACCCTCTGCTCTGCCTCTCCCTTAATTGCAGGTCCCTTAGCAAACACAGCCTTGAAATATATGACCTACTTATGGACCAGAAACCAGCGGGTTGTTCTTGGTGGAAACCTGGCTAAATGAACAATCTGCACCGGATGTCTTGTTGCTCTACCTGAGGAGTGTGCCATTCTCAGGGTCGATAGACTTGGGCAGAGGGGTGGGGGGGTCTCGCCGTGATTTTCAGGAAGGAATTCCAGTTAAAGTTGGCTAGAATTACGCTGCCTAGCTGCGATGCAGCCTTTTTCTGTCTGGTTACGAACAGCGTTAGTTCTATTGTAGGCCTGCTTCTGTATAGATCTCCTGGCCCGGCAAGAGCCTTTCTCAATAACCTAGCTTAGACATTGCCCCCTTATGTCATTCGCTACCCTAATTTTATCTTGTTGGGGGATCTGAATCTTCTTTTGGAGGATTTAGATAATAGAGATTCTCTGAACATGCTTCAAGGGCTTCAGGCTATGGGGTTAACTCATTTAGTCAACTTCCCGACTCATAACAAAGGTCATACCCTGGACAATATTTAAACTACCAGTATTGTGGTAGAAGCACTGCCTCCGGTGCCCATAGTATGGTCTGCCACTTTGTTCTCCCTTTTACCATCACGTACTCTTCAAAGACCTCCTTCCATCTAGGAAAGCGCTTGGCGCTCCCATTGGTTTGGAAATGGGACGCGTTAAGCGCCGAGGCTTTTGGGGATAAGTTGGTGTCTAGTATCCCAGTTCTGGGGACTGAAGTAGATATAGCTGAGGGGCTAGTCTCGCTCTGGATCAAGGAGGCACTTGATGCTATTGCTCCCTAGAAAACAGGTAAAAGCACCCGTAGAACTCCTTCCGCTAAATGGTTCTCAGTGGAACTGGCCCTCTTAAAAATGGACTGTAAGGGCCTTGAATGTCGCTGGAGGGAGAACTACCTTAATGAGAATAGGGTGCTTTACCTGGCAGCCCTTAAGATGTACCATCAAAGCATTAGGAGAGCACGTAGTGAGTTCTACTGTGAATACATTGAAGCTGCCAAAAGCTCCACTAAGAACATTTTCAGTGTGGTAAGAGAACTGTCCTCTTTAGATCGCGCAACTGCTACAGTGCCTGCCTCCACTGATTACTGCAATCAGGTTGCAGACTTTTTTATGAGCAAGCTTGATAACATCTATGCTGCCTTCCCGGAAAGTAGCAGGAATCATACACCTGCTCCTGCAATAGTGGGGTTAGGTAGGAAAAATTGATTTACTCTCTGCCTACCTGGAGTAAGTGAGGTTCTTAACCTTATGGAGGCAGTTAAATCTGGGTCGCCTCGTGACCCGATTCCCCCAAAATATGTGAGGCTAGGGAAAGAAGTAATTGCTCCAGTCCTTACTTCACTTCTGAAAACTTCTTTTAGCTCTGGTGAGGTCCCTAGTAACTGGAAGCATGCCATGGTGGTGCCATTGTTAAAAAAAAAAGTCCCTCGACCCTGCTCTCCCAGAAAACCTTAGACCTATATCTATTCTACCCTACGTGGCTAAGATCGCGGCGAAACATCTGAACTGCCAATTGTCCCTATTTTTGGAAGAGGGACTAGTACTGATTGAAACTCAATCTGGGTTTAGACCCAAACATAGTACCGAGTCGGCTCTTCTGTATTCCTCAGAGGCTCTAAAAAGAGAGGCCTACGAGGGTAGAACTACTGCACTCATCCTCCTTGACCTCAGCGCCCCGTTTGATACGTTCTCATACGGCATTCTCTTAGAACGACTGCGGGAGGCCGGGGTCGGCGGAGTGATTTGGAGGTGGATGAAAAACTAACTTGAGAACAGATCTTTTCAGGTCCTCCAGCATCCTATTGAATCCAGAGTCTGTCTTTTGTCGCAAGGGGTGCTGCAGGGTTCGGCTCTCAGCCCTACCCTATTTAATATTTATATGCGCCCCATGGCAAATATTGTGCTGAGACATAGGGCAAAATTGGTATCATATGCTGATGATACACAGTTGATTGTTACCCTAGAGCAAGAGGAGGCAGGAATGGCTGCCAGGTTTAAGCCCTGTTTAGGGGAGCTTGCCAACTGGATGAAGCTCAGCTGCTTGCAGCTGAATGCGGGAAAGACGGAGGTGATGGTGGTGGGTAAGCAACCCTCCCTCTGGTCACGCTTGTGGTGGCCGGAGGAGATAGGCCCACCCCGTCCCCTAAGGCTAAGAACCTAGGAGTGTGGTTCAATGACTCCCTTTCATTCTCTGAACAGATATTAGCTGTGGCTGGCGCCTGTTTTGGTATTCTGAGAATGTTGTGAAAAATGTTGGACCTTCTCCCAGTAGAGGCTAGACGGACGATTATACAGGTCCTTGTTACGTCGCCTCTAGACTATTGCAACATCTTGTACCTGGGGGTGACCCAAAAAAACGTGCACATCTTGCAGAAGGTTCAGAATGCGGCAGCCCGCCTAATACTGGACATCCCTAGGCGAGCCCCGATTGGAGAGGCACTGAGGAAATTACACCGGCTGCCCATACAGGCCAGAGTTGCTTTTAAGGCCTTGTGTTTCACCTATATTATTATTATTATTATTATTATTATTAAGCTGTTTTATAGCGCGCACAATTACTCCAGAGTATCTGGTCCTAGCTTTCTAAACCCCCTTCTTCAGGCCTACAGACCTGAACGCTGCCTTAGGTCCCTAGGCACGGCTTAGCTGATCGTGCCTAGGGTGCGGAAGGTACGGGCAGGTGGGAGTTCCTTTGGATTCCTTGCGGCCAAAGCTTGGAATAACCTCCCTGTTGACCTAAGGAAGTGTCCTTCATAGACTGTGTTTCGAAAAAAACTTAAGACATGGCTCTTCCGCCTGCCTTTGAATGGCCAGAAATAGGCCAGAGGTAGCCGTCCCATTAGGGTGCCCCGGCTGCAGGGTGGGGGAGGTGGTCTAGGGTGCAGCTGCTATGTTCTAACCAGTGTTTAGCACAGGGACACTCCGTTGGAGTAACCATGCGCTCTATAAGCTGTATAAATAAATATAAAACCCACTTACCAATGTGAAGTTTGGAACATCCACTATATCATAATTACATTTTATGCTATGTCACATGTAATAGGGCTAGCCTTACATCAGTCACAATAGTGAAGGATCATCACACCTGACTCAATAAAGACTAGTGTGGTACAACTGTCCCTTATAACATAAAACAACCTGATGTATATTTGTTGTTTAGGCAGGCATGTGTCAGCTGAAATCAAACATTTGGTATTGAACAGAAATCAGATGTTATCCTTTTCCTTAAATTCATATACAAAACACATCATCATGCACCTTGTGCACAATTTACACCTTCAAGAACTCTTTTTCTGCATTGGACATTTGTCAAACTTAATGATGGCAAAATTAGTTGCTGTAACAAAAATTTGTTATTTAACATGTTCAACTCACGCAAGAACTTACTCATGCTGCTGTTGGACTTTCAACTGCCCATCAAAATCAGGATAGGCCACCACAAGTATGCAGGCAATTGGAGGCTCAGGGTGCGGCGCACGCCGCTCCCACGTTGGGAGGCCTTGCCAAGCTGGACTTTCTGCTGACTTCTTGGTCCAGCGTCGTAGGGCCTCCCACCTCTTCCGACCGTGAATGCTGTGCCGCATGTAGACCCCCAGGGTCTGCACTTTCTTGGCAATCCCCTTCCATATGTCCTTTTTCAGATGGCCGTTTAACTGTATGGATACAATCCATGAAAGAAAAAAATAATTGTTTTGTGACTTATTTGTCTGACTTGAGGTAACACATTTTTACTACATCAATCACAGGCTGTACTCAAGAGTTACTACACAATATATTTTAGTTTTTCATTTAGCCAAAATAATACAATAAATAAGACTTTTGTAACCTGTTTACTACCCTTATCCCTTGTCATTTCCTAAATTCAGAAATCCAGGCCAGTGACTCCAACTTTTTCTGCAATGAGAGCTACTTCTCATCAGTGAATATCTTTGTGAAATACTGAAGGCTAAACTAAAACAGGATGAAAACCTATAAGTAAAAAAAAGAGTCAGTCATGGTGAATGAAAACATAATTGTTGAGCCAAAATTGTTTGTAGTCCAAAATACAACTGGCCTCAGAAAGGTAAATGTGTCCAGAAAATAGTCCAAAGAGTAAATGATAGTCACACACTGGAGTGAATTAGGTTCGGTCTCTGTTGGTGGTGGTCTCGTCTTCTGCTCCTGGTCGACTGTTTGAATATGGCTAAAGCAGATGTAGTTGGCCCAGATGTAGTTGACCACAGAAAGGTGAAGCTGGCGCCGGAAAAGTCCTGCACATATGGGTTTAAGTGTCCTGCAGCACCCCAGTCAGGGAGCCCACATTGGAGTTGAGATTCTCCATCTGTACATTGTGCTCCCTCTGCAACTGCTTCATTTCCAGGAACTCTGTAAGGACCTGACCCTTCACTTTTTTGACTGATGGAGGGATCCCAAGACTTGGTTGATGGTGGCCTGGATGACAGTGATCTCAGTGGACTCATCATGCTGGCCCACAGAATCCCTCCCATGACCCCTACCTCTAGTATAATGTGCTCTTGACCTAGTGTGCCCCATCCCACTGGTTCTTGCTGAACTGGAGGTGGTGGTGGTGTTGTCTCAACAGCAACCAGAACTGGGGGGCAAAAGATTGGTGTGATGTTTCTTTGGACATAATAAACTGAGGTATTCATAAGTGGAGATGTTGTAACAGCTGGGTTGGGAGACGCAGGTGTAGGCCAAGTGAGACCCACTAGAGCCGTCTGCCCAGGCAGACTTGATGGACCAGGCCTCACCTCTTTATCCGGGCTTTCTGGAGTGCAGTCCTCCCTGGAGGCTTGATCCTTGAATGGAGGTATCCTGAGTGACAGAAGTTTGGCTTCCTGCTCTGGCTGTTGGACCTATTATGAATGTAAAATAAAAATATTTGCTAAAAGTGTGGATTACACAAAACAATGTAGCAACTTCAAAGGGAAAAGGAATTAAATGTTAAGATTAGACTGTTCAGTGGAATTGTAATTTATTACATAGACAGTTTATATTTCATACAAAACTACTTCAAATAAACAGGTAAGAAGATGTCCAGAAATAAAAAATAAAAAGAAATATTAAGTATACATGAAATGTAGCAAGCATGCAACACAATACAGTAGAGGAGAAATGTGAAAGTAACCATTCCAAGGCCATTTGATTTGTGCAACTAACAACATCAATTCAATTACATGCCAAGAAAAGGACAACATTCAAAACAATTTCCAAAAGAGAGCATTAATAGAGACTGATCATTGAATGGCACTTTACCATATGTGAAAATATGATAGAAATAGGAGAATGAGCAAAATTAAATGGCAATATTATTTTCACAAAACTGAAACAAGGCGTCATAGTAGTTGTAGGTATTTCAATGAAACATTAACAACACTAGCAAAATTGTAACCTGAACATATCTTGTGAAAATCTGCATTAAAAAGAGAACAGACATTTACTATGTGAAACACATATCTGTTATTTGGAGTACAAACACTTACAAGCATTATTACATCACATGAAAAGGCTATTGAAACCTGTTGCATTAAATACAACTCAATGCGTTCATCCAAATAAGGCAAACAAGATGTTACTGATATATTTAGGTTTCTATGTAAAATAAAAAAAATGTGCTGAATACATTAGCAACAGCTAACTTTAAAGCAAACAGGACATTTAGGTTTAGTGACACATTGAAAAGTATAGATTACCAGACTCCACTCCACCAGGGATTCCTGTCAAGCCTTCAGGATGTAGGATCTGTAAGGCCTTCTTTCTCAGGGAATGACTTGTAAGGGGGTTCTGGGAGCACCACCACCAGTTCTCTGGGCTTGCAGGTGATGCTTTGAGGCCAGAGAACTCACTCTCCCCCGCAGTTCGTTCCACCTCTTCCTAATTTTCTCCATTGCGTGCAGGTTGTTTGCTACAGAATTCACTCTGGCAACTATTCTGGCCCACATTTGCCTTTTCTAAGATAGGGGTGTATTTTGGACTTGGGCTCCAAACAGTTGTGGCTCTACTCTTATGATTACATACACCACGACTGAGAATTCTCCCTCCGTAAAATAGGGATTTTCCCCCTGCCATTATGAGATGATAAACTTAAATGATTGTTATAACCCAAAAGATAATAAGTAACAAAATGAACAAGTAACAGGGAAAGAAAAAAAATCCTGACTTGACCGAGAATTCGCCATGGGACAATGTTGAGCAGATTTGGAATGGCAAAGGATCATGGTCTGAAACAGATTGTGTTTTATAAGTTTGTGTATAGGTGCAAATAATTAGCCAAAACATATCAGGTGTGAGATGCTGGCATCCAGTCTACAGCAGTAGTAGAAGAATGTGAGAGGGACCCCTTAACGTTATCAAGGGAATTAAGGTACAAATACCGAAGACAAGAGAGATTCCCTTGACCCAACACACAATTATTAATTGAGAAACAATACTTCACAGTGCACTAAATTATTACATACTACATAATATATTACAATGATACTTTATTGTTTATTTTTTTTTTAAAAAGGAAGAGGAAAGTATCGTATTATACAGAAGAGCCAGAAAGATTTATTGTCTTGAAAAAGATGATGTGATAAACGGAAAGCCATCGAAACGCGTCAACGCTATTCAGAATACAATCTAAAGGATCGACACCAATGTGTGAAATACAGATTGAATCATTGTATTAACCAGGGTGTCCTTGAAACCTAATTTGATGTACATGGGTATTTGACAACCAGTGTGTCATACATTTTGTTTATGTCTCAATTATGCAGGTCATAATTGTTTTGTGTTAGTAAGGATTTTTTATGAATTATATGTTTTTAATGTATTGAGTAGTGATTGGTTCTATTGTGCCATTCGTGTACTCTAATGAAGGTTTTTATCTGGTACATAACCAATTTTGTGTAAGGAAAAATTTCCCTTCCTTTAAAAAAAAAATAAAAATAAATAAAGTATCATTGTAATATATTATGTAGTATGTAATAATTTAGTGCACTGTCAAGTATTGTTTCTCAATTAATATTTGTGTCTTGGGTATAGGGAATCTCTCTTGTATCCAGTCTACAGCCACATGAATAGTCGCGTGTTGACCGCGTTCCACAACGGAATCACTCCGTCAGCAACCTACCGCTAGAACACCACCAGCACAACTGTGAAATCTAAATAGGCTTGGTGCAACCACACTACCCTGATGGCTATTCACGTAGCAGAGGAGTTTGCCGATTGGCAGCTGTAAGCTGCGTATGCGGCAGTAAACACACTGTCGACGCGGATGGAGATTAAGATTGCATACATCTAAATAGGGCGGGTGGGATTCCGTCAGCTTGACGGAGTACTTGGAACTACTGCCACGATGGACCGCCAAGATTTAAATCAGGCCCTCAGTTAGTATTCTCAGATTGACTCGCCAAGTGGTGCAGGTGCATCAAACAGAATATAGCATGGACAATGAGTGGCCTCAATTCAATTTAGGAGTGCTCCAACCTTCCTATTTAAATTATCATTTTGTTTTTTAAATATTTGTGAATTAAATTAAGTATTCAATCATTTGTGTATTTGTTAGATGATTGCTTGTTTCCACTGGGTGGAGTGGTGTGGCTCAGGCGGCAGACCCGGAAGCAGAGAACGGCCCGGGATCAGGGTTCAATTCCCGACGCGGCAGGGTCGTGGACCAGCGTCAGAGGACTCGATAATTCTCGCCTCGGTGCCTACTCTAACCAGGGATCACACTCGGCAACTCTGGGCATTAGCTTGCCTCATCTCTACAACGGCCCCCCACATTCGCCGGGGATGCCTGGTTTCACCTTGGAGATACCCAGTAGGGACCATCTCACAGGGATAGCCAGGACGGGTTCCCCAGTGGTCTACAGCGCCACGACGCCTCAGGGCAGCAGTGCGCTTTACAAGACACATACATTACATACATTACATTACATTTCTGCATTTTTTTGTCGGTTGTTTTGTGTCAAATCAACAAAAATGCTTGGTACTGAGTCCCTGGCTTTCAGTAATGGCTAATTGGGGATCCCAAGTTTCCAATAATGATTCATTTGGGGTTCCTGTGTGCCAGTTTTGATTAAGTGGGGGCCCTCAAAAGTCAAAAAGGCTAAGAACCACTGCTCTAAGGGTTTAATGTCCAGTCCTGTGCCACGCATGAGAATTATCTGTGGTACAGTTTTCCAGTACGGCTTGAGTACAAGAGCAAAAGATTGGTGCAGATGCTCAGTATTGATGACAAACATATGTAGTGTTATTCATGCAAGTTTCTTCTTGCTCAGTGCAAAAGTGATGAAGGGGTGGCCCGTTTAGTTGACCAAGCTGTTACACTTTTCAGATATTTAAAAATATCAGTTCAGCTTTCAGTATAAACATCCACAGCTAGGGCACTAGGTAACTCACCCCAGAGATCCTGAAGGTGCCCTTAAGCCCAAATTTTGTATTGCAGCGGTTCCTGAGGTGAATCGTACCAATGTTTCCAATCAGGCTCCTGTTTCCCAAAGTTTAGGCTCCATTGAATTATTATTTCCAATTATAAAATTATAGCCTTAATTGAATCTCTAGTTTTAAACTAACTAAATGTAAATAAATATAATTGCTAACCTTAAAGTAACCCTTATGCCAAATGACATCAAAATAAATAATTATCATTAACCGAATTCTAACATTAACAGTAACTGTTAATTGACATGTGTTTAAATGGAATATTTTCCTTACTGTAGCCATAATACTAACCCTAATCTTAATTTAAATTAAATAATGTATGTGTCTTTGACCTAATTCTAACCTCTAATTTAACTTCAAGTAAGTTAAATAATTAAGAACCTATCACTACCACTAATACTGACTTTGTGTTAATGAAAATATTATTTAATGTAACTAAATAATTACCCTACCCCCATTACTAACCATAATACTTTAATTCAGTTTCATTTACATTAATTAAATTAAGTTGTTATGCCTACCTTAACTATAGGATTAACCCTAATCTATTCCCTTATTTATATAGTTTCGCTAATTTAGTAGTCTTACTCCACCCCTTGCGGTAACACTAACCCAATTATTCTGTTTCAACTGTTTAACAATATTGTTAAATGAACAGTTACCCCATAAATATATTACAGTACCGGGAAATTTACATAAGCATTTGCTGTACTGATCCTGAACAAGGTAGAGCCTTTCTAATGGCAATCTCAGGGTTTTACGTTTATATAGTGCTGTTGATGAAGTAAGCCATCTAGTTAGTAGTTGTGCTCTTAAAGAAGCCATACCACAGTTGTATTGTTATGTATTTTTCTAAAGTGTTAGTTTACTACTGAGGTGGCGTTTTTACAGAAGCGGTAGATGGGTCATGACAACTTATTGACTGGAAGATTCGCTAGATTGTTCAGGTCTTCTGCGATGCAAGAAGAGTATGGCTTTTGTTTACAAAGTGAAGAAGTGCATTTAATGTATTTTAGAAGGGCAATCTGCCACTTTAGACAAAGCGGAAGTGTACCT
This sequence comes from Lissotriton vulgaris, assembly GCF_964263255.1. Lineage (NCBI taxonomy): Eukaryota > Metazoa > Chordata > Amphibia > Caudata > Salamandridae > Lissotriton > Lissotriton vulgaris. Next base: position 619,290,721 of record NC_141693.1, read on the forward strand.
CACCACCTGTCTCCTCTTGTTTGAGGTGTATTTTGTTAGGAAGGATGGTGGACCAGTTTCAGTTATATTTTCTTTCCCTCATCTTTTTGAAAATATCATTTAGGATTGAAACAAGGATTGACTTTATGCTCATTGCTGGGTGAAGTTGTCTCTAGAATATATCCAGCAGGTTGTCTGATATATTGAATACACTGGAAGAGTACTAGTGGCTTGCAGTAGTTGGAAGGATCATCTGGAGTGATTTTAATTTAAAGTGCTGGAGATTACTGGGGCCGCTTTAATAGTGGCAGTAGTAGCGGCAATGGAAGTAGTACCACAAGTACTACTAGCATTAATGGCATTTGTAGAGAGTTTATCTGCCATATCGAGTGGACATAGTACACAGTGAATTCGCCTGTAGAATTCCTACAGTGAAGAAAAGGCTTAGAATGATTTTTTTTCAAAACTGGACAAGCCCAGACAGTAGGAGCAGATTGAAGGGACGATAACTCCACGTGGTTGTGTGGCTGCGGAATTGGGAGTGGATCATGAGACTAGGATCTCAGCATATGGGGACATATGCTAGCAGCTTATTGAACAACAACGCTCAGTTTTTTCCCATAGATGGACTTGTCCAGAATGTAGAGCCTACTGACATGAACTACATGGGCTGTTGGTCCAGTGGCAGCGGTCCCACCTCTGGGAGTGAGGCAGGGAACAGCTGAAAAACATTTCTTCAGACTTAACAGATGTTTTAGCCTTAGAAATGTAAGTGCTGCTATCATTTTAAAAACTGTTTGTGTTGCTGACTTGTGACTTTGCATTTTACAGTGCTAACTTTTGCTATTTGTTTTGTAGGGGGCGGTTGAATGTGCTAGCAAATGTGATTCGAAAGGATTTGGAGCAGATTTTTTGCCAGTTTGACCCAAAACTTGAGGCTTCTGATGAGGTAAACGTTTTCTGCCTTATTTGTTCCTTCCTGTGAACACATTTCTTTTTTTGTTTTTTGAAAAACCTTTATTTTAACATTCAATAAAAATACAAGCATGGGCCTACAACCGCGGGGGCCGGCCGCTAGACAAATTAAGACCGCCGATATCACAGTACGACACAGCTCATCAGCCGACAACCCAGAGGTCCGGCAGCGATTCAGGATAAAACTTGTATTAGAATGCACAACTGGGTTCTGGATGAGACAGAGGTTCCATTTTGTATTATATAAGAGAGGATCAGGTGCCATACAATCAAACAGAAGAATGCGGGGTACAGGGTAAGAGACAGGATATGCATGTAATAACCGCTATAATGGAGCATTGGCGCCAAAGCATATAAATCGGTGCAAACGACAACACAATAGACATTCAATGTTGCGCCAGTTCTCTGGGCCTGCCCACCCGGGAATCAGGATATCATAGAAGCACAAGCACTAAATACAAGCACACAATAAGAATCCAAATGATTCGTAGCTATACTGATCCTTTAAAGAAAGAAAGAGAAGGAAAAGAAAGGCCATAGAAAGAAAAAAGGCAAAATAAAAAACCCTTTCCAGCCCCCCACCCTGCACCCCTGCAAATGGTTACAGCCTGACCCCACTAGCAGCGTGCCTGTCGCCCCTAATAACTAAAACCCTAAAGGTAGGAAAAATAATGGAGGAGGGCTTAACCAATTGGGCTCCCAGCCCCTTTAGTCCCCCCGCCAGAAACAGCCACCCCCTATCACTAAAAGACAAACTTATGACAGCACTATAGAAGAAATTAGAGGGTACCGTGATACACCGCCCAGCCTCTTAGATCAAACAGTTGCAGGTCGAACACTTGTGAAAGCCACTCCAACCCTTCCCGACCTAGTTGATCTTAACCTTGGCCCTTCCGAACAAGCACACGAACCCCCCCCAGCGAGACCCAAAGGCACACAAAGAAGTAATAAAGGAGAAGAGAGTCATCAAGAATCAATCCATGGCGACTCGCAGGCAGTGAGTCCACAAAAACTTCAGACGCAGAAGAACTCTCCCTCCTAGATGAACAGTCCCAATGTATCCTGCACAGGAGTCGTAGAGTCACCAAGAAAGGAGAAGATGACCACAAAATGAATGGAAAGTCACAAACAAAAGTCTCCGGGAGGGGAACGCCTTTTGATATCTCCAGAGTCGATAGTGGTGGAAGGTTCGGCATACAATGACATCCTCGGGAACACCGTCCCCCAGGGCACCATCCGATGGTTCCAATACTTGTTTCCTCATGGGGTTCTCGCACGGAGTCAAAATGGCCGCGGTTTGAATGGCTGCAGATTCCTGTTCCAACAGTAAGGCTGGGTCTGGTTCCACCAGGAGCATCTCAGATAGGCGCGTGTCCAATTTGCTCAATAAGACATCAACATGTGAGCGAAACGCCCACATTTCTGCCAGTATTGACCTCAGCGATGGCTCATGCACGTTCGATCCATAGTCACATGCCCGACACCAATCGCAATCACCTCCCCGGGTAAATCTGGCATCCTCGGGGGGACAAACAGGATCACGATTGTGCAGATGCGGAGGGTGACCGGTCTTTATTCGCAGCCACGGTCTACCCGGTTAAGGCCGCAGGCCAGAGACCCCGAACCACCGAACCCCGGCGGGCCCAATACTGGGTCCGCTTGACGGGGACCCCCACACGCAGCCAGCAGCAAGCAGAATCACTCCTCCATCGATGCTGAGCAATAGAAACGATCGCCGCCAAATTCGGGCTTAAACAAAGCCTCCACTCCTATTGACCGGACCCAACCTGGGTCTCCCGGCCGATATTGTTGCACTGCAGCCAGGCTGTGAAAGTACTTGAGGCCCTGGATTCACCGCTGGAGTAGGCTGCAAACTTCAACTTGATGGAACTTTGTCAAACAAGCCGATAAAAGTTTCCGGATTTCACCATCAGAGTGCAGAACAGTTCATGCACACACTGACTAGGCGTAAAATCAGGATAATGTACAGGATATTGTGGCGGGTTATGGAGGTCGGCGGAGCCGGGAGCCTAAGCAGCCATCTTGTTTGCTGACGTAGCTCCTCCTCCGTGAACACATTTCTTGTTGATGAGCATTTGTGCAGATATCTGTCCACCCAATCAGGCCTAGTAATTTGTAATAACGTCATGGAACTCAACATGGTTACAGTGACATTGAAAGATTCAGAGGTTATCAATGCTCTTTTTATTATATCACCTCAAAATATTAAGGGGCAGATTTACAAGCCCCTTGCGCCGCTTTTACGCCGCCATTGCGTCACTTTTGTGACGCAGCGGAGGCGCAAAAGATGCGCCATGGTGCGGGGTATTTACTACGTGACGCATCTCCCAGATGCGTCACGTTGTAAAGCCCTGCGCTAGAAGAGGCGTACCATCGAAGGGGGAGGCGTTTCTGCGCAGGAACGCCTCCCAAAAGTGGCTGAGTGAAATCTACAAGATTTCACTCAGCCACTTTGAGGCCCATGCTGCGTCAAAACCCTGCGCCTGCTTGAAGCAGGAGTAAGGATTGACGCAGCATTGTGCACATAGGGCCCCGCTGATCATTGCTGGAGCTGCGACGCAACTCAAACAATGCGACGCTTTTACGGCACAGATGTGTGACGCATTTGTGCTGTTTTTGCCACATGGTGGTCCGCATTGTAAATGCGGCGCATCAAGGGTGGCAGAGCTGCGGCGCACAATTACTGGTGCATCCCTGCCGATATGCAGGGATGCGCCAGTAATTGTAAATATGCCCCTCAGTCTCTTGCCAAAATCTAGCTCACATTTCCCTCAAAGTCACTTGTCTCCAAAGATTTACTTAGCCCTTCCTCCAAATGTTTAATCTTGTAAATAAGCATTCTACATTGCCATTCCACTTAAAAATTAAAGCACCCCATCGCAATCATTCAATAAAATACTTTACTCAACACTTTTATATAGAAAAGCCCACTCTTCCTATGCTTTACCTTCAAATTCACACTAAGACTTCCATTTTGTTTGACAGAATCGCTGCTTTCCAACCAGTAGCCTGCCATTTCCTTCCACACATTTCAATTTTTAAACATTGCAACACATAGTAGTAAGGCTTTGGCCTGTAGTAGCTGGTGGTGGGTAGAAGCATTGAAAGGCCTCAAAACAGAACTACAGTAAAAACCAGGAAAAAAGGAACTTTTGAAAAGTTGCCATTGCTTTCTTTTTAGTTTTATGCAGAGCATAAGGCTACCCTTCAGAAGTGACAGTGCATGAGTTGTAATTCAACAGATTTCAAAACCTTTTGAAAACTGAAGGTGAAATGTCCCTACAAAGTATATTAAATAAGTTAGAAATGTATTAAACAAAATGTATCCACGTGTATAAGGGAATCAACCTCAATTAGTATAAAAATCCATGACGATCAGTGGTTAATTTGTAAAAAAATAAGTGCCGGGGTTTTCATCAGGAGGCAGCTTGCACCAGCCCATTTATCCTGTTAGCGTCGCCTAAAACAGAACCAACTACTAACCTTAAATGGGGAAAGGATGTGGCTTAATGGCCGAATCTGCCAACTTAGGAGCTGCGGAACCAGGTTTGAGTCTCTGCGTCGGCTCAACATCCTGTGATTCTGGGCAAATCACCTAATGTCCTGTGCCTAGCAAAAATGAGTGTTTCCTTAACTGGTACTCACGAAAAACGCTCCAATTGGATTGAGTTCACGCTATAAGCACTGATGTTGATGATTAAGTACTGGTCCTGAGCACTGGAAAACTCGGCTTAAATTAAGCACTGAAGGGGATGCTGGGTATAAAACTGAATACATGAAAGGTGGCTGTCTCTATAAGGAGATTCAGTGGCTTCAGCTATTGGATGTTGTCACCTGTATAGCACTTAAATGGTCTGCCATCGCCACGTCTACCTTGCCGCTTCCTGAGCAGAAAAATTCACCCCAGAAAGCTCATTATGAAGCCTGCTCCCAAGACATTATAGATGAAGTTTTCTACTGCTGAAAGTGCCTATTTTCACTTTTGTCTTTAGAAATCGCTGGTAGGAAGCTGAGTGGGGTCAGGAGGTTCAGGTACTCGGTCATGTTAAACTGCAGGCGGATGCTGCAGGACGCCATACTGCAGGCAGTTGCAGGTTGCAGTGTCAGCCAGCAGATACCTACATTAGAACAGTATTTGTTTTTCATGCTTAACATTACATCTCACACAGCTTAAGGTCGCATGAGAGGCTCACCATTCTGACACACAGCTATGAATGACACCACTGTCTTACTTCATCTCTAAGCTGTACTTTAGTCAGGAGGTTGGTGCAGTACCAATACTTTCCTTCCTAAAGAATCCAAAGACTTTTCCATTGGTCAGGGGGATACGTTCCTGAGCACACATGGACTCTGATCACCAACAGAGTCATAGGACAAAAATAATCTTCTTTCCAGTCGATACATCAGAGAAAGATAGGGCGTGTAGCAGCAAAGATACAGAAATCAGGAACATTTCTTTACCTGGCTTTACATGTATAAAGTCCACTCAAAATACCTTTAGCTACTGATGCTAATGAAGGACTTGGACACAGAAATGATTTTAAAAAAGGATACAAACAAGTAATCCTACAAATGAAGTTGTTACCACATATCCAGCAGTTTAATTATCTTGGGTCAGATCCATCCAGGATTCTCACTCTTTTTTTTTTTTTTTTTTACTATTGGTTACATAATGGGTAATGATGTTTGTGAACACAGGTTCATTAAAAAATGCTGTTACCAGTTTTGCAAATTTTCGAAAATAAATTCCAATATTATATGATAATATCATTGAGTAAACTACCAGAATGACTCGAAAAAGGGATTGAAATTATTCAGTTTGGTATCACATTTCTTTGCTCTGTACAGACTGCAAAGGTAAGGACCCCAAGTGGCGCTGCTGGTTTGTATTTTGTAGTTATGTAATGCGGATGCATTGTATGCCGATGTGGTTTCAGATGCTTTGACAGGCAAAGGACAAAAGATTGAGGCCAAAAAGAAAATGAAGTGTAGTGAGTGTTAGTCAAAAGGTAATTTAATGAATGAGAGCGCCCTTGTAGTCTCAACTTGACACAAGGTTTAAATAGTTGGTTTGCAAATTTAACTGTAACGTGCTAGGTGAGAATGGCCATAGTTACACAGAGAAAGGTGCTGCATCCCAAAAGTAGCATTACGATTAGTGTCAGGTAAATTTACCTATGGAAGTTATCATTTCAAAATCAGTTTTCTCTCTTCACCACTTTACCAGATTAAGTGTATTTAACTCCAGTACTCAAACCGGCTGCAGATTTTTCAACTGAATTTGCCATGATGAGTGGATGCCAACCTGATGTCCTGTATAGGGTGGTGAGTGAGTAGCTTGAGTTAGGGACAAGTTGGAGTCATGCATCTACTTTGGGCAGGGTTTGTGTTCTACTGGGTGTGATGTATCTTGTACCATCATTAATTCAGCAGCCTGGCTATTGATGGGAAAGCAAAACCAAAGGGGATGACGGACGGAGTGTTGAACATTGCAAGCACTCACCCCCAGTCAACTGCTCTGGGTTTAATCCATCATCAGATAAGTTGACTGGGGGTGACTGCAATGTTCAACACTCCGTCCATCATCCCCTTTGGTTTTGCTTTGTGGGCCCTAAATTGACATGGTATGCCAAGACTTTGGTCCCTTGCTCACTTTGCCACTGGATTTAAGATAGCCTGGCTTATAATGGCTGATTAGCCAGAAACCGGACCCAGGATGCTTGTTTCCGGTTCAGGGAAGACATGGCTTGGGAGTTTGGGCTAGACTATTCCCATGAGGCACAGGGTCAGACTGATTTGCATATGGCCATGTCTGAACTGGGGTGGCGGAGTGAGCTAAAGAATGATGATGGATTAAACCCAGATCAGTTGACTGGGGGTGAATGCTTGCAATGTTTAACATTCCATCCATCATCCCCTTTGGTTTTGCTTTATTGATGGGAAAGGCCATCTTGAATCATGTTGCTAACCTACCCCCCTTGAAATGAAATACACTACAATAATTATAGGAAGAGCCTGTTGCTGATGCTACTGTTACTGCTGTAGCTCTAAAATTATATTGCAGGGGGCGTGGCCAAGATGGCGACGTGATCGGACGCGCCTTGCCGGAGCTCCCGCCGACAGCCTGAATTAGCACCTGCTTTGGGCCCCCGAACGCAATTATCGGCGCCCGGTCTGTGAGGGCGCACCCCCGTATACGCGGGGAACGGCAAGAGATCGTTGGTCGGGGAACTGGAGCGGATTGGCCTGGCCGCCGGCTGGCAAGGGAAGTGAAGGCCGAGGTGTGTGGCGGGCTCCGTGGAGCGGAGGAAGCGGCCTATCCGGGCGACTGCCGGGGAGGCGGTCCGGAGTCCCCAACGTGAATGGGGGACCGTGCAGAGGCACCTGCTGGTGGGACCCGCGCCCAGGCGCCGGATTGCGGCCGCAGAAGTTTCGGCGCCCCATCTGCCCGCCATCTTAGGTGTGGTGGAGGTGCGAAAGAAGAAGCGGCGGAGATCACGTTGGAGAAGAGGCGCGGCCGCCGGCTGGTGTCCCTCCGGTGGAGAGGTAGTTTGCGGCAGGGTCCCGGTGGACAGTGAGCCCACAACAGTGGTGCGGACACTCCTGTGGCAAGAGCGAGGTGAGCCGCCATTTTGTTCCGGAGCGGACGGGCGCCCTTCGGCCCCGGAGGGCTGACAGAGACTTAAGGTGCCCCGGATTGCTCGCGGCTCCGGCCTGGGGAGAGTGGCCCGCGGGCGGCTGGAGCTAGAGGGGAGAGACAGGAAGCAAACAAGGGGGCTCTCTCGCGGGGACAGCTGGAGGGCCTGTGGCGCCTGGATTCGCCCGAGAGGGGCCGCCCCGCAGCAGAGTCCCGCGGGCCAGCCCCGGCGGCTGGGGCAAAGGATAGAGGCTGACCCCCCGGGGCCTCGAGGGACCGAATTCAGCTGCCCGTGGCTGGGGCCTTAAGGGAGGTCAGAGGCGCGGCTGCCTGGAGGCTGCGGGACCGCGAGTGGCGGCTTGGAGGGCCGGGGGGCTGAACAACTGTGGAGGCGCCTGGGGTTGTCCTGAGAAGAATATCGCACGGGCCCACGTCCGCGGGCCTGCCGTCCTGAGAGCGGACGAGGGTGGATCACTCGCCGCAGCGGTGGAGCGGAGAGAGCAGGAGAGGGGCTACATCACCCGGGAGACCTGAAAGTCTGGCCAAGACCCTGGGGTTGATCCGGTGTTGGTGATAAGGACCTCGTGGCAGGGATATAGCGGAGACGGAGTGTAGCGCAGGTGTCTGGCTCTGCCCGGGGGTGCCGGGGTTAGGGCCCTGAAGCAGACCACAGGACAGTGAACGGACCAGAGGGGGTGGTCATTCACCAGAGCATTGAAAGAGCGGAAGGAACGCGACACGCTGTGGAAAGTGGCAGTCGTGACTTAAGGAGGCGGTGAGGCCCTTCTCCTGAACTGGGGTGAAGACAGCGGCGAGGGTTGAGGGATCGTCGTGGCGAGTCCCGGAGGGGCCAAAGGCGTGAGGGAAGGCTACCCCACAGTACGCACACGGGGGAGATCCTAGCAGGCCCGCGATGTCTGCGGCCAGAAACCGGAAGGAGAGGACTGTCAAGGACCTCTTCGCGTCGACCCAGGTGAAACCCCCAGCCAAGGATATGGCATCCGGATCCCCAAAGCCCGTGGTGGAGCTTTCGGAAGGCAAAGTCCTGATAACAAAGGCCTTCCTGGAGTCTCTCTTCTCCGCCTTACGCGAGGACATCCAATCCCCGAAGAAGGAGTTCACAGACGAGATTAAGGAAGTCCGTAGAGGCATGGATGGTATTGGGGAAAGAGTTGCGGACCTTGAAACTAAAAGCTACTCCAGGGACTTAGAGATAGAAGGATTGCGCCAAGAGGTGGGTCGCCTTCATGACCAACATGTGGACTTGCAGGCTCATATGGAAGATCTTGAGAACCGCTCCCGGCGCCATAATGTCCGCATCCGGGGAGTGACCTTGGCGGAGGACACCAAAGACCTACTGGGTTTCACTAATGGGCTCTTCAATCACATTTTAGGGCGCCCACCAGAGGAAGAGATAAGGATTGACCGGGTTCATAGAGTGGGTCCGCCGTGTCCAACTAAGGGCCCCCCGCCTGATATCCTGGCATGTGTACAGGACTTCCGCACCAAGGAGGAGATTCTGCAAAAAGCCGGACATCTGCACCCTCTCCTACAAGGGACAAACTCCGGTCTTATATCAGGACCTGTCTGCCATTACATTGCAGAAGCGACGACTCTTCAAGCCGGTCACGGCCTTTCTGCAACAGCACAAAATTCCTTACAGTTGGGGACACCCCTTCCGACTGATGTTCAAAAAGGACAACAAGCTGTTTCAGCTGAGATCCCTGACAGAAGCTTGCAGGCTGTTGGGTATCGACCTTCCGGAGGAAATAGACGGGGAAACGGATCCCACACCGAGCAGAGACGATGGACGGCCCAAATGGCAGCAACAACGCAGGAGACGCCGAGCCAACAAACCTCCAGCAGCGGCAATCGAAGAGGGGCAGCGGGCTGCCTTGGCAGCGGTATCCTCCACGCCGGAGGCGGTCCAGCCCGAATGAGAGCCGAATCATGCCCCGTACTGAATTGGCGGGTTTGGTAGAAATGGCCCTGCTGTCGGCGGGAGACCGGGACTCGTGAGTGAGGTGCAGTCGATCTTCCCTGAGGTGACACTTTACCATTCATCTTTGGATGATGGACATTGACTATGAGTTTTTCAAAGGGGGGACAGTTGTATTTGTTTTGCTTCATGGTTGGGTGGGTTGGGGGGGGGGGGTTTCCGGATCTGAGTATGGCTGGGGTTGTATGTGAGTTACAAGGTGAGGATGGCTAGGGAGAAGCTGGGACAAAGAAGTCACGGGTGGTAAGACCGATTGCGGGACGGGCGGTGGCAAGTGAATGGGCCAGCGGTCTGTGCGTTGGAGCGAGTGAGAGGGATACTTCCTGATGCCTGTGAATGAGCTGTGCATCCTCACGCTGAATGTGCGCGGGCTTAACAACCCCGTGAAGCGCCGGGCTGTGCTGTCTCTGCTGGAGAACTCCAAAGCAGACATTTGTCTTCTTCAGGAGACGCACTTGCTGGCCAAGGATTGTAACAGGCTTAAGTCCCGCCACTTCCCGCCACAATTCTTTTCATCCGCGCTCACGAAGACAGCAGGGGTGGCAATCCTGGTGTCTCAGCGATTTAGAGGAAGGGTGTTACACAGGGGGACCGAGCTTAAGGGGTGCCTGCTGTCCTGCAGATTTTCAATAGGAACAGACACCTTCACAGTGATTTCAGTATATGCACCAAATGAGGGGCAGGAGACGTTTTTCCACCAGGCACTTAATGAGGCAGCCTCTGCACCCGACAGACACATCCTGGTAGGAGGGGACCTAAACCTAGTATTTGGCAACCTCCTTGCTAGATCAGCGCAGCGGTCCACGCAGGCGGGCACCCTTTCAGAGGGGGGAAGGAAAAGATTGGAAGAACTGGGGATGACGGGCTTGTGGCGCTGCTTTCACCCGGGAGTCCGGGATTACACATACTACTCCAACGCTCACTTGACTTATGCGCGCCTTGACTACGTCCTAGCATCTGCCTCGCTTCGAGCGCTAGCGTCCAGCGTAGACATAGGGGCGGCGGCACTCTCTGACCACGCACCACTTTCCGTAGTATTCACCTTTCCACCTACTGGGCGCAGCGCGCGCTGTTGGCGACTGCGCGATACTCTATTACATAGAAAGGAGGTAGTGACCAAAATAACAGGAGCTATAAATGACTACTTAACACACAACCGCCTGTCGGACACCTCCCTTGCGGCTCACTGGGCGGCACTTAAATCGGTACTGAGAGGTGAGTTTATAGCAATTGCGGCGGCGGAAAATGCGGAACGGGCACGAAAAAGGGAGGAGCTCTCTTCCTGCACGAAGGAGTTAGAACAGATACATCAACGGACTGAGGCGCCGAGAGTCTGGAGACCGCTGCGCCTGGTGCGTCAACAGTTGGCGGCATTAGATCAAGACCAGGCGGAATATGCAGCGCTGCGAGTGCGTCACGCGTATTACACAGGGGGTGATAGGTGTGGACGACAGTTGGGGGCGCGCTCTCCGTGAGCTACAACAGCGACACACGGTACAGGAGATCCACATGCAGGTAGGGGAGACAGTGACTGAAGACGGAGCCATAGCCAAGGCCTTTAGCGATTTTTACACCACGTTATATGCAGGGGCCCACCTTGACCCAGCAGATGGCACGGCATTTTTGGACTCAGTGTCCCTTCCGTCTTTGTCGCCAGATCAGTCGGAGCTATTAGAGTGACCGATTCGTCCCAAAGAAGTTATATCGGCGATCTCGCGCCTCAAGCTTGCCAAGGCACCTGTTCCAGACGGCTTCACTTCCATTTTTCATAAGACTTTCTGCTCCCAGGTGGCCCCGTTGTTGACCGCCCTGTTTAAATCTTTTTCCGATACCGGTGCTATCCCGCGGGATCTGATGGGTGCCACTATATCGGTTATCCCCAAGCCAGGGAAGGACCGAACGCAGTGTGGAGCCTATAGGCCTATATCACTCCTTAATGCAGATCTCAAACTCTATACTAGCATACTGGCGGCGCGGCTGGGTCCGTTCATGCAGGGATTGGTGGATCCGGATCAAGCCGGCTTTATCCCCGAGCGACAGACAGTCGATAACACGAAGAGGGCACTCCATTTGGTTGAGCGGGCCACTGGCAATAGACGCATAGAAAGCGTTCGACGGAGTCCATTGGCCGTACCTGGAACAGGTCCTCACCAGGGCGGGGCTGGGGGTTAAATTTCGCACGTGGGTCCTAAATTGCTACACCTTCCCCATAGCATCGGTGAGCGTTAATGGCTGCTCATCGCCCACATTCCCCATTGAACGCGGAACTCAGCAGGGGTGTCCGCTTTCCCCCCTGCTTTTTGCGCTGTACATGGAGCCTCTGGCACAGGCGATGCGAACGAACCCCAATGTACGAGGGATTAAATTTGGGGCATACATTCACACGATCCGCTTATATGCCGACGATGTCCTCCTCACCTTCGCCTCCCCTGCGGCTTTGTTGCTGGCCGGTGTGGCAGTCCTGGAGGCATTTGCTAAAGCCTCTGGCTTTAAAGTAAATATGGCAAAATCATTGGCCCTTGATCTCTCCCTGGAGGCACAGACACGTGCCTCGCTGGAGGCGCAGTTCCCCTTCCGCTGGGCAGATGGGGATACAGCTGGCAGCCACGCTGCAGGATACGGTGCGTATTAATTACACCAACCTCAGTCGCACTATTCGCACAGAGATGGAACGATGGCGGCATCTCCCGCTTTTCTGGCTGGGCCGGGTGTCAGCGGTAAAGATGACGATCCTACCACAGATCTTGTACATCTTTCGGGCTATTCTGCTCCGGCCCACTGAGGGCTGGATCCGCCGCACGCAGTCGGAGTTGGCGCAATTTGTATGGAATGGGAAACGGCCCAGGATTAAGCTGAGGTTGGCGATGCTCCCCTCGGAGAAGGGTGGCCTGGGCGTGCCGAACCTAAAACTCTACTATCAGGCGACCCAACTCTGGACCCTGGTGGAATGGAGTAAATGGGAGTTGGAACAACACTGGCTTTTTCAGGATCAAGCGGTGGCGGGGCGTCCGTTGCAGGAGGTGCCCTTCCTTCGTCGACACCACCGACCTCCCAACTTGTATGCCTCGTTCATCACGAGAGTCCCGCTTGTGATTTGGGATCAAACTTGTACCCTGCATGACTTGACATAATTTCCTTCACCCCTCACGTCCTTGTTAGAGAACCCTGATTTGGGCCCGGGTAGAGATGTCCGAGCATTCGCACGATGGCGCCCCGCGGGCTGTAGATGCCTCTTCCATGTGTATTCAGGGGACGGAGTGACGCCTTTCGAGGACCTCCGGAGAGACTATGGTTTGCCGGAAACGGAGCACCTTCAGTATCTTCAGGTGCGGCACTGGGCGCTCCACCCCCTAACCCGGGAAGAAGCGAATCGCAAGCTTAGTAAATATGAATATTGTCTTCTTTCGCGTTCCATTGACAAAAGACTCATTTCGGACATCTATCAACTACTCTTGGACACGTTTATAACGCAGGGCGGGTGAGGTGGGAAAGAGAACTGGAGCGGAGCTTGAGTAACAAGGAATGGGACAGTATTTACTACCGCGCTAGTATCACATGGGGTTAACTGATACCTTTACCAAATTAGTGACCTATTGGTACTATACGCCTGAACGTCTGCACAAGATGGATCGCACCAGAGACGCTTCCTGCTGGTGGGGCTGTGGGGAGAGGGGTACATTGACAAACTTACTGTGGGACTGCAGGCACATCCAGGACTACTGGAAAATGGTCCTAGACGAGGTGGACACGCACTTCGAGACGGAGATCCCACGATTTCCGGCCTATGTTCTGTTGGGACTTCCCAATGCCCTTACTTGTCCATTGAGAGCACGCAGGGGCCGACTAATTGCGATAGCGTTGGGTTCTGCTGTTCAGGTTCTGCTGGCCTTGTGGCGCACCACGCATGTCCCCACCCTCCAGGGATGGTTGGGTCGGCTCTGGTCGGTCCTGGGTATGGAGAGGGGGCTAAATATGCAGAGCTGTGGCGGCCCTTTCTATCCCTCTTGGCCACTGAATTTCGAGAGGTAACTTGCCCAAGGTATTTGCGCTTACTCCGCTTGTCTCGCACGGATGACTGACCTGTATAGATGTGAATGGTTGTATGTGTGGCACGGGACGCTGGATCCGGAACGGGGGAGGGGGTGGGTAGGTCAGGGGGAAGCTGTGGGAGGGGCGGGAGAAGGGTGGGGTTGTTCTTCGTTGTGGCTCTATGGACAAGGGGTTGGCTCCGACTGTCAGGACTACAGCTCCCGAGGACTATTGGTCGATGTGGGGGTACCCTACAGTGCTGTTTCGTTCATTTTGCCATGATAATCGGCAGCTTGCCACACTTTTTGTGCAACAAAACTTCTCTGCTTTGTGAAAGAGCCTTCCTTTATGAAATAAAAAGATTTAATACTAAAATTATATTGCAGTCGAAATATTGAACGTCACAAATATAGCATCCATAATAATAACCGTACCGCTTTATCACAAGCATAAGTAAGTGGATGTGAATCTAAGAATGGTAAATAAATACTTAGGGCCAATATTGTGGATGAAATATTTGTCTATATTTCAACCGCAGAGTAGTGATATGCAACATCTTCCCCTTAAATTCTCATCTACCTTGGGGAGGGTTCAGAGGGTGACCCTTGCCATTCTCACCCTGAAAGCAGATCTACACCTCATAGCTGGACTGGGAACCAAAAGCTGCCTGGCAATTTCTTCAGAAAAGCCCCTATACTGTTTATATTTGTAAATTGTATTTATGCAGTGCGTATTACCCCTGACATGGCATTGAAGTGCTTTGCAGCAAGTGGCACGCTACTCTGGAACCCACAACAATAGTTTAATAGTTAATAGATTAGTATTCCATTTTTTTCCCTGCGTGCATTAGTTTTGTTAGGTTTGTGCTCTTGATTCCTTGTGTGTTTAGTAGAGTTTAGAGTAGGGATGGAATGATGGGAAAAGAGGGAGATGTAAGTTGTTTTTGTAAGTAGTAGTTGTGTGTGCCTGTTACTTGGGTGACATGGCTAAAAAAGAACGGGAACGTTTGAGAGGATGTTTGGAAGTTCATAGTAGTCACGAAGGTTTGGAATGAGTCAGAGAGAGGAGGGATAAGACAGAGGTTGAAAACGCGTATTTGTTTTAAATATCAAGACTGAAAATAATTATACATACTTATATACAAATGATACATGGTTATGATTTAGTAGCTGGAGTAAAACGTTCTATATAAGTATCCATTTTTAAGCAGCAATATTTACATGGTCTGATGTGCACATATATCATGTGGTGAAGGATGCATATTTTTTTTCCCCCCAAATACCTGTAACTAATTATACATACATATATACTCATGACATTTCACAAAGTCTTTGTAGCAGGAATGAAGTCCCTCTATATATGCACCTCTATGTATATAGAAGCAGCAATTATGAAATGGTTTGGCATACACATGTACCCTGTGGTGTAATATACATTTTCCCCTTATATAAATGTATTTGCATAGTTCAGTGTACAAATGCAAATGTGTAATGACAACTTTATCTCTGGTCTGAGTATACTGTTGGAGTACCCTGTTGTCTTGTGAGTATAGTCGTCATATGTGGAAGAGCAATCTCTTGACTAGACTTCTGAACTGAGACAGTTGTCAGTGAATTTTGTGTTCGTGTGTAGCGAATTCCATAGTTTTGCTGTTTGAACAGAGAAAAATGTTCCACCTATGTTTTTTTCGTGTATGTATGAATTTTGAGGCGGGGAACCATTCTCAACCGTAGGTTACTCTGTTGTAAGTATTTGCTGAATTTCTTTGTGATGAAGACTGGTCCTTTGACATATATTGCTGTGTGTGTGATATATAGCAGCTTGAAAGTGGATCTTCTGGCACTGGTAACCATTGTAGGGCTCTCAAGGCAGGGGAGATGTGTGCTTGTGGCTTTATATGTTGGCTGAGTTTACTAACAGTGTGCTAAATTCTCCATAATCTTCTCATGGTTGACAAAGGTGAGCCGTGATACAAACCATTAGCGTAATCCAATTTTGATAGGACTAGAGAGATGGTAGCTTGAACAATGTTTTTGTTGTGAGAAACTCGGCTACCTTATCCACTTGTTCATTCAGTGAGATATTTTTGGTGGTGGTCCTAGATCGTCAGGCCAGGGGAATGAAAGGTAGGGTAAAAGGTTTTCCAGTCACCAGAGATGAGTATTTTAATTTTGGAGAAATTCAGTTTGAGTTGGCCCCCATGTCATCCATTGGCAACGGCTCGCAGGCCATGGAAGATTTTGATGTTCCAGTGCCCTTTAGTCTTTCCAATTTCAGCAGTATCTGCGTATCATCTGCATAGTTATAGCAGGTAACATCAACACGTTCGATCAGATCTGGTAATGATTTCATATACATGTTAAAAAACATGGGTGAGATTATTGAGACTTAAGGGACTCCTGCCTTAAAGCTGTATGGTTTAGAAGATGGAGGCATATGTATTATATTTGTTTTATTGTGTAGGTACAATGTGATCGAAGTGAGAGGCAAGCCCTCTAGTCAGGCTTTGTCAAGTCTTTAGATTAGTGTGTCATGATCCACTGTGTCAAGGAGTGTTGAAAGGTGCAAGATAAGAAGGGTAACAACCCTGTTCTAGTCTACTGTGTTTTTAAGGTCATCCCAGATAGAGCAAACACAAGGAGATGATGGACGGAGCGCTGAACCTTATCAGATACTCACCCCCAGTCACAGATCTGGGTTGAATCCATCATCATTCTTTAGCTGCAAATCAGTCTTGACCCTGTGCCTCATGGGAACAGCCCATCCCGAACTGCCAGACCAGGTCTTCCCTGATCTGTAAACAAGCATCCTTGGATCGGTTTCTGTCTCCCCCAGTATACCCTGCTTCCTGGGTGCGGGGGCAACGCCTGCCCAGGTGCAAGAGTTTCCTGCTGCCATAGCCCGACTCTTTGGGCTGTCTGGCCTCACCGGTGCGCCTCCTGGCCCCGCGGGCCCGACTGGGGGTCCTGTTTTGCCATCTCCGGTGGCTCCGTCCCCGGTGTCGCCAGCGGCTCCGGCACGGAACGCCCCCCCCAGGCCCCCCAAGGATCCGGGATCGGATCCAGATCGACGCAGGTTGACCTAGTGACAGCTCCACTGGCGCCGATCTCCCCGGCACCACTTCCGACATCGCACGCTCCTCAGGACGACGTCATCCCCAGGTTCAGCCCCGACCCGGACACGGTGCTGGATCGACGTCACCCGACGCCGATACCGACGCCCAATGTCCCTCCTCCTTATTTTGAGCGTGTTCCACAGACTTCGGAGGAAGGGGAGGACTGGGAGGAGTCAGAGGACCCTTTAGCACAGGACTATGCTTATGATCAGGACTGGGCAGAGGATTTGGGGAGTGGTCTTGACACCTCACCTGACCTTGGCATGCTGTCTCCTCCTACCGTGGCTACGGAGGAGGGAGCCAGTTACTCTGTGTTGTTACGTAGGGCGGCCGAGGCTCTCCACCTCAAACTCCCTACTGTGTCCGTCAGGACTAACCTCCTGACAGAAGTGCTCCAACCAGTGGCTACCTTTTCGGAGCCCTTGCTGCCCTTTAACAAAGCACTTTCTGACTTTCTATTGGGCATCTGGTCCAGGCCCATCACAGGGGCTCCTGTGGATAGTAATGTGACCCAACGCCATCGCCTGGCTCCGGGCGCCCCCTCTTCCTCACCCAACACGCCACCCCGGAGCGATTGGTTGTCCAAGCCTCTACGTCCCAAAGCGTGTTCCCTACCGTTCCACCGGATAGGGAATCAAAGAAGCTGGATCAGTTTGGTAAAAAACTGTTTTCATCTGCCAGCTTAGGGCTGCAGTCGGTGAACACTGCATGCATCTTGGGCCGTCATACCCACTCTTTGTGGGACATGGTTTCAGGCCCATCAGTCGCCAGTGGGTGGACGAATACACCATCATCTCCACTACTGGCGCAACATCACTTCGGACAAGTGGGTGCTGTAAATTGTCCGAAGGGGCTACTCCCTCCCCTTTGAGGCAACCCCTCCAGCCATGCCACCTCAGTACCACCGCATGTCAGGGAATCACTCGGCGCTTCTCCAGCAGGAAGTTGCGGCCCTCTTGGCCAAGGGGGCCATCGAGCGCGTTCCAACGCCAGAAGTAGGTTGTGGTTGTTATTCCCACTACTTTCTCGTTCCAAAGAAGGACAAGGGCCAGCGTCCTATCTTAGACCTTCGGAACGTCAATGGCTTTCTCCGGAAGGAGAAGTTCAAGATGCTCACACTTGCGCAGGTCTTGCCTGCCCTAGACCCGCAAGACTGGATGGTGATGTTGTACTTGCAGGACGCCTATTTTCATATCACCTGCTGCCTTCCCACAGACGCTACCTGCGATTCACGGTAGGCCACAAGCATTTTCAGTTCACCATGCTCCCCTTTGGCCTTACCAGCGCCCCTTGGGTGTTCACAAAAGTGATGGCGGGGGTCGCAGCTCATCTGTGCAGATCAGGGGTTTCAGTCTTCCCCTATCTCGATGACAGGCTGTGGAAGGCAGGCTCGCCCCAGGCCGTTGTCTCCCACCTCCAGACTACGGCCGACCTCCTGCATTCGCTGGGATTCTCCATCAATGTGCCGAAGTCACACCTGATTCCCTCACAGAAGCTCCTTTTCATCGGAGCAGTTCTGGACTCGGTGCAGGTTCGGGTTTATCCTCCCGAGCAGCGAGTCCGGGACATTCAGGCTATGATTCCGATCTTTCAGCCTCTGTCCCGGGTTTCAGTCAGGATGTCGCTTCGACTACTGGGTCTGATGGCCTGCTGCATCCTGCTGGTGGATCATGCCAGATGGCATATGCGGGCTCTGCAGTGGGACCTGAAGTTCCAGTGGGCACAGCACCAAGCCAACCTGTCCGATCACGTCCAGATCTCGGAGGGCACTGCAAGACAATTGCAGTGGTGGCTCACGAATCGTGATTGGGTCAATGGCAGATCCTTCTCCCTTCACCAACCGGAATACACAGTGGTGATGGACGTGTCCCGTCTGGGATGGGGCGGACACATGGTGGAGGTGGAGATCAGAGGCCCCTGATCTCCGGTGGGGTCCAAGCTCCACATCGACCTTCTGGAGCTTCGGGCGATCGAGCTTGCACTGAAGGCATTCCTTCGTTCTGTCATGTGGAGGGTAATGCAGGTGGTCACCGACAACACCACCGCTATGTGGCACTGCAACAAACAGGGCGGTGGGGTCGTGGACCCTTTGCCAAGAGGCTCTGCGCTTCTGGGCTTGGATGGACATCAGGGCATGTCCCTGGTGGTTCAACACCTGGCAGGTTCCTTGAACGCCAGCGTGGACAAACTCAGCTGCCTGTGCATGATGGATCACGAATGGCATCTGAACTCGGACGTGGCGCAAACCCTCTTTCAGCATTGGGAAGAGCCTCGGTTAGATCTGTTCGCCAACAAAGGGAACACCCAATGTCATCACTTCTGCACGTTGTAATTTCCAAGGCGGCACTCGCTCGGCGATGCTTTTCATAGCGAGTGGAGTTGCGGTCTGTTGTACGCCTTTCCACCTATACCACTTCTGCCCAGAGAGCTAAAGAAGATCAGGCACTACCTGGCCCAAGTCATCCTTGTGGCTCCGGACTGGACTCGAAGAGTATGGTATCCCGAGCTACTCAGTATGAGCATCGATCCCCCGATTTGTCTGCCTCTTCGGGAGGATCTTCTGTCGCAGCAGAAGGGGACGGTTCTCCACCCGATCCTGTCCTGTCTCCACCTCCTTGCGTGAAAATTGAGCGGTGGCAGTTGACGTCTTTCGACCTGCCTCCTGAAGTCTGTAATGTTATCTTGGCAGCCTGGCGTCCCTCCACTAAGACCGTATACGCCTGCAGGTGGAATACGTTTGAGGTTTGGTGCACAGCAATCGCTGTGGATCCCCTTTCCGCCCCTCGTTCAGAGGTTATTCTTTTTCTTCTCTCGTTGGCCCAGCAGAGCTCTGCTCTGGGCACTAGCAAAGGCTATCTCTCGGCCATTTCCGCCTTTCTAAGGTTTCCAGAACAGCCTTCCCTTTTCAAGTCCCCCATTGTAAATAGGTTCTTCAAGGGCATCACGCATATGTTTCCCCTTGTCCCTTTTGTGATGCCTTAGTGGGACTTGAACCTTGTTCTTACCTTTCTGATGTGTGCTCCCTTTGAGCCACTTCACAATTGTCCTCTTCGTCTCCTCACTCTAAAGACTGCTTTCCTGTTTGCCATCACCTCTGCCAGAAGGGTGAGTGAGCTCCAGGCTCTCTCATCTAAGCCTCCTTTTCTCTCTGTCCATCTGGAGAAAGTTGTTCTAAGGACTCGTCCTTCTTTTCTGCCAAAGGATGTCACTGCTTTTCACATCGGGCAGACCATCACATTGCCCACCTTTCCGTCTCCGCATCCCTCGAAAGAGGTAGAGAGGCTCCACCGTCTGGACCCAAAAGTGCACTCTCGTTCTATCTGGACTGCACACAACAGTTCCGGATGGATGACCAGCTCTTTGTTGGCTACGTGGGTGCCAAGAAAGGTCGGGCTGTGCACAAGCAGACCATATCTCGGTGGGTCGTTCTGTGCATAAAGGCTTGTTACTCCTTGGCTAAAAAGGAGCCTCCGGTGGGGTTGTGCGCCCATTCTACCAGGCTGACGGCAGCCACTGTTGCCTTGGGACGCGGCGTTCCCTTGCATGACATCTGTCAGGCAGCTATGTGGGCCTCGCTGCACACGTTTACCAAGCACTACTGCCTGGACAGCCAAGCCCGGAGAGACTGCTTTTTTGGCTGTTCTGTTCTCCTGGACTTTCTGGTGTGATCCTGGTTTGCAGACCCACTAACGGGGTTCGTATTGCTGGGTATCTATTCTAAGGTAAGGAATCTATCACAGCAAGTCAGAGGGAAATCCCTGGAGTGCGCTTGTTAACTTCATATACCGATATAGATACACTTCTACAATTAAATGGGGGAAACCTATAGTCCACTGTGCTGTAGGGAATACATAATCAAGGAATCTATCACTACATGTTTCTTTCAGCTGCACAAGCTACTTACCTTCAGTAAATATATATCTGTAAGAAACATTAGAAGTGATAGATCCCTTACCGCCCCACCCATCCTCCCGTTCTGCAAACTGATTTCTAGGGTTAAGGTCATCCCTTTCAGGGCCCTAGTTTCATGGCACCAGTGGTCAGTTTCTTGCATGGCTCTGCGTTCTTGGCGCGGAAAGTCGTGTACAGAACTGACGTCAGCACGCATAGGCACGTCTAAGTAGCTCCGACGACGTCATCCCGATGCCAACGACACATGCGGAGCCGCACGACGCCGCCTACCGACCCGCAGGGGTACTGCTGACAAAAAAACTTTCCGTATCCAGTCTGACGCCTGGGGGTAATCCTAAGGTAAGGAATCTATCACTACTAATGTTTCTTACAGATATATCGTTACCGAAGGTAAGTAACTTGTGCATTGATCACAAACCAAGGGTTTACATACCCCACTATAGTAAGCAAGTGATTCCAAAGGTCTGCTTCGGCATCGCTTATTTTCTATTTTGGCTCTGCATGGGGTTGTCCGTGTCGTAAGTGCTGTCACATGCCTATTTAAGCACCACCCAGGTGTGAAAAATCAGTTCCTTTCTTTCCATGCCAACATTGCAGATCCTGAGTGCTACCTCACTAAACTTTTGACCCCTTTTTTTGACAGTTTGTCGACCCTCTTTTGATCATTTGCTCCTAGTGTACTTCGAGACATGTTCCCTCCAAAACCAACAGCTTTGAAAATTTGTGGGGACTGCCACAGACATATGTCATTGCCGGATTCTCACTTGGTTTGTCTCTGGTTCCTGGGATTGGGCCATGGCCCCAAAGCCTGTGCCAAGTGCAGGGCCATGCACCTTAAGACGATCAGTGAGTGGTCAATGAAGCTTCTTACGGTGTGGCATAAGAATGCCCGGCGCCATTCTTGAGGGAGATCTCGGGCCATTCTTGTGGGTGGTCATCTTCCCGCTCTAAAACACACGCTTCAAAGTCGGGTAAGTTAAAGAAGCACAATAACAATTCATTGAAGCGTTCTTCAGCTTCCACCTTCCAAACATATCCTTCGAGGCCCTGGTCCTGCACTCCACCTGTTGAGCTGGCTTCCGTCTCCACTGTGAATTTTTCAGAGTTTACAGGAACAGCTCCTGCTCAGTTGAATGAGCTCTATGACGCTCTGCATACAATCTTTGGGCCACCGGCTCCCTCTGGGGTGACTTTGGGCCACACTGAGCTGAGAGGTGCAAGACTGGTTACTGCCGGCAAGTACCCCCTCAGTGCCAGCCGGTACCTCTGGATTCACCCCAGGATCCGGATTAACCCTGCCATAGGTACCTTCTTCCACCCTGGCTCCTTTCTATTCGGCACCGTTCCAGACTCCACCGAGCTGCTTGACAACAAGACCATTATCATCTCGAGAATGATACCTGTGCGGTCTAGGCCCTACCCAACCCCTGGATTTACCGTCCCTAGATATTCCTTACCTTCCTGAAGGTAGAGTTGATGAGGAAGGATTTGCTCCCTAGAGGGGGACCCTGAGCCTGAAGAAAACTGGTATGTAGAACTTTGAGCCGGAAGAAAAGTGGTGTACAGACATGGGTGAAGCCAGTGGCTTGGCCACTTCTTTGGACTCTGGCATGCTTTCCTCTCTTGTCCCTGTTTCGGACGAGGGTGCAATCTTTGCCACCATGACGCGCAAGGCAGCTGAGGTCCTTACCTTGTTGCTTTACCCAGGAGCAGGCTCAGGTGAACTGTTGCTCCCCTTCAATAAAGATCTGACCAACATTCCCCTGGGGGCCTGGGCCAAACCTTTCACAGGGGCTACTGTGCACTGCATGATTGCCTGACGTCACTGTCCTGCCCCAAGAGACCCAACCTCCCTCTCCTAGGACCCGTCCCATGAGATCATGGTTGTGCAGGCATCAACAGCCAAGGAGAACCCAAATGTGTTTCCTTCCACTCCACTGGACAGGGAATCTAAAAGGCTGGACACCTTTGGAAAGTGCATTTTTCTTTCACCAGCCTAGCCTTGCAGTTGGTGCAAACTGCATGCCTCTTGGACCAATATTCCTGTGCCTTGTGGAACTCTGTTGTGCAGCGGTTTCCTGTGCAACAGAGGAAAACCTATCTATCTTCAGCCAAATGTTAATGGACTTTAGGAATGCAGCAACATTCACTCTCAAATGTGGGCTGGATGCCATGGCCTCCCTGGGTAGAGCCATGGCCTCTACGGTGGCTCCGCGTCTCTACACCTGGTTGCAGTCCACTAGGTTCTCGGGGATGTCCAGTCGTTCTTGATTGACATGCCCCTTGATGGTTCTCGCATATTTGATGACATGGCTGATACGGCGCTCAAGTGCTTTTAGGAGAGCTGTGAGAGCTGGGTCACCACCCGCTCTCTCAGGCTTTCTCTAACTGCCCAGTCCCAGCAAAAGTCCTTTTACCCAGACAGTGGCCGTTGTAGGGACACATATGGGCACCTGCAATGCTAACGATCCCCACACGTTCCCTCAGATTACCCGGTCGCATCGTGGCCGAGGATCCCAAAGAAGATGCAAGTGCCGCACCCAGTGTGCTGGTCAGTCCTCCACCCCTCCGGCTGCAACAGCCTCTAAGCCTCCTTAGTGCAGCCCTCCTGTTGGCGGCAGAATCAAGCACTACCTTCCCCAATGATCTATAATTATCTCCGACAAGTGGGTGCTTCAAATTGTGCAGAAGGGGTACGCCCTTACATTAATGGAAACACCCACACCTTTGCCACCATCCCAAGAACAGCTGATAGAGGATCATCTATCCTTGCTCTATCAGGAAGTGTAGGCTCTTCGGGCCAAAGGAGCCATCAAGAGGGTACCTGCTCCAGAAGTAGGGCATATTTGTTATTCCCTCTACTTTCTGGTGCCAGAAAAAGACGGAGGACTTCATCCTAGGCTAGTTTGCGCCTTTTCAACGCCTTTCTATGGAAAGAGAAATCCAAGATGCTCACCTTGGCTTAGGACTTGTCTGCCCTGGACGCTAGAGACTGGATGATAGTGTTGCTTTTGAAGGAGACTTATTTGCACATCCCCGTCCTGCAAGCCCACAGTTGTTACCTGTGGTTCACAGTTGGACATGGCCATTTCCAGTTTGCTGTGCTTACCTTCAGCCTCACTAGTGCCTCCCAAGTGGTTACTGGATTGATGGTAGTGGTTGCAGCTCATCTTCGGAGGTCTCAGTTCCAGCCTTTCCCCTATCTCAACAACTCGCTGCTGAAGGCGGGCTCATCCCACCTCTAGGCTGTGGTGAACCATTTGCACTTGCTGGGGTTCACTGTCATTATGCCACAGTCACACCTATCACCCTTACATTGGAGCCATTCTAAATACAGTCCAGTTCCGTCCCTATCCTCCGGAGCAGAGAGTCCAGGTTATTTGGGCTATGATCCTGATGTTTCAGCCTCAATCTTGTATTTTGGTGAGTGTGCCTCTTAGGCAACTGGGTTTGATGGCCTCATGCAACCTGCAGGCGAAGCACGCCAGTTACCATATGCAGTGGGATCTGAAGTCCCAGTGGGTGCAGCACCAGGAGAATCTCTCCAGCCTGGTCCAGATTTTGAAGAAGGCTGCTAAAGATCTGCTATGTGGCTGACAGACTGTAATTAGGCCCATGGTAGCCCCCTTTCCCTTCTCCATTCAGAGTTGGCAGTGGTGCCTGATGAGTAATTTCTGCATTGGGGCAGCCGCCTGGGAAAGGCGGAGATCAGAAGACTCTCGTCTTCAGCGTAATCTCAGCTCCACATCAGTCTTCTGTAGCTGAGGGCTATCTGCATTGCAAGCCTTCCTCCTAGCCGGGAAGGAAGGTTGGTTCACGTGTTCACAGACATCACCACCATGTTGTAATGCAACACACAGGGCAGGTGGGGTTGTGGGCCCTGTGCCAGGAGGTTTTGTGCTTTCAGATTTGGCCAGAGCACGAGGACATCTTCCTGGTCGTGGAATACCAGCAGGCTCATTGAACAAGGAGGACAAATTGGGCTGTTGATGCCTTGCAGATCACGAATGATGACTACATTCAGAGAGTTGCTCTTCCAAGAAAAGGGAGAACCTTGGCTCGATCTCATGCTTACGCTGAGTATGCACAGTTTCAGCACTTGTGCATGTTGGAGTTTCTAAAATCCGCTCTCACTCTGAGACGCATTCCACCTTTAGTGTAGTTCAGGACTCATGTACACCTTTCTGCCGATACACTCCTGCCCCGGGTTCTCAAGAAGATCAGGACTGGATTGTCCCCAAGTCATCCTAGTGGCTCTGGATTCGGCACAGAAAGTTGGTATCCCAAACTCCAGAGCATGAGAATCGGTGCTTCAATCAGGCTGCCTCTTTAGGGGGATCTCCTGTCACAGCAACAGGGAGTGATCCTGCACCCGACCCTGCACCCTTTTCATCTTCATGCATAGAGATGGAGCTACAGCAGTTGAGGGTTTTCAATCTTCCTCCAGTGGTCTGTGATGTGTAAATGTATGTATGTAATGTAATGTCATCTTGGCAGCCTTGCTCCCTTTGACTAAAGGCCCGCCTTTGGGATAAATATGTGGCCTGGTGCACCTCATGTCATGTGGAACTCCTTTCTGCACAGCTGCTTGAGGTGTTGCTATTTGTTCTATCTTTGCCTTGGCAAGGCCATGCCCTGGGCACTGTTAAGGGTTACCTATCAGTTATTTCAGCTTTCCTGTGTGTGCCGGATATACCCTCCCTGTTTAAGTCACCAGTTGTGACTCGGTTTCTGCAAGGTTTGCAAGACTTGTTCTCGCCAACCCCTTTCGTGATGCCCCAATGGGATCTCAATATGGTTCTCACAATTCACTTGTGTTCCCTCCTTGAGCTCCTTGACAGCTGTTATGTTATGTTGATTTGTATGCACAGCTAATCATCCCTGAGGGTATCCAGGTCTGGAGCAGGCCTGTAGGCATGGGTCTGAGGTGTTAGGTGTCCAGCCCCACAGAATCTAGTTGAAGAGCCAGGCCTTCAGCTTCTTGCAGCTGTTCTCTACAGCTCTTGACTATCAAAATGGTCCTTCTAGTGACCATTACATCGGCTAGGAGGATCAGAGAGCTTCAAGTTCTGTTGGTTTACCCTCTTTACACCATCTGACAAAGTGGTTCTTCTGATGTTTGCCTATTTTCTGCTAACAGTGGTCACCCCCTTTTAATGTTGGTCATCACTCTGGCTCCATCTTTAATTCTACCTCATCCTTCCAAGGGGGAGAAGAGACCCCACTGCCTGGACCCGAGGAGAACTGTCTCTTTTTACATTGATCTCTCCAAAGACCTTAAGGGCGATGATCACCTCTTCATTGGGTTCATTGAAGAGAGGAAGGGCAAAGCTGTACAAAGCAGACCATCTCCTGATGGATTGTATTAAGATCTGCTACACATTAGCTAAGAAGCAAACTCCTGAAGGCTTGTGGGCCCATTCCACAAGGGTTAAGGCCACTGCCCCTGCATTGGGATGCGATTTACTTGTCATAGACATCTGTCAAGGCGCTAAGTGGTTATCACTCCACGCGTTCACAAAGCACTACTGCTTGAACCGTCAGAACCGTCAAGATGAGCACTTTTCCCATTCGGTCCTCATAGCTTTTCTGGTTTGAGCCGGTTCACAGACCCACCTCTGGGGAGGACATGCTTGGGTATATATTCTAAGGTGAGTAATGTGCATGTAGAAGTTTCTATCAGAAGAACAAGTTACTTACCTTCTGTAGATCTTTTTCTGGCTCAGACTATCTAACCACAGAGTCCTCACTGACCCTCCCATCCTCCCATTTGTGTGAACTGGTCTCTTCAACTTAAAGATTCCATTAGACAATGTGAACTGGTCAGACATTTTTTTTTGCTTTGATCCATATTGTTTGCACGGAAATAGTCACAAAAGAAACTAATGTTAGTGTGCCAGGCTTTTGCTTATATGGGCACTGCAACGCCACTTCTGACTTAGAGGATGCCGATCCGATTGATGCCACCTATTGACGTGCAGGGGTACTGCTCCAGCTTTTCTGTATTCAGACTGACGCCAGGGGAATAGTCTAAGGTGTGGAATGTGCAGTTTGATAGTGTCTCTACCAGAAAAAATGCTACAGAAGGGGCGTGTTTTCTTTTGTAATGCATAAATGTTATCAGAGAAATTAAGAGATCAAAAGCTTTCTGCAGTCATCCATATAGTGTTTGTACAGAATTGGTTATGACCAGATCTGAGTTGGAGGTAAGCATGTGTTCTAGTACCTCCAAATTCATTTTGTTTCAAGGTTGATATGTAGTTACGGGTGAAATGATTTTAGTTGGGGTGAGTTGTAGTGTCTTGTATTGGAAGGCAACAAGGTTGTTATCTGACCACCTGACTTCAGTAAACCTTTGGAACGTGACTAGGTCTGAATTGGCAAAGATGATATCTAATGTGTGTCCAGTGATGTGTGTGGTATTAGCTACAAGCTGTTGTAGGTTGCACATGTCTAGGCCAGTGAGGATGGTTCTGGAGTGTGGCATATTAGGTCTGCCAAACCATACGTTGAGGTCACCAAGGAAGCACAGGTCTGAGTATATTGTAAGATGGTTAGACATTGTGTCTGTGAATGTTGCATTGCTAGGTGGTGGTAGTCTTTAGAGGAAAAGGTGACATGAAAACATTGGGGTAGGGTTGCATCTGACGATGGGTGGTTGCTTAGCTTTTGCATTAAAACATCACCCTTCTCAAACATGACTACCACCAATCCTTATAAAACATGCATAGCCTGGATGTATTTAACCCAGTACACTGATTAGCACCTAAAAGAATTAAACACAAAGCATTAAGCTTTGAACTAAAATGGAAGAGAGAATGAGAGAAACCTTTAGTGGCTGAATTTCACAAAAACCAAGCATCAGTCCAGACTTTCACTTGACCACATTCTGTGATACTAGGCAATTTTTTCCCCAAAGTGCCTACTTTTCCTTCATCATCACATGAGAGCACCTTCAAATATATCATTTCGGGGTGTTCCGATGCACAAAAGCAAAATACTATAACTTTACTTCATGTATAATAACAAATTGGGCCACATACGGAGGACAAAAGACAGCTTTCCTGTAAGTTCACTAATAGAGTTGTCATCAGGCAGTGGGGTGGGAGACATGAATGTTTCGAAGTGCTTGATTAGAATCTGTCACTTTTAGCAATCGCCACTCAATGCAATAGTGTAATTTTATATACTATACTGAAATGTGTTGCAAAGATCACGTTATTAAGAAATATACTGTTTGACTTTTGTAGAGTTTTTAACATAAATTAAAATCTATCAGCATTTGTAGTGCTCAGCACTGCCCCCCCCTGGGGGTATCTAGGAGCTGACATGTGAGGCCTCCATCATGCCAGCTCCCCCTGCGACAGGTCTTCTGAAAAATGCGGGAGGAGGTAAGAAACTTGCAGTAAAGGGCAAATCAGAGGGCAGAAAAATGAGCGAGCAGAAAACGCAAAATAGAGTGCAGAAAGGCCAAATAGAGGGAAGAAAAACGAGCAGAAAGGCAAAACAGAGGGCAGAAAAAGAAGCAAAAAGGGCAAAATAGAGGCAAGAAAAATAAGCAGAAAAGGCAAAATAAAGGGCAGAAAAACAAGCAGTAGAGGCAAAACAGTGCAAGAAATGAGTAGAGGAGGCACAGCAGAGGGCAGAAAACAAGCAACAAAGGAAAACAAGCACTGGCGTTGCCAATAGGTCTCGCAGTAGGAAAGTTGGAGCTATTGGTTTTGTAAATGACAAAGCCCTTTATGTTTTTAACATGAAAACAAAAATAAAAGGCAGTTATTTGCAATTGTAATAGCTCCAACTTTCCTACTGCGAGACCTTTTGGCAACGCCAGTGCTTGTTTTCTTTTGCTATTGTTTAATGTGGCTGGGGGCTAGGTACAAAGAACATCGTCCCCAGACGGGCACTGCTGAGTATTGAATGAATTTCTTATTCTTGCACCATGCCCTCAGTTACTCTGTGCCAGGCAATTTGTTGCCATTCATGGGCAGCATTGGAGACCCGCTGTGGGCTGAACGTTGGCAATACACACCGTGCAACAAGGAGGCTGGTATTTCGTAGCTCTGACATAAACTCAAAAGTACATGGGATCCGGTTCCTTACCCAACAGTTCTGTTGTGAGTTGAAAATTAATTGGATATATTTATTATTAAAACTATCAAGTACGTATGTTATATTGAAATGCTTTGTAAACCATTCCCATGACTCAATGAATGAACTGTACTATGTCCCCTAGCTATAATATTCACACACAATTCAGCCATACAAAAGAGACATTCTAATATATTTTTCCACTACCACACACTTGTCCTGTAAATGTTGACTTGTAATTTGTATGTCCAGAAACACCCCGCCTCTTTGTTACTCCACCTCCAAACATTGTATGAGAACACTTGGGTAGATTTGCTCGGAGACGGGGGAGACACTCCTTGACCTGACAAATGTATTGATAATGAATGGGTTGGAGAGTTGGGACGCCTGCGCAAAACCCTGTTTGCACAGAGGTTGAAATTCCGCTTTGTGTGGAATTTATTGGACCTGGTAAATACAGGGTGTGATCAGGGTCGCCCCCTTTGGTAAATTTCAGCAGGTCAAACCTGCCAAAAGTTAAGAGTGTACATTGCTTACGTGACATACACACGTGCAGTAAGGACCAAAATCTGCATGTTATTTCCCAGAACACAGAATTGGTGCATTTTTATCTCACTGACGCATTCGGAACCCTGGGGAGTCGAACTCGAGTCGAAGATATTGAAGGGCTTTAGTTGAGCAGCATTTAGCTTACACAAGGACAGGACACGTTCATTTTTAAGGACCTGGAGAGTAAGTGATTTGCCCTGAATCACAGGATGTTTAGCCGTTGCCAACAGTGGAACCTGGTTTCCCAGCTTCCAAGTCGACAACTCTGGCTGATATGCTAGACCCTCTCCAATAAAATGAAGTTTGTGTAAGGGGGTTTGAGGGTGGGGTGCTCTGTATTTTCCAATACCAATTGCTGTAGCAGGTTATTCTCTCTTGTTTTTCTCAATCTCATATTAGCATTGTTTGGTATCTGGTTAAATTGATATGATTTGCAGACCTTTCCCCCCCCCCATCCATCCAGGCAGCGGAATTTGTTGAAAGAGTAATTAAATCCGGGAATGTAATGTGTTACTTCTCCACATGTTGTCAATACTGGCCCATTGCCCCTCTCCAACCCCCCCCCCCCCCCCCCCCCCAGAAGCCATGCAAATTAGTTTGTCACGTGTTCCCTCAAATTGAGGCCTCTGGGAAAGGTTGGCCGCATTACAGGTTTTCAGAACATTCGGTTTATTTGTGCCCTGTCTTCCACGTGATTTCCTTTACACGGGAAGATGTGTTTTGGGTTAATTAACAGTTATTTGCCGTCGGCCATTAGCATCTCAACACGGTGACTGACCTCCAGGTAGTTAAAAGAGAAAAGGAACGCCACCATAACAAAACATAAATTATTCTGAGTTTAATGGGAAAACAAATGGAGTGATCGTGGAAGGGCGTACTTGTATGCGTGCTGGGTTGCCCCCCATTTGTAGTGCTTCCAGTGCATTCATGCATTTTGGTTTGTCATCTATTTAAATATAAATATGCCCTGCTGTTGCGATCGCAGCTCCCGTTTTTTGCGCTATTTACGTTGCTCCGATTTGAATACTTTGGCAAAAATTCGGAGGCTGACTGTTTAAGCAAAGGCTGTGAAATGTACATGACAGGAGATAGCATTAAGGTAAAGGTAGCAAGTAAGGGGGAGAAGTGTGGGAGGGAAGCCGGATGGGGGCGGGAGAGCCTGGGAATGCGAGCGCGGGGAGGAGTGCAGAGGGTGCAGAGGCTGGGCTTGCATGCGACACGTCGGGCAGGGGAGGGGGCCGAGCGGCGATGAGGGTGTGAAGCAGCAGGGCCTGGGGGAAGCTGGCTGGGGAGGGGGAGGAGAAATGAACAGATGTCCGTGAGGTGTGGGAGGAGTGCCTGATGCGCGTGCGTGTTTGTTCACGTGATTCACGTGAATTTCAAGAAAACCGCGGCTGAAAGCCCTTGGTTTGACGAGGATTTTGTAGACATGAGTTCTCGCTCCGCTTAATGCACTTGCGCGCATTGATAGGTCGCGAGACCTAAAAAGAGCAGATGAGGTCAAAACAGAGGGCAGAAAACAATCAAAATAGGCAAAATGGAGGGCAGAAAAATTAGAAGAAAAGGCAAATTAGAGGGCAGAAAGAAAATGTGCGGAGAAGGCAAACTAGAGCAAGAAACGAGCAAGGGAGGCGCAACAGAGGGCAGCTGTTAGCCACAAAATGTAGCGGGCTGTGGGCAAGCTGAAAGGGCGAAATGTCATAGGGGTAGCTGGCACTAGGACCTGCTAAATGGGGTCGTGCTGTGGCCTCCATTAAGCAGCTCCTGTTGGAAAGCAGGGCGCTGCGTGTGGGAGAAGGGAAACCGAAGGAAGAAACAAGCAGAAAAAGGCAAAACAGAGGCAGAAAGACGAGCAGAAAAGACAAAACAGAGGGCAGAAAAAAGAGCAGAAAAGGCCAAACAGAGCAGAAAAGAGAAAACAGAGAGAAGAAAAACAAGCAAAAAAATCCAAAGTGGAGGGCAAAAATATTAGTAGAAAAGGCAAAACAGAGGGCACCAAAACGAGCAGAAAAGGCAAAACAGAGCAAGAAAAGAGCAGCGGATGAACAAACAGAGGGCAGAAATCAATCAGATAAGGCAAAACAGAGGGCAGAAAAATGAGCTGAAACAGGTAAAACAGAGGGCAGAAAAACTAGCAGTAATGGGAAAACAGGGCAGAAAAGCGAGCAGAAAAGGCAAAACAGAGGGCAGAAAAACAAGCAGAAAGGCAAAACAGAGCAAGAAATGAGCAGAGGAGGCATAAACAGAGGGTAGCAGCTAGACAGGCAGCAGAGGGTAGCGGACTGCGGGCAAGCTGGCTAGGAGAACTGTTGCATGGGGAGCTGGCACGAGGACCGATATATGGGACTATCTGAGCCAAGAGTAGCCCTTCTCACCCCCTCACACCCTGAAGGTCTGCGCTGCTTGAGGCTACCCTGCAGGAGACAGGAACTACCCAAGTGCAGAAAGCATGCTTTTAAAACCATTTGTTTTGCTTTTTTATTTTTAACCACATCGATGCTGATGACGAGCTCAGCTCGTCATCAGCTACGGCGCTCGTATGCTGATGACGAGCTGAGCTCGTCATGTAACGCGGTAAATTGAAAAAGCTGCACACAGCGGGAAAAGCTGCCGCAGCGATGCGGTTAAAACACTGATCCTGCTTCCACCACAAGGAAACTGGCCCCACACTAGACCCTGCCACTACCTGGATACCCTCACGAGTGACAAGAAGCGCTCTACAAATCTTCTGATTGATTGATTGATTAACCATGCCAGCCCACTGGGAAAACGCCTGCTTCCCCGTAGCACCTGTCTGTGCCTCCTACTCCTGCATTTGACATAAGTTGCTTTCTGGATGTTTTCAACTTTCTGGAAACAGCTTGTGAATACCCAGAAACCTGCAAGTTTTTAAGTGTTAAACGTATGCAGATGAGCACACTTGAAAATCCGCCCACTTAAGCATATTTGCTTATATGAATTCAGCCATGGTAGACTAGTTCCGAGAGCCTTGTTGTGCCGTTCATGATTCTGTGGATTAGCATTGTGGTTTTGCTCTCTTACACAAATATTATTTGCGCAAATCGCTTTGCAAATCGGGCCCTTTGTGACTTATTTGAATGTGTGTTATTGTGGCTTTCAATATATATTATAAGAGTACATGTTGCTTAAAGTAGGTACGCGTCTTGAAAGAATTACAAAATAACACATTCAGTGTTGTTTTGACATATTTTTCATTTCAAACTTTAACTTGTACAATATCTTCTTTGTTTTAAAAAGAAAGGCGAACCAATTTAATTAACTCCTAGAGGTATAGAATACCAAAAACGCATTTTCTTGTTTTTGGGTAGCACAGAGGCTGTGCTAGATAGTGGTCAAATACATCGTTGGAGTTGTTTCTAAAGTCTTGTATACACCACGAAACCCCCATTAGTCAAACTACCATGCCCATTTTATTTTTCCATTGAGATTGAAAACACCCGACACGCTGCTTTTGACCTCTAATATGAAGGTGTCAGAAGTTGGAAAAATATGTATTTTTAAAAAAACCCGTCATAGCAAACATCCACATTTTAATATTTAATTTAGAACACCACCCTCCTTATAATAGATGTAATAAGAACATACCTTTGCTGAAATAAATGGTTTTTTTTGGGCAGATTTTTTTTTTTCAAACTTTATTTTTCCAATGTTTGCAAAATACAACAGTCAAATGCTGAAATAAATGATTAGCATGCAAGCCCCCTGCTATTCTTTGTCAAAGAGGGGACTCGGCTCTTGAGAGGTCTCTGTGCATTGAGCATTGGGTCCAATGCCACTGATGAACACCTTTTGCTACAATAAACAACCTCTAACCTCAGTGCAATGTTATTAATGTATTGTGTCCTTCGATATGGTCTAAGTTGGACAATTTGTTTTGTATTAAAAACCGGAGCCTGGGAAAAGCATTAATGTAATTAACAATTCATATTCCCCTTTCAACTAATTTGGTTAGTAAATTTAATGTACTCCTGTTAAACAAAATCTTATCACCTCTTTGTTTATTTCATTAGTAATGCGAATTTAAGTATTTAATAAAGTTTTTAGCAGGTGAGTAAATCGTGCAAAAACATTGAGACCATTTCGCTCATGTCTTGCCATGGAAGCAGGGAATAGGTTGGCAGAAGAGCTGATATGAAAGAGGTATAGACATTTAATGCATGAGGGAGGGAGAATGAAGGGCTCAGTGGTTGATTATGCTGGTATATCTTCGTTCCTGGGGGTTAAGTGTTCTTATATGCCTCCAAAACAGCTTTTCCCTTTTCCGAAGTAGATATGTTGGCCTTAATAATAATAGTGAAAACATTCGAATGGCAGGTTGTGTTTGGTTCTTAAATATAGCATGTGTGCATTCACAAGTCAAGGGGTAGAACTTTTTGAAACCTTTGTCTGTCCTTGGATCTTGGAGACCCCTGAATATGCCCTAACAAACCATTTCCTTTGCACTTCAGCACATTCTGTTTTTTTTATAAATAAATGTTATTGTGTCAATAGTCACATACAGGGCAGGGCCCCCTTAACACAGAAGGCAACCGCCTTATCACATATCACAAGTTACTGGTATTGGCATTTAGTTTACATTT
Source organism: Lissotriton vulgaris (assembly GCF_964263255.1). Classification (NCBI taxonomy): domain Eukaryota; kingdom Metazoa; phylum Chordata; class Amphibia; order Caudata; family Salamandridae; genus Lissotriton; species Lissotriton vulgaris. The sequence continues at coordinate 619,324,629 of NC_141693.1, forward strand.
TATCAAGAAAAGAATTATATAAATTAAAAACTAAATGAACATGTTGAACCCCAACCCTTTGCACTGTTCTACTGCTGCGTCTTTTCTGCCACAACATTTCCCTCCACACCGATTGAGTCTCATGTAAACCATATAATCTCACTCCACCAGGTAACCCCCGGTGACACTGAAAGCGCTAAGGCACCCGTTGAGGGCACTGGCTCCAAATTCAGGCCCCGGTATTCCACCCACGTTTCCAAATCTTGGGGTGTTCTGCGGCATCCCCTGGCCTTAAATATTGGTATCTCTAGCCCCATACAGAAGTCCAGTCCCCTCTTCCAGGCCATCACAGAAGGACTTCAGCACATTCTTACTCCTGTTTTTCTTTTGTTTTTGGCATTCCTTATTTTCTGCAGCTTCTGTTAGCACATGTTTTCTACTATTGACCAACTCTTTGATCATTCTGAAATGAAGGAAAGTCTAAGCACTGCTAAATCGATGCAAATCTGTTACCTTTAGGAGGCGCACAACCCTCATCTCGATTGATAGCCTGTGAGAACTTCAAGATAATATATGTATCGTTTTATTAAGCTTTTTTGCTGTGGCCAGGCTAAAGCTAAAGCTCAAGAAAGCATGAGAAACCATGGATGGAACCGACAAACCAATACCAGCGATATAACATCACCCTCTTCAAAGATGGAAAGAAACGGAGTGCATACTCATTCACCCTCAGTAACAAGTTCAAAGTCCTGCAAGAACTAGAGGGCGACAGAGACCCAGTAGAAAGTCAGTAGGAGAAGATCAATGAAACAGTGACAGCAACCTGCCAGGGGATGCTGAGTCCCAAGAAACACCAGCACAAAGAATGAGTCTCCGCCGAGACTCTCGGTAAAATCCAAGAGAGAAAGGAAAAGAAAGATATAGTCAATACCAGCTGCACAATAGCAGAAAAAGCAAAAGCTCAAGGCGAATACACCAAAACCAACAAGGAATCAAAGAGAAGCTTAAGAGAAGACAAGTGAAGATTCATCAGTGATACTGCCACAGAAGGCCAGGAAGCAGCAAGCCATGGTAACTTGCAAGAACAGAACTCAATAACATATCAAGGAAACCCTCTGGCAGATACAGCTAGCCAGAAAGACCTGATAATGACAAAGCCGGGAAGACAATAAAGGGTAAAAAAAGCCAACAGCAAGATGGACAGAGCACTTTGAAGAACTACTGAACCAACCTGTGCCGCAATCTCCACTAGACATACAGACAGCTGATAAGGACTTGCCAATCGACTGCAGCACACCTACCAAGGAAGAAATATGGCAAGCCATCAAATATATGAGAAATAGGAAGGCAGCGGGTTTTGACAACATGCATGGGGATAAGAGGATGCATGTTGTGCCTGTGAGTTTTCATTGGGTTGTTGTGTTTTGTGTTTGTTAAAGTATGCTTTAAAGTGTTGTTAAAGTGGTTTTCTTGTATTCTACTTTTGGGTGGTCTTTGACTATTTGTTTGCATTGTGCCATGGCTCATCAGATTTGTGAGATGTTGGGTCGTAATGGGATGGGAATGGATAGGACATTGAAATGAAGACAGAGAAGGTCTTGGGATAGAAGGAGTAAACTGGCATTGATCCATAAACAGGAGGAAAGGATGATCAAGGACGGGAACAGATACTGAAAGGATGGATGGTGTGGAAGATTGTATGAGAGAGAGAGAACTGAAGCGTATTAAATCATAGAGAGGAAAGAAATGAAGGAAGGAAATCAAAATAAAGGGGACTTCAAGAGGTTTCCAGAAGAATGGAAGAGATATTTAATAAGGAGTGGGAAATAGAGTAAGGGGTTGGGAGAAAGAGAGAGGGGTGAAAGATAGAAAGGAGAAAGAGAAGGTAGAGAAAGAGGGAACATGAGGAAAGGAAATACCAAGCGAGATCCTCCCTTGGCTGGGAGACAGTGAGGTAGAGAGAGTTGCAAGAGACAGTAAGGAAGAAGGAGACAAAGGGGAAGGAGGAAGATAGGGAAGGGGGACCAATATCAGCTGAGAAAAAGAGCAGGTGTGACGGAAAAAGGTTGTACGGAAATATATATAATTGTGGTAGTAAACATTTAACGGTCCAAGGTGTATTAACATTCATCATTTCCCCCAAATTATACAACAAAGTTCACAAGTAGTTTTGCCCCTGCACAACACTACCAAGCGGGGTCCTGCAAAATTATAGTTGGCCTCCCTGCTCTTCTATTGAAGATTGGTTTGCCGTTTGTATATATAAAAAACTAACTAAAACTCAATACACAAATAAGACCCACGAGACTCCTAATTAAGTGCCATTTCATACTTTCAGGATTAGTTAGAATGTATCCATTTCATCTTTCATGCATAGCCATCCTGACCCGGTTGAAATACTCTTTATGTGCCATAGTTTACTTTTAAATCATGTGGACCCATGATTTCCTTATCTTGTGTGCCCGATAATTTGCAGTTCCTGGAAAGATTACGAGTTTCGTTATAGAATGTCAGTCATGAGTAAGTGATATAGAGGCTAATAGTAGAAGTGGGCCTCTCTCTTTGGTCAGAACCATATCGGGAGATTCTGTGATTATGAACTTCCTACTTATCCTTAGATGCCCTCCAGAGGAGGGGGACAGCTCTCAAATGCGAGTGTCGCAAAACGAATGTGAAAAGATTGCTGAATGCCTGTGCTCACTTGGTAAACTTGGAAGAAGTCTTTGTTTTTTACCTTATGACATTGTAGGTCCCTTACGCTGCATTTGACACTATAATCTGGTAGTGGGCATATAAGGGGCACTAGAAAGGCCAGGCTGTTTGATTCTACTACCATCTAAATAAGTTCTACATTTGACATTTTAATTCAGAATTTTAGGGCATCATAAATTAAATACAAGCTACACATTGTATTTACAAATTCAACATTTCTATACTAGTTTTGCCAGAACATTTTAATTAAAGCTCTTCTATGTATTCTTAGCATTGATCTAGAAATACAGACTTTGTCTTTGCCTTTTTCATGCTTCCTTAACTGGCACTTGGGCTGTGTGATGAAATCGTTTACCATACCTCAGCATGTACATTTTGTTCATATGTCTTCGTTGAACAGGTTGAAGTGCTTTATGATGCACATGTGAAAACAGAATTCTATGCATCTTAGGAATTTAATTCCTGCTACATTTAAGAGATAGACCTTTAATAGGCAATACAGTTCTGCGGAGGTTTTTTCAGTTATGGGGCATGAAAACGGTGCAGCTTTGAAAGTGGTATTGATTGATAATATTTATAGGGTGCCAGCACTTGCTGTGTCTTGTTCTGATTGATTGCATTGCTATTGTGATTAAGAATGGTTCCTCTTTATCCTCAAAATGACATAACTGTTCAATGAGCCTTTGTGCTCCTCTTTATTCAAATATATTACTAGTATCGAAAATTAGAACGGAAACTAAATGCATTCAGTGGATCCTGTTGTACAAGGCTGTGTTCACAATAAGCAGTTGCTACTTCTTGTCTGCTTTGGATGACCCTTCACACTTGGTGTTTAGGGTTCTGGGGATGTCAAGTACCACCTTGGAATGTACCATGAAAGAATTAACCGAGCCACAAACAAGAACCTCACATTGTCGCTGGTGGCCAACCCATCTCACCTGGAAGCAGTGGACCCTGTGGTGCAAGGAAAGACCAAAGCTGAGCAGTTCTATCGTGGCGACACAGAAGGTAAAAAGGTAAGATGCTCTTCAGCTGGCGGGAAGATCATTCTCGTCTGTCGTGCTATGTTTTCTTTACAGCAGCTTCTCTGCACCAATAGTGCTGCTCTAGTCTATGCACAGAGGGGCAATGCCTTTGCCATTGCAGCACTAGTTTTTCCAGCCCAGTTCCTGATTTTTGTCTGCCTCTTGACAGGAGTCTGCAAACAGCACTTTTGGTGCTTTCTCTTCTTGGGCTGGTCTTGCGGGGAAGGATTTCCAGTCCTAGCTGCAGCATAGACAGTTCCCATTAGGTTGTGAAGTAGAAAGAGCAAGGAATAAGAGTTGCAGAATGACCACAAAGGCATTTTAAGTTCCCCTGCAACAGAGTCATTAACACAGAGTTATATATTATTGAGCTTAAGGCATGAGCATAAAGTTATGAGTAGTTTTCTCAGCTAATGTTTTTTCAGAGCTGACACATTAGAATGGTGTTTTTTTGGAAACTTTTAACTTGTTGCATCAACATAGTCACCAGAATAACCAATCTTAAGGAGTTCAGTGTTGCGATCTAGCCCCATGAATGATCAATAATGATAAATAATTGGTTTCACAGTACCCTTGTCTGCTTGATCAATGATTTAATACTTGCCATTTGTTGTCCTCGCTTCTGATGGCTTTTCCGTTTAATGATTGACATTTCGGTTCATCAGTGGTAGCTATGAGCCTCCTTGTGAATGTCTACTGTTTCCAGGATGGCAGAAGCCTTTAGCATGTTAATTCAGAAATTCACCAGTAATGCATGTGCCCTAACGTTTAAACATCTGTAATCATTACAAAACAGTATATAGGTGTTACCGGGACTCTGTTGTCAAGTAGATAGTGGTTTCTGGGTTTTTTCGATTATTCATTGCGCTACTATGCAAATGTTAATTGATATGCATTCTGTTAAACACTTAACAGTTAGTGGTGACAGTATCAAAAGGTTTTGCAGTAAGTTTGTAAAAGGTTGTAGATGTTCTCTTGTAAGGTTCAACTGTGATAGGACTGGTTACTTTAAAGGAACAACTCTAGATCGCACTATTGGGATATGGATTCTAATGAATCTAGAAGATTCATTTGATAATAAATTCCTGTTACTCCCTGAAAGTGCCTTAACCAAAATCTTTTGTTTACCCTAGCACATCTAACACACGAGTTCTTCCTACCTGCATCACTGAGCTGTTTCCCTGAAGTGATTGTTCAAATCTATTTTTACCCTCATATTTTTTAGGTCATGTCCATCCTTCTGCATGGAGATGCTGCCTTTGCTGGCCAAGGTGTTGTCTATGAGACCTTTCATCTCAGCGATCTCCCGTCCTACACCACAAATGGTACCATCCATGTTGTAGTCAATAATCAGGTATACCACTTCATATAAGTCACATTTTCAATAGGTTATGTTGAAACGTTTCCCCCTGTTTCTTTGGTAGCTGTTTGGGTAGATTCTGCTTTATTTATCCTCTTTATGTTTTCCACGAATGTCATTCAATACAGTGAAAAACAAGAATTTGAAAGAGTGAAACATATATTAAATCCATAAATATATCAAAAGTAGAGTAACTATTTCACAATATTTATACGAACATCAAAAAAGACTGGAATTCCAAATGCTAAACTGCTAGTTATTTTGGTTGAGGATCATCGAGCTATTACAAGGACTTTGCGTAGAAAGTAAAGGTGAAAGGCGACGCTATTCCACATTCAAAAGGCATAACTTCTTTTAAATTTCTTCAAAACTGGTGTGGAACCTTTATCTAGCAAGAGATGAAAACCATATCTTAACTACTGTGAAGTAGCTGTTACAGCTTCAAAGTGAAGAATTGCTTCTTTTACCATTCTATTGCCTTGTTACAAGGCCTGCAGGCTGTTTCAGACACAGAGTTAGGAGCTCTAAGTACCTCGTTGGAGCACATCATCAACCCTTTAATAAATGTTTTGTTGAACAACTCCCTTTGACAGGTGATGGTTCATAAGTCCTAGAAACATGCTTACATACTACTACTCCTGAAATAGCCAACGGCAGACCCTGAGGTCTTCTCCAATTATAGGCTTATTTCTTTGCTCCTGGTTCTTACTAAAATAATGGGAAAAATCTGTAAATCGACAGCTCATCTGGTTTTAGAAGAGAATCTTCTCCATGAGTCACAGTCAGGTTTAAGGCCATGTTACAGTATACTGAATCAGTGCTATTGGAAGTCTCTGGGTTTGTCAAGCTGAGTCTCGATTAAGGCCATGCTGCCATGGTGGACGTACTCGATTTGTCTGCCACTTTTGATATGATCTTACACCATTTATTAATTTTGTGGTTATCTAACAGTGGCATTGGAGGTCTGGTACTACAATGGATTCACTTGTATCTTTCTGATCATGCCCAATCTGTTTTTCTCTGTCATCTCTGGTGCTGTTGGCCAGGAATTTGGGGACCTGATTCGATAATGAACTCTCTTTTTCCCCACTGGTAAAGGCTGTCTCAGGTACCTCCTTCTCGCTTTTGAAAAGCTTTAAAAAGTTGTACGCCTGATTCCAGAATACGCCAGGAAGCCTATAAAACCCAGTTGGATTAGGTCCTTCCTTGGTTATTCATATATTCTTTACCTTCGCCTTCTGGAATACCTTCTCCAGCGCTTAGAGCTATTTCAGAATGCTGCAGCTCGGCTGCTTCTCAATAGCCAAAACGCCACCCTATCTCTGTGCCCTTAAGGCAGCTACATCTGCTACCGGTTCGTAAGCATATTTCTTGTAAATATCTTTTGCTTACATTCCATGCTTTTAATAATAAAGGTCCTGTTTATCTCTGAAGGAGAATTTAACACTATGCCCCTTCCAGATCCCCAAGATCTTCCACTAAACTGTTACTCAGGGTTCCCCCGGTTAGGCGCGCATGTTCGGGAGGCCAATATTTTAATCATCTGGTCTCTAAAATATGGAACGCACTGCCATTATCTATAGGGCTTCTCCAGATGAATTCTCTTTCAAGAGCAGGCTTAAAACTTGGCTCTTCAAGCCCTTTTGATCCCCATCATCTTTATTTTCCGCAAAGAGCACCAGGGCGTCTTTGACAGCTGTGCACTTTCAAAGTGGTATATTCAATATGTATTCATATTAATATACATCACCTAGGAAAGAGTCTCCAGACCTCTTTTGAGCATTGGTGAGAAACCTTGTGATTCACACCAAAAGGGTGTGTTTTTATGTTGGTCCAGCTTGACCAGATTCATGCCAGATTTTCAGGATTTGTGCATAAGATAAATCTACCTAAAACAGATCTTAATGTAGCTCACTTAAAAAGGGATGGGTCTGGCACTTGTGGACCTACATTCGAAACACCTGGTTCTACTCCTGCAGGAATAACAATAACAAAGCCATGTTTTAAAGAGATTTATCTGGGTACATTTATTATCCGTGGCCTTTTGATCGCAGAGACGTTTAAAGTGATTACTTGTTCAAATTCCGGTATCATGGCCATTGGATTTACTAGCCTCATAAATTCATTTTTCGATTCTGATAGTCTCATTAGAACCTCTTTGCTTTGTGTTTATTGATGCACACCATTTGTAATGCTGGACTCTAGTACTGCCTTTCAGGGCAGAAGGGTTTGTCTATCCAAAGAAGCATCTACAGGGTTTAACGTATGCTAAGCCCTGGATCCTCGGTCACCCACCCAGGTGAGATTAATGTTGTTTTTGCATTTGTCACCACGAGTGGGATGGGTATGCTCAGACGTGAGTCCCATACTCTCCACACGACTGGAGTCAAGCAAGCCGGGCTGAAGACGGCTGATAGCCAGAAACCGGTCCTAGGATGCTTGTCTCCGGTCCAGGAAAGACATGGCTTTGCAGTTCGGGCTGGACTGTTCCCATGAGGCACAGGGTCAAGGCTGATTTGCATATGGCCGTGTCTGAACTGGGGTGGTGTGGAGTGCAAAAAATGATGGATGAAGGCCCAGATCCCTGTACTGGGGTGAATGTATGACATTGTTCTGCATTCTGTCCATCACCTGTTGTTTTTTAGATTAATATTCAACAGTAAGGCTTCATTTACCCAGTTCAGCTGGCTTTGGGCAAGGCAGCTACCATTCAGTGTCTAGTATTAGAGGTGTCCCTAGAGCTTGTATTTGCCTTTCAGAGTCACTCTAATGTTTGGGTGGAGGTCCCGGGGGTTGGAAATTGAACCAATCCACAATGTCACAGTTTCTTCCTAAACACATTGGGTAACAGTAAACTAATTCTGTTATTCAGTTTTTTTTCGAGTGGTGTCTTCCTGAGCAAGAGGAGTTTCCTGGTCTAGAATTCAACCACAGTACAATTTCTGTAAGGCATTTGTCCCTATCTGCAGTTTTCCACGAAAATCAGTTACTTTCATATAGTTGCTGGAAATCTTCACTTCTATCTACACAGCATTTCTGCTTGAAATGCAAGTCATTTCTTGGAATTTTCAACATGATAAAAAAAACAAATGTAATTTAGTCAACATCATCCTGTAGTGACAGTATGGTGTACGGTTCATCAAAAAACTTGTATGTAAAAAAACTCCTCCTGTGACCTTCTGATTGCACTGCAGGAACTTGTTTTTTATTTATGATTGAGTTGATGTTGTGAAACACTGCTTGATGGCATGTTCTTAACCCTGTTAAGGCCTTTGCATGTATTAAATAGGGGTTGTTGGTGAAATCTGAAATTACTCACATTCTTTTTCATGTCAGGGAGCCCGCAGTAGTCTGTCCATAATGATCACTTCATGTTTCCTGCCATTGCTCCTCTTTATGACTTCAAGTTCTTGAAGACATTATCTTGTTAAGTATGGCAAGGGAAACATTGGTGATAAACAGCGATAAGGAACTACACCTCATATCACAGCTCTATAAGGCCTGCTCAGATGTGATGCCATTAGACGATACAAGGGTCCGCTCGGCCTTGGAATCTGACCTGGGCACCTCCATCACAGACGAGCAATGGTCAGCATGCTGCAGGGTCACTGGAACGGTATCGTTAAATAGCAAACATAGATTGCTGCACTTCAAGTTTCTCCGTAGGCTCTATGTTACACCCTCTAAATCACATAGAATAGACCCCTCCAGACCGCAAGCATGCCTGCGTTGCCAAGCACCCCAAGCGGACTTTGCGCACTTGGCCTGGAGCTGCCCACGTGTTCACGATTTCTGGGTGGAAGTTCATACACTCCTTTGTACAATGATTCAAATTCTGTTGGAACCATTACCAGAGATAGCGTTATTGGGGTACGTGGTGCAAATCCCTTTAAAAGTTCGTAGATTCACAGCCATTTCTTTACCCTTGGCCAAAAGGGAAGTGGTGATTTCTTGGGGTGGTAGGAGAGCACCGACGCAGAAAGGCTGGATGCGAAGTATGGCAACTTGTTCAACACACAGCGATATGTATGCCAGTATTATTCCGGTATCTTCCAGACCCAGGGATGTTTGGGGGCCTCTCCGCACTTTCCTGGCATCGCAGCAGCACCCCTCCCCTATGCAACACAGCCAGGGCAAAGAACCTACGGGGATAGGCTGAGAGGCTTATCATATCCATAATTATGACCCTATATACCCCTGGGTGGCTCAAAGTGACAAATTGCACCTATAGGTACAGATTAATGTTCTTCTGGAGACTTAATGGGGTTGCTCATGACTGAAAACTGTTTTTTTTAAAAATTGTATCTGTTGTATTGTGTCCCGGCCGTACTGTCATATTGTGCAATGAAGAAAGTACTGAACTGCCATTGTCGAGATGTCTCTGCAATATGATAACATTGAAACCTGTGCTTTGCTTTGTATCTTTACAAAATGCAAAATAAAGTTTAAAAATAAGTATGGCAAGGGAAATAAATGTATGTTTTTAAATAAGTAGCCCCCCTTTAAATGTATAAATCAGCAAGCGAACTCAGACATAGGCTGCTCATTATTCCTTCTGTTTTGAGTAAAACTGCAGCTACAACAAGACCATTATTTGTTGATTTTATGACTATCTACCTATTGTTTTTGGAACTGAAACAATCATGTTGGAATGTCTTCAAGGCGTTAAAAGCATAACATAACAATGAATATAACATTAATCACACTGTGTGACATGGAATCATGGGCCGGTCAATCTGTGATTGAATATCAGTGACTTAGCTTAGAAGAGTAGCTTTGGGATGACATTTTCAACAGACAAACTAATAGTCCAGTGCCAATTTTGTCGGCTTTTTAGATTGGATTCACCACTGATCCCCGAATGGCACGCTCCTCCCCTTACCCAACAGATGTCGCACGTGTAGTCAATGCTCCAATTTTCCATGTGAATGCCGATGATCCTGAAGCAGTGATGTATGTCTGCCACGTTGCCGCAGAATGGAGGCACACCTTCCACAAAGATGTAGTGATAGACTTGGTGAGTATGCATTTCCTTGAGTTGTTTGCGAAGCAAGTAAATGTCTTCCAACATGGATATGTACCCTGCCACATTTCATTTAATAAAATTACAATGATAGTGAAACTTTCATGTAGTATTGAATGGAGTAAGGTCTGTAGCAAAGATCATTGATTATATTATATGCTGTATCTAGATAAAGAGTGGTGCCTTGTTAGGATAAGTGTTAAACGGTGTGACTGTTTCTTCCAGGTAATACCCGTTTACATCATATCTATTCCTATTCCTAAAATTGATCGTGAGCAGATTAGGACTCCCTAGATATGGCACGGCAATTTGGATCATTGTGTTGTTGTAGCCTGGGTATTAGTATGTCTTCAGTGAAGTCCACTTTGTTTCTCTTGGTCTTTGAACTATTCAAACAATCATTATGGATTTCCTTTTGACTTTCATGATGATTTTACTTTAAATATTTATCTAGTGTACCTATATGTAGTCTAGTTATGCAGGTTGTCTAACTGCTGCTTCATTGTCTTCATCGTTTTTTATAAAAAGTTGCAACTTGTTTGTGTATCCTGTTGTACCATATTGTATGTTCTCTATGAAGTTTCTTGGTGTTTCAGTTTTTGTTCTATTTGAAGTTTTATCCCATGTAAAGATTTTTGAACATTTATTATGCGTAGATCAATGTTTTTTAAACTTGTTTCTTAAAGGCATCCTAGTTCTTATCATGATTTTTCATTTCTTCATCACACTACTGTGTCCCACTCTTCCTTCTGGTTGGGATAATTGAGCATTTCCTTTGCAGGTCTGCTACCGTCGTAGCGGTCACAATGAAATGGATGAACCCATGTTCACCCAGCCACTGATGTACAAGCAGATCCACAAGCAGGTCCCTGTGCTAAAAAAGTATGCGGACAAACTAATCGCGGACGGAACTGTTTCCCTGCAAGAATTTGAGGTATAGAGTGCCCCAAAGATAAACTCTGTGTCTTTTGTGTGTTCGGTCTTTATTGACTGTTGTTCGACTTTTCTTTTGTAAAAAGTAAAAAGTTGTGGGTTCATTGTTCTTTAATTATTTTCATGTGATGTGTCAAAAGTGAAATTAAGCATCCTTTGGTAGTATGTTGTTGCCCTGAGCTCTGTATGACCAAAGAGATATGGGTCATGCCCACGTTTCATTGTAAGGTATCAGTGTGCCAACAGTAAGATAAGGTGACTATTTCATAAGTAGATAAAAAGTTGTGCTGATCATTTAACAAATAGTTAAAGGATAAAAGTATGATACCGCATGATTGCAAACTATAAATGCTACTGTTTTCTTCTTTCATTTCATATGTTTCTTGAACCTAATAACATATAGGTGTATAAAATCTGTAAGCAAAAAAGTAGAAAACATGAGTTGTTTTTTATTCCTATGTAAACAACTTTATCATTATACAAGTCATAATAACTGTGATGCTTGCAACATTTTCATGATGTTTCAACACTGTGGGTTTAGAGGAGTCAAGCCAGTCATTTTAAGATTCATTCATGTTCCAGGTGGTTTTTAGCGCCAGCACCACACTGGAGAACATTTCCCCCACTTCACCACACCATGAGATTGCACTCTGTAGGACAGCATGTACCAGCAAGGAAAGTTTTAAGGAAAGACAATAAGGCGGAGGACATTGGTATTTACGTATTTACGTGCCACAACCTTGTAAAGTAAGAGGAAAGGCTCCGGGGTACCACACTGTACAATAAAATAAAATAAAATAAAGAAGTGGGCAGCAACACAGAGATGGGCAGCGTCAGTCGATTACATTTTCAATTCCGTCACTGTCTCTCTTCTTAGGAAAAACAGAATTGTAGGAAATGAAGGGACAAGATAAAACAAAAAGAATGTGGGACTTGACTTGCAACTGAAAATTAAAACCATTTGGTGGGTTTTCTTTGTGGGAAGGACACTTGCTTTTTTGGTGGTGGATTTCCCATGGGAAAAGCCTAGGCTTGTTCCGGAGAAATAGTGTATATATTCATGACAACAGTAAATGCTTACCCTTGCAATTTACATCTTTATCATTAGCGTTATTGATTATGACATACTTGTACGTTTTTGTAATCCGCAACGGAATTCTTACTAATGAATGCTGCTACATGAGTTGTTGGTCCTAGTGCTATGGGAGATAATTACTGCATGTGTACTCGCTTTTGAGATATATTCCATGACCCGTATCTTTTGTTCTAGCTGCATTGTCAGTAGGATTGTATTTTTATGTTTGCGGAACAAGAACCTAAACATTGAACATCTCACTCGTATTGTTTAGTCCAGTGCTTCTTGGCTGTGAAAGAAACAGCGTTCCAGCCAAATGTAACTTTACCCACACAAAATACTCTTTATTTCTGTTGGTAAAATAGACAGATCTTTATATGAAACCACAGTACATTGCTTTTTTGTGTTACAAACAGCCAGTTATTGATCAGGTGTTCAAAATTAGGTTGTTATGCGCCCTTTACTGGACATTTCTAGTGGGGTTGTTCCTGATATAGGACTCTGAACCTCTAGTCTCTTTTAAAGCCTAATGCAGACCTTTCAGAATCTTTACTGCCTTGTAGTGGAACTGGAAACTGTGCCTTAGCAGTCAGTAAAGGTGTTGTTAGAACTGGGGGTCTCTAGTTGGCAGAGGTAGGTACCACTGTCCAAATAGGGACCCTTGCTTCTAGTCAGGGCAAGGAGGAAACCCTCTGAGATAACCCCTGCTCACCCTCTAGGTAGCTTGGCACGAGCAGTCAAGGCTAATCAGAAGGCAATGTGTAAAGTATTTGTACCAACACATTGAAAACACCACAAACTGACTCCACAACAGTTTAGAAAAATAAAGGTATTTAAGCAAAACTACACAAGACCAAAACGACAAAAATCCAACATACACAGTTCAAGAATATGGTTGCAAAAGAGTTCTTATGGTTGCGATAAAAATAATCCACAGTTGCGTGAAAAGTTCACAGTTGCGTCACGTTTAGCCATCAGTACCTTCAGATGCGACAAAGTTCCAAAAGTAGAAACTGATGCGGTGGAAAACAAGCGATGCGTTGCTCCTGAGACCTTGGGGAGGCAGCAGCGGGCGTGTTGCGACGAATCCGGTCTGTATTGGGAGGAAGGCCACTTGTATGGATTTCTGTGCGTAGGTTCCGTAGGAAGTTTGTTCTCGCAAAGGTACGATGCGACGATCTCGTAGGGGCTGCGACGATCTCCGGGTCGACGATGCACGATCCAGCGGCGATCCCTCTCTGGCAGCTCCTCGTGCGATGGCTCTGCGACGATGTTCGCAGCAACGTGATGCGATCCGCAAGCAAGCAGTGCGGCGATCTCACCCAGCGACGACAGGCTCTGCGACGACACTAGCAGCGATGTTAGTCTTCCCACACTGGTCTGGTGCGTCCCGCAAACGAAGGATGCAACGGCTCTGGAAGCGGCAACAGGCGCTGCGACGATCTTGGCCTTCGTAGCGGCGGGATTTTCCTCGCACTGTCTGGGATGCGCTCCTCAGCGAGCGATGCAATAACTTTTCTGTAGCAAAGTCTTTAAAGCTTAGTTTCCAGCTTCCCAGCACAGGTACAACTTCCAGATGCACCACACATGGGCCACGCACTCCAGGAAGGACAGAACTCTCTCAGTAGAGCTCAGGGGAAGCTGGGGGGTGAAGTCCTTTTGTTCCTGGGACTTCAAAACAGGGAGCCAGCTCTTCTCAGGCCCTTGGAGATTTCTTCAAGCAAGGGGACACAGCACGAAGCAAAGTCTTTCCCCTCTCCTTGGCAGTAAAGCAACAGCAGGGCAATCTTCCTTCTTCAGTTTCAGCTTTCTCCTTGGCAGAGGTTCTGTCTTGATTCCAGGATGATCTAATTTTCTGTAGTCAGGAGTCCTGTACTTATACCCCTAAAAGTCTTTGTTCTCTTTGTGCATGTGGGCCCTGAGCCCGGTCTGAACCAGTTCTGGGTGTTCCTTGAGCACTTTGTTTTCCTGGCTTCTCCTTTTCTTTCAGAGTGAGGGGCAGGATTGTCAGCCGCCCTGCAGGAGGTGGAGCCAGCATTGTGGAAGGCAAGCATAGCCCTATTCAGGCCCAGGTGCTATCTCCTCCCACCACTCAAGTTGCAATGCAGTCATTCAGCCTAGGGCTGACTCAGCCAGCCTCCTGGGGAATCCCCAGCCCCTGTCACTCTCAAACCAGACAGTCAATACACAAACAGGCCAAGGCACACGGAAAGGGCAGACAAGAGAACAGCAACTTTCTAAAAGTGCTGTTCTTAAACACAGGATTTAAAAACAACCTTTCCTAAAAGATGTGTTATTAAATTCTGAGTTCAGGGATACCATACTTGTATGTCCTATCTTGTTCCTATGGAAAGATATGCTGGTAGCCACTGTAGCCAGCACCCCCTGTGTTAGCCAATGGAGCAAGATAGCCTTACAATAGTGAAAAACAAAAATGGTTGTAATTCACTACCAAAGCATGTCACCTGCACCAGTACATGCTCTACTTTTCACATACACTGCACCCTGCCCAGGGGGGTACCCTGGGGCTTCCATAGGGGTGACTAATGTGCACAAAAAGGGAAGGGTTAGGCCTGGTCAGTGGGGACACTGACCAGGAGGACATGGCAGTTCACAGACTGCACACAGGCACTGTGTTGGCAGGCCTGAGACACCATTTTGGGGCTACTCATGTGGGTGGCACAATCAGTGCTGCAAGCCCACTAGTAGCATTTGTCATCACCAGCCCTGGCACACCCTCAATCACTCACTCAATTGCAGACCCCTGCACAGATAGACAAACACGTTCTCACACAAACATATTGACACATGCACTCACACATTCTATTAGCTATCCAACTTTTTTAATGACAACATTTCCAAAATTAATTTAAGGTTACAGTGCAACCCTCGCTGGAATAATTCACTTTTTTTAGATCTATCATCTAAGGGCCCAAAGTAGGAGTCCAATCCATCTTTTGAACATCCATGCTTTCATTAATTCTGTTAAGTCTGGATCACCATTTGACACCTGCCCACCCTCAGTTCTCTCTCTGGCAGCTAAAATCACTTATCCTACTCTAAAAGATCTTTGCAACCTCTCCTCTATGGAAAATGTTCCTGTCTGTTAGAAACATGATATTGTCTCGACTCTGCTAAAAAAAACATGGGCTGATTCTGCTAAACCCCAAAAATGACTGCCCTATTTCTTTACTCTGTCAATTTTCAACTCTTTTACTACCATAACAGGAACACCATACTGGACCCTTTATGGGGCTGAATCCGCTTTACTATGAATATCGAATAACCTCAGGCTGATCCTATACCAAGGAGGGTCTGCCGCCTTAGTCCTTCTTGATTTGTTGGCAGCATTCGATACTGTGTCACATACTGTACTAATTACCACCCTTCACCAGATATGTATCTGTCATTTCATCTTAAGATTGATTTGCTTTTTTCTTACAGATCGAGTCCAAATTATTTCTCTTCCTCCCATATCAATTAGAATTTCTTCATATTCGGGGCTGCGGCCCTTAATGCTCCTCTTTTAATCTCACTCTTTTCAAAGATTAAATCCCTCCCCTTTGCTCTCATCTGTTTTTTCCAATTTTACGTTATGTCCTACTCAGGCGATATTCAGATCGTTATCTCCACATCAGAAAATTGAACGCAGCTTCAGGAAAGCTTTTTGGAATTGTATGACTGGTGTTGCTGCATGGATCAAGTATAAATCCCTGAAGCTCAACAGAGAGAAAACCGAAGTCTCTATTTTTAATAAAAAGCCCTCTTATCCTTGGTCATCCACTTGGTGGGCCCACGAGCTTGGACCTACAGCCACTGTGTTTAACCATAATCATGTTTTCATCTTAGATAACAAGTTTTTTTTTCTGCTCAAATGAATCGGGACCAGCAACTGTTTTTCCATCCAGACTATGCTTAGTAAAATCTTCCCATATCTTCCTATCTCAGAGCGCAAAACCATTGTTTCTAGACAACTTTGACTGGTTCAGAGCGCTTCAGTCTGTTTAGTTCTTAAGCTCTAGCCCTGTGCGCCTTTAAAGCACACCTACAAGATTCGCTCTATCTTAGCACCCAGAAGCTTATTATCTTTATAACCCTATGTATCTACCAACATGCCCTTCCAATTCTGATCGCATCAGCCTCTGCAAGACATTTTCTCTTTCTTGACAACCAAGTTCTGGAACACCCTCCCATTCAGCATCAGAATGCTTCCTGATCACCTTAAGTTCAGGAAGAATACAATAGCATGGATGTTTTAGATTTTAGAATAACTGAACTCTTCAGCTGTGCTCCCCTTTCTGTAGCGCCAGGAAGCCCTATGGGTTATTGTCACCTTCTTCAAATTCTGTAATAACAATAATAATAATCAGTCCGCATTGGAACAACCGGTGTCCAATACAACCCTCAAAAAAGGTAAGCATAGCTGAAGTTCTGTTTCCTCATCCAGGATTTCCAGGATACAGTCATTATCCACCATTCAACAGCAACCTCTTGTCTTAAACTACAGATGAAGTCCTAAACCACTGTATCAAGAGTGACTTCAAAGACATCGACTAGGTTTTTCGAAACATGCATATCATTATTTAGGGTAGCACGATTGTTAGTGTACTGTCATTCCTAACATGTTAACACATTTAAGCTCATGGTTATCCGAAAAGAAATTGACAAGACCGAAAAGAAAGGCTACTTTTAAAACCTTTAGGCAGGACCTTCAGAGTGGTGTTGTGCCTTTTGTATTCAGTAAAGGAGCACTTCAATTCTGTTAGGAGGCGGAACCACTAGATTTTGTCAACATACTATCTTGCTCACCTTTGACACCTTGGTAGAGAGTATTAAACAATGGATTCCTCTTCTGTCCCCAATTGTATAATTTTTTGCTCCAGGGTTTGAATAGTGAAGCTTAGACAGCTAAGTAACACATGGACATTAAACATTGTAGGGTAGTAGACACATATTTACATTATAAATAAAATATTGAACATGGGATTTGGCTACGTCAAGGGATGATGTGGACCTATAATCAGTAGCTCTTCTACTCCCAGTATCTCCTTGAAAATGTCAGCTTAGTCCCAGCCTGACAGAGCTATGCACTCACACCAAGCCCGGCGCACACACATCATTGTCCTACAAAATAAGTGCCCTCTCTGCTCAGAAACATTTTTTAACTGCTTGTCATGGTCATCAAAGCAATCTTCCCACACCAGCAAGTCAGAAGGACCTTTAGGGAGAGCAGGCTCCAACAAACTCAGTGTGGAACCAGCTAAACATACAGCAACATACAGTTGCATCCCCTGCAATGCTAGAGTCCTCTTCTTTGTGGAGACCACGACTGAATGAGAAAAGAGCTGAACAGCTTGAGAGGGTGTTAGGGAATGGAACCAGCTTCTCGGTATGTGCCTCAGATTTGGACATATAATCTGGTTGTTCACCGTTCTGTGGGTTGAAGAGTCCCTTTCTTCTAGCCCTGAGCAGAAGCTTGGGTGGAGCCACCAGAAACAGAACAAGGAACTATGATAGAAACATTTGCAACTTGCCATACCCATCAGTTCTGTTGGGAGATGCAACATGAAGGTCTGGACAGTCACCAGTGAAATATTAAAAGTGAGATGCGGCAGGTGTGATCAGACATGACCTAATTACTTATGACATAATGTGTAGCTCCAGCGCCCTGGCTGTCATACTACTGATGGCCACCAGACAGCAACTTATCGGTTGGAGTGTGGTGTCAGTAGGGAATTCCGATTTGAGCCTCATCTTAGAATGAAGGACTGATAAGTGTGATATTTGAGTTGCACCATGGGGAATGTCATAACTGTGGTACCAGATACTAACGCCAGTACATCAGTTGGCACTTTATATTCTCTGATATCGTAACATCCGGTGTGGGCGGAGTGACAGCTGTAGCGGACACTACAATGTGATAACTTTGTGATTGGGCCCATGCAGTTTGATTTCATTCATTTGAAGGGGGAGGTTATTGTTGTCTTTAAGACTGTTTCATTTCTTGTTGTGGTCTGTAGACACAATGGAAAGAGTGCTTTTGGACTAATGTGAAATATGGGCGATTAAATGAGTGGAGTTTCTCGCTTGTAAAGATTTAAAATCATCTGTATCACTTAATGTGAGAAAAAGAGACATTAAAATCAAATATTTATAGATACTTACAATGTTTTCTTTGTAGTGAGGGGAAACAAAGGTTTTGAACATCATGGGAGGTTGCTCTAAATTGGTATAGGACATTGTCTTGACAGGCTTTTTGGCTCTATTTCGGAGTGATAAAGACTTTATGCTTGCTCACACCTATAGGCTGTATTCTTCCCTTTTAAGCCCTTTCTTCCAGACCTAGAAGAGGATAGCTGCTTTATATGATGATAGATCCCTTACTCTAATCCATCTATTGCCTATTGGCTTTGCCTTTCATTATTTTGCCTATAGTACAGGTTGGATCCTGTGGTCCTGACTTTATATAACACATTGGTATGGTTTATGTAGGTACTCTGACAGAGCTAAGGGTTATTTCATCCTTCTCAGGCCTACAAGGCCCAGAACTAGAGAGACTCCATTTTGATAGAGCTGAGATGCTTCAAGGGGAAAGGTAATGTTTATAGTTAAGGCTGTTGTGTGCTAGGGGAAAACCAGCCAGGACTGGTTCTTATCGGAAGAATGTGTTTGTCTCTTGGGCCCAGACGTAACAAGCAGATGATCACTGCGGCTGCGCAAGGGGCCCTGGAGCTGGCACAGGAATTCGGTGGGAGGCAGCCCTCTGTTGGAAATTTCCATGAGGGAAGAGCATTCTATAATAGTGAAGTGCAGAGGCGGAGTCAGTTAGTTGAGTTGAAGTGGAGGAGCGGAAAGTGTTGAGTTGAATTGGAGGAGCGGAGAGTGTTGGTAGAGTTGGAGGAGTGGAATTGCAGGAGGAGAAGAGACAGAAGATGCTTGGAACAGAGAGAAGACAAACAGACAGTCAGTGAGCTGGAACTGAAGGAAGCAGTCAGAAGCAGTTACTTATCAGGAGGAGTTGTGAATAGCTGGAGTCTGAAGTAATGCCTTTTAGAAGAGACTGAAGTTATATCGTGGATTAACCTGTGGGAGCAGCTGGAGTTAATTGGACATTGGCACAGAGACATTTAAACAGAGTGATAAAGCTAGTGGAACAAACGGTTATCAGAGCGGCAGGAACCATTAGATTGAAGTTGGAAGGTGGAGAGAGTCCGTGGGGGAGAGAAATCCAGTGCAAAGTGATCAGCGCAGATGTGTGTCCAAGAGTGCAGGAGAGAATCTAAGACGAGCTAAGGCACAGATGAGAGAGGAGCCCAGATGACAGCTAGAGCAAGACTTCATACTCCCAAGGTGACCTCGTTCCTTACTTTATAAATATTAACCTTGTGCTCATACTGTATGTCTAATCCTTTTCTTTCAGCGGTGTGTTAAAGTTCCTGTTAGTTGTAGAGACCCCGCAGATTTGTGTATTGTTGTTGTAATAAAGATACCCCAGTTCTTAGTGTGCATGTGTTGTTCTTATGATAGAGAGCGTTTTTACTCCTGCATACAGTGTGTCCACTATTCCAAAAGCACAGGTAACCTTTTCTTCTAGTCAGATGTTACAGCCAGAACAGATGCTGCCCCTGATCCGGTAAGTCTGAATAATTAGGGAGAGAGAGGAGCCCTTGAGCTAGGGAATTATTGACACTAAGTGATTCGGCCATCCCATAATATTGTTGTAGTAGCAAACCTTTAGTGGATAGTGAGAGAGACTTCCCAACATAGAGAGAGCTAAAGGTATTCATAGGAAAGTGGTCGTCGTTGGTAAGCAGCGTTAATGAGAACACCAGGTGGGAGACTGGTGCCTAGGTCCGCCGGATTGTGGACCGGAAAGTAAGTAAGCGAGCACTGGGGGGGAGACCAGTGTATAGTTCCGCCGGATTGTGGACACAATAGAAAGAGAGTGAGCACTGAGGCTGCAGCTCAGTGTGTAAGGCCCGCCGGATTGTGTGTCGAGTGAGCACTGGTGGTGATCAGTGTGTAATGGTAGATAATCAGAACTGCCCCAGGGTAGATTAGTCTGGACCCATGTGGTCGCAAGACTATGAGGTATGAGTGTAGTGTAGGGCATGGACGTCCTTAGTAATCAGTGAGTATTCCTAGTAATCCCTATAGATTTAGTGGTGTTTCTAATGATATGAGCTTGTATATTGCGAGTTCCCCATCCTCAGGTAGGTACCCAGGTGCCTGGATAGATGGTCCTGAGGAGGGAGGTGGTTACGTTCCGGCTGGGTTGGAGGGGCTCTCAGGAGCTGATCCCATCTAGTCTGAGAACCTGGTCGTTACAGACATGTGAAGCAGTAACGATGTTGGGGGTTAATGAAGAATCAGTACTGTGGATTTAAGCTGAGGGAGAGGGTGTTAGAATATCTATGCTGAGGTGAGAAAGGTAGGAGCAATCAGATATGGAAGTAGAAGATTTTTGTTTGGGAGTTCATCATTAACGAGTTGAGTACCATTAACAGTGTTAAACAGGGGGGAGGAGCCTAGCCTGCAACCATGATGGCCGCTTAGGCTCTCGGCTCCGCCGACCTTCTTGCTTTGCACGACCCTCCTGTTCATCATCCTGATTTCGAGTCGTGTTTACATGCGGGAGAACTGATGCTGCTTTCGTTGGCGTGTCCCCGGGATCTTTGCCGGATGTAACAGCGGCGGAACATCCTCGCCTAATCTACGGCCCTCCTACCCATGAGACCGGGGCTTCGAGTGTTGGTGACGGCCAGCCCCTGATGCAATAACAACGGCCACTCGAGACGGGGAGGAGCCGGCCGGCCGGAGGGAGTCTGCCGAACTGTCCCTCCCTTGCTGTGGCCATCCAGACCACCCAGCGGAGTTGTTTGCCGGTGGAACATTGTGGCCCTGGGAGAATACAATGTATCTGTTTCTCCGCTTATGAACCGCCCGGGCACTTTCCTTATCTTCCTCGAGACATTGTGGGCGACATCTGGAGCATCACGGACTCTGCGACTGGCACTGGGGGCTCTTGACCGCGATTGCGGGACCAGGCGACCACTGGGGCCGCGTCCACGCCACCGACCACAGCATAATGCAGACCGCTATCCCAGTGTTCCCGACCCGACTTTACTCCGGCGAGTGGCAGTTTGATGACCGGTTGGTGTACGGGGAGCCTCGAGTGAGGACCGCCGGAGACTATACTTTTTGGGCAACGCCAGGGATTCTTGAAGTATTGGTTGCCCTAGGTACTTTGCGCACTGCCCTGGATTGTAGTGCCCGAGACCTGGGGAGCCGGCTGGATGCCATTGCTCCCATTGTGCGCCTCGCTACACGTGGTGACTCCCGACTGCGGGCCGCTGCGCCACACCCTGTACCCGAACACAAAGAACTGGTTACCCCGGTGGATGTGGGAATGTCAGGGGACCATGATCTAGAGCAAGCCATGGAGCTGATCGTTGCTGGTGGAAGTGGGTCAGGGGATGGTGGACATGCACCGTGGCTTGAGGATCGGCTCTGGACAATGCGCCCGGCCATTCAACTGTGGACTGAGGGGACGACTCTCCCCCTTCTCCTGAAACTGTTGCTGCCGGACTAGTCCGTGGGCTCTGGGGGATTATTGCTACACGTCGAACTCCCGCACATCATCGTGGTTCATTCACCATTGTCCATGGCTGGCTTCGGTGGGCAGCCTAACGTACCATCAGGGCCACCTCGATCACCCACTCCATCTAAAATGGCGGCTGGCCGTATGGATTCCTTTGTTACAACTGACCGTAAGGGACAAGGCTGAGAATGTTTTCTTGAGCACTGGTGCATGGACGGCTGGTGACTACGTGGGACGGGCGGTATATTGACTGATTCGGATCTTTATTCTGTACTGTTTTGTGGGTCTGGGCTCGAAGAGTGGGCGGCCGGGAGCCCGTATATTCATCCTTTTCTCCTCCTCCGCTTTCTTTCTTCTTTTCTTACTACATTTCGGGTCTCCTATTTAGGGCGACGGACACACTGCTGGGGGGGGGGTAGGCCGTAGCCTTCTGCAGGGGTGCGGGGTGGGGGGATGGGGGAGGGGTACTTTCTCTTTTCTCTTGTTACTTTTCTGTTCCTCTTTCTATGGCCCTTTTTTCCTTTTTCTCTTATTGCATCACTGTCTCCTGAGGTTTCTGCAGAATTATCAGTTCGTTCAGTGGGGTTGCGGTTTGTTATGTACCATGTTTGCACTGATACCTATCCTGCTTAGCGTAATTCGCCTCCACCACTCCCACTGTAATTGTGTTGCTCAATGACTTTTTGCTATGTGCTTTCAACTGCGAGACCTGATACGATTGTGTAGCATTGATTTTGTGACCTATACATGATAAAATGAACCTCTTTAATCCTGATTGCCTACGCTGATGCATGTTATATCCTGAACTTTAGGTGGAATCCCTGACCTTGGTCTGCTGCATTTGTTTTACCTAACCTTGCCATGTGATAATCATGTCGTGTTTAGTGGCCGGCCAAGACGGCTGTAGGCCTCTGATTGTACCTGCTTTTCAGATCAATAAAGGTTCCCAAAAATTTAAAAAAAAAAAAAACAGTGTTAAACAGACTGATGTGTTTGAAGGCGAGGCATGAAGGAGAAGAAAGAAAAATCTGTTTGAGTTTCATAGGCGTATAGATTGAAAAAGAGGCTGGAAGGGAATGCAGAAGGAGGAATCTCACGAATGTGACCTGTGGTAACTGGTTGGAGTTGGAGTTATTATGTAAGGAGCACCAGGAGAGTGACAAGAAGTGGTTAAATGTTTAAGAGGAGAACCAACTGTCTGCCTTTTATATGACTGCTAGGTTGACTTGAGTTGGGAGAATGGTGGAATGGTCAACTGTGTTGAACGCAGCAGAGAGAAGTATAATATGAGTAGAACAGAGATGGTTGTGGTTAGCAGGCAGGTAAAAGTATTAGTGACAGTGTATAGTGGAAATTGTGTAAACCAGAATGGAGTGCATTTAGTAAGTTAGGGGAGGAGTGGGAGTGCTTGGTTTGATTGACTTTCAAGGCTTTTGGAAAATTGTGAGGCTTGAATTGTAGGTAGTCATTAGAGAAAGATAAAGAGGATCAGCGCTCTGATTTTTTTAATAGGGTGAAAGTACTGCATACTTGAGGCATTTCCGAAGAGGAGTGAACAGCTCTATTGAGAAGACATACAACAGAGGATGCAATGAGCTGTATGGGTAGTGGATGGGGTGCTGTGTAGGAAGATAGGCCTTTAGGAGGCTGCAGAGTGTTTTCCAGACAGTTCAGATTTTAGATTAAAAATTGGAATACAAGTTCTTGGCTTTGAGTTTGCTCTGGGTCTTGCAGGTGGGAGCAGAGAAATGAATTGATGGTGAGGGTTGGCTTCCGGGGTTGTGATTAGCGGAAGGTGACTACATGAAGGTAATACGTTGCTTTCATTGAGTTAGGAACTGACTTTGCTTGCGTATAGAAGGCCAGTGCGATTAAGGGCTGTGGGAGGGAGGTAAAGAGGGAGGGGGAAGATGGGTAGAGGGTGAGAGGGAGGGAGGGTGGGTGAGAGAGAGAGAGACACACTTTGATGTTTTCATATAAAAGGTTTACCTTATATGATATTTCTAACCCCAGCTTATTGCCTTACAGGAAGAAATTGCAAAATACGATAAAATATGTGAAGAAGCGTACACAAACTCTAAAGATAAGAAGATTCTGAATATTAAGCACTGGCTGGATTCACCTTGGCCAGGTAAAACATGCTTTGTTGTTCACTGGCTTGAAGTATTCGTATAAGCTATCTAGTTATCATGTTGTCTTGTTACCTTTGCTCTCTCAGCCCAGATGGGATAGCTTCCTTACTATTTAGATAAAAATTTGATTTCCATTTTGAGAAAGCCGAGGACAATTACATTACCTTCTTGACTGATTCAATGACCAGCTTAGGATTAAATCAGCTGGTCAAATTTCTCACTCACCTGGCAGGATATACATTGGATGACATTTTTTCCAACTATCCAGGCCTTCAGGTACTGGACTCTCTAACACTTTTGTGGTCTGATCAGAAGCTGTAATGTTTACGATTAATCAACCTCGGTCTTCTCCCAGGAGTGTCAGGAACCCCCACGGTACCAAGGGCAGGGCCTGGCAGAAAGTCAGTCCATCTGCCCTACATTCTGCCCTGTCACATCCCTTGTTTGAAATTAAGGTCAGTACTGTGACAGATCTTGACTCAACCATACATAACTACTCTGCCTGGCTAGGAAGGACAATTGACATCTTCGCACCAGAAAAAGTTTTTATTAATCGCAGGAACACTCCTTCGAAACCTTGGTTCTCTTAGAGCTTGAGAGCCCAGAAACAATTGTACAGAAGGAAGGAGCAAATCTGGAGATTTAACTATGATCCTCATTAAAGAGAGATTTATAAGCAATCAATCGCAGAGTATAAAAAGCAGATACTAGAGGAAAAAACCGAAATATTTTAATACTGTGAAAAGTTTGGCAAAAATGCCTATCCCTAACAGTTGCGGCTAAGAGTTTTGTAATATCTTAGCCAATTTTTTTCAGTCAAAAGTAAAAGAAGTGTATGACTCATTTTTAACTAATAATCAAACATCTGCCACTGTCCTGACAGTCAAGAGAGGGCATCCCACAACTGCTGTTTTTTTAATAAATTCTATATGCTTAGTATAGAGCAGGTCTCTAATCTAATCAGAAGCACTAAATCCGTACCTCCATTAGACCCTTGTCCTCCAAAAATGCTCATCTTGTTGCAGAAATGCTAAGCGTTCAACTGACTACAATTTTTAACAAAACAATTAACACTGGTTACTTCCCTCTCAAATGGAAGAAGGCTTCCATTCTACCTTTAATTTAAAAAAAAATTGTTTTGATCCACAAGAGCTTAGTAGTTATAGACCTATCTCTATGTTACCTTTTCCAGCTAAACTACTGGAGAAAGCTTTATACACAGAACTTAGTTATTCATTGACCCTCAAGGCTTGCGTGACTCCACTCTATGGATTCCGAAATGCATATAGTACGGAGACAGCGTTGGTAGCCGCTTCGGAGGAGACAAGGTCCATCCTAAATGGAGGCGGAAAGGCTGCATTGATACTATTAGATCTCTTGGCTGCCTTTGACACAGTCAATAATACCATTCTGATTGACCGGCTAGCTGAGTCAGGAATAAGCAGCCTTGCCCTTATCTTGATAGAATTCTTAGTGCAACACGTTGCATTAGAAGATTTAATTTCTGATCAGTTTTGCTTGCCATGTGAGATGCCTCAGGGCTCCTCATTGAGCCCTACTCTTTTCATTCTTTGTCACTCCACTGGCCTAGCCTTATCAAATCTTTTGGGTTCTCTTTGATGTCATATGTCAATGATAACCAAATAGTGTTTCAGCAATCCTGAAGATTATGCCTCAAGAGTCAACGCCTGTATGTCTTAAATAGGCAGCTGGATAAAGTTAAATTGTCCAAAGCTTAACTCAGGGAAAACGGTGGTCCTTCTCCTGGGCAAAGATACTTCAATTTGGTCACCAAGCAAGGAGCCGCAGTAAATGGGGGCCTTTCCCTCACCAGTCCAAAAAGTGAAGAACCTGGGTATTGTCTTCGACAATAAACTTAACTAGAAAGATCAGGTTAATGCTCTTGCCTCATCAGTATTCTTCATTTTAGGAATAATTAGGAAATTTGCCCCTTCATACCCTCAGACCTACAGAAAACAGTGGTTACCCCTCTTGCCAAACTGAACTATGGGAACTTAATGGGCATTCAGAAAAGATTCCTTCATAAATTACAGAATGCATCGGCTAGACTTTTGTAGGGAATCTCAAAATATCAGTCTGTGTCGCAGGACCTGATTAAGCTACACTGGCTTCCAGTGGCAAAGAGGATAGAATTTAAGGCTCTCTGGATAGTTTTCAAGGCACTGCATAACATCGGCCCTGGCTATCTACAGGACGTATTTATTTGGCGTATGTTCCATCCAGAATACGTAGATCCTCGGAAGCAAAGTGTTTAGTGCTCCCAAGGACCAAACAAGCTTCATTGTGGGGGGTGTGGGAGGGCAGACGTTTCCTGTTGAGCATGACAAAGCTGTAGAACTCTTTCCCCATGGATCCACGGACCTAAAGAACTGCTCAGACCTCCTGTCCTTCAGGAATTCTTTTTAAGACCTGGCTTTTTAATCATTAGAGAAGCATCGTTTTATTGTTTCATCCTGGGCATTCAAGCGCTATATAAAATTTAAATTGAATCAAATCAAAATCACTTCTGTGCCAATATCAATATTTCATATATGCATTGTTTGTACTGATTAATTTCTTTCAATTCATGTTAACTTTTACACTTTAACCTAGCCCTGATGATTCAAATCTCTCTGCAGTAATTACACACTTCTCCAGTTGCCTGTGTATTACCTTTGAGCCTATATTTTTCCCAATAGATTTCTGAAAACCTGAAAAATAAGAGGTGTACTGGTGAAATTTTGTTATTAGTACAGAAAGAAGAAACATACGTTTTTGTAAAGCACCACTAGTGATTTGTCTTTGTTCACCTTAACCCCTTCGATGCTCATGACGAGCTCAGCTCGTCATGAGGTACACCTCTCGTACCCTCATGACGAGCTGAGCTCGTCATGATTGCATTGTTTTCTGAGTTCTTCAGCACAGTAGGGGAATTGCTGCAGCAATGATGGTATTAATATTAATGCCTATCATCAAATGCAGACATTAGCACCAAATATAATTCTCAATTAAATTGGGCGCTCATTCTAATCCTTTTATGCATTGCAACCCGTTTTTTTAAATGAGAAAAGTAGTGATGCAGTCCACACAAACATGGTTCTTATTATGGTTACTTCCATAGATATTTCTCATCAGATTTCAAAGAATGTGACAGTGAAAATTTAAATTAATATAAACAATAAGACATGGAGTACATTATCACTGATTTTGGAAAAATTCAAACATCCTTACTCCCATTTTTCTATTGACAAAACTATAATGAAAGCTTGCCGAAATAGCATTGACATATTCTCCTGTATATACATTATATGGCCCTTATCACCCTAAAAGTAGCAATACTGATGGATATTTTTAACCACAGAGTCCTCATTTGTGGAATTCCCAGATATGCTAGACTAGATCTGGAACTTTTTCAGCAATTGCATGGTAACTGGCACGGTGTCCAGAAGTGATTGCCCGGGGATGTATATAGTACTACCCCTGCACAGTGATGTCATGTCCTTTTATTCTGTTCCCTGTGTCGCAGACCCAGTTCTTTGCGCTCAGAGGTTTTGGTGGTGTCTTGCCCATCCCAAATTTTTCTTTTTTAAAACAGTGTGCTAGGAA
Source organism: Lissotriton vulgaris (assembly GCF_964263255.1). Lineage (NCBI taxonomy): Eukaryota > Metazoa > Chordata > Amphibia > Caudata > Salamandridae > Lissotriton > Lissotriton vulgaris. Next base: position 619,352,075 of record NC_141693.1, read on the forward strand.
AATGTTTCCCCTGAAGCCTACAGGCTTCAAACCGTGCAGAGACTACATGAGGCTGATGTGGATTAGAGATCTGCATGAGATCAGCCTGTGCTGATTAGGGTCCAAGCATGGCACTGAGGTTTGTGAGAAATGCTCCTTGATGGATCTGAAGACCAACATGGTGCGCAAGGTGACACTTTATGTTGCCACATTATAGAGAACAGTGGTCCCTATTCTGAAAAGAAAATACACAAGAGGGGATAATCATACACTAAATAGTAAGTATGTCTTTTGTCCAGCCTGACAAGAATTTATTTTCACATAGGTTTTCAATAGTAGCGTTTATGGAACAATTAATAACAAGTGGGCACAGCCGTGACCCACAAAACACAAGACAAAACAACGAAACAGATTAGCCAAAAGGCAAACAAAATGGGTCTGTACACTTGTACTCAGTTAGACAGGCATAGATCAATTTCTTAACACCATTGCATACTATAATATAGCTCAGTCTTATTGCATATGGTGTATTGGTGTCCACGACGTTTCAATGCCAACATTACATACTGTATTTACTAGAGGGGTTTTGTCCTACAGGACCAGGCGGGACAAATTCATAATAGTAAATCACGGATGCCTGGTCTCGAGTTTAGTGCTGTTTTTTATTTATCAGCAAGTATGAGCTCTTTATTGAGTTGGGAGACTCATTGTTACTTAACTCATTTGAAATGTTTTTCTTACTTATACATTTCAGTAAGAGGTTGTAACACATCCTTCAAATCAATTTATGCATATAAATCAAAATTCATAAATCAGTTGCACGTGAAGAAATCATAACATGAATGGTTGCATAAACATTACACACATAGCATGAATCAACTTTATATAAAGGTACGCCAGAATTTTTAAAGTTCAGTCCCTTCACTTAATTCCTTTTGTAAATTTTAGGACTGAGACACACTATAGGCTTGTTGCTTATAAAAGTTCAAAAAAGTCCTGCGTTGCGGGACATCCTTTCTATTTAGTGCCTTGTAGTGGGTTCGAGAAATAGATCACGTTTTGGAAATGCCGACGCGTTTCCAAACCCGATATGGTTACTCTGGTTTTTCCTCAGGGCAAACCTGGGTACCTGGTGAATTAAAAAATCAAATTTTAGTCTCTGCTCTGCTCTTTCTCGTATTCTAGATATATTTACATGGTAGTGGGGCATGAAGTACCTGTTTGTTTCGAATACGCGAAGTCGTCTATGTGGTTATTCCTGACCTTGACTCTGTATCAAGAGAAAGGAGACCATCAGTTGTCGCCTTATCTCTCTCTGTTATAAACACATGGGCATATCTGTTTTTAATTACCACTTACTTAATGTTAAGGTGTGTGAGCACAAATCGTTGTTCTGAAATCGATCGCGCTGTCTTCTTGAAGCGGGCACTGGCAGGGATGGATTTCCGCGTTAGGCTGGTGGGCGCGTCTCCCTTGCTAGGGTTGCGTCCTCGTTCGGGTTTGGTCAAGGTCAGGAATAACCACATAGACGACTTCGCGTATTCGAAACAAACAGGTACTTCATGCCCCACTACCATGTAAATATATGTAGAATAAGAGAAAGAGCAGAGCAGAGACTAAAATTTGGTTTTTTAATTCACCAGGTACCCAGGTTTGCCCTGAGGAAAAACCCGAGTAACCATATCGGGTTTGGAAACGCGTCGGCATTTCCAAAACGTGATCTATTTCTCGAACCCACTACAAGGCACTAAATAGAAAGGATGTCCTGCAACGCAGGACTTTTTTGAACTTTTATAAGCAACAAGCCTATAGTGTGTCTCAGTCCTAAAATTTACAAAAGGAATTAAGAGAAGGGACAGAAATTTAAAAATTCTGGCGTACCTTTATATAAAGTTGATTCATGCTATGTGTGTAATGTTTATGCAACCATTCATGTTATGATTTCTTCACGTGCAACTGATTTATGAATTTTGATTTATATGTATAAATTGATTTGAAGGATGTGTTACAACCTCTTACTGAAATGTATATGTAAGAAAAACATTTGAAATGAGTTAAGTAACAATGAGTCTCCCAACTCAATAAAGAGCTCATACTTGCTGATAAATAAAAAACAGCACTAAACTCGAGACCAGGCATCCGTGATTTACTAACATTACATACAAGGCATCATCTTCAGGACAATGGAATGAAGCATTGTAGTCTTGACAATATAATATATTGTGCCTTTTTTTCAATACTAAGGCAGGGGGTTTAAATTGCATCTCACGTGTTTCTTTGAGGCGCGTGGGCCTTCACAATTTGATTACGGGTGGTCGGTTTGCCAGCAATTAAGGTATCAGTTCCGTATTTCAGAACGACCAAGCACGATCGCGTTAGCTGGGGGCCAGACGATGAATAATGCACAACCGCATTATTGCGGTAGTTGTGAGCTGGATGGCTCAATCTACTTCCGTGTTGCTTCCCAAGCGATTGTGAAGGCCCACGCACCTCAAAGAAACATGTGAGACGCAATTTAACCTCTTAGGTGCTGCAGCTATTCCAACGGCCGACGGCACCACTACCTCAGGAGTGCTGCCGTCGGCCGTTGGACATTCGAACCTCACCTGCGCAATGGATTGTTCAGCACTGGAGCTGGACGTTCCATAGCTGCTAAGAGGCTAAACCCCCTGCCTTAGTATTGACAAAAAGGCACAATATATTATATTGTCAAGACTCCAATGCTTCATTCCATTGTCCTGAAGATGATGCCTTGTATGTAATGTTGGCATCGAAACGTCGTCGACACCAATACACCATATGCAATAAGACTGAGCTATATTATAGTATGCAATGGTGTTAAGAAATTGATCTATGTCTGTCTAACTGAGTACAAGTATACAGACCCATTTTGTTTGCCTTTTGGCCAATCTGTTTTGTTGTTTTGTCTTGTGTTTTGTGGGTAACGGCTGTGCCCACTTGTTATTAATTGTTCCATAAACGCTACTATTGAAAACCTATGAAAATAAATTCTTGTCCGGCTGGACAAAAGACATACTTACTATTTAGTGTATGATTATCCCCTCTTGTGTATTTTCTTTTCAGAATAGAGACCATTGTTCTCTATAATATGATACTGCCCAAGGTCCCTATGGTATTACCTTTGGGTTCCCTTGTCCTTGTATAATAGTACTTTATGTTGCCAAGCATAATAAACGAGATAGGTCATGCTGTGATTCCTGGGTCCGCTCGTACTGCAAGTCCTGGGTCCACTCATGTTCCAAGCCCCATCCCTGCTCCAAATATTTGTCCTTGGCTGAGTTAAAGACAAAGTTGAAAGAAAAATCTTCCAAACCAGGTTCTTGTACTTCCTGTCATTCCCACTTCGAGAACACAATTGACACTCAAAGGATCTGACTTCTCCTCAATCAGCCAACATGTAACCTGTCCTGTAGCAGACTTTGCCACACCAGAGCTTCTCAGGCTGTCATCAACCACGCAGCAGGGAGAGGCTCTCAAAGTGGCCAGGCTGCAAATCTTTCAGACAAAACTAGATCCATCTTGAGCGCCATTATGCCCATGGAGCCGCCGGGGTGCCCAGTCTGACTTCTACCAGCTGTGCTTACCCTGGCTCCTGATGATCCTGTTGGCCACCTCAGGTCACAAACCATGTTAAGGTCCATGCCTTCTCCCCTGGATTGAAGGCGAAGTTGGTACTGATCACTCTTAATTTGGGCTCCAGGGGTGCAAGTTCCGGATACAATCCAATGTCTGATCCAGTGCGAACTTTGGCACATGCCCAGCTCGTGTTGAGCTGCAAAATGATTAAAGTGCAGCCTCTTGCCTGGGGGTCCTCCCAGGCAGTGCCACTTCCTCAACTTCAGTGTTAACAAAGGCCACAGACTTAATTTTGATTGAACTCAGACTTTGTTTAAGGCCTTCAAAATCAAATGTTCCTCATCATGAAGATAATGATGAGGAGGCAGATTATTTACTCCCACCTCATTGCAAGAATGCAGGCCTTTATTTAGACTTGTAGAGTGCTAGTGGCCTGGTGAATTCATCTGAGAAAGAGTTGAACTTCCCAGTGGGGCCTCCTTAAAAGTAGAATATAGTTCACAGAGCTGCCAAAGGGTTTGGACCTTCACTTAACTAGGCTTCAAATAAAGACCTTAACACGGTCAATCTATTGAAATAACTAGAGGCAATTTAACCCCTACATGTAAATCAAAGAATGAACCGTTATGGAATGGGTGATGCGCAAGTCAATTACATTTTTTCCACTTAAATCTTCGATAAGCATGACTGTCCGAATTCTGTCTTCTGTAAGGAGGTAACTTTTGTAAAACTTAACAACTGCTTTTATGTTCTTAAGGCACTATGCTTTACTTTTCAAAATATTGAGGCTAGAAACCTCAGTACCTGAGAGATACATGATTTGATAATAACCCACTTAGAGCAATTTAAGCCTTTTACATTTTTACAAAGAAAGCCACTAAGATGACATAGTGCTTTAAATTAGATTGGAATAACTCAATTTTTATTAATGTGGGAGAATATATTGTTAGGAATTTGAGCATATTTGTGCATTTTAGGTTTGTTTATCCTTGGATTTGCAGTCCGTAGAATTCCTTGAAGAGATTTATATTCCTTATTATATTGATGATACTTAAATATTGTTTATTCTTGTGTCTGTAATGTATTTGACACATTAATTTGTTATTTTCTAACTATGAAATAACAATAGGTTCTGCTTAAGATGAACAAAATTTAAATGAAACGAGGCAGAAATGCCAGTAATTCACAGTTATGATTGATAAGGCCATACACAGTACTTTGGAATATGGCCAGTGAGATTTTGCCTGACCTTCCCCAGGACTTCAGGAATGTGTTCATGTAAATGGTTCATAGGGTCAGGACATGCCTAAGTACGTATTGAGATAAGGTCTAGGTACGACAGACTGTACAGGTCAATCCATGAGCAACAGTGTGATGATCCTCAATCATGCATGGATGTGTACCAATGGGATTTCTTGGGCTTTGGGGATGTGGTGACATCCCTTATGGATTTGCCATTTGACAGCTCCAGTCATTTTTAAGACAAAGCTGATTCTGTGCTGGAGTGCTTCAAAGATAGCTTTGCCACAGCCCACTTCTTGGTCTTGCCACTGTCACCCTGCCAATTGCTCCAACAATACCAAAAGTTCAGAGGATAACCACTGAGTCTTCCCTGTCTCCAAAGGCATACCTTGCAGCCATTACAGGTATTCTTGGCTTCAGAGCGTATAGTGGCAGCTGAGGCTGTGGCCACCAGCAAGGAGTGCAGTTATCGTCCTCTTTGTCACCTGCCATGACTGCTGCCAAGGTGCTTTCATTTCCCCTCCAATGGTAATGGGCCAACATAGGGGGGCAATATATGGTTTTATCACCTAGCGAGCGTACAATTACCTCAGATCAGTGGGTGCTGAAGGTTGTTTAACATGTTTTTGCCCTCCCTTTTATGTCCACTCCTCCTCTTGTTCGTCTTGGTTTTGCTGAGATTTTAGCAGAATTTGTCTCCATCCTTCCCCAGGAAGTACAGTCACTATTGGTCAGGGGGTGCCCTAAAAATATGAATGGCTTAGACAGGTATTAGGCCTTTGGTTCTTGACACCTTCTTTTTGAAGGGCAGGTTCAATATGTTGACTATTTCCCTGGTCTTCTTTGCCCTGGATCTGGGAGAGTAGATGTCTTGGATTTGTAAGACATGTACTGTCATGTGCCAGCCCTTCGCGGTGAAGTCGTAACCGTGCCAGTTTACCATCCTGCCCTTGGATGTACGTCATGACAACTCGGGCTTTACACCGCGCTGCCATTATGACGCATCCATTACAACGCAAATCGTTACAACGACTTGCGCTGTAGGCGCTGGATTTTGTAATAGTATGATTTACTATTCCAACTCCAGCCTACGCAACAGTAGGGAAGGTGTTGGAATAGTAAACCATACTATTCCTTTGTATCTAGCGCCATCCAGCGCAAGTCGTTGTAACGCCTTGCGTTGTGATGGCTGTGTCGTAATAGCAGCACGGTGTAAAGCCCTCATTGTCATGGCTGTCTCCCCTGCCCTCGGGCCCGCTCGGTCCTGCAGAATGTCCTTGTGTAAGTCCAGTCCTTAAACCCTCCACCTTTTGGTAGTTTCTACTGCATTTGTATCTATTCAAGAGGTGAGGAATCTACAGTTAGAAGAATTCATCAGAAGAACAAATGACTTAACATTGGAAATGCTTTTTCAGGTGAATGCTTTATCAATTCGCAGATTCCTCACCACTCTGAGCAGTTTGCTTTTAGGGTGTTGAAAAGGTCCCAAGTTAGACTTTGAACACTGCCATGCTTACGTCCTGTCATGGTTTAACCTAGTTGGAGAGTGTGGAAGAGTTTCAAGGAAAACTGATGTCAGCACACAGGGTTGGTATGTGTGTATAGCTCGCTTCTAGCACTTTCGTAGATAGTGAATGGCCACCATGAAGTCATTGGCTTGCCTATCGGAGCACTGCAGCAATTGCTGGAAAAGTTCCCAATCTTGTCTCGTGCATGGAAGAATTCGAATGTGAGAAATTTTCAGCTAGATAGACTATCCACCAGAAAGAACATTACCAAAGGTAAGTAACTTGTTCATCTACACCTGTGGAAGTAGTCTAACGTATGGGTGCATACTTGCTACTTTTTGTTATTAACAAACAATTCCATTAGTATAGCTGTAACGTGGTGCCAGGCTCGGTATCGGGCATACTACTTGCAAAATCTCTTAGACACATCTAGCCACAGATTCCTTACCATTGTATTTCCCAGCCGTCAGACTGGACCCGGAAGATTTTTCTTCGAGTAATACCCCTGCGCGCTAGTAGGTAGCATTGGTCAGCTCTACGTGGAGTCTTCAGCATTGTCTGTGCAGGAAGTGATGTCTGCATCACCTATACAAGTGCCACCTCGGTATGTCAAGCACTGATCCGTGAAGAGAACTACCCCCTGCCACTTTTTGACAGGATTATTCGACTTTCTGTCGACCCCTTTTGTGGTGTGTAGGAAGTCATGTCCTCTAGGAAGACTTCAGAGTTCAAACCGAGCAGCGCCTGTCACTGCGCCATGTCTGTTACGGATCTGCAATTGGTTTACCTGTAATGTCTGGAGCGTGACCATGGCTCGAAGTCGTGCTCCGACTGCCGAGCCATGATGCAGAAGGATTTGAGGCAGTGACCCCTAAAGCTGCTCGCAGCCCGGCAGGCGATGTCACGCCTGACTCCTGGGAGGTTACAGTCATGGTCGTGAGAAAGGTCCTGGTACCGCTCCGGGAGTCCCTAGTCCTCTTCCTCCCACTTGAAATCGTTAAGGCGTCCAGGTAGGAGGCACAAGAAGCACAAGAAGTTAAAGTGTGCTTTGACTTCTCCCTGTCCGTCAGCCGAAGTGACAGTGGAACATCGACGTTCAAGGCCGCGTTCTTTGGAACCTGCACCTGGGCTGACTCTGCACCTCTCCTCTTTTCCGGGAGCTGCAGCGACCCCAGTCAAATGAAACAATGTTATGAGGCCATGTGCCTCATTTTTGAGCAGCCCGACCCCTCCAGTGCGCCTTCGGGCTCCGTGGGGATCAGAAGGGCGCCCATTAGGTTCCGCGCCGGCTGCTCCGGCTCCAGCTCTGATGCCCCCTCCATGGACCCAAGGATGACTCTGGACCTGCTCCAGTCGTGCCATTGCGACCTTCCCCGGCACCAAGTTTGACGCCAATGCTCACTGCGCCACGAGCTCCATTCTGATTCCAGATGACCTAGAGCCAGACCAGTGTCTTCCGATGCCAATTCTGGCACCAACAGGACTTACTGGTTTGAGATTCCTTCCTGAGCCTTATTCTGAGAGGCCAAAAGTGGGAGAAGATTGGGAGTGGTCGCTGGGCCCTTGAGAAGACTATCCTTATATAGAAATGGATGGGATGAGGACTTGGGGGAGAACAGCTGACTGGATCCTTCTCCAGATACTGGAATGCGTTCTTCCCCTACCATGGCTACGGAGGAGGGAGCGTCATAAGCTATGGTGGTGCGAAGCGCAGCTGAGGTCCTTGGCCTTCAGCTTTCTTCAGTGATGGTCAAGACTGACATCTTGACGGAAGTGCTACAGACGGGAACTTCCTGCTCGAACCCCTTGCTCTCATTTAATGAGGCCCTCTGGGAACTTGGTCCATGCCCAGTACAAGGGCTTCTGTGAAAAGGACAATAGCCCACCACCAACACCCTGCTCTGGTCAACCCAAGCTCTCTCACTACCCACCCTACCCTGGAGCACTTCTTCTTCCCATGGTGCTTTCCCTCTGCTACCCCGAACAGGGAATCCAAGGGGCTGGACAGTTGGGCATTAAAAAATATATATTTTTATTTTTATGTTTTTATTTGAAAAGAAGGACAAACTTTACAGTTCAGTGCATACAATCCCATCGTATCATATACAGTTTTTTTTCACATGAATAATAAATTCAATCAAAGTTATACTTTACGTATCTTGTGCTCCATTTCTAACTCTTCTCAGTTCCAACTCTACCATTGCTGACACACAAATTGCTCCTTTGTATTGATTCCATTTGGACCACTTCCTGACCCATTTCTTCGGGCACCCCCTTACTATAAATACTTCTTTCTCTGCTATCATGCATTTATCCATTTCCCTATTCTATAGTGCTACTTCAGGTGGCTTCACTCCTCCCCATCCCCTAGCGACGTTACAAATTGTTGTTTCGTTTCTGTCAAGTCCGTCGCCTCCCAGATGTTGAGTAAGCCCAATCGTGGAGTCAAGGTAATTTCTTTTCCCAAAGCAGATTGCATATGTGTTGCAATTCTACCCCATCAGCTGTTTATCGCTGGGCAATCCCACACCATGTGGTAATAGATTGCTGGTTGCCCGCAGCTCTTGAAGCAATTATAGTCAGTCCTAGTCCCTATCCTTGCTAGTATGATTCCAGTCATATATGAGCGGTGGAAAACACGAAGTTGGACAAGGCAGTATCTAAGTGTGATGGCAGCCTCTCTGGGAGACATCAAAGCCAGCCTCCAGTTCTCATCCTCGATGGATTCCAGATCGCCCTCCCATTTTTCCTTGAGCTGTTCGAAAGAGTCTGGCATATTATTGCTAAGCTTCTTATATTTGAGGGAGACTGCTTTGGTGTGTAGTTGTCCATCTAACAGACGATCCTCTAAAGGAGAGGATTCCGGTATGTCTACACAGCTGGGAAATGCCTTCATCAACGCATGCCTTATTTGCAAATATCGAAAGCTTTCAGTGGGCGCCAGTTGATAAGCCTTTTGTAACTCCTCAAACCGAAGGATCTTACCCTTCTAAATCATATCTCCTACTGTCGAAATACCAATCCTGTCCTATTTGTCAAATCCCAGATGATGGCAGAGCATACCCAGCCTTTGTGAATGCCACAGCGGCGTCATTTTGGTTAGCCTGCCTGCCAAACCCAACCGAGAGTTAGACAATTTCCATATTTGCAGTGTGTGTTTTGTGGGACCTATGAACTGCTTTAGTTGTGAACTAGTTTAGAGCGCCCCAAGGTAGCCAGCTCTATCCATCTGATACCTATCGAGGGCACACGCCGGGTCATCTGGTGGGGCCTACCTCCATCTATTCACCGGCACCACTTGCGAGGCCCAGTAATACAGACGTATGTCAGGCAATGCGATACCTCCATCGTACCATCCCTTCATTAATTTTTGAAGCAGTGTATGCACCTCTCCTTCTACCGCGGTAAAATAAGCATCCGGAACTCTTTGCGGGCAGTTTTGTAAAACATATAAGAACCTTGGAAGAGCAAGCATTTTAAAGAGGGCAGCACGGCCAATCAGCGACAGTGGGAGGGATCTCCAATGCTGGACATCCGCTTTCAGTCGTGCTAACACCGGCGCTAGGTTGCGACCATAGAAGAGGGCCGGATCAGGCGTAACAAAGATCCCTAGGTATCTAAAGCCGTCCACTGCCACCCTCAGGGTATAATCTTTGGGCGTGGGGTTTGTCCATGCAAGACATACAATACTGACTTGCTCCATTTAAGAGCATAACCGGAATATTTTCCGAAGTTGGTAAAGATGTCAAGGACCAAAATAATAGAAAGGTAATGATTTGTCAGGTATAGCACTATATCATCTGAATAGAGTGATATTCTATCTTCATAGTCATGTGACCACCTTAGGCCCCTGTTCATGACATCTCTCCGTACCCACGCCGCCAAGGGTTCCAATATCAGAGCAAACAACAGTGGCGACAGAGGGCAGCCCTGTCTGGTGCCTCTACGTAGGGAAAACCGTCTAGATGTGTAGTTATTCACTCTGATTTGTCCAGATATGTCAGTATATAATAAGCTCACCCATCGCCTGAATTTAGAGCCCAATCCTATTCTCTCCTGGACCTCAAACATATAGGACTATTCATTTGAGTCTAACACCATGGATGCGTCAAGGGAGCGTATGACTGCGTCTTCTTCTAAATAATGCTGTCGAGCCAGCACATTATTAAGTCGGTGAATATTGAGAGCCGTATTTCGTCCAGGCATGAAGCCCGATGGGTCCGGGTGCACTAGAAGATATAACCGCTCCCAGCCGTGTAGCGAGCACCTTCGCCAGAATCTTCGCTTCCACATTAATTAATGAGATCAGTCTATAAGAACGGCAATCTTCCACCGGCTTACCAACCTTGTGTAAAACTACGATGCTCGCCATTCTCTGATCGGGGGTAGAATGCCCTTTTCCCAACTTTCTTGATACATGCCCCTCAAATGTGGGACCATCTGGGAGGCCATCGCCGTAAGAAATTCTACTGGAGTACCATTCGGCCCCATCGCCTTACCTGATTTTATTTGGCCTATGGCTTTTCGGATTTCCTCATCTGTGAGGTCTGCCTCCAACAACTCCCTGTCCTCATCTGACAGAGCAGGTACATCGCATTCCGCCAAAAGTTGACGTGACTCTTCCGCAGTATATATGGCAGAGGGCGAATACACCACTTCAAAATAGTCAGCAAATGATTCCGCTATTTCATCTGTGCATGAGACAACCCCTCTCGTAGGGGTTTGTAATCTGGGGACCCACCTGGAGCATTGCTCCTTCTTTTCCAGCCACGCCAAAGTTTTCCCTGCTCTATCGCCCAGTTCGTATAGCCTGTGGTGGGTAGCATTCTGTTTGGCTAACATGTGTTCGCGGGCTTTCAATTTATATTCCTCCCTCTTGAGCGTTAGGTCATGTAAGCCTCATCCGTTGGCCGGACTGCATAGTCTGCCTCAAGCCGTTGAAGTGCTTCCTCTAGCTGCGTCAATATTTCCCGCCGTTTTGCAACGTATTGCGTTTTCAGCGAGAGGCATATCCCTTCAAGACCACCTTGTACGCCTCCCAGATCGTTTGTGCCGATTCAACGGATCCCACATTTTCTTCCAGAAAATATCCAGTTTGTACACTCAGCTCCTCTCTGATGTCTGGGATTTTAAGCAGCCATGGATTAATGACTATGGTGTGGCTTTGTTGTCGAGCACCATGTGTGAAGTCTATTCCTACTGGGGAATGGTCTGAGAGTACTCGAGGATACGTCTTGGGCCATCTGAAATTACTCACCGAGGCTGCGTAGGTTAAAAAATGGTCTATCCTGGAAAGACTGCCATGCACACTGGAGAGGTATGTAAAGTCTATAGGGACACCCTGCAACTCCCGCCCTACATATGAAAACCCTAACGCCATCGTGAAGTCTGCCATAAGCTCGTTTTACCTCTACTCTTATCGTCTGGGTTGTCTGTCTGTCAAGTCGTTCATTGTCATGTTATAGTCTCCCCCAATTATTAGGATCCCATCTGGGAGATCAGTTAGCACCCGGCCTAACTCTGCCAGTGCACCCTTACCCAATGCCGGTGGCAAATAAACTAAGACTATATTTACGGCTTTCCCTTCCCACTGAACCTCAACCACTGCAAAACGCCCCGCTGTGTCAGTCCGTGAGTTAAAAACTGTCAAAGGGACATTCCTCTTAACTAGGATACACGTACCTCTGGAGCCAGTAGTGTAATCAGCATGTACAAGGAGTTTATAACCTCATCTGTTCAGAGCTTTACTTTTATTACCAACTAAGTGAGTCTCCTGCAAGAGCACTAGGTCTGGAGATTGTCGCTTTAGATATTGTTGGACTATACCCCTTTTAATTTTGTCTCCCAGCCCATTAACATTCCAAGTAAGGACAGAGAGCACTAATTTGCGATCAGCCATTATCGAACAATAAGGTGAACACCTTTGTGTAGGTCGGAAACAAGGGCAATCCTTCTCTAAGCAGTCTACAAATAGTGGGATTAGCACTAGTCATCAGTACGTCATTCAAAAGGGGACAACAAAAAATAAGCCAATATACCTTATTACATGCACTACAGAGTCTATCCTTCAAATTTGTGGAAAAAAGAACATTCACAATAAACAATAATTCGGCAATCAGAACAATCACCCCTCCAACCCCTTGTCTCCCCCCCAATCTCCCTTACCTCCCCCCACCCTGCTCCCCCTGCCTGTGGATTTAAAACTACCCACCCCCAAACATGGCAGAGTGTCTCTCTCCCCCCCGAACATGCTAGAAACGCTGAGGGAACTGGCCCCCCCATCCACGGACATCTTTTACTTTCATTAATAACCACAGCCGTTAATGCAGTATGCAAGATTAAGCAATGTCATGGCATATCCTTATAGTCAACCGATAAATCACATCATATACCCCAAGCATATCAAAAACACAGTAGATCCATAAATCAGTAGAATTGCAAGCCCACCTCCCCCATACACCCACCACTTGCGCATTTATGCAATATCAGGTCCCACAGCAGTACACCAAGCTGCATTATTCCTGTTCATCCAATCTACTCGATTCCATCGTAGCCTCCGTTTCCGCCGCTTCCAGTCAAGTATCATTCTTCATCCCTGTTCTGTCAAGGCGATTTCGGTTCTGGCCTCTCACGGTATTCCAGCCCTCCATCCAGTCCCAGACTGCAACTGGTGAGTCAAAGAACCATGATTTACCATCCGATTCTACTCTCAGTTTCGCTGGGAAGAACATTGCGTATTTGACTTCCCCGTCTCTCAGTTCCTTTTTCACCGCTTGGAAACTTCTCCTTTGTGCCTGAACCTTGGCCCTGAAGTCAGGAAAGAAAGTCACTTCATTCATAGTTGTCTATTTTCAGCGGGGGCCGGACCTAGATGTTTGCAATATTATGTCCCTGTCTCAATAGTTAAACACTCTGGCGATCAGCGGTCTTGGGGGCGCGCCAGGCCTAGGCCGTTCGACCGGAACCCTGTGGGCCCTTTCAATAGAAAAATAACTGGACAGCTTTTTAGGTTTCAGGTGTTTCGTGATTAGGTCCTCTACATATAGACCCGCGGCCGGCCCCTCTGTTCGTTCCGGAACACCTAGGATTCGTATGTTGTTGCGGCGGGCTCTTCCTTCATAATCATCCAGTTGTTGCGACATTCTGACCTGCTTTTTTTCCATTTCCAACATCTGACGTTGTAGTTCCGAGGTGTCTTCCTGCAATGCATTCATCACCACTTTCAGCTCTTTCACCTTCTCATCCATTTTTCTGAAGTCTCCTCTGAGTAGCGAAACTTCTACTGTGACTGAATTTACCGAGGTGCGCAATCCACCTATTGTCGTCACCTCAGCATCCAAAGTAACTGATATGGGCCCAAAAGCCTCGAGTATGGCTGTCCCCCCGCGCTGCGCTGCCACCAAAATCTTTCCGCAGTGCAGGGCCCAATAGTTCCTCAGCCGGGCCCCCCCCTCCGCACCGCTCACTCACCGGCGGTCCGCCACCTGTAGAGGCTATATATCGACGCTCGAGGCTGCTCAAACCCGCCTCATCTCCCGCGGCCGCCACTCCGTCCTCAGTTTCAGCTAGGCCCCAAAGCCGGGGCCTCGATTACTGCACTGCCCTGGAGCCGCAACCCCCTCTCACCCGGTGGCTCAGGGAAGGGGCCTCCTTGGCGCTCTGGGCTGCATCCGTCAGCTCTCCCGCTCTGTACTCTGGTCCCGCAGCTTGAGGTCGTCAGTGCCGCATGTAGGGAGCACCGCAAGCGCCAATCCCTCAGAGTCGGCCCGCGCTGCGGGCCGATGCCGCCATCTTCACTCCTCCGGCTCTCAGGACTTCGGCGGCCTTTTTTTTTGCAGTTGGGAAGGTGCGGGCCCCTCAAAACATACTCCGCTACTGTGGGGGGTGTATCCGACAACCCCGTTCGATTGTGGACTGTTTGCATGGGTTGTATCGGCTGCAGCGTGTCAAGGGCGCCGTGGATGGGCGAGAGCTCATTCAGGCAGCAGCCATCTCCCTTGGCTGCTAGCCACGCCCCCTCGGGCATTAACATTTTTGATTCTCCCAGCCTTGCATTGCGGTCCATGAACACTGCATGCTTATTGGGCCATTATTCCCACTTTCTGTGGGGAAGCAGTTGTGCAAGTGCTTCCACAGGTCCTTGAAGAGGCCAGGGCCGTCCTTTCCCAAGCAATATTAGATGGGAGAGATGCAGCAAAGTTCTCGATTAGGTGTGGTTTAGACACGACTGACTCGTTGAACAAAGCGATTTCCTCGACTGTGGCAGTTAGATGGCACTCTTGGCTGAAAACATCTGGCTTTTGAGGAGATCCAGCACTCACTTTGATGGCACCCGTCTCTTTAGAAACAAGGCAGGCATGGTGCAGGAGTACTTTAGGGACTCACAGGATACGGCCAAATCATTGGGCCTCTCAGTGGCCACACATCCACAATCTGCCTTTCTGCCCTTTTGTGGCTATGAAAGCGTCTTTCAGCTGCGCCAGCCATATCCTAGCCACCGAGCCACGCAATGTACACAATCCCTGTGCGGCGTAGGGCAACCCCACAAGTTTCAGCCTCTAAACCCTTCTAGAGTCGCCTTTCCGGACCATGGGTGTAGAGTTGGTGGCTGTTTCATCGATCATCTCCACCACTGGCAAGCCATTATATTGGACAGGGGAGTCCTCCAGATAGTCCAATGGGGCTACTCCCTCCCCTTTGAGAACACACCTCCCTCCATGCTTCCATCCTACAACCGGCTGCCGGAGGATCATTTACTCTTCCTTCAGGAGGAAGTCGGAGCCCTCTTTTGGCCAAGGGAGTCATAGAGAGGGCTCCGACCCGTGGTTGATATTCCTTCTACTTTCTCGTTCAGAAAAAGGACAAAGGCCTGCATCCTATCCTAGACCTACGAGCCCTCAACTAGTTCCTCAAAAAGATAAAATTCAAGATGATCACATTAGCTCAGGTCCTGTCAGCCCTGGACCTGGGAGACTGAATGGTAGCGTGGGACTTGCAGGATGCTTATTATTACATCTCCGTTCTGCCTGCCGGTTGGCGCTACCTGCAGTTTAAGGTAAGCCACAAGCACTTTCAGTTCATCGTGCTCGTCTTTGGCTTTACCAGCGCCTCTCGGATGTTCACCAAGGTGATGGTGATGGTGATGGTCGCACCTCATCTGAGCTGATGAGGGGTGCCAATCTTCCCCTATCTTGACGACTGGCTGCTGAAGGTGGGCTCGCCCCAGACTGTCGTCTCCCACCTCCAGACTACAGCGAACCTCCCGCATTCACTGAAGTTCACTATCAGCGTGCCAAACTCTCACCTGACTCCCTCTCAGATCCTCTCTTTCATCTGAGTCGTTCTGGACACATTGCAGTTTTGGGACTATTATCCTCAGCGGCGAGCCAGGATATTCAGGCTATGATACCGAAATACTGATGATTCAGCCTCTATCCTGGATTTCGTTGAGAATTATTCTGAGACTGCTGGGCCTCCTGCATTCTGCTAGTGACACTTGCAGGGTGGAACCTGAAGTTCCAGTGAGTGCAGCATCGGGGGAATCTCTCTGAGATGATCCAGATCTCCAAGGGACCTGCACGAGACCTGCAGTGGTGACTAGCAAATCACAGTTGGGTCAGAGGCAGACCCATCTCCGTTCCCCAACTAGATCTTACAGTAATGACAGATGTGTCACTTCTGGAGTAGGGCAGCCATCTCGGAGATTTAGAGATCAGAGGACTCTGGTCTCCGGCAGAATTCAGACTCCACTTAAACATGCTGGAGCTCTGAGCTTGAAACCCTTACTACCATCCAAGGGAAGACTATTTCAAGTGTTCACAGGCAACACCACCGCCATGTGGTACTGCAACAAACAGGGTAGACTGGGGTCATGGACCCTATGTCGAGAGGCTCTGCAGCTCTGAATATGGCTGGAACAGCAGGGCATTTCCTTGTTCATTCATAACCTGGCAGAATCCCTTAATTCCAGGGCAGACAAACTCAGCCGCCAACGCCTTGCAGATCACGAGTAGCATCTCCACCTGAAGGTGGTGCAAGGTCTCTTTCAGCAGTGGGAAGAACCTTGAGTAGATCTATTTGCCTCCGCTGAGCACGCGCATGTCAGCAGTTTTGTGCGCTGGAGTTTTAAAGGCTGCTTGCGCTCGGATTTGCTTTTCATCTCGAGTGAAGCTCATGCCTAATGTATGTCTTTGCGCCCATACCACTCCTGGCCAGAGGTCTCAAGAAGATCAAGAACGACTGGCCCCAAGTCATCCTTGTGGCTCCTGATTGGGCTCGGAGAGTCTGATATTCTGAGCTTCTGTAAATGAGCATCGATCCTCCAATCAGGCTTGCCCTTTGAGTGGAACTTCTGTTGTGGCAGCAGGAAAGGGTCCTCCACCTGAACCTGTTAACTCTGCGCCTTCTTGCGAGGAGATTGAGCAGCAGCAGTTGATACCATTTGACCTTCCTCCCGAAGTTTGTAATGTTATTTTGGCAGCCAGGGGTCCCTCCACCAAGATAATATACACCGGCTGATGGAACATATTTGTAATATATTGTACAGAGAAGTCTATTGACCCACTTTCTGCTTCCCTTTCTGATGCTTTTTGCTTGTTATTTTGACTCTTGCCCTACAGTGCTGTACTTTGGGCACCCTAAAAGGGTATTTATCTGCTTTGCCTGCTTTCTTGAGGCTGCCAGGCCCACCCTGTTTATTTAAGTCACCCATTGTACATAGATTCCTGAAAGGCCTTGTACATATGTTTCCACTTCACCTGTGTGCTCCTTTCCAACCTGTGCATAATTGTCCCCTCCAGCTGCTCACGATCAAAACAGACTTTTTGGTGGGAATTACTTCTGCCAGAAGGGTCAGTGAGCTGCAGGCTTAATGATCCAAGTCTCCCTTCTTGATAATATTCCCAGACAAGTTGCTGCTTCCCACCAGGGCCTCTTTTCTTCCGAAAGTAGTAACTCATTCCATGTGGGACAATCTGTCACCTTGCCCATGTTCTACACTCCTCCACATCCCTCTAAAGAAAAGGAGCAAATTAACTATTTGAACCCAAAAAAACCATTTTCATTCTACCTTGACCGCACAAAAGTGTTCCAGGTGGATGGTCAACTCTTGGGGTACGTTGGTGCAAAGAAGTGTCGGGCGGTGCAGAAGAGTACCATCTCACAGTGGGTAATCCTCTGCACCACGATTTGCTACGCTCTGGCAAAGAATTAACCTTCTGAAGGCTTAAGGGTTCATTCCACCAGAGCTAAGGCTGCCACCACAGAATTGCAATCTGGAGTCCCAGTCCTGGACATCTATCAGGCGAGAATGAGGGCATCCCTGCACATGTTTATCAAGTATTACTGCCTAGACAGTCAAGTCTGCAGGGATGGCCATTTTGGCCGCTCAGTCCTGCAGGATTTTCTAGTGTAAACTTCCCTGCAGTCTCTTCTGGTATTGCTTGGGTATCTATTCAAAGGTAAGGAATCTGCAGCTAGATGTCTCTTTCAAATGAACAAGTTGCTTACCTTTGGTATCGCCTTATCTCTTAGAGGCATGATCTAGCCGCAGTTTCCTTAGCGAACCACCCATCCTCCCTGCACTGCGGACAGGTTTCTAGGGTCAGTGCTTATCTCTTTCAGAGCCCTAGTTTTCAAACACACCAATGTCAGTTCACTTCATGGCTTCATGCTCCATGAGTGGAAAGTTGTGAAAAAGTAACTGATGTAAGCGCACCAAGTTGGTACTTATATAGGTGACGTGGACGTCAATTCCAGGCCAGACGACGCCATGCAAAGCCAATCGACGCCACCTACCAGCGCGCAGGGGTATTGCTTGAAGAAAAGTCTTGCAGATCCAGTCTGATGCCTGGGAAATTCAAAGGTAAGGAATCTGCAGCTAGATCATGTCTCGACCAGATAAGGCCTTACTGACTTGTTCGTCATGTCAAAATTTCTAAGGACTTTTATTTCCCCTTTGTGAATTTCCACATTGTTTAGATTTGAACTTTTGCTTTGTGGAAATAGAGACTCCTATGCAAGCGCATTGGGCGTAATTATTTTCTTTGAAGGGATAACCTTTTACCTTTGCAGAAAGCCAATATCCTACACTCCCCCACCAACCCCCAGGAGTACAACTGATTAGTTCCCCTTGTCGTCTTTGAAGGGGAGTTAGTCCAGCCTTTTGCTGTGCTAAATTACTGAGCATTTACTAGAGCGAAAGAGGTAATAGACAGAATTGGAAATGCCCACAAATGTACATGTTTTTGGGTGTTCCCAAGCATCCAAGATAAACCACACATTGAAATGCCCAGTTCCCACCCCTTAAGTGCTATTTACTACAGTGGATTTCTCCACACCTGTGATAAAAATCTACATGCATTTAGGGCCACCAAGAATTCCTCTTTTTCATTCCTGACAGGCTAAACAAAAGGTATGTTTGACTGTAAACTACTGATGTCGCTGAATATCTCTTTGTGGATAGTCCCCATAGGGTATGTAACTGTTACAACGCGATTTTTACCACGCATACTGTTACCACGCATACCATTGCAACGCAGGATCCTTTACAACTCATACCTTTACAACGCATGACATTACATCGCAGATACTATTACAACGCATGCCATTACAACGTAAGTATAGGTAAGTATATCATTTTATTTTACCTTTTTTTAAATTACCAAAATATTAAAAATAAATTAAATTAATTAAAGTAATTTTATATATAGTTTGGGTTTTGGGGTACAGGGGTATTTTTAGGGTTCAGGGCTGGGTTTGGGTTTTGGGGTACAGGGGTATTTTCAGGGTTCAGGGCTGGGTTTGGGTTTTGGGGTACAGGGGTATTTTTAGGGTTCAGGGCTGGGTTTGGGTTTTGGGGTACAGGGGTATTTTTAGGGTTCAGGGCTGGGTTTGGGTTATGGGGTACAGGGGTATTTTAGGGTTCAGGGCTGGGTTTGGGTTATGGGGTACAGGGATAATTTTAGGGTTCAGGGCTGGGTTTGGGTTTTGGGGTACAGGGGTATTTTTGGGGTACAGGGGTATTTTTAGGGTTCAGGGCTGGGTTTGGAGTACAGGGGTATTTTTAGGGTTCAGGGCTGGGTTTGGGTTTTGGGGTACAGGGGTATTTTTAGGGTTCAGGGCTGGGTTTGGGTTATGGGGTACAGGGGTATTTTTAGGGTTCAGGGCTGGGTTTGGGTTATGGGGTACAGGGGTAATTTTAGGGTTCAGGGCTGGGTTTGGGTTATGGGGTACAGGGGTATTTTTAGGGTTCAGGGCTGGGTTTGGGTTATGGGGTACAGGGGTAATTTTAGGGTTCAGGGCTGGGTTTGGGGTACAGGGGTATTTTTAGGGTTCAGGGCTGGGTTTGGGTTTTGGGGTACAGGGGTATTTTTAGGGTTCAGGGCTGGGTCTGGGTTTGGGTTTTGGGGTACAGGGGTATTTTTAGGGTTCAGGGCTGGGTTTGGGTTATGGGGTACAGGGGTATTTTTAGGGTGCAGGGCTGGGTTTGGGTTATGGGGTACAGGGGTATTTTTAGGGTTCAGGGCTGGGTTTGGGTTTTGGGGTACAGGGGTATTTTAAGGGTTCAGTTTTATAAAAATACTTAAATTAAATTAAATACATTTATTTTAGTAATTTTAATATTTATTTAAAAAAGTATATATATATATATAATTTTAAAATTACAATGACATTAATGAAAAATTTATTTAATAAATAAAAATAATGAAATATTTATTAATTACATTTAAAAAAAATAATATAATAATATTTTAAAATAATATACTTACCTATACTTACGTTGTAATGGCATGCGTTGTAATAGTATCTGCGATGTAATGTTAAGGCGTTGTAAAGGTATGCGTTGTAAAGGGTCCTGCGTTGTAAATATTGCGTTGTAATGGTATGCGTGGTAAAAGTATGCGTTTTAACGTCATACATCCTCCCCATAGTTGTGACAGGCATGGATGCATGTGTGAGGGACATTCTCTTTGGCTTTCTCTCCCACAAATACACCGTTAACTAGTAGAGCCAAACATTTGCAGCAGTAATGAAGATATACCCAGATGGATAATTATATTGATCATCGGAAATTACTATCACTGAATTATCTCTTTTGTAACACTGTTTTATTACAGGTTTTTTTACATTGGAAGGAGAGCCTAAGTGCATGACCTGTCCTTCAACTGGCATCCCCTTGGAAATGTTGGATCATATTGGCAACGTTGCTAGCTCTTGTCCTGTGTCGGATTTCAAGATTCATGGAGGTGAGCTGAGTATTTTGATTCTTCTCCTAAGATCCCCATAATATGTTTGTTTGTTTTAGTTTCCTTGGCCACTCCTTTGTCCCTCCATGGTCAGATTCCTTATATGTCCTCAGCCTACCTTTCTTCTGCATGACAAGTGTTGTCTCTGTTAAGAGGGGAAATCGGAGTTCAATGCTACAGCAACTTGGAAGTCTGAGCACATGTGGTCCTGGTCTCTGCTTTAGCTCAGTGCGTTACTGCATCCTTACTTGCCTTTTCTTTCTACCCATTATGATTCAGTAGAAAATGTCAGCTCATATTATTTAAGTTTTGACCCCATGTTTTGCTACACTTTCCAGAAGAATAGGGGCCCATCTGTTATTCTAGACCTCCAGCTCCATCTACAAAACTTTGCCCAAGGAAGGCTTGTGATAATAACCGTGGTACTGATCTAAGCACCTCTTCAACAGCCTGGATGCTTTCGTATCATTAACCTCAAGGATGCCTGGGCTCACATCTTCATCTGGAAGCCTCTCAAATCCGTGAATGTTTTTTTTTTTGCCTATGTTAGCTCCTTTTACCTAAGTAATGGTTGGGGTCACAGCTCAAGTTCCTAGTCTTTTTCATTGTAATCCCCTTTTCCTGTTCTGTTCCTTGTTGGTACAGTTAGTGAATGAAGAGAGAAGGAAGTTGGTTGGAGCTTCAACCGATCCCACTGTTTAGGGGGAAAACAGTGGCTGTAAAAAACCCTAGTTCCTCCCTCCCATTTCTTCCATTAGATTGTCAGGTTCTGTGATAGGGTTTGCTGGGGGGATGGTAAGGTTTATATGATTTTGCAGTGTTTTTCTACTCTCCTGGGGTTGTTCATCAAAGAAGCGGAGGGTTAGGTGCTTTGAAGTGTCCAAGTCAATAGTTTGGGGAAGCTCGCTTCATGTTCACAGAGAGACCTCGAACTCCGTCCATAACTATACATGACATTTATCCCATTGCTCTGGAGTTGCGGGGAATGAACACCATTCTTACCTGTTAACTCTCCCTATGTGACCAAATTTTACAATTTGGCAGCCGTGTATGTGCACTGCTTTTTAAAAAAGCAAAGGAAATGTATTAATAAAAGAAGGTCTCTGACAGATAGCTTCAGCTGTCTGTAGGCAAGACCTAAAAAGGGTATAAAACGGAAAGAAAAAAGTATTGGCAAAATAAAGCATTGGCCCACCAACTATGGCACTGAGGTGCACTTCCCTTTAGATGGATGTGCATGTACGATAAGAAGAAAAAGGCTACCACTCAGTGCAAGAGTGTGAATGGCTGAAGTAGTTGTTTGCTGTTGGGGGCAGAAGCAGAAGGTGAATGACAGTTGACCTGACTAATGGAGGAAAAGGGCTGACCCAAAGCCGCTCTACGTATTAATTTAAGTATTTTTTTAAGTACATGAGGGTAACAAGACAGCTGTCTTTAAGCCGCACCTTAAAGTTTTGAATGAATGAATGGGCGAATAACATTGAATTGGCCATTTAGGCTCTTCCGAACCATCTTAGACAAAGTTGTTTGTGCCCTTTTGTGGCGAAGGATGTTGATGTGGGGGCCTAACTCATAAGCTTGTCAATGTAATCAGCAAGCAGTTTGAAAAGACTTGGGCATCAATGAGATGCTAGCCAGAAGATAGATTTGGGTGTACAGGAGGGGTGTGACAGCTGTGTCCTTACCCACTGCTCTTTCATTTATACTTGCCTGACATGATTCAGGGGCGGCTCCTCCACTAGGGCGGAGGAGCGTCACCTCACTGCTTTCTTGCAGTGCGAGAAACAGAAACATAAAATGGTAAAACTACAATTTTATGTTTCTGCTTCTTGTATTGCAAGAAAGCAGAAGTGTTTGGTTGTGGGCAGGTGGGTGGGGCTTTTCTACGAGCAGGGATGGGTATGGGAGGAGTGGTGTGCCCACTCCTGAGTGTGCATGACTGGTTTAGTCAGTCCTCTGGGGCCGCCCAAACCAGTCAGGCGCACTCTGCCCTTTCTCCATGAAGACTGCAATGCAGCGTACATTGAGAAAATACACTCCCCATAGGCGCCTGGCTGGCGGGGTCCCCACCAATCACAACGCTGCCATTCCAGCATTGTAATTGGCTTAGTGGAGGGAGGCTGCCTGGTTCCTGTTCCTGCCGGAGGCAAGAGAGGAGAGAAGGAGCCGGAGCTGTAAAAACGTGGGACCCGTCCGGCGGACAGGTAAGTTTTAAAACAAATAATTATTACATTTACCTCCACCACCCTCCCCGCGCGAACCCCCGCCCACGATTAATGCCGGCCACGAGTGACCTTCTTGCAGAACTATGGAAAGCAAGACAACCGTTGGCATTCTTTGAGCTCTGAATCCGTTTCAGTTGTGCTGCTACTAATGGCCTAGTAATCAAGAAAACATGCAAAATGTACTTTGGTGCCTTGAATTATAGGTGGGCTTTCCTGTTTTCAGTTTCTATTTTTGGTAAATTCTGGTGGGGTTTTTTCAGTGATTTCAATACCTTAATAAACAGTTGTTATCAGTGGTTACACTTTTGCACGCCACTAAAAACAACAGAAAAGGTGTTTTTCCGGTGTTTATGGAACGTTTTGCTTTTAATATTGCTTGCTTTCTGCACTGATAGAACATGGTATATAGACAGTGTACGTATAGTGTATATGAGGTCCAAATAGATTTTTGCAAATTAAAGTTATTGTAGTACACCATACAATACTTCTTCAGTGAGTCTTTGGTCATGTGTGCTCGCTCTTTCCTTCCATGTAAACTTCTGTGAAAAGGCCCTCTCAACATTGGCACTTGGGACGGGCAACGCCAAAACAGCCAGTACACAATTTGTTAACTCTGGCCACTGACATAGCTTTCCATGCTAATACTGGTGCACTTGAACAATGCGATTCTCATGGCAGGTTCTGCAACATTTGCATTGAGCTGGGCACTTATGCCCTCAGAGTTATTGAAGGGGTCACAAATAAAGCAGCACTTTTGAAATTATGGAGGAAGTTCCCCTTTACTGAAGGGATCTAGAACTTGTAAAGAGTGCCACAGTGAGATTTCATTGACTTCAAATGCAATTGGTGGTGACGGGACATTTCTATGCATCATTGCAAGCCATTTCTCACACATTGTAAAATAAACGTTCCTGAATTGCTCTTCAACATTGCTTTGCTTACCAAGTGGCAATCACTCTAACATGGAACATGTTGCAGTGCCAAAGTCACTAAAGGTGTTGCCCAGCCTACTCTCAAGGAGATGTTTCACATCTACACCAATTATGCTGAACACTTGGCAGACAAGGGTTTTTTCAGACTCTAGGGGGCATATTAGCAAGAACCTCGTTAAAATTATCACCGTTTTAGCGGCAGGAAAGTGCAGCTAAAACGGCGATAATGGGCTTGCTAATATGCGTTTTAGAATTCCAATAGAAGCCCAGGCTAGATGTCCTGCACATCTAACCTGGGCTTCTATTGGAATTCTATAACGCATATTAGCAAGCCCATTATCGCTGTTTTAGCAGCAGTTTCCTGCCGCTAAAACGGCGATAATTTTAACGAGGTTCTTGCTAATATGCCCCTAGTTTTTTTTATAATTTCCACTACAGCAGTTATGTTTTCCTGTGAAAATCTAATAATGCAGTAGAGTGTACTTTTTTTATATCACTATCAATATGCGACCAAAGATCCTCACATTTCTTGCTTTGGCATCATCACTCAGCAAAAATTCTGTAAACGGTTGCCACATGGATAATATAGAATTCATAGCCCCTTGTACTGAGAACAATCAGCTAAAGGACACAGTTGGGATGACTCTTTCTTTGATGTCACACAAAGCAAGAAATTATAAATATTTGCGTTTTAGTTCCTGTGCATAAGAAAACGGTGTACCAGAGAATGGACTAAAAAATAAACAGCATCCCTCATTAACTCTGAAGAACGTAAGGATGCTTTCAACATACCATCTAACAAGTGGCAAGGATCTCCTACAGGGAATCAGTTCAGCTTGGGTATCAATTTTGACAGGTCATCACACAACTTTTTCATATACTTAGTTGAATCACTGCAAATACATACAATATCACTCCAATCTTTGTTGGAAAGAACCTTTTTTGCAGAGCATTCCAATTGGCACTGCGTTCCATGTTTTCCAAAAGTCTGATGTCATGTTTTCACCACTATTCCAGATGCTTGCTGATAGCTCTCTTTATACATATACTTGTCACTATACCTTGCATTCAATATTTAAAGCCTGAGGTGTTGGCAATTCACTGTGGGCTGATGTATTATGGGTTTTTACCCATTCTCTGTAGGTCAATGTGATGACCCATATTAAGAAAGATTCTTATGAAATCAGCCATTTTACCTATCAGTGAAAGAATCAAAAGCAGCCAAAATATCAAATATGATTTTGATATTTCCTGATGCTCAATAGTTTATAAAATGATTAAACGAGACATAAAACATGCTTCTAAACCCTGCATCTTTAAACCAAAGACCACAAAAACTGAAAAAAGCGATAGGAAGAAGAAACAATATTTTAGTGGCATCCCTAAACATCAAAATTCAAGCAGAATAATGTTAGCCCAGTCTTTCTTACTGCTAGCTTGTATAACAAAGTTACATTGTATTGGCCCCCTCAGGAAGAAAAAAAATGATTCTTTCACTCTCTTTTTCCTTTCTTTGAATGGCATTTAGTTTGTGGTTGTGCAGGTGTTTTTTCAGTGTTTATATGTTTTCACTGGTGAGGACTATTTCTCTTTCAGTGGGGTTTTATCAGTTATTATAGGGTTAAACCTAAAACCCACAGCCTAATTATAGGGTAGGTGGTATGTTGAAGTAACAACACTACACATACAAGAAGTGCTTTGGGATGTCATTTAATCATCGAAGGTTGTGGAAAGTAGAGAGAGAAGGAATGATGGAGAGATTGGCTTTTCCTAAGGTGTGTGGTTCCCATCAGATAGCATTTAATGGGAAGCTCCTCCCAATACGTATGCATAGCGGCTCTGCTCAGTTACTGCACATGATGCATGCAACTTGTGTATTGGAGTCCGGAGAAAAGGTTTTGGGAGAATGTGCACATTGAGCTTGGATTAGCATGTATTGGAGAAAAGCACAGGTCCTTTTCTCAAACTGGCATTTTAGTTTGCACAGAGCAGCACCTAACAATTGCAAGCCTTCCTTGACCTAGCCCCTTCCTTGACCTAGCCCCCTCACTGGCCAACTCCTTTCTTTCTATCTGGAATGCCTCACTCCATCATGGCTTCTACCCAACTACGTGGAAGGAAGCTCTGCTGGTTCCCATTTTGAAAAAGCCGGACGCCGATCCTACTAAATTCTCCAATTACCGCCCCATCTCTCTCCTCCCCAAACCCGCAAAAATTCTGGAAAAGGCCTTGCAGCTGCAATTAACAGAGTATCTAGAAAACAACTCCCTACTGCACGACTCCCAATCCGGATTCAGAGCAGGCTTTAGCACTGAGACTGCTCTCCTGGAAGTGGCTGAGACCATCCGTGAAGGCGTGGATAGGGGCGAGGAGGCCATGTTAGTCCTCCTCGACCTATCCGCCGCTTTTGATACGGTCTCCCACAAAATGCTACTTAACCGTATAAAGCAGATCGGAATCGGGGGCTCCGCTCTCGCATGGATTGAATCCTTCCTCACTGGCAGAACTCAGAAGGTGATGCTTGGGCCTTTCAGATCAGAGGGCAAACCCCTGCTTTGTGGTGTCCCGCATGGCTCTGCCCTGAGCCCCCTGTTTTTCAATGTCTATCTTGCACCCCTGGCCACAGTGGTGGAGGCTTGTGGAGTCAGGGTGGTCTCTTATGCTGATGACACTCAGTTGATATTTTCCTTTAGAGACCACTCAGACTCCACCTTTGCCAACTTCCGCCAATGTCTGAACAACATCTGCGACTGGATGACCAACCATCACCTAAGACTGAATGCTGACAAGACAGAGGTCCTGTTTTTTTATCAGAAAACTCCTATTTCCCCCAGCCTTTGGTGGCCCACAGCACTCGACCCGGCCCCCACCCCTGTCCAATCGGCCCGCAACTTGGGTTTTCAATTCGATGACTCTCTGTCTTGCAAAGCCCAAGTCAACAAGGTCACCTCTGCCTGCTTCGCGAAGCTGCGCATGATCAAGAAGATCCTTCCTTACCTTCCATTAGACGCCCGCCGAACTATCACTCAGGCCCTCATAACTTCCCATCTAGACTACGCTAACAGCTTATATGCCGGCGCTCCTCAATATCTGATCGATCGGCTCCAGATCGTTCAGAATGCGGCGGCCAGACTGATCGGTAATATCCCCTACCGCCAGTCGGTCGCCGCCTACCGCATAGAGCTCCACTGGCTTCCCATTGCAAGCCGTATTCAATTTAAGATCCTCACCCTTGCCTATCGAGCTATCAATGGCCTTGGACCTAACTATCTGAAAAAGCGAGTGTCTATCTCTCAATCCGCCAGATCACTGAGATCTAACAACTTACGCATCCTGATTGCACCTTGCTTTCGACGCTCCAGAATGGGCGGCAGAGGATTCAGCGTAATCACTGCCAAACTTTGGAACTCCCTCCCTCTCGATCTCAGGTTTTGCCCATCTGAACCCATCTTCCGTGCTAAATTAAAAACCTGGCTGTTCTCCAGACTATGATCCCTGTCTTACAATAAACTTGTT
Organism: Lissotriton vulgaris; assembly: GCF_964263255.1. Lineage (NCBI taxonomy): Eukaryota > Metazoa > Chordata > Amphibia > Caudata > Salamandridae > Lissotriton > Lissotriton vulgaris. Next base: position 619,379,320 of record NC_141693.1, read on the forward strand.
TCCTCCCCTCCTTCCCGGAGGCTCTGTTTCTAGCGCCGGGACACCCCTCAGGGGGTAGCTGCGCGCTGTATAAGCTACTTAAATAAAATAAAATAAATAAAGATGATGAAATTCAGACATTTTGCCTTTGCAACTTTTTTAATGATGTGGCGTGAAATTTTGCAACATAGGTAATTATTTTTTTTGCCCCACGATGCTTTTGAGGCCAGCTATGAAAGGGTATTGGCTGATTACTTGTGGACGTATGATTTTTAATGGAAGATAACTTTAATTTAATTCCCACCACTCTAACAATGGGGGTACAGCTAGCTTTATGGACTGAGATATTGAGCCCACCTCTCACACATAAAAGCTCTAGATTTGGCTACACAAGAACTCCATGGCCAATGTGGAAATTGATAGCTTATCTTAGTGAAAATGTTAATGTAGCAACGTGGAATTGCTCTTATGAATCTTAAACATCTTGTCATTGAATGCTTTGCAATTTCAGATATCAGAGGCAATAATACCGTAGCACTTTTGGGCAACACTAGTTCTAGTAGGGGTAAAGTGTCGACAAAATGGTGTGTTGCAACGAATCCACTAGTGTTAAGCTAACTGCGACATTTTTAGATTTTTTTAAATTTAGAACAGGAGTGCTATGCAAATTTGAATTGTAATAACATTAATAACATTTTGTTTTATCTCTCTCTATATGTATATAACACATTGTTTATGGGGTTTATTACCAAACAAAATACAATAATTTAGAAAAATACATCTTTAATGGGAGTGTAATAGGTATCACATCAGAATCCACCAGTCCACTGGAGCTCCCTGTTCTGTTTCTAAATTGTGAAAGTTAAAGTCATTTAAGCAAGTAGCTAGCCATTTCCCCACGTCCAGTCTGATACAGTATAAACACTGAGCTGAAGGCCACATCTCAGCTCTGCATTGTTAAGATGATAGACAGTGCCATTGTCCAGGCTTTCCTCCTATTTAGGCACAGTAAATAAACAGCAAGCATCATCTGGACTGATAGACCAACCCTTACACCCGCCACGATCTGAGCATGGCATCACTTTATCACACTCGCAATGTGAGCATTTCTCATTCAAAAGACATCCATTTTACACTGCTTACTAACTCTAGGAGTTCACAGTTCCTCAGGCCCATTTGCATATAACCATTTTCTGCACATATGTATCAATATTTCATTCTGGTATCTTTTTTCCAAGAGATTCCAATATTATACACACGCCCATGTTTTTTTAAAAGTGGATCAACCCAGCTTTATTTAGTCCATTTTGAAAAAAAGCCCATCATTTTCATTGCAGACTACTCCTCAGGCTGGTTTGCTCTAGAAAGGACAACTAAAAGGTTTTGCTTATTTTTGCTTAGTTGATAAACAGGGACATTAAAAGAGGGCTTGAAGGCGGGAACTGATTTCTTCTAGAGAAACTTTTATACAATGCTGAACATTATGGCTCAGCCCTATAGTCCAGTTTGTGACTGTTTCCTCTCAAATCTTGATTTGTAAACAGCTTCCATAAACGCAGCTTGGTTAAACTTTTCCCAGAACCTAGCAGTCCAAAACCCCCAAAATTGTCACTGTGAAGCTACTCTCTCTCTCTCTCTCTCTCTCTCTCTCTCTCTCTCTCTCTCTCTCTCTCTCTCTCTCTCTCTCTCTCTCTCTCACTCTCACTCTCACTCTCACTCTCACTCTCACACTCTCTCTCTCTCTCGTCCAACCCTCTCTCTCTCATCCAACCCTCTCTCTCTCATCCAACCCTCTCTCTCTTGTATAACCAAAATTGCAACATTGCAATATGCAAACCTTAGTTAAAATAAGTGCAGGTCACAGGCTCGAAGCCAGGCATGGCTATCTCAATCCTTTCTGCCTACTGAGGTCTATAAATCAAGTACTGTTGAACTAGAGAACAGTAACATCTACTAATACCAGCTTTGAGGCTGTGCACAAAATAGATAAGCACTATAGGGTTGTCCTACTTTTTAAGACATTCGGGTGTGGGTTAGACTGCTTTTCTACCTCTCGTTTCAAGTGTCCGCACAGGTCTCCTCAAATGTTGGTGGGATGAACCACAGGTCTTTGGTAAGATCACCTTTGAACTTTAGTGTGTGATGTGTTTTACTTCTGGCTTCAGCACAAATGTTTTCATGGATTTTGTTGTTGCCTGTCATAAATGTGACAGATTTTCTGGTACGAGGCAAACTTAATTTACCAAATAAAGATTTTTATACAAACATCTATATCTGTAATTAAATGAATGTTCATTTTCAATTCAAAACAATTCAATGCAAATAAACAACAATAAATAATTTTTAAAACAATCAAAATAAAATACTTTAATAAACATAGTAAAAAAAAACAATTACTTTCTTATCCATTTATACTAAACATCATGTACTGCCAGGCCTACGTGCTGCGGGTGACTACTGTCAAAAAATATTCTGCATATTGGTAGGTTTGCATTCTCCTGCACTTTGGAAATACTGGATAAAAGGCTATAAAGTGTGCCGTTGGCCCCTTCATATATGGCCTCTGGCCTACAACCTACACTGTATGGCCTGTGATTTGTTAGAATAGCTAGATTCCTCTTGACCTCTGGGGCCCACTGTTATAAAGTGTGGGTCCCTGCAGAGCAGAGGAAATGGGCTGGTGCCTCACAAACCTTCCCTTAGATTGTACCACAAAGTAGACCTGTATAGAGACTTAGAATCAGAAATATTCTCATTATTATTATTTAGATATGGGCTTCCCGGGAGTCAGACCACACCTCCCACGACATCCTTGGGGAATTTTCTGCAAGCCTTTATTGCATACTAACATAGTACCGAATATGGGTAGCAAACTATTAGCAGTGATCCACATTATATTGTAGAGTTGGGCGAGCCACGGAAAGCTTGAACAATACTCGAGCCAGATGCCTAGCTCTAGCTCAGTTCGAGGTCCTCTTAGAACTTCAGGCCCAAAAAAAGAGTTGAGCCTTCACCGGAATTGATGTGGCCTAATGGGTAAAGCAGCCGACCAGGTTGCATGAGGAATGGATTATGCTTGTCATCTACGCTCTAATAACATTATGCAAGAATTAAGGACACAGTTTTAACACTGATGTTAGAAAGAGATACCCATCTAGTGGCTGAACTATTAAGTATGAAACTGGAAACTCTGAGATCAATCCCGGCTTTCCTGCTTTGTCAAATTGTGTGACCGTAGGCAAACACTTTATTTCACTGAGCCTCCTGTTAGATCACTCTTACACATGACAGTACCTTCAAATACGTTTGTTCGGCATGTATGCTGAAGGAAAGTGCCCCTTTTCGCATGGTTACTCCCTATCGTTTTGCCTAGAACTGATGCCAATTTGACTGAAGTGTGTGCAGGGATCCTGCTAACCAGGCCCCAGCACTTGTGTTTTTCCCAAAACTGTACCTTTGTATCCACAGTTTACACAACATCTGGCCCACCTGTAAGTCCCTTGTAAAAGGTACCACTGGTACCAAGGGCCCTGTGACTACAGAGAGCCTCTGGGGGTTGCAGCATGTATTATGCAATCCTCGGAGACTTCTCACCTGACACATACACCCTGCTAGAGGGTATGTGCCAGAGTGAGTACCCAAACCCAAAAGTCGACATGGCACCCATCCCTGCGTGCCATGCCTCACAACCAGGGGAAACAAAAGGGGATGATGGACTGAGCGTTTGAGCAAATCAAACACTTACCCCCAGTCAACTGATCTGGGTTAAATCCATCACCATTCTTTAGCTCACACAGCCACCCCAGTTCAGACATGGCCATATGCAAATCAGTCTGACCCTGTGCCTCATGGGAACAGTCCAGCCCGAACTGCCAAGCCGTGTCTTCCCTGGACCGGAAACAAGCATCACGGGACCGGTTTCGGATTCATAATCCTCATCAGCCAGGCTATCTTGAATCCAGTGGCCAAGTGAGCAAGGGACTCACGTCTGAGCATACCCTGCCAACTTAGGGTGAACAAAGCGAAACAAAAGGGGATGATGGACGGAGCGTTTGAGCAAATCAAACACTCACCCCCAGTTAACTGATCTGGGTTAAATCCATCACCATTCTTTAGCTCACTCAGCCACCCCAGTTCAGACATGGCCATATGCAAATCAGTCTGACCCTGTGCCTCATGGGAACAGTCCAGCCCGAACTGCCAAGCCATGTCTTCCCTGGACCGGAAACAAGCATCCTGGGACCGGTTTCGGATTCATAATCCTCATCAGCCAGGCTATCTTGAATCCAGTGGCCAAGTGAGCAAGGGACTCACGTCTGAGCATACCCTGCCAACTTAGGGTGAACAAAGCGAAACAAAAGGGGATGATGGACGGAGCGTTTGAGCAAATCAAACACTCACCCCCAGTCATATGTAGCACAGGTAAGTCACCCTTCTAGCAGGGTGCTCTTTACCACAGGTGAGGGTACAGTTGCTTGAGCAATATGCCCCTACAGTGTGATGTAAATAAATAATTTACTCTTAATTTCTATGCAGGTAAGTACTTAATCAATAATAACTCAATCGGAAATGAAAGAAAACAGAGTCCGTGGTGTTAGAGTTCTTAGGGGTTTTATTCCTTAGAAAGGAATGGTCAAGACCAAGTTATCATGTTCCGAACACCACACAGGGTGTCAGAAGGGATAGAGCGCGCTACATTTTATTGACAGTACATAGCTTATATACTTAATTCATACCATAAGTAATAGTGCAGGAGGCGTAACAGCTGAGAGAAGACAAGATAACAGTATACACGTGGTACATGTGCGTAATCAAGAGGCGTGAACTAGAGGTGTGTTCTCGAAACGTCACAAGTAAGTGTCACGGAAGGGTGGCACTAACAGAAAATGTTGCAATGTCAGCAGAAATCGGAAGCTTGGATGCGCGCGCAGCTGCATGACGTGTGCATGACATGGAGTCGGAGGGTGCTGGGGACTTGACATTTGAACTGACGGAAAGAGACAGAAGTCTGGCATGTCAGATCAACTTGTGCTTCTATCATATCTGATATCTGATGTTTAGGAACTAAGCTATCTGGGCGGAAAGGTCTCTAGGGCAGAAGCTATTCTATACTGACTGTGAGTGCGTGTATAAGCGCCTGAATGTCTGTATGAGAAGCGTGGGGGCACGGGGCCTTCCAGGGGAGCATGGCAACAGGAGCTATGAATTACTTGAATTAGTTGCATAGAGACAGGTCGGCCCTTTGGCCCTGCAGCTGAGGAAGGATGTTTACTGGAGCTAGCAGGCAGGAATGTATTTTCGGGGAGGGAAACAGATAACTCGAAGGTTATAGTCAATCTTGGCAGGCAGCAGGCTGAGCCGAGCGCGAGGGGCCGCGCTGAAAGTAAGTCAGAGTTCACGAGTACGGGGGCAGCCTGGGCAGAGATTCTCGGAGTCAGAAGCCAGAAAAGAGGTTCGGTGGCAGAGATTCAGGGCCTACTTCAGCCAGAGCTGAAAAACGTAGGAGTACACTACAAAAAGACGTTGGCATAGCATACTTAGGAACGGACCATTCAACCCATTCATGGTGGGTCTGAAAGAGGACATGTTAACGTTGGACGCAAATGTATTTGCGTCTTCATAGCTGGCACAGGAGGGAAGTTACATGCACTTTAACTCGTACATGGAGGCGGTGGGGTACTCGCTAGGGAACACAACTTGACCATAAAATGTATATTTCCTCATTCCCTCCTTGTTCCCTACGGACCCTTCATGATATATCGATCCTCATGAATCGATCAGTTTGTTCTTGTAACATTATATGTTCATCTTTCTTTCTTTGACGATTTGAGAGACAACTGGAATGTTTAATGCAGGAAGTGGCACACAGTCCACATATCGCCGGTCCACATTGTAGACACAGGCAGCAGCTGAATACTATGACTAGGCCAATACCTAGGAAGGATAGGATCTTCCATCCCCAAGCTGTTAACGTTGTCCAGAACCAACCGGACCAAGTCCAGGTGCCTGGATTCTGATGTATCTGATTTGCAATTTTATGCAGACGGGTAATAGCTTGATAGACAGATGGTGCATTTTGTGGGATGAAAACGCAGCAACTTGACCCGATGACCTTACAGGCTCCACCTCTATCTGCCAAGATGACGTCAATAACAAGACGATTTTGAAGGACAACAACCCGCATAGCAGATTGCTCCTCTGTTAAGTTACCTAAGGCGGAGGCAGTTTCATGTACTACTGCTTCAAGTGTTCTAGTTAATCTACGTATTAATTTACTGTTTTGGACAGGTCCTAGAAAGAAAAAGAATCCTTTATTGAAATCAGTGTACTGTTCCCATGCCGTTTCTGTGTAGTCGACAAGTGGAATATCTCTTCTGGATCTATTCTTGACTAGATTTGTATTTCTATGGTAATCTGGGGGAGCTAGAAAAACAGGTGGCAGAAGTAATGCAATATAACAGGTACCATCCCAATCTGGAGGCAAACGTATGTATGCGGTATGACCGCAAACGTATGTATGCGGTATGACCACAAACAAAATAAGAGTGACTGATAGCTTTGAAGGACGATTTACCCTGATCACTGAATTCGACCACAGTAGTGCATTTACTATGACCTACGTGTACTGAACCTTTCTTTCGGACACATAATTCACCTGTGACTGGTAATACTAACATATGGGGCAGAACTGGAGCGGCTTCGGATTCAACAGTAAGGATCATGAGACTAATTGTGTAGTTACCTAATCCATATACTTCATTTTCTAGATCAGTTCCTATTCGAGTGGGGAGTCCCTCCTTGTCAGGGTAACAGACATCTAGCAGAACTAAGTTCAGGTTTCCCCAAACCCAGCCTCCATCGAAAACAGCAATATCAGGATCTAAGGAATTAAGTATTTTAAACCATGCACCACAGGAGCCATTGTGAGTGAACGGGTACGGAAAGAGAGGAAGGGCTCCCTTGTAATTCTGGTAGGGAGGGAGTCGGCCACATATCCAGCAGTCTGTAGCATTATTTGTCTGATGGGAGTGATGTAACATACTAATGAATGTGTTGTTGCGCAGCGCAAGTCTGTAAGAGAGTTTGTGTGCAGGTAATTCACTAAAAGTGTGTTCAGCAGAGACATTGTAAGCAGATTGTTCACGCCTGAAAATAGGCCAATAGATGGGTAGCAGAATGCTGGCAACAATAATTAGAACACTTAAGAAAAACATTATTAACAACGTCACTATACAGTGACTACGCAGTGATTTGCAGTATGTATTTCTTTTGACTTGTCTCTCGCTCTCTCTATCTCGATCTAGGGGATACATGTCAGAAACTATTTAACCGATTCACCTAGGGGAGGACTTAAACAATTAAACTGTCTGACTTGCTAGATCGGAGTTTCATACGATATTGTTCTTGGGGAGTCTTTTCTCGTTCGGTAACGGTAAAGTCACTTGGTTTTATACAGTCTTTGGTGGGGGTGGACGAGTCAGAGTCCTGTTTTAGTTCGTTTTTTAGTTCATTGCAAAGCTTGATGTGACTCGTGTGGACCCACCCCTTTCTCCCCTCTATCTTCACGGCGGTCCTCGTGGTGAGAAGAACGGTCTTCGGGGACTTCCAGCGGGGCTCCAGCGGACTTTTCCGGTCGAAATTCCGGACGAGTACCAGATCCCCAGGACGGACCTCGTGCGGCTTTACATCAGTGTTGTCAGGGAAGGCTGCGGCAACCTGTGAACGACATGATTGGAGTGCAGACATCAAGGAGGCAAGGTAATCTGTCAACATATTGCAATCAACATCAGTGATTTTCTTCGGAATGGGCGTCCCCCACATATTCGGTGGTCTGCCAAAGACCACTTCGTACGGGGATAGCCCTGATCTCGAGTGGGCGACCATCCTCATGTAGAATAGTGCCACTGGCAGGGCGACTATCCAGTCGACCCCTTTGTCCTGACAGATCTTTGCAAGACGTAATTTTAGTGTCTGATTATGTCTTTCTACAAGGCCTGCTGCTTCGGGATGTCGGACACAATGGAACTTCCACTGGTATCCTAACAGTAAAGAGACTTCTTTCATTAATGCAGATGAGAATGGCTGACCGTTATCTGAGTACACGACACGAGGCAAGCCGTATCGTGGGAAGAACTCACGAACCAGCTGCTTGGCAGTGGTCGGAGCAGTGTAATCTGATACTGGGTATGCTTCGGTCCAGCGGGACAGAGCACAGACAACTACGAGAACATATTTAAAACCTCGACAACGGTCCATCTGGATATAATCCATCTGGAGGACTTCAAAAGGGTGATCGGGAGGATGAAATCCACCTTGCTCTACAGGGACGCTTTTACCTGGATTGAACTGACAACAGATCATGCAAGTACGCACTTTCTCTTTTGCTGCTGCTCGTAAGTGTTTGTTGTACCAGAGATTCTGTAGACTGTCTAACATCGCTTTCTCTCCTAGATGTGCCGGGCTATGTGCTGTATTTATCATGACTTGAACCATTGAGTCGGGGAGAAACCATATAGATTTTTCCTTCGTTATCCAACCCTGATCTGTCTGAATCCCTCCTAGTTCAGTCCATTTCTTTATTTCATCTGGAGTAGCATGTGTCTGGATATCAATTACGTCTAGGGCGGGATCTCTAACTGTCATACACTTTGTAGGTACTATTGTCTTTGTCACATCAGTAATCTGGGTGTGAGTCAATGCTGTATGTTTTGCTGTCTGGTCTGCCAGGTCGTTACCCTGGGACACAGAATCTGTAACTTTAGTATGTGCTTTACACTTCATGACTGATATGCCCGAAGGCAAATGTATTGCTTCTAACAGTGCTTGAATGAGGGGACCGTATTGAATCTTGGCCCCATGAGAGGTCAGGAAACCTCGTTCTTGCCAGAGGACTCCGAAGTCGTGTACAACTCCGAATGCATAACGTGAATCGGTGTATATGTTAACGTTTCTGTTCTTGGCTAGAATACAAGCTCGGGTCAGAGCGATGAGCTCTGCTGCTTGAGCAGACAGTGTGTCAATACGATGTGTTTCTTTAACTTCAGTTTCAGTGGTCACGGCATACGCGGCCACTAATTCTCCTGTACTTGTTCTCATGCATGAACCGTCCACATAAAGTGTCAGGTCTGGATTTGTCAATGGAACATCTGTTAAATCTCGTCTAGGCTTTGTTACTGCATTAATGATTTCTATACAATCATGTGGGGCTGGATCTGTCATAACTGTTGGTAACAGTGTTGCGGGGTTCAGGATGCTGCAGCGTCTGATTTCTATGTGTGGCTGGAATAGCGTTAATTCATAACCTGTCAGTCGTGCTATAGTCAAGTGTTGAGTCTGGGTTCTGTTTAACAAAACCTCTACAGAATGTGGTACTTGAACGGTTAACTGATGGCCTAAAACAATTGAGTCACTTTGTCTGATTGCTAATGCTGTTGCTGCTACAGACTTTAAGCACGCAGGGAGTGCCTGGGCTACTGAATCCAATGTACTTGAAAAATAAGCGCAAGGCTTATGTGAACCTGCTTGATCTTGGGTGAGGACAGACAACGCTGTACCATCACGTTCTGTAACGAAAAGTGTAAACGGTTTGCTGTAACATGGTGTCGCTAAAACTGGTGCTTGACATAAGGCTTTCTTTAATTCTTCAAAAGCTTGTGTGTGTTCCTGAGTCCAAGGGAGGGCAGTCGAAGTTGCTGCCTCCTGTGTCGTTAACTGAATGAGTGGTTTGGCTAGAAATGCATACTGGGGAATCCATTGTCTGCAGTACGAGGTGAGGCCTATGAAGGCCCGCACTTCCTTTTGTGTCTGGGGTTGCGGCATATTTACAATTAACTGAATGCGATCGGGAGTGAGCTGTCTCCCCACTTTGGACAGCAAGTGACCCAAGTACACAACTTGCTGAACACAGAATTGTAGCTTCGAAGGAGACACCTTGTGTCCCTTGTCGGCCAGGAAATGTAAAACTGTCAATGATGCTTTTTCACATTCGGGCTCACTTCGTGCGGTGATCAGCAGATCATCGACGTATTGCAGTAAAGCGGTGTTAACTGGCATCTGAATACAATCTAGTTGTCTTTTCAGTGCTTGACTATAGATGCTGGGGCTTTCTGTGAATCCTTGAGGTGCGCGCGAAAATTTGAAGCTGCGTCCATTTAAACTGAATCCGAAGAGATATTGGCTCTCTGGATCAATAGGCACGCTGAAGAAGGCGTTCTTGAGATCAATTACAGTAAAGAACGTTGCTTCTGAATCAATGGCAGTCAATAGGGATGAGATATCGGGGACCACAGGATACTGTGGAATAATGCATTTATTTAATTCTCGAAGATCAATCACCAGCCGATATACTGGCGGTGCATTGGGATCAGTACGTTTAAGAATCGGAATGATGGGTGAATTACAGATATTGGAGTCGGTCTCGACGACCACTCCTTGGGCAATGAGCTCGTCAATGATTTTCAGTAAAGCCACTACAGCATCGGGTGGTAACTTGTATTGTCTGATTCGGGGTAATACAACACCTGTTTTGAGTGTAACACGGTATGGTGTGATATGCATGCAACCTACATCCGTTGGGCCTTTTGCCCACAAGTAATCTGGTACAGTTTTCAATCTGACATCGAATTCTCGCAAAACATAATGACCCTTGAAATCCCGCAGAAAGAGTCTAACCCCCTCCGGGGAACAGCATATTATAGCTCCTAGAGCTTTCAACGTTTTAATTCCTAACAGATTTTCTGGGCATGATTTTGTAAGTAACAAGTCTGTAACACGTGATAATGGACCCACAGCCAGGGGAACTGGTTCTGATACCTCGTTTACAATAGGCTGTCCTGAAAAACCCAGGGAAACATTCTGTGAGCCTGAGAGGGGTGCCCCTGGAACTTCATCATGGCTGATTGTAGTGCGACTTGCCCCTGTGTCAATTAAAAACTTTCTGTCTTTTCCCAATACTTGACTGTGTACATAAGGACCTTCTTGATCTACAGGAATCTCAATAAGAGGCAAGCCACCTTCCCTCTCTAGGCTGTTTCATGTATATCGTGAATATTCGGGGTAAGCGGACTGGGCATACTGGTACATCTGCTGTGAAACTTGCTGAGTTGCGGCAATGGGCTGTGGCTGTGGTACTGCTACGGTCTGTGCTGGAGTCGAAGAAGCATGCATAGGCTGTGTACTCTGTGTATTCTGTGAAGACTGATGCTGGTTATGGTCTTGTCTAGGCGGATGCGGTCTTTCCTTAGTTTTACCTGTCGCTATGTTATGTTTCAGGACTGGGCATTCGTGTACGTAGTGACCCGGTTGCTTGCAATAATTGCATGTCCCTTTAACGGGAGCTGCAGTGTGACTGGTCTGGGTCGTACCCTTTCTGTGACCGTCGGATGGGACCGTCTGAGCTACTAACATTTTCATCTTTGTGTCTTTCATGCGTTTTTGTTCCTGATCTTGTTCTTCTCTAATTCTGTTCTGATGATATTGTAACATTTGTAACATCTGTGATGGCGTATTTGCTTGCCATGTACTCTCGACCTTGTACACAGGGTTTTTAACTAACGGTAGGGAATTCTCGACTAACTTTGATACAAAAAGATGCGGGTACGACTCGCTACTTGGCTTGAGGCCACTATTAATAATAAAACATTTCTCGAATCTTGAATAGAAGTCACTAGTATCTTCATCATGTTTCTGTTTACAGGACGAGATGGCGTCCCAATCTTCCTTTCTAGTTGTCAATAATCTGGGCAGAACCTGTACTATCAAACCTGGTAATGCTTTAGTTTTGTCCCCAAGGCCTAACCCTGGGATCCGTTTCTTTTCTTCGTCCTCTATTTCTGCCCATGCAATCTTTGTGTCTCCCACCTCCCATTCCTTTTCTTTTAATTTCTCGAAGATACCCGTGGGTAATAGTACCTTTAACATTTTCATGATATCATCATACGTGTAATCCCCCATTAGTAACATGTCTTTAAGCTCTCTATGAAAACCTGCAGGGTCTTTATCATGGCATGGTACTAGTTTCTTCATTTCTAACAGTTCTAATTTAGTCAGAGGCGTGTGTACATACACGCGTTTCAAGGTTTTATCCTCACCCATAACAGGGTGCACTTCTCGTAAGGGGTTCTGACTTTCAATACTACCCCCGCATTGCATGTGGTACGTTTTCCTTTCTGGAGGTGGGGCGGGAACATATTCAGAGCTTACAAAGGTATCATATCTATGTCGCTGTTCTAGAATTACTTGAATTAATTTGGTACTTAAGCCTCTCCATCTATCCATCAGTAGTGCTTCTAGTGTTTCATGTAAGGGACCGGGATCAGAATAATGTTTTCTGTATTTTATGAGAAGGTGCTGAATCATGTATACACCTGCTAATTTCTGTTCATCGGGGGAGAGGTTCAGGAATGTCTGCGCTACTGTGTCATCATTATATATGTCTGCATTTTCGGCCCATGATACAGCTGATCGGGCTAGTTCTTGTTCATCCATAGAATTGAGTACATGGTACCCAACTCGATCTCGAAGCCTTTTATCAGTTTCCTGGAACTGATGCTCAGCAGAATTCGGATTGGTCAAGGCAGAGAAGAAAACTCTCTTGCTCTCTGGACGGATACCCTTCCTAAGGTAAGTTCCCTTACCTACATATGCTATGGTGCCTACATTTCTTTCGGATTCTTCCTGTTCTTCTTCCTCCTCGGAGGAAGCCTTTTCTTTCTCTTTCTGGTGTACTGCTATCACTGCTTTCCTAATCTTCTTGTACATAGAGGCTATGCAAGTCCCCTTGTCGTGTTTTCCTTCAGCTATATTTTGACCCCACTTGTTCAATGCATCTAATTCACTCTGATCTGTTCCAGGCCTGTCTCGTTCTCTTATCAGACAATTTATGAAAAATCGTAGTATCTGTGCTTGCATGTCAACTTTCTGTTTCTCCATGGCATCTTTAATACTGTCAGGGTCTTTCCCTGTCTGAACAAACTCATATATTCTATCTAGACGCTCCTTCATTCCTACATAGCATAACAAGTTATCAGTAGCAGATCTTAACCGTAATGATGCCAATATCATTAAATCGTCTTTTCCGGGTACTGGATCATATCTGCAAACTGACATGTTTTCTTTTAATGCGTCAAGGCGGGATGAATTAGAGGAGTGGGGAGACCTGTACGTGAGAGGACTCTGCATACCTCTGAGATTGAATCTGTGAGTTGGTGGCGGGGTCTGAGGACCCGCGGTCGCACCTCCTGAAGCGGAAGCTTGTGCATTACCTCCCTGTGGAGTCTGTATCTGAACTTGAATTTGTCGTTTAGGTGGATCAGGCAAACGTGGTTTCGGTAGGTCAGTTTTGAGTACGGGAAGCGGCGGGGCTGGCGGGACAGGAGAAGTCTGTTGTGGTACTGGCGAAGCATGATCTGGGGGCGGGGTGCCACCCCCGTCCCTGTCAGTAGGCAGGGCACGAACAGGCAGGTTGGTGTAAGCTGGAGCTACATCTTCTAGGTAGGAATTTAGGAATATGTCTTTAGTAGTCTTGTGCATTACTCTAGTTGGAACTAATGGCGACGGCAAATTTTTCGGTATTTCTGAAATGGCGTCAGGTGTACCCTCGGCCATAAGATACATGCCGTTTACTTGGCTATTTCGGATACGATCTATTTGTTCTGATTTTACTCGGATTCCTTCAATAACTAGTTCGTTTTCTCGAGCTTTTTCTGATTCTTTAAGTCTGTCTTCTCTACGAAGTGCTCTTTCAGCACGTTTATGTGATTCCTTACGCCAAAATTCTATGGCATCTTTCTGAGACTGTCTGGCTTTCTTTTTCCGTAATGCCTCTTCTACCTTCATGATGCACTCGGCATCCCATGTTCCATTAACTGGCCATCTGTGTCTCTCGTCTAGGTGCTTTGTATAATCGGTCCATAATTCTAGATACAATATGGCGTCTATGCCATGTTTATTATACATAAAGTTGCCTGGAGTGTCCCTAGGAGGGATAGGAATTTCTTCCTCTAGCATCCCTTTCCTAGTTCCTATCTGCTTTAACTTGTTGAAAAACGGCATTCTGCTTACTTATTACTGAATGGTCAATCCTTACTACTTACTACTGAAGACGGCTATTTGTACAGAAAACACGATAATACACATAAAACGGTCTCATTCATGCCACAACATTAATCACATAACAAGACATTGGTAACATATATAACTACCCCCTACATCGGATGTACTGCTAAACAGCACAGATACACTGCCTAAAAACAGTGCAGACCGGACTTGCGTACCCAAACCCGTCTAGATACGACCCAGCAATGGTACTCACCGGGAAGCACGGAAACAGAAGGCCTCGGAAAACTCGACTGGACTCGACTCGATACTTCGGAAAACTTCGGAAAACTTCGGAAAACTTCGGAAAACTGGTGGGCCTCTTGACACCTCGGACCTTGCTTCTTTCGGCTAGGCTCTGGTCGGGATCCTCCGCACTCCTCACCGCCTCGTCTGGGTACTGATCGCAGTCTTCGTCACCTCCGTGGGTCAGAGGGAGATGCAGGAAATCCTGCCGGTACGCGTATGTTCCGGCTAACTGACGGCAGGGGACACAGGTTGCAACGCACCAACCGGCGCGTGAGGTGGGGGAGGGGTCCCTATTCGGGCGCCAAAATGATGTAAATAAATAATTTACTCTTAATTTCTATGCAGGTAAGTACTTAATCAATAATAACTCAATCGGAAATGAAAGAAAACAGAGTCCGTGGTGTTAGAGTTCTTAGGGGTTTTATTCCTTAGAAAGGAATGGTCAAGACCAAGTTATCATGTTCCGAACACCACACAGGGTGTCAGAAGGGATAGAGCGCGCTACATTTTATTGACAGTACATAGCTTATATACTTAATTCATACCATAAGTAATAGTGCAGGAGGCGTAACAGCTGAGAGAAGACAAGATAACAGTATACACGTGGTACATGTGCGTAATCAAGAGGCGTGAACTAGAGGTGTGTTCTCGAAACGTCACAAGTAAGTGTCACGGAAGGGTGGCACTAACAGAAAATGTTGCAATGTCAGCAGAAATCGGAAGCTTGGATGCGCGCGCAGCTGCATGACGTGTGCATGACATGGAGTCGGAGGGTGCTGGGGACTTGACATTTGAACTGATGGAAAGAGACAGAAGTCTGGCATGTCAGATCAACTTGTGCTTCTATCATATCTGATATCTGATGTTTAGGAACTAAGCTATCTGGGCGGAAAGGTCTCTAGGGCAGAAGCTATTCTATACTGACTGTGAGTGCATGTATAAGCGCCTGAATGTCTGTATGAGAAGCGTGGGGGCACGGGGCCTTCCAGGGGAGCATGGCAACAGGAGCTATGAATTACTTGAATTAGTTGCATAGAGACAGGTCGGCCCTTTGGCCCTGCAGCTGAGGAAGGATGTTTACTGGAGCTAGCAGGCAGGAATGTATTTTCGGGGAGGGAAACAGATAACTCGAAGGTTATAGTCAATCTTGGCAGGCAGCAGGCTGAGCCGAGCGCGAGGGGCCGCGCTGAAAGTAAGTCAGAGTTCACGAGTACGGGGGCAGCCTGGGCAGAGATTCTCGGAGTCAGAAGCCAGAAAAGAGGTTCGGTGGCAGAGATTCAGGGCCTACTTCAGCCAGAGCTGAAAAACGTAGGAGTACACTACAAAAAGACGTTGGCATAGCATACTTAGGAACGGACCATTCAACCCATTCATGGTGGGTCTGAAAGAGGACATGTTAACGTTGGACGCAAATGTATTTGCGTCTTCATAGCTGGCACAGGAGGGAAGTTACATGCACTTTAACTCGTACATGGAGGCGGTGGGGTACTCGCTAGGGAACACAACTTGACCATAAAATTTATATTTCCTCAAGTGTCTGTGCCATTCACAGACATTGTAAGTGCCGTGAAGCCATTTTGAGTGCCTGGGCTCGGAGTTTGTCATCACAAACTCCACATAACCAGGATGGCTTTACTGAATCCTGAAAAGTTTGATATTAAACTTCTCAGCACATTAAACCATGCCAGTGTTGGATTTAATGTAAAATGCACTCAGAGGGCATATTAGAGATGCCCTTTGAAACATGACCAGCCCTGATGTGGTTCATGAAGGGCTACCCACCATCTGTCACCACCAGACATGTTTCTGGACCCCTGGGTAGAGAGCCTTCCACTCTCTGGGTCTGGAAATGAAGCACATCCTGGGCAGAGGCGACATGCCCCTCCCCCACCTCAGGATGGGCAGGGTCCTCAAAGAGGGAGCTTCAAAGGCCTGCTATCAGAAACTGGCTCTCACCGGTTCTGACCCCCATTTCGGAGCGAGAACCGGAGGGAAAACCAAGCCAGGAAGGGAGGTGTGCCCACCTTTGCCAACCCCACTCCTCAGGTGGGGGAGGTGAGGTGAAACACACATCTCAGTCCCTTCCATCATGAAGATGAGTGTTAGAAAGCGACCTCAGGGGAGGGCAGGAAGTGTACCTGACCACCCTGGGACCCACCTCCCTAGTTACAAAGACGAGCAATGGCGGTAGACTTCTCAGGGGGAGAGTCTCGAATCTAGGATCGTACACACTACACAAGCACCACACTACAAAGAGACACCACACCGTAGCTTCTTAAGAACGTTTCTTTATCTCGTGATTCAAAGGATCTTTATGATCGGCAAAGGCAGGTAGTTACAAATAGAGCAAGGGCTCAAAGAGTCTCGGTCAGGGTAGGGGTAGCGGGACAGTCTTACGAGATCAGTGTCAATATCAGTGCGTATCCGGCGCACAGCTTTCAATCCTCAAGCCGGGGAATATGATGCGATCTTTGGGGTCCAGCCGGACCAGGAGAGTCAGGGGAGCCGCGAGTCACTCAGCAGGGCTCAAGCAAGATGTCGGAGGTCTTACGATCTTCAGGGGAGCCGCGAGTCACTCAGCAGGGCTCAGGTGTTCCAAAGTTGCGAGGGAGCCGCGAGTCACTCAGCAAGACTCAAGCAAGATGTTGGAGGTCTACGATCTTCAGGGGAGCCTCGAGTCACTCAGCAGGGCTCAAGTGTTCCAAAGTTGCAAGGGAGCCGCGAGTCACTCAGCAGGGCTCAGGTGGTTCCAGCAGAAGTCCTTCTCTGCCAAGCGAGCCGCGACCACATCAGCAGGGCTCTCGTCGTTCCAGAATCGAATCTGCCCGATAGTCCCGGAGCATCCCCAGTTATAGGACTGCTCCTCTTTGATCTCCGGAGTTCTGGTATGCAGGGATCTTAGCACCTGGGGGCCGCTTGTTGGGGTTTCCTGCCACGTGGCCCTTTGATCCATTCATGTCAGGTTCGGGAGGAGTCCCTGACACACAGCAGGCGTGGAGCCAGCCCTCAGGGTGGCCGGAGGGGCAATCGAAACCCACCTCTCGAGGGGAGGTTGGAGGTGTGAGAGAAACTGCTCCTCCCTCTCTCACTCAAGGGGAGCGCGCTGTCCTCCAGCCAGGGTGGTGCCTCTCGGCCTAGGCCGCGCTGGATCGGGCGGCCATCTTAGGTGCCGGGAAGTGGGCACACAGGGCCTACGGGCCAGGAAGATGGAGGCAGGGACGGGGAAGTCCGGGGACGTGTGGGTGTAACATGGAGGGAAGGGTCGTCTAGGCCGGGAGACTTAGGGGTCTGTCGTGGTGTAAAGCTCGGAAGGGTGTTGCTACGGGTCAGGGAGGACCACGCAACGAGGCCGGGTCTAACATGCGTCCCCCCAGCTGAAAGTCGGGGAGAACTACCCATCCTCTTGGGGGTTCTCTTCGCTGAGGCGGAAGAACCTGGAGAGGCCGTCAGCGTTGGCGTGGTTGGTACCAGGGCGATGCTCTACAGTGAAATCCATTCCCTGGAGGGAGATCGACCATCGTAGCAGTTTGGGGTTCTCGCCCCTCATCTGCATCAACCACCGCAATGGTTGATGATCCGTCTGGACTCGGAAATGGGTTCTGAACAAGTAGGGACGTAACTTCTTTAGGGCCCAGACTACTACGAACGCTTCTCGTTCGATGGTGCTCCATCTCTGCTCTCTGGGAAGTAGCCTCCGGCTAATGAAGGCTACAGGCTGGTCTAGACCTTTCTCATTCAGTTGGGATAGTACGGCCCCAATGCCGTGTTCCGAAGCATCAGTCTGTACCACAAACTCTTTTGAGTAGGCAGGGGCTCGTAGCACGGGGGCAGTACACATGGCTTTCTTGAGGGCGTCGAACTCCTCTTGGCAGGCTGGGGTCCACTGCACCTTTTTGGGCTGCTTTTTGGACGTTAGTTCTGTGAGGGGACCTACGAGGCTGCCGTAACTCCTGATGAACCTCCGGTAGCAGCTGGTGGGACCCAGGAAGGCTCGGACCTCTGTTTGGGTGGTTGGTGGTTCCCAGGCTAAGATGGCGTCGATCTTAGGCTGTAAAGGGGCGACTTGCCCGCTTCCTACCTGGTGTCCCAGGTAGACCACCGATCCTTGCCCAATCTGGCATTTGCTAGCTTTCACGGTGAGGCCTGCCTGGCGCAGGGCCATCAGCACCCTCCGGAGGTGCTCACTCCATTCCGAACTGAAAACCGCGATATCGTCCAGATATGCGGCACTGAACTCTTCCAGCCCGGCCAGGTCTCTGTTTACCAGTCTCTGAAAAGTGGCGGGGGCATTTTTCATCCCGAAGGGCATCACGCGAAAGCAATAGTGCCCATCCGGGGTGGAGAAGTCGAACCACTCCTTGGCTCCCTCTGTGAGCGCAATTTGCCAGTATCCGCAGGTCAAGTCAAAGGTGCTGAGAAAATGAGCAGACCAGAGACGGTCAATGAGCTCATCTGCGCGGGGAATAGGCTGAGCGTCGGCTCGGTGACTGCATTGAGCCCCCGGTAGTCCACGCAGAACCTCAGTTTAGGGGCGAAACCAGGGGCAGTGGCTTTCG
Source organism: Lissotriton vulgaris (assembly GCF_964263255.1). Taxonomy (NCBI): domain Eukaryota; kingdom Metazoa; phylum Chordata; class Amphibia; order Caudata; family Salamandridae; genus Lissotriton; species Lissotriton vulgaris. The sequence goes on from NC_141693.1 coordinate 619,398,198, forward strand.
GGACCAGCACCACTGGGCTGGCCCAGGGGCTGTCTGAGGGTTCGACCACCCCCAAGGCCAACATCTTCGAGACCTCGGCCTGGATGCAGGACCGGACTCGATCGGGTACTCGGTAGGCTCTGTGTCGCACCGGCTGGCTCTCTCCGGTGTCCACGTCGTGGACACACCAGTCGGTGACCTTGGGGATGAGGGAAAACAGGTCAGAGAACTGCCCCAAGAGCTGGCGGCAGTCTTCGCGTTGCTGGAGAGTGAGGGAGGAAGAGAGGTTCACTCCTTCCGGTATAGAGACAAAATATCGACTCCAAAATATCGACTGGACATAATATCGAGTTTTAAATATAGACTGGACAAAATATCGACTGGACATAATATCGACTACAAAAATATCGTTTTTCAGGTAAGTGAAGTAATATCGACTGTATAAAATATAGATAGCAAAAATATCGATTTTTTAATAATATATAATATTTTATAGTGTATTTTTATGTAATAATATGTGTGAATAGTGTGTATTAATGTTATAAAATATTTTATTAAATGAATTTTGTTTTTATAATAATTGCGTAATGTAATTCTGTAGCGGGTTGTGGGTTTATAGGGGAATAGGGTGGGAAGTAATTTAATAATAATTAATTAATTAATATATGTTTGTTAATATTTTTAATTAATAGTTAATTGATAATTAATTAATATTAATTTGTTAATTAATTAATATAATTTTGAACATATTTTGTATTAGTAAATAATTGTTAATTAATTAATTGTAATTAGTTAATTACATTAATTAGAGTACATTTTTAATATATATAATTTTGTGTTATTTTTAAGTAATTAATTTGGAAAAAATAATATTAATTATTAAAATAATTACAGCTAATGTTCTAATATATTTACTTTATTGTTATTGTTAATTAATAATTAATTGGTAATTAAATAATATTGATAAATTTTGGGTAAAGGAGCATTTTTAGGGTTCAGGGTCAGTTTTCAGTTTTTGGGTAAAGGGGCATTTTTAGGGTTCAGGGTCAGTTTTCAGTTTTAGGGTAAAGGGGTATTTTTAGGGTTCAGGGTCAGTTTTCAGTTCATGGGTAAAGGGGTATTTTTAGGGTTCAGGGTCAGTTTTCAGTTCATGGGTAAAGGGGTATTTTTAGGGTTCAGGGTCAGTTTTCAGTTCATGGGTAAAGGGGTATTTTTAGGGTTCAGGGTCAGTTTTCAGTTCATGGGTAAAGGGGTTTTTTTAGGGTTCAGGGTCAGTTTTCAGTTTTTGGGTAAAGGAGCATTTTTAGGGTTCAGGGTCAGTTTTCAGTTTTTGGGTAAAGGGGTATTTTTAGGGTTCAGGGTCAGTTTTGGGTTTTTGGGTAAAGGGGTATTTTTAGGGTTCAGGGTCAGTTTTGGGTTTTTGGGTAAAGGGGTATTTTTAGGGTTCAGGGTCAACAAATAAGATTGTAAAAAATTATTTTTATTATTTTCATTTATTATTTAATTATTATAATTTAATTTAAGTCGTTTTAAGTATATTTTAGTAATTAAAATTTAATATTAATTTAATTTAACACTGTTTTTAATAAAGTCGATATTTTTTACATCTATATTATTGTTAACGATATTTTGTACTCGATATTTTTGTACTTACCTGTTTGTAGATACAAACTCGATATTTTGACTGTCGATATTTTGTCCACGATATTTTGGCAAGTCGATATTTTGTCCCTCGATATTATTTCAGTGATCCACTCCTTCCACAAAGACATCTTTCTCTTTGGTGCACAGGAGGTCAGGGAGAGGCTCTGTTTCCTCTTCCGCCCCGTCATCTGTGGCCAACAGTAGACTCAGCTCCGTCCGCACGAAGTGAGGCTTGAGGCGGATCACGTGCAGGACCTGCTGGGGTTCCGGGGGGACTGGACGTCCACCAAGTACGTGACTTGGCTTTTCCGCTCGACCACCTTGAAGGGCCCCGTCCACTTACCTTGGAGGGCGCAGGGTTTTACTGGGGCCATGACCCATACCTGCTGGCCCGGCTGGAACTCGACCAGAGTGGCATTTTGGTCGTACCAGCGCTTCATTTCTTCCTGGCTCGCCTCCAGGTTAGCCTCGGCCAGCTCTCGGAACTTCCTAGACTGGTTTCGGAGGGTCAGAATGCACGAGAACACCGCCTGAGGAGGGTTTCGGGGTGCCGTCTCCCAACCTTCTCGGACCAGGCTGAGGGGCCTCCGGACAGGGTGTCCGTACAGTAATTCAAACTGGCTGAACCCCAAGGATTTCTGGGGGACTTCCCGGTAGGCGAACAAGAGGCAGGGGAGCAGGACATCCCACTTACGCCGGAGGGGCTCCTCTAGGCCCATGATCATCCCCTTTAGAGTCCGGTTAAACCGCTCTACTAGGCCATTTCCTTGGGGGTGGTACAGAGTGGTGAACCGATAGGACACTCCACATTGCTGCCAAAGGGACGTCATGCACCGGGAGATAAAGTTCGTCCTGCGGTCGCTCACGACCTCTCGGGGAAATCCTACACGGGAAAAGATTCCCATCAGCACCCGGCCCACCACGGGGGCCGTGACGGTGCGTAGGGGGATGGCTTCAGGGTATCGAGTGGCATGGTCCACTAGGACGAGGATGAAGCGGTGACCTTGAGAGGTCTTGGGGTCCAGCGGCCCCACAATGTCGATTCCAACCCGTTCAAAGGGGGTACTGACGACGGGTAATGGTTGGAGGGGAGCCTTGCGCTTTCCTCCGCTTTTTCCACTAGCCTGGCATGTAGGACAGGACTTGCAGTGGGCCTCTACCTTCGCTTTCATTTTGGGCCAATAGAAGTGCATGACCAGGCGGCAATACGTCTTGTCTTGGCCCAAGAGGCCTGCTTGGGGTACATCGTGGGCCAAGCCAAGGAGGAAGTCTCGGAAGCGTAGCGGGACCACCAGCACCCGGGCTGACCCTAGCTCCGCGGACTTCTGTTCGCTGTAAAGGAGGTCATTCTCCCAGTACAGCCAATGTGTTCCGGATTGGTCGCTCGCGGCCTGGGCTTCGGCATGTTGCCGGGGTCCGACCAGGGAAGGACAGGTAGCTTGCTCCCGGCAGAACTCCTCTCGTGAGGGTCCCCCCTCGTGGCGCCATTTCGGCAATTCGGGCAGATCACCCAGCTCGGTGATCTCTGCGGGGTCGGGGTGTATGGGTTCGTTGTCAGCGACATCTTCTCCTCGTGGGGAGAGGTTGGAGGTCTCGGCTGGATCGGCCCTGTCGCCATCCACAGGGGGGAGGCTGGCAGTTTCGTCCTCGACTTCCCCGTCGGGGGGCAGTCGGGCTGCCATAGATCGGGTGGTGGCGCACACCCACTCGGGAAGACCCATCATCCCGAGGTGGGTTCGACGCTCGACCTGCTTCCATGGAGAACTTTCCAGGTCATTCCCCAGGAGGCAGTCAACAGGCTGGGAGGTCCGCACTGCTACTTTTAATTTACCTGCTACTCCTTCCCACTCAAATGGTATCAGGGCTACCTTACACAAGCTCTCAGTGTTATCTGCTGAAATTACAGGGCACAGGACATTGGGGAGGATCTGGTCTTCTCGCACTAAATGGCGAAGGACACCTGTGATGCTGGCTCCGGTGTCACGGAGGGCCTCCACTCGGTAGCCATTCACTGTTACTAACTGGTGGTACTTCTTGATGTTGGTAGGCAGGGCTTTCCCGGGGACCATCTCTCTATCTCCCAGGGATACTAGGGCCATGGCAGCAGGTTCCCATTCCTCAGTGTCCTCAAACTCCTACCCTAGAGCTACATTCGCTATCTGCCTAGCCGGGGGAGTTGTGGTAGGGATACGTGGGGCCATGGGACACTGGGGATCACTGGCGTAGTGCCCGGGCTTTTGACATCTAAAACATGTGATGGTCACTCGGTGCTGTCTACCCGGGGGACCGGCAGTAGCTGGTGGAGGTGTGGGGAAATTCGGCGGTGGGTTTCTTGGGGGGCTACGCTGGGGACCGGACTGGGCGTCCCTGGGTCCTCCTTGGTTCCCCCCCCCTCTCTGGCCGGGTGGTCCTTGACTGGTGCAGGGGTAGTCTCCTACAGGGCCCCGGGAGACCCGGGTGTTCACCCAGCGATCCGCCTCGACGGCCAGCTTCCTCGGATCTGCGAGCTTGCTGTCGAGCAGAGGCTGGCGTAGTTCCACAAACAATTCGCGGACAAATGTTCCCACAGCATGAGGTCAGTTAGTTCTTCCACGGTGGTCACTTTGCTGCCCTTGACCCATCCTTCGAATGCTCTGCTAAAAAAGTTTACGTATTCTACCCAGGTGGTACCAGGAATCTTTTTGCAGCCCCGGAATCGCTGGCGGTACATTTCTGGGGCGAGGCCGTATCTCGTCAGGAGGGCCTCCGTCATATGGCTGTAGGAAGTCTGCACGGAGGACGGTAGATCAAGCAGGGTGTCTCTCCCCTCGCTCAGGAATCGACCCTACAATCCGGCCCCCCAATCTTTTTTTGGGACTCGGTGGGAGGTCATGGCAACTTCGTAGGCCTTGAACCATTGCTGGATGTCGTCATTTTTGTAATATTCTTTGACCACATCTTTGGGGATGTGGACCTTCGGATCTGCCGGGGGTCCGGTCTCTCGGTTCCCCGGGGGCCGGTTCTCTTCGCTCCTCGCGTTGAGCTCGAGCTCCTTCAAGGTTCGCTCGTGCTCCAGCTGAAGTCGCCTCCCTTCATGCTCCCGCTGGAGTTTCTTCTCTTCTAATTCCCCTTGTACTTTCATTTGCTCGACCGCAAGTTTTTTTTCTGCCAATTTTATTTCGCCTTCGATCTTTAGTTTTGCCATCTTGAGCTCATGGTGGCGACTTCTTTCTCGAGCCGCAAGCGTTTCCGGGGATAGGCCCCCGTCTGGTACGATGCTTCGTACCTGGCTGCTGCTGCTTTCTGTCTCGGGGAGTCCCGGTCTGTCCGGCTGCGTTGCCGCTCCTTCTGTGCAGGGATGATTAAAAAGTCCAAAGATCAGGGCTTTATCCATTACCGTTTTTTAGCTCACTGCACCATCCCAGCTCAGAACTTGGCTATATGCAAATTAGTCTGACCCTGGCCCAGTGCATCATGGGAACAGGACAGACCAAACTACCAAGCCAATTCTTATACTGGAAAGGAAACAAGCTACCGGGGACCGGTTTCTGGCATTTCAGCCGTCTTCGGCCCGGCTTGCTTGAATCCTGATGGTGCAATGAGCTAGGGACTCACATCTGAGTATACCCTTCCACGCTTATGGTGGACAAAAATGATTCAAAAAAGGGGGTGGTGATGAACAGAGTGTCTGAATTAAGCAGACCACTCTTACCCAGTCCAGAGATCAGGGCTTTATCCATCACCGTTTTTTAGCTCACTGCACCATCCCAGCTCAGAACTTGGCTATATGCAAATTAGTCTGACCCTGGCCCAGTGCATCATGGGAACAGGACAGACCAAACTGCCAAGCCAATTCTTATACTGGGAAGGAAACAAGCTACCGGGGACCGGTTTCTGGCATTTCAGCCGTCTTCGGCCCGGCTTGCTTAAATCCTGATGGTGCAATGAGCTAGGGACTCACATCTGAGTATACCCTTCCACGCTTATGGTGGACAAAAATGATTCAAAAAAGGGGGTGGTGATGAACAGAGTGTCTGAATTAAGCAGACCACTCTTACCCAGTCCAAAGATCAGGGCTTTATCCATCACCGTTTTTTAGCTCACTGCACCATCCCAGCTCAGAACTTGGCTATATGCAAATTAGTCTGACCCTGGCCCAGTGCATCATGGGAACAGGACAGACCAAACTACCAAGCCAATTCTTATACTGGGAAGGAAACAAGCTACCGGGGACCGGTTTCTGGCATTTCAGCCGTCTTTGGCCCGGCTTGCTTGAATCCTGATGGTGCAATGAGCTAGGGACTCACATCTGAGTATACCCTTCCACGCTTATGGTGGACAAAAATGATTCAAAAAAGGGGGTGGTGATGAACAGAGTGTCTGAATTAAGCAGACCACTCTTACCCAGTCCAAAGATCAGGGCTTTATCCATCACCGTTTTTTAGCTCACTGCACCATCCCAGCTCAGAACTTGGCTATATGCAAATTAGTCTGACCCTGGCCCAGTGCATCATGGGAACAGGACAGACCAAACTACCAAGCCAATTCTTATACTGGGAAGGAAACAAGCTACCGGGGACCGGTTTCTGGCATTTCAGCCGTCTTCGGCCCGGCTTGCTTGAATCCTGATGGTGCAATGAGCTAGGGACTCACATCTGAGTATACCCTTCCACGCTTATGGTGGACAAAAATGATTCGAAAAAGGGGGTGGTGATGAACAGAGTGTCTGAATTAAGCAGACCACTCTTACCCAGTCCAAAGATCAAGGCTTTATCCATCACCGTTTTTTAGCTCACTGCTCCATCCCAGCTCAGAACTTGGCTATATGCAAATTAGTCTGACCCTGGCCCAGTGCATCATGGGAACAGGACAGACCAAACTACCAAGCCAATTGTTATACTGGGAAGGAAACAAGCTACCGGGGACCGGTTTCTGGCATTTCAGCCGTCTTCGGCCCGACTTGCTTGAATCCTGATGGTGCAATGAGCTAGGGACTCACATCTGAGTATACCCTTCCACGCTTATGGTGGACAAAAATGATTCAAAAAAGGGGGTGGTGATGAACAGAGTGTCTGAATTAAGCAGACCACTCTTACCCAGTCCAAAGATCAGGGCTTTATCCATCACCGTTTTTTAGCTCACTGCACCATCCCAGCTCAGAACTTGGCTATATGCAAATTAGTCTGACCCTGGCCCAGTGCATCATGGGAACAGGACAGACCAAACTACCAAGCCAATTCTTATACTGGGAAGGAAACAAGCTACCGGGGACCGGTTTCTGGCATTTCAGCCGTCTTCGGCCCGGCTTGCTTGAATCCTGATGGTGCAATGAGCTAGGGACTCACATCTGAGTATACCCTTCCACGCTTATGGTGGACAAAAATGATTCAAAAAAGGAGGTGGTGATGAACAGAGTGTCTGAATTAAGCAGACCACTCTTACCCAGTCCAAAGATCAGGGCTTTATCCATTACCGTTTTTTAGCTCACTGCACCATCCCAGCTCAGAACTTGGCTATATGCAAATTAGTCTGACCCTGGCCCAGTGCATCATGGGAACAGGACAGACCAAACTACCAAGCCAATTCTTATACTGGAAAGGAAACAAGCTACCGGGGACCGGTTTCTGGCATTTCAGCCGTCTTCGGCCCGGCTTGCTTGAATCCTGATGGTGCAATGAGCTAGGGACTCACATCTGAGTATACCCTTCCACGCTTATGGTGGACAAAAATGATTCAAAAAAGGGGGTGGTGATGAACAGAGTGTCTGAATTAAGCAGACCACTCTTACCCAGTCCAAAGATCAGGGCTTTATCCATCACCGTTTTTTAGCTCACTGCACCATCCCAGCTCAGAACTTGGCTATATGCAAATGAGTCTGACCCTGGCCCAGTGCATCATGGGAACAGGACAGACCAAACTACCAAGCCAATTCTTATACTGGGAAGGAAACAAGCTACCGGGGACCCGTTTCTGGCATTTCAGCCGTCTTCGGCCCGGCTTGCTTGAATCCTGATGGTGCAATGAGCTAGGGACTCACATCTGAGTATACCCTTCCACGCTTATGGTGGACAAAAATGATTCAAAAAAGGGGGTGGTGATGAACAGAGTGTCTGAATTAAGCAGACCACTCTTACCCAGTCCAAAGATCAGGGCTTTATCCATCACCGTTTTTTAGCTCACTGCACCATCCCAGCTCAGAACTTGGCTATATGCAAATTAGTCTGACCCTGGCCCAGTGCATCATGGGAACAGGACAGACCAAACTACCAAGCCAATTGTTATACTGGGAAGGAAACAAGCTACCGGGACCGGTTTCTGGCATTTCAGCCGTCTTCGGCCCGGCTTGCTTGAATCCTGATGGTGCAATGAGCTAGGGACTCACATCTGAGTATACCCTTCCACGCTTATGGTGGACAAAAATGATTCAAAAAAGGGGGTGGTGATGAACAGAGTGTCTGAATTAAGCAGACCACTCTTACCCAGTCCAAAGATCAGGGCTTTATCCATCACCGTTTTTTAGCTCACTGCACCATCCCAGCTCAGAACTTGGCTATATGCAAATTAGTCTGACCCTGGCCCAGTGCATCATGGGAACAGGACAGACCAAACTACCAAGCCAATTCTTATACTGGGAAGGAAACAAGCTACCGGGGACCGGTTTCTGGCATTTCAGCCGTCTTCGGCCCGGCTTGCTTGAATCCTGATGGTGCAATGAGCTAGGGACTCACATCTGAGTATACCCTTCCACGCTTATGGTGGACAAAAATGATTCAAAAAAGGGGGTGGTGATGAACAGAGTGTCTGAATTAAGCAGACCACTCTTACCCAGTCCAAAGATCAGGGCTTTATCCATTACCGTTTTTTAGCTCACTGCACCATCCCAGCTCAGAACTTGGCTATATGCAAATTAGTCTGACCCTGGCCCAGTGCATCATGGGAACAGGACAGACCAAACTACCAAGCCAATTCTTATACTGGAAAGGAAACAAGCTACCGGGGACCGGTTTCTGGCATTTCAGCCGTCTTCGGCCCGGCTTGCTTGAATCCTGATGGTGCAATGAGCTAGGGACTCACATCTGAGTATACCCTTCCACGCTTATGGTGGACAAAAATGATTCAAAAAAGGGGGTGGTGATGAACAGAGTGTCTGAATTAAGCAGACCACTCTTACCCAGTCCAAAGATCAGGGCTTTATCCATCACCGTTTTTTAGCTCACTGCACCATCCCAGCTCAGAACTTGGCTATATGCAAATGAGTCTGACCCTGGCCCAGTGCATCATGGGAACAGGACAGACCAAACTACCAAGCCAATTCTTATACTGGGAAGGAAACAAGCTACCGGGGACCCTATTCTGGCATTTCAGCCGTCTTCGGCCCGGCTTGCTTGAATCCTGATGGTGCAATGAGCTAGGGACTCACATCTGAGTATACCCTTCCACGCTTATGGTGGACAAAAATGATTCAAAAAAGGGGGTGGTGATGAACAGAGTGTCTGAATTAAGCAGACCACTCTTACCCAGTCCAAAGATCAGGGCTTTATCCATCACCGTTTTTTAGCTCACTGCACCATCCCAGCTCAGAACTTGGCTATATGCAAATTAGTCTGACCCTGGCCCAGTGCATCATGGGAACAGGACAGACCAAACTACCAAGCCAATTCTTATACTGGGAAGGAAACAAGCTACCGGGGACCGGTTTCTGGCATTTCAGCCGTCTTCGGCCCGGCTTGCTTGAATCCTGATGGTGCAATGAGCTAGGGACTCACATCTGAGTATACCCTTCCATGCTTATGGTGGACAAAAATGATTCAAAAAAGGGGGTGGTGATGAACAGAGTGTCTGAATTAAGCAGACCACTCTTACCCAGTCCAAAGATCAGGGCTTTATCCATCACCGTTTTTTAGCTCACTGCACCATCCCAGCTCAGAACTTGGCTATATGCAAATTAGTCTGACCCTGGCCCAGTGCATCATGGGAACAGGACAGACCAAACTACCAAGCCAATTCTTATACTGGGAAGGAAACAAGCTACCGGGGACCGGTTTCTGGCATTTCAGCCGTCTTCGGCCCGGCTTGCTTGAATCCTGATGGTGCAATGAGCTAGGGACTCACATCTGAGTATACCCTTCCACGCTTATGGTGGACAAAAATGATTCAAAAAAGGGGGTGGTGATGAACAGAGTGTCTGAATTAAGCAGACCACTCTTACCCAGTCCAAAGATCAGGGCTTTATCCATCACCGTTTTTTAGCTCACTGCACCATCCCAGCTCAGAACTTGGCTATATGCAAATTAGTCTGACCCTGGCCCAGTGCATCATGGGAACAGGACAGACCAAACTACCAAGCCAATTCTTATACTGGGAAGGAAACAAGCTACCGGGGACCGGTTTCTGGCATTTCAGCCGTCTTCGGCCCGGCTTGCTTGAATCCTGATGGTGCAATGAGCTAGGGACTCACATCTGAGTATACCCTTCCACGCTTATGGTGGACAAAAATGATTCAAAAAAAGGGGGTGATGATGAACAGAGTGTCTGAATTAAGCAGACCACTCTTACCCAGTCCAAAGATCAGGGCTTTATCCATCACCGTTTTTTAGCTCACTGCACCATCCCAGCTCAGAACTTGGCTATATGCAAATTAGTCTGACCCTGGCCCAGTGCATCATGGGAACAGGACAGACCAAACTACCAAGCCAATTCTTATACTGGGAAGGAAACAAGCTACCGGGGACCCATTTCTGGCATTTCAGCCGTCTTCGGCCCGGCTTGCTTGAATCCTGATGGTGCAATGAGCTAGGGACTCACATCTGAGTATACCCTTCCACGCTTATGGTGGACAAAAATGATTCAAAAAAGGGGGTGGTGATGAACAGAGTGTCTGAATTAAGCAGACCACTCTTACCCAGTCCAAAGATCAGGGCTTTATCCATCACCGTTTTTTAGCTCACTGCACCATCCCAGCTCAGAACTTGGCTATATGCAAATTAGTCTGACCCTGGCCCAGTGCATCATGGGAACAGGACAGACCAAACTACCAAGCCAATTCTTATACTGGGAAGGAAACAAGCTACCGGGGACCGGTTTCTGGCATTTCAGCCGTCTTCGGCCCGGCTTGCTTGAATCCTGATGGTGCAATGAGCTAGGGACTCACATCTGAGTATACCCTTCCACGCTTATGGTGGACAAAAATGATTCAAAAAAGGGGGTGGTGATGAACAGAGTGTCTGAATTAAGCAGACCACTCTTACCCAGTCCAAAGATCTCGGCTTTATCCATCACCGTTTTTTAGCTCACTGCACCATCCCAGCTCAGAACTTGGCTATATGCAAATTAGTCTGACCCTGGCCCAGTGCATCATGGGAACAGGACAGACCAAACTACCAAGCCAATTCTTATACTGGGAAGGAAACAAGCTACCGGGGACCGGTTTCTGGCATTTCAGCCGTCTTCCGCCCGGCTTGCTTGAATCCTGATGGTGCAATGAGCTAGGGACTCACATCTGAGTATACCCTTCCACGCTTATGGTGGACAAAAATGATTCAAAAAAGGGGGTGATGATGAACAGAGTGTCTGAATTAAGCAGACCACTCTTACCCAGTCCAAAGATCAGGGCTTTATCCATCACCGTTTTTTAGCTCACTGCACCATCCCAGCTCAGAACTTGGCTATATGCAAATTAGTCTGACCCTGGCCCAGTGCATCATGGGAACAGGACAGACCAAACTACCAAGCCAATTCTTATACTGGAAAGGAAACAAGCTACCGGGGACCGGTTTCTGGCATTTCAGCCGTCTTCGGCCCGGCTTGCTTGAATCCTGATGGTGAAATGAGCTAGGGACTCACATCTGGGTATACCCTTCCACGCTTATGGTGGACAAAAATGATTCAAAAAAGGGGGAGGTGATGAACAGAGTGTCTGAATTAAGCAGACCACTCTTACCCAGTCCAAAGATCAGGGCTTTATCCATCACCGTTTTTTAGCTCACTGCACCATCCCAGCTCAGAACTTGGCTATATGCAAATTAGTCTGACCCTGGCCCAGTGCATTATGGGAACAGGACAGACCAAACTACCAAGCCAATTCTTATACTGGGAAGGAAACAAGCTACCGGGGACCGGTTTCTGGCATTTCAGCCGTCTTCGGCCCGGCTTGCTTGAATCCTGATGGTGCAATGAGCTAGGGACTCACATCTGAGTATACCCTTCCACGCTTATGGTGGACAAAAATGATTCAAAAAAGGGGGTGGTGATGAACAGAGTGTCTGAATTAAGCAGACCACTCTTACCCAGTCCAAAGATCAGGGCTTTATCCATCACCGTTTTTTAGCTCACTGCACCATCCCAGCTCAGAACTTGGCTATATGCAAATTAGTCTGACCCTGGCCCAGTGCATCATGGGAACAGGACAGACCAAACTACCAAGCCAATTCTTATACTGGGAAGGAAACAAGCTACCGGGGATCGGTTTCTGGCATTTCAGCCGTCTTCGGCCTGGCTTGCTTGAATCCTGATGGTGCAATGAGCTAGGGACTCACACCTGAGTATACCCTTCCACGCTTATGGTGGACAAAAATGATTAAAAAAAGGGGGTGGTGATGAACAGAGTGTCTGAATTAAGCAGACCACTCTTACCCAGTCCAAAGATCAGGGCTTTATCCATCACCGTTTTTTAGCTCACTGCACCATCCCAGCTCAGAACTTGGCTATATGCAAATTAGTCTGACCCTGGCCCAGTGCATCATGGGAACAGGACAGACCAAACTACCAAGCCAATTCTTATACTGGGAAGGAAACAAGCTACCGGGGACCGGTTTCTGGCATTTTAGCCGTCTTCGGCCCGGCTTGCTTGAATCCGGTCCCCGGTAGCTTGTCTCCTTTCTGGTGAAGAATTGGCTTGGTAGTTTAGTCTGCCCTGTTCCCATGATACACTGGGCCAGGGACAGACTGATTTGCATATAGCCAGGTTCTGAGCTGGCATGGTGCAGTGAGATAAATAACGGTGATGGATCAAGCCCTGATCTTTGGACTGGGTAAGAGTGGTCTGCTTAATTCAGACACTCTGTTCATCACCACCCCCTTTTCTGAATCGTTTTTGGCCACTATAGGTGTGGCAGGGTATACTCAGACATGAGTCCCTTTCTCACTGCACCATCAGGATTCAAGCAAGCCGGGCCGAAGACGGCTGAAATGCCAGAAACCGGTCCCCGGTAGCTTGTCTCCTTTCTGGTGAAGAATTGGCTTGGTAGTTTAGTCTGCCCTGTTCCCATGATGCACTGGGCCAGGGACAGACTGATTTGCATATAGCCAGGTTCTGAGCTGGCATGGTGCAGTGAGATAAATAACGGTGATGGATCAAGCCCTGATCTTTGGACTGGGTAAGAGTGGTCTGCTTAATTCAGACACTCTGTTCATCACCACCCCCTTTTCTGAATCGTTTTTGGCCACTATAGGTGTGGCAGGGTATACTCAGACATGAGTCCCTTTCTCACTGCACCATCAGGATTCAAGCAAGCCGGGCCGAAGACGGCTGAAATGCCAGAAACCGGTCCCCGGTAGCTTGTCTCCTTTCTGGTGAAGAATTGGCTTGGTAGTTTAGTCTGCCCTGTTCCCATGATGCACTGGGCCAGGGACAGACTGATTTGCATATAGCCAGGTTCTGAGCTGGCATGGTGCAGTGAGATAAATAACGGTGATGGATCAAGCCCTGATCTTTGGACTGGGTAAGAGTGGTCTGCTTAATTCAGACACTCTGTTCATCACCACCCCCTTTTCTGAATCGTTTTTGGCCACTATAGGTGTGGCAGGGTATACTCAGACATGAGTCCCTTTCTCACTGCACCATCAGGATTCAAGCAAGCCGGGCCGAAGACGGCTGAAATGCCAGAAACCGGTCCCCGGTAGCTTGTCTCCTTTCTGGTGAAGAATTGGCTTGGTAGTTTAGTCTGCCCTGTTCCCATGATGCACTGGGCCAGGGACAGACTGATTTGCATATAGCCAGGTTCTGAGCTGGCATGGTGCAGTGAGATAAATAACGGTGATGGATCAAGCCCTGATCTTTGGACTGGGTAAGAGTGGTCTGCTTAATTCAGACACTCTGTTCATCACCACCCCCTTTTCTGAATCGTTTATGGCCACTATAGGTGTGGCAGGGTATACTCAGACATGAGTCCCTTTCTCACTGCACCATCAGGATTCAAGCAAGCCGGGCCGAAGACGGCTGAAATGCCAGAAACCGGTCCCCGGTAGCTTGTCTCCTTTCTGGTGAAGAATTGGCTTGGTAGTTTAGTCTGCCCTGTTCCCATGATGCACTGGGCCAGGGACAGACTGATTTGCATATAGCCAGGTTCTGAGCTGGCATGGTGCAGTGAGATAAATAACGGTGATGGAACAAGCCCTGATCTTTGGACTGGGTAAGAGTGGTCTGCTTAATTCAGACACTCTGTTCATCACCACCCCCTTTTCTGAATCGTTTTAGGCCACTATAGGTGTGGCAGGGTATACTCAGACATGAGTCCCTTTCTCACTGCACCATCAGGATTCAAGCAAGCCGGGCCGAAGACAGCTGAAATGCCAGAAACCGGTCCCCGGTAGCTTGTCTCCTTTCTGGTGAAGAATTGGCTTGGTAGTTTAGTCTGCCCTGTTCCCATGATGCACTGGGCCAGGGACAGACTGATTTGCATATAGCCAGGTTCTGAGCTGGCATGGTGCAGTGAGATAAATAACGGTGATGGATCAAGCCCTGATCTTTGGACTGGGTAAGAGTGGTCTGCTTAATTCAGACACTCTGTTCATCACCACCCCCTTTTCTGAATCGTTTTTGGCCACTATAGGTGTGGCAGGGTATACTCAGACATGAGTCCCTTTCTCACTGCACCATCAGGATTCAAGCAAGCCGGGCCAAAGACGGCTGAAATGCCAGAAACCGGTCCCCGGTAGCTTGTCTCCTTTCTGGTGAAGAATTGGCTTGGTAGTTTAGTCTGCCCTGTTCCCATGATGCACTGGGCCAGGGACAGACTGATTTGCATATAGCCAGGTTCTGAGCTGGCATGGTGCAGTGAGATAAATAACGGTGATGGATCAAGCCCTGATCTTTGGACTGGGTAAGAGTGGTCTGCTTAATTCAGACACTCTGTTCATCACCACCCCCTTTTCTGAATCGTTTTAGGCCATATAGGTGTGGCAGGGTATACTCAGACATGAGTCCCTTTCTCACTGCACCATCAGGATTCAAGCAAGCCGGGCCGAAGACAGCTGAAATGCCAGAAACCGGTCCCCGGTAGCTTGTCTCCTTTCTGGTGAAGAATTGGCTTGGTAGTTTAGTCTGCCCTGTTCCCATGATGCACTGGGCCAGGGACAGACTGATTTGCATATAGCCAGGTTCTGAGCTGGCATGGTGCAGTGAGATAAATAACGGTGATGGATCAAGCCCTGATCTTTGGACTGGGTAAGAGTGGTCTGCTTAATTCAGACACTCTGTTCATCACCACCCCCTTTTCTGAATCCTTCTGTGCAGGGGACTCCGGACTCCACCCAAGCTTTCAATGCTTTCTGCATGTCTTCCTTTGTGTTGAGGCCTGTGGTAGCGATTCTCAGTTCTTTGCAGAATTCCTTTAGTTCTTTGTGCGTGTACTCCTCCAGTTGTTATACACGGAATGCAGTACTCGCGTCGACTTCAATGGTACTCATGGTGGTTTCTTCTGTCGTCTTTGCTCGGTAGTGCGTTAGTCGTGTACTGTACGAACTCTAGATTGCGGCTCGTATCCCGTCGCTTGCCACCAATGTTAGAAGGCGACCTCAGGGGAGGGCAGGAAGTGTACCTGACCACCCTGGGACCCACCTCCCTAGTTACAAAGACAAGCACTGGCGGGAGACTTCTCAGGGGGAGAGTCTCGAATCTCGGATCGTACACACTACACAAGCATCACAATACAAAGAGACACCACACCGTAGCTTCTTAAGAACGTATCTTTATCTCGTGATTCAAAGGATCTTTATGATCGGCAAAGGCAGGTAGTTACAAATAGAGCAAGGGCTCAAAGAGTCTCGATCAGGGTAGGGGTAGCGGGACAGTCTTACGAGATCAGTGTCAATATCGGTGCGTATCCGGCGCACAGCTCTCAATCTTAGAGCTTGGGAATACGATGCGATCTTTGGGGTCCAGCCGGACCAGGAGAGTCAGGGGAGCCGCGAGTCACTCAGCAGGGCTCAAGCAAGATGTCGGAGGTCTTACGATCCTCAGGGGACCCGCGATTCACTCAGCAGGGCTCAGGTGTTCCAAAGTTGCGAGGGAGCCGCGTGTCACTCAGCAGGGCTCAAGCACGATGTCGGAGGTCTACGATCTTCAGGGGAGCCGCGAGTCACTCAGCAGGGCTCAGGTGGTTCCAGCAGAAGTCCTTCTCTGCCAAGCGAGCCGCGACCACGTCAGCAGGGCTCTCGTCGTTCCAGAATCGAATCTGCCAGATAGTCCTGGAGCATCCCCAGTTATAGGACTGCTCCTCTTTGATCTCCGGAGTTCTGGTATGCAGGGGTCTTAGCACCTGGGGGCCGCTTGTTGGGGTTTCCTGCCACGCAGCCCTTTGATCCATTCATGTCAGGTTCGGGAGGAGTCTCAGACACACAGCAGGCGTAGAGCCAGCCCTCAGGATGGCCGGAGGGGCGATCGCAACCCACCTCTCGAGGGGAGGTCGGAGGTGTGAGAGAAACTGCTCCTCCCTCTCTCACTCAAGGGGAGCGCGCTGTCCTCCAGCCAGGGTGGCGCCTCTCGGCCACCCTGGCTGGAGGACAGCGCCCTGGATCGGGCGGCCATCTTAGGTGCCGGGAAGTGGGCACACAGGGCCTACGTGCCGGGAAGATGGAGGCACGGACGGGGAAGTCCGGGGACGTGTGGGTGTAACATGGAGGGAGGGGTCGGCTAGGCCGGGGGACTTAGGGGTCTGTCGTGGTGTAAAGCTCGGAAGGGTGTTGCTACGGGCCAGGGAGGACCACGCCACGAGGCCGGGTCTAACAATGAGCGGACTCAGCCAATTAGGAAGAGGAACATGCCACCCTCCCATTGGAGGATGGCATACTAGGGGGTGTAGACACCCCAAGGAAGGGACCCATTGGTTCCAACCTGCGCATCCCTGTAGCGCCCCTAAATCTACTATTTAGGGGCACCCCTGAACCTTACCTCTTCCGATTACGACGACCTACAAAGAAGGACTGTGCAGCAGTGGGAGGAGAAGAAGACAACTGACTTAGCCCGAGCCCTACTGTCTCCTCCAGCGACACTGCTCTGAAGAAACCAGTGTTTCCTGCGCCCTGCACCTCTCCAGAACCTGGTCCACCTTCAATAAAGACTCTTTTCTCCCGAGGGACACGGATTGGCCCACACTGAAACTCCACTACAAGAATTCTGGATCCGGACTGATCCGCGACCTCTTCACACTCTGCACCTGAAGCCCACGGGCCGAATCCAAGTGAACAAACTCACCTGTGAAGTCTCCCTGGCGATCCTGACCTCGTCTGCACTGGTGGCTGACTGCTCAAAGATCTCATCTCGACGCCTTCAGCCTCAACCTGAAGGGTCCCCAGACCGCGGCTCGAGCTGGTGAGAGAAACCTGACGCCAAAAGACAGCCCTGCACCCACTGCCCCACGGCTCGTTGTGCCCAACCGATGATGCACTGGAATCCCTCACTATCCAACTAACCTCTTCAGTCGTGTGACACCTTCTGCCAGCTTCCTGAAATGAACCTGCAGTATTTTTCATCAACCAACATCCTCTTTGAGTTCCATTGGTAATCCAACACCACTTTGCCCACTTCACCCTGCTGTCCGAGTGCCGCTGGTGGTGCGTTGTCTGTGCTACTGTGTGGCCCCTTTTGTGCTGAACCTTGATTCCCTCTGTCTTTTCCAGGAACCACCAGATACTTACCTGCAACCAGTGCACTTTAGAGTACCCCCTGTCTCTATTGCACTACATTGGGCCTCCATCTCTCCTTTGACCCCTGCCGACCCTGTGCTCCTGAGGATGCACTGACTGTACCTACCTGACCCTTGGCCTGTGTCAGTGCTACAAACTTGAAACAAACCCACAAAACTGAGTACTTACCTGTAAGTCTCTAACTTTGTTTTCCTCCATAGAATTGCATTTTTATTTATTTCATTGCACTGTCTACTTGCTAACATTGCATTGAATTCTAAAACTGTATTTTGTTACAATTGCAAAAGAAACTCATTACTGTATAAAGCATAATCAACATTCTTAAACAGAACTGCATTTTCCATTGCAAAGCATTCTTGATACTTTGAAAGCATTGCTCTTACCTGCTTTAAATGACCTTTGGGTTCTTAAAATAAATACAACGTATAGCTTTTATACAACAATTGGACTGTATTCAGTCTTTGAATGTGACATCATTTCTTGCCTGAGTGTGTGCAATAAATGCTTAGCACAGCCCTCTGATAAGCCTAACTGCTCAACCACACTACCACAAGCAGAGCTGTTAGTATTATCTACTTTGGCCTCAGCTATACCTCTAGGGATCCACTGTACTCTGTGCACGCTATACCTTACTTTGGTATAGTATCTACAAAGCCAGCTTCCTACATATGCTGTACAGGAAATTGGATTATTATGTGGTGTGGGGTTATATCTCACTTTGTAATGCTATCATGATACCCAAAATCCAATTTATTAGCACGGTACAGTGAAACTGACAATAAAAAATCAGTTTTAAGTGCTTCACAGATTGTGTGCTACAATGACTTGAGTTAAGATGCCTTTAAAGTGTGATGTTACCTTATTAAACAAACGTAAACTCTTGAATGTTGGATTTGGTTAATACCTTATTTTAAAAACAAATACACATAATACAAACATTGGCAAAGCCAATAGGCCTGACTTTGGTTACCAGTTTTTTGGCTTTTTCAAAGTCTGTTTTGTTGTGGATTTTGAAGAATTTTATTATTGGGAAGCTGACAGGCCCCCATCAATCTAAAAAGAAACATAGGCTTGAAGCAAAAATATTTTTGGTTTCAGAAAGCCCACATTTCCATAGTCACCTCAGGCAGTAAAGGGAACAATTTTGCGTGAAAGGGAAAAATATGTCACTCAACAGTGAAGTTAGTCAGTTGCTGAATTGGGTTGATCCATTATACAATGATGTTTGCTTTAGTGGGTGGAAGAAAAATGTGAATAACATAATAACAGATCAACAGATGAAGATACTAGCCTGAAAGCCACATATAATTAAGTATATTGTAATATAATTGTAGTAAAATCAAAAGGTCTTGCTATTGCCGTATGTAAATTTCTGCAAACTGCATATTACACGCTGGTGGTCGTCAAGCTGTGGTTATTGGTCCGACTGTGTTCCCACGGAAAAGGCCTTTTTTGATTTGCATATACATTTTTACCCAATGGAAGGATTTGCACAAACTCGGCCATACTACTAATTCAGTCGGCTGATTTTCAGACTGCCAAGTTTTGTGAAGATCCAAGCAAGATAAAGAAAGGTAAAAGGGGGTAGATAAAGGAGTGGTTTCCCATTTTAGCTTTCATAGGAAGTTTTACTCACACTTACAACCTTAATGGCTGATTGGATTTACACTAAACTTTGCATGAAAGTCGAACTTTTCTCAAAAAGTATGTTTTTGTTTGATGTGGATCTGCTCAGTATTTTCTGAGATATTAACATTTACAAAAGGTGCAAAGTGGGAATGAATGGGTTAAACTTTGCGTATATCTTCGCCATTTTAACTTGTGAGTCATAACTCTCGAATCCTGTTAGTCACATTTTGAATTTTTATAACAAAGGGGTTGGTTGAATTAGTGCTGGTAATTGTTTTTCCCATCATCTTGAAATTTGTGAAGCTACGGTATGCAAGTGTCTTGCCCTGCAAAAACACTTCCCACAGTGATGGGGTGCAGCGAACCCCAAGGGTGACTTACCACAAGGCAATGGCTAGGGTTACCCAGACACAAAGAAAATATAAGACAGTTCAGAAAATAAGTGCTGAAAACGTCATGCAACTTGTTAGTTAGTGCCAGCTTACAAGAAGCTATTTTTGATGCAGGATTCAACCACTATTTTTGCCCGACTGGCATGTTGTAGGACGTGTAAAAAAAAAAACACTAGCAGGGTCAAACACTGTATGTAATGTGTGTCTGTCTGGCTGTGCATGCATCGTGCATGTCCCAGTCAAAGTGTGCATACCCTCCTGCATTTATTCTGGGGTGAAATGATCTAAGAAGAAGTCGAAAGGGGTGGGGGCTGTATATTTTCTCCTACACACTATATTAGATTTTTTTGTTTCATTCTTAAGGTTGTTTTTTTTTGCCACAAAAAGTGAGGGAGGCGTTTTTGAAATGCAGGAATATACTATTCTGTCAGGTAACTGTATATGATGCTATACCCCGTCCAGAGCTACACTTTATGCTTTTACTGTTCCAGATTAAAGTGAAAGGGGCGATTTTCACATCATCAAAGAAAGGATTGTGTTAAGTTCTTCAAGCTTTCAGAATAGTGGAATATTTTCGCGTTGTGATTTAAGATTGCCCTCAAACATAAAACATGGAGTTGTTCCATTGAGGTTCACTTATTATTATCGATAAAGGTTTCACTTTTAAATATTTATGTATTATAAAATGTATACTAGACAATTGCAACACAGCCCTTGTTTCATAAGCTGGCATTGATTGAAAACAGTAACTACTTTTTACTTGTTTTTACCTCAACAGCTGTGGTGTAAGTGTAGGACCTGGATCATTCTGGAACTGACGTATTTGTAATTTTCTCTCCTTTTGTCGCCAACTCAACACAGGCCTCACACGGATTTTGAAAGGCCGGTCTGAGATGACGAAAAATCAAGTCGTGGACTGGGCCTTGGCGGAGTACATGGCATTTGGCTCCCTGTTGAAGGAAGGGATACACGTGCGACTGAGTGGTCAAGATGTTGAAAGAGGCACCTTTAGGTGAGTCGTGTGCCAGAAAAGCCAGAGCAGTTTAGTGCAGCATGGATATTTTTCACACTTGGTTTGCTGACACACATTCATCCAAGACGGCGTCAAGTGTTTTGTATGTATCCGCGTACAATGGACTGTACTGTCCCCGTAGAACCGAGGTGCTGGATACACACCGCACCCCTACTTCAGCGTCGTCACAAATAAAACGCATGCATCAAACATGCCATACTACACCAAACCCAAGCTTTCACACCACACGCTTTAGCCATCTAACTGGTTGAGTTGAATATTACCCACTGAGGTGTATGTTGATTTGAAAATCATGAGGTTTGAATCCCTTCCAGGACAACGTAGCCTTCCATTCTACTGAGATCACTGAATTAAGTACTATTACATTTAGTAGTAGTAACGGCTGTTATGTAAACTGCTTCAAACGTCACACCATTACCTTCAAACACTAATACAATGTTCACAATGAAAACATACACTCACTTCAAACTGCACTTCCTACACTCTCTACATCACACCCACTGCACCACAACACATACACACAACCAACACACAGTCACCAACTCATGTACACACACACACGCATACACACTTTACCATCCTTGTGGGGGACTATGTGTGGATACTTGCCTTGGGGGGACTAACTTTTCCCAATGTTTTAAAATTACACCATACCAGATTTATTTATTTTTAAACAGGATCGTGCTTCAAATTTGCAGATATGTTGTTATTTAATCGCATGCACAAAACCCTCTTTTTAGGGACTTGGGCATGTTTACCATCCTTGCGGGGACTTACTCAATAATTGTAATTTGTGATTGAATACATTCATAAACAAACGGCTAAATGCGATTTTTCAGTGCCACACCTGCATTACAAGTTAGTTTAGTCACATATGAATAGCTCATTGTGGTCTAGGAGCACCCAGAAAATAGATTTTGATTATGATGCACTTCTCAACAGAAAACTAGAACATAGCAAGTCCATGGAAATTGATTCACAGATATCTAGTTTATTGCTGAGTGCTCACAAACTTTAAGAGATAATGAAACAACACATAGTTAAATTAATTTAGAGGCCGAAGATCCTGCAATGTAGTCAGATGAGAAAGCCAAATTGAAATTACCTAGCTCCTTTTCATCAACTTCACCACTAGGCATCATTGTCTTCATATGGCTGTTCAACAATAGTCCCTAAAGATATGGCAAGTGATTATAGTAATGCTCTAGAGCTGAGAGAATGTGTGGTGCTAATCATTGTGAAGCCCTCGCATAGATAGTGCATATATAGTCCACGTCCCGTAGCAGACCAAGGGTTTCTGCCTCCGAGTGATACACGGTGGACTGTCATTTTTGTTTTTGTTCATTCTGTTTGCTTCCACTGTTCCTCACCTCTCTCTCTTTCTTGGGTGCTAGTCTACTGCATATATTTGTAGAGACGTAAACGGAGGAACATGGCCTCCCGCAGAGATGCTAGCAATTGTTGATGTCGACAGACTTGGCCACTAGCAACCACTGTGACCGACAAGCTGAATGTCCACTTGCTTGTTTCCTACTCTGAGGACCCTTCCACCTGACAAGCCCTTTGTCCATCTCCTCCTGTTCCTCACTGCCCTCCCTTTACCCCCCCCCCCCCCCCCCCTCCAGGTATTCTTGTACACCATCTTTAATCAGACTCTAAATCATGATGCCTCTGCGCTGAACTGCACAATACTGGACCCAGTGGCATATGGCTGGTCTTTTGGCCTTACAAGGGCTATTTTCCCTGTGCTGGTTGACACCACCAGGTTTTGCCTCAGGAATATTCAACCCCATGTATGTATTATGGGTAGCTGTCTATTGCATTGTTTATGAGAATTGCCAATAAATACAAGTTGCAACAAAAAAAGAACATTCTGCCACAGCATGACTGTCTGCAGTTCCGATTGACACACAACACAGCCCTAAGGGAGTAACCAGGGTCACATCTGGCTGTCAGCCTCCAATGAAATATGCCTCACAAAGGGTCATGGGCCTGACCCCTCCTTTCTTTTCTGATTCCTTGGTGCTACCAGGAATCCTTACCAGACCCGCCATCTTACCTGACAATGATCCCAGGGCCTATTGACCGGTAACACTTCCGGAACCAAAGATGTGCCCTGCTCCCCTTCCTCCAGTGTATTTGTTCCCACCCCAGCCCTCAGGATTTTCAGCAATCCACATCTACTGTCCGGGAGGTGTTGCGCTCCTCACCGCAACATAGCTTGTCCAGGCCCTGAGCTTCCAAAATGGAACCTACACGCCTCCATGTTATGTATAATGCACAGGCACACATACATCCCAGCACACGTGTAAGCTTCACACGCTGTATGGTGCTACGTACAGTCATCATGTAGGTAAGGGTGAGTTAAGTGCACAGCTGTGGAACTTTACATGATAGGCACCACTCCAGTGACACAGGCCTGTTCACAGATTACTACTAAGCGAGTATGATGCAATCACCATGGTCATGTCACTTAACTCCTGGCAAGGACTGTAACTGTCTAGTACTATGAGGGGACTGCTTGGTGCACCCTCCCAATCTAATATTGCTACATTACCATGAGACAGGCCTGTTCCATGTTTCTGCATAACCAAAAGTAAGTGCCAGGGGTCCAGATAACCACGCAGGGGTGCTCATCATCCACCATGCAGGGACGTTTCTATCCTAACTCAGCGTCAACATGTAGTGCTACTTTTACATCTGTGGATGTCACCGTTTTCGGTATTAAAAATCTGGTCATTCTATCCATATCTCTTATGACATTCTATAGTGTTTGCTCTCCTAGCCACATCTGTGACTCTGCTGCTAATGCAGTCTTTTTTTCCCCTCTTAGCTGAGAGGGAACTTGCGGCCACAGAGGATGTATGTCAAAGTCCAACCCCAACTACTCTTTTCTGTTTAGCAACTGTTAATACAGCTCAGTTGATGAATGTGCCTGCTGCAGAGATGTGTTTAAGTGAGCTCAGCTCGCAGAATGTATCACCTGCATAGGATCACCGTAGTCTTACATCTTTCTGTGGACAATGAAATCATTGAGTGTGATAATAACTTTGAATAACTGAATATTTATGCGCCTACAGGTGTACTATATAATTGGTCAATATGTGAAGAATTTGGGCATGATTCGCAAAAAAGTATGGAAAGTAGAAGTGGAAATGTAAGCATTCACCTGAATGCACTCTCGATACTTATGCGTGGAAGGATACACCAGGCGCAAACTTCCAGGTGTAGCCATGAAAAGGTCAGGTGACGTTTACAATGGTATCCTCATCTCTTAGTGTGGGGTTCTCAATAGCAAAGAAGTCAGATCACTGTGTAAAATGCACCCTTTTTTTTCTCCCCTGTGAAAAATATTTGTCCTAATAGAGGATTTCCTTATTCTACATCCCCAGCAAAACTGGGGAAGACCTTGTCTCCTTCATAACTCGGAGAGTAAGTTACTCCATCCCTTTGCTGGAGTAAAAGTAAAACCAAAAGCATACAAGTTTGTGAGGGTTCCCCGGCCTTTAAGGCAAACCCTTGGAATGCTTACCTCTAACCTTTCGGTGGGATTTACAGATGTGGAGATCTCACTCGTGCCGAATATCTCTGCCCTCGAAAATGGGTTTACATCTTTCAGGGGTCCCATTGTGCTTTCCTGGCAGGCATAAAATAATTCAGCTTTAAATATATATTTAGGACTATGTTTACTTTTTGTGAATCGCCTCCTTTGTCTTCTCCTACAAGAGCCAAAGTAACAAGTGTCATTTCAGTCAGTTATTCAAAGACATAACAAGTGACAAAAATCTCGCCCTTCTAGCTCATTACTAGAGTTTTGTAAACTGTCTCCAATAATGCAGAACCACTTTGCAATATAAGTTATTTCATTCAAGACATTCATGCTGTGTATGAGATTTTGTGCGAGTTTCTCTGGTGTTTTTAAACTGTAAAGCAGCAGTGCTGGAGCACATACTGGTCATCAATAATTTCACTTTGACCCCTTGGCCGTGAACTTTTCAGTCATTTGAAATCTGCTCTCATTTTAGAGAAACTGGCTTGTTGATTTACGTCCCACACAGAGCTAAATGTTTCCCATGGGGTTTCTTGGCTCACGTTTGTCAGGGACTCTGGTGTTCAGGGGAAATGCATGAAGTGCACTTGTCAGCACTTATGAAAAGCCAGACCTATGTGCTTTTTCACTTTTGTTTACGGAGTTTTATATAGCGCGAACTTGACCCGAATCGAGTATCAGAGCGCTTTACATAGCACCAGTTGCACTACATGAGGACACATTCATTTTTTTTGTTAGGCACGAGGAGAGTAAGTGATTTGCCCAGAATCACAGGATGTTGAGCGTCATAGCCAAGACTCAAACCCAGTTCCCCAGATTCGAAGTCGACTGCCCTAGTTGCTAGGCCACCTCCTCTCCCCACTCTTCTCTTCACTGCTTACTTTTCCTGGATATGCTCCCCTGAGTCCCCTCATACATAAACTGCTCATAAACCAGGGTGATCCCCCTCTTTCAGCCACCAGAAGGTCAGTTTTCCTGGAATAGTAAAGGGAGTTTCAAGCAGCAGACTGACATGTCGTTTTTAAAACGTTTACATGGTTTTGCATAGTGCAGACCAACCCTCGAGGGCTCTGGAGCGCTGTACAAAAAAACCAAAAAAACATTTACATTAATAACAAAGGAGGTACAACCCAAGAAACCCATTACAGACCGGCATCTATACATGTTACATGCAGACGCGGGGAAAATGTTCTAATAAATAAAGGATCAATTCCGTGTTCAAAACAGGGAGAAGATATCCTCGGCAGATTGGTGATTTTAAGTAATAAAGATATATATATATATGACCGACCGTAGGCTCAGGTTTACCGTGAGTGTGAATGGTGCTTCGCAGTGCAAATGGCAGCGCTGTTCAACTTTTAAGCGCTAACGTTTTTTACCACATAAAGTAAACTCCTGCACACCCTCAAGCTGCATGTACATCTCTGCTAATTCACGCAGAAGCGGACTGTCTGAGCAGACCTTTGTAAAATCTCTTACTCATTGATGCAAACCCAAATGAGGTACAATGACCTACCCTGGCTTGACCAGAAAACCTAACCCCATGTGAAACCATCCACAAACAAGGCAATGGGGTTTTCATGTGCAATACTTACATGCTATATGTTACATGTGTACTTTACGCGAAAAAACATATCTAACCAGCCGTGGCCCGTGCAGGTAAGAATGGCGGGGCGTTGGGGCCGGGTGCAGGTAAGAATGGCGGGGCGTTGGGGCCGGGTCATGGGGGACTTCGACAGACGACGAGGAGGCAAAATTAATTATTTATTTAATTTTCCCTTGTGGCCGTCTGTCGAACCCCCTCCCCCCTAACCCCACCGCTCTTACCTGCACGGACCATGGCTATATCTAACATAGTTTGCCCTGCTGCATTTGAATTTGCATAGGAAATTGAACCGGAGGGCGTCACTTTGGTACAGATCCAATTTCCCTGGTTGGTTTTTGTGCCACGGTGAAATCCTGTGTCATGCCAAGCGCAAGCCCCATTGATTACACATATGCAGACGACTCGTTGGAAATAGGGCGCTGCAGTGGCTCACTACCTAATATTTCAGACCATTTGCATCTACTAATTGCACAGCCTGGCAATTTCACAAATGATCTTTTTTAAAAGTGGCACTAGGTATTCAACCAGCTTAACAAAGAGACAATAACCAGTGGTGATCAATATTATATTTCTATTAAACATCTGCAATACATGATGTGGTACAACATGTATAGATCGGAGTGTAGGCAATACTGTGCTCAGTGCATAATGGATTACTTGGCATTTTTAAATTAATCTATCAGATTCTGCAAAACTCAAAAAAGGCTCAACATTTGACAGTTTAATAAGGAAAAAAGTTAAATTGAGCCCTAAAGCACAACACGGGTTGGTACACCACATCTGCAGTTAATAATCAAACTGCTGTGGTGGAGAATTTTGGGATTTCATACTGCAATTATATCAAGTATTGTTAATATAAGAAATTGGATCACATTGATTAAATGTATCTCCATAAAACATCTTAAAATAGGTATTCTTGTTTTATGAAAAGTCTAAATCTAATAGCTTGATTTTGTTTATATTTTAGCTTAAAAGAGCAAAAAATACTTGAAATTGAAAAGACCATGATAACGCTTATTCTGATGCCATTAATTTGGTATGTTTTTAGTTCCGGCCATATTTGTCATTGGCTTGTGTAATTGTCCTTTGTAAATGCTGGCTTTTGATTTGTTATGAGGCTTCTTAGTCCCTCCTCAGTACCCCCGTGTCTTCATTTGTAACCTCCCATGAGGACTTTAGTCTGTAAGCACTATTTTCTTTAATGAGTTTCTCTTACTGCAGGAGGGTCTCTCGTGCGTAGTTGTGACCACCGGCTTGTATTTTAACTTGTAGCAAATGGAAAGCTCCTCAGGGGACATGGGAGACAGAAGGGGCCAACTCAGCGATGCCTTCAAGCATTTGGAATGCAATAGGTCCCACATTTGCGAGAGTTTAACCCCTTCCATGCTGATGACGAACCCCAGCCGTCATGCACTACGGTGCTCGTGTGCTGATGACGGCTGGGGTTCGTCACGGCCCGCCCCTGTTCGTGTTGTTTACAGCACACCAGGGGAATCGCGGCCGCATGGAAAGGGTTAAGCTATTGACATTGTAAATTACAATGCCTTTTATTTATGTTTGCAAAAACAACACATAAATAAAAGGCATTGTCATTTACAATGCCAATAGCTCAATCTTGTGTAAATAAGAGACCTATTGCATTGCAAATGCTCTGAAGTGTGTTGATATTCCATGGTGTGTTTAAGGCTGCAGTACCACCGCCTGTCTATGGGGGCAGAGCTGAGCAAAAGAATTCACACGCTAGATAAAACATAGGTCCAACAGGGTCAATTTTTCAAAGGTTGGCTTAGATGTTCAGTAAGTCATTTTTTAATTATTTTGAAGAGATTGCCTTGTGGGACCTCTGGTTCAAGTCCCCATAGTGCAATTAAGTCCCCACAGCGTGAGTGTGTTATCATACCCAAGTTCCCACAAGGATAGTAACACAAACCCACACTCACGCATTCCAAACCACATATGTTGCAACACATGCTTCATACTCCTACACATATCGATCCCTGCCTCCATCCGGAAGGAAGATCACTCGAACTGTAATGGCAAGCTGATACCAAACTGTTAAAGCATTGTTCATCACTGTGCTGTGTAAACAGGGGACCACTCTTGGTTAAGCGTAAGTTACAGCACAATACTTTTATAATGTGCCATCGCCATCTATTTCACTCTCTAGTCTGCGTTCTTTTTTTACCCACAAATGTGGTGCCCAGTAATTCCACTGGTATTAGGACTTACTAGAACAGCTGTGAGCCCTCTCATTTAATTTTGATCGATAATGCTGTAGACCTACCCCATGACCTCTAGGCCCTTTGTCTTTGTCCAGTCATTACTCCTGAGCTGACCCCACTTCGAAACAAGAAGAAAGCCCAGAAGCATGCTGAAAAACAAGTACCTCCGACCCTGCTGGGTACTATAACAAGCCTAGCATTCACAACATTGCCCCTATTTGCTCCTGTCTCAGACTAAAATGAGGACTTGGGAGTGTTGCTGAGGCACCTACCTAGCTTGTTCCTCCCATCTTTGCTGCCCACTAGTGCTCCTATACAGTGCAAGGTTACGCTCCAAGGGATTCAAGCTTGGAGCGATTACAGGATCACTGTCTGCAGGAGCTCATGAGGCCTTGCCCAGGGCTGGCTGCTGGGTGTCTTCCTTGGATGTTGTGGTCAGTCGTTTTTCTGATTTCTACAGTGCGCTCCTGTCTTCTGCCATAGGTACTGGGTGTTTGGCTGTGATGCCTCAGTGTCGGATAGAGTTTTCTTCTTGCTGGCCTAGAGTTCCATGTCTGACCAATGAATCACTAGGAGGTCATTGTGCATGAGCTTCCAGCCTGGAGGATGGGATGAACGATTTTCAAGTGCAGCCTTTCATTTTGGCTCCTGGCGGTTTGTGTAGTTGAAGGTTACTACATAAGGTTACAAAACTATCCAGTGAAGACTAACTGTTTTTAGGTGTTCCATTGTGTTGTTTCCTGTTAAAATATAGGGTTGCCATGGGAGCACACTCACACAAGAGCAAGCCTTTGGAGGATTCCTCTTCTTTAAGCACTCTGTTCGATATCTCCCTCCGCATGTGTGGCATGAGGTATGTGGGGTGTGAGGATGAGGATTTGGAGTTGTTGTTCTGCTGCATGTTTGCTGAGGTGGTTACGACTTTTCAAACCTCTTTTAACCCTGCCTTCTTCACACAGGGCTGTTTCGTCTGAGCGGGCCTCTACTTCTGAGTCCTCTGCCTCTGACAATGTGGGTAGAGGAGTTTGCCTCCACTTTGTCGAGTTTTCGATGCAGAGAGGTTTCATGAGGTCCTAGCTAGGTCATTGAGTACTGAGGGTTTCCTATTGCTGAGGCTCCTGGCTCTTCCTCTGATCCAGTCCTTCCTCATATCTGGAGCTCACCTGAGCTGGGATTGCCTCTTTACCAGCATGTACAACATGTCATTCTGAGAGAGTGGAAGGACACCAATAGCGTCAACCAGATTCTCGACCTGTGCATTCACTTGTAGCTAGCCTGATGTGGCATACTTCTGAAGGTGAGAATGCATTCTTTAGGATTCTGCAGTAAAGAGGGTTAGTCCTCTTTACAAATGGTCTACTAATGTTCTCTTATGGCGCTCCATGGTGGGCTAAGTGACATTTAAGCTTCACAATTGTTGATCTTTGACCTTACGGAGCTCTTTAATACTGTGGAGGAAAGGGCTGAGTTGAAATTCCCAGTGCTCCTGAAAATGCTGGTGATAGCCACAGTGACTGGTTTGCAGACAGATTCAGCGGTTTGCAGCAGCTTTGGAACTGTCCTTCAGGTGGTGAAGGAGGGGTAACCTCTCTAGACCACCATTCTTCCAAAAGATACTGTGTCCACTCAAGAGGCTGTCCATGGATCATGCTGTCTTGTCATTTGTGCATAATCAGGAAGTAGTGCCAATCCCCTTGGAAGAGTGAGGTCTTATGTGTACTCTATTGTGTTTCAGGTACCCACAGTGACACACATTTTTGTGGTTGTTGATTGAGCTTATTGAGTCAACCGCTGGGTACAGAACACCACCTTCATGATGAAGACACTGTAACCATCAACCACATGAATGTCTGTCTTGATGTCCAGGTGGCAAGATGCCAATGTCAATAGAGGTTCTTCCATTTCTCCATCCAGGAGATGTACTATCATTTCCAGGCCTTGCCCTTTAGAATGTATTCTGCCCTTCAAACGTTACTCAAAGTGGTGCAACTCATTGTGGCCCTTCTTCATCTGCAGTGTTGACTGGTGTTCCCTTTTTTGTATAGCTGGTTGCTTCATCAATCAATCAATCAAAGACATTTATAGAGCGCACTACATACCCGTAGGGTCTCAAGGCGCTGGGGGTGGGGGGGGTGCCGCTACTGCTCGAACAGCCAGGTCTTCAGCTTCTTCCTGAAGGAGAGGTGGTCTTGGGTCAGGCGCAGGTCGGTCGGGAGGGAGTTCCAGGTCTTGGCGGCCAGGTAGGAGAAGGACCTTCCTCCTGTAGTCGCTCTTCGGATGCGGGGGGCGGCGGCGAGGGCGTGGTTGGCTGATCGGAGGTGGCGTTTGGGAGCGTAGAAGTTGATTCGGCTGTTGAGGTAGCTCGGGCCTTGGTCGTGTAGGGCTTTGTGTGCGTGGGTGAGGAGGCGGAAGGTGATTCTTTTGTTGACGGGGAGCCAGTGTAGGTCTCTCAGATGTCCGGAGATGTGGCTGGTTCGTGGGATGTCGAGGATGAGTCTGGCTGAGGCGTTCTGGATCCGCTGGAGTCTCTTCTGGAGCTTGGCGGTGGTACCGGCGTAGAGGGCGTTGCCGTAGTCCAGTCGACTGGTGACGAGGGCCTGGGTGAAGGTCTTCCTGGTCTCGGTGGGGATCCACCAGAAGATCTTCCGTAGCATGCGTAGGATGTTGAAGCACGCCGAGGAGACGTTGTTGACTTGCCTGGTCATGGAGAGGGAGGAGTCCAGGATGAAGCCCAGGTTGCGTGCATGGTCTGTCGGTTTGGGTGCGGTGCCCAGGGCGGGAGGCCACCAGGAGTCGTCCCAGGCGGAGGGTGAAGAGCCCAGGATGAGGACCTCCGTCTTGTCTGAGTTCAGTTTCAGGTGGCTGGTCGTCATCCACTCGGCTACCTCTTTCATCCCTTCGTGCAGGTTGGCTCTGGCGGCGGCGGGGTCGTTGGTCAGGGAGAGGATCAGCTGGGTGTCGTCGGCGTAGGAGATTATGCTGAGGTTGTGTTGGCGTGCGATGGCCGCGAGGGGGCTCATGTAGACGTTGAAGAGAGTAGGGCTCAGCGAGGATCCTTGAGGGACGCCGCAGATGACTTCGGTGGCCTCTGACTTGTACGGTGGTAGGCGGACTCTCTGTGTTCTTCCGTCGAGGAAGGAGATGATCCATTCCAGCGCCTTGTCCTGGATTCCGATGTTGCTGAGGCGCTGTACTAGGGTGCGGTGGCAGACAGTGTTGAATGCCGCGGAGAGGTCTAGGAGGATGAGGGCCGCTGTTTCTCCGTTGTCCATCAGGGCTCGGATGTCATCGGTGGCGGCGATGAGGGCGGTCTCGGTGCTGTGGTTGGCTCGGAAGCCAGACCGTGAGGGGTCGAGGGATCCATTCGTCTCGAGGAAGGCGGCCATCTGCTTGTTGACGGTCTTTTCGATGACTTTGGCTGGAAACGGGAGGAGCGAGATGGGGCGGTAATTCTTGAGTTCGGTGGGGTCCGCTGTGGGTTTCTTGAGTAGAGCGCTGAGTTCGGCGTGCTTCCAGCTCTCAGGGAAGGTGGCGGTGTCGAAGGATGTGTTGATGATGTCTCGTAGGTGGGGTGCGATGACAGCGTCGGCCTTGTTGAAGACGTGGTGAGGGCAGGGGTCGGTCGGCGATCCGGAGTGGATGGAGTTCATCGTGCGGATGGTGTCTTCGGTGCTGATCGGGGTCCAGGCGTGGAGGGTGGTGGTGGGGGGTGGTTGTTCGGTCGTGGTGTGCGTTGGTTGGTTGTTGAAGCTGTTGTGTATGTCCGCGATCTTGTTGTGGAAGTATGAGGCGAGGGAGTTGCAGAGGTCTTGCGATGGGGTGATGTCGTTGTTTCCTGCGCTGGGGTTGGATAGCTCTTTCACGATGTTGAAGAGTTCCTTGCAGTTGTGTGCGTTGTTGTCCAGCCGGTCCTTGAATGCAGTTTTCTTGGCGGCGTGGATCAGCTGGTGGTGCTTCCGGGTGGCCAGCTTGAAGGTGGTCCTGTTGTCCTGTGTAGGTTCCCTTCTCCAGACTTTCTCGAGGGCTCGGCAGTTCTTCTTGGAGCTCTTGAGTTCGTCGGTGAACCATGGGGCTTTCTTGCTGCCGGGTCTGCTGGGCGGGGTCCTCAGCGGGGCGAGCTCGTCCGCGCAGTTGCTGATCCACTTCGTGAGGTTGTCGGCGGCCTGGTTGGGGTTCGCTGAGCTGGCAGGAGGGTGCTGGCTCAAGGAGGTGGCGAGCTGGTCTGCTGTGATCTTGTTCCAGCTTCTGCGGGCAGCCTGTTGTTGGTGGTGGTGGGTCGTCGTTCTTTTGAAGGTGAAGTGGACGCAGCTGTGGTCCGTCCATTGAAGCTCTGTAGCGTGGCTGAAGTCGATGTCTGTGCTGGATGAGAAGACTGCGTCGAGTGTGTGTCCGGCGAGGTGGGTGGGGGTGGACACCAGCTGCTTGAGTCCAAGATTGGCGAGGTTGTCGAGCAGGGTGCTGGTGTTGCGGTCGTTGTTGTTCTCCAGGTGGAAGTTGAGGTCCCCCAAGAGGATGTAGTCAGCGGAGGGGAGGGCATGCGGGCTGACGAAGTCGGCGATGTCCTCGCTGAATTGTGTGCATGGTCCCGGGGGTCGGTAGATCAGGGTGCCTCTGAGGGTGGTGTTCGGGTCGGTGTGGATCTGGAAATGCAGGTGTTCGGCGGTGGTCAGGGTGCTGTCGGTGCTGGTTGTGAGACGGATGGTGTTCCTGTGGACGATGGCGATGCCTCCTCCCATCTGGTTGGCGGTGTGATCCCTCCGGGTGATCTTGTAGCCCTCTGGGATGGCGATGGCGATGTCGGGAGCTGAAGAGGCGTTCATCCAGGTCTCCGTGAGGAAGGCAACGTCAGGGGCTGTGGCGTCTAGGAGGTTCCAGAGTTCGATGGAGTGTCTGTGGACGGAGCGGGTGTTGAGCAGGATGCACTTGAGGTGGGTGCTGCTGGTTTTCGACTTGGCGGGTGCTGGTGCGAGGCAGGTCCGGATGCAGGTGAACTTGCAGGCGTGGCAGCTGAAGGGACCGTGGGTGCGTCGTGGTGTGGCTTGGTGGCATCCTGGGAGTCGGCCGGTGTTGAGTGCGAAGAGGGTGGCGGCGGTGTACGTCAGGCGGGTCGGTCGGGGTCTTCGTGGGCCAGGGGTCCTGGCACTGGGCGCGGTCCAGGCGCGGACGGGCGTAGACGGGCTTACCTTTGGCGCGCCTTCGGCGCACAATCGGCGCGCCCGCTGCGCGTGACCGCTGCGCATTCGCACGGTCGCCATATAAGGCGAAGTGCGCTGGTGGGCGGAGCAGCTGGGAGGCGGGAGCGGGGAGGGAACAGAAGGAAAAAAGGGGCGGGGTCTGCGGTGGAGGCGGGGAGCGGGGAGGGCGTCAACAAACGGGAAAAAAGACAGTCAATACGGCGGAACAACAACAATGATCACAAAAACACAAAAAAACAGGTCAACAGGCAATACGGCGGACAAACAATTATAAGCACAGAAGAGCACTAGAACGAGTCTGCACAGTGCCCCGGGGGCACAGAGAGAGGAGCGCTGAACACGGACCACGCCGCTCGAAGGAGGGGGCGTGGTCACGAGCCGGCAGTCGGGCAGCGAGGCACAAGGAAGGGGGCACACGCAGCAGCTGGTGGCCGTGCGGCGCGGGGGTGTCCCAAAACTAGGACACACTCACCTGCGTCGCACGGTCGCCATATAAGGCCAAGTGCGCGGGTGGGCGGAGCAGCTGGGAGGCGGGAGCGGGGAGGGAACAGAAGGAAAAAAGGGGCGGGGTCTGCGGTGGAGGCGGGAAGCGGGGAGCGGGGAGGGCGTCAACAGGCGGGAAAAAAGAGTCAATACGGCGGAACAACAACAATGATCACAAAAACACAAAAAAACAGGTCAACAGGCAATACGGCGGACAAACAATTATAAGCACAGAAGAGCACTAGAACGAGTCTGCACAGTGCCCTGGGGGCACAGGGAGAGGAGCGCTGAACACGGACCACGCCGCTCGAAGGAGGGGGCGTGGTCACGAGCCGGCAGTCGGGCAGCGAGGCACAAGGAAGGGGGCACACACAGCAGCTGGTGGCCGTGCGGCGCGGGGGTGTCCCAAAACTAGGACTGCCCACAGAGGCCACCTTGAGGGGCTTGGATGTTTTCCAATCTTGACTCGCTTATCATGGGGTTCTTCTCCACTTGCTGAAGTGTCTGCTTGTCCCTTACCAGGGCAAGATCTTCATATAAGCTCACCTCCAGAATAATCTGAGTATGGTCTTTGATCCTGTAACTCAGTGGAGTAGTTAGATTGACTCTTTCATCCTTGTTGGCTCACCCTCATGCTCTAGTCCGAATGTGGGTGTAAGGTTATATGACCTTGTGTGTCTTTTCTGTCACTTGGGCTTACTGTCCCTTGGGCTCGCCTGTACCTTGTGGTGAATTTCCACCAGTGTTGGGTTCCTGTGTCCAGGGACTCTTGAGGGAGAGGTCCTGATGTTTTCCTTCTTTTCCATCAATTGCGATGGTGGCTGTATAACACCTCCTTGGCCTGTTTTTTTTTTCTTGCTTTACCCAGGGTGGTCAGTGATAGTTACAACAGATGCCATCTCTTTGGGCTGGAGGGCCACTTTAGGAAACCTCAACCAGAGACTCTGGACTCTGGTGGAGGGCCACTATGTGTTATATTGGTGGGCACTGTCTATGAGCTGTCTGTCATTTTCTGTTCCAACAGAGGGGTCACGATGTGCTGGTGTAGCCGAGTAATCCTGTGTTAATAGTTTATATAATCAGTGGGTGGGGTGGTACTTGGTCCAGGTCCCTCGGCTTGATGGCATTGCAGTTGGGGACCTGAGGCATCCAGTAATAGAGATTTTGGCAAATCCAGATGGACAGGCAGAGCACGCTGTTTTTACTCCCCAAGAAACGTATGTCTGCCTTTTTCATGGCCATATATGCCAGTTCTGGAGGCTATTTGTGTCCTGCTTGTTTCCCTGGAGAATTCTAATCTCCCCCGATTTTGTTTCCGCTTTCCAGTCCCTGGTCATTATGGGCTGGAAGCTTAAGTCCTTCTTTGGCAGCATCGCCTAATGTGTGCCTATTAGTTCCCCGATCCTTGCAAGCTAGGGCAGATTCATGAGTGTTAGATTTGGGGGTCTCTAGTTGGAAGAGGTAGGTACCTTTGACCAAATAGGGACCCTTGCGGCTAGTCAGGGTAAGGGAATACACTACTAAAATAAACCCTGCTCACCCCCTTATTAGCTTAGCACGAGCAGACAGGCTTATCTCAGAGGCAGTGTGTAAAGCATTTGTGAACACATACAGTAACCCAGTGACAACACTACATATGGACACTACTCAAGTTGTAGTATAAAAATAAGTATTTTTATATAGACTTATCACAAGACCACAAACAACAAAAATCCACAATACTGTACTTGGTAAATGGTAGAAATAGCTGAGTTCTCTTTAGATGGTAAATGCGACACTTTGAGTTCAGTGTACCTTAGGCTGCATAACGCTATACAACAAAAGTGTTGTAGGGAAGGTGATGTGTTGGTTCCTTACACGCAAGAACGGTGATGCGTTGGGTCCCTACTGATGCATAGGGGAAGCGTTGGTTCTTCTCGGTGTGGGGAGGTGATGCGCCGGTTTCTTACTGCGCTTACGTGGCGATGCGACCAGCAGCGCCATGATGCAATGAAGATCCGGTGCAATGAAACAAAAATGGCGTCTTTTCATTGATGCGACACGTTGCGTGCATGCCCGACAGCCGTGCGTCGACTCAACGATTCTTCTGAGCCATGACAGGCTCTGCGACACGGTTCTCAGGTGATGCGACAGCGTCTGATGCGACGGCGACACTCTTCTCCGGTGATGTGAGACACTTTGGCGATGCAATGCGACAGCTGCAGTGGTGACATCCTTCTTCTGTGATGCGACGACAGCGGCTGCGGCGGCGTCACGCTTCCCGATGATGCGACCGCATCTGGTGCGACGGCGGCACTCTTCTCCGACGATGCGAGGCGCTTCTGCGAGGCGAAGTGACAGCGGCAGCGGCGACACCCTTCTTCAGTGATGCGACAACAGCGTCCGCTGAGGCAACACGTTTCTTCATGAGTCGCGCTTCCAGCTCCTTGTGACACGCCATCCCTCAGAAAGCCCAACACAACTGCAGGCACTTCCAAAGAACTCTTGCGGAGCTGGGGGGTGAAGTCTGTTGTCCCTGAGACTTCAGCAGGAGGCATTTTTATAGTGTCATAAACATCCAGAAGAGCTGTATCTGTGGAATGATTGGGGCAAAATCCAGATGGCCCGGGATGCAGTGAATTCGAATTTTCCAGTAAGGAAATTAGTTGGCCATTAACACATTTTTCTAGCATTTTGGTAATGCTGGAAGCAGGGAAATGGGGTAAAGGATGGACAGTGTAGTGGGATCTGCAAGTGCTTTTTTGGCAGGGGTTTCACGAATGCCTGTTTCCAGTCTGGGGGGACCTCAGCCATTGATAATGAACTGTTAAGAATGTCGCCAACATCTGTCAGACGCGGAAGGAAAAATCTTTTTCAACCGGGTCGGATACAGATACCAATCTAGCATGGTCTTCATATGTGCCTCTCGCAGATCGACAGAATGATTAAATTTGTGCAGATCTCGCCAAAGATGAGACCACTCTTCGTCGGAGATATCCCGCCCCAGGTGCTCCTCCCACAAACCCATGTATCTAGGGCGGGGTGAGATAGCCGTGGTTAACAGTAAATCATAGAGGAAGGAAATCACCCCCTTCATAGATGATGTGCGTGTGATGTAAGATTCGAAATCCGTGGGGGGCCTCGTCGCGGCGTCCCGCACCTCAGGAGACAACGCCCAATGCAGCAGCTGGGCATGCCGGTAGCGCTCAGTAGGTGGCACTCCATAGTCACGCATGCAATTTTGGAAGGTGAGCAGCTCATATCCATGGAACAAATGTGTAAGTGCGTGGCAGCCCCCCGCCTTCCACCCATCAAAGGGCCCTTCAACAAGAGCCGGCGGAAATGCTGGATTAAAGTGAATAGGTGTGAAGGGGGAAGGAAAGGAGGTCCATCTGTCGTCACTAGAGACCGAATCCCAGACCTTCAGAGTGGTGCTCGTAGGGGTGCTAATGTATGCGTTGCGAGGCCGATCCCCCTTCGCCTTCCAAACCAGGTCCCATATAGAACGACCCGCCACACTTCTATCCATATGCAGCCAGTGCTTCTCCGACTCCATTTGGGTCCATTCAGCCAGCACCCGGAGTTGTGCTGCTTTGTAGTAAAGAAGCATGTCTGGAAGGCCAGCCCCGCCTTTCCTCAACGGACGGCGTAGCGTAAGAAAGGAGAGTCTAGAGCGGCCCCCTTGCCAGATGTAACGCAGAACCATAGTCTTTAGACGTCGAAAAAAAAAACCGTCCAAGGTAATGGGGAGGGCTTGGAACAGATAAAGAAGCTTGGGGAGCAGCGTCATCTTGACAGCATGCACGCGTCCCAGCCAAGAGATAAACATAGTCTTCCAGCGATTCAGCTCAGCCTGTATCTGAGTCAGCAGAGGAGGGAAGTTAGCTGCATACAAGGTGGCGATGGAGGAGCTAGACCAGGACAGGGGCTAAGCGGTCGAATGCACTCTACCTCAGAGGGTGGAAGTGTGAGATTGAGAATGTATGATTTGCCGGGATTTACCCGAAAACCCGCCACTGCTTCGAACTGGGATAGCACGTCCTGCACCCGCGGGAGGGAAGTCCCGGGGTCAGCTAGCGACAAAAGGACATCATCAGCAAACAAAGATATTTTGTGCTGTTCCCCCGAAAAGGGGAGGCCCACAATATCTGGGTCCTCTCGAACCCTAATGGCAAGAGGCTCAATGCTGAGCGCAAAAAGTAAGGGAGATAGGGGGCAGCCCTGCCTTGTTCCTCGGGAATGAGCAAAAAAGGGTGAGACATGACCATTCACCACAACTCTCGAGCGCGGGCCATGATAATTGGCTCGAAGCATATCTATAAATTTGGGAGAAAAGCCAAAAGCATGTAGAGTACCAAAGAGAAAGTCCCAGTCCACCCGATCGAACGCCTTTTCAGCGTCAAGGCCTAGCAGAACAGCTGGAATCTTAAAGTGCTCAGCTTTCTCGATCAGATGGATCAACCGTCTAGTGTTATCATGGGTCTGGCGACCCTTTATAAAGCCCGATTGATCCGGATGGATGAGGGCAGGCATAAGGTCCTTGAGTCGGGTGGCTAGGATAGACGAATACAGTTTGGCATCAACATTCAATAGGGCTATGGGCCGGTACGATTTACATTTGGAGGGTTCTTTCCCCACCTTGGGAATGATCGAAATCATAGCCTCCGCCATAGTACCCGAAGTATGGCCCGCCTCCCTCATGTTGTTGAAAAGAGTCACCAAGTGGTCACCCAACTCTGATGCGAACGTCTGATAGAAGGAAGCCGTATAGCCGTCCGGGCCCGGGGCCTTTTGCGGTTTGAGGGATCGGATGGCTGACAGCACTTCCTCCCTAGTAAAGGGGGCCTCCAAGAGCTCGTTCCATTCCTTGGAGACCTGCGGAAGCGACAGGGCCTCCAAGTATGCTCGCTGAGCGGCCGGCACCAGGCGGTCCGCCGAGTATAGTGCGGCATAGAAGTCGCCGAAGAGCTCGGCCTTAACCGCATCCCTGTGTTCCACAACTCCGGAGGGGGTCCGAATGCCACCCACATATTCCCTCTCACGTTTATCACGGAGCTGCTGTGCTAGGTGCTTCCCCACTTTGTTGCCCTGAGCATAGGAGAGGCGTCGTAGGCGCAGGAGGGTATATTCAGCTTGATTATTATAGTGCGCCCTAAGCTTCCCTCGCACCGCAGCAAGCGGGCGAAGGGTCTTTCTAGAAGAATTCTGCTTATGCGCAGTCTCCAACGTCGTCAGTTCCGCCTCCAGCGCCTCCCTTTCCTCGCGACGAAGCCTGTTCAGGGCGGAGTTCAATGCGATGCACGTGCCCCGTGTCGTCGCCTTGAAGGCGTCCCATTGGGTGAAGACCGAGGTGTCACCAATCTTATTAAGCTCAAAGAATTCACCAATGGCCGCCCTAAGCTTCTTGCAGGATTCCTCATCCCGCGTAAGGGATGCCGGGAAATACCATTTGCGGTGAGGGGACGACTCTGGGGCCCAGATCAAGCACGTCGCCAAAAGGCTATGATCAGAAACCGAAAGTGGAAAGATTTTGCTATCGCGCAGGTCGCCCTGTAGAGATTGATGCACAAAAATATGGTCAAGACGGGAATATGTGTGGTGAACATGTGAATAGAACGTGTAATCTCTAGTGCGGGGGTGGAGGGAGCGCCAGCTATCAATAAGGCCCAGACTCAACAAAGTATCGCGCAGCTCCGGGGAAAAGAGACCCGTCTCCGTCCTCTGTTGATGTGAACAGTCAAGCCCTTTATCCCAAACCAAGTTGAAATCCCCCATCACAATCAGTGCTCCCTCCCCGAAGTCCCCAATCACTCTCAGAAGTGCCTCAAGGAACCCATGTTGGCGCGTATTCGGAGCATAAACAACCACCCACGTGCAGAGCTTACCCATGAGCATACCCTTCACCATCAACCACCGCCCCTCCTTGTCCCCCCGCTTTTGTTCATCTTTGATCGTCTGCGTACGCTTGCATACTTCTGTTTGTTATGTTATGATGATATGTATAGGTCACTAATCACCCCAGAGGGTATCCAGGTGCTTGGGAAGGTGTGTAGGTGTTTACATTTGTGTGTGTGCCTATCCATTCCTGCCTGTTTCTGAGCACATGTTGCAGCGCTTGTGTATGCCCTCTGAGTAACAGAGTGATGCCTTCTACACCTAAACGCTTGTCTGCATTAGTGTGAGTGTAAAAGTGTATGTATTTGCACTTATTTGTGTATGTGTGCATTTGTACAAACACGTTTTTATTTTAGTTCTACAGATTAGGCTATATTTGACTGAGGAGCCCGAGAACCGAGGAGCTGTACATTTGGGGGGTTCGGGGCGGGGAGAGAGACAGAGAGAGAGGAGGGAAGAGAGAGAGCAATTTTGAAAGGGCACCATTATCCTTACAGAACTGCACCGAATGTTGCTACGTCATCCCTGCCACAAAACACCACCATGACTGTTAATTACCGTTTACTCCGCAATTCACCTGTTGAGTGTTTATCACTCGCGGGCCCGCCAGTACATCAGCGGCGCCCCTCCAGCCCGTCATCGGCAGTGTGTTTCCTACACCTCCCGCATCCATCCTCCCAGCTCTCCCAGGCGCCATTAATCAGAATCTGAACGGGGCACCGAGGCACATTATCAAAACAGAGATGACTGGAGCAATTACTGTAATCCATTAACTCCCTGAGTAATGGGCCCGGGCAACTGAGTGTGTCGCTCCAATATGTTCGGCTTCTCCGGCGTGGAGGCGGGGCAGACTCCGCAGAGCCCTCCTGCGCCCAGCCAGTAACGTGGCTGCAAGGACTGAACGGATGAAAAGAGGAGCCGGCTGGTGTCTGCCCCCGGTCACCCATCACGCATTTCAGAAACCACGAGAATTGTCAGCCTACTGTACTGTGATGTTACGTGACGTAGAACGGAGTAAGGTGACAGCTTGTGCAACGCAGAGTATTGAAGGAGGAGTGGTGAGAGGGTGTAAAAGTGGGGAAGAAAAGAGCCGCAGGAGAGCGCGGGCATTCGGAATCCTGTCAGAGAGAGCTTCTCAGGAGATCCCGGGCTGAAAGGCTAGAGTGGCCACATCACATTTTTGGAGGAAGTACAAAAAGGAGTGACCTAGGCTTGAATCTTGACCTCAATCACGCGAAGCGTGCTCTCTGCCTCTAAGCTGCCTCTCAGGATAATTGTCTGAAAACGTTATATTATTTTAATTTCAAATTTGTTTTATTAAGTTCAAGAGCAAGAACGTTATATTATTTTGTTTAATTTTTCAGCCAAAACTTTTTGAACAAGGTGGTTATACACGACAATACTTGCAGTGTTAAAAAAAGAGAGAAACAGTAAGATAAAGATTGGAATGTCTGAGCTCCAGGCTTATATCAACGATTAGAAGCCCAGAGCTACTCAATTCTTCAGTGGCGCTCTCAACATTCCAGTATAGACCTTATATCCCGCTGCCGAAAGCTGTACCAGTTGTGAAAGCCCTGAAGCCGAATTATAGGCCTGAACCACAGGCAGTGCCTATAACAATGTGGAGACCTTTAACAACGGGCATAGCCCGAGGCAGAAGGGCTATTAGGCTATTAAAACATTCTACCTACTTAGGGTTGAATGTTATAAATTAAAAAGTGATAAACAGAAAGATAAACAATGGAATGTTTGAGCTCTGGGCTAATACCAGCCATTATAGGTCAGGGGCTACTCTATTGTCTTCAGTGGAGCTCACAACATTCCAATGTTCTAATAACTCATAAGGTTGGTTAGTTAACAAAAAGCAGGCTGAGAATTCAAAGAAAGTTAACAACTCCTTTTTTGTGGGCAAAGCAGTGAATACAGACCTACAAATACATTGACAGACACAGAAATAGATATATATATTTCCTCTATTTGCACGTGCAGCTTGACTAATATATTTTTTGCTTTTGTAACACAAGTGACAAAAACTGACTACATTCCAATTCTTTTTTATTTTACTATTCATTTGTTTGTTTGTAATTGTTTTCGTTAATCTTATTCAATGAATGTATTAATTCCTGCATAGATGCTCATACCCTCTTTTAGTGCTATGTGAGGTGGCAATTAAGCTTTGCCTTGAGTGTTTTGCACCCATGAAATGGGAGGCTGGCCTTGATGGAAAGAGGAAGAGAGTTATGTAAACTTCCCCTATGCTTTTCTTAGATAGCTTGACAGTATTTATTTGTTTACCTCCCCGCCTTAATCCACCACAAGGTTTACAGGAATTACAGACAGGTATTGAGTTGTCAAGACACATTTTATATACTTGCCACATTTCGAACAGTTAATCTCCCAAGTAGATTGGTTGAATTATGGCGGGCATTTGTTTCAAGAAGAAAGGCATCAATAGGTTTACTTTGAAATGAAAAACGAAGATAATGTTTAATCTTTTGATTGCTTTGAAAGGGAAGATGAAAAAAAGCTTTGTTATATTCCACTGTCCTCATGGAAGACAGGCGCTGCCAAAGTTTCCTCAGTAGCACAAGCGAGACCTTTTATTTTGTCAACATGCTTTCTCTGTCCTCAAGACCTAAAGGTTTCCATAAACAGACCATGAAGAAAATCGTACTGTAATACATTTTCGTGGAAGAATACTCGTAGAGATAAAGTTTAGGTCACGGTAGTGGTGGACTGACTTCATTTAATCTAGTTAATGAGGGTTCGGCTGGCTGCTCTGAAGGTTTGGTGGAGGCTTCATGTTATAACTTATCTTCTTATAAGCATCTCTGAAAATAAAAAAAAACATGTTTCCAAAGCTGCAGTGTTCAATATCACTCTCTGTGCTGGATCTACTCCCTTGCAGTCACCTTGCAAACGAACAGTGGCGGCTCCTCCGCTAAGGCGGACGGAGCGTTGCCTCACTCCTTTTAGCAGTGCAAAGAAAGACAAATAAAATGATAATATATTATCATTTTATTTGTTCTAATCCTGCTGCTTGGCAGCTTTGAGGGCATGGCTGCTCTGATGATGGTGCAGCAGGGGGAGGGGCGGTGGCACTCGGTAAGGTGCGCATTGACAGTTTGGCCGGCCCTCATGGTGCCGGCCAAACAGCCATGCGCACATTGCATGTTCTCCATCCAGGCTGCATTATTCACTGGCTGAGTGCTCAGACCAATCTCAAGGCTGCATTGCAGCGCTGTGATTAGCTATGGAGAGCTTGGGAGCCCGGGTCCTTCCTGCTTGCACAGAAGCCTGGAAGAAGACAGAGGAGCGGTGGCAGCGGCCAGCCAGCTGGCAGGTAAGTTAATATATATATGTTTTTGTACACCCCCCTCCCCGCCCCCCTGCTGCATTTCAGAAGCAGCCGTCACTGCAATCAAACACTGGAACCTGACAGGCACGTTGGCAAATCTAAGAATGTTAAAATTCTGCTACTACACATTTATTTAGGGACACTGTACAACATTTCTGCATCCGCCTAGTCTTGTTCCTCCCAGGATTTGCTTTTTGCAGAACTCCTGCTGCTCCCAAATATGAAGCTGACCCATGCCTCCTAATATTGCTGGACCTCTCAGCTGCCTTCGACACACACACAACCATCCTACCCACATAAGCACCCTGGAGTTTCAAATGGGTTTTATCAAAAATGACTTTTTCTCCTCCTAGCTTTCCAACCGACGCTAGACACGAACCCTGTTACCTGCGGAGCTCCCCAGGTTCCATACTGTTCCTGTCTTCTTTAGCCTCTACATGGAGCTACTTGGCGCTCTACTCACTGACAACAGCATCAAGATTCACCAATTTACTGATGTTACCCAACTCTACTTGAAAGTCATCTCCGCTACAGAAATCCAAAGCTTGAGAAGCTGTCTGCACATCATCCAGACCCGAATGTCAAGCTCAACCCAGATAAGTCAGAATTCCTATTATTCGCTGTGAACAACAAACAGGAAACAGTACAAACCTGGCTTAGTGACATGAACCTTGACAGCATCTAACCCCAGCTTTTACAGACTGCCAGGTCACTTGAATTCACCCTGGACACCAACCTCACCCTCCAGCAGCACATTGCCAAAATAACAAAGCCTGGTACCAGCTCTATCTTCTAAAGAACGTGAAACCAGTTCTCCCAGAAAGCAGCTTTAGCGCTGCTGTTCAGGACCTCATATTGTCACATCTGGA
This sequence comes from Lissotriton vulgaris, assembly GCF_964263255.1. Lineage (NCBI taxonomy): Eukaryota > Metazoa > Chordata > Amphibia > Caudata > Salamandridae > Lissotriton > Lissotriton vulgaris. Next base: position 619,441,935 of record NC_141693.1, read on the forward strand.
TGATGACAACACCGTGCTTGACAGCCACACACACTGGTACCCCTTAAGCGCATAATACACAAAGGCATGTCTCACCCAGGGCCTGAAGAAATATGATCATATCACCGCCAACCTGATGGAACTTCATTGGCTCTACTTGCTGTCCTGCACCATCCTCAAAATCAGTTGTGTCATTTAAAAAAGCCACCAGGGGCTGCACCTCCTCCCACCATGCAAACAATTTCTACAAACAAGTTAATTATTTCTGGTGGTTCTTGGCACGCTTACAGCTAGGACTCTATGAGACTGCAGACTATGAAGTGTAAAAGACAAAAAGTAAGGCAACAGGCTTCTTGTGCATTCAAGATATGCAACAACATCCCTATATTCATTAGGACCTCCCCACTGCTGCTCCCATTGAGGAAAGAGTTGAAGAAGCCCCTTTCCAAACCCATTTCAGAGGATCACTGGCAAGCAGTAGTTACTGAAACAAAAGACACTTAGTGACCCCAATAAGTTGAATGTCCAGTCCAATACTTACTTTGTGTAGTGCGTCACTCCTCAAAGTAAGTATTGGACCGGACATTCAACTTATTGGGTTCACTAAGGGTCTTTTGTTTCAGTAAATGTAAATGTACAGGAATTTATATAGCGCAAATCACCGAGCGGTTTCTAAGCGCTTGCTTAGGGAACCCGTCCTGGTATTCCCCTGTGAGATAACCCCGGCAGGGTATCCGCAAGGTGAAAGCCCGGCATCCTGCCGCGAGGGGCCTTTGTGGATATTAAGCAAGCTATTGCCCAGAGTCGCAGAGTGTGATCCCGTGAATCGAGTAGGCACCGGAGCGAGAATTGTCGAGTACATGGACATTTTAGGACTCAAGACCCCGCCGAGCCGGGAATTGAACCTTGGTCCCGGGCTGACCTCTGCTTCCAGGTCTGCCTCCTCTAACCAGTGAGCCACACTTCTCCAGTGTAACTACTGCTTGCCCGTGATCCTCTATTTGTTATACATGCAAACACAACACACTGAATAAACCACACTGGCCTTTCAAGGCTAGTGCCCTAGTGTGGAGTGCAGCCCCCTGCGGATGATCCTTCGCCCTTCTTTTTCCTCTACTGTGAACATTGCATCCTTGACGGATTTCTGGAGGTGACTCCAAATGTGGCTCACACTAGTGGTCCGCATTAGTGTCTGGCTTTGACCTTGAAAATTCAGCTCCCCAGATTTTAAAGCGTCAAGCTTGTACAAGTTCCAAAAGGACCTGTTGCCCTGCTTCAGTCTCACCGAACAGCGGCCTTCAGAAGTGACCAGGAACATGCCCTTTTCAATTCCTTTTTTTTTTCTGCATTATTACCTACTATGTCATTATTCACATTTGCTTCTGATGTACAATTATTGTATCCCGTTTGATCCTATTGCCCATGATAAGTCTTTTCAATATTTAATTTCCTTGTAAAGTATATCATGTTTATTTTTTCTTTGTTTTCCCCTTCCCATTCCTTTATTTCCCTAGTTTTTCTTCCTTTATTTTGTATTGATGCCTTATTTTATGATTAATAAAATTCTTTTTGAAACTTAAAAAAGAAGTGACCAGGAACCTGTGTCCTCTCACCAGCACTCCCAACAACAATCAGCTTGCACTGCGTCCTCCTGCTGTCGGTGAGGTTGGTGCACTGAGGCGGTTGCAGATGGTGACACCTTCCAGATGCAACAGCTACTCCTTGTCACCATTAAGGTGGTGCAGTAGCAGCAATGCTGCACGGTGACTTCTGGTCTTTTTCCCCTGAGTCCCTCTAATGGTCGTGGGGACTCCTCTGACACAGGTGAAGACCAAATGGTCTTAATTGCCCCCTCCTGGCATCAGGGGGTTACAGGCATCGCCAACATTCCCCACAGGGTAGGTTCTTCTAGTTGATGTGCCCAACAGTCTCAGTGGGCTCTTGCTGGCTTATAGAAGTCACAGACATGGGTGACGACCCCAATGGTCAAAGTTGCAATGGACGATGGCCCCAACAGTCTCAGTGGCAATGGATGATGCCCCAAGAGTCACAGTGGCAATGACCAATAGTCCCAACAGTGTTAGTGGTCACCTCCAGGTATACTTGTGTGTCAGACATAGGCGACTCCCCCAATGAGACCAGTGACAGCAGGCTACAGCTTCCAACTTCACAGCCTCCCCAACTGGGATTACTGACTTCTGCCAGAGAGCAGATGGCTCTCTCACAGCACCGGCCTGATTGGGACCGGGCACCTCACACTGTGCTTACCATGATCCACTTGCCAGGATCCCTTCTCATCCTTACTCCATCCAGGCTTTCTCCCCCTCCTCGCAGTGCATGCTAGTCTTGGACGGAAGGCATAAGGCGGGTGCTCCGGGTATAGGGCAAATGTTTTAGCTTCATGGATGATGGCCCACCACCCAGCAGGGAGACAGGCATCCCTTGGACCCCAATCCTGGATGCAGTAACTCGAAGTCTGGACAATCACCTCTCTTGTGATGAACAGTAGCAGTGAACAAAGTGTGGGATTTTGGCTCCCACCTTTATAGTCCAAACCCACAGGCCTCCATGTTATGTACCATACACAAGCATACACTTGCATTCTAGCCCACACACACAAGAATCATGTGCTGTCTGGTGTTACAATTCATGGAGCCCAAGGGTGATTTAAGCACACAGCCATGGAACTTTACATCAGTAGGTAAGTAGGCCCACTCCAGTGACAAAGGTAACAAGCATTTGCAATGCAATAGGTCTCGCATTATTAAAGTTTGAGCTATTGGTGTTGCATTATTTAGCAATGCCAATAGCTCAAACTTTAATATTGCGAGGCCTATTGCATTGCAAATGCTTGTTTGTTCTGTAGCAGGCCTGATGTTTACCACACACAAAGAGATTAGTAAAAAGCCAAATGTGCAGTGTTCACAAAATTAAGGCATGTGCTCACTTTATCAAACTAAAAGCTAGGCGTAACGCGGGGCAAAAATTCAGTGTGCATTTAAGGCATGTGCTGTCTTTATCGAAGTAAAAGCGCAGAATGACTGACGTAGGTGCAAAAATAGGATGTATATAAAAGTAAGGCGTGTGTGAAGTAGTGTGGCTCACTGGTTAGGTGAAGTAGTGTGGCTCACTGGTTAGAGGCGGCAGACCTGAGAGCAGAGGACGGCCCGGGACCAGGGTTCGATTCCCGGCGCGGCAGGTTTCTGGACCAGGGTCAGCGGACTCGATAATTCTCTCGCCTCGGTGCCCACTCTGATCAGCGATCACACTCGGCAACTCTGGGCATTAGCTTGCCTCATCTTCACTAACGGCCCCACCAGACCGCCGGGGATGCCTGGTCTCACCCTGGAGATACCCATTAAGGGACCATCTCTCAGGGAAGCCAGGAAGGGTTTCGCAGCGGTCGAAGCGCCTTGGGACCCTACGGGTAAGTAGTGCGCTATATAAATGCATTTACATTTACATTTACATTTACATTTACATTTACATTTTGCCACCTTTAGCAAACTGAAAGCACGGCTTGGCGTGGGGGAAATATGCAGAGTTTTATCAAACTGCTGTCAGGATGGCAGGGGGCACAATTGATAGAAACAACTCATTCCTACGCAATCAGGCCCATGTTATCAAGAAAAATATATATTTTTCTGTAGACTCATATGAACGTTTTGTAAACAAAATATTTGTAAAATGTATATCTAATATTTTTGTAAATGAAACAAAAGGAAATCAGACACAAACAATTATCCTAATGATGCTAGTGAATACATTGCATTTTATTTTTCTAGCTTGTTATGTGTTCAAACACCCATTTGGTAGCAAGAAGCATGTATGCCCCAACTGCCTGTTATTTGTAAATATTAAATTAATTGCTAGTTGTTTGCTAACTATTATGTTTGCACTGAGATAGAGAATATGCAATGCAATAGGTGTTCTCACACTGCTTTAGAAAGAACTTTTGCGTGCAAAACAGAAAATTAGTGAATAAAAGGCGCTATAATGCAGATAAAAAGCACAGAATTAAAAACCCATTTGCGTGCATAAACGTGCAGTCCCGTGTGTAAAGTTAATCCAAAGCAATGTATCTGCCTAAATTAAATAAAAGCAATAAATGTACCGTAAAGGTGTATTATAAGTTTAAAGATACATAGGTGCAGCTCCAAAACGTTGTTTTTAGGCTGCCTTGTGTAGCAGTGTGAATAAATCCTAGTGGATTAGCATTTGTCCAGGGGTGTGGGGGGGGAGGGGAAGGAGGCAAAAGGTCTGCTGTTGTGTGAAAACTTAGCGTGTGTCCTACAGTTACGAAGGGAAACCAGGAGGGGCTAACGAATTGAAAAGCAGCCTTGTTATAAAGATCTAATCTAGCCATCTACAGCAACTGGCTGACAACCCCAGACATCAGAAAGTTTCTCAACACGATTTTTTCCTTCCCAGTTTGAATCTATTCATGTGATGCGTCCCTGCTGGCACTTTGTGTGATCTTTGGCACGCATAGTGCTTAGAAGAGTATACCTTAGTAAATGGACATATGCCCTTGCTTTAAGTTGTCATGCGGTATTCCATTTTTCGAATAAAGACATTTTTAAAGTCAAAGAATAAACCAGAGCACTCTACATGTACACCAGTTGCATTACAGATGGACACATTCATTTTGTTATGCATGCGGAGATTAAGTAACTTGCCCAGAAACACAAGATGTTAAGCATCCCTGCCTAGAATCGAACCCGGTTCCTCATGAAAAAAAGACAAATGTCTGCTGCGCTTCATATGATTTTATTGTTTAGGCAATGTGAAATGTCTTAGCAATATCACCCGGAGAAACACTTCTCAGCTGAGGCTTTGCCACAGGCTGTCCATGTAGGCCCCTGCAGAGGGCTTAATTGAAGCCGGTGTCTGCTGGAACGCACATTCACTTTACAAAATACTTACGTGCAGGCTGACAAACGCAGAGATCAGAAAGGTTTTGAACATGTTCTTTTCCTTCCCAGTTTGAATTTGTTCATGTGATCAGTCCCTCCTGGCACTTTGTGTGATCTTTGGAATGCATAGTGCTTAGAAGAGAATACCTTAGTAAATGGAAATATCCCCTTGCTTTACGTTGTCCCACAGTATGTCATTTATCGAATAAACACATTTTCAAAGTAAAGAAATGAACCAGAGCACTTTACATGTGCACCAGTTGCATTACAGATGGACACATTCATTTTGTTAGGCACGTGGAGATTAAGTAACTTGGCCAGAAACACAAGATGTTAAGCATCCCTGCCTTGATTCGAACCCGGTTCCCCAAGAAAAAAATACAAATGTCTGTTGCGCTTCATACAATTTTATTGTTTAGGCAATGTGAATTTTCCTAGCAATATTACTCTGAGAAAAACTTCTCAGCTGAGGCTTTGCCACAGGCGGTCCATGTAGGCCCCTGCAGGGGGCTTAATTGAAGCCGGTGTCTGCTGGAACGCGCATTTACTTTACAAAATGCTTACGTGCAGGCTGACAAACGCAGAGATCAGAAAGGTTTTAACATGTTCTTTTCCTTCCCAGTTTGAATTTGTTCATGTGATGCGTCCCTCCTGGCACTTTGTGTGATCTTTGGCACGCATAGTGCTTAAAAGAGAATACCTTAGTAAATGGACATATCCCCTTGCTTTACTTTGTCACGCAGTATGTCATTTATCGAATGAACACATTTTGAAAGTGCAGGAATAAACCAGAGCACTTTACATGTGCACCAGTTGCATTTCAGATGGACACATTCATTTTGTTAGGCACAGGGAGATTAAGTAACTTGCCCAGAAACACAAGATGTTCCCTATGAAACAAGCAGTGTGCCTGCACAGTTGCAGGAAGCACTTCCGCCGCCCTGCCCCACCCGAAACTACCTGCACCCTGTGAGCTCAGCCAGCTTATCGCCTAGGCCATCACATGGCTGAGCCAGGAGCTGCAGCATAACGTCATCATCGTTTACAGTGTTTTGAAAAAATTGCTTTTCTGTGAAATGGATCCCAAAATAAAGAAGCTTGTGAGTGGTGCGCGCACGCCACAGCGAGACGTGGTTTCAATTATCGTGTCCGTGTCTGGGCATGATAATTGAAACCACATGGCCTATTGGTGTCTATTATTGCACCAAGCGCGTAATAGACACCAATAGACCGTGGGCGGAGCAACGCACTCACCTTTGGCCTACTGTGTGCTGTTTTACTGAAAAACACGCTCGCAAAGGCCAATAGCGGGACACAACACAAAAAGCACATGCACGAGCGTGTGCTTTTCCTAGGTCACTCTCCTAAACCCCGTTTTTGCCTACAAAATGTCTTGTGCTACGCACTGCACCGCAAGGTGGGAGACCTAAAAAGGCCTGATCACACTACTTATTACTACAGAACACAAAATGGTTAAGCTGCCACGATCGTACTTGTGTCATTTAACTCCTGGTAGGGAAGATACCCTCTACCATCACAATGGTAGCGCTTGCTTCTCCCCTCCTTGTCTAACCAGACCCCACATTACTTTGGGACAGGCCTAGGTTAGGGCGCACACGCATGATCTGTGTTTTTCCATTAACAAAATTTGTTACCAGGGATTCAGATATCCATGGAGCTGGGTAAATAGGCAGGGGTACACGTGCATCATCATGCAGGAGACTTTCCCATTCCAAAAGCACCACTTTAACCCCTTCGACGCTGATGACGAGCTGGGCTCGTCATGGCGTAGCCTCCTCGCACGCTGATGACGAGCCCAGCTCGTCACGTAAAGTGCGTTTCCGCAAAACCCAGCGTGCGAGCGGAATTCCGCTAGCGCGCATGGTGTTAAGGAGAACTACATCACAATGCATTAGCAGTCCACAAAAAAGCTACCTTTCCTATCACTCATTGAATTGATGCTTCTCTGTAGCCTTTACAGTGCTCCACTGCCTTTTGGCTAGGTTTGAGCTATAGAAATATTTCATAAGTATGTAATATATCACTATTTAATATACAAAGCTTCTTATCCTAACCTGGTGGATCTAGCAACCTTCTACCGCAGTAGGGTCTGTCCACAGCAGGAGAGCTGTGAGGGCACGGACATGTTTAACATAACACACTACCTAAAATCAGAAATGCCTTGTACTGAAGTTGGAGTTGGTAAAAATCAGATAGTATGAAGGGCACTTCTATACCCTAAAAGCTGTCCATCACAAAAATACATTGGTTTATCAGGTGTGGTTGAGGAGTCCGCGGCCTGTGCAGGTAAGAGCGTGGGGCCCGTGTGTGTGTGTGTGTGGGGGGGGGGGGGGGGGGGGGGTTGATGGACAATTGAAAATTAAATAAATAATTAAATTCTCCTTGTCATCGTCCATCGAAATCGCACCCACCCTCCCTCCACCAGACCCCACCAGCACACCGCTCTTCCCTGCATGGGCCGCAGTTGTTGGTGAGACCTTTGAAAGAGACCGCTTGCATTTTGAGTCCTGATTAAAACATCACAAAAAAGGGGTGCTGCAGGGAAAGATATATTGTTTTCTGTATACAGTGCCTCCATGAAATAAAGAATTAAATGTGTGGTTATGAGATAAATGTGTGAGGGTTCGTAGGTATTTTGAGATGCAGAATTACTTCCTCTTGCAATGCAAGCACTCCACAGAACTTGGAATAATACATTCACACGCCAATAACATGAGGTGAGTGAGTGATGCTCCTCACGGTGAAGTCAAAAGCCCACTCTATCTGTACTTTAAAAGAATTGGTAATAGTGGGTATGGCAAACGGCAGGCTTTCAAGCTAGACCTACAATCCAGGCTTTTGTGGACATTCCTTCCTGTTGCATGCTACAGGCAAAATATGTTTGCGTTGTACGTGTATCACAATTGACTTAAGTAGTGATTACCCAGTTCTGTCTTTTAATCGTCTCTTTCGTCATTGTTTATGTCTTTAATGAGACTCCTTTACGACTGTGGTGCCTTTTTAAGCCAATTAGCTTTTGGCCTAATCGTATTTCCTCTCGTTTACTACTTTTATGGATCTCTTCCTCCAGCAACCCATGATAATGTTTACTCTCTGTAATGGGCTCTGTACAGTACTTATTGTTCTTTCTTGCACTCATCTACTCACCTTCTAAATTACTTTTTCTATTGTTTGTTTTGTGTAAATCGTTAGCAGATCAGCAAGACATTAATAAAGCTCCTGCCTTTGTTGCTATTGTAAAAGTTCAGAGCTATACTGGCAAAATTACTTCATGGTATGTTCTGTTCACAGATATACTTGGTCCTCGTTCCACAAAGCGGTAGTTATTTTCCTCTTACAAATATATATTTATGCACATACCTGCATTTTTTCTTTCGAAAAATCTCTGATGAGGTGCACTTTGTGTTAAATAAAAAAAACGAGTGCTTTGATTACATAGCTGTAGATTACATTTGTACCAAAATGGTCACTGGCTCCCAAGCCAAACATTGTAGGCACTTAATCAATATTTTCTGAGCCACCAATTTCAGGTGACTGGAAATTGGATTACGTTGCATGGATAAACACATTTTATATATCACGTCTTTTCACAAAATGCTTGTATTCATTTCCCTTATTTTTTTTCCCGTATCTTTAGTTTCATTTCAAAGTCTGTGACTCAATGATTTCCTCCCCAGCTCTCAGTACCTCCCTTGACCTTCACCTCTTTTTTGGTTCTTGATTTTCAGTGGGCCATGGTCCCACTGACCCACCTTCAGCCTTTTATCTCATCCGCTCCCATTGTCACCATTCTCAACCGTCTGCTCTCATTCTCTTGCATCACCCACTCTCTTTCCATGCTCACCTCATGACTGTCACTAACCTATCTACTTTTTTCTTCTCCCCTTCCACTTTTTACTCACTCACCAATCGTGTTCTTTCAAGACCCTTTGCTCTTTGCCCCCATACACTCACTCGCCTAGTGAGACACGAGTTTTTTTTCCTTTGAACTCAGCGTGACATAGATTGTAACCTGCTTGGTACATCTTCTCCCGTTGAAAACGTAAAATGCTTCCTACCACAAATACTCTTCAGATAAACAGTGTACACAGTAGTAGTCTTACACTTGTCTGGAGAGAACACACTGCTTGAACTCACCCTTTTCAGTTTTCATTGAAACCTAAAGTATCTTACATCCTGGGATTTATGTATTAAAGTGCCTGAAGAAATTCGACCATATCACCCTGACATTGAAGGCGCCTCACTGAATCTTTCTCCAGGCCTACATCATCTTGAAGACATCACTACAAGGTTTTCAGAAAAAAAAACTAGTATAACTAGCTAGAACCGCTGTGGTAATACAGGAAAGAAAATACCACATGGCAATTCAGAAAAAGACCGAATCCAGAATTGTTCTCTGAACATTATCATCTCACATGGTAGTTACCTTCCTTGCGGAGATTCGGCCTCGGTGAGGGCTTCATCAGATGGACCGCGGTTCTATATGCCTCTGCATCAGCCAGGGTTCGGGCGGGACCACTGATTTCCTCACAATATCCGGTAGAACGAGGCACGAGGCAGGGGTGTTCGTTGTCCCCACTTCTCTTTGCGCTGGCGGTGGAGCCACTCGCGCTGCACCTTCGATCGGGAGCCCACTATATGGGCCTGTGGACGCCTTCGGGCCCGCACTACGTTTCGCTGTATGCAGACGACCTGTTGCTCTTCCTAGAGGACCCGCTCGACGCTTTACATGGAGCGGCGACGGCGCTCACGGAGTTTGGGGAGGTTTCGGGCCTCCGGGTGAATTGGTCCAAGACCTGTCTTTTCCCGGTTCGTAAGGGCGCCCCCGCCCCTCCTTTAAGTAGGGAGATTAGATGGGAACCCGACTGCTTTAAGTACCTGGGGGTATTCGTCTATCAAGACCCATCCGACCTCCTGGATGGGAACATTGCCCGCAGCACTCGAGCCCTTCGAGGCTGCATGGACTTTTGGGCCACGCTGCCGCTCTCGGTGGCGGGACGGATCGCTCTGCTTAAAATGGTGGCGCTTCCCCGACTATTGTATTACTTCCGGACACTACCGATCTGGGTCCCACCGGCCACGTTTCGATTATTACGATCTATGATTGTCGGATTCCTCTGGGGCTCGGGCCGCCGTCGGGTGGCCCTCAGGACCCTGATGAGGCCGAAAGATGAGGGGGGGCTCGCGGTGCCGGACTTTGAAAAGTATTACCTGGCAGCGCAGCTCCAGACCTTCACCCAGGAGATCGCCCGGGAATTCCGGGGCCCGGAAGACAGAAGGGGGACGGGCATGGCCAGGCACGTTCTCTCCTTCATAGCGTTGCGACAACGTTTGACCCTGCGGGATTTATCGCTGGAGGAGCGGACTATCCGCCTGTGATATATATGTATAGGCCATCTGAGAACACCGTATGCGCCCGAAATACCTTTGGGGATGCTGACGGCCCTCCCCCATGGAGGCGATTGGTCACGATTGGCGGCCTGGGAGGACACCGGCTTACAGCTAGTTGGGGATCTGTATGAGGACGGGGCGCTCTTGCCCTTCCAGGATCTTATTGATCGCTTCGAGATCCCCCGTGGTGACTTTTTGTTGCACTCGGCCATTGTCCGAGCGATCCAGGCACACTGGAAGAGCGGGCTGGAGGAACCCGCCTTATCTCCGGTGTGCCAATACGTGATGATGTCTGCGGGCACGGTGAAGGCGGTAACTTGCCTTTACGGTAGATTGATCAACGAAGGGTTGGCTCCTCTCACTACTTTGAGAAACCACTGGGAGGAGGACATTGGCAGGGAGATCCCGGAGATGACCTGGTCCCAATTGGTGCGGCGAGCCTGGAAGGGCACACGCCACGCCCGATTTCAGCTGGTCCACTATTACGTTCTCCATAGAGCATATCTGACCCCAGTAAAAATTAAGCGATATTTTGCCACGAATTCAGCGGATTGCCCTAGGTGCCCAGCTCAGGAGGCGGACCTCCTTCACATGTTATGGGCCTGCACGGGATTATCATCCTACTGGGTGGAAGTGGAGAAAACCCTGGAGGAGGTGACGGGGAGATCCTTATCATTTGATGCGGCGGTGGGACTCCTACACTGGTTCCCTCATACCCCCAAGAATAAAATTTCCAGCAAATTTATCGACCTAGGGCTCCTCCTTGCTAAGCGAGAGGTGACCAGGAACTGGAAGGCACGAGTTGGTCCGACAGGGAGCAGATGGCACAGCGAGCTCTTGAAGTGGGCGGCGGGGGAGAGCACACTGAGATACCAACTGGCTTGGAGGCAGCGTAATGAGAAGGCGCAGGAGGCAGCGTTGGAGTGGGAAATGTTAGTGCAGGCCCTCAGGGATTATTGCGCCCCCAGTGACTCTGAAGGTGAAGAAGCGACTCGCCCCGAGTCCCGATAAACATTTGCACTATTAGGTCTGTTGCTTTCCCCGTGGGTCCCATAGCAGATCCTGTTGCGGTTGCTCCCAGGCGCTGATGGCGGGGTTGGGTGGGGTTTACCTTGGTTAGTAGTATTTTGAGGGTGGGGGTTTTTCTTTTGGGTTTATAGGCTTGTTTGGAAAAGCAGATGACGGACAGTGGATTATCCGGACCAGCTCTAACATCCTGCTGAGCCCCCATTGAATTTCGCCGCCCGACCCCAGGGTTGTGGGCCGGATGGCTGTGTACGAAACTTACGGTGCGGGGACAGAGGGTTGTATTTCGCTGATACTGCTTGTGATACAATGCTGGTCGATTTTGTAACGATTTACTAATTCCTGCAATAAAAATATATTTAAAAAAAAAAATGGTAGTTACCTTCCTTCTTTGGCCTTACTGTAAGTGTTTCAGGACTGTTCTTTTGGGGGAGGGGCCACCCTGCTGTCTAGTGATCTGTTTCTTCTCAACTATGTTTGCACTATATGTGCACTCATAAATACATGCATGTTACTAAAAATAAGCCATTATAAGAAAGTGTATGAGTTTATTTTTTCAGTACATTTTATGATACTTCACAGCCCTCTATCTGTGTGTGTGTGTGTGTGTGTGTACATACATCAGCACAAACACTTTCTGCATATGTTTATGTTCGCCAGCTAAGCAAATAACTTTTCTCTGTGTTCAACCGTCGTTTTAGAAAAAGCACTCAGTGACTTCGGAACAGTCAACCATAAACTGCAGATTTTATGTGAGCTAAATTGAGGAATAGTTTTGCACAGCTATCTTGAGTTTAGGAGAACAGTATGACCATTTTGGTTGCATAAATTGCCTATCCTGATTCACCGAGTCGAAGATGGATGGAATTTATTTATGAAAAATACATTTGCTTTTGCAGAAATTTCACCTGTGTGGTGAAATTTCGATGATTTAGCATTTGGGTGTCCCTAACTGCTAAGGTCGGGGCATTTTCTCAGATTGTTGGCCACTGTGAACACATGCATAAGAGATGTGGCTACATGAGTATTGGGATGAATACTTCCTCCGAGCTCTGAATCGCGATGGCTTTATTTGCCAGAATTTCACAGCTTGAACCAGTGCCCAGCGCTCAGTAGTAATCCTGGTACTAGTGGGCGCAAGACCTTTCAAGAAGCACTCATCTCCAGTGAACCCACAGCCTGGTTGCCTCTGTACACTCGAATTTGCACTTACAAGATGGCATTAGTATGGAAGGAATGCTGAGTGTGGGCATAGAATATAGTCTGAAACATACCCTTTTGAGGTACCTTTGAATTAGATGTTCTGTGACTTGGACACTATTTTACTGTTTCTCTAAATCTTGTAATCTAGTGGCTGATGGAAACTGACTGCATTATTGTTAGGCATTTTGTGTATTGGGTTGTTGATGTTTTAAGACTTCAACAATTTACATAACGAGAAATTAAAAAAACGAAAGATGGCATTTGTGGTACTGCTCATCTAGATGAAGAGTGCTTGATGGATGTGGAAGTTCGCGGGTCATGGTCCCTCAAGGGAGACAACAGTGAGACACCCAGAAAAGGGTATAATCATGCCAGAAGCCGGTGGGCTTATGTTTGTCGATCAGATCAGATCTCCTTGTGATTAGAGGTGAAAGTGAAAGGGAGCGTGTCATCAAAGTTCTGCATTTCCGCAGGACTCGGTGCTCCCTTTTGACATATCTTCCAATGGTGGTAGCTGGTGCTGTGACAGCTGGGCTACATTGGCCCTAAATTCATGTCTGAGTGTACTGAGCCATATTGCAGCTGTGCAGATTGGAGGGTGACCAGTATGGGAATGAATCAAAAGACCGGTTCTCCTAGGAGCACAACAGCACCTGAAAAGAAGACCAAAACGCTGCCCTTTTGGAGGAATAATTCTGTTCTAGACTGCACTCTAGTGCTGAATCTCCTTAACATGTGGTCTACAATAAAGACAGCTAGGCTGGTCTGTTCAGAGGTGAGAACACTGACCTTCCTGGAAAGGCTACACATGGAAGGCCGACAAAGTGGGGATCAAAATCGTGGCTGTAGAGGACAAGTTATCTGCATTGTTGGCGAGATTACATAGGGTAGAAATAGCAGTAAATATATTGGGAAAGAAAACAAGCGCCGTGGAGGTCTACCATTCCAACTATGAGAAACCAGCAAGGCTTTCGCTAACTTTCAGCACTTCAGTGCCCATTTGTAGGATAAGTTCGAGAATTGAAGAATGGCAGCTTATGTTTAGCTGATTAGCCTTGGTCTAAAAAAGAGCAAGAGTCAAATAACTCATTCGAGGATTTCTTTCCAAAGGAAATAGTCCTTGACCGGCAACTCGGCATCTTTGTCCTGAGGAATGGCGGAGGAGCTTCTTTCAAGGGATGTGATCAAGCAAGAGGAGGCACTCACACAGTGCTTCAAATCCTCTAATATGAACTATGCTAGAGTTGGTCTTGGAATAAGCTACCGGGTGGATGAAAATTTTATTTTAGGGCTGGTCGTTGCACTTGTTCCCAGACATGAGTCTTAAAACTATTGCTAAAAAGGGAAGACGAACCTTGACTGGGAAAAACTTTGTTGACTGGGGTGCTAAGGCCAGAATGCTTCTACTCTCCACATTGTGAGTGTTGTAGGCGAGTAAATGTTCCTATGAATGCGACACATGTTATCTCAGCCTTCTACTTTTTTGAGGATAGTCCAGGACATGTGACCTTTGCTGTGTACTTTTGGTGTTGTTATGGTCTCCAGCTGCCTATCTTCTGCATTTACAGACATTTATTGCATGTGGTGGATGATGGGTTGTCACATATGTCTCTCTGGCCCAGACTCGTAGCCCAGGACTCAATAGAGAGGATTTTATTAACAAAGTGCACCATTTCGAGGTTATTCTATGGCAGTCCACTGACCTATTTGTCTCTGCAATATTAATTGGTCACGGCCCTATTTGATATAAGCTATTTATGTTGAAATTATTGTTATACTTGGGCCCAGGTTTCAATGGTGTTGTTTTGTTCTGTGTTTCAATGCGCTGTTTTTGAAAAAAGTAAATTGTAACATTGTAAGGGGTTCTCAAGGAAGAGAAAAAATATGAGCTAACTAAATCCACATTTGAGCGACATTTAGGCTTGTGGAATGTTCCCCAGGTAAGATTTCACATGCATGAATTTAGCACATGCAAGTATTCCTGGAAATCAACGAATTCTAGGAGTTCTCTGGAGATTTGTTGTGAATCCCTTTGGAATTTTGTTTCACATGCAGTTATAATCCTACAGGATCACATTCACAACTTCTGTTCCACTTCATGTGTGTTTACAGCAATCTCTTTACTCTTAACAGTTTTCTGCCCACCTTCAAATTATTTTATCTTGTAGATGTGACCCTCATACATATGTTAACAGTGATCTCTTGAGAAGTGTGTTTCCAGCAATCTTTTTTGTATTTGAATACAGTCATCGTCACCATGTGCTTCATGACCAAGATGTTGACAAAAGGACGTGTGTACCAATGAACCATCTTTGGCCAAACCAGGCTCCCTACACTGTGTGTAACAGCTCTCTCTCAGAGTATGGAGTTTTGGGTAGGTACCTCCAAATCAATTGACTTTCGTGTTTTTACTTTTGTTTTGTTGTGTCTGAATTTGGCAAAGATTTTTTGTTGTACAAACTAATTTTCACCAGATCTTGGTTGGTTAGCCTTCGATGTTCTGTTTATTAAGCACTATCAAAAAATGATTTCCTATTGTGAAATAACTTTTTCAAATCAATTGTTTGTTCGCTCTTATCATAACTTTTGTTTAAAGTATTTTTATTTCCCAGAGAGAAAAAGCATACAAACGTATTACACATCATTAGCAGATACATACAGTATGTACAATCAATTCATTACATTTATGACGAAAGCAGTAATGGCAGATTCAATATATAAATGTCAGTTCATTGGAGAGGTAAAAAAAGACAGCAGCTGACATCCCAGTTTACTTGGCCAAATAGTTCTACAGGCTGGAGAATTTTAACAGTGAGCTACAAGGGAGGCCCCAATCCAAATAGATCCTTCCCTCCATCAAGAATCCGGGGCAAACCAATCCTTATACCCCAGACCACCAGTGAGCCAATTGGTCATAGGTAACCAGATCTAATGGCCCCATTTCTTAGAGCTCCTACCCTTACAATTGTATAAGGCTCTTTATTGATTATATATACCCATTAATTAGCCCAGCCAACTTGGGGGGCTCTGGGTCTTTCCATCTTGTTGCTATTAACAACCGAGCTACAGCAACCAAGATAAAGAGAAAGTTAGTCTGGATCAAATCCAACTCATCCCTGGTATTATATCCAAGAAGCATCGTAAGTGGACTGAAACACACCTCTCTCCCAAACAGGATTCGCTAGAAAGCTTCCATTCCTTTCTTCAGGGGTTGTAATTTTTCACAGCCATGAAACATATGAATCACTTCAGCAGGGGCCTCCCCACACCTAGGGCACTTATCTTCCCCTTTTCCCCACCCTTTTCCCCACCAGAATAGCTTTGCCAGTGTAAAGTATAAATTAAAAACTGTCTTATAATGCTGGACCTTCAGGTAAGCCGAAAGAAATATCTTCTTTCCTAATGCTATTGACATAAATTGATCCATATCTCCCTCCCCTAGCTTCCTGGCCCAGTTTGCTTCAACCTTCTCCAACTCGTCCAGTGTTGTATCCAATAGGATTTTTTTAATGTGTCTTATGCTGCAATCCAAGCAAGTGGTTGCCTCTAAAAGGGGGATTTTATCTGAGGAAAATAAGTCTACCCTAAGTTGGTTGAAAAATTGTTTGCCTGTAGATAAAGCAGGAACTGGCGGCTATTCCAAAATCCTGCTGTAGATCTAAAAAAGAACACAATTGCCTTGCCAAATACATATCCCCTATCCTAGTAAGTCCAGATTGTTCCCATCGCCTACCCATTACTTCATTTAAAAAAAAGAGGGGAAGAGAGGAGATCGCCAGAAAGGTGTATACTTATATCTTTGTATCTTCATTAATTTACGTACCGTGCTCCAAACTTTTCAAGCAGCAATTAAACACTTACACCAAATTTATTTTGAAATAGCTAGGCTCAAGCTGTCGGACAAAAACTCCCTGTGATGCTCTACCTATAGCAAGTTCATTAATGGTGGGTGGCGGGTAGGGTTGAGCCACATTTCTAAACCTCATATTTCCTACTGAAAACAGAAATCCATCTGTTGTAGGAGGGCCAACCAAAAATAAAACACACGATTAGGGACAGCCCAACTTCCCTGTTTCTGCGGAAGAGTTAAACATATAAAAGATCACAGTGTCTTTTTTAGTAGTAGTAGTAATAGTAGTAGTATAAGCTTTATTCGATAAAAATCTATCATAAAAGCATGTACATCTAAAATTCATAATTTGAAAACATATGGCACAACATAGATCGCCGTGTCTTCTTATACTGCCATGTAAAGTTTATAAAGATAGAATCCAGTTTCTTAAATATGGGACCTTCGGTCTTGAGGGAAACAGAATGGAACAGGTAAAGTACCTTAGGAAGTACTAACATTTTGAGGATGCTGCGTCTACCTATCATTGATAATTGCAGCCTTTCCGTAAAGCCTTAAATCGGTGCTGGTCTTACTTAGCAGAGGATTAAAGTTAATATGCCATATAGTATCCACCTTACAGTTTATCCTAATCCCATGATACATGGCCGCATCTGTCCTTCAGGTATTTGAGAAAATGATATTCTCCGTACAGACAATCTGTGTTTTCTCCTTCTTCAATAAATACCTGGACTTCCTCCCATATTCCCCTGCCAATATTTCAACCTCGACCATCACACTCTTAAGGTCAGATGTCACTATAGCAATGTCGTCCGTGCGTATTCCAGTACCTTTGCGTCGTAGCCATTCATTTGAACTGGCTTTATTGCCTGACTTTGCAAGAATTGTTCAGTGGGTCAATGTATAGGGAAAATAGAATTGGAGAGCAAGGACACCTCTATCTTTTACCTCCAGCGACCTCTATTCTTCCAGATTCTATACCCATTAGTTGAAGCTTGGCATACGGGTTAAAGTACAATGCCCTAATAGCAGTAATAAATGTGGGCTGAATATCTTTTGCTCCAGAATTACACATAAATACTGCCATTACACTTGGTCAAATACTTTTTCTGCATCAAAGAAGATCATAGCCATCCTGCCATCTGTTGCTTCTACAATATCAAATAGGGATATGGCACGCCTAATATGATCAGTAGTTCCCCTACCTGGTATAAATCCATGTTACCATGGTGTGACTAGATGAGCTATGATCCTTCCCAGACGGACCATCGGACTTTAGAATAGAGTTTGGCATCCAAGTTTATGAGGGAGATTGGTCGATATTAGGCTGGGTTATCCAAAGGTTTACCTTTCTTTGGGAAAATAACTTTGACAGTACCTTGCCAAGATTGAAGAGGGAGCCTTTAAACAGATCCAAGAGGAGCGGAGCTAGTTCAAACTGTAGCACTTTATACAATTCAAAAGGAATCTTGAAGGCCCCCTTCCTGAAGCCATCAGATGAAGTGCATCTATGACTCCCTCGAGTGTGATATCTGCCTTTATCGACCAGCTTATTACTGAATCATTACCTTCCGGTCCCCCTTTCCCTTACTTCTCCCCCCAAAGATAGAACGATGGACATCCTCTTGATATAATTCTCTATAAAATTCTTCAAATATACCAAGGATATTGTTAGGATCAATTACAGATAGCCCATCTTTCCTTTTGATTTTAGTAATGTTATTCCCGGCTACCTTCTGTTTTGTGGGTAGCGCTAAAAGTTATGTTATGTTACTATTTGTTTTGTAGAGCGCTCAGCTGCTCCAAAGAGCGTCCCGGCGCTAAAGATCATCACACCAAATACCAGCAACTAACATAAAGCCATAACAGCACCAAAATTAACCATAACAGCATTACAGGGCAAAAAGATAAGTTTTAAGTCTTCCACTGACTCTGTATTCATAATTTTCATTCTTATAGGTCTGAAATCCTTATGCGATCCTCTTGCTGTAATAACTATTTATCTTTGCTTTTACATCACAACTTCTCACTGTATTTGTGTTTCTTCCTGCCCCAAACTTATAATTGCTGTATGATTTTGTTCCAGCGTTGTTAGCCTTTTAATCAGCCCCATGGTCTCAGCATTTGTTGCTTCCTCCTCCGTGCCACAAAACAAATTATCTCCCCTCAGACTTGCTTTAAAGGCATCCCAGACCACTTCCCATGAAGCACTATATCTGTAAACATCAAAATACCCTACCACCGAACGCCTCACATACTCAATAAAAGAATTGGAGAGCAATTTCCTGTCAAAAGTCCATTTGGCCAGACCCTTAAATCTCCCCTGAACTACCATATCCAACACAAAGGGGTTATGATCTGACAGGAGCTTAGGTAATTTCTTGATTTCGACTTTACCCAAAATACCTGAAAATAATCTAATCCAACATATTTTTTGTGTGGGCACAAAAAGTACATACATCCTTGATCAAAAGGTTTCTTAGCGTCCCATACATCAACCAAACCATGACTAGCCTAAGTGAAGCCAAAGCCCTAAAAACTTAAGGGTTTCTTCCCTTATATTTAGTCATTTGAAACCCGCCCACCTCCTGGTGTATATTTAAATCCCAACAAATTATCAGCAGGTCTGGCAAGGGTGCCAGTTCCACCTCCGGATCCTCCAGTACCTTAGGATCATCCAGGCTCGAGCTGTAAATAGTGCAAACCGTCAGCCCTATTGCAAGTTCTACCTCCGCCCACCTACCCCACTTGTCCACCAATGATCGTTTTGCTGGCACAATAATGTTTTTGGCATGAATAGCAACAACCCTGATAGTAGAGCTCTGAGTTGAGAATGCCTATAAAATATACCCTGTAATTGTAGAAATTTCCCTCTTGCCCCATGGAACATGTGTCTCTTGTTGACATACTATATTGGGAGCCAACGATCATTCAAACCACCCACATTTACTGACCATATGGATATTTTACCCATTTTATATCCTGAGATGTGTCATTCTGCTTATTCTCCAAATCTTTGTGCTCCAACTTTACGAGAAACCTTCCTTGCTTCTTCTCTGGGTTTTTTCGAAAATAATGTGCTCTCCCCTCGAACATCCTCCCCCTGCCCCCACACCTCCCCTAACCACTCTACCCCAGACCACCCCCGCCACCCCCTTGCCCCATCCCCTTATCCGCCGGGACCCACCCCACCCCTTCCCTCATCAACCCATCTCTGAAAAGCAATCAGACCCCGCATCGGTCTGTGGCAGATGAGACCAGCCTCTCTGACCTGTGATCATACCAATACAATCAACCCTTTATTCCGACTATTTTGATACCCCTCATTGCACTGAGTGAAACCATAACCCTTTCATTACATTACATCCTCCACCAACCTCCCATTACCAACCACCCTATTAGCTATTCAAGCATAAACCTGAAAGAAAAGAAAGAAAAAAACATCATGATACATCAAACTCCATTAGAAACTATTTTGCTTTGATTTCAGAAGTAAAGAACTGTGTCCGGTCCCCCCATATCACTTTCAAACTAGCTGGATTTGTTGAATAAGACTGAGCCCCCTTGTCTTGAAATAGTTTAATCAGTTGTCGCAATCGCCACAGTATCTCAGCAGTTGTGTGACAAAAGTGAGGTCTGATGAAAAATGAAAAGTCTCCAATGGTCTGCTTGGCTTCGGGTCTGACTGTCTCAAAAATAGATTGCCAAGGGAAATTTCCCAAATAATACCTAAATGGCTTGTGGCTTCATGTCTGCTCTGGCTGATTGTTTTAGAACAAAGGGCACCCGGTGGGCTATCTGCACCTCCTGGAACCAATTACAACCTTCTAAATCTGGAAAAGCCTAACATAGCAGGTCCACCATGTATGTGCCAACGTCCGATCCCTCCTTGCCTTCCGGAACAGCAAGCATCCGAAGGTTATTGTGCCGTTGGCAATTTTCTTACTCCTTGAGGTTCCATTTAATATCAATCAGCTGAGATTTATGAAACTCTGTCTGCCCCTGAGTAGCAGCCACATTGATCTCAAGAGCAGCAGCTCTAGTCTCAAGATCAGTCAAGCTTTACATTACTTGGCCACCTTTCTGACTGTGCCTTGTAATTTACATATCGCTGCTTGAGATCTGCGACCCTCTTGCCAAGTTTCCTCTCGGTGTGACATTGAGCATTGAAGAATTGTATCCAGAGTAGGAAGTTTTGTGTTGTGAACATCTTGGGAAGCTGCGATTGAGGAGTCAACCAACTATTCAGTTGGTGAATAGTCCCATTTAAGATCTTTTCCTCTAGTGGTTTGCTGACCTGACTTCCTAGCCACTTTACGCACTGTTATAGCATGACCACCGCCGCTTATATCAGGTGTACTTTCATTATCACTTGATTCCGTGAATTAACCTGACCTTCCTATCGACTATTCTGTCCCGTCAGACAGCGAGAAAAAATAGTCATTAGCCTGTGGTTCATGCTCATTCGCCTCTTGTTCCAATACTCTGGAGCGTGCTAATAATTGCTGGATTTTCCTAGACCTCTGAGGTCATTTCCCTTCAGCAGTAGCTGCATTTTGGAGGAAGCTGTCTCTCTCCTCTTCCACCACAGCTTCTCCTGTTTCTGCTTTATCAAGCAGACCCCCATCCAGGCTTTTTTAACAAGCTCTGCCTATTATGAAATGTCCTTTACACTGCCACCTACATTACCCTTGGGCAAGGGCAAACAGATAGAGTTATTTACCTCGTCTTCATTGGGCAGTGTTCATCTAATGTGTTCCTACAGCTGTGTCCTTTCCTACAAGCACCGGTTCATCTGCCACTGAAGTTAGAATCTCCTTGGCCAAATGGGGCACTTTGTTGTTGTGTGGGTTATCATACAGGCTCCTCCCGTGAGCTGAAGACATCTATTACCCTGGCGGAGCCTCTTAGAAGCTCCAGTACTGTCGAGCCGGCTGGGCGTTGCTGAGGCGTAGTACCCCCTTTCCCCTTCCTCTCCCCAGCGGTCTCCATCCTGGAAGCCGGCAGGAGACAACGCCCACCCTGCCGCAATGTCATGTTTCCTACTGGCTCTGTTTCTGAGCCTGCCGAGGTATGCGCTGACCGGTCTGGTAGCGGAGCTGGAGCGACTCTGCCCTTCTGGTTCCCGCTGGTGGGCTCAGGACCCATCCTGCGATACACCCACCCCAGTCGACATGATCCGCTCCCACCGTCAGTTGTCATCACAGGCAAGTAAAAGCTCTTCTTGTCTCTTACAGCGTCTTGTGCAGGGCGTTGAATACTGAGTAATCAAAAGTCTGTAGAACTACCACAGCTTCTAGCAGCATTTCACCAGGGTAGTTAGTTCATATCCCTTTTAGTTTGTCATTTGGTTGGAGAGCTGCAGATCGCCCGCCTCACGCGAAGCCATCTTGCTTTCCTCCATCCCCCTATCATAAATTTATGATGAATATGTCTAAATCAGATTCTCCACCTTTTGAATATTCCTGGTCACCAGACTTGACCCAGAGATTTTTCCAGCAGTACTCCCCGTGTGGTAGTGGGTGGCGCCATATGGATCCACGGTGCCTGCGCACCACCTCGGAAGTTCTACTGCATAGCTGCATACAAGTTCCACCCCTGCACACTGTTGTCAATTCCTTTTTTTTCTGTGCTCTCCCATGCAGATCTGGAGCTCTGCTCCCAATTTGTCGCTTTTCCGAGGACTCCAAATTCTTTTCAGTCACTGTGCCAGGGACATTGTCTCCCCTAAAGGAATACAGTTCAAGCAATGCCATGACTGCAGGAAGCAGATCTTGGCTCAGGACTCACGCAAGTGTACCTCTGACGCCTGAGCTCCAGTCATGACTCGAAGTCAATGGTGTGTCCTTATGTACCTAAATACATACAGCAAAATGGTCTTAATGGCAGAATTCAAAAGGAGTATACGATATTGATTAACATATCTTGATCAATACACATTAAAAACAAAAGAGGAAAACAGAAACTGCAAAACAGGGAATGAAACAATAAAATAGAACGGAGTTGTGTTAGCTGAAAAAAGAGGAAATTTGGGTTGCGATTTTGTTTTCCAGTAAAGTTGAGGTGCCAGATTTTTTATTTTTTCAGCTAAACACGAGTCCCTTAGATAATCTTTTCTATTATATTGATTTAATTCCTGGTTTGCTTCTTTGTTTTCCAGTAATACAGATTTCCCCTGTTTTTAGGTTGCCTAACCCTATTCTTCTCTCATTAGTTCTGATGAAGACGTGCATGTAAGGTCAAAATTTACCTCACACATTAGTTGGGTGGAAACGTCGACTTACTTTTACAAGCCTGGATTGAATATTCAGATCCTTTTGGACGGTGTGTATTGATTCATCGGCCACCCATCTCTAGCGTGGCTGTATCTTGAATATTAGAAAGTGTTTTTGAATAGACTTTTCACAGTGGCCTGTTGGTTTTCTGCATTTTGGATATTCATTACTCTTTCTTCTTTTGTGTCACTTTACACATGGGCACCTCTGTGAACACTATTCATGAACTATATGGAGCAACCGTGATAATATTCAATAAATGTATGCATTACTGATTTACAAAATATAAATGACACTTATTTCACCGTTTTTCTATTTGTGGTTGGTCTATTTTCACTCACTCGCAAAGATCAATTGATGTTGATCAGGATATGTTAACACCTTAGCTGCGTGTAAACATTTCTCCCCAGTGCTGCGCTGTCCATTAGAACTAGTGCTGAATGGACGTTCAATGGTCGTGCGCAGCACTGGGGAGGTAGCGCTGCTGACGACCATTGGCCGTCAGCAGCACTTAAGGGGTTAATCAATACCGGTTATTACTTTTGAGTTCTGCCATTGGAACCATTTTGTTGTATGTATTGTACTAATCACAGTTTCTGTGGCCATTTGGGTTACCCCATTAGTCTGTAATGGCTTATACACCCAAAGGCAGTCAGGGAGCACTGGGTGAAGCTTAACGTCGCGGATCATAAGAGGTCCTTTTGTAACAGAGTTCCTGCTCCCACTCCAAGTCACTGACCTTATGACCTCGACTATGCATGAGTCTCTCTTTAGATAAGTCAAATTCAAATAGATAAGCCAGATTCGAAAACATGCCATTCATGCAAGTAGGCCAAATGGGACTAGACCCCATCCTGCCACTCAAAATCAGACGTGAAGTCGCAAGTGCGACATTCAAAAGGTTCCTTGTCACCAGTGCCTTACAAATCTGACCCAGGTTCTCACTTGGTCCTGGTGCATCCTAAATACACTGGGCGTCATTGGCCCCACATCAAATTGCAGCTTTCATGGAGGCTATGCTACAGATATTTTAGACACTGTCCGCTCCGTCTGGTGCACCTTTGGGCCCTTAGGAGCTGCAGCATCCCTCAGTAGGACTTCCGCCAGTTGATCCTAAATCAACTCCGACTGCCCTTTCGGGCCCCATACATAGAGCTGTACCAAAGCCGATCCAGACTTCCACACCTGCCCCAGGGTATAAGCCTGTTCCTTCCGTGCCAGTGCCGACCGCTGATACTGGAGCCAATTACAATGATTGAAGATGGCCGGCCAAACAGTCATGTGCACTTAAGTGCATGAACCACTCCTCCTTTCTGTGACATCAGCTCCACCCCGCCCTAACCCAGCCTCGAAGCTCTGAGAAATAAAAAGATAATAACAATGTTATTATCATTTTATTTTTCCTTTTTCCTGCTCTGAGAGCGGTGGGGCGATGCTTCTCCCCTTAGCGGAGGAGCCGCTCCTGGAAACTCACACATGGAAGCCTTGTGTGGCAGGCATCTACAAAGAACTTTAATTTGAATGTTTTTTCTTTGATTCTCACTGATAGGGAGTCGAAATGTATCAGTGTTTTTGACCAGACAATGTTTTCTTCAGCTAGCTTAGCTTTTACGCTCTTTGAATGTAGGAGAACCATTCTTTATGGTCATGGCCAGTGAAATCTTGTTGGCCTCAGGAGTCCACTGGTCCAAATGATCCAGGATCTACAGGATGGGATGAAATAAGTAATGTGTGGGTATGCCTAGCCACTAACTATGGGTTATCCATGTGTTGCTATTTATGCGAGGCAAGAGGCCACAGTAAGATGATCTTAAAACGTATGTTTGCATCATCCCCACTTCCGTATTGGAGTACTGCTTTGAAATTGTTGAAAAGCATGCAGATGTTAGAATAGTTCACGCAACAAAAGATATTTCTTTTACCTCTTATCAATGGATTTGCAGTTTCAGACTATTCTCGATTCACATGAAGCTCTTCCATTTCAAAATAAAATGTGTATTACCATATATTTTATTTGATCAGTATATTTAGCTTCAGATGCTATGCACTGTCGGGGAAAATAGATACTGAAGATGGCTGATGCACTGTGAGGTATTATGGGTGTCACATAAGTCACGCTGTCAGCTGTTGATGTCCAAAAACATTAAGGTCAACAAAATGATTTTCGGAGTCCAGCCATAGATTATGGAATAAATGCACATCATGGTAGTATAGAATAGTCTAAAGCTCCAAAATTATTGTTACAGGCAAATAAAATGTTTCCTTCCTTTATTTGAGATTTACTTGACAATGGGTGGATATGAGAGAAGGCCTTCCTCCAACTGACGAATGAGGTCTCTCTCTCTGTCTCTATGTTGTGATCTGTCTCAATATCAATTGTTAGAATAGCACCATACCCATTGCGCGCCTTCTACACCTATACATTCGTAGGCATAAAACACAGACAGTTTAAAAAAACAAAGAAAAGGAAAGTCCACAGACAAGGTGGAAACAGGGTAAGGTTAAATTTAGGAGACCTGGAGATGTAGAACAGAGCTGCATTTGTTGTCTCTTGATACATGCAGAACATGTAGAAGGGTTTGGCCTTACAACCTCATCCGATTCTGTGTAGATTATCTAAAAATAAATAGAACAGTATTGTTAATTTGACTAATAAATTAGGCACAAGCAGAAAACACTGTTTGGCATTTGGTTAATTTCCATAGATCAAAGTGCCTGTGTCCTTAAGCCGTAGAGTGGCAAGCAAGGCACTAGCACTTGCATCGCTTTATCAGTATGCTGGAATGTAGTCTTGGCACGTTAGTATGGATACATATATTGGGGGTTTCCAGTGTAAAGAGAGAAGGCAATGGTTTGTAGGAGCAAGCATGTAGGGTTTTCTTCCCATGAACCCACTGTGGAAACCTCTGAAGGCAAGTAGAGTGACTTAGTTTTGGAAATCACTGCCTCTGCAACTGTGGATGCTGTAGTTGGCAGATCAATCCCCTCATACCTGTCCCCCAAAAACAGAGAGAAATCATTCTGTGCTCCTAAACCATATTAGAACATTGGAATGTTGAATGCTCCATTGAAGACAATGGAGTTCGCGGGCTTGGTAGAAGCCTGGAGCATCAACATTCCAATGTTTGTTCACAGCTGTTGCCTCACGGAGCCCAAGGGGATTTCAACCCCGTCCGGTTCTGTGAGGCCTTTGTTTTACAAATTTGAACATTCTGCCCTCTAGGGGAAGAATGTTCTAATAGCTTAAAGCCCTCCGTAGCGGGCTCTACTGGCCATTAAAGGGCTGTTCCCCAGTTAGATGCCCTCGCCTTCAGCTCTGGCCTTTAACGCTGAAGCAGGCCTTTAATGGCAGGAAGAGCCCGCTGCGGTGGGCTCTAAGACTATATTACACTATGAACAAGAGCTAGATCTCTGGTGGAAGGTTCTTGTTTTTGTTTGCATGAGCTGCTCAGTGCGGTATGGATGGGAGCAAGAGCTCGGGTCATGAAGAAGCGGGGAAGACTCCATCCAACAGTACCACACAGCAGCACACCAACACCCATCCATTCATCCAGTTATTGACCATGCGCTTAGTCATTATCTCATCCATGCTCTTCAGTTATTGAATCAAACTCCTTGCCTGTTCGCCAACACAATCGGATACACAAACATGCCAATCACTAAAAAAAACACTTCAATGTCAATAATTGCTTGCTCTACTGACTGTGCCAATGTTTTTCTGAATGTTCCTCACAGGCACATATTCAAACGCCGTGTTTATTGTGTGTTTGGCTTTCGGCGTGTCACTCTCTAAGATAGGAGTCATAAGCAGTCTTTACCCTTGATTGTAATTGTAGTGAATGATCTAAT
Organism: Lissotriton vulgaris; assembly: GCF_964263255.1. Classification (NCBI taxonomy): domain Eukaryota; kingdom Metazoa; phylum Chordata; class Amphibia; order Caudata; family Salamandridae; genus Lissotriton; species Lissotriton vulgaris. The sequence continues at coordinate 619,468,445 of NC_141693.1, forward strand.
ACCGATCCAGCGCCTTGCCTGTAAATGTTTATTGATTATACAATATTTCGATGTGAAACCTCTGCATTTATGTGTGTTTTTGCTGTAATGGTGTGGCCAGTTGTCACCCAATGGTACATCCTCTGTTGTAGGGGATGCAAGACCTCGTCCTTGGACCCTTCTTTCTGCAAGGACGACATATAGTAGTGAAACTCTTTGCTTGGAGTTCTTGAAAGTATTTGTACTTGAAACAGTATGCCTTGGAAAATGTTCTCCGCTGGCAACCGTTTGTTGCATTATTCTGACTCAAGTTCACGAATCAATGTGTGACCAAGCTCATTTTAAAGATTTAAACTGCAATAAGCAGGTTAGTTAAACAGATTAACATAAAAAAGTAGCAATACCCTGTGAGTGATTCCCTCCTGCGACGGTGGGTTATCCCGACAAATCCAACATGGCGGCCACCATGTTCCGGACTGGAAGTGGGGTGAACTTTCCAGCGGACCAAGCAGGAACCTGCGGACCACCAACCAAGTAGCAGGTGGGCGCAGCCAAGGACGACAAGAAGACACCGGGGATCGGACTTCAGGAAGAAGTGTTGGAGACAGAGATGGAAGAAGGAGAGAAGACCGGAGAATCATTCCCGACCAAGGAGGACCATCAGAGAGAACTCTCCAGGAGCAACGCCCTTGAGTACAGCACTCCAACAGGAGACTGGGACTCCCACCCCCATGGCCCAGGAGGGTCATGGGTCCAGGCAAGAGCCCCGAGCACCGTTCTTTTCCTTTAGAGGTTGGTGGGTGGGGGTTACGGGCCACACCACCCCTGAAGCACTGAAATCCCTCCTTGCACCTAGGCACGGCACATAGAGAACAAGGGTGACAGGAGCACTCTTCCCTAAAACGACACCAGACCAAGTGACCTGACTGTGTCCTTTTGTTTTGTGTTCCTTTCTTTTTTTCGGTACCCTCCTGAGGAGAAAAGCAAGACTGGGACGGAGCCCTATCAAGGTGATAGCTTCCTGTGGAAGTGGACTTCCATTGTTTTACCCCATTTAAGACTTTCGTTCCTCTTCATCCCCAAGTCCAAGAACGGAAATACTTGCCCAAGAACTGTTGGGATAAACAGTAAAAGAGCATTAATAAAAGACCTAACACTACCCATATTGACTCCAGTGTTCCTAATAAAGGGAGGGCGGGGCGACCGGAGATGCCACCAGGTCACAACCCTGCTTAAGAAAGAATAGTTATTTCATGAGACTTAAAACAAAACTATAATTAAATTCTTCCCATTTTTTGTTTACTAACGCCACACAAGCTGTTCTTCTATCAATTAAATCTCCTAAAATTCAGGAACACAATATAAGAAAAAAACAAGGCCAATCATCACCACTAATAAACGTTTAGTTAGGTTCCAACCTTCAGAATTTAAAACGATGCCTAAATCAAACCAAAGATTAGAAAGCATTTTCCGTTCTTAAAATCGAATAAAGTACATAAAAGCGTCGCCTTTTTACCGTGCATAGTAATGCAAATCTGGCCTATGGGAAAGGACTAAGGGCCTGATTACGAGTTTGACGTGACGGATATCCCATCCGCTGTATTACGAGTTCCATTATGTTACATTGAATAGATTGGAACTCGCAATTATGGCGGGCCGTATTTCCGTCACGTTTGTGATGGAGGTAACCCGTCCACCAATCAGGCCCTAAGTTTTCCAATTGTACGAAGCTACTCAATACATAGTACAAATTCCAAACCTGCTTCCCTATGTCCTATCATGGTCCAGGGTGCTATATTCAGAGACATCCTGGAGCAGGAAATTGATGGATGAGGAGGCAAGACCTCCACCGTCAATGGAAGGTGGAGAGAGGATGCTTACAGCTGGGGATGAAGTGAACAACTACCAAGCAGTATCCCCCAACATCCCTCCTCCCACCATGCAATTCCGCTGAGTGGCCTCTTGCGGCATCAGAAAAAGGTAAGTGCTTTTACACAGGGCCCCTGACACTGCCCCTCATTTATTTTTTAAACTATGGTTAGCTGTGTTCGTTGAGTAGCTGGCCATAGTTTAAAATAAATGGTGCCGAGTTCCGAGTAATCACGTTGCCCAACTTCTCACCCTCCTATGTAGAGTTCAGAGCGGCATTTCTAAAAGACCTAAGACACTTCCATTTTTCGCCGTTCTCAAAAATGTTAACATCAAGAGCAGAGCTGCCTTCTCATCAGCAAACACTGTCACAATGGCTGTCTCAATAAACTGAGAAAAAAGACTGTAATAGCATAGTAATATCCATTAACCAGTTAATAAGCAACTTGAAAATCCATATTCTCAAAAGCACATAAAGGGGACCATCCCCAGGGACTGCTAATAAAGTGTCGTTTTGGTATACAAATGCCATTTTAACTGATCATAAAAAGTGACGCTGAATGAAAAGAAGAACCCTGGACAGTTGTGTAAATCACAGGTCCCCTTGGTGAGGCTGCACCCCTTTCTTCTCACGAAACAGGGAGCAGTTATTCCCCTCGAGGTAACCCTAGAAGAAATGGCAAGAAGAATGTCCGAAATGAGAGCAGATCACTTTGCAAAAGAGTAAAAGCATAACACAAAAGCAGGGAAAACCTGGTAATGCAGGATGAACAGGTGACAAATAACCTAAGGTGTGAACTGATTCTTTCTGATAAGTCCTGCAGAGAGGAGAGGACTGAGGTCAGGTCCGGATTAAGACCTTTAGAGGCCCTAAGCACTTAAAACATGTTGGTGCCCCCCCCCCCAATAGATATCTAATTCAAAATATAAACAATAATAAAGCGTAAAATAAAATTGTATTTTTCGAGATGAAACAAAAATTACAATGAGATGGAAAATAATGTTAATTTGTTTATACTTCCACTTTATAGGTTCAGCAGCACTATTTGCAGTTGTGCACCATATAGTCCATGGTAAATCCGACAAGGGAACATTTCTGTAGTGCCCCCCATCTCTTGATGCCCTAAGCACGTGCTTATTTTGCTTAATGGTTAATTCAGTCCTGACTGAGATAGAAGATTTTGGTAGGATATAGGAGTGACAAACAGAGCAGGAACCAGGCACAGTTGCAACCCATGGGGTTTTTGTGAACTTCCCTATGGGCACTAACTAACAGTGCCATAGGCTCGGAAGTGCTTTACTGTCATACGGGATTGGGAAAAGTAAGTTTGGAAAGAATGGATTGACTACATGCTGTGATACTATAAAGACCACAAACAAGCTGGTTCTCCATGAAACATAAGGAAGAAATGGTAATATGGGATAAATATTGCCGTTGTGGTTCCAATGAAATGATAATATAGCCAGGGCTCATTAATGGAAGCCAAGTGGGCAGGAGCATCTGGGCCTGCACAAGACAGCAGTGTAGTTGGAGTTCTGATATAATGTAAAAAATTACGCAAAAGCAAAACCCTTATACCTACTCCTAAAAAACATCTCTCTTCAAGATATATACCTGAAGTGGGCATTTGGTATCAAAACACTCCATTAAAAAAAACTACCTAAGAACCATAATAAAAAATGTACATTGTAGTTTTCCACAGATATAACCTATTCAATTAAATAATATCCCAGCAGTTCAACTTTAATACAACCTTGTTCACCTCTGCCCAAACAGGATTACCTGGGATCTTTTTTAGCGCATCTTATGAGACATTGAGTTCGTTTTCTAGCATTTGCGGGCAAGTAGTGATTCAGTGCGACACAGAATATGCCAATACAGTGTCCGAGAACTCACCTGGACCTTATGCAAGGATTGTACCAGTTCATTGTGCGAAAAAGCCAGTGACGTTTCTTAAGCAGCTTGTTGTATGTCTCTGAGAGAGACAAAACATATTCAAAGAATGCCATTCTGCCGGCGTTGCGCCAAAACCTCAGAGTAAGGTAAAAAGTCAGAATCCGTATGTTCTTAAAGTGTCCTTAAAGCACTGCACAACCTGGTGAAGCTTGTGTGGACATGGCTGCCATTGTAGATTTTCTCCTCTTTTCTGCATTTAATTATTTTGCTATTAAAAATGTAATCAAGGGCAATACGTTTGCTCTTCTTGAAACTTAAACACTAATATGAATTAGGCATGGGCGGTGAACTCTGCTCCTTTCGCAGAGTTTGCAAAGTTTTCTGCACTCTGCGGAGCTTGGAGAGTGCAGAAAAGTCCGCTGCATGTAGCGTAGCTGAGTTTTTCCCCACCTGCCAACGGTAAGTTGGCAAGCGCGAGCTGCCGCTCGGCTAGAATTTCTACCCGAGCGGCATGAAGATCAGCACAAACTGCAGTTTGCGCCGCAGTCCACCGCTTGCGTTTCTCTGCATAGTTTTTATGTCACTTCGCACAGTTCCGCTTAGCAAAACTCCTCAAACTCCACCCAGGCCTAGGAATACAACTGTGGTATTTAAGTGATTGGTTTTTGGGGTGCAAGAATCCCTGTTACACAGTCTGTCGTAAAATGTTCCACTAATGGCGGACGCAAATCACCAGGTTGAGGCACTGGCTTTTTCCTACTCTTTCAGGAGTAACCTTTTTTCCAGCTGGCTGTATTTAATTCCAGGCCACTTTTTGGAGGTGTTCCTATAATTGCTATGCAGAATTGATGAAACATTCATCTCTGAATAATTTTCATGTCTTGTCGGGACACAGACAATCACAAGCATTAGAAATGCAATAGGTCTCGCAGCATTAGAGTTAGTGCTTTTAGAATTGTTAATGGGTTTTTTTTGTAAATCTTTAGCATGAGGTTGAGGGTGAGTGTGAGGGTGAGTGAGGGTGAGGGTGGGTGTGAGGGTGAGTGAGATGGGTGAGTGTGAGTGAGGGTGAGTGAGGGTGGGTGAGTGTGAGTGGGGGTGAGTGTGGGTGAGTGTGGGTGAGGGATTGAGGGTGAGGGAGGGTGAGGGGTTGAGGGTGAGTGAGGGTGAGGGGTTGAGGGTGAGTGAGGGTGAGGGGTTGAGGGTGAGTGAGGGTGAGGGGTTGAGGGTGAGTGAGGGTGAGGGGTTGAGGGTGAGTGAGGGTGAGGGGTTGAGGGTGAGTGAGGGTGAGGGGTTGAGGGTGAGTGAGGGTGAGTGGGGGTGGGGTGAGTGAGGGTGAGGGTGAGTGAGGGTGAGTGTGGGTGAGTGTGGGTGAGTGTGGGTGAGTGTGAGGGGTTGAGGGTGAGGGGTTTAGGGTGAGGGTGAGTGAAGGTGGGTGAGGGGTTGAGGGTGATTGAGGGTGAGGGGTTGAGGGTGAGTGAGGGTGAGGGGTTGAGGGTGAGTGAAGGTGAGGGGTTGAGGGTGAGTGAGGGTGAGGGGTTGAGGGTGAGTGAGGGTGAGGGGTTGAGGGTGAGTGAGGGTGAGGGGTTGAGGGTGAGTGAGGGTGAGGGGTTGAGGGTGAGTGAGGGTGAGGGGTTGAGGGTGAGGGAGGGTGAGGGGTTGAGGGTGAGGGAGGGTGAGGGGTTGAGGGTGAGGGGTTGAGGGTGAGTGGGGGTGAGTGAGGGTGAGGGGTTGAGGGTGAGTGAGGGTGAAGGTGAGTGAGGGTGAGGGTGAGTGAGGGTGAGTGAGAGTGAGGGTGAGTGAGAGTGAGAGTGAGGGTGAGTGAGAGTGAGGGTGAGTGAGAGTGAGGGTGAGTGAGAGTGAGGGTGAGTGAGGGTGAGTGAGGGTGAGTGAGGGTGAGTGAGAGTGAGGGTGAGTGAGAGTGAGGGTGAGTGAGAGTGAGTGAGAGAGTGAGAGTAATGCTTAAAAAAACAGGCTTATACCCCGGAACAAATGGGGTGCTTAGTGCGAACACTCCAGCCCTGGCCAGGTCGCTGTGACAGAGGCCCCCTGTCTACCGGTTGCACAATTGTGTATCCCTCCAGGCGCCCGAAAGAAAGAGGCAGGGTCCTGGAACACTAACTAAATCAAGTTCACAATCTCATGGTCTAGGCCCCTCTCTTAGTAGCAGGGGCGGCTTGTAAGGAGAGCCTCGCTCTGTGTGTGTGTGTGGGGAGGGGGCACGGGGGGCAGGAGCTACGTCACCCAACCAGTTAGCTTCGGCTGGGTGCTGTTAACTACACCACATCCAACAACATTCAGCTGAGAGACTCCATTATTGTGTTTCATCTCGGCTCAGTGGCTCTCGGGGTGCTGGGGGAGGGGCGCGAAGACGGGACGGAGCATCCAAATGATTAAACCAACTTGACACGGTGACAGCAAGATGCGAACACAGCCATTAGTGACAGGAGAGAGACCACTATGGTGTAGTCCTTTTTCTATTTCCGTGAAATGTCCTAGTTTTTGGCTTTAAGCAGATGAGGTGAACGAAAGGGTGTCTGGGGGTGTGATGGGGAGAGTGAGTAATCCAGAGCGAGGGAAAGAAATAGCTGAAGGAAAGAGGTGCGTGGGAACAGAATGGAGGTGTGAGTGAACACAGGTGCGCGAGGACTCTGGGGAGGGCCGTGAAGAAGGGAGAGGGAGAGAACGAAGGGCAGCCGGCTGACCGGACAGTGTGGGGTATGAGGGGGCGAGGGGGAGACGAAAGGAGAATAAGGATTATTGAAATAAACCTGAAGATGGGGGGCAGGGGAGTCGGGGGGGGGGGGGGCATGGGGTGATGTGAAGGAGGCAGTAGCACAATAAAGGGGGGTTCAGAGAGGATTGTGAGGGGTTTCCGTCAGGGTTTGGGGGCGCCTGGAAAGGAGCAGACGGGCGAGAGGAGCGTTTATTGTAGGGCCTGAGGGGAGAAACGAAAGAAGAGGACGCAAGTAAGGAAGGATGAAGAGCGGCTTTAAAACACCTTCCATTTAAAAGACTGGGGGCAGTGTGTAGACAGCTCGGCAGAGGGGTGATAGTGAGATTGCAACAGAGCACCTCGTAGCCACTGTTCATAGACTAGACAGAGAGACTGCGGCAGGAACACATAGGAGACCTCCGTTTTCAGGGCAATAAGACTGCCAGCATCACTGCCATGGAGGGTGTGAGGCTCCAACAGAACAGACCAGACAAAAGTGCCCACCGGAAGTGCAGCGAGACTGCCCAAAAGCATGCTGCAGACATTCTACCAGTACCCAGAGATTCTGAGAGACTGACGAGCGCAACTTTCAGGGGCGGCCCACAGCGAGGACAGTGGGATTGCCTACAACAGCCCAGACAGGTAGAGTAAACGAAGCCCGAGGCTACCCAAAGGAGGTCACGGATAAGCTTGCTGCATTTCCAACAGCGCTTTGGCTTGGTTCCTCTGCGCCTTTCTACAAAAATGCGACACGGCGGGAGGGGGCGGGCAGGGGAGGGGGCGGAGAGGGGAGAGGTGCGACATGGCAGGAAGACGGAGGGAAGAGAGGGGAGGGGGGAGGAGAAATGCGACACGGCGGGAAGGGGAGGGGGCGGAACGGGGGAGGGGAGAGAGAGAGTAGGCAAGGGTAAACAAACACGGGCGGGAGGGGGCGGGCAGGGGAGAGGGGAGAGGTGCGACATGGCCTACTGGGAAGTACAGGTAGCAGCAGAAGCTTGAGTGGAGCTGGAGATCGAGAAAACGTAAGTCGGAGAGGTCTGCCACCACTTTCCCCGGGCGTAAATTAATTTTCAGTATTCGTTAGTCGGTATTGAGAAATAGTTACTCTGTGTTGTATCAGACTTTGTTTAAACAAAACAATTAAGAGAAGAGAACTGAACACTAATAATTGCCAGCAGAAGGGTTTGCACCAACCTTATTTTAAAGAAAAGAGATTTTCTCCTTATGTGCAGTGAGATCTTATATATAAAAGAGTCACAGGTCTAGTTAGCCGGTTACAAAGAAAGCAAGACACGTTTCTAAAGTAATCCCTTAGATGACAAAAGAGAACTATGGTAGACTCACTTTCTCTTGAGGCTGGTCGGAAGAACACACATTTTTAACTTAACCTACTGAAGAGTCTGCCATAACCAGTCCTAACCTACCTGAATGACAAATGTCCGGTTCAGATGTTGTTCCAACCTAACCTGCTGGCAAAGAGCAGAGGTGCTCACAAGTTAATTCAAGCTAACTCCTTGAAAAGGGGAAAAACAATCAAAAGCCGGGAGCCCACAAACCTTATTGGGTTGAAGACAGCAGGAGACACAGTACTCATATACACTGCAACAACCATTTGGCAGGCAGCTCTTGCAGCTGTGCAACTGCGAACTTGGCACATTGATGTTGCAGCAGCCATTTGCCAGCAGCTCTTTCCGCTCACATACGTAGCCTGATGAACATAAAACACGGTTATTTCAGTGGGCAAAAAGAGACAAGCGCTGACAAAGTTCCTTGCCGAAAACGTGCAGGCGAGGTGCGACACGGCCCGGAAGACGCAAGGAAGAGAGGGGAGGGGGAGGAGAAATGCGACACGGCGGGAGGGGGCGGGCAGGGGAGGGGGCGGAGAGGGGAGAGGTGCGACACGGCAGGAAGACGAAAGGAAGAGAGGGGAGGGGGAGGAGAAATGCGACACGGCGGGAGGGGGCGGAGGGGTAAACAAAGACGGACGTGCACGCGCCCGTGACTTTTAAGGTCAATGCGCATGCGCATAAGCTCAATGCGCATGCGCATTGACCTTAAATTTATCGTGCACTGCAAGGAATCGCCACGATTCCTTGCAGTGTGGATAAAGAGTGGATAACTCGCAATAGTCTCGCTTTGCTCGATGCGCATGCGCATCGACAACAGGCGAGACCTAAAAAACCAATTATCCTTAATGAGCTTTGGCTCTTATAAGCTAGTGGTTAGTTAAACAAAACAAGAACACCTCAGCCTCCATTAGTGCATAGTGTGGTCTCATTCTCAGTTCAGCTGTTCCGTCTCAAGGCTTGTGGTCAGAGAGATGGAAAATATTAAAAGAGCCATCCTGCGTGCATTTATGGTGCAGTTCAATTATTCTCAGAGTTTTGTTCAGTTCTTTTTCTCTGAAGAGGTGGCATATCACAATATGGTGTCTTATTTGTAATGGGGTCAATAGTTTTTTTTTTTAATAGTTTATTTTTTTGCATTTGTCAAACAGTATACATATCATTTGAAGGGTTACATCTGGTGTGTATTAACGTGGTAACCTCGCCAACAAGTGGACATTGCCACCCAAACAAATCCCCCCACCCTCCCATTGTCCCTTGCGATCCCCAACCATAACAACATTGCATGGGTTCTCAATGAGGCGATTGTATGTCCATATCGTACCTAGAAAGCATTACAGCACAGTCAACAAAATTTGTTGCAGTTTGTAGGGTGCGAGTCTCAAGAAAATGTCCGGGCTAAGAATGACAATCATTCACATAGTGTCGGAAGCAGCAATACACAACGGCTCAAGGAGGACCTTCCCCCGAATCGTCCCTCCACCCGTGCCTCCCCACAATTCCTAAACAGTCCCCGCTTCACCCGCCTCCTCCAGCTGGGCCATGTCATCCCTCTCCTGCCTCTCTCTGAGATAGGACAGTAACGGGCCCCAGATGTCTTTCGGCCTCGACTTCATGGGTAGTTGTTCCGCATAGGCTGTCAGGTTTTCTTGCCATGTGATCATGTCATGGATCCAACCGTTGACTTTAGGCGCCCTCCCCATGCCCCAGTGGCACGCCACCTGGCGCCTCACCAGCAACACACCCATCAAGAGAAATTTTCCATGCGGTGTGGCGATATCGGCTACCAGGCCCAGGAGCGCTGTTGCGGGAAGAAGTGCAGTGGTGACCCCTAACATGTCAGTGAGACCCGCAAATACCTCAACCCAGTATTCGGCCACTTTGGGACAACTCCAGGCTAGATGTATAAAATCTGCGGGGCTCTGCCGGCATCTAAGGCATCTATCATCTGCTCGTAATCCTATCCTGTGTAAGCGAGCAGGTGTATGGTATAGTCTATGCAGGAATTTGTAATGGAGCAAACGAAGCCTGCTGCTACCTGAGACCAGTTCCGTCTGTTTACGTGCTAGTCCCCATTGATCATCCGTGAGGGGTTCAGGCAAGTCTTTATCCCAAGCAGCCCTGGCCCTAGCATGTGATGTGGGCGTCACAGATCTAACTCTTGCATATAGCAGAGAAGTGATATGTGCAGGTGTGTCATCTTGCAATAAAAGGTGGAGGGAAGTGAATACATCTGGCTCCATCGAGAAAGCGGGACATATGGCCCGTACACTCTGTCGGAGCCTAGTGTAGAGGAACACATCCATGAACGTGTAAGGGGTGTCACCAAAGAATTGGTCTTTGGACCGGAAAGTCCCATCCAGGAAGAGGTCCCCCCCGTGTGGTGTATTGCAATTTAATCAACAAGTTCTGAAAGATTTTTTCCATCGTCACCTGAAGGGCAGGGCAGTTACTAAGTAGTAGTCTAGGCAAGTATAATAACGTAGCGCCTTCTGTTTTCGCCAACCATCGGAAAGCCCTAACAGTGCAGTCCACAGTAGTGGGGTCCTTGTCTCTGTCACTGCAGGCGGCAAACAGGTATCCCGCTGGTGGCACCGGCGCCATGTGGCCATCCTCAACCGCGAGATGGGGCATGTAGGGCGGGGAGTGGAACTAGTACACCGCGAAATGCGCCTGTGCACTGTAATAATATTGCTCAAAGTCGGGTACATCAAAGCCCCCGAACCGGTACGGTAATGTGAGTGTGTCCAGTGTCAGCCTGGCTTGTTTCCCACCCCAGATCAAGCAGATCAACTGCGATTTTAGGGTTGCAAAGAAGTGTGCACCGGGGTGGTAAGGGATGTTAATAAATAAGTACAAAAATTTAGGGACCACTACCATCTTAATCAGTGAAATTCTCCCGGCCTTTGAAAGAGGAAGCTTAAGCCAGTTTGTGATGTTATCAGTTACTTTAATCATGGCCCGCCCGTAATTAATCCGCAGTAACGTGTCCTTGTCCCTGGAAATTTAAATCCCCAGGTACTTAAAGTCGGATTCTTCCCATTGCAACGGGAAATTTAAAGCGTGGGGTTGAGTGCGGTCAAGTTAGTGGGAACACCGCTGATTTTCCCCAATTTATCTGTACTCCTGCAATCGCTCCAAACTTAGTAACTTCCCTCAGTGTAGGATTTAAGTTTACGTGTGGGTCGCAGACATACAGGGTAATGTCGTCCGCGTAAAGGGATACTAAGACCTGTATGGAGGGATAAATGAGACCCCTATGGTTGTGATGTTGGCGTAGTTTGACCGCCAGTGGTTCGATAGCAATCCCGAACAGAACAGGGGACAGTGGAAAGGGTCAGAGCGGGACCTGTTAAGCAGGACTCTGGCCAGGGGTGCGTTGTAGAGGACTTTGACCCTCCTTATGAATTGGTTCGGGAACCCCATGTACTCCAAAGTCCCAATCAGGTAGTCCCATTCCATTGAATCGAACGCTTTGGTGGCGTCTAAAAAGACAGCCACCGCCGCGCATTTGAGGTTTATCTCCTGCAGTATCGCTAGTAGGGTTCGGAGGTTGTGGGATGTGGCCCGAATTGGGACGAATCCCGCCTGGTCGGTAGCACAATCTTTTCAAGATGGAGATTTAGCCTAATAGCCAGTACTGTGGCAAGGATTTTGGTATAGCTGTTGAGGAGTGATAGCGGGCGATAAGAGCCGCACTGTTCAGGGGGTTTGCCAGGCTTTAGTAAAGACAGTATATGTGCCTCTCTCATGGTGCCAGGGAGTATCTCCTCTTCCAACGCTTCGTAAAAGACAACCTTGAGAATGGGAGCAAGTATATGAACATAAGCTTTGTAAAAATCTATGGGTATACCGTCTGACCCAGGGCATTTGCCCGAATGCATACCCATAATGGCCTCTTTAATTTCGTCCACCTCCAGGTCATGCGCTAGGAATTTTTGTTGTACTGGTCCCAGCCAGGCAAGGGCCACATCTTCAAAGTAGTCTCCCAAGTTAAGCTCCGTTTGCCTATGTGAGGTATATAATGCCTTGTAATAAGCGGTCATGGTAGCCAATTGGGCCAGTAGGGATCTGTAAGTCGTGCCTTGGTCGTCCTGCAGTTCAGTGATGTAGTTCTACCGGGCCTATCACCTTCCCCGTATCTACTAGCGGTTGCGTGTTTCCCCCTGAACCTACTCTCTCTGTCTGCCGTGTCTGTATATTCCGATAGTTTCTCGCATAGTGTGGCCTTCAGTGGTCCTGAGTCCTCCCGATCTAGCACCTCCCGCTCCAGGGTCTTCATTTCAGTCTCTAATGTGGCCAAGGTCCGCCTAAGGTCTCGTAGGATTCCCCCCCCCCCCTTTGGAGATGCACCACCCCGTACGGTCACTTTAAATGCTTCCCACTGAGACAGTATTCCTGGGGAAGAACTCTATGATCTCCTGCTCCAATTCCACCTTGAAGACGGCATCCTGCAAGTGACGGGGGTTAAGCCTCCAGCTAAGTTAGGGTGTTAGATCCACTGGGGGGCGTACGGAAATTTTCACGGGGGAGTGATCCGAAAAGAGTTCCTAGCCATGTGTAGTGCCCCAGTCACCCAATTAGACATGCCTTTCGCAAGGAGCACATAATCCAACCTGGCCCAAGTGTTATGCATGGAAGAGTGGTGCGTGCCTTCCCTCTTCGAGGGCTGTAAGAAACGCCATGCGTCCAGGAAGCAGTCCTTATTTACGACGTCCTGTATGGTGCGTTGGGAGGAGGTGTAATGCGCTGCTGTTGCGTTGGATCTATCCCAGGTGGGCTCAACTTCCGTATTGAAATCACCCACCCAAACAACATATCTGCATCCTAGCATGGTTATCTTACCTCTAAGCGATACCATGAAGTGGGGATCATCAACATTTGGCCCGTAGTAGCTCACTAATGCGATTTCGTGCAATTGGAGCCACCCCCACAGTAAGCAATATCTGCCCTCTGGATCAGAGTCCTGACCTCCCTCCACAAATCGGACCCCACATTTAATAAGGATAGTTACTCCCCTGGCATACGATGAGTAGGAGGCAAAACAGCTATGTGAAGCCCATCGGGACGCAAATCTGGGGTGCTACCTCTCGCAAAGTGCGTCTCCTGTAGGAGAGCTATGTGTACATGATGCCGATCAAGGTATCCTAGTATTTGCCATCTTTTTCGAGGCTCATTAAGCCCTCGCACGCTCCACGACATAATGTTAAGGTCTGCGTTGCGGTCTACTTGTTCACCCATAGTCGCAGGCAGTCTCATTATACACGCGCTGTTGCTTACAGGTACACTGCTTTGACATAACGCTCACCGAGAAGTAGATGTTATACAGCCCAACCCACCCCTTCCCTCCCACGCCGGCTGACCCAATATGCCAGGAAGAAACGTCCCCCCCCCCAAGAAAGACCCATAGGACCTAGGGTCCACGCTCGTAAGGAGCGAACCAACCAAATAGTCAGTGAACTCGGGGTAATGCCCTCAATAGGGGAACCGCTAGGTAGGGCTCCCGCCGCCACTACGCCGCCTCTCTTATTTCACCCATCCACAACCTCCCGTAACCAGGGGTCGATCTGACAGGACGAGGGCAGGTAGCCGGGCGATAGTCTGTGCCATCAGATCAATAAGCACAGTCTTACTTCACCAATCTGGAGAGCGTCTCTTGGGTTTGCAGCAGTTTCTCCGGTGTGATCCCAGCCTGGCAAGAGCCCCATCCCGGTCGGGAGGGCTCCGACAACGGCGAATGAGATCTCGATCTGTGTCTTGCAGCTGCTTCCCTAGAAGCGGAGCGACAATCGGGCTTTAGGAAATTCTCCGCCTGTTGCGGTGAGGTGAAGATATGTTGCCGCCCCCTATGATAAATCCGTAATCGCGCAGGATACAGCATGGCATACTGGATTCTGCGGGACTGGAGTTGCTTCTTTACCGCCAGGAATTTTTGTTGCACGTCTTGCACGGCCTGTGTGAAATCGGGATAAAAGGAGAGGGTGGTGTTCTCGTATTTCTCCTCTCCCTTTTCCCTCGCCAGCCGCAGTAGAGTGTCCCGATCTCGATAGTTGAGGAACCTCATTATTATAGGACGAGGCAGGGTTCCCGGTGGAGGTATAGCGGCCAAGGAACGATCCGCTCTCTCAATGACCAGTTGCGGGGAAAGGAGTCCCTGCCAAACAGGTCCGCCAGTAGCTTCTCCATGAAGTCCTTTAGCCGCCCCGTGTTGGTTGTCTCGGCCAATCCTAGCATGCGGACGTTGTTCTCCCGACTGTGGGATTCCAACTCCTCATTTTTGTCAGAAATGATTTTCAGGAGCTTGTCCATTTGGGATGCGTTCTGCCTGCTCGCGCTTGCAACATCTTCCAAGTACGACACGCGCTCTTCAGCCTCTTTTAGTCTTACTTCATGGCCATCTAGTTTCGATACGACATTGTCTAGGCGAAGGGTCATTGTGTTTATTTTCGAGTCGATAGAGGTTAAGCTCTGTTGCATGCTCACCAGTGGTTCCTTCCAACCAAGGTCTCTCCTTTCTGGAGGATCGCCATCTCCCTGGTCCCTAGCTGTAGAACTGGGAGTCCTGCGGGTGTCAAAAGGCAGCTTAGATTGTCTGGGCTCCGTCTTGCCCATGTTTGCCGATCGTTCCTAGCGGAGCCCCTCCAGCCAATGTGGGGAATAGGGGTATCAGCGCTGTCACCCCAGAAGATGAAGTGATAGGGGCCCGGGTGGCAGCCGGAGCCTCGCCCCAGTAACAGCTCTCAGTGGGCCAGTCCTGAAGTAAGCAGAGTTCTAAAGCGGAGCGATGCTGCTCTAGAGACACCTCGTACTCCACCTCAATGACGGTGAGCCAAAGGGAATGCCCCCTCACCCTCGTCCAAAACAGATAGGTCGCTCACTCACGTCTGCCTCCGGCCTCCGGTGCTGCGAGTGGTGTAAGCCCCAGTATCCGGCCCCAACAAGTCCCTCTAAGTGGTGTCAACAAGGAGAGGGGTGGACAGCAGTTCTGCACCAGGATCGTTATTCACACGATGAGCCCACCTCCTGCAGTTGTACAATGATGGTTGCTGCCGTTTGCCAGTGTAAGTTCACAGGGTGGAGAAATGCAGGGCAATCGTGTTATGATCACCCTCCCCTTAGCTGCTGCTGTGGTGTAGGATCACCCAGGACGCCAGCGTGAACACAAGCCTGCAAGGAGGCAGATCGCGTTGCTCCTCGCGGCAGGGGGGGGGTCCGATGAATCTTTTTCCCCCGCAGACGGCCGCACTCAGTTAACGCGCGGACCGCGGTTCCACCAGCACACCTCCCGCCGCTTCCCTTCCTCACCATCCGCGGCTGAAATGGCGGCCTCCCTCCGACCTCGGTCTGTGTTCTGGCTGCCGCTGTGCAGGATTGGGCACTCCCGCAGGTAATCAATCCCTCGGGTTAGGTAGGGACATCCACGAGGGGCACCAGCGCAGGTCTGTCTTTTATTTCCAGATGACATCAAAGGTTATATTTTCGATAATATCTCTGGTACTGTTACATACAGACTCAGAGGTTCTGCTTTTTTATTATTAATATTATTTGCTTGTTTAGTTGCTGATGTCGATTTAATATAATAAAAATTTGGGGAGCAGTACGCAGATCTCTTTCAAACTGTTGTAGGGATAGTTAAGGACAGTTTCAGGTATAATCAGGACCCAGAGGGGTTGCTGCTTCTCCTCCACTTTGGTCTGCCTGTGATTGAAGCAACGGTTTTCCACTCACTTGCCAGCTGAAAGCAGAGTCTCTCTTGCCCCATGTCAGTTGACTTTTTCTTTTGCCTATGTCTGCCTTCGATCAGAACCACTGTTTGACACTTACTAGGCAGGTGTCAAGTCAAGTCAAGTCAGATAATTTATATAGCGCACTACATACCCAGAGGGTCTCAAGGCGCTTAGGTAGGAGAGGAGGATTACTTGTCAAATATCCACGTTTTAAGTTGCTTTCTAAAGGCTAGGTGGTTCTGGGTAAGGCGAAGGTGGGTGGGGAGTGAGTTCCATGTTTTAGCTGCCAGGTATGAGAAGGATCTGCCTCCCATGGTGGTCTTGTTGATGCGGGGTACAGTGGCGAGGGCTTGGCTGGCAGAACGTAGTTGGCGGGAGGGGGTGTAGAAGGACAGTCGTGAGTTGAGGCATTCTGGTCCGATGTCGTAGAGTGATTTGTGTGCGTGGGTTAGCAGTCGGAAAGTGATCCTCTTATTGACGGGTAGCCAGTGGAGGTCTTTCAGGTGGCCAGAGATGTGTTCGTTACGCGGGATGTCTAATATGATCCTGGCTGAGGCGTTTTGGATTCGTTGGAGTTTCTTCTGGAGTTTAGCGGTAGTACCTGCGTAGAGGGTGTTGCCGTAGTCCAGTCGGCTCGTGACCAGAGCATGGGTGACTGTTTTTCTGGTTTCGGTGGGGATCCAGCGAAATGTTTTTTTGAGCATGCGAAGAATGTTGAAGCAGGATGAGGATACGGCGTTGACTTGTCTGTTCATTGAGAGTGAAGAATCCAGAATAACGCCTAGGTTCCGTGCGTGGTCTGTCGGGATGGGTGCTTTTCCGAGGGCTTCCGGCCACCAAGAGTCGTCCCATGAAGAGGGGGATGTACCTAAGATGAGGACTTCTGTTTTATCTGTAAAAAAGGTTGCTCTTGGTCCATGTGAGTAGGCTGCAAAACCCCCCATGAAGGTGCAGGTGCCTGTTTAGGCCTGCTTGGGTTTTGGAAAGGTATGAAGTTATGCCACCGGGCCAGTTCTAACTCGACCCGGTTCAGTGTGAAAAAAAGGATCTTAACGGAAGAATATTAGCAATATGGCAACCATGCTGTCCATTAAAAATACTTGGATATGTGAGAGGAGGACCGGCACAGAATAGAGGGACGGGTGACTACCCATGGTATTGTTTGAAGGGGGTTATATGCCCACCAATACACTCCTGCATCTACTTTGAGGGGGTATATCTGACATCATTGGCTTTGTGTGATAGTGTTGCTTTTGTGGAAGCTTCCCCATGACTGATTTCACCCTGTAAGCACAAAGTTTGTCAGTGAAGGTCTTCAAGTGCATTTTGTTTCGAACCATGCTTGAGTGACCCTACTGCCTTACCATTACAGGATGGCTCAAAGACAAGAGTAGCAAATGCACTTGGACAGAAAAGACGTGTGTTTTTTTTTTACCACAGTAAAAGAGTTTTTTAGTTTAATTATATCCCAGCATACCAGGTAATACTGTAGAAAGCACCATTGAACGGGCTAGAATACAGCTCATCCTACAACCTGTTTTTATGTAATTAAATTACGATGGCATAAAGGTGAGGGTACCTAGTCAATAAGCAGGATGCAGGAAGCCAAGAGGCCAAGAAGCCTCAGCCAATCTCATTGAGACCCAGGGCAGAAGCCGAAATTTTAGGATTATAGTCAGAAAGTCTTTGACTCGTTTGTGACAGAGGGAAGGCCTGCAACTGCACCATTTCCAACAAAGCTCCAATTATAAGAGCCTATATGAAGGAGTCAGATGTGACTTCGGCACGTAGAGTCTGAGCCCCAATGAAGTAAAAGTATGGAGGTGGTCTAGGACTGACTGTGGTGAACCTGCCTTCAACTGCCAGTCATCAAGGTTGGGGAAAACTGGTATTACCAACCTTTGAAGGTGTGCTGGGACCACCGCAGTCACTTTTGTGAACACTCAAGGGGCACTGGTGAGCCTAAGGAGAGCATAGCACATTAAAGATGCTCCTGATCTACCTTGAACTGCCGGTAATGTCTGTCGAACTGCAGGCCGGGTATATAAAAATGACTATCCTGCAGGTTCGTCCAGATCCAAGGCCAACAAAACCTAGGTCAGTCTGAGCATCTTGAATCAGTCTTTGCACAGGACGGTGTTCAGAGAACAAAGATCAAAAATAGAGCGAAGGCCTCAGTCCTTCTTCAGCACAAGGACATAACTGGATTAACAACCAGTCCCTATTTCCAAGTCTGGTACCATCTCCATGGTCCCTTTAAACAAGAGAGCCTGCACATCCTGTAAAAAATAGCCTGCTGCTTCTCTGAAAGCTGCTCTGATGTGGGTGGAAGATCTTGTGTCAGGAAGGAATGGAATGGCATAGCCACTTTGAACCATCTGGAGGACCCATCTGGAGGACGTGATCCTTTGTTGGATTTGACCTTATAGGGTAGTCCTGTGTGACTGAGAGCAAGCTAAAATAACAGATGTTTCAACCTCTATCCTAGATTTCGGTGAGATTGGTTCTTAGGCTGCTGGCCCTAATGGCCTCCTGAATCCTGCTGGTAAAACATGCCTGCTGGCATATGCAGGCTCTGCTTTGAGACCTGATGTTCCAATAGACGTAAAATAACAACAAAAGAGTGTTCTAGTGCAGGTGGGGTGGGGGTCTGCACAGAGCACGAGGAGTCAAATACAAGCCCAATTGGTTTGTTATTAAAGCCCTCACTCACCGACCTGGTCGGTGACTTGCTTCATCATCGGGCCCCACCGGGTGTGACCGAATGTCACCCCGGTGTGCTGCAACGCCAGAGTTACTGCGGAGCTGGTCTTGTGAGGATGGAGGGGCTATGTGATAAGTAACGTGAGAAATGTGAAGAGTGGTGGTTTAAAATTGCCTTGTATGTATCAAAAATTATTTAATAACTGATCATCAAGGACAAAGTAAAAAATGTGCTGGTAAACAAAGCCAACTAATTGGATGGTCTTGTACCAATAGCATTACGTGAAAGTGTGGTTGGTCAACATGTTTCTGCCCAAGCGGTATAGTTAACCTGGCATTCGTCAGGACCTAGAGTGTAAACCCCGGCGGTATGAGCACGCTAAGGCCCACCCAACCGTAGGCCTTGAAAGTGAAAAATCGTGTCTGTGAAGTAAAAAAGAGGAGGGCTCCACCAACCAGAAGGCGGGAAGCACTCAGCCTCACGTCTCCAGAAATATAGAGACAAAAATTAAAACTTCACAGGGGGTGATATTACACCCCATAGACCTCGGGAGGGGGGGACAGCGCTTTTTGGCACATCGCCCACTACGCCAGTCTCCCGTAACTCGGGCGAGACCCGGTTCCGAGGGCTGATCAGGTGTATCAACGGGAGACTGGCGTAGTGGGCGATGTGCCAAAAAGCGCTGTCCCCCCCCTCCCGAGGTCTATGGGGTGTAATATCACCCCCTGTGAAGTTTTAATTTTTGTCTCTATATTTCTGGAGACGTGAGGCTGAGTGCTTCCCGCCTTCTGGTTGGTGGAGCCCTCCTCTTTTTTACTTCACAGACACGATTTTTCACTTTCAAGGCCTACGGTTGGGTGGGCCTTAGCGTGCTCATACCGCCGGGGTTTACACTCTAGGTCCTGACGAATGCCAGGTTAACTATACCGCTTGGGCAGAAACATGTTGACCAACCACACTTTCACGTAATGTTATTGGTACAAGACCATCCAATTAGTTGGCTTTGTTTACCAGCACATTTTTTACTTTGTCCTTGATGATCAGTTATTAAATAATTTTTGATACATACAAGGCAATTTTAAACCACCACTCTTCACATTTCTCACGTTACTTATCACATAGCCCCTCCATCCTCACAAGACCAGCTCCGCAGTGTCTCTGGCGTTGAAGCACACCGGGGTGACATTCGGTCACACCCGGTGGGGCCCGATGATGAAGCAAGTCACCGACCAGGTCGGTGAGTGAGGGCTTTAATAACAAACCAATTGGGCTTGTATTTGACTCCTCGTGCTCTGTGCAGACCCCCACCCCACCTGCACTAGAACACTCTTTTGTTGCTATTTTCTGTTAATCCATTGGGGACTAAGAGTGTTCGCGCCTCTCCCTACCTCTCTTTTTGTTGATAGAGTTCCAATAGACGTGGCATCAGGGGAATCTCTTCAATCTGGTCCAGCTATCAGAAGCAACTGCACAAGACCTGCTGTGCTGGCTGACAAAACAAGATTGGGTCAGTAGCAAACCCTTTTCCTTTCCCACGCAAAGGTCAAAGTGGTGACAAAAGCATCACTTCTGGGTTGCGCTGCCATGTGGGACAGGTGGAGATCAGGGGACTCTGGTCTCCGGTGGAGTCTCAACTCCACGTCAACTTCTTGGAGCTGAGAGCAATACGCTTGGCATTGAAATTTTTCCTTCCATCGATCAAGGTAAGCTGATTCAGGAGTTAACGTACAACACCACTGCCATGTGGCACTGCAACAGACAGGGCAGAGTGGGATCCTGGACACTGTGACAGGAAGCTCTGGGCCCCTGGATGTGGCTGGTACACCAGGATATCTTCCTGGTCGTGCACCACCTTAACGTCAGAGTGAACAAACAGAGCCGGCGATGCCTTGCGGATCACTAATTGCTTCTCCCTTCCGGAGGTGGTGCAATGTCTCTTCCACAACTGGGGAGATCCTTGGTTAGATGTTTTCACTACCGCCGATGAACACACAATGTCAGCACTTCTGAGCACCGGAGTTTCCAAAGTGGCTTTCGCTCAGAGACTCACTTCGTCTTGAGTGAAACTCAGGCCTCCTTTCCAGCGATATCACTTCTGTCCGAGTTCTCGGTAAGATAAGGACCAACCAGCCCAGGTCATCCTTGTGGCTTTGGATTGGGCACGGAGGGCATAGTATCCCGAACTCCAGTGCATGAACATCAGTCCTCCAATCAGGCTGCCCCTTTGGGAGGACTCCTGTTGCAGTAACAGAGCAGGGTTCTAAACCTGAACCTGTACACTCTCCATCCACATGCTTGGAGATTGAGTGGAGAAGTTGAGAGTGTTTGGCCTTCCTCCCATAGCGTTAGATGTCATCTTGGCAGCCAGGAGTCCCTCAAACACAACCGTGTACGACTGCAGATGTGGTAAATTTGTGGCTTTGTGTGTTGCAAAACAAGTTGACACTGTCTGCACCCATGTCTGAAGTTTTGATGTTTGTTCTTTTGCTAGCCCAGCAATAGCTTGCTGTGGACACAGTTTAGGGGTATCTTTTAACCATATTGGCTTTTTTGCAGTTTCCGTATCAACCTTATCTTTTTTGTACAACACGTTTCCACCCACACCTTTCATTATGCTCCAATAGTACCTTAAGTCAGTTCATACGTTTATTATGCACTCACCTTTTGAGCCCATGCACAGCTGCTCTCTTCAACTGCTCACCACCAAAACAGTCTTCCTCGTTGTGATTACATCTGCCAGGAGGGTTAGTGAGTTGCAGGCGTTCTCAGTCAACCCTATTATACTATCTTTTATCCGAACAAACTGGTGTTTAGAACCCATCCCTCCTTCCTACCCAAGGTTGTGACACCGTTTCATGTCGTACAGAACATCATGCTGCTGACTTTCTTTGCCCCATCTCACCCTTCCAAAGAAAAGAAGAGACTCTTCTGCCTGGATCAAAAAAGGGCGGTATTGTTTTACATTGATTGTGCTAAAGACTTCCTGGTGTTCGATCAACTATTTGCGGGTTTTGTTGGAGCAAAGATAGGCAAAGCAGTACACAAGAGAAGTATCTCCAGATGGATTGTACACTGCATTACAATCTGCTATGCACTAACCAAAAACCAACCCCATGAAGGTTTGTGGGCTACTTCCACCAGAGCCAAGGGCGCAACCACCATGTTAGCTTGCCAAGACTTAGTCTTGAACATCTGGCAGGCATCTATGTGGGTACTGCTATACACGTCACATGTTTGTCAAACACTGCTGCCTAGACAGTCCGGTCCGGCAGTATTGGCATTTTGCCTGTTGGGTCTTCAGGACTTTTTTATTTTAAACTGTTCACAAACCCTCCTCCTGGGAGAGTTTGCTTTGGTATCTATTCTAAGGTAAGGAGTCTGGGGCTAGAAGTATCAAAAGAGCAAGTTACTTACCTTCGGTAACGTTGTATCAGGTAGAAACTTTGTCTAGCTGCACATTTCTTATCTAGCCTCCCCATTCTGCGAACTATACCTTCTTCTTCAAGAGGTCTTTCAGGACCTCACTCTGGCACACTGGATTAATACCTCATCATGGCTCTGTTCTTCTGCCGTGGAAAAACAGTCATTAAACTAAGGTCAGTGCGCTGGGGTGGCACCTATGAAATGAAATGAAAATGGATTTCATAAAGCTGCCCTGGGGCGTACAAGCGCTAAGAAAGAGGTGCCAACTGAAGAGGCCCAAAGGCCAGGGGAAAAAGCTCTATTTGTTAAACAAAAACATTTTCAGTTGTTTACGAAAAGAAGACAAATTGGGATTAGATCTCAAGTGGAGGGGAAGAGTATTCCACAACTTGGCTACATTAAAGGAGAATGAGCGGCCTCCTGCTCTTGATTTCCTGATCTTAGGGACTGTGGCTAGAAAGGCATGTGATGAGCGCAGCTATTTGCTTGGGTGGTATGGGGTGATTAAGGAGTGATTAATCACTGGTCCTGTTTCCCAGAAGGCCTGGTGGGCGATGCACAAAGATTTGGAATTGATTCTCTCCCTGACAGGGAGCCAGTGCAAGCTTCTCAGCCCGGGTTTGGCTGAGAGCCTGTAGGGGAGCTGAAGAAGTGTGCGCGAGGCAAGTTTTGAATTAGCTGGAGTTTCCGCAAGGTATATTCCGGAACTCCTAAGTACAGAGCTTTGCCTAAATCGAGGCAAGATTGAATCAGGCCTTGAATCACAATTTGTTTGGCTTCAAAGGGTAGCAGGGGGAGGATCTTCTTGAGGGGTCTAAGAAGACCAAAGCAGGTGGCAGATAGCCTGGTTGCCTGGTTATCAAACGTCATGGACCTGTCTAGCCAGATTCCAAGACTCTTTATGGTGTCCTTAGGGGCTGGTGGCGGGCCTAGACAGGAGGGCCATATAGAGCTAATTGTAGATGGAACAGAGCGGCCCAGAAGCATAAGCTCTGTTTTGTCTCCGTTGACTTGAGACATGATGTGGTCATCCAGTTTTTCACTTCCTCTAGACAGCCTGCCAGGTCAGCCTTTACAAGTGATCTGTCTCCTTGCGCAAGGGAGACCACCAGCTGAGTTTCGTCCACATCGGTGATGATCTTGACACCATATGGACGGACGATCTCAGCCATCGGCCTCATGTAAACGTTAAACAACGTCGGGCTCAGGGATGAGCCCTGTGGAACCCCGCATCCCAGGGGTTTACTAGAGAAGGTGGTGTCCTCTTCAAAAACTTGAAAAGTTGGGGCGTGGCTACCGGCTGGAGAAGATGGCCTTATAGTCTCGGAGCTCCAGAGTCGTAACAGCCCTTAACCTACTATCCGCACATTAATCCGCATTACAGGAGTCCGCTGAGGGGATCACCCTGCATTGGAATACGAGCGGCATCCAACGGAGCGGTTCTGGTTCCCCGCGGATGCTCACAGCCATTGGAACCGTCGTCGAGCTGCCAGCGGCCCTGTAGGGCCTGCAAAGCCGGGGACCCTATTGATCCTGCAGTCTGAGACAAGGGCGTGGTACGCGGAGGCGCGCATATTATCAACGCCAGGACCTGAGCCGCGTCTACACCGGCTCCGATCGTCATCCCCCTGGTGACTACGACACATCCTTGCCCCTGTGCCGAGATGGCGGGCAGCTAGACAAGTATGCTTACGACAAGGGACCCAGTACTACGCCACCTCGGACTAAGTCACAGGAGGCCGATGGAGGGAAGAAAATCACGCTAGATGAGAATACTGACAAACGTTCAGGCGACGGTTGGCACGATCTCAAGGGAAGTTTCGTTACTGCGTGCAGACCTCCACAAAATGGCGGACAGGGTGAAGGAGGTAGAGATAGTGCCCAAATCTCTGGTCCAGGACACTTCGGACCTGCAAATGTCAGTGGCCCGTCTCGAAAAGGACAGCAAGATGCTTATGGAGAAGCTGGACGACCAGGAGGGGCGCGCAAGACGCAATAACGTTCGGATTATAGGTATTCCGGAATCGGAGGGGTCCCAAGCTATGGATCTCTACGTTGAAGACCTGATCAAAACCAGGCTACAGCCGAAGGGCCTCTCCCATTTCTTCTCCGTGGAGCGCGCCCACCTCGTCCCAGGGGGAAGGCGTAAGCCAGGGGCCCCTCCGAGACCTGTACTGGCTCGCCTCTTTAACTTCAGGGACCGAGATGCCATTCTCCAGACGGCAAGAATCTCCCCCCCCATCCGGGTTCAGAACTCGACCATCGCCTTCTTCACGGATTACACAGCGGCTGTCTCCAGGAGGCGACGGAGCTTCTTCGAGGTAAAGAAACGACTCCGGGCATAGGAGGTGCCCTATTCAATGCTTTTCCCCGCAAAGCTGAGAGTGATGGATAATGGACAGACCTGTTTTTTTGATACGCCAGAGGCAGCGCAGGACTGGTTAGAGGGATGGCGTCCCGCTAACAGAAAAGATCGACGACCTAAACCGCACCGCCGCCGAGAAGGAGAAGACTCACCAGATAATCCAGGCCCTGATAGCCAAGATGCCCCACAAGACTTTACTCCGGAGGAGGAGTGAACATGACAATACTATAATGACTCCTTTGCATTGAGTGTAGCAGCATCCATTTTGTCTCCTCAGCGGATTTGTTGTTCTGGACTGGGGGAGCCTGAAGGACTCCGAACTGGCTGTCGACTCATAGGACTCTTTCCACTGATCGCAAGTATTGCAACTATGGGTGGGAAAGAGCTCTCTGCTGTGTTGGGGTGCCGGGCAGTTTTGAGTTCGCTGAGCAGGGAGGCAGGAAGGGGGGACGATTTTTTGAGTGAGAAGGGTATGGTTGCAACTGATTCTGTTGTTCCTATTGTTTTTCTAAAGGTTGTACTTTGGTTTGCTGGTATCTTTCACTACAGGACAGCTTTATATTACATTATGTTAGCTTTGCGGGATATTTGCAATATGGAATGTCTTACTCGCTTCCCAGCCAATACTGACTGAGACCAAAGCACAGGAGTTACAGGCTCCTCTTCCGGCCCTTACTTTGCTTACCTGGAATGTGCGTGGCTTGGGGGACAAGGTAATGAGGGGTCTTGTGCTGCAGTATCTGAAACGCTGTGGCCCGGCGGTTGTATTCCTACAACTTGGTGGGGTCTGCAACCCGAGCGATGGACAGATGGGGCTACAAGATGGTGGCCCATGCTGAGTTCTCCTCAGGTTCAAGAGGGACTGGGATACTTATTAAAAAATGTTTTCCCCTTTTGGTGCACCAGACACGGGTTGATGACCAGGGCCGATTTGCAGCGTTAACCTGTCAATGGGTAGAAAGGATTTTTAACCTGGTGTCTGTGTATGTACCCCCTGCACTCCATGCGCAAGCTCATACAGCTCTTACGACATTTCTCCTTGCGCTACCGGCTGCGACACTCCTGATAGGGGGCGACTTTAATGACATCATTGATGGAACCCTAGATAGATCCTCTCCTAGGACGGAACCGCGGGGTGGGCGACGACTTCTTGGTTTAGTGGAGGCCCAGGGCCTCACAGATGGATGGAGATTCAGGCACCCACTAGAGACAAACTTCACTTTCTACTCCCCAGTACACGCCTGTCATACGCGCATTGAATATTTCCTGTTGTCTGCAGACGCACTAAAGGTACTGGAGGAGGTCACAGTATGACCGAGAGGTATCTCAGACCATTCTCCAATCCTTTTAACATACTCTCTTCGCCAGGTGGGTAGAAGACGAATGTTCCCGCTGCACGCCGGGTTCCTTCAGGTAGCCCCTGTCATGGCGGCCCTCATACGCACAAGCAGTACTTCCTGGAAAATCAAGGTTCAGTGGACTCCCTCAGTACGCTCTGGGAAGCCTAAAAGACGGTCCTGCACGGGCAGACGATGGCCTCGATTACATGGCATAAGAGAGAACAGAGGGCGACTTTGGATACCCTCGAGATGAAATTATCTATGGCTGTTGCGTACCAGGAGACCCACCCGTCTCCAGGAGCTACACGTACGGTTCGCCTTAAGCAGGCCGAGGTCTTAGCCTCACAGAGAGAGATGGTTCATGCCACGATCCAATCCACCCGACATAGGGTATACGAACTGGGAGATAAGGCCGGGAAGATGCTGGCCTGGCTGGACAAGAAGGATAGGGCGTCCAGAGTCATTGGCCAGTTGATGTCCCCCGCCGGCTCAATGGTCTCCGACCCTGCTGGTATAGTTAATATGCTAGCGGATCACTACGAAAGAATATATGCCCCCCAGGCGTCTTTGACAGTCTCGGAGGCCTACGAGTATATTAAAGATCTTACGATACCAAGGCTCTCATCAGAAGCGGCGCTTCTTTTAGAGGAGGATATTACGATTGAAGAGGTGCAGGCTGCTACCTACGCACTTGCATCTGGCAAGGCGCTAGGTCCGAATGGGCTTCCAGTTGAACTCCATAAGAGGACGATGCAAACGATGGCCCCCTTCTTTCTCCGTATGTTATCGGATAGCCTTGAGCGCAGGGAGCTACCGAGGGATCAGCGGCTAGCAACGATAGTTGCAATCCATAAGCCGGGTAAACTGGTTGCGGACTGTGCTTCCTATCGTCCGATATCCCTCATTAATGCTGAGCCCAAAATACTAGCTAAACTACTTGGCTTAAGGTTGACTCCCCACCTTGCATCCCTGATTAATCCCGGACCAATCTGGTTTCATGCCTCATCGAAGCACGGCTCTTAATCTCCGTCGGCTTCATGCAGTCATGGCACGCTCGGCACTTATAGAAGAACCGGCAGTCATCCTCTCACTGGACGCAACCATGGCGTTCGACACAGTCGAATGGCAATACCTGTTTGAAGTGCTCCAACATATGGGCTTTGGCCTTAAGTTCTGTGCCTGGATACGCTTATTATATACCAAACCATTGGCACATGTTGCTGCCAATGGTCACATCTCGTGAGACTTCCCTCTGGGCCGTGGCACGAGGCAGGGATGCCCCCTATCCCCACTGCTTTTTGCATTGCTTTTGGAGACTCTCGCGATATGGGTCAGGTGGGAGCCTTCCATTAAAGGACTCCATTGGGCTGCCGGGTGGGAGGACCGCATAAGCCTCTATGCGGATGATATACTTTTATACCTCACCTCCCCCAAGAAATCCATTCTCAAGCTATTGAACGTCTGTGAAAAATTTGGTAGGGTGTCCAGTTATAAGATCAACTGGACTAAGTCCGTCCTCCATATTCTGTCTGGCTCACCTCCCATGCTTCCTCAGAGCTGTCCCCTACGTGTCGCGACGGCGCCATTCAAATATCTACGTATCTTTATTACCTCAGATCCCGACGAATTTTATGATTTGAACCTTCGACCATTACTTGACAGGTTTAGGCGCGACGTTAAGGTGTGGCAGTCTCTTCCCCTCAAACTCCTGGGAAAGGCGGCACTGTACAAGATGATGGCGCCGCCGCGCTTTTTGTACTTGCTTGAAAACTCCCCGTTTCTGGTCCCACCGGCTTACTTCAGGGCAATCGCTGCGGCGGTGTCTCACCTGCTTTGGGGGCGCGGCCGCCCCAAATCGCCCAGGATAAACTGACCAGAGGTTGGTATGATGGGGGATAGCGCTCCCGAACATCGAACTCTACTACTGGGCGGCTCACCTTCAACAGATCAATTTCTGGTTACATGCCCCACAGACTGAGCCGGCGTACTTTGCTGATATGCACTCTCTTGAAGGTAGGGGTCTACTCCGTAATCTTTACTCCCGCCGCCCTCCGTTGGACCTAGTGGGTCCGACCCACCACACAGTACAGTTATGGTACAAGGCCAATAGACTGCAAAAAACACAGTTGATGGACAGAATGCAGAACAATGTCTTACATTCACCCCAGTACAAAGATCTGGGCCTAAATCCATCGTTTATTTGCACTCCACACCACCCTAGGTCATACAATGGCTATATGCAGATCAGCCTTGACCCTGTGCCTCACGGGAACAGTCCAGCCCGAACTACCAAGCCATGTCTTTCCTAGACCGGAATCAAGCATCCAAGGACCGGTTTCTGGCTATCAGCCTTCTTCAGCCTGGATAGCTTGACTTGAGAGTTGTGGAGAGCCTGGGACTCACGTCTGAGCATACCCAGCCCACTCGGGGAGACAATTGCAAAAAACACAGTTGATGGACAGAATGCAGAACAATGTCTTACATTCACCCCAGTACAAAGATCTGGGCCTAAATCCATCGTTTTTTTTGCTTGCACTCCACACCACCTTAGGTCAGACAATGGCTACATGCAAATCAGCCTTTACCCTGTGCCTCATGGGAACAGTCCAGCCCGAACTACCAAGCCATGTCTTTCCTAGACCGGAATCAAGCATCCAAGGACCAGTTTCTGGCTATCAGCCTTCTTCAGCCTGGATAGCTTGACTCCAGTGATGTGGAGAGCCTGGGACTCACGTCTGAGCACACTCAGCCCACTCGGGGTGAAAATTGCAAAAAACACAGTTGATGGACAGAATGCAGAACAATGTCTTAGATTCACCCCAGAGCAAATATCTGGGCCTAAATCCATCGTTTTTGCACTCCACACCACCCTAGGTCAGACAATGGCTATATGCAAATCAGCCTTGACCCTGTGCCTCATGGGAACAGTCCAGCCCGAACTACCAAGCCATGTCTTTCCTAGACCGAAATCAAGCATTCAAGGACCGGTTTCTGGCTATCAGCCTTCTTCAGCCTGGATAGCTTGACTCCAGTGATGTAGAGAGCCTGGGACTCAAGTATGAGCAAACCCAGCCCACTCGAGGTGAAAATTGTAAAAAACACAGTTGATGGACAGAATGCAGAACAATGTCTTACATTCACCCCAGTACAAAGATCTGGGCCTAAATCCATCGTTTTTTTGCACTCCACACCACCCTAGGTCAGGCAATGGCTATATGCAAATCAGCCTTGACCCTGTGCCTCATGGGAACAGTCCAGCCCGAACTACCAAGGCCAATAGACGCCGTAAGTGCAAGGACGTTATCACACAAATGACACCACTGTGGGACTCCTGGCAACTAGGCTTCCTTCGAAACAGTAAGGGGTTCCAGGCTTGGGACTCCATTGGTATATCGGTGATAGGGGACTTATGGAGGAAGGGTGACGTAGTCGACTTCGGTCACCTGCAAACGCAATATGACATGTCCCAGACGGAGAGATTTAGGTATCTGCAGATCACACATGCGCTGCACTCGGTTATACAGCGGGGTACTGTCCTACAGGAGTCGTCCCCGCTGCAATAAGATCCTATGGTTTACCGTGTCAAATGTGGCGCTTAGATCAAGGAGGATGAATGCCACCGATCCCCCTCGATCTAAGATCTCTCTGGTTTCTTCCATCACCGCAAGCAGGGCAGTTTCCTTCCCATGCTTAGGGCGAAAAACCGTCTGAGTGGCGTCAAGCAGATGGTTGCTCTCGAGGAATAGCGTCAGAAGGCCATTAATATATTTTTCAAGGATTTTGCCAATTCAGGGAAGCAGGGAAATGGGACGATAGCTATTAAGATTATTGGCGTCCAAGTTGGATTTTTTCAGAAGTGCCCGTACCATGGCCTGTTTCCACATGGGCGGGACAACGCCTGAGGAGATGGATGCATTGAGTACATCCAACATGGTAGGAAGAATAGTGTGAGTGACGGCAACCAATATGCGGGGAGGAGCAGGATCACAGGGGGAGCCTGATTTTACTTGTAGCATTAAAGGAACAAGTAATTCTGGATTTAACAGGGAAAACTGATCCAAGATGGGTGACGAATGACAGGTGGTTTCCGGGGAGAACGGAGATGGTGATTCAATATGGATATTCGGGTCCACATCAAGGAATGATGAGTATATTAAGTGAATTTTTTGAAAGAAAAACTCCCCCAGATCATTACAGCAAGATTGTGAGTCGTAATTGACTGAAGAAGTTTGAGGAAGCTTGGTAAGGTATCACTCACGTCATTTCCAGAGTAGACAAGTTGACGTGGAGCTGAACTACCCCACCTTCCGGCGCCCAAGGGTACTGCTCAGAAAAATGTCTGGATCCATTCTGATACCGGAGGAATACTCTAAGATAAACAATCTGTGGTTAGATAAAATTGCTACCTAATATGGCGTTATCGAAGACAAATAACTTGTTCATCCATAACACTTGGACATGCCAAAAGAAGCCAGTGGATCTCATCCAAAGCATGATGACGGAGTACCACACTTGTGCTACCTGCCTGACGGAAGCAATTGGTAGTATCCAGGCAAGACCTAATGACATATTTGGCCGCATCCTGCCTTCTAGTCTTCAGGCACTACTGGCAAGATTTTCTCGACCATATCCCAGACTGCGTGAGTATATTGACTAACTAGGAAACTGGCATTGACGGACCTCATTGCAAGGCTCCCTGATGCGAACATGCGTTTCCTGAATGCTTCAATTTTCTATGACTTTCTTTCGGTTCACCGTACTGGTGGAAGCTTGAACAACCAAACTTTCTGGAGTCAGCTGTTGGGTCAGAAAATTGGGGTTATCTGGTACCAGTCTTTGGCGGATGGCTGCCTGTTCACTGGAGGGCAAGAACAAGACTTCTCCGATGTGCCCATCTGTGTGTCAGTAAGGGCTTCATTGATTGAAAGCAAAACTTCAGAGGAAACCTGCCCTGACTGTAACAAATATTTGAATAATTAGTCCTCCACAGAAGGGAATGCTAGGTCCAAAATCTCTGCTTGTCTAATCACCACAGCGAAGGAAGCACATTCCTCCAAACAAGCGAGTATCAGGGTAAGTATTCAGCCTACTTACCTCTTGCAAGTCCACGTAAAGATTGTCGACATCATAAGGAGAAGCCAAGTCATCCTCATCATCTCCATTGTCATTTCCGAAGGCTGTCTGACTCTGATTAGAATCGGAGCCAAAAAGTTGGTGGAGCTCCTGAAGATGGCTGCGTGGCAGAGCTAGCTCTCTATCTGAATCTGACTGAATGGGGATCGGTGTGTCAAAGTAGATCCGGCATGCAACCTCAGCCCTGACGAGTTTGGCTAGGAGTCAGACGCCAGTATCAGTTAGGGAGGGCGTCCTCATTTGTCGGGCTGGTGTCGAAGTCAAAGGAATGGGTGCAGATTTTGCATCACAGTCTGCAGAAAAGCTGGTGCAGAACCTGAAGCTGGTTCAAGAGGCAAAGACGGTGACGAGGATAGATCTGTCTGTAGTAACCCGACTGGAGGCTTCTGCGAATCCTTGGGACCCGAAGTCACAACAGATCAAGCCAGAAGAATGGGAAAGATGCACAATGTGGCCTCTCTGAATGCCTTTATTTATTGTGGCGTTGCTGATGATCTGGAGAACTCAGGCTATATTAGGACCAACTGTGGTATCAGCTTCTGTGTGGATTTGGAGCGGGACTGAGTGGTACATTGACACCACTGCATCCTCTTTAGAGTTAGAGTGGCAGGATATCGATGAGTTCCACTTGACTTTCTATTGTTTTGTCTTCGATTTGGAGATACCCGAAGTCTTCGGCCACAACAAGGATCTGTCTTGGTAACAACCACGGAACAGGAACGGGTCCGTGCTCACGACTACAAATGGGAGCGGACTTGTGCAGTTTCTACCGGTGTTTAGCGACGTACAGCTTTGCTTCACGTTCCCTGATGGCATTCAGATTCATTGTTCACATGACTGAGTTGCGTCCAGAGCCCAAACACCAAAGGGATATCTTGTTCAGATCTGTCACAGACATTTAGTTGCAACATTTAGTTGCAACAGTTTATGTCCTGTGGATTTTAGAAGGGACACAGTTCTCTTGCTCACTGATTGAGAGTGTTTTGAAGAAAAAATCGGGTCAAATGGTTGAGAAAAAGGGAGGGGGTCACTCCGGATCCACATTCCAAAGTCCTGAAAGAGCGGAACTGACATCAGTGCACAGGGGTCCAGCTCTGTTTGTCACTTCCGGATGGAACAAAATCAGCGTGGAGCCACATGGTCCCATCTACTGGTTTGCTGGAGCACTGCTGTTTAAAAGTTTCCTTATCTAGTCTGGCACCTGGTGATATTCTAAAGTGAGAATTCTGCGGTTGCAAGTTTCCATCAGAAATGACATACCAATGACTTTAACAGTGCCCAATCTGGTATAGAATACTTATCAATGGTACTTCTCCCTGTTCCTTTCCAGGCAGTATCCCACCCTTGCTGGATGTCTTGTTGAATGATCTCTTCTGGTAGGGTAAATTAGAGATATCCTCCATTGAAAGAAATAATTCTCAGGCCTTGAAAAACTTACTCACCAACTCACTGTGGCGAGTCAGTTTTCAAATGGCCAAACTATTTTTAGGACTACTAGCCGTTTCTGGCGAGAGAGCTCAACCTGGCAAAGAATATATGTTTGGTTCATTCAGAAAGTGAAGGAGTAGTAAAGTTGACTTTAAATCTTGTTTTTTATATTGCCACAGAGGTCAAATGTCAGCTTATGTCTTCTGACAAATTGCTGACCATTTTATTCTGGAGGTTGGTTTTTACTTTTCTTTCTCTGATTGCAAAGTTAGTGGATTCTGTAAAGTGAACTATCTGACAATCCTACTGGGGTACAGGGAGTGTGAAATGAAAGTCTGTAGGATGTCTGTTTTTTTCTAAAATACAACATTTAAATTGCTTGTAAATGTACCGTACAAATATTTCAAAATATTTCCGCAGCTAGGAAGGCACCTTTTTTTCTAATCCTGAAGTGTGGCGAAAACAAAGATTTTAATAAGATCAGAACACAAATACAAATTATCTTCTGTATGCTCTATAGTGTTATCAGTAAAACTGCATTCAAGTGGGAAATTTAGTGGTCATGAAAAATGTGCTGTCTGTAAATGACATTACGCGACCACATCATGCTTTTAGAATGTATTTATTAAAAGTGAGGGTTTTTACCCATGATCTGAGAAACAGTCCTGCCCCGCCCTGATGACAATGCTAATAGTGAACTAGGGGCCAGATGTACTTACAATGGGAATAGCGATTACAAAATTGCGATGTTCTCAAAATTACAACTCGGAAAACGTAATTCCTAATGTATGATACTTTTTTTTTTAATTACTAATTCCTAGTAGGTTGCATGTCAACCTCCCTCACGAATATTAATGAGGTAAGTCAGGGTTTACAAACCATTTGGAATCACAGCCATCACATGCATGGTGGCCTACTGGGGCCTACTGGGGTCACTTTTTTCTTTAAATACCTTTTTTATTTTGAGATTTTCAGTGTAACCTCAATGAAAAACAAACAGATCTAATAGTTGTATGGCTGACACATACATAGATTGTAATGAATCATACAGCTGTAAATTCCCATTTATAAGGCGGTACAAAGGAGTCAAAATATTGCAGTGTGGACAGGCATAGTCCATTAACCGCACCTTAAATGCCACATTCTTATTTACTGACCAATTGACCGTGGGGCACATCACGGTTCGCATTCACCCAAGGGTTTTGCGGGCTGTTCCAAGCATTAGCTACAATATTAAGCCCATAGCTGATCCACCGGCCCCTTATCTTACAGAATTCTCGGGGGCAACCTCTGCTTACATATGTGACCTTCTCCACTGCCATGTAAAGGTCCATACCTCTCCTCCACTCTTGAATTGTTGGAATGGCACTTCTGCCACCCTCCACCTACGTGCTGTATCTCGTTCTGCAACTACTAGGCCCAGAGCAGTGAAGAGAAGGTGAGATCGTGGAATATCTACATTGTTTGGGATACCTCATATGCCATATGTGGGTTCAGCTGGAAGAACCACCTCCAGGACCTTACCGAGTTCCCCCAGGATCGCAGACCAATACCTGCCAATGAGGGGTATCTCCATAGGGTGTGCATGTAATTCCCTCTAGCATTACTGCACCACAGGCATGTTGGCGTTCCAGCTCTGCCCATTGTGTGGGGGTTGTCCCTATCGTAGTACGCCCTGTGTGGGATTTTGTTCTGGATTAGGTGCAACCGGAACTTGATAGCAACTTTTCTGGGGTGCATAAGTGCTGCCTCCCAGTTAATGTCTTTTAGTTCAGCTCACACGCATCCCATATCCAGTGGGCCCTGAGGCTTAATTTAAGCAGACATTTTAAAAGCACCATGGTATAAAGGATTTTAGGACAAAGTTAATGGCTTGGCCTAGAACCGTCCTTTACAGTGCTGCTGCATGTCTCTCTTCATCCTAAAATCCTCCATACCATGATAGTTTTGAAATGTCTGCTTAAAATATAGCCAAAACATGGAGCCTATAATAACGTTCCGTCTTGAGCAAAGTGTGCTGTCTTACAAAGACAGGTGAGTATAGCTCCCCATGTAACCAGTCCCAGAAAGCCCTAAAGTATAAGGCCTCCATACCTCTTGTCCTTATGAAGGCCATAGACTTGGAAGGGCTGTTCCAGGCCGAAACACGTCGACCCAACCACTAGTTATCGTGGATCAGTGACTCATCCACTTAACAGTGTTTGGTTTAAGTCTTATCCCTCTCCTATTTTCTTCCCCCAATAAAGATTAACCTACAGGATAGGAGGTCATTTTTATTTCACTTACCACTGTCGCCATCTAGACAGTCTCCCTCCTGATGGAGGTCTTGATGTCACTTGGAGAATGCGACACTCAAGTGGCATACTCAATGTTGACACTATACAGCCAACCACACTTAGTTGGGGTTATATACACCTCAGGCTGTTAACGTGTGATGGAGGGTCCTCGAGACAATGTTTCGGAGACTCTGGTATTAAGAACTACTAGATGTTGAAAAGCACAGTATTCTGAAGTAGAAAAGGTCGAATGGCATCTCATGGATGAACACCTGTGCGCAGCCGTGAGTCACTTTGGGCTTGTACTGATTTGAACTCTAGACCTGTGTCTCCAGGGTCAGTGGTGCTGACCTTTCCTGTCCCTCTGGGTAACTCAGTAGAGGGTGGGTTTGCAGGAGACCCTGAAGGGCAGTGTTTCCCTGGAACTTCAGTTTACTGGTCCTTTGGGTGAGAGCCCTAAAGGTGGACCCAGGACTCCTGCTGAACACTCAGGAATCCTGTAAGTGACCAGGAGGACTTGGGTCTCTGGGAGTGCAGGCGGACTAAGTAACCTTGTGGTGCTGCTGAGGAAGACCGTGAGCCAATGAAATGCATCAAGAGTCCAGACAGAGGAGTAGGTCCTGGATGCTGCTAAGAACCATAATCAGCCAGGTGCTAGGAATTAAGGGGCAGGAAGGTATAAAAGAGATAATAGTTGAAAAAAATGAGTTTCTGAATTTCACAAAAGTTTGGAGGTCAGGCAGCATAAAAGGAACACTCATGGTGGCCAGACTGCACCTCCGGGAGCGCAAACCAAATCACTTCCCAATCAGCCCATTGAGGATGAAGAAAACAGCATTTATCTGGCCCCCTCGTTTGGGACCAACATAGTAGGCCCCAGTGCCGCTAGGTGAAGGAAGCCACTATCGCACTAAGCAGCTTATCAGTCAACTGTCTGCCCACACCCCTGCAGAGGATCAGGACAATGGAGAATTGTTCAAAATGAAGTGAGCTTAGAGAGCTCCCCACCAGCAAGTGTTCACACGCACCAGAGGAATGCGAGCAATGTGGCAGTAATTTGGAGCATCACTGTGCTCCAGTTTAAAGAGCCGATGGGAGGGCACTAGCTCATTGAGCATTGAATTTGGACCAGGGACTGAGGAGAAGGGCCTGTGAGGCATGCAGATCTCTTTGGGCTGGTACACTTGCATTACACTCTCCTGCACAACAGCAAGAGAGCCGAAACCTCCTGTTGCCCCACCTGCGCTGCCAGAAGCCCGAAAGGCCTGTGGATGTAGCTGGCTCCTGTATATTTAAAGAGCCTTCCTAGAGGCTAGCTATGAGAAGTCAACAGTGACTTTTGCTACAGCTGCAGTTTCGCTGGTGATTGATACAGCAAAATAATATGGATCTGCAGAGTCATGTAGTAGAAGGATTACCAGATATGGATACATTGCATACATTTGTACATTACTAGTGGAGATGAAGAATTTACCAGGCTCTTTGGCTTCCCCAGTCAGACACATTGGGAGAACCAGTAATAAACATAAGAATTGGAACTGCCTTTTTGCTGACTGGTGAGGAACTTGCACCTTGGTAAATACAGTGCTTACAACTGTTGGTATTACCCATGCTTGTCCCTCTTCACTGTTGGAGAAAGGGCCAATGCTCCCTCAAATACTAAACAGCCGTAAGAAATAAATTACCACTCATTGATTCTGACTTTAATGCGCAGTCCTGTTCCCAAGTGTGTACTTTAAAGATGATTTGTGACTAATAATTTAGAAAATTCGGACCTAGAAAAGGGTTTGCTGCATAAGGAAATACAATGTGCTGTGGAGGGTCACTCGGTGAAGCTTTCAAGGCTTAATCCAAACTTTGGATGAAAAGGTTTGCTATGTGACTATGGTTAATGCAAGCTCCAATTTTTGCCATTATTGCTGCACAGACGTTGATGCTTCAGAAGACCACACTGATTATGATGTGCTTTGGAGCCATTGGAACTGTGGAACATGTATACAACTGTTTTGCTCATATTTTCCAAGGAAAGCAAACTTTTACTTTGTCCGTTTTTAGGATGAGAACTGAAAATTAGGTGTGAGAACTGATGGTGTGATCTCTCAAGTGTGGGTATTAATTGAGTTTGGCAAATGTTCAAGAGTATTGGCTCATAGTTACAATATTTTTTTCTTCTAGTAATGGGCCAGGGGCTATTATTGAAACATACAAGATGAACTCCGAAAAATGAAATCGGTATTTCATTCTAAGCAACATTTTCAAACGAAATATCGTGACTTTTAAAGAATTCTCAAGCGTTTGCATAGCTTGAATCACTGGAATAAATGTACCTGTAGCTGTCGAGTAAATAACCTATAAAGAAACAAAATGTACACTTAGAAATATATGCACTGTAATTAATTCCTTTAATAAACTCCCTACTGTGGATTGGCCATTAATATATATGTACAGTCCGCCTTTTAACAAGTCCCAAAAGGATTTCAGAGGCCCTGTAGGTGCAAATGACTGTCCGTGTTCAGATTTCCTGCAGCATTTAAATGTAACTTTGGGAAGTATATCACTATTTCGTTGCACATTCTGTTATGGTAATTCAGAAAAGAGCCCCTCTTAGTTAGTCAGTGATCCCATTTCCTCTGGCAACAGTTGTGCACATTGCTACTTAGTAACCATAAGTGAGCATTAGATCATGATTCCTTGTTATCACGTGTCTACCTTTCAGGAGTAAAGAAAAGATGTGCACATTAGCTGAGAAGGCATTGTGAGGAAAGTTAAAGTTTAAAGTAGTGAGGCTATTTCTTAGCATACTTGCTTGAGCCCTGACCAAAGAAGGAAAACAAAGTGGTGCATGACCCTATACTTGAGAGGGAAGGGGCCCTTTTAATTATTTATGTCACTGAGTTGATAAAGAGAAATGTTTCTGCTGCTACTTACCCATCTTACACACAAAGTAGTGAATAGGCCTTTAAGAGTTCAGGATTTGAACCCTATTTTTGCCACACCATATGTCAAGCCTTGATCCGTTTCAGTTACCCTGTTTACATCTTACCCTTTCTCGGGAGAGGGACATCTTGCCCTCAGCCATGGATTTACATCTCCACCATGTGACTCCCCGGTCCACCGCAGCAACCAGTGCTGTTTGTTGTGGAGGGAGGCAAGCGGTACCACTTCCTGGTTGCTCCATTCTAGGCGGTCATCTTAGGTGGGTTGACCCGCTAGTCTCCCACTCCGCCCTTACTACTTAAGGGTTAGACTCATTCGCGCTCGAGGTTGAACTGTATAACATCGCTGCGCTGGCGCTTGGCAGCGAGTAAGGACTGCTACAAGCGTTATCTTTTATCTTTGTTTTAGTCTGCATTTTAAAATTGTGTAATATCACTTGTACTCTGCTCGCTCACTCCCCGGTCCACCGCAGCAACCAGTGCTGTTTGTTGTGGAGGGAGGCAAGCGGTACCACTTCCTGGTTGCTCCATTCTAGGCGGCCATCTTAGGTGGGTTGACACGCTAGTCTCCCACTCCGCCTAATCTATTTAGTCCCGCACCTTCCCGCGCAGCGGTGACGCGCAGCGGTAGCGCCGTAGACGCGCCGAAGAGGCGCCTAAGAGAAGCCAGTCTGCGCCAGTCCGCGTCCAGATGCTTCCTGCTTGCTGGCGGCCAGGCTCTTTCACAATGGTAGGGCCCCTACTTTCCTATGACTCCTCATCGCTTCTCGCCCTACGTCCTTGCCCCAATCTGTTATGTCGTCACACGTTCCTCCCATCCCTTACTGAGTACCTCTGTAAAAGCTGTAATTGGAGCCCATCTCACACCTGCCCTTCACCCCCTGGTCAAGAATGGAGAATGTTCCTCCTTAACTGTAGGTCCTTATGCAAACATTATACCGAACTGCACTTACTGATTGAAGAGCTCAAACCTGAGGCTCTCTTCCTAACTGAAACGTGGCTTCACACAGATAACGATCCAACTACTGTATGGGCCACCCCACAAGGATACACGCTTAAAAGACTGGATCGCCAGACCGGGAGAGGCGGTGGACTGGCCATCATTTATCGAGACAGCTATAAATGCCGTATTACCCCCACCACCTCACCAACTTGTGAGAGCTTCCATTTTTCACTAGAACTCTCCCCCACTACCACCTTTTCTGGCATCCTAGCCTATCGCCCACCTGGCGCTCCTAACAATTTCATTACTAAAATAACAGACCTTGCTGCAAGTCTCGTGTTGTCCTCGCCCAATTTCACTCTGTTGGGGGATCTTAACTTACATCTAGATGATCCTCACGACACTACAGCTAATAATCTTCGCTCCAACTTACAAGCCTTGGATCTACATCAAAAGGGCTTTCACGTAACCCATAATAGGGGTCATCTTCTTGACCACATCTATAGCAATATAGACGCTCTTGTGGTGGATCCCCCTACACCACTACCCTGGACCGACCACTTTTTGATACCTTTCACGTGGCGCACAAACCCCCCTCCCTCGACTCTCCATCCTGCTAGACATTGAGGTAGGAAGTGGTCCTCAATCCCCCTCCCTGCATGGGAAGGCGCCCTTGCTAGAGACCCACCTAGGAAGGTAACGAATCCCAACACAGCCACCAACAATTTCGATGGCTGGATCTCTAGCACACTCGATCTGGTCCTCCCCATACAATCTAGTAACTCCATAAAAAGACCCAAAGCAGCCCCATGGTACACACCTGCCCTTAAGACCATGAAATTAGCCTGCCGGAAAATCGAGAGAGCCTGGAGACAGGACTACTCCCAACTCAGGAAAACTGAATATAGAGCCGCCATTAAGCTCTACAAACAGGAGATAAAGGTGGCACAAGCGTCTTTTTACGGTGGCAAAATTAACGCAGCCGCTAATGCCCCAAGGGAAATTTTTAAAATTGTCAAATCCCTTATTTCACCCCCTGCTGAGTGTCCCTCTGCCGAGGGTGCCCAAAATCGTTGTAACGATTTGGCCGTTTTCTTTTCCCAAAAAATCGAGGCCATATACTCCTCCTTCAGGGACGCTAACAATGATACGGAACCCCTCGTATCTACAACCTCCGATTCCTCTGTCCTTTGTACGCTTGATACAATCCCACTTTTGGACATTCCTGCCTTGGATAAACTCATCCCCAAAATCACCTCTGGTTCCCCCAACGATCCAGCACCCCCTCAGACCCTCACTAAGGTCACGGACATTATTCGCCCGGTCATATTGGACGTTCTCAACACATCCATCACCTCTAAATCCGTACCACCTTCATGGAAGTGCGCGATGGTGAGGGCTCTGTTGAAGAAGCCCAACCTTGACCAGAACAACTTGGCGAACTACCGTCCTATCTCCTTACTCCCCTGGCTGAGCAAACTGCTAGAGAGGCACGTAAATAACACCTTGATGAACTATCTGGAGTCTAATAGTCTTCTGCAGGCCTCTCAGACAGGGTTCCGTCCTCTGCATGGGACTGAAACCGCTCTCTTAGCGGTGACGGAAGAGGCAAGAGCTGTGTTGGACCGGGGTGGAAAAGTCGCCATCATCCTTTTAGATCTCAGCGCCGCGTTCGACACGGTGAACCATGTCACGCTATTACAACGACTGGCGGACATGGGCGTGTCGGGCGCGGCCCTGGAATGGCTGACATCCTTCCTGGCTGACCGTTTCTTCCAGGTCTTTGAGGGCGAGGCGGTGTCTCCTAAACACCCACTCAGGTGTGGGGTCCCTCAGGGCTCCTCCCGGAGCCCTACCCTGTTTAATGCCTACATGGAACCCCTAGACAGGATAGTCCATCCCTTCGGTGTGCGTATCGTCACCTACGCGGACGATACCCAACTGGTGGTCTCTCTAGACCACTCTGAGGGATCGTCCCACACCTTAGGCCCCTGTCTGGAGGCTGTTGCCAGATGGATGCAATCTTCCTGCCTAAAACTTAACGGGGAGAAGACAGACGTCATCCTATTGGGCAATCCTTCTCCCTCTGTTCTTGCATCCATCTGGCCACCATGTTTGGGCCCGCCCCCCGTCCCCAAGTCCCAAATAAAAAGCCTCGGGATCTGGTTCGATAAAGCTTTGGACTTTTCAGTCCAAGCCACAAAGACCGCCACCACCTGCTTTGGACTTATGAGGATGTTGCGGAAGGTGCTCCCTCTGCTCCCATTCCAGGCAAGGAGGATCCTGGTCCAGGCCCTTATACTCTCCTGCCTGGACTACGGGAATGCCCTCTACATGGGAGCCCCAACCTTTGCCACCCAGAAGCTCCAAGTCACACAAAATAGTGCGGCCCGCCTACTCTATAACCTCCCTCGCTGGCAGTCAGCGAGGAATGCCCTAAGGGAGCTTCACTGGCTCCCTATAGTGGCAAGAGTACAATTTAAGGCTATGTGTATCCTACACAAAGCCTTTCATCGCACAGGTCCCGCCATTCTGCATCCCTTGGCTACTCCCTACGTCCCGTCCCGTTCCCTCCGCTCCTGCACCCTCCGGCTGGCCACTTCCGCCAGAGTCAGGAAAGCTCGATGGGGAGGCCGCTCTTTCTCCCATACTGCGGCCAAACTCTGGAACACCCTCCCTCTATCCCTTCGAGGCAACAGTAACCACCTGTCCTTCAGGAAAGCCTTGAAAACACACTTG
Organism: Lissotriton vulgaris; assembly: GCF_964263255.1. NCBI lineage: Eukaryota > Metazoa > Chordata > Amphibia > Caudata > Salamandridae > Lissotriton > Lissotriton vulgaris. Next base: position 619,509,266 of record NC_141693.1, read on the forward strand.
TACGCCAAATTCTGCTGACCTGCCCTGAGCCCGCGTTAAGCAAATTCAGTCACAAGCGCTACGAGGCCTCCGGTTAGTTTAGCGCTATACAAGTGCAATTTTCATTCATTCATTCATTGTGCGAAATGAAGTATGGCAGACTTAGCCTTTTGTGCCGGGGTATTTGTGTGAACTGCTTTTCCATTTCAGTGGTTAATGTGCTAAACTGTGTTTGGTTTCCATGGTCCATTGGGCCCAACAGTACCGCATTTAGTGTAGATCGCCTCTAAGTGATGTGGGGAAATCCTTGAAATGTCTGAAACAGAATAATTACTCTCACTACCACCCCCTCTATACTTTTTTAGGTAGTGATATGCCGTAACAGATGGGGCCCAGTTAGGTGCAAACGAGTCTACACCACTCCGGCCATGGCCCGGCCTCCCCAAAATGCTAGAACACAAGTAGAGTCAGGGGAATTGTGGGCCTTATTGGGTCTAATTTATGAAGTTGTTTCACTACCAATGGAACAGTGTGCTTGGGAGCGTATGACCCTTTTTTTAATATCCACTGTGCACGTTGTTGAAGGCTATGTGGCTGTCTTAGAACAATTTAAAATATCAGTGCGAATGAACAGCCAGTCATCAACTGCTTTAAGTTTGTCTGCTTAAGATATATTATTATTATTAAGATATTATTGACACTGCATTATCCCTACACTCATGACCAGTTTTTTTTAATTAAGTAAAAATTGTGTTTTCACGAGGTATCAATTAACCGTGTGCATATTTTCACCACAAGGTGTGCTTACATAGGATTTTGCAGATGAGATTGGTAATTGTTTGAGTTTACAAAACGGTGCCTGTTCTTAAACAGCTGCTGATGACGGGCATTTCATGAGCTTGATGGCCATCTGCAGTTTTTTTTTTCGCAGACTGAGATTGCACGAATAACTGTTTGTCCAATCCAATCCAAAAATTCTTTATTTCGGCCATTTGAGACCATAAAAGATACAATAAAACATATAAAACACATACAAGCATACAATATAAAAACAGTGCAAGGAAGCAAAGGACTAATTAATTCAGTGCCTACAAGAATCTGGGAAATTAAAAACCCTATTAACTACAGTTCATTGCAGTTCATTTCACATTTAGAGGTTAAGGGTGCCTGTGCCAAAACCTCAATGGCTTTAGAGCCAGTTCATCCCCTATTGAAGGGAGCCTCAGATCTAATCTCAGTGGTAACAGGGGTGTACCTTGTGGTAGAGCCAGCAAGCGTCTAAGGAAGTTGTTTTCCACCTTGACAAGTTCTGTCCCAACATTATGGCCCCACAGCTCACCACCATAGGATGAAGCTGCTCTGGCTTGGGTTTTATACATCTCCAAGGCTGGACTAACTGGTTTGAAGGTTGATGAATTCGAGACCTTCAGAATTGCCCCCACCATTTGGGATAACTTTAAATGGGATCTTGCTATCTGTGGACCCAGGATAGATTTTCGTGTAGAGTTACCCCCAAATACTGGAACGTTCTAACCCTTTCCAGCCTATCAGATCCCAAGGTTGGATTAGGCCTAGTGGTTGTCGAGGGATTGAATACCATGAGTTTGGTTTTTTCTGCGTTGATCTCAAGGCCATGCGCCCTGCAGAAATCCCCAAACACATCTAGTATCCGTTGAATCCCCATCGGGGATTTGGAGAGCAGGAGGGTATCATCGGCAAACATAATTGCCGGTACCCTCCTGCCTGCCAAACTGGGGGCATTGTTGTTCCTGACATTGTCAAGGTGAGATATTACACCATTAACAAAGAGGCAAAACAGGGTCGGTGCGAGGACACAACCCTGTCTTACCCCCCTAAGGACTGGAAATCTAGATGACAACGCCCCCTCCCTCCCGCACCTGACCTGGGCAAAATTTCCATCATGGAGCCTAATTATTGCCTGTAGTAGCTGTGGAGGAACACCTAGCTCCCTGAGGACCGCCCATAATTTCTTGCGTGGTACCAAGTCAAATGCGGACCTCAGGTCCACAAACACCATGTACAGACTCTCCCCCTCGATCCCCACCGTTTTCCAGTAGAGAAGGACGAGGCGAAAAATCTGGTCCATGGTGGACGTGTTCTTCCTGAAGCCCACCTGGAGCGGACTAAGAATCGCATTGTCCTCCATCCAGTCCAGGAGGTGGTCCAGCAGGAGACGGGTGAAGAGTTTTTGAGGTACATCTATAAGGCTGATCGGCCTGTAGTTGGCTGGGAGCAGAGGAGAGCCCTTTTTAAAAATCGGTACTATCTCTGCCCCCAGCCAAGTTCAAGGGATCTCCATCCCTCTTAGAATAGAGTTGAAAATAATAAGCAAATAGGGACCCCAGATCTCTGGTTGGTGTCTAAACAAATCTCCTGGGAGTTTGTCGAGACCCGGAGCCTTACCCGACGCTAGTCTCCCTATAGCATTTAATACCTCACCAAATGTCAACTCTAGTTTTTCATTGGGCTCAGAGGGGCTATCAAGAACTGGCTCTGTGGGAATTACAGAAGTATCTTGATACAGTTTACCGAAGTGGGATTCCCATATTGAGGCAGCGATGTTTGGCTCCACAGCTGATTTCGGTTCCCCTGTACCTGTATGGACTAGTGACCAACATTTTCTTGAATCCTTGGTTTCGAGTGCCATTGATAGGTTCACGCCATCTGTCCCAATCCCAGTCGGACTTTGCATGGGCGATGGCTTCCCTGTATTTCCGTCTCATCTCAGATATTTTATGTTTATCGGCGCCAGACTTGACCATAAAGATCAACTCTGATTTTATTTTTTTGCACGTGGAATTGTACCAAGATGAGGTTGGTGCCCTCTTCTTCCTGCTCATGGTCTCGGGGTAAAAAACCTCTCCTAAGCTTCGAACTAGGTCTACATGAATTTGACCTAGTGTCTCATTAAAGTCAGTAGCTTTGGGTTTATTAATCAGTTCATCCATTTCAACTAACTTAGGGAGCGCCAGACCATAGATTTTCGTGATGCACTCTGTTGAATTGACTAATTTCCCCCATCTTACCCTACGTCTGTTATTAGATAGAACTAGGGTCCCTGTGTCTTGCTTTGGGTCATTAAGTGGCGTGCCTTCTTTGGACCCTGGGTGTACCATATCCAAGCAGAGAGCATTATGATCACTGTCTGCTCTTTCAATCACTCTGAAGTCCAAAACCGTGGGCCACACGCTTGTTTCTACAAAAATGTTGTCCAAACGCGATTCCTGGTCCTTCCTATTGAAGGTGCACACTGGAGGGGCATCAGATGGTGTGCGCCCATTACAGGCCCTCAGAGCGTGGTTCAGGGTAAGGGACGTGATCTGCAACGCTAAGGGGGACCATGATTTCGGGTTTGGAGATTGACAGGGGGGAATCCCCCAGTAATCATCCTCAGCTGTTAAGGCACCTTCCTTTAAACCTTTTAGTGGTTCAAAGTGGCAATTGAAATCCCCACCCATCAATATCTTACAATCAGCGGGTAGTTGTCCCAGAAATGAAGATAGACCGTCTAGGGTGGATGATTCCATGGACACACTTACTAGACCTGAGTACACATTCACAATCGCCAGGTTGTAGGCGTCTGGCCATTTAAGAAGAACACATTGTATGTCCTCCGAATGGGTTGGTATTATCTCTGCTATACAGCCTATGTGGCTAGCCACCCAGATAGCGAGACCACCGGAAGGCCTCCCTTTGCCCCCCCACCTAGCATGGACATAGAAAGTTGCATAACCCACCCTGGGGTAAGCTTCCCTAGCCCAAGTCTCCTGAAAGAGACAGATGTCATTACTATCTACTAGGGACCCCCAGTCGCTGGAATCTACTTTATTGGCGTGCAACATTCCATGAAAGGACCTTCATCCTCTTCGGACCTGGCTTGGGTGCTGTTCCCCTCACTCTCTCACCATCTATATCTGTACATGGCACTGGAAACCCGCCCAAAGTTACCTGCCCCTCTTGGACCCCCGAATCAGTTACTTCTTGGGGTAGTATATTCTGGTGTAGGATTCTTGGTGGTTGATCAGTAGGGAAGCCCTACGTAGTAATAATAATTGGCCGTTCTGGTGATAGAGGGTCAGGGCTATAATTTCCAGTGGCATCTATCCCTGTCCCAAGCTGAACAGAACGGGGGACCACCCATTCGGTACTCCCAGTGCATACAGCCCTCGAAAGTCAGACAACCTAGCCAAGGCAGCTATATCTGTTAGCATGAACATAATTACTATGTGTAATTGTGTCATGTCGTTGGGGCCTATACCTTGATCCATCAATGGCAAATCACACCCTGGTCCAGCTGTCATTTACCCCAAGATGCGAGTCATCCCTTCTTGGGTAAAAAAACGACAGGGGGACCAATTCAATGGATGTATTCTCCGTGTACCCCAGCCAGTTGCAGATATGGGGGACAATCTGGGAATTCCTAAAACTAACAAGGATACAATCACCCCCTATTTTCTTTACCGTGTGACCAACCCATGGAACCCTCCTGACCATCAGTACTTCCCCTCTCAAATTTGATGGTAATGGCCTGTGAATGTTTAACCAACTAATAACTTTATTGCGTAAGGAGTCAAAAGATTCCACCGCAGAGTTAGAGAGCTCAGGTACCCAAGTTTGAATTACAGTGTGGGCCACCGCCTCTGGAGGCAGATTGACTACAATTGGCCGGGGACGGTCAGCCATTCTAGTGGGCGTCTTTTCCTGCCTCGTTGTAGTAGTTGGATTAGGCAACTTTGACTTCCGGACTAAAGGCACGGGGGGAGTTGCCTTGGAGGGTGTGATGGGTTGGGTTGAGGTGCGGTAGCTATAGGAGCATTCCCATTAGCAGTGGAAGTGGGCTGGGTTGGAATCACAGTTCTAGGAACACTAAGGGGAGGGGAAATCCCAGTGTTTATCGCAGTTAATCCTTGGGATGCTGGTCCGCAATCCCTGCTGATCATCTATACCCCCAGTTGCTTTTTCTATTGCTAGGAGTCTAGCGTCAATACAATCAAGCCTAACCAACAGGGGGTCTAGCAATTCTTTAAGGATGTTAGTAAAGAGGTGGATGGAATGGTCCATACTACTACAAGACTCCTCTCCGAAAATAAACGGGCCAAGCTGAAGTGGCGTCTGAGTGTGGGCAGGGTGCATTGGGCTTACCATTTCGTTGACAATCACGGCGGAGGAAGTTTCCGTGACATCAGTGATGTTAACAGTGGTGTTTGGGATGTGATCCAATTTTGCTCTCTTTCCACCTTTTGACTGTCTAGGTCTCTTTCTTTTCGGGACAGCGCCCTCACGAAGACCCATTAAATGTGTTGGGTTAGTATCACTCCCCTCTTCCCGAGTCAGAACTGGATGGGATATTGAGGGTGGCGTCGTCTCAGGCATGGTGAGGAGTGAGTCCCGATCTCGGTGTGAATTGGAGGGCGTCCTCAGCTGCTGTAGCTCTGATTCGATTGTTTGATGATACTATCCAAAAGGGATTGGTGGGTAACGTCCAAAAGTTCTGGGGATCTGGCATTCGTGGTTGAGCCCAGGTAGGATCGCTGTGTACTTTCGATCCCCTCTACTAGCTGTTTTTCCAGGGCTGTGAGTCCATTGTTTACCACAGTATTTGCTTTAATGAGAAAGCTATCCAAAGTACCTGTTACCAGAGTAGCTGCTTTACCCCTCGTCTCCCTCGTTGCCAAATTGGTCAGATCCTAGATGAGTCAAGACCAATCCAGGTTGCAAAAGTGTGGTTCAGAGAGTCCGAGGGCAACTGGGCAAGGACTTAGAGAGGTGGCCCGGTCCGGTCTCTCTCGGGCTACAACGGGCCCGGGCTTCGCCCGGCGCCGTCCGCGCGCTTTCCGCGATGCGCGTCTGGGGACGGGAACTTATAGTCAATTTGCGGGCAGGGCACCCAGGAGGGAGACGGGGTCGGTCGGGAAGAGTCTCCAGGTGCGGCTAGTGAGCACGCCGCTGACACTCCTGGGACTCGCAGTCCCGCTCCGGCTTCTTCCGCCCAGCGATGATCCAATGCAGCCCAGGGCACAGGTAGGGAACAAAAAATCCACTAGTCCGGGACAGCACACAACTACGAGCGGCTGTTTGTAATTTACAGAGGTAAAGAGCGAGCCTGTAAATCCCCCAGCTGTATAATAGGCCATTGGCTGTATAGTTCTATCGTTTAGCAAATAAGCCGGTTCATGAAGACAGGGCCAAGACAAGATTAATGGAATTCAGAAGTATGTGTCTATTTTGGAGCGATGTGATCTGGTATTTTCCCATTTTTTGTGCAGACATTACTGTCTTGACATCAGCTTAAGTAAGTAGTTTGGTTACAGGAGGATTGTTCTACTAAACTTTTTTTTCTTGGGGCCTACATGCAGAAAGGTCCCGCTTAAGTTGTTTGTGCTTGGCATTTTTCTTGACAAGAGTAATTCTGTGGAGATAATATTACTGGTAACAAATAGTTGCTCAGTACCAGTAGTTCGAGCAGTGATTTGTGTTAATTGGATCGACAAAGTTCCCACGCCCCCCAAAAACCTGGTCCGTTTTCGGATTGGTTTCTTTTCTTGTTCTGGAATGGCAATCAAAGTGAGGGCACTATGTAGTCAAGCTGAGTGCTGTGCAAGAAATTGGTCGAAGTTATCTTTTTCAAACATTAGAAAGTACAATTTAATAATAATTTTTAGCTTACAAAGTCATTTTTGCTTTTGCATGTAATGCCCATTGAGTTTTACAGAAATACAATTGCACTATAAGGATATTTTTCATATTTCTGAACAGTTAACAATTAAATGATTGCCCTATCATTCTGCAAAATTGATACAAATGTGGGCATGCATAAACAGTATAACCACAATAATAGTGACTTTTATTAATATTTTTCGGTGTGCATCGTTTCCACCAGTTCGTTACGTGCCGTAGAGCACCTTTTCCATCAATGAAGCTGATGATTGTTTGAAATCTGCCTTCATTTCACCTCGATGCCACTGATATTGATGTGATTTGTGATTGGTCTGCTAATGACTTGTCATATCAGCTAATTAAAATGGCATCTTCTGTCCTTGTATTTATAGGGCCCAACGTTCTGTGCAAAGAATTGGCTTACAAACTGTCCAGATTGCGCCGTTTCTCAAGCATGCCTGCTTAGCAGACGAAATGGGCCTCTTAATCTTTATTTTAAATTAGTCTGGGATTAACTGCAGTCTGGGGAAATCCACTGATTACCCTTTTGGGGAAATAACCGAACTGACTTTTTTTCAAGGAACAGTCTTGGTTAAAACATTACTGTGGTGCACCCATTTTATTTGAGAAAATAATTCTTAACATATCTCTCCCTAAGTGTAACTGAGAATCCAGAGAGACAACCAGTACTAAAATAGACTCTTTGTCCTGTGTCTGTTGGTGACACTTCTGGGCCAGGCCACAGTGAGGATTTGACAGGAATGCTGGTAGCCATGGATTCAGTCTCAGACATTGCTTTGGACACATTGTTGAAGACCTCAGCTGGAGTAAAATGTTTGGAACAATCCGAAAGCGCTGTTGCGCGGGAGCTTTCACGGGCATGCTGTGCAGCACTTACGAACAAGAAAGCACCTCGCTACCTTCTCGTGAATGCTTGCAGCTGACATTTAGGAAGGGAAGGAGAAGCCTACCATTGTCCATAGACAAAGCCACATTACCATGTGAAATTGCCAAAAGTGCATTCACCATGCTTTTTCACCCTTCTGCACAATGACTTAAAGCCACTAGGGAAAATTCTTCTAGGCCTTGCGAAGGGCACAAAGTGTACTCTGTCAGCTGCAGGAATTTCACTTCTAATGGCTTGGGCAGCTTTGTGGTGCTCACAACAAACCCTTCTCCCCTTTAGCTCAGTAAGAACTAGAAAGACAAGGGCAAAGACTCATTTGAAGACAAGGCTGGCCTGTCGATCTCAGAGATAAAGAAATCCAGCCCCAAGTTCATTTCTGAGTCTCTGATTAGCGATGATCTAGTACTTCGCTGTAATAAAAATATCAAATACACTCCAAGAGCCTAACCAGCATGACAAGCGCTATGGGCAAGTTCAGGTGGGCCACTCCTTGGAGATCTCTCCGTTGAAGAGTGAGATGTCAATTTCAAGCCTCTACTGCCCCGGCCCCAGTAACTTAGTCTTGTATCAGGGAAAGCGTGAGTGTAAGGTCTCGTGGGCTGAGAGGGCGCCCCGTGGAGGAGGTGGGTGGTCATTACAAACAGAGCTGTGGCTGTAATAGTGCAAAGGGAGGAGTAGATCTTCAGGAGGAGTAAACAACATTGGTGGAGGATATTGGTGGGAAAATAAATAAGCTTGACAGCGTACTGAAATGCATTAGTTACTGCATCTTACGCCTTGAGAGTTGAGTACCCAAGGCTGAGGCTGATGATGAGAGAAGAGCGCGGCCAGAAAAAGGGCATTTAAAAGATTTTGAGTAAAATTAGAGGATCAGGAATATTGTGCCAGGCGAGCGGACTTGCTGTTGGCTAGAGTACAAGGGGATTTTGAGTGGTATTGATTACTGCAACCTTGGATCTAATCTCTAATGCAGTTATGCGCTGAAAAATGGCAAACTGCTTGTCAATAGCTCTGGGCCATTTTATTCCGTGAGGACCCCCATAGGCTGATAGAAAACCCTGGGCTATCGTATTGTATTTTCAGGATTTCCTAATAAAGGAGAGTGTACTGCAAATTGCCATAGAAAAGTGATCTTTCAAAGTCCTGCAGAGCTTAACTTTTGATGTATGTTGAGCTTTTTTGATAGCTCTGTAGATGTATGGATTCCATCTGCTTATTCTGGCTTTCTGACAGAAGGGGACAGCATCCAATATTGTACAGGCCATAAGATAAATGTGCTGTAAGTGGATGTGAGGTTATTAGGGTGAGTGGGGAGCAGCCAGTGCTCCTGGCGAAGGAATGGGCGATGAGATGTGGACTAGGTGTGGTGTGCCAGAAAACCTCTCAACTGGGGCATTCATGGATACCAAGCTGCTTTTTCTCAAGAGTAAATTCAGGTAAATGGGGGTGTTGACATAATTGAAAGTAGTTTCATTTAGGCCTGTTGGTTACGTCATATTATTTTCTTGGAATAGGAAATGGTGTCTAAGACAAATATGACATGCAATGGTGAAATAGCATGCCCTTATGCAAAAGCCGGAAGTGCAACTTGGTGATGAGTTTTCCTGGAGAGGCAGCGTTTTCACCCTTTCAGGAGATGCACTGCATTTATTGAAGACAAACAAAATGTACTATCACAATTTAATATGATGCACGAAATTCACCATTCTGGGGGCTGCAATACTTCTGGTGGGTGAGAGGGTGGTTTGGGACCACACTGAATAGGTCATCAAGTGGGGCAGGACCCTTGTTGTATGTGTGACTACAGGGCTACCCCTTGATAAAGCAAGGTGCCCGGAGATGATTTCCTCCCCTTTAGTAGGATGACGTGAAAAGGATTTTTAAATAAAGATAATTATCTTTAAATAACTGATCTGCCCTTACATACACAGCAATATAGGGAAAATCCCTCTGCGCCTTCCAGGGAGGGTATCACGTTGCCCTGAAGAAAGTCCAGGACCTGAAGAGGCCCAAACAGGACTGAAACATGTTGACTTTAGGGTCATAGGACCATAAATACTCCAGTTGACCCCGTTTTATATTTTAATAACCACAACAGATCCAGAAATAAAGGGATACTGGGATCTGTTTATGGTTTTTAATCTTTAACACCCCCTGGTCATTTTCTCACTAAGAGCTCCGTGCAATACGGTTGAGCCCACCCTGACTTACAGGGGCCAGGGTGACCCAATGATGAAGCATGACACGACTAGGGTGTGTGAGGGTAATTAAAATAGAAGGAATTGTTTTCTTCCCCACTCCCTAGGGTGTCTCTTCACGATAGGACTTCCCTCTAATATCTCATTAGGGTCCGTAATATAGAAATACGTGGATTTCATCCATGAACCCCAGGAGTACTTGTTGTGTTTCGGTGGGGGTGATAGCCATAATTACGAAAAAATATGAAACAAAAAAACGCAGCGATTGTTAGACGTACCACCAGAGATAAGGGTGTACATTGGAGATTACCTACATAGGGTTTTCATTTTAACCCCTTCGCTGCTGATGACAAGCTCAGCTCGTCATCAGCCACGGGTGGCGTGTGCTGATGACGAGCTGAGCTCGTCATGTAATGCGGCTTTTTAAAAAAAGCCGCACAGCGCAAAAATCGCCGCAGCAGCGATGCGGTTAAATGATTAATTAATATTACCTCAAGCAGGAGGAACTATTGGACTGCCAGTCTAGTCCACATTGTAATGGGAGGCAATTTTATTCCAACTTGGCCCCAGTAGATAGTAAACTATGGACCACCATTCAACTACACGAAGATAATATACACACCTTGAAATACAAATGTACTCGATTATTTTGGATTAAAATATGCTTGGCAGCTTCAGCTGTGTAAGGGAGCAATTTAACAGTCAAGTTTGTCTTGACTACGTTGGTTATTATGTATAGAGCCCTACAGTGTATAAAGTTAAAAATTCTACCAGGTTTCCTATCAGACTCCCCCGGTTGTGCTCCCTCTGAAGTGGGGTGGGGGATTTTGAGGTCTAGTCCAGGAAGAACTTCCTGGAAGTTAGACTGAATCATGTTTACTTGATGAGCTATTCTTCTGATAATATAGAAAAACGGAATCTTCTGATAATATAGAAAAACGAAATCTTGCAGATGACAGTTTTAATTAGAAATATCTTTAGACCAGGACTATCCAAAATAGGTTTGTGTTACAAATTTGATTTTTGGAGAATAACCAAGTTTAAGCAGCTTTTTGCATGGCAAGTAATCTGCAAACAGATTTAAATCGATAAGGACATAGTAAATCCTGGCACAGCGATAATTGAGACAGAACGAAATGAGGTTAAGAAGGGCTTTCTGTGATATTATATCAGGTTGTGTCTTGAGGCCTGTCTCAGGGATTCATACTTGGAGGATCATTTCTCTGTCGTTGCACTTTCTACTGTTAGCGAGTTGGAGTCAGCATTTGACTAAGTCTTGACTTTTGTTTAACTAGATATCAATATTGTTGACAGTAAATAATATTTGATAGCCAGAATTAATCGATAATTAGATTCCTAATTTGCCACTGATTATTGGATGATAGATTTCCAATCCAATATCTATTCCCTGTGATATAGGAATTGTATAACTGTGTATTAAATAACTGTGGAGTATGGTCTATTTGGGTATTTTACAAAGTCCCAGAGCCCTACATTTTTCAAACAGGAGTTATTCCAAATGGCTGAGTACCTCAGTCAGATAAAAATAAAACGTAGGCAAAGTTGAGGGTCTAGTGTTGCTGGAAGAAGTCAGACCTTCCTGAGGAGGTAAGAAGCAACTTGGGCTGAGGGAGAGTTGTAGAACTAAGACACATAGAGGAAACGAAGAACTTTGTCCATTTCCACTACAATATCACATATCTGGTGTTTTTTCTTTAAATATTGGATTAGAAAGGAGGCAGTTGAGAATGTGAACAGATTTTCTTCACAGAACATATAAAAAGAGTAGTATCACTATAAGAGCATTAATAATTATTGGTGAAATGTGTAAGGACATCCTATATAGGGGTGCCCTCAAAGCTGGCCCCAATAGCCGTACTGAGAAATGGCTTTGGGTACTCTTGGACATTCATGATATCCCATTACCAGCAAACTTGAGAATTAAGTCTTTATTTTCTTTATTATACCCCTGGAAACTGTAGAAGACAGGATGTAATGACTCCTCAGCCTACACACAGTGTGGCTCCAGCCCTGGATGTTGAAACATGTGCTGAGGAGTGACCCGAGGCTAGAAGTAATTTCAAAACTATTTGTGTGGTCCTTAGCGTAATCAATGGGGTCACACCTGAACCTGATAAAAGTTGTTTGGGACACAGCTCCATCCCATTTGTCTCTCTGCAAATGCATAGCTTAAATTTGTTTGGGTCTGTAGTTACCTTGTCCATTATAGGTCAGTTATGGCAATCCAATGGTGCCTTTGTTCAGGAAATTCCAGAGGCTGTGGGGATATGTTTTAGGGAGGGACTGTAGACCTACTAAGAGAAATAAAAGAAGAGTGCCAGAATGCTTTGAGTTCCGGCAAGATTAAGTCAATATGATTTTGGATACCTCAGTAAGACATGTTTTATTGGCTCTGTCCTCTATTTGCACGTGATATTCTGGGTCATTGATGTATTTTACAAGCTATTTAGAAAATACACTGATGCACCTTTTCCACCTTTTGACTGGTGGGGCGAACTGCCCAGTCACATTGTTTAGGAAAGAAATGATGTGAGAAAAAGCAGTTAGTGCTCTCTCTGATTTTATAGTAAGCTCCTTTACAATTTAGTGCTAGCAGGAGAGGTGATTTAATAGAATTGCATTAATTAAATCTATTCAAGCTAGGAAAGAGGTTCTGCAAAATAGGGGACAAGGAGGGTGCTCTTCTTGCATGCAAAATCAGACTCCATAGGACTAAATCATACATTCTCTAAGTAGTAACACTACTGGATACCTGGACTGCTAAGGAGAAAGAAAAGTGAGATACTTTTCAAAACTTCTATCAAACCCTCTATGACCAATGGACCGATAAGAATGGGAATACATTGGAAAGCGTGTGCAAATGCGAGTGGCCCCCTATTACTCTTCACCATAGGGAGCTGCTTGAAGCCCCCATAGGCTCCCCTGAACTTAGACTAGAGCTCATATCAATTCCAACAGGGAAATCCCTGGGCCCTAAAGGCCTCACACTGGAGTGTTATAAAATGCTCCTCTTCTCCTTACAGGATCACTTAATTGTATTGTTTAATTACTTTTCCCAGAGAACTAGCCTTACTCCTGTGATGTGTGAAGCAGAGATTGGTCTAATTCTCAAACTGAGCAAAGACCCATCTAACTGCGGGTCTTATCACCTGATAGCTCTCTTATACACAGATGCAAAATTGTCCACAAAAATATTAGCGATGTGGCTAGGCCCTCTCCTTCACAGACTAATAGTTCCAAACAATATTGTTTTCATTGCCAATCGTCATAGATCTGATATCATCACCTGATGGAAATAGCACCCAGGCGCAACATCCCAGCATGTTATTAGCATGGCTAACACAGGGCGAGCTAGGACACTAGCATGGCTTTATTCGACACGCTCGGCCAAAAAGCACATACGTAGCTACTCTATCTAAAACTGTCATTGAGATATGGGACCACATGGGACCACATGGCTGTTAGCAAAAGCCTCCCCACATTTCTCTCTCTGAATTCACCTCTACTTCACACGTTATGTCTCCCATGTAATTCCCTGAATGGGTTGAGGGAGACTGTAGGAACTTGAAAGGCCTCTTCCTGGTTTGATTACTATAAAAAAAATTCATCTTATTGAGACATTCCGCCTCCAATACCTTCAGCTAATACACTGGACCGTGCACCCGACTAATATCATGCCCGCTACAAGACCACTCACACACTTTGAAAAACTAGTTTACTTCTATGTTGGCACTAATGGCCTTGTTTCAGAACTTACCTTGCTATCTAAACCAGTCACCATCCATCCATGCCAGTCACACTGGGAAGAGATTTGGGAAGGGAACTCCCAATTAGGAACTGGGAACAACTATGGTGAGATATACCTATAATGCTAAAAAGTACCACCTAAAGAGAATCAGCATACAAAGTAATATACCAATGATACTTAACCACTGCAAGATTACACAGAATTTTCCATGCAGCGTCAGCACAATGCTGTCATTGTAATCATTGTAATCAAGAGACAGCTTCTTTTGCACACGTATGATGGTCCTGTGCTCTTATCCAAATGTTCTGGAAGGAAATACTTGATCACAATAAAGGGTCCCTGGGATATCCACTCCCATCCGACCCAGATATCCTGGTCCTAGGAATAAGACCACCCGACATGAAAGGTCTGACAGGCTAAGCTTGGACACTTACTTGTCACATGTTAGGAGTGGCTAAACAACGTATTGCTCTATTCTGGAAAATCCCCTTAGCTCACTCTGGGTTCACAGGCTGTGGCATTCTTTAGCCATGAGGCAAATAACACATTAAATATCCCACTCTGAAAAGAAATGTGTTGGCGAATGGCAACCTTTAATAGATTGCATGTCCTGGCTGAAATACCACTACTTACCACCACTGATACTTCGATCACTGCAGTTCTTTGATGGATCTAAGTGAATTGACACATCGCACATGCCCTCCTGGGGTGAGTGGGATCGAAATCTACCCCTTACAACTAACAATGCAACAAACGCAAAGGCACTTACATATCCTGGTCTATTGAGCCAGATGAGTCCCCCTTAGCATTAAATTGGTCCTTCCAGGCAACTTTGATCTTTCGAGCACATTTTCACTATTAGAGGATTCATTTTCGACATCATTGACCAGCCTAGGATTTTGGACAACCCTCCACCCACTTCCTTCCCCCTCCCCCTACTTTCCTCACTATTTTCTTTGGTGTTCTCTTGTTTCCAGATTTGCTGGGATGGGAGTGTAGATGATTTTCATTTTTGGATCTCTTCTGGTGGGTCTGTGCTAATGTCAGCAGTTGTTTTTCAATCACCTGCCTTACGAGTATATGCATAATTAGTAGACCTATGTTTTTGTAAAATGTGATAAAAAGATTTGAGCAAAAAACCTTACAATGCGAATACCCCCTTAAATGCAGAATAAACATTGCTATTTTTATGTACAATTCTAAAATTACATTTTCCTTTTTATTTTTATAATAAAAATAAACATAAACAAGTGGTGTCATTAGTGTACACCATTGTGACCACCTTTGTGACATCTAAAACACTTCCTTATCTCCTTCCGTAAGGCCTCCCTTGACCTAGCTAGGCCAAGAGCTACTTTCTTATAGGTGGCCTTTTATTCAACTCAAAAAATCTTCACAAGGTGGTAACAGCTCAACACAGTGTTGAAGAGCATGATTAACCCATGCGGCAACACTATTTCATTGAGATTAATGTCGGATTACGTAGCATTACAAACAAAGGGTTCCTCACCTTGCTTAGTATACTTTTAACTCTCTTGACAGCAGTTGACTTGGTGGACCACAAATCATCTTGTGTTGCCTGCAGACAGCAGCCAAGGTCTTAACCAACAGTTTTAAATGGCTCAGATCACTCCTTCCCATCACAACCGAGTGCTGAGGTTCTGACATCTCTCCTCTGCCAGCCCATTGATCTTCTGAATCCAATGATAAACTTCCCTGACCACCTGTGCCAGCTTTGTAAAACCTTTTCTGGACCTGTTTCCTTCCTGCAGTCAATTTCTCTTGTACTATGTTGACAATGAGCAAATATATCTATGTGTCGCATGTAGTCAAGATTAATTTTTTGTTGTCTCTGATGGCTAACATAGTGCTGAATGTGTCGGAACAACCTTGAATCAGGTGGGTCCACAACTTAAATGAATGGCCTCCAACCCTTTACTGGAACAGTAGCTAGATGCTCTGTGCTAATTTTACAATTTAATAATTGAGAAGTTAGACATTAATATGATGGATTTAAATCTAAAAGGCACCTGCAGCAGATAGAATCTCAGGTAGCCAAGTCTCATAGTTGGACCTTGCATAGGTGTGTCTGCCTGTCAGTTTGTTACTATTGTATGTGTAAAACTGGAAAATAGAAGTTGGCTTCTGGAGGGTCTGAGCAGGCATTGAGAGTGGTACTATACAAGGATCATAGTTCCACACATAGGCCCATACTGGCCGGAGAGGTAAAATAAAATCTAACTTTAGAAGACAGCACAGGATTCTGGACAGTTAAGAGGTCACATTTACTATATTCAAAGCATATTTACTGTCCTCGGTTCCTGGAAGCTTTTTTTTGGTCAGAAACCATCAGCTCCCAACGAATACTTCACACTGTATGCACCCCAGTAGAGCAGGTCTTTGCCACGAACCAGAGTGTCTTGTGCGAATATCTTTAGCTATTAAAAACCTTAAATAGGTCTGGTCTCAGTTTTCTCCATACTCTATAATTTTACCTCTATTTTGCTGTTGTTGTGACAACCCTTTCTGAAGTGAGGTTGGTTGTATTTAGTCTAGATGATCTTGGGGAATGTTTCCTTCCTACTTCAAATTACAATATTTTTTTACTCATTTTTTCACTTACGTGCCATAACTTTACTATTATAAAGTTGGTAGTGATAAAGGCTTGTCATGTGTCTGGGACACACTTTAAATATAGTCTGTGGGGCCTTTTCTTGGTGCTTGGGTATTCACTTGGCCTCAGCCCTGTGTGGGAAAGATAGTTTAGAACTGGTGTTCAATGGCCAAAACACTGTTACACTCCAAATCGGATAACTAGGGGCTACCTTTAGCAATTAGGGTCCAGATGTAATAAGATAATAGCTGCATAAAAGTAGTTGCAGTTGTGAAACATCTTTTTGCGACCATTATCTGATTTTGGCACTCAACCTATGAAACAATAGGTCAGTTCTCAAACTAAAGATCGCGGAATTACTTGTTTAATATTCATTAGGCAAGTCCTAATTTATGACCCCCTGTGATTAGCTGCAGTCATAGGGACAGTGGCCTGCAAGGGACAGACGACCACCAACCTTGTTATTTTTTTACAAATTGTAAAATTTTGTTTTTTTATTAAAAGCGGCCCATGTGGTTTGATTGTACTGGGGCTACTTTAAAAAAAAAGTTTACCATTTTGGAAAAATTCAGTGAGAGCAGGCAGCATTCCTGCCAACCACTGCCTACTCCTTCTGAATCTGCCATCCACATTACCAAAAGCGAAAGGGTTCTTTGGAGACCCCTTCCCTTTAGTTAATCAGTTGACATCCCAACATGGAGTCCATAAATTGTCAGTGGTTTGCGACTGATTTTGCGATCACAGAGCATTGATACGTACTAAACCGACTCACAATTTTGAAGGAACACCACTTACATGCCGCTTGCATACAGTGATTCAGGATGGGTTGGAAACTTCATTTTGCCGTCACAATATGGAGTTAGTGTATATGAAAAAGCGATTTTTACTGTCACAAACCCTGTGATTTTGTGAATTGCATGGTTTGTGACTACAACAACTCTTGATACAGCTGGCCAATAAGTTTATAGAAGCAAGGTAGAGTAATAAAGGCTTACTTCAGAAGGTGTCGAATCTTAGAGACTCAGAATAGATAGGCCACAATAGATAACACTGAATAGCTTCAGTATCAATTCAGTAGTAAAATAGTACACTTAAAAGCTGATATATGTCTTAAACCAGACGGTTCTAGCTCCTTCTGGACACACCTTATGACTGTAAACATGTTTATCTTCATCGTGCAGGGTGCTGCTAGTATTACAGTTAATAGTAAACCTTATGGCAGTGTTCTCCCATGAGGATAATTTGGGCCAGCTCAGTAATGTTCAGAGTCGTGTGGATTTCTCAAATAAAAATAATCTTTCGAGGTACAGGATGCAAGCAGCGATAGTGGCAAGGTTTTTACTTTGATGTAATTGCTGGTGTTTGAAGAATACTCGTGAATAGCATAGTGAAACCTATCACCTTAAAAAGGCCTATCTCAAAACGTACCACTCAAACAAGATTGCCATGCACAAGAGGTGTACAAAATGTGTGTAATTCCGTAAAAGTTTGAAAAAATTACGCACAATTATGCAAAATGCCAATCTACCATTTAGGGCTATATTTAAGTATGAAATGCGACCTTGCGTCAATTTTTGACACAAGGATGCATTTCGTGGTAAAAGAAAATGTGCAAAAAACACAAGTGTCACAACCAACAGCTGCTCATATTCTTGCTATTTGTGTTATTTGTGTGTGCCCCGGGTAATCTTTTACAACAAACGGTGTGTAAGTACACAACGTGGTGTAATAGCATAATTTTGGGAAATCTTTGTATCAGTGGATTTTTTTTTAAGTGTGCGGTTATTCGTTGTGCCTTGCTGATCACTGGGTCCCCAGCAAATATTTTGTTTCTACCATTTTCACCTGGGCTCGGTATTCTGTGATCTTCTACATTACTTATATGAATAAGTGTAGATGAACTTCATGATGTGTCTAAGCAATTGGTTACTTTAACCTTTCTTATTGATGAATAAACTTCTTTCACAATATTTGTTTAGTGGACTTGTTACTTTTATTCTGGCATGTTTATTACCAAAAATTGAGTTTGTTAGGAATTCTTATTTATTTGAATTGTGCACACCACGTGCTTCACATAACCGCAGTACATTTGGGACTGTGTTCCTAAGCCCTTCGTAAGGGGGTTTAAAGTAGATTCACATGTATGATTCCCTAACTTTCATGTCGCGTGTGTTCTCTTCCGAAAGGCGTCCTCCTACCGCAACGGGAGGACACCAAGTCCAGGTGGAAAAGGTGCAAACAAAGCTGAATACTTTTAGCAAACATTTTGTCATGCTGAAATATGTCCTAAATATTGTTTTCAAAAATTCTGCTCGTTGGTTCTAGATTTTTCTAGGTTTTCTATTAACTCCTATGAGGCGAAATTTTGTAATCGATATTTAGAACATAATATTTATATCAAACGATATCTTGGTTACAGTGTTCTGATATCATACCACCCCAATAGGTACCCAGCATTTTCAGATGTCTTTGACTCATTCCCTACTAGTTGTGGTCGAGATTTTCCAGTGATGAGCACCCGCTTGGACCTGGGTCACCGTCAGCAGTTAAGTGTGACAGTGTTAACTACTGCCTACAAGTGCTGTTTAAGTTTAAAGACCCGTAGAACAATAATAGTTAAAACAATGCTTCAGGTGAATGAGGACAGCCTTCTCCTGCCTGGGTGGCCTGGCTCCATGCTGGGGGTTGTGATAAACCTTGGGGCATAGAACAGGGTGCTGGAAGACCCTAGGGAATGGTTCAGGTTGAGGACAAAGCAGACTCACCCTTCTTGATTTCTCAAGGTAGTTGAAAAGCTTCTCAACAGTGTAGTTCTAGCTTCTCCTGGGAACCTGATCTGTGGCAGTATTATAGTTCTACGATAGTCTCTTCTGTTAGAAATGTCCTCACGACTGCCCAGTGTAGATAGAAAATGACAACCATGCAGAGTTTCCACTCCTGGTGCAAAGCTCTGCCTTACACCAGTGTGTAAACTTCCTTGGTGTCTTTTGACAAAGATGTACTCAGTACTAGTTGAGAGGCCAGGATTTACCCTGTGTTGTGTTCATGACGAATTTCCTGAGCCAATGATAGGGCCTGTGGTGTTCAAAGTCTCAAGAGTGAGTCATTTTCCTGCTATTGCTGACCCACTGGGCAGACTTCCTCCCCAGTGTCCATAGTGAGACCAGTTTGGGATGTCTAAAGTTTTATGTGTATCACCTCATTAGAAGGCTCCTTCGTCAGGAGAGAGAGCCAAAATACAGGAAACAGGAGAGGGGTGGCTTTACATGAGTAGTGAAAACTTGCTCTGAAACAAATGTGCTGGCTACCTTGCTCGCCCAAACAGCAAACCAGTTATTGGAGGGGGCATGCGAGTGTGTATATGCAGGCTGAGATGTCTAAGATGGACATCACCAGCACGAAGGAGACAACCATCTTCCACAGAACACACACATGTGGTGTGCAATTGTCCCAGGGGGGGTTGCTCAGCTTGTACCTGCCCTTCAGATTTTACCGAACTCGGGGTAAACATAAAGGTTGGATCTTTAAGGAGTGATTTTAACGAGGGTTTTATTGGTATATAGGTCTTCTTCTGCATAACAGATAAAGAGTTCAGGGAGTGGGAGTTTCAGTCTCTTTACAAGGGAACGAAAACAAAGTTCAGTAACTGGGAGCTCCGGGTACTTCCGTTGGTATAATACGTGGTTCCCGCTGACTCTGAGGAAGGTTTCCGGTCTTGGCTGTTCCGCCGGTAGCTGAGGTCTTCCTCGTCGGGACCGTAGAAACCCAGAAAGCAAAATGGAGAAAACTAACGGTTACTGGGACGTCCAGTACAAACAGTGGAGGGTAGGGGAAGTGAAGGAAACCAAGTGAAGTGAACTTTTACTAACGTCACGTAGTGCTCTCAGTGCTCGTGAAGGGAGGGGCACATGGGACGCTAATTACACTCGGCAGCGGTTAGCACTCGGTAGGGAGACTACTCCGTCCCACCCACCCCGCAACTCAGCCCCGTACCTTCTTAAGCCACGTTCCTCCCTCGGGACCGTGGCGGGGCGATGCACCGAAACGTTGGCCTCCAGGCTTGATGATATCAGCTGGGCTCGTCTGCGCTCCGTCCTCCTCCGGATACACACTCGCGTTGCTCTTTCTTCTCTCCGCACCGTCTACCTCCAGGGAAACACCGTCCGTCGATGATGAGACACTTCCGCCTTTTGACGTCGCTCCGTAGAAGGGGGGCGGGGCTGCGCCAACCTCATTGTTCCAGTTAAAGGCACCAGGTCCCGTTTCAGGTGGTATCCAGCAATCGTCCTGTTTCTCTCTCCACTCGTTCTCTGGCAGCTGTGGGGACAATGGGCAAGGTGAGAGGGGAGCGGCGGACCACCACTCCGGGTCATTTCGGGGTTCTCCTAGCACCCCGTCACAGCAATATATTCCAGTGCTCATCTCTCTACTTTTGAAACAGGCAAACCTATACACCCTGCTAGCATCCTTTACCAGGCGCGGTGGGTCCATTGGAGCGTTGGGGTGTTGCCCCCCCGCCCGCAGCCCCCTAGGCGTCTCTGAATTTAAGTAAACTGAATCTGTTTACTTAAATTCAAAGACGCCGAGGGAGAACTGACAATCGTGTCAGTCAGCATGACGTCGGACCGCCCACCCATTCAGAGTCTGAAGGGGGTGGGCGGTCTGGCGTCATGTAGACTGACATGATTGTCAGACCAGGGGCAACAGGCAGCAGCACAAGTGCGCATGAGTGGGGTAGGTGAGCGAATTTTTCGCCCATGCCCAGTCATGCGCACTTGTGTTTGCACTTGTTTACGCATGCCCATTTGGAGCCCTTCGGGCTCCTAATTGTCAGGCAGCGGGCGAAGATTAATCGTGCTGTAAGCCAATCCTGGCGCTGCTGGCAGAGTCAGGATTGGCTAAGAGGGGTTGCCAGTCCGCTCGGGTGCCGTTTGTAAAGGCACCAAGGGGAGCAGAGGTGGTACGGACCGGCTGTGAGGTAAGTTTTCTGTTTTATATTTAATTCCCTGGCACCCACCCCCGCGCGACCTCCCCCACCCGCGGGCCGCGAGTAACCGCATCCTAGAATACCGAACGAGTTAATACCGCACCGCTTCTAATCCGGATTCGGCTGAAACTAGAGTTTTCGGGAGAATCGGGAATATTATGCCACTCTTAATGAAGGCCAGAGTGGCATGACCGAATAGAATATGAAATGGAAATTAACAATCACTACTTGCTTTGACGTTTATTGCTTTCTGTGCATGAGGCAAATATTTTCCTTGTCCTTTTCATACGTTAAAATCTAACAGGATAGTAACTTAATATAAAACTACTATTCACAGATATCGGCAGCGGCGGCTCCTTGATTCATGAATCGTCTTTGAAATCCGATGTCATTTTTGACAGCCTTGCATTGGATGGTCAAGGTTTTGTGAATGAGTAAGCTTGTTGCCGTAAGAGTTCAGAGCTCTCAAGATGTGCTACAAACAGGAACACAAATTCCGGAATCTAAATAAAAAAAAAACCCGGACTGATAAGCTACTCAGGAATGGACCTGGGAAACATGAGAGTTCTGGGAGCTCCGGGATGTAGTTCATTTTTTTTACCTGTGCATTACCTGGTCTTAATAATAGTACCCACGGGGGTAGCCAGATGAGGGCTGTATTTACACTTGGCTGAGGCTCAAGTATCTGCTATCCGCCTTACCATGAATTCCCGGAAGCATACACATCGCCGCACCTGGGAAGGGCAAATTCAGCCAGAACGGAGCTCTCTGGCTCCCCAGGGTCACGTGTGCACAGCTCATAAAGTCCTGATTTTAATTTTGCATCCTGCTACCTGTAATTTGGTTTCCCCACTATGAATGCAGGACTGCAAATACGAGCAGGCAGCAGTGGAACTGCTTGCTTGACATGGAGACGTGAGAGTTTTGGCCAATTACAGGTGAATAAAGTGGGTATGCGGACCGTGGCCCGCGTCGGTGCTTGAGACGGGATTTCGCCGCCTGCACTGCAGCACCTAATTAGATGGTGACGCCGTTGCAGGTGTGGAAATCACCGCGGGGCAAACAATGGTGCTTTGAGTGATCATGAAATGCTGGTTCCGTGACAATTAATATTTCACAATGAGTTTTATAATCTTCATTACTTTAGCCTGCCTCAACACCAGCCTGGGTGTTTTTTGTACAGCATGAAAAACCAAATGTCAAAAGTTGGATGTTTTCACCCACATTTTCAGTGAGTATTTATTTAAAAGCAAAAGAAACGCTACATGTAATCCAAATGTGTGACCCTTTCTGTGAAGGTGTGAAATTCAGGCTCCTTTGAATGTGTGGCATGGGTTTGTTGTCTCGTTTTAGATTACTCCAAGATGGAGTTTCAGAGAATCATTTGTAGTTTCACAGGTGATGGAACAGCAGGTGCATGTTGGCTTCTGTGCTTTGCGTTTTTCACAAACCGCTCAGCAGAGATAGGATAGCCAGTTTTATAGGTCTAGACGCAGTCTCAGTGGAAGTTTACTCGCCTCACCACTTTGAAATGTCACCAGCCGCCACAAATATGCCTTTACCACGCATTCCTTTACCTCACAGGTGTAAATGAGGTAAGTGATATATATAATTTTGACTTCCCTACACTTTTTTATTAATACATTATTTTTTTTCTGGGGAACACCCCAACCCCCCCTTTATTAGTTACCCTATGTTCATACCCACCACTAAACCCTAAAAAATACCTTTATGACCCTATGCCCTACCTACCCCTAATTAACCTTATCACCTTATGCCCCAACTCACCCCAACCCCTAAAAATTCCCTTACCACCCTATGCCCCTGCCCACTTCTAAACCCGAAAATGCTCTTACAACATGATACCCTTGCCCATCCTTAAACCCTAAAAATGCCCTTATCACCCAATACTCCTACCCACTCATGAGTACTAAAAAACCCTTACAACCCAATACCCTTACTCTACCCTAATCCCTAAAAATACCATTACCCCCCTGTACCCCTCCCCACCCCTAGATTCTAAAACATTCCTTACTCCTCTATGCCCTTACCACCCTATACCCCTACCAACCCCTTAACCCTAATAACACTCTTACAAACCAATACTCTTACCACTCTTACCCACCCCTAAACTCTACAAAGCAGCCCTGATAACCCTATACCCATACCCGCCCCTAAACACATACATGTATATCACACACACACACACACACACACACACGCACACGCACACACACACACACACAACACTCATATACTTACCTTAACAATACTTACCATGCGTGGTAAAGGCTTATACGTGGTAAAGACATGTGTTGTAAGGGCTGCAAGCTAAAGGCATTGTATGTTTCCCAAGATGAAGGGACCGGGTATATGGACTGAATGGCTTTTTAACAGGGGTAAGCTACTAAGTAGGTAGTGGGAAAGAAAATGCATGTGGCATTGATTATTAACTCTGTCATCACCGTCAGTCACCTCATAGCCTGAATTGAGATGGCTGCAGCCATGTTCCCTCAGAAAGAGGGGTACACTTTTGGATTCTCCTGGCAAAGCCCAACGCTGACGTTAAAAACAGTGGTTAATTTATAAAATAATAAGTGGCGGGGCACTCGTCAGGAGGCAGCTTGCACCAGCCCATTTCTCCTGTTAGCGCTGGCTAAAACAGAACCAACTACACAACCATGAAAGTGGGGGGAGGATGTGGCGTAATGATTAGAACAGCCGACTTCGGAGCTCAGGCACCACTTCCGAATCTGGGCTTCAGCCCAACATCCGTGATTCTGGATAAATTACTTAATCGCCCTGAAAATGATTTTGTCCTTAATTGGTGCTCATGAAAAGTGCCGGCGTTGATGATTAAGTGCCGGTGCTGAGCTCCATAAAGCACCAATATAAATTAAGCACTGGTTAACAATGACTACAATTAACAAACAGTGGCAAATCCAATAGGTCTGGCACTGGCTAACAGTCAGTGTTCGATTTCTGCTGTCATGATTTTTGCAAAACTTGATTGTTGAAGAAGCTGTGAGGCACTCATAAAAACAAACATTGGCTAATTGCAAAAGTATTTTTAGATCTGGAAAAACACATTTTGCCAGAGTAGTCCCTGGTTCTGAAAGGACGCAACTTTTTGTATAGATGTGCGCATGTGAGAGAACAGAATGCCATCAGTCACAGTGAAGGTAGCCAGTATCTGAAATTGGCCGACTCCTTGCCCCATGCTGTATGATGTAGTGGGCGGAAAAAATGTGAATGACACAATAACACACACATGCATGAGGAAGGCTGTCTCGAAGCCCCTATAAGTAAGTATATGAAAAGTATAATTTTAATAAAATCAAAGGGTCTTGGCTAATGTCAAACCTTAAAAAGTACCCTCTGTGGGCTTGTATGATTGTCAGACTCCCCCAAGAAAAACACACGAGTCTCTTGAGAAAAGTGCAAAAGCATGGCACTGCAGCGTTACAAAGCCATGCAGATGACTTTCGTCCCAGCACAGTCACTCAAAGATGCCCAGATCAGGCTGCCTTGCCGTCAGATTTTGAAGTGCTCACAGTGGCCAGTTACCTCTTAAGGGTGCGTCATCCCAGGCAAACTTCGACCCTCGCGTCACCTATTTTGCAAAGTTTCAGTGACAGCTACATGACACCTGCCAGCCAGCTCTCACTGGCTGCTTTGCACTGATGTCACGCTGCGCGTGCTGGGAATGACAAGGCGCGCGGTGCTGGCCTTTGCCGGCGCTGCCAGCAGGCACACTTCGCAAGCCACTACCTAATTAAGAGCCTGCAGGTATCTCTGTCTGCACACAGTCAGGAACCTCAGACTAGAAAGGAGTCACCGGTGCAGGCCCATTACCTGGCTCCAATCACCCCTAATTAGGAAATTATTTTTGTGTGTGAATTACCAAGTATGAAGAAAGATGAACTGAAAATCCTAGGTTGAATAATGCATCAATTCTCCTGAAGAAAACCCAATATTTTAAAAATTGAAGTTTTAAATGGACATAAATCAGTAAATAGAGCCCATGTAGCCACGATGCTATCTTAAAGCTGAATACTGGGTTGTTTCTGGGAGATTAGATGGGGGGCGCTCTTCATGTGTTTTACACTGTAAAGATTTTAAGTAATCGCACAGTTAATAAAAGACTTACACTGCTCTCTTGAGGAGTGCCAGCATATGTTTGGATTCAATGTCAGAATCTATCATTTAGTTTATTTTTATTTTATTTATACGTTTTATATAGCATGAACATTACCCACGAGGGTATCAGAGCACTTTACAAGTGGTCAGGAAGGAAGAAACAGTAAAACATTCCACAATCAAGAGCAAACCAGGATGTGATGGGTCCCAAAATGAGGCAGGAGGTCACCATCAGGACCAAGCCCCCACAAAATATACATAGGACTCCAGAACTTTACATGGGTATAGAAAATGTGGAAGGCTACTGAAGTGCATGAGCCTTAAAACAAGGACTTGTTCATTAGTAGCACTTTGACTTAATTTTCAAAATATACTGGCATTTCTGAGGTTATTCAATACTTTTTTCAGAACTCTTGGGTGTTTGTTTGGTGATCAGGGGAGTTGAATGTGATATGTACTGTGTTTTATTTAGACTCATAGTGCAGGACATTGTGCTGCCATGTTTTATTATTTCCAGTTTTGCCAGTTAGCTGGATTGGTATTGGGTGGTGTGTGAAGTTAAAAAATTTTTTTCTCGTGACCATAGTATATTTTTATCAACAACAACGAAAAAATGTGTAAAGGTTACAAAGTTCTACACAAGTTTGTTTTTTCCATGAAAATGTGGGCACTTACAGCATGTAAATGTTGCTTAGTCCACATTTTCTACTTTTTATACATGTTTGTAATTAATGAACGTACCTTTCCCTCGAGTGTGTCTATTTTCCCTTAAGGGAAAACTAAGCACCTGCGGGTCTTGGGAAGGCTAGTAATCCAAAACTATGTGTAAAAGGGCCCTCGCTCCTAGAGTCAATGACTACCAACAGAGTGAAGGCTCAGTGATAAAAATGGAGCCAACTAATCAATCAATAAACCTTTATTTAAAATGTTATCAAAACAACCATAAAAGTACAAAAGAGAACATAACAAGAGTAATAAATAGTTTTAAAAGTTTTAAAACATCAGTGATTTACAATAGTGAACGCAGACTTTGAAAAAGATCCAGCATGAAAACAGGTTGTCTCGTTGCTTAGCATCTGCAGGAAGTGTGAGTCCACCCTGCACCTTTTAAAACTGTGAATCTCTGACTGACTCATACTCCCAAGTGTAGATGATTACATTCCTGTGCATTTGTGGTACAAATATTTCTCTCCATATATTTGGGGCCTAGAGACATGCTTATCTGATAGAGACATCTCGCCCCAGATTTCTTACCTGTGAACTTCCCAGGTGTCAGACTGGATCCGGGAGATTTTTTTGAGCAGTACCCTTTTGCACCAATAGGTTGCGTTGGTCGACTCCATCTGACATAGGGACGTCCGAATCGTCTATATAGGTGCCACATCAGCACGCTGATGTCAGTTTTTTTCTTTCTTTCTTTCTGCTCCAGCCAGCTTAGATCCGTTGAAACGAGCAGCCCCCTTTCATTTTTTGACAGACTTTTAAAAAAAACTTTTTGTCAACATTTTATCCTTGGTGTGTAGGTATTCACATCATGTTCAAAAAGATCTTGGGATTCAAACCGTGTGGCACTTGTCACTGTGCCATGTCGGTCATGGATCCCCACCTCGTGTGTCTTTGGTACCTGGAGCACGACCACGACCCAAAGTCGTGCTCCGATTGTTGGGCAGTGGCTTCTAAAGCTTTGAGGGAGCAGCCCCTAAAGTTGCTTGAGGCCCATTGTCAGGCGCCTCGGAAGTCTCCCCAGAGGTCTTCTTCCCTGTCTCGGTCAAGAGGAAGGTCCGAGCACCGCTATAGGGGCTCCTAATCTTCATCCTCCCATACGAAGCCCTCACAGGGATCAGGTGAAAAGCAGTGCAAAAAACATAAGAAGTAAAAGTGTGCTATGCCTTCACCCTGTCTGTCACCCGATGTAATGGAGGAATTTATTGATGCCATGTGTGCATATTTAAGCGGCCTGACCCCCTTGGCTCGCCTTTGGGCCCCGCGTCTGCGCCAGCGGCTCTGGCGCCCATTGCTCGTCATGGATCCATTCCTGGATCCGGTCCAGCACCAGTCTTACCTCCTCGACCATCCTCACTCCTGGTGCCACCGGTGGTCACCAGCTGTGTCTATCCCATTCTCATCCTCAAGGAAAGGTAGCCGGCTGGGCGTCCACCAAGGCCTGTGCCTGCGGAGCCCTCAGACTCTATGTTGCATCCTCAGCATTATCCGGAGGGGCTGTGATTGCAGGAAGATTGGGAGGGGACTCAAGACCCCTTAGAGGTCCCGCCTTATTCTGAAGAACTGGACTGGTATGAGTAACTGTGTGATGCCAGTGGTTTGGATACCTCTCCGGAGCCTGGCATGCTTTTCGCTCCTAACCTTGTCTACTGTGGCGGTCAAGACCAATGTCTTGATGGAGGTCCTGCAGCCTTGTGTCTCCACCTGAGAACCCTTGTTGTCATTGAACGAGGCCTTGACTGATGTTCTCCTGAGCACCTTGTCAAATCCCAGTACAGGAGCTCCTTTGTATAGAACAATTGCCTGCCACAATCGTCCTGCACATGGCGACTCAGCTTTCCTCACATATCACCTGACCTCGAGAGCTTGGTGGGCCAAGCTTCTACTTCTTGTGGTGGTTCCCTTCCTCACCCCCGGAAAGGGAATCCAAATGGCTGGATAGCTTTGGGAAAAAAATATTTTCTTCCACAAGCCTAGCATTGCGGTTGCAAACACTGCAAGCCTCCTGGACCTTTACTTCCATTTGTTATGGGAGACGGTTGCGCACATGCTGCCACAGGTCTCGGAAGAGGCCCGGGATGTCTTCTCCCAAGCTGTTGCAGACAGGGGAGATGCAGCAAAGTTTACTATATGCTGTGACCTTGACATGACATACTGTGCAAAGCGATTTATTCAACGGTGGCAGTTAGGCGCCATACCTGGCATCTGGCTTCTCTGGGAATGTCCAAGCAGACATGCCCTTTGATGACTCTCATCTTTTCAGAGATAGGGCGGATGTAGCACTAGAGCGTTTCAAGGAGTCACCGGCTACGGCCAAGCCCTTGGGGCTCTCTGTGTTTTCTCATCATGCGTCTGCCTTTTGTGGCTACAGAAGGGGCTTCCAGCTGCACCAGCCCTATCCTTGCCAGAGGGCCATGCAAGTTCGGCAACCTCCACGTGCCATAGGTCGGGTTCGCCCCGCCCCCCTCCTCCAAATCCTCCTAGTCCGATCCTCCCAGATCATGGGCGTCCAGTTGGTTTTAGAAGACGCCATCATCTCCACCACTGGTGGGACATCACCTAGGATATTTGGGTTCTACAGATAGTCCAAAGAGGCTACTCCTTCTCCTTCAAGGCTACCCCTCCCTCCTTGCTTCAAACATACAGTTGACTGACAGAGGATGAAATTGCCTTACTTCGAGAGGAAGTCACAACTCTCTTGGTCGAGGGGGACATAGAGAGGGTTCCGGTGCCAGAAATAGGCTGTGGTTGCTATTCCAGCTACTTTCTGGTTCTCAAAAAGGACAGAGCCTTCATCCTATCTTCAACCTCAGAATCCTCAACTACTTCCTCAGGAAAGAGAAGTTCAAGATGTTCACCATTGCTCAGTTCTATCTTCCCTGCTCCCTTGTGATTGGATGGTAGGGTTTGACTTGCAGGACGTGTATTTCCATATTCCGGTCCTGCCTGCCCATCACTGCTACCTGCGGTTTACTGTGGGCCACAAGCACTTTCAGTTAACCTTCTCCCCTTCGGTCTCACCAGTGCCCCTCGGTTGTTCACCAAGTTGATGGCTGTGGTCGCAGCTCATCTGCGGAGATCAGGGGTTCTAGTCTTCCCCATCTTGACGACTGGCTGTTGAAGGCGGGCTCACCCCAGTCGGTCATCTGCCATTTCCAGACTACAGTGAGCCTCCTGCATTCACTGGGGATCAATGTCAACATGCCGAAGTCACACCTGACTCCTTCCCAGGCGCTCCCTTTCATCTGGAGTGTTCTTGACATGGGGAAGTTTTGTGCCTATCCTCCCAAACGGCGAGTCCAGGATATTTATGTAATGTTATGCTACTGATAATTTCTAAAGCGCACGTTCACCAACCGTCTCCTGGTACTGGAATTGCTAATACGGACATAGTCCCTGGTTATTGGTAAGCTTGTTTGAACAACCATTTAGGCTATGATACCGATGTTTCAGCCTCTATCCTGGATTTCGGTGAGGCTGATTCTGAGGCTGCTGGGCCACATAGCCTCCTGCATCCTGCTAGTTAATCATGCCAGATGGCTCCTGCGGGTCCTGCAGTGGGACCTGAATTTCCAATGGGCGCAGCATCAGGGAAATTTCAATGACCTGGTCCAGATCTTGGAGGGAAATGCGCAAGATCTGCAGTGGTGGATGACAAACCGCCAATGGGTCACAGGCAGACCACCCAGATCTCATAGTGGTGACAGATGTATCACGCCTGGGATGGGGCGGCCATCTGGGAGAGGTGGAGATCAGAGAACTCTGGTCTCCGGCGGAAGCCGGGCTCCACATCAATCTGTTGGAGCTTTGTGCAATCCGATAGGCACTGTTATGTTATGTTATTATTTATTTATAGAGCGCACGTACACCCAAAGGTTTCTTGGCGCTGGTGTCTGGGTCCTGAGACGATCCCTAGTCATAGGCCTGTTTGAATAACAGGGTTTTCAGGGATTTTCTGAAGACCAGGAGACTGGCACATTTCCTGAGTGAGGTAGGCAGGGAGTTCACCAGTACAGCTGCTAGATGGGAGAAGCAGCTTCCTCCTTGCTTCTTCCTTTTAAAGGAGGGGGTAGTCAGTAGGTTTAGGTGAGCAGAACGTAAGTTACGTTGTGGTTTGTGAGCCGTTAGCAGCTGTCTGATGAATTTTGGGCCTTTACCCTGTAGAGCTTTAAAAACAGTGCACCCGGCTTTGAAAGTAATCCTTTGGACCATTGGTAACCAATGGAGTTTTTTCAAAATTGGTCGGGCAGGCTGCCACTTGGGCTGTTTCCCTATCAGCCTCGCCGCCTGATTTTGGACCATCTGCAGCTGTTTCAGGGCGCCTGCTGGAAGCCCGAGATCAATGGTGCTGGAGAAGTCACGACGCGAGAGCACCAAGGCGAATATTACCTGCACCAACTGAAAACCTTCTTATCATCTCTCAAGGGAAGGCTGGTTCAGGTGTTCACAGACCACACCGTCGCCATTTGGTACTGAAACAAACAAGGCGGGTTGGGTTGTAGACCCTCTATCAGGAGGCACTTCGTGTCTGGACTTGACTGGAACAAAAGGGGAAATCCCTGGTGATTCAACACCTGGCTGGATCCCTGAACCCCAGGGCGAATTAACTCAGCCATCAGTGCCAGGTGGATCATGAATGGTGTCTCCATCCAGACCTGATGCAAGGACTCTTTCAGTGGTGGGGAGAGCCTTGGTTAGATCTGTTCGCCTCCGAAGAGAACGCACAATATCAGCAATTTTACGCATTGGAGTTTCCAAGGCAGTTCTCGCTCTGTGACGCTTTTAATCTAGAATGGAGCTCAGGCCTCTTATGTGCCTTTACGCCCATACCAGTCCAGAGTGCTCAATAAGATCAGGAGTGACCGGGCCATAGTAATTCTTGTGGCTCCGGCCTCGGCACAGAGCATCTGGTATCCCAAGCTTCTGCAGATAAGCATTGATCCTCTGATCAGGCTGCCCCATTCTGGAGGATCTTCTGTCCCAGCAGCATGGGAGGATCCTCCAACTGTACCTGTCAACCTTCTGCCTCCTTCGGTGGAGATTAAGCGGTGACAGTTGATAGCATTTGACCTTCCTCCCAAAGTATATGAAGTTATTTTGGCAGCCAGGAGTCCCTCTACTAAGTTGATATACGCCTGCCGATTGTAAAAAAAATTGTAAATGTTGTACGAAACGGTTTATTGACCATCTTTCTGACATCCTCCTTTTCATCCTAACTCTTGCCCAGCAGAGCTCTGCTCTGGACTCTTTAAAGGGTTGCCTTTCTGCCCTTTCTGCCTTTCTGCGGTTGCCAGACCAACCGTCACTATTCAAGTCTCCGATTGCAAATAGGTTTCTGAAGGGGCTTAAACATTTGTTTCCCCCTCACCTTTTGTCATGCCCCAATGGGACCTTAACTTGGTTGTCACTTATCAAATGTGTGCAACTTTTGAGCCAATGCACAATTGCCCCCTCCATCTGCTCACCATCAAGGCAACCTTTTTAGTGGCAATAACTTCTCCCAGAAGGGTGAGCCTGTTGCAGGCACTGTCCACTCAGTCTCCTTACCTGACCGTCTTCCCAGACAAGGTAGTGCTCAGCACTAAGACTTCCTTTTTGCCTAAAGTGGTGACACCTTTCCACCTAGGGCAGTTTGTCACCTTGCCAACTTTCTATGCTACTCTGCATCCTTCTAACGAAGAAGAACATCTCTACCGTCTGGACACAAAAAGAGCATTATCGTTCTACCTTGACCGCACTAAAGAGTTCCGGGTGGACGACCAACTCTTTGTGGGGTACGTCGGAGCAAAGAAGGGAAGTGCTGTGCAGAAGCGGACCATCTCCCAATGAGTTATCCTCTGCAATAAAATTTCTCCCTGGCAAATAAAAAGCCTCCTGAAGGCCTAAGAGCTCATTCTGCCAGAGCTAAGGCAGCCACCACCGCTCTCCAGCGTGGTGTCCCTGTTCTCAACATCTGCCCGGCGTCTACTTGGGCATCCCTGCACAAGTTTGCTAATCATTATTGCCTGGACAATAAGATCTGAATGAAGGCCTATTTGGCTATTCGGTCTCACAGGACTTTCTGATTTCAACTTCTCCGCAGTCCCTCCTCCGGGGAAGGTATTGCTTGGGTATCTATTTAAAGGTAAGGAATCTGCGGCTAGATGTCTCTATCAGATGGACAAGTTACTTACCTTGGTAACGCTTTATCTGGTAGAGACACGATCTAGCCGCAGATTCTTTACCAGCCTACCCATCCTCCCCGCACTGCGCATCAGTTCTGCATGTCATGGCTTTCTCCCTTTAGGGCCCTAGTTGTTTAAACACACCATTAGTCAACGTCATGCCGTGCTTCTGGCGTGGAAAGTCGTGAAAAGTACTGATATCAGCGTGCCGAGGTGATGCCCATATAGACGACGCGGACGTCACGATGAAGAGACGACACCAACGACGTCACACAGAGTCGACCGATACCACTTTTTGGCACGCAGAGGTACTGCTCAAGAAAAATCTTCTGGATCCAGTCGGACACCTGGGAAGTTGACAGGTAAGGAATCTGCAGCGAGTTCATGTCAAAACCAAATAAGGCGTTATCGAAGGTGAGTAACTTTTCCATCTCATTCAGTGCTCGATTAACAGATATTTCCAGTTGGAATTTGTTATTTCCTTCCTTGCAGTACGAACAGTATGGACATGCTGTTTCTCACATCCATATCCGCCAACCTTGAAGAGATTCTCTCAGAAAGCTGGGTGACTGATTTTTTAGATCTTGCCTACTAGTCACCACCTGTGCTATCTGTTGCAAAACATATTGTGGCCTTACCAAGAGCATACAGGGGCTTGGAGCCCGCATGTTGCTTACAGTTGTTAGGCTTTCCTGTCACTCGTAATTGCCTGCTTCTTATTTGTGTCCCAATTTCTCAATCCTCAGTTTGTCCCTCGCCCAGAGAATAACCTTTTTGCCATTTCTTTTGATTGTCTGCCTTCAGCGCTTCAATTGCTCGCTTTCAAACCACTACTTTTTTCTTTTTAGTTGAACACTCCATAAGCGTGCATGTGTCTTCTAGCTGTCTCCCTGGTCTTCATGTTGTTCAGTATTGCATGTGTTTCTATCTCCCCACTCTCCGTGTTGCACTCTCTTGTGACCATACTCATTGCTTTTATGCCTGTGTGCTTCTCTTATGCCCACTCTACCTTGCTCTCTTTCGTCTGTTTACTCCTGCAGGGAGCCATCTTGCTCTGTCTGTGCCATCTACTTTCCAGCACCCATGCCCTCCATGTTGCTTCCACCCCCTTCAGTGTTACATCCTCTTTCAGCTCTGTTGTGCTTCTTGCTCCCCATGTTGCAACTTCACCCTGTTTAAAAAAAGAGAAAAAGAAGTTGACAAAATGCCAAGGCCGGCAACGTCAAAGGCTATGAAAAAAATGTGTTTATACATGCTGCCCCACATCAGTATGTTTGCACCATGACTAAAACCATTGACAACGCTGTAAGGTCCTAAAGGCAAGACCAATTGGGTTAATCAATGCTTGTTTTGTCATTATCATTCTAACTAGTGCCCCAATCATACCCAATTTAATTATTAACAGTTTGTGCTTTTTTTTTTTTTTTTGGTTTGGCATTAGCAAAAACCTTTTGCTTCTTAGTTAAGTTATGTATATAAAATATCCATACTTATTGGGTCTTTCGGCTAGCCCTCTTTATTCATTGTTCTGTTGGTGTGTCATTTGCATTTTAATGCAACCAACTTCAGTCATTAACCAATTAAATAAGGGCTCGGCCGGCAATCCTATATTAGAATTCCAGATAAGTATCAAGTATCAGCAAACGTATGAGTGTCTAAATAACACCATTAGCACAGAAAGAAAATTGTCCATAAACATTTCATCATAACATGACAAGAAGGATCCAAGAAACGAAGAATTCTTTGATGTCTTTATTGATTTCTTTAAAAGATTTTCCAGCACAACTTGCCCAACTTGCCGACACGTGTTTCGTCTCAAACGAGACTTTCTCAAGGCAGAGCTATTCTTGGAATGTTCTTTGAACATCAAGTAAAGAATAAGAAATCCGTAGAGATCCAGATATTACACAGGAAATTTTCCGAACTCTGTGCAAACAACCGGAGTCAACCCGAACGCAAAAGGCCAACACGATAAGTGACCTTTTCCTTAAATAATAAATAGTGGGTTTTTCTCAATGGTCACTCAGTACCATATAGCCAATAAGGTAGCTAGAGCCCACGCCAATTCACGCTGAGCACCTAAAAAGATATATCTGTAGTAATAGTGGGTGGTAAACTCCGCTATATCAATTTCCAATTGCGTGGGTGGTCAAGTGCAAGTCCCAGAGTGCTAGAGGTCCAACCCTCCTTCAAGGGTAAGCTTCTTAAGATGTCAATCTAATGACTTAAAGGCACCACACCCAGAATAAAAGGTCCATGGGAGAACGCTACTACCCAAAATTTGGAAATAACTTCAGGCATTGTATAACTTCATTCTGAGTGATGGCATTCTGCTGTCTGACTAAAAAAACACCTTGTATGTATCTAACATTGTTTTATATTTTTTCCTGACCAGATTAGTCATTACTCTGCTAATCTGAGCATTTTGTACACCTTATGCGCTTGGATGTGTATTCAAATCTCCATAATCTAAAACTGTCCTTTATGAATTATCATGTTTTAACTCCTTGAAAATAGTCTTCATGGTGGAATGGCAAATGTACTACTATACCTTGATAATATTTTAGCTGATTTAAAATAGCTTTCATGTCGTTCTTAACTTCTGCCTTTAAAGGATATTGAGCCTTAATTTGAGGCTAACTCTTTAAGGGAATCACAAGTGGAACAGATTTGTTGTCCCACCCTGCTTGGTTTCTATATAACTCAGTAGCTTCTTTCAAAGCCCTCCCTTGCACATATTATTCCCTGAGTTCTTCAGAGACTAAGGAGAAAAATGCTTGTATATTTATCTCCTCTCCTCATGGTGCATCCATTACAAAAACCAGAGGCCAATAATCCTTTGAAAGGGTAATGTAATAGGCATCCAACAAATGAGCAAGTTGTGGCTAGCGATGCCAAGATGACAGACGTGATTTATCTAGCTCTCCCAAGCAACCCCATTAATCAAGACCCATCTTGACTCCGGATGACTTCTGGGCAATTGTGACACCTTGCATCATTTGCCCACCAGCATCCGCCAGCCGACGGTGCTGCCTGAGCCCTGTGAAGCCACCTGGAGACCTGCCTGGGAGCTTCCTGCGTGCCTTGCTTGGCCTGCGGCTGTGGGCGTGCGCTGGCTGAGGCGCTGGGAGCCGGTTGCTGCAGTGCAGGCCCCAGTGAGCCTGCCATTGGCAGAGTGGGGGAGCCCCGCTGTAACATCACCGGCTGCAGTGGACAGAAAAAGAGCCCCAGTCGCGGAACAGGGAGAAACAGGGGCCCGATTGACATTGGTAACGGCTGGTGGATCTCCATGTTGACTGTAGTTCTGGCCTTACTTGTTGGGCTGCGCTGATTCGGGGCCCCCTCCAATAGTCAAGCATTGGGCCCCGTAGGCCATGAATCACTGTCTAATGGTGGATTTACGAGGCTGGAGAAGCGTGAAAATACGCTCGGACAAACAGACTGAGGCCTATGCCCGACTGTGATACACACGGTGCCCCTCCCCTTCGGACCTCTCAATTGGATGTTGCTGGCCGGCCGGAGGCCGCGGTTGAGACTCCAGGAACACACTGCCAGTCTACTGTATCTCCTTGTGCGGCCTTCGGGCCACTGTTGAGGCCACTGACTGTTGGGGGATTGGGAGCCCCCGGACACAACCCTCTCCAGGTGGCAGGCTGCATTGTGGACACATGGTCGTGTAATGCTGCTCCCCCAGACAAAAAGCCACTAGATCCTGCTCAGGAATGAATATTGCAAACTGAGTGGATGCCAACGTCATAGTTTCACTGACCCCCTAGGCCTGAGTATCCCTCTGTTGCTTTTAACAGCCCTTTTTTTTTTACTTTTTGTCGACTTGGTGATTTTTTCTTTGTGTGCAAAGATGTTTTCGAGGAAGACAGGGTTTAAACCATGTGCGCCTGTCACCGCACCCTGTCAGTAACTGACCCCCTCCTTGTCTGTCTTTGGTGTCTCGCGGATGACCACGACTCATAGTCGTGCTCGGACTGTCGGACCATGACTCCAAAGGCCTTGTGTGAGCGGACTATGAAGCTACTTGCAGCCCAGCAGTCGACACCATCAAGCGAGACTCCGCGGAGGTCCCGGTCCTGATCGAAGAAGAGGAGGTCGCCGGACCACTCCCGAAGCCTCTTCGTCCCACTCAAGGTCATAGGGACACTCAGGGAAGAGACACAAGAAGAAGAAGTCCAAGTGGACTTCATCTTCGCCTCGACTGTCCATCAACGAACGAGGTAAGGAGCACCGATGCTTTAGCCAGGGTTGACTTTACGCCTCTCTACCTTTCCGGGAGCCATAGCAACTCCCGCTCAAAGATTTCTACGAGGCCATGCACCGCATATTTGAGTGGGCCGACCCTTCTGGTGAGCCCTCCGGCTCCGTGGGGTCGGAAGTGGCCCCATCGGATTTGATGCCGTATTCTCTGGCCGCGGCGCTGGTGAGGCCTGGTGGATCCGATCCAGTATGGTGTTGGTCGTGCCATTGCGATCTTCCCCGGCATCAGACCCGAAGTCAGTGCCTTCGAGGCTGCTGGTGCCCACCGGCGGCTCCAGCCCCATCCTTATCCCCGGTGACACAGAGTCAGAATGGCATTGCTCAACTCCAAATTCTGGCGCCAATGGAACCTAGGGGTTCTATGTTGTCGCCTGAACATTTTGATGACATTTCAGACACGGGAGAGGATTGGTAGAGGTCTATGGACCCTTTAGAACACCAGGATGTCTCTGCAGAGCAGATGGACTGGTATGGGGAACTTGGGGAGGCCAGTGGACTGGACACGTCCCCAGATACTGGCATACTCTCTCCGCCAACTGTGGCTACGGAGGAGGGGGCATCTAATGCCATGGTGGTGAAGAGGTCCTTGGACTGGAGTTGCCCTCTGTGCAGGTCAGGACTAATCTCCTGACTGAAATGCTTCAGCCTTGGGCTTCCACGTCTAAACCCCTTTTGCCCTTCAATGAGGCACTTACATATGTCCTTCTAGGCACA
Source organism: Lissotriton vulgaris (assembly GCF_964263255.1). NCBI lineage: Eukaryota > Metazoa > Chordata > Amphibia > Caudata > Salamandridae > Lissotriton > Lissotriton vulgaris. The sequence goes on from NC_141693.1 coordinate 619,546,408, forward strand.
ATGTCCAAGCCTAGCACATGAGCTCCTGTGAATAGGACAATTGCATGCCGCCATGTCCGGGCGACACCAAGTTCCTCAGCCAACACCCACCCCTTAAAGCTTGGTGGTGCAGGCTTCTATCTCAGGGTGCTTTCCCCTCTGCCCCTCTGGATATGGAATCCAAGAGGCTGGAATCCTTTGGGAAGAAGATGTTCTCTTCCTCCAGCCTGGCATTGCGATCAGTGAATAGCGCATGCTTATTGGACTGTTTCTCCCACTCCCATTGGGAGACAGTTGTGCAAGTGCTGCCACAAGTCCCGAAGGAGGCCCGGGCTGTGTTCTTTCAGCCGGTTAAGGACACGAGAGATGCAGCAAAATTCACCATAAGGAATGGCCTTGAAATGACTGATTCGCTGGGCAGAGCGATTTCATCGACGGTGGCCTTGCGGCGCCACATCTGGCTTACAATGTCTGGCTTCTCAGGAGATGTCCAGGCAAACTTGATGGACTTGCCGTTTGATGGATCCCGTCTTTTTGGGGACAATGCTGACTCAGCCCTAGATCGGTTCAAGGCCTCTCGAGCTACGGCCAAATCCTTGGGCCTTTCTTCTACACCTCGTGGCCAGTCCAGCTTTTGCCCCTTTTGTGGCAACAGAAGGGGGTTCTAGCTATGTCAGCCCTATTCCAGCCACTGTCCTGCACAGACTTCCCAAGTTGTAAAAGGGATGTGGACACAGTTTATTCCGTCCTAGGAATGGAAGTCAGAAGTCATCGGCAACCCTGCCCTCGTCAGCCGCAGTCTCCAAGCACTCCTCGTTTGTCTCTGCGATACCACGCCACTCCAGTTACTGGGAGAATCCATCATTATCTCCCCCACTGGAGGTCCATAACATCAGACAAGTGGGTCTTGCAGATCATTCAGGAGGGCTATTATCTGCCTTTCCTTTCTTTTTCTCCTCCCAATACGCTAAATCAAGAACGGCTGGCGGATGATCATTTAAAATTGCTCCAAGAAGATTTACAGCCTTCCTGACCAAGGGAGTTATTGATAGAATCCCGGGTTCAGAAGTAGGCAGTGGCTGTTATTCCCGCTACTTTCTGATTCCGAAAAAGAACAAATGGTGCGGCCCATTTTAGATCTTCGTCAATCTCTTCCTCAAGAAGGAAAAGTTCAAGATCCCTACTTTAGCTCAGGTCTTGTCTGCCCTAGACCAAGAAGACTGGATGGTAGAGTTGGACCTGCGGGATATGTGTTTTCACATCCCCATCCTGCTGGGCCACAGGTGTTACCTGCGTTTTAAGGTAGGCCACAAGCACTTTCAGTTTACTTTGCTCCCCTTAGGCCTCACCAATGCCTCTCTTGTGTTCACCTAGGTGATAGGGGTGGTCACAGCTCATCTGTGTAGGTTAGGGATGTCAGTCTTCCCTACCTTTATGCCTGGCTGTTGATGCATTGTCGCCCCAGGCTGTCGTCTCCCACCTTCAGACTACGGTTAACTTCCTGCTTTCACTGGGGTTCTCTATAAACGTGCCGAAGTCACACCTGACTCCTTCTCAGATGCTCCATTTCATTGGAGCTGTTCAATACACAGTGCAGTTTCAGGCCTATCCTCCAGAGCAGCGAGTCCAGGATATTCAGGTTATGATTCCGATGTTTCAGCCTCTATCTTGGATTTCGGTGAGACTGACTCTGAGGTTGTTGAGCCTCATGGCCTCCTGCATCCTGTTGGTAGAGCATGCCAGGTGCTTACGTGGCTCTCCAGTGGGTCCTGAAGTTCCAGTGAGCGCGGCATCAGGGAAATATCACCAACAAGGTCCTGTTCTCGGAAGGACATGCGAGAGATCTGCAGTGGTAGTTGGTGAACCACAATTGGGTCAACGGAAGACCCCACTACCTTCCCAAACCGGATCTTACAGTCATGACAGATGCGTCACTTCTGGAATGCGGCAGCCATCTGGGAGAGGTGGTGATCGGGGGACACTGGTTTACGGCAGAGTCGGGGCTCCAAATCAATTTGTTGGAGCTTCGAGTGATTCGGTTGGCATTGAAGGCATTTCTTCCCTCTGTCAAGGGGATGTTAGTGCAGGTGTTCCCGAACAACATCACCACCATGTAATAGTGCAACAAGCCGGGCGGAGTCGTGGACTCTTTGTCGAGAGGTCTTGTGTTTCTGGACATGGCTGGAACAGCAGGGCATAACTCTGGTGGTTCAACACCTGGCAGGTTTTCTGAACGCCAGAATGAACAAACTCAGCTGTCGATGCCTAGCACACCACAAATGGCGTCTCCAGTCGGAGGTGGCGCAAGGTCTCTTTCAGCAGTGGGGAGATCCTTGGTTAGATCTGTTCGCCAATGAAGAGGACACTGAGTGTCAGCAATACTGCACGCTGGAGTTTCCAAGGCATTTATCGCTCGGCGACGCATTGTGTCGCAAGTTGAGCTCAGGCCTGCTATACACCTTTCTGCCCATACCATTCCTACCTAGGATTCTGAAGAAGATCAGGAACGACCGGGCCCAAGTCATTCTTATGCCTCCGGACTGAGCAGGGAGAGTCTGGTATCCAGAGCGTCTGAAAATGAGCATCGATCCTCCGATCAGGCTGCCCCGTCGGGCGGATCTTATGTCTCAGCAACTGGGGTGGGTCCTCCACCCAAACCTGTCAACTGAAGTTCCAGGGAGCGCGGATTGCGTAGAGATTGAGCGGTGACAGTTGATGGCTTTTGACCTTCCTCCCTAAGTTTGCAACGTTATTTTGGCGGCCAGGTGGCCCTACACTAAGGCGACCTCACGGCCATCTCTGAATGGATGATTGACAACTACTTGCAATTGAATTCCACCAAGTCAGAAGGGCTTTTGGTGGGCAGAGACACCCATCTATGGGGCAATAAATGGTGGCCCTTGGTACCCCTCCCCAGCTGAAAAGCGTGGTTAAGAATCTTGGTGTTCTGATGGACAGCTCCTTTGAGTTCTAGGCACAGGCTAAGGCTGTGGCAGGCACTTATTTTGGTCTCTTACGTGGCCTGAAACCCATTTGGGGATGCTTTGACGCACCTATCTGTCAGATGATTGTTCAAGCCACCATGTTCTCACGACTAGACTACTGTAATGGGCGTCTACTGGGCACCAATAAAACCGTGACCAAAAGACTTCAACGGGCACAGAATGTGGCAGCCTGCACGCTCTTTGCTCTACCCAAACATTGCTATGCCTCAGACCTCCTTCGATGCCTTCACTGGTTGCCTATAGAACAGAGAGTCCATTTTATGACCCTCTGCACCACACAGAAGATCTTACATGGCCTGAGTCTGCAAGTTCTGAGCGAGCTGCGCTCTGTGTATGTTTCGGCGAGTCCTGTGCTCTGCAGACCTCCACCTGGCTTGTGTCCCGCGGGTCGCAGGACAAGAGCAGGGGGGTGCTCATTCAGGGCATTGGCACCCGTCCTCTGGAATTTCATCCCCCTTGCTGCCCGCGGCATGCAAGACCATTGGCCATTCAGAAAAATGATTAAGACGTGGCTTTCCTCCAACCTTTAGCCTACCTTCCTTACTGTCCGCTTCTATTTGATTTAGCGCTGTGACGCCCCGTTTCTGGGGCAGCCATGTGCTCTATAAATGCAGATAACATAACATAACAGTATAAGCTTGCAGTTTGCAGAAGTTTGTATTATACTGTACAGAAAGGTCTATTGACCATCTTTCTGCTTCTCTTTGTACTGTTCTTCTTTTCATTCTTACCCTTGCCCAGCAGGACTCTGCTTTGGGTACTCTTAAGGGTTACCTATCTGCTCTATCCGCTTTTCTGTGGCTGGCAGACCAACCCTCTCTCTTTAGGTCAACAATTGTAAATAGGTTCTTGAAGGGGCTGGCTCACTTGTTTCCGCCCACACTGTTTGTTATGCCGCAGTGGTACCTTAATTTGGTACTCACTTTTCTTATGTGTGCTCATTTCGAGCATCTGCCCAATTGTCTCCTCTGGCTTTTTACCATCAAGACAGCCTTTCCCGTGGCGATAACATCTGCCCGGAGGGTGAGTGAGTTGCAGGTGCTATCTTGTAGACCTTCCTGCATAATGTCTTTTCCAGATAAAGTGGTGATTCGCGCCCATGCTTCATTCTTGCCGAAGGTAGTGACCCTATTCCATCTGGGTCAGCCTATCGCGCTGCCCACCTTCTTCGCTCTCCGCATCTCTCTAAGGAAAGGGAGTGTCTCCACCACCTGGACCCAAAAAGAGCATTGCCGTTTTTCCTTGACCGCACAAAAGGATTCCGGGTGGACGACCAACTCTTTGTCCAGTACGTGGGAGCTAAGAAGGGTTGGGCAGTGCAAGAAAAGGACCATTTTAAGCAGGTCTGGTGGCTCAGTGGATTAATGGATCCACTGCAAAGGCATGTGTTAGACCTCATAGTCACAGGTTCAAATCCCGTCGGGTCCAATCAGCCTTTCATCCATCGGAGGTCAATAAAATGCGTACCATTGAGTTGGGTAACAATAAACATCTGTTATTCAGTGCCAAGATACCTACGGGTGAACGCGCGCTTTACAAATACATATGTTATGTTATGTTCGTTCTCTGCATTAAGGTCTGCTATGCCCTGGCTAGGAAGCAGCCCCTAAGGGATTAAGAACCCACTCCATCAGGGGATAGGCTGCGACTACGGCCATGACTCAGGGTAACCCTGTCCTGGACATCTGTCAGGCAACAACATGGGCATCTTTGCACACGTTTGCTAAGCACTGCTGCCTGGACAGTCAGGCCCGCAGAGATGGCCATTTTGCCTTTTCGGTCCTGCAGGACTTCTTACAGTGAGGAATTGGTCCACAGCCCACCGCCAGGAGGATATGGCTTGGGTATCTTGTTCAAAGGTAAGGAATCAGCAGCTAGAAGATGAACAAGGCCATGTTGAATAAGTTACTTACTTTTGATAACACATTATCTGGTAGAGACAATATCTAGCTGTAGATTCCTTACAGACACACCCATGCCTCTTCGCTTGGCGGGCTGATTTTGTTAGGGCTAGGTTCATTCAGTTTTTCAGGTCCCTAGTTTTGCACATGTTTACGTCAGTTACTTAGTTGCGCTGCCCTTCTGGCGTGGAAAAAATGAAGTTTTCGGATCCAGCCTAACGCCTGGGTAATTCAAAGGTAAAGAATGTGCAGCTAGATATTATCTCTACCAGATAATGCTTTACCGAAGCTAAGTAACTTGTTCAACATGGCCTAATCGACCCCATTGCCTTTAGCTAAAGATCTCATCCGCTTGCCCTGATTATGGGCATATTGATGACATCAAACCTTGGCTGAGGAACTGGGATAAGCCACATGCTGCATGGGCACTTCTAGCCTGCCTGCTTATTGACTCATTGTGCGCTGCTCTGGCATTGATGCCAGAGCTACGCTGGTGCCTGGAGCACTCCTGGAGAGACCCTTGGAGATCTGGAGACCATTCATCCCTGAGGAGTGTAACTTGGCTGCTCGTGCTGCAGCGCCTTGTCGGACCTCTGGGCACTGGCAAGCAGGCCCATCTCACGAACTCCCACGGACAGATTACCATCAATCCAGAACCCTGTTGGTTTCACCATGGGTACTGGTAGGGGCGCTGGAACTAGTGTAGAGGCCAGAGTGACTTGTGCTTTCTTTGCGTTTGGTGCCAAGAAGGAGCAGCTTGATCTTGTTGGCATTAAGCTTTAGGAAATTTGGTCACATCCAAGCTTGGACGTTTGTGCAAGCCATGTCGGGTGGACTAGTGGACTAATGCTTCCACTGTAGGGCCTGTGTTTGTCCTCATGGTCACAGGTTCAAATCCCGGCAGGTCAACTTAGCCTTTCATCCTTCTGAGGTCAATAAAGTGAGTACCATTGAGTTGGGTACCAATAAACATCTGCTATTCAGCACCAAGATACCCTTCTGGGTGAACGTGTGCTTTACAACTACATATTGTTATGTTATGTCAAGTGCGGATTTGAGTTGGTAAGGGAACGTTGAGTGTTTTTATGCAGTTGTACAAGAAGCAGAGTATCGTCAGAGCGCAAGACCTACTTGCAATTGCGATGGTTGATAAGTTGCACTGACGAGACGTTAAAAAGAAGTGGCTAGAGGGAAGACCCTTGTGACACAACGCACCCGACTTCTCTGCTAATGGATCTGTATAAATTCGTATTGCTCTTATGACTCTCTCCTACATATTAACTTTATTCTCTACATCATCTTTATTTGATACTGTCCTAGTCTAGTTTTTAATAAGCATCTTCATTGTGCCAACTTCTTTAGCTTTCTATGTTGCCTTTATTCCATTCTGTACATGTTCCTATTGCTGTGAGGTGCAAAGGGACTCATAATGACATTTGAAATAAAGAAACTGCTGCAAATCACCATTCTCCTTCCATAGAAAAAACATGCTTAAACAAGGTAGTAGCCAGTGATGGGTTATACATTTTTTTTAGCGAGCCTCCGCTGCTTATGAATTACAGTAACTGTTTTGACTTTGTAATACTTTCGGGAAATTCGTCTTTTCTGCTATAACATAAATCCCCAGAGTATTGTAATGGGATCAAGACGTGCAGACAGTTGTAAGAAAAACGAATAAATGTGTTTTCTGCTTGTGCGTTTTAAATTAGCAAAAACATTGCATTTTTTCAGTGTAGAAGAAACTTTAACCTAACTATTAACGGGCTTTTTCGGTTTGAAAACTGAGGGTGGAAACTTGAGAGAGACTAGAAGGATGACAATGGATTTATTTTCACCCTTCTCTGTGCCATTTATTTCCTGCACACTTGCAGCTGTTTGCAGCTTTCTGTGCTTTATTAGTTTGGCGATAAAATGAACGTTTACAATGAACACACTACAAACTGAATTGCCTCGTGGTACTTAAGGAGGTTGTCATCACCAAAATCAGTGGTACCCATTTTACCCTCCACTGAAAATTCAAAGACTAATTGGTCATTATGAGGTGGAAGGTCCTAGTCACCGACAATCATCAACTGGCGGATGCCCCACCTCTCCAACCTTGTGGTTCCGTCGGCGCAGGAACCGCTGAGTTTCCAACAGTGAAACCTCAGCTGGGTCCACCATTGGAAGGTCAGTGACAGAAACTCCTTGCTGGCTGACCATCCACCCCAGGGCCCAATGCTGACAGGTCTCGAGAAAGCTGCCTGCACCTCAGGCACATTTTCTATTTCTTTTTATTCTCTAAAACCAATGCCCGCTTTGAGGGTTAGCTCCTAGAAACCAAAAACAAATGCCAGAGCGAGCACTATCTTTTTGCCAATAGCGCTTCTTCTTTCAGACTGGTGAATTTGTACAAGATGATCTCCGCAAAGCCAGCTGAGATCTCCAAATATTGTATTGTATTGTAATTGCATTTATATAGCGCTTACAAATCTCTGCTTGGCTGCTGTTGGGTCATGCAATGGCGGCTGGCATCTGTGGCAAAAATATTGAACAAATAAATAAAACTTTCCTGAAGATGAAAATTACATCCTTTGCACTCAACGTCTTCTTTCTCCAACTGCAGCCCGGTCAACAGGAAACTCACTTGGCCAATCTTGGCGCTGCTCTCACCAGCATGAGAGCAGCGTTAGGATTGGTGGGAGCGGTCTGTCTCTGTGCTCCCCACTCACTGTGGAGGCTTTGTCTTACTCTAACCCAGAAAGACGGCTGGCCAAAAAGATACGCGCATTTAAACAGTGCATACCTTGCCCACTCTCCTCCCTGCTGCTGTCAGTCAGTAGCAGCACGACCCCATCCTGATGCTCTGTTCTGGACAGGGTATGAAAAATAAAATGGAAATAAATTGCCATTTTATTTTTCATCTCTGGGGCTTTGGAAGGGGGAGTTTAAGTGGGGCGGCTCTCCTCCAGAGCCTCCACTGCTAGCATGTTGCTAAACCGCCTAACTAGATTTGTCCGTAAATTTGACCTGTGAGGAGTCGAGCATATAATCAGAAAGTCACACACAGATCTCTTCAACAGACTGACTTCCCGCAGAGCAACCGGATCAAGAGTGACTTTTGTCAAATTTCTGCACTTCACTGATGAGGTCCAAATACTCCAAAACTGGTCTGGAGTTGCTTAGTTTTGACATTCAGAGGGGAGTGGACCTGTGGTTCGTGTTGGGCTGTTTCTGTTGGAGCAGGATCAGGGCTGATTTGTCCGAAGTGGCACATTGGGCAAAACACAATGGACTAGAATGTGATCCCGAGTGATTACCAGTAGCTGAGATTAATTAAAACATTCCACCGTTCACCTTTTTGTTCCCTTCCTGTTTTGTATTTTTACCTTTTTACATGTATAGCAATATCTATGGTAGCCATATGATTTTTTTCACCTCATTCCCCTCTTCCCGCATGGACCTGTTCCTATGTGTAGCCTTAGTTTCAATTTCACTGTTCACTTGAGTTAAGGGGCTGTGTATGGTAGTAGCAGTACACTTAAGATTCAAAACATTGTTCAACAAGATTAAGAACTTCAAGCTCCTTTGCTGCAGTTGATCGTTTTAATGCTGTACTATATCTTTAAGTGTTCTTTGTTTACTAAATTCATATTTAATGAAATATTGAGGTCTATTCTAAATGAAAAGCTGGAATTGTATTCATCTATTTTTGCTCCTGTGTTGAAGGTAAATGTCCAAGTTTTTTTCGAATGTGCAGAGGATTCTAGAAGTACTCCTGTGTTGCTGCAGATATCACTGTTTATCAAGTATAGTCCCGAAATTCTTTCCTCCTATCCAAAAGCAGTTTTGCAAGCTTAAATGTAAAACGTGTGCATTTACTCATGCATACTTTTGCACTTTAAAAACGTTAGTTTGTTTTGTCCAAGAAATAGATGTTTTTCCCTGCTGGGAAATCGCTTACCCTACCACCCAACCACTTCTGGCGATGTACCCTCCTCAGGTTCACTTTGCAAAACACGCTTTTGTTGGTTCTTGACATTTCTGTTACAAAACCGTACATTGGTTAAGTTAAGTGCAGTAGGGGATATACAGTTAACTGCAACCTACAATATCATATAATCACATCATGAGGCCATTCACAGCTGTCCTAAGGACACTGCATCTTACCGCCAACCAAGTGCTTCACTGTCAGGTTTGTCCACCTGTTATTCTATTAATTCCATTCTTCTTTTCATGTGAAGCACGAAAACCGCATCCTGGAACCCCCGATTTTCTCATATTTATTTCAGACAGCACCTCCCATCATAAACCAGTCCATATTTGAACATCATTCAGTGTTCCACAGAAGCCCTCTGCGGCTCCACAGTCTAGCTATATCTCAGCGGGTCACCGTCATCACAATATTACAAAACATTTTTCTATACTTAGGCAAAGCTTGTTTGTCCAGGCCCCTAACAGAATTGTTTTTTTTAATCATATTCTGTGGAACCTTCGTAACTTTGCTCAGAATATCCCTGTTTTCAAGCCTGAACGTTTTAATTTTTTTAAACAAAATAATACTTATGAAGTTCTCCATTTGCCCACATACTTTTCATCGATCGGTGGGTATCCTTCCAAATCTCATTAATTGGACACTGATGTAATAAATTCTAGGCAATATTTTAAGATGTCCTACTCTAAATCCGTGCCTAAGCACACATTCTCACTCAGGATGCATATTTTCTGCTATCCTTGGAGGCACATACTTCTGACCATAGACTGTGTCATCCAGAGCCAGGTAAGAATGTGAGAATTCTCACAAAATCAACTACTTTTTAAGGCATCCCCAAATCAGATGAGCCAACCTGTGACCTAAATGGCTCACATGTAATATTGCAGATTTTAGTGACTGTGAGTATATCGCTTTTCAAGTGTAACTTGATGTTTCGTGAATATATCAGAATATATCATTTTTGTGACCGGTTGCACGTGATTTTGGTAGAAACCAAACCTGTGTAGACCTATTCTAACCTTTCCTTTTCAGCTAACCTGTTCAATCTATTTTTTCAGCTTGAATAGCATTTACCAGTTTTACTGACTCAACCTGTGGTGTAGAATAGTGATAGAGAGGCTTGTAAACTTCAAAACGAGAGAAGTTCACTATTCAGAAATTCATGGAAGTGGGTTTGTTTAAAGGTTGTGAGTCCAAGTTTGATTCATTAAGTTTGACTGGGAAGTACTGTTTTTCAAAGGACTACTTTACTTAACCCCTTTGCTGCGGCGGCTGTTCCGCCGCAGCGCTAGTGGGGAGGGGGGGCCGCGCGGCGCTCACGTACTCGTGACGGAACCGCTCCGTCACGAGACTCGCCGTGCTGTGCTTGTGACGGAGCGGTTCCGTCATGGCCACGCCCGCTCAATGGAACACGCCGCGCAGGTGCGAAATCAGCGCTGCGCAGGCGTGCTGAGCGGGCCGTGACGGAACCTTTCCGTCACCAGCACAGCGTGACCGAGGCTGGTGACGGAGCGGTTCCGTCACCAGCGTCAAAGGGGTTAACCTTGAATTTACTGATATATATTCTCTAAGTTGTCCAAAACCCAGGGTCCTGTTGCAAATAAGAAGAATCTTCAGGAAGGCAGGTTGTAGGTTCCAAGTATATTTTTATTTGTAGTTAAGATACAGGAAGCTTAAGGTAGAGCCAAGATGGTAATTAGGCATAAAGTACGCCCCACCAGGAGCTGTTCCCTTGAGCTCAGCCAGGAGTCAACTGTCCCATGTCAGTCACACCACTTTCCGTGACATCAATGAACATTCTAAGTGTTCCTAGGCTGAACAAGAAAGGAGGACAGGGTGGAAAGAAGGAAGAGGAGGAAAGACCTTATAACAGGTTTCATAGTCCAATAGAACAATAAAGAAGTATGTTTAAATGACCCCCTAGGAGGGTGCTACATGAAGGTTTGCTGTGAAAACACTGGCTTGGAACATTGAAATGAACCCTACTTATCTGAAGGCAGAACGTTGTGCGGTAATGCGCGGGATGAGGTCAAAACTAACATACACAAAATGAAGGTAAAAGTAATGGGATAAGATGACATAAATATTAAAAAATAACCTGAAATGTGGTGGAATTAAAGAAAGTCCATGTAATAACAATGGAATTAAGAATGATCATGGTTTTCAGATACAGGAATAACATACACTAATTGTATTGTCACGAGTTGTAATGCGCCTTACAAAGAATGAACCAGATTGGTGGCAGGGACTTTTTCGAGTCATTTTTATCTGGATGGCCACAGTTCCAGTGAGCTATGACTATTTAAATGATGGAATGAGGTTGAAAGAATAAAACAACGTGTTACAATTGATTGTTACCTCTCAGCAATATTCCAGGTGATCTTCAAGACATTCACAAGTGCATGACCTCTTTTTATTTACCTCCTCCTTGCAGGGACGGCGTGCCCCACTCACATACACCAGCCCTGTTCTTGAACTCAATGAGGCTGTATTAAGTGGAATAGTGTAGGAGTTCATAGAGAGGAGTGTAGGCCCCTTGACCTACCACAATAGGAAGGAAGCCTTGGTGATGGTGTCAGAGGGATCACACCCTGACCAACACTTTTGCCTTTCTGGCCCATATTGAACTGCTGCTAATGCCTTTCACTTTTAAACAATGTTGCCTTAAGGTCTTACCCAAAAAGTACAGACCGCGCCTACAGCAATTCCCAACAGCCTAGATTTACTAAATGGCTAATAGTTGAAGCTCTGGGGCACATGAGAACAATAACAAGGGAAAAAAAGAAAAACAAAAGTAACTAATTTACCCTCACAGAGGACTGACAAGACTGATGCATACTAATGGCATTCTTCCACCTCAGCAGTACTGTGCCGGAACCTCACAGAGCTAACATTTGAACCCCTGACCCATGTCACTGCCTGCTCTCACCCACATGGCCAGCTGCAACCTTCACAGGGCTAAAAAGAAGTGGGACCAGCTTCTAGTCTCTGACATGCAAGGAAACCCAGAGCACAAAATCCACCCCCTCAATGTGGCACGGCATGTCTGTGGAGTCACTGTCTTCTACTGCAGCTTTTCTGCAACAAATCATCTGTGTTTGTGGTTTTACAGTTTCTCCTCCAGTACTCAAAGAAGAAAGCAGAATGATCAGCGCAAGCAGACAATGCTGTAACAGCAACCTCTAGATTGTCTTCCTGTCCCTTGGCCAGGCATTGTCCCTGCATAGATGGAGATTTAGTTCCATATAGCTCTGGGGTCCAATTAATGATCTAAGTTTTAAAGGTAGATCTTTACATCATAAGATGGGTTGGAATACGTTGGTGATATGGGTCTGGCAGGAAACTATGGCTTAAGGGTTTGAAGGATAAATATCTGTATATGTTTTCCTCTTCACTTGGGCCGTGTGCTGTTGACTTGCATTTCACCCTTCACCCATCTGCTGGTGGCTGTACCGCGTAAAATGTACAACTGATGGACAGAATGCGGAACAGTGTCATACTTCCACCCCAGTACAGAGATCTGGGCCTAAATCCATCGTGTTTTTTGCTTACCATGCCATTCCAGTTTGGTGGCTTGAATTCTTTACCTCCTAATGCAGTTGTAATGAAGTTCACTGTTTTCTTGTGTTGATACATGACACAGTGTCGTAGGGTGATTATCTCAACTGTTAGCCCCCTAAGACTTTTTTAAATTTTACCCCAGGTATCCACACTTCTCAGCCTGAGTGTCAAAGGGGTCACAGTGGGAAGTGTAGCTTTCCCCTATGGTTTCCTTATGCTCTTATATATTTTTAGAAAAATATTCAAAAGCATTAATAATCAGACTGTCTGATGTTTCCTTGTTAAAAGCCAAAATCGAAAAAATATAGGTGCTATGAACCCTAACTAGCTTATTTGTAGAAGGAAAAATAAAGTTAAGTTATCAAAGTCTACCTGTGCAAATGGTGCCCCCCCAAAAAACATGTGCAAATATCCGTCCAGCAGCGCCTAACGCGACTTCATCACTGTGGCTGAGACTCTCCAAGCAATATGGAGAGTAAAAATGTATTGTCCGTAAAGCACCGATGTGGCCCGTTATTGCTGAGTTGGGAGAAAGGGCCCGGAGACCGGTAAGCATTTCTGTGTTGAAATTGTATATAGTTCTTAATGCTGCATTATTATGGAACATGAAAAATTAAAGCACTAAGCAGAATCAAAGACATAGCAACTGCAACTCCCATAATACCTGTGCATATATAAATAATGATAATTAGCACGACAAACAGTTAACACCCACTTGAAAAAGACACAAGATTGAAACGTGTCGTGGGAATCTGTTGTTTGTATTAAAGAATTGTAAACTGCCTCCCGGAGTGCAGTGTCATCACCTTTTGGTGAATAATCTATCTATCTATCTATCTATCTATCTATCTATCTATCTATCTATCTATCTATCTATCTATCTATCTATCTATCTATCTATCTAAATATATATATATACCACAGAGGAAGGCGTATGCCGAAACGCGTCTGGTGCGTTTGAAAGTCAAAATAAAATCTACGACTTTCCCCCCGTGAGTGCTGTGTCTCTTTGAAAGAGGAAAGGGGACAAGGAGCGTTATATTTTGCGGCAGCACTTTCTGCAAATACAGCACCCGTGCATGAGTGCGTGAACTAAGTGAAGCAGGAGCAAAGATATATATATATATATATATATATATATATATATATATATATATATATATATATATATATATATATGAATGCGCCAAGTTTAAACAGAAAAAGAGAGAGATAAGAAAAACAAGGGAAAGCTTTTTTTAATGGTTCTTCTGTGGTTAGTAGGAAGTTATCTAAGTGGATATGAATGGATAACTAGGGAGATACCATTGATCTCCAATTAGTCAAAATTATATTAAGTTGACATTTGATGATGTCCGCTATAGGAATATTAAAAATCATAATAGCCAGGCAGTGGAAAATGACAATTTCATCTTTGCTTGGAGCCTTGTTGTGAGAGTCCTTTCAGGTTGCCACAGTGAAACAGATAATAGCTAATAACAGTTTGAGCTGTAAAAAATATGAGTTAGGGAAAGCATGCAGCATATTTTAATCATCACATGAGGTTGTCTATCACATTTTCTAGATCTTTTTTTTAATTTAGGGTCCTCTAGAGAGCACTCTCTGTTTCTCATTCTAACTTGCCTCACTCTTTTTGTGACAATGTGTATGTCAGTTGCAATATGGCCTTGGTTGTTGAGGATTACGTACTATGATTAACTGTTTACCAGCTGTGAGATGGGGTTTCATTGTAGCTCCTGTCTCAAGATAGCACATTTTTGTATCAGTCAGAGGGATTATTTTTTCACCTTGTGATCCAGGTATTAAATAGTAATTGAGTTGAGGCCTATGGCTGATACCTGGGCTCAGTTTCACCAACACCATTGCCTGTTGTTGCTGTGAGGATTACAAAACATGTTTTGCATTTAGCCAATTAATTAACTTATATCACATTTATTCAATTACCTGAATTCACTGTACTTTTTAACGTATTTTTTGTCTTTTCTTTTTGATGCCTTAAACTGCACCGATATCTGTTCTGTCTTGGCGTCCTAAGATTCTCTTACTTGGTAACAGAATGAACTGTATGAGCTCATCCGTGAAGACAGTGGACCATACCTCCTTGCAAATAGCCAAAGTTTTTTTTACTGTAAGAAATGTTGATAGTATATCTGCACCCATGTGCCTTGCTGCTTACAAGTTGTTAGAGTGATCTGCAGACCCACGGTTCCTTATCTCAAAGGTAAAGGAAGTTATGTAGGGCCTGATTTAGAGTTTGGCAGAGCAAGTGCTCTAAATCATCAGAAGTACAGATATCACATCCGCCGTATTACAAGTGCCATAGGATATAATCTATTTGTAAGACGGCTGACATGACATACACGTCGTTTGTGAGGGCGCATCCCATCTGCCAAACTGTAAATCGGGCACACAGTGTTGTTGTTCCTGCTGACAACAATGATATACTCCTAATATTTATAATAGTCTCTCCTCATCTTTTGTCCCAAGTTACATAATAAACTAAATATTCAACCTACCTAACCCTTTGCAGTTCACAAAAGCAGGCCCAAACTCATTCAAGGTCACTTGCCTCCTACCCTGTACAAAATACAGCCTCAATTGTCAAATATAGGTTGCAAAAAGAGTTTCCACTGGCCCTCATTGCTAGCCAATATACTGCCTTTGTGGAGGTCTTCAAAATCAGATCTCAAACTTTTCTCTCAACAATAACCTGTTATGCCAGGACAGCGTCACTAGCAACCCATTGGGATCCTTATAAAGCAAGATTCCCTGTGGTCAGAAGGTGTTGTTCCAACACTAATCTTCATAGCAAATGTCTCAATCTAAAATAATGGCAATGTAATGATCTCTGCTTCTGATGACAATCTGGAATATTTTGACAATCACTTTGCATTTGTTCTCCATGCTTGATAAATCAGTGATCTATCCTGTTTTGAAGTCATTGAAATTATACCTTTAACCTCTCCAGATGGGTCTCACAAGAGAGTCCAGATAACTGACCCCCCTTTCCTTAAAACCGATGTTTCCTAATTCCATACTCCTCACAGAAATCCAGTTGGACTTCCTTGAACCACTTCTTGAAGCTCCGTCCTCTCAGCCCAATTTTCCTTTCCAATTGAAGAGGGAATGAACCTCCCTCTCACAATGCTCTATCTGAGAGGGTAAGTAAGTTCACTTCTTACCTTCAATCTATACCCAACCAAAAATGTAAATAAATCACCTGATTTCTGCCCTGCATTTCTGAAGTCCAGTGCAAAGATAAACTCAACATTTTGTGCAGCACTTCCTCGAATATTGACTTTTTCAGAAAGACAACAGAAGTTCCAGTAGGATCTATCAATTATACACAAATTTATTCATGGGATGTTTCTAGTATAAAATCACATAGACTTATATTGTGAGTTTCTGACAGGTAGGTGGAAGTCTAACTACATGTGAAACAAGGAAACTCTGAGCAAGTGGCCTTCAAAAGCATCTTCACAGGAATGATGCTTCAAACGTTGCAACTTTCAAAAATCATGCTTGAGGTGCTGAGATGCAAACCACATTTAGCTTTGAAGCAAGGGTTTCTGGTTAATAGTGTAACAAAAATGGCAACAGCAGGTATTAGAACCCGAATCAGAGGGCCACGGGGCAGGCAGTAGTTACTAGGCCCATCAGTGAGGGTTGAGGCCTTTTACTCCTGATGTCCCAGGGCCCGTCCTACTATAGATCCTTAGCAACTGGGCAAAGTACCCCTTCAACGCTTGATTCTGTGGTAGCACAGGTTGAGCAGGCCAGGACTTTTCGGTGGGTGGGGGCGGTTGAGAGGCAGACACAGGAGGGTGAACACAGGCTCACAACTCAAAATATGCACAGCAGCAGCAATACATGGTTATCCAGTCAAATACTCACTTTTGTGATAAAAGAAGTATTTGTATACAACTAAAAAGTAGAATACAACATTAACAAACAATACACACAGTCCCCTGAGAACAGGGCTCTAGAGTTTCATAGGCAGATCCCGTAATCCACTTCTCTCAAGCTAGTGGTAGAGATCATTCCACATTCACTATAGGCGACATTCAGCTAAAGCCCCCACTAGTAGTTCAAGTCTCAGGAAGCCAACTCTGTATTAAAGTCAAAAGTGTTTCAGCGCGGGAGCGATATCTAGCAAGTTCTGTGGGGCCGACTGACAAGGATCAGTCTTACCCAAAGTAGCAAAGTGCAAAGTGACCAGAGTCTATGAGCACGCCCCCTCTGTGGGTGCTGGAGCTGCACCAGCTGTCTTTGCACATGACCCAGGAGGGCAGAGTTCAGCAGTCCTTGAGTTTCTCACTTGCAGTTGTGCAGCAGCGGGGGTTCTTGTTGCTCTTTCAAGCTGGTTAAGTTCTTCAGCTCTTCTCTGAGGAGCTGGAAAGGTCCTGGAGGTGGTCCTTAGTCACGATGCAGGTCCGCTAGGGTCACCATGGGGGTATGTTTCCTCTGATAACGATCTAGACCAGGTCACAATTCCTGATTGGCCCCAGTGGTACCCTCTGGCATACAGGGTCACTGTATTAGTTTCACTCCACACGAGCTACTGCTCACTTGACACTTCACAGTTAACAGTTTATGAAGTCTGAAGCTCCCCTTATTAGAGTCCACTTCAAGACACCAAATGTGTTTTAGAGTCTGTGTCTTTGAAGTTTAGTTTGGGGGTCTGCTTCCTTGTGAATTGTCCACTCCTCTGTCCTCTCTTCTTCCTAAAGGCAGTCTGTCGCAGCAGGAGTGACTTCAAATGTGATATCCCCACAACAGAGGCCATGGGAGTGACTAGAAGTTCAACCGTTGGATGTCAGCCATATTGCTATATATATTAAAAAGTTACCCCAGGGCCCGAGCCCTACTCAATATTATTCTCTTATCAGTCCTATCTCCTTCCTGAGATGTGCCCTGGCCACTACCTTGTTACCTCTCTCTGAATCAAAGACTACCCTTTGAAGTGTACTGGAAGCCTGGCTCTCCCTTTCTCAAGTTTGTCTCGCACAGCTTTCAGGAATTCAGCAATACACAAATCTGTATGGGGGAATCATCTACCTCCACTTATTTTAGCATACAGCTCAGTTCGGACCGGTGTTTTGCAATTGGATCTGTGTGCTCTACGGGGCACCCCGTGCTAGTGTTCGGCTGGGGTCAGTCCGTTCGGAGGAATGGTCCTTGGGGAGGGGCACTCGCCAAGGCTGCCCCCTCTCCCCTCTCCTGTTGCTCTAGCAATAGAACCCCTGGCGGTTTCTCTTCGCGCCGAGTTGGAGCAATGGGGAATTAGGGTAGGTGATACCGCGAACGTGATCTCTCTCTATGCTGACGACGCTTTATTCCATTTGACGTCCCCTGGCGAATCCCTTCCCGCCTTGATGCGGATTCTGGACCGCTTTGACGCGGCCTCTGGGCTACGTATTAACCTTAGTAAATCCTTGATTTTCCCACTGGCAGGCTGTGCTCCTGACCCGAGCACAGATCTCCCGTGTTAGGGCCTCAGGTGGGAGCGGGAGGCGTTCCGCTAACTCGGCATACAAGTGGCCTCAACTGACGAGGCCCTACTGACTTACAACGTCGACCGAGTGCTCCGGGCTCTC
Organism: Lissotriton vulgaris; assembly: GCF_964263255.1. NCBI lineage: Eukaryota > Metazoa > Chordata > Amphibia > Caudata > Salamandridae > Lissotriton > Lissotriton vulgaris. Next base: position 619,564,424 of record NC_141693.1, read on the forward strand.
CACAAGTCTGTCACTTTCTGAAACACGCTTCCTCTCTACCTTATGGGGCAATTGGCGAACGCCAAGATGGTGATGCTCCCCAGGATTTTGTACGTTTTGCAGAATACCCTGTGTCCGCTTCCTCCCCGAGTGTTTCGCACACTCGACTCGCTCCTCACGTCTCTGCTCTGGGCGGGCGGGCGTAGTGGAGTCGCTCTGCGCACGGTGACCCGATGTTGGGAGGAGGGAGGCCTTGAGGCCCCGAGATTTGACTTATATTATTATGCGGCACAGCTTCTCCCAGCCACAAGTTGGTTCGCAGATGAGGAGAACTGGAAACTGACACTACTGGCGGGCATGGCAACCGAGAACGTTCTAAGGGAGGCACTGATGCAGGGAAGGGGTGCAGATGAGGCTTTACCCTATGTGGTACGACACACAGCAGGAATTTGGCAGCGATTCGTTGAGAAGGTATTAAGACGGGCCCCCTTCCATAGGGAGCTGCCGGTGTGGATCTTAGCCCCGGTGCTCTGGATGGAGGAAAATATGTCCTACCGAGAGTGGCGCTGTGGCGGATGTGAGACTTTGGCGGACCTCTATCCAGATGACTCTTTTGTGTACTTTGAACGGGCTACAGAGTTCTTTGGGTTAGGTAGGGGGCAGTATCTCCACTATAGAGGGCTCCAGGACATAGCTAGAACGACGTGGCCTCAGTTCCCGGAGGCGCCTCCACTGACCCACACCCTCAACATCATTTTATCGTGTGGTAGAGGTAGAAGGCTGATTTCCCTGCTGTACTCGGCCATGCGTCAGGATTCGACCCCTCCGACCGAGCCATCCTGGGCTGCCTGGGAGGCAGACTTGGGGGTGGATTTGGAGCCGGGACAGCGTAAATGAATCGGGCTTCTGACCCGAAAGGTCTCGTGTAATGCCCGTTTCAAACTGATACATTTTAACTTTGTCCACCGTACCTATATGACCCCGGTCTCCCTGAATCGCATTTCTGCGGATAGGAGACACAACTGCCCTAGGTGTGTGTAACGGAGCGAGGCGGAGTGCTACCGAGGAATGGTGGACTCCCATAACTGACCCTGTCCTACCTCCTTCCTTACAGACTGACCCCTGGGATACAGGACTGGACGACGTGGAGGAAGAACGCGGCGCCTTTAATTGGGCGTACTCAGAGGAGGAGGTGACCCCTACTCCTGTATTCGTCTGCGAGGTCGGATCGGATAAAGAGCAGGAAGTACGGAAGGAAGCGTGTGACATCACCCCGGAGGAGGAGAAGGCGAGGAGCGGCGTCGGAGAGCGGTTGGAAAGAAGCGGAGAAGTCGGTAAAGAAGGACACCGACGGAATTCCGACGAACAGGCCGGAAGAGACGAGCCCCACGGAGAGCCAGGAGGCCAACGACCCTGTGAGCCGCCGTGCCACTCTCCCGGGGGAGGAGCGTGGCTGTCCCAGGTACGGGAGCGTATGGCGGTGTGGGTGGGAAAACGGCGTGCATGTAAATAGTGTACAGCAAACCCCGTTCGTGTTTCCTCGTATTCCCTACCTCTTGTGTTCATTACCCCGCGTTTATCCCTCACCTTCTGTACCCTCCCCACGTCACCGACTGCATAGCAGCAAGTTTAACATTGGTGCCCTCCTTCCCCCACTTCACACGGCCCCAAGGTGCAATCCCCACAAAGACTGTAGAACTAACGGTTCCCTCTCTGTTGGTCTTCCTTTTCATGGGCTCCGGAGCGACGAGACACCTCCCTGACCAGACCTTGAGGCCAAGACCGGAAGACCAAAGACCCGAGAGAAGGAGACAACCCCGGTTCAAAGACGGATCCCAGTCAATTTGCTAGGGAGAGACTTACGTTTAGGACCAGGAGAACTTTGCAACCAAACCCTAAACGTACAATACCAATAAAACCATCTTTGCTTCCAAGACCTGCTGTACATCCAGTTTCTGATTCTCTACCGGGTTTGCCTAGCAGTCCTGTCCCAGAACCAATTCTCAGACCACCGGGTAACCCCTCACCCCTACACCCGGTCACAGTGTGGTGCGCAGAAAGCACGATTTTTCCATCTAGCATGGGAGTGTCCTCGGGTTATTACCTTTTGGAGGGAGGTGGTGGACCATATCGGTCGTGCTACAAAACTCAGGATTGCGCTGGATCCGCTCCATTGTCTTTTGGCCCTGGTACCCAAACCTAAAAAGAGGAATTTGTCCTATAAGTTTTTACAATTATTACTAGTCTTGGCAAGGCGGCGCGTAGCTATAACCTGGATGGGTCAGAGGGCTCCCGAGATATCCCTCTGGCTGAGAGATGCCAGAGAATGGTCCCTAGCTAAAGAGACTCACATGCAGCGCACTCGCCAGGATGGGAAATTACAGGATGACCTGCTTGCCTGGAGGTTGATGTGTATGGAGGGGCTGACGGATGATGATTCAGATGCCACCAGCGCTGAATTGTTCACCCCTGACGAGTCTGAGTCCGGGAGTGACGGGGAGGGAGTCGGGTTGGAGTGCCCGGGTCCGGTGTAGTGCCCCACTAGACGCACACTAATATTCCTTGTTATGCATAACTGTGATTTGCTGTGATCCCTAAAGGTCTTCTCCTAGATATAATGACTACACCTTCTTGGGCCTCACATGGATAGCCTGATTCTTTAAGTACCTTATTAATGATGCCACGCACGGGGGGTTTGTTTCTTGTTCTATGTTAAAACAGTGTTTTATTATAAATAATAGAAAAAGTGCCTATCCAGAGGGATAGGAGTGAGATTACATGAAGGACATGGGAAGAGGAGAATTTTGTAAAAATCAGCGAATACAATGATATATACGTATCTTTAATGCACGGCTAAGTTTCCTTGACACATGCTCTAATTCTACGCCGCCCAGCCTCCGGGATGTGGGCCTGTATGGCTGTGTATTGTCCTGAAAATTGCATGTAGATGATCTTGCCTTTGATTGGCCTGAACAGCCATGAGAACCTGTGCCTTCTATGGTTTCGCAATAAAAATAGTTAAAAAAAAAACATACAGCTCTGGGTCTCCCTTGTGGAACTCAGCGTCTGCCATGTATTGTACCATTTTCAGGCATACATACACCCAGCACATGCGTATAACAGACACACACTGCACAGCACTACATCCTTCATGTATTGTACCACCCACAGACGCCCATACACCCACACATGCATATATGTACTGCCTTATCGCTGTATTGTACTATTCACAGGCACACATACACCCGGCACATGTAACCACACATACACTGTGCAGCAGTACACACCAATTCGATGTCGGTAATGGGTGAGTTAAAAACACTACAGCGGAACCTTAAATGAGTGAGCCTCTAGGCCTCAATCCAGTGACTCAGCTAAAAAGGACCTGCTCACTTCTACTGATCACTACATGGTATGCTACCACCACTGTTGTCCTGCTGCTTAACTTCTTGTAAAGACAGTAGACTTTCACCACTATGGGGGTAGCAGTTTGGGTGGTCCTCCTGGCCCAATAAGACTGCATTTCGTGAGTCAGGCCTATCTAATGGTGCACATGAATGATCCATATTTGCCTAGGACTGGAAAAATTCAGCATTAGAGATCCAAACGTCAGTAGAGTTGGGGCAGGAGTGCAAAGTCCATTACCATGTGGAGGACTTTTCCATCCCAAGAGCAGGTAACACACTAAAACAGTGCTTCCCAAACGTTTTGGAATCACGACCCACTTTTGTTGTATGACAAACTTTTGCAACTCACTTAGCTTTAATGGACATGAAGTTGGCGATTTTGTTTATGTAGCTAAAGCATCATGTGGTAGCTCATTGTCATTTACAGACATTTTCCATTGTCATATACAGACAGCACATTTTCCATTGAAATGGTCACTAAATTTGCATAGACAAACAGTCTTACTGATAAAACTATATTGCATACAAAAGATAATGTGTGGAAACCGAGTTTCAGTGACTATTTAGTATTTGTGCATCTCCAAGTAAAGTGTCTTGATTTGTTCTGATCCTATTAAAGTCTTTGTATCCATCACATTTCAGAATTATAAAAATAAAATGGTCTTCATTTTTGCTTTCCCAACTGTTGAATGTGTACAGTACATTTACAGGTATTTACTCAGAAATACTGTCATTTTTTCGTAACACACAACAAAATGTGTGTGTTATGAAAAAATGACAGCATTTCTTTTCACAGTTCATGTACCCTGGCAAGCTTGTCATATAATTCACTTTACTTCTCTTTCTCCGACTGCAAATTGAGAAAAGCTTGAAAACATCAGTCCCCATGTTAAACAACATAATCAGAAAAATAAATTTGTCTTTGAACCACAGCAAATGTGACAAGATAAATACCGTATTTTAAGGCAACTTTAAGTATTGCTTGGACTTTCGTGACTCACCAAAAATCTTCTGCCGACCCAATAGTGGGCCACGACCCACAGTTTGTTAAACACTAACATAAACATTAACATCATTTTTAATTCAGCTCCTACCTTGCACCCACTGCAGCAGTGCACAAGAACCATGAAACTGCCAAATGTGTATGAACACAAACATAACTGGTCAGTTAATAGGGGCAATTTTACAAACCACCAACAGATCATGAGCAGATGGCAACCAGAGTATTTATCCTAGTTTGGAAAGGTGAAAATGAATGCAGAACCTCTGTGGTTTGCCCTTTCTCATGCATCAGTGACACACTTGTGTCTGGGTTCAAATATCAAAAACAAGGATGGACTCTTATACCCAGAACGGAACTTGTGTCAATTTCATTGAGCAAATACAAATGTCCTGTGGGTAACATTTTAAACAAAATCTATCATACTCATAATACAAATTCCACAGTAGATAGGATTGTATAGATAAGATTGTATGTCAAATTAATGACATGAAGATAAGCGCCCAAAATGTTACTTGATTGTGATATATATATATATATATATATATATCACCGCATTCACATAACAACGTAAGACAATCAATGTAAACAGCTCTTGGTGCAAAAAGGTGCTGAATACAAAAGCCAAAAAAATTATATGAGGCATTCTTGCCTCGGAGACCCAAGATCTGTTGAGTAGGGGATTTTAGCCATTCTTCCTCTTCTGTGGTAAGATAGGCACACTGCTGGGGCGAGCCTCGCCTATTCATTTTGCGCAGTATGTGAGTATGTATACGTTGTGCCATGTAAATGCAGTTATAGCTGTTAGGGGATGATTTATGCTTTCTTCTGATGTCTTTCACAAGCAGCACTCCTGCATAAAAATTCCAAAGAATATCCATGACAAACAGTCAAGAGTAACTTTTTTCTTTTTATCACTAGGTTTTGAATTGGGCTTTGCCATGTCCAGCCCCAACGCCTTGGTCTGCTGGGAGGCTCAATTTGGGGACTTTCACAACACTGCCCAGTGCATCATTGACCAGTTCATCAGCACCGGCCAAGCCAAATGGGTCCGTCACAATGGGATTGTGTTACTGCTCCCTCACGGAATGGAAGGCATGGTAAGATTTCCTCTGAGCATACTCCCAAACACTCAATTGTGCTCATACCCTTGAGAATGAAAGGGATAGCTGTGCACAGGGGATTATTTGAAATTAATTGTAACACTGTGGGCTTTCAAACCATCCATTCAGTACTCCTTTTCTTGAGAAGTTAAGATCCATAGGTTATGTTACTTTATAGCTTACAATTCGTTGTTGTTGTATATACTTTATTCAATATCAAATATAACAAGCATTTGCAATGCAATAGGTCTCGCATTAGGAAAGTTTGAGCTATTGGTATTGTAAATGACACATTTTTTATTTATGTTTTGGTTTTGAAAATAGCCAAATTAATAGCTTTGTCATTTACAATGCCAATAGTTATAACTTTTGCAAATGTGACACCTATAGCATTTGTAATGTAATATGTGTTGTATTTACGTAACTTACATGTATTGATATTACAAATAACAAAGGCTTTACATTTTTTTCAATAATTAATACTTAAATAAAAGTTATTGTAATTTATAATGGCAATAGCATAAAGTTGTGTTAATAACTTTTGTGAAGATTATGTTCAGTGTATTCTATTGTGACGAAAATCCAAGAACAGAAGTGAAATATGAACATCTTCTTGTTACCATTGTAATAAAGCTTGAAACCTTGAGAGAACATATTTGAACCAGGTGTTGTTGAATAGTTGCACAAATTGTATAAGCAGTGCAACTCAAAAACTATGTCACAATACAAAGGGGAAAATATTCTCTTTATTAATGACATAATATACAAAGTGCCAGAAGCAATGAGGGAAGGCCGTTTTTAGACTGCAGTGGACCGGGGGATTTCTTACCTACCGTATACTTTATTTGCATGTTTTGACGGGCAGAAGCATTTATTGTATTTATGAGGAGTGTTTTGTATATCAAAGTGAAACTGGATGTAAAAATGTCATGTGTGCATTAATAGGAAGTTTAAGGAACTAACCTGTGAAATTGTGTTGATACTAGACTCCTTTAACACGACAACCGCTCGGCTGCCGGGTACAGTTCTATCTCCTTAGACACTTCAGACTGATAAAAGCCACACCGACTCCTCGATCGCTTTAATGCTATGCATGCCGACTTTAAACAGTACATGCGTTGACTTACCACAGCCGGAAGCCGGGCGCCGCCTGTCTACCCGTCTCCTGTTGTGTTTTTTCCTTCCCTGCTTCGGATTGTTGTCCCGTCCTTCTTTTAGCAGCCCCCTCCATCGGTTTACAGCCCCAGTCAGTCAGCACTGCCCGTATGTCGCACTTCACTTCGTACTGAAGCGCTACCCTCCCCTGCGCGCGCTGCCTCCACCTCAGAGCCGCCCCGCGTGCGTCGCCGCTCGCCACTCAGCACCACACTGGCGTATGTTGTCAATAACCATTTATTTGTTGCTGCAATAGAAGCAGCCATTACATCTGACCTGTCACGTCTGCCAGAATGGAAATGATACACACAGCACAGCGCGTTTTCTTTCTCCTGCTATCATTGTTAAAGCGCGGCAGATGAAGCTTCATTGCAAGCGAGCTCCGTGTGCCGGCTCCGCTGAAAGCTGATCTTGCGGCGACCCGGAACTCTTGCCCGGCCGGCCAATCCGCTCGCGGCCGACCGGAAGTCCCGCCTCCCGAGGTCCGCGAGCTGCCGGCGCATGGAGCGCCCTGCCGTCCGGGGTAGCCCGGGTCCCCAGGAGGGGGCCGGGAGAAGGAAGAGTGTGGCGCCTGTTGCGGGGCTCCTCTGACCTGAGGGAGCCCCGATTTAGAGGATGAGACGCGCCGCGCCGTGAGGAGCCCCGCCGGAAGAGCGCAGTCGGTGAGTGGGGCCCAGGGCTGATGTGAAGTGCGTGCGTGCCTGTGTGTATGCCTGGGGGGGTGAGGGGGTGGTGGGGGGGTGTGCGCGCGTGTGTGCGTGTGTGCGCGAGGGAATATGTGTGCGCATGCGTGACTGTGTGTGATTGAGTGAGAATGCGAGGTAGGGGATAGTGTGCCTGTATGTGTGCCGTATGCCTGCGTGTGCATGCACGCGCCTGTGTGTGTGTGTGTGTGTGTGTGCGTGCGTGCGTGCATGCAGAGGGTTGGGGGCTGCCTGTGTCTGTGTGTGAGCAAGGGCTTTGCACGGCGCATGCGCAGCTATCAGACGCTCGCTCCCGAGGTGAAATCCGACCTCGTCAAAGCGCGCGTCTGGTAGCTGTCCACTCTCCTAAATACGGGCAGCATAAGTTGTCGAGCTGATGCATTCATGCTTCGCATGAATGCCACATCAGCTCGACCTAATAAAGGATGAGCAACTTGGTTCATCAATTAAAAATCCATCATTACATACAACAGGTAGCAATATACATTTATCTAAAATATACATTAAAAAGTATTTACGCTAAAAACCATATAAAACACATCTCTTACGAAAAGCAGTGTGGATACAGCATTAGGCTCTTGACGACCTAACTCTTGTTGTGCCTTAGCAGCATAGTACGCGTCAGCCAGGCGCATCCCAGATATTTGGCTACCCCACAAACCATGGTGAGGGAAGAGGCATCAGTTCTAAAGGTACGTAACGCCACCCTGTAATCCTTAAAACCCAGATTTTTACAAATAGGTCTAAGCCATGACCTCCTTGCAACCCTATAGGCTGGGCAAGCAAAGAGGAAATGGGGAATAGATTCATTGGGGGCCTTGAAACCAGGGCAATTAACAGATGTTAAGCTGTGTTTTTTCCAGCCTGCTACCAAGTCGTTGAGCGGGAGGGTTCCTAACCTGAACTTCAAATAGAGCATTCTATCTCGTGGAGATTGTATAAAGTCGAGACACTGTTCTAATTTGTCGTCAAGCTTATGCTCCAAGAACTGTTCAGTAAGGATCCCCTGGTTGGGTTTACGGGCTTCCTCTCCTTTCACCCAGTCCCAATATGCTTCCAATTCAGTTTGCCATGCCTTAAAGCTGTGGTTTGATTCAGGCACTGACTTTCAGAAAATAACTGTTGTTAGAGAAAGTAGCTTTACAAATAAGGCTGAAATAGAATGTTTAAAGTGACAGGAATGTTTTCCTAGATCAAACCATGAAAAATTTACTTAGGTGTCTCGTAATTTGAAGCATGTTGACTTGCCAATGACGGTAAGATATTTAAGAGGGTGATCCTATTAAAGTCTAATGAGAATTAACCCTTTTTGGAGGAGTATATAGGTTTGAAAAGAGGATAACCGCATTGAAGTCTATGAAGCCATTTTGTTTGTTGTCATGAGGGTAAACATGAGTGAAAAGAGTGTGACATTTCAAATGAGGATGATTGCACCCGTTAAAGATTTATCCTTTAGTCAGCCATACATGTTTTAATCCACAAAGCTTCTTATGTAATGTGTGTCGCTGTGTGTAATATATGGCTTTACATGCTAGGCGGTACTGCTTTAGTCTAAGTGAGTTAATCTGTCATAGCAAACACAAGGAGATGCTGGACGGAGCGCTGAAACTTTTCAGAAACTCAACCCCAGTCACAGATCTGGGTTGAATCTATAATCGTTCTTTGGCTCACTTTGCTCCCCCAGTTCAGACACAGCTATATGTTTCAAATCAGACTTGAACCTGTGCCTTATGGGAACAGTCCAGCCCGAACTGCAGTTAATCTGTCATACAATAGTCTCCTGAAAGAGATTTCCTTTCAACACTTCTTTTACAGTTGGTTGCTCCTAGAGTTCATTGTTCAACTGTAGAAGGGTGTACCTTTTTTGTAAGGGGCTTGGTACTATGGAAGAGTATTCAAATCTCTGCTTCCTCATTCTTTAGTTTGAGAAGCCTTCTGAAAACACTGATTTGTTTGGTGGGTATATGCCCTGTTGTCTTAACTCCAGTTACAAGATCTATTTAAGTTTCAAAGCTTTGAGGCCTACGTAATAGTATGTAGTACAAGACCTTAAATTAAATTAGGTTCTGTACCTTACCATGTAAGAATCCTGCGAGGCCTAGAGAGACTTCATGATAATTATTCAGGAGCCCCAGTACTATCAGATCCCTTTGCACCCTTTTCTGTCTGAGCAGCGCCTACCTCAGACCCAAGCACCTTTAAGGCCCATCCAGAGCAGTCAGTAGAGTTGATAATACAATCTTATTGCTGCCACGATGGTGAGTCCTCTATAGCCCTTCGAACTGACAGTAATCACACTTGGTTTAAAGAGGTTGCACATGGTGGTGCCCCTTTCGGACACATACCTTGGTTCTAGGTGTCAGAGTGTGTGAGTGGCGGTGCCACTTATTCTCAAGTTTGGTTTGAGTGTGAGGAAGCAGTACTTTAAGACGATCCATGCTGAATGCCGTTCATTGTAGGAGAGGTTGGTGATCATTACAGTGTTGGTGCTGACTGAAATCAGGCCACACCTGTGTTGGGATCACGCTGCACGGTAGAGCACTAGCAGAGAATTAAGTTTCCCAGTGGACGAAAGCCTCTTGTTTGCCTGTAGAGATGGCAACCATCTTATATTTTTGGGTATATATTTCCTCATGGTGCTTGATGACCTTTTTAGGCAATTGTGCTACAGTGTTGCTGCAGCTGGACTTCGCTACATGGATGGTGAGTTTCAAGAGTCAAGATCTCTAGTTACTAAAGATTGGATTATGGACATTTTAATTTACAGACAACAATCCTGAAGTAGTTTGTGATTTGTAAACAAACTTTGAACTACTCCTTGTTCATTTGTTTGAAATCTGAAGACTAGGCTGTATGTTCTGCTAAGAGTTCCTGGGAAGTAACAGGACACATTCTAAGCGTACATTTCGCATGTAGATAAATATTAATGAGTGTATGTGCAAGGTTTTACATATTATATTCAATATATATATATATATGTGATCAAGGCTTTTCAGCCGAAACGTTATGGCGACAGCTGAATAAACGCAACTAACCAGCATCCAAAGTGTGGTCCGTGTCTGTTTCCAGCGCGATCAGGGCAGAGGTGATTGTGGCAGGAGAACGGAGGTTTTCCATATATATATATATATATATATATATATATATATATATATATATATATATATATAAGTTATGCTCAGGTTTCACTGTTCAAAACCAGAGACATTCAGCAGATATAGGTAGCTGAGCTAACTATAACTGGCGCCCCAGCAATGCACTGCGTATGACTTCACATATTACATCACTCATGACCTGGTCAGTGACATCATTCATGACATCTCAGATTCAAGGTCCTGGGGGTAGGCCTCCGGCACATTGCTGGAGCCGGCCCTGGGGGGGGGGGGTCCCCAGGGCCATGTGGGTCTCTTAGAGGGAGGCAGCACAGCCCCCTCCTTTGTTTACATCTCCCCCAGGGAGGTGGTGGTTCCCGGGACCGGGGGTCCTCAAAGGACCCCCTTCATTATTGCATTTGTGCCCCTGAGAGGTGGAGGTCCCCAGGGCCGCTTCCGATAAAAAAAAAGAAGAAAGAAACAACGTATGTGCCCCACGGTGGTGGCAGACCCTGGGGCAGTGGGAGAGGCCCTACAGCCTCCCCTGCGTTAATTAAGGGGGAAAACCAGTGTGGCCTGGGGTGGTGACTGTCTCCAGATGGTGGTGGGGGGTCCGCGAGGCCCCCACAACATAATAAGCCCTCGAAGGTGGTGGCCCCCGGGGCTACCCTCTGGCATTCATTACTAAAAGTGCCCCCGGGGAGCTGGCGGTTCCCGGGGCTGTTGGCTGGTCCACTGGGCCCGCCCGCATTATTAATTAAAAATACCCCTGGGAGGCCTAGGAGTGGGGGCCTGGTGCCCCCCTCCTATATTTACCCTATGCACCCTGGACCTGGCCCACCTGGGGGTTATTCTAAGCAAGTGCAAAAGTCTGTGCTTCTTTTTTTTACAATTTTGCCACAGATTTGAAGATCTACCCACTTTATGATATGCTATTCTACTGTACACCACTCCAAACTAAGCCACTCCACTGTACGCCACTGTACTATATGCTGCTCCACTCTATGCTATTCCACTCTAAGCCACTCCACTATATGCCGCTCTACTGTAATAAATTCCACTGTATAAACAGTCCACTCTAGGCCTCTCCACTCTACGCTATTCCACTGTATGCCACTCTACGCTGCTCCAATTTATGACACTCAACTGTATGCTTTTCCACTGTACCCCACTCCACTATAGGCCACTCCACTGTATGCCACTGCAATACATGCCATTTCATTCCCACTATGCTATTCTACTCTTCGCTATACCACTATGACATTCCACTGTACACCATGGCACTCTACACTCTTTCACTGTATGCCACTCCACTCTACACCGCTCCACTCTACACTATTCCACTGTATGCCACTCCACTGTACGCTACTCCAGTCTAGTCACTGCACTGCACGCTATTCCCGCCTACGCCACTCTACTGTGAGCCACTCCACTGTAAGCAAACCTACTGTACGCCACTCCACTGTATGCCACTCCACCATACCACACTCCACTCTATGCTGTTCCGCTATATGCAGCTATACTCTACTATATGCTATTCCACTCTGCTTTTCTATCAAAGTCCTTGAGCATAGGATTAGCCCAGTGCCATCCACGCCGAGATAGAAAGGGACAAAGTATTTTGCCACTTCCACAGCAAAGTCTTTAAGCATAGCATTAGCACAGTGCTATCCATGCCGAGCTGTAAAATTGCCGAAGCCTTTTACCACTCCAGGCACAGTATTACAGCTTTGGATTGGTAAAATGCCATCCAAGCCAACCTTAACTGAATATAAGCAACCCCTGAAACATGTTTCGTTCTCATTAGAGCTCTTCAGAGAGGTATAGCTTTGTCCAGACACAAGGCATCACCCAATATAAGTCAAAATAATACCCTTTCAGGCATAGAGTGACGTATATATTATGCAAGAAAAGATGCAGAGAGCTCTAGGTAGTTCTAAAGTTTAGGTGGAAAGCAGCTCTAGTATAGCGCACTCTCAATACTATCGCTACCCTAAATTTGCTCACCTCAAATGTCACCGTTTCTATCAAGGTGTTTAAGAATAAGATTAGCGCAGTGACATTCACGCTGAGATAGAAAGGGACAATGTATTTTGCAATTTCCACAGCCAAGTCTTTAAGCATAGGATTACCACAGTGCTTTCCATGCTGAGCTGAAAAATGACCACAGACTTTTTCCACTCCAGGCACAGTATTGGAGCTTTGGATTTTGTGAAATACTATCCAAGCCAACCTGAACTGAATAAAAGCAACCCCTGACACATGTTTCGCTCTCATTAGAGCTCTTCATAGAGGTATAGCTTTGTCCAGACACAATGGAGCACCCAGTATAAGTCAAAACAATACCCTTTCAGACATAGAGTGATGCATAAATTATGTCAAAAAAAGAAGCTGCGAAGTCTGGGTGGTTCTCAAGTTTACGCCACTCTACTGCATGCTATTCCAGCCTACGCCGCTCCACTGTGAGCCACTCCACTGTATGCTAACCTACTGTAAGCACTCCATTCTACACCACTCCACTGTATGCCACTCCACTGCATGCCACTCAACCATATCCCACTCCACTTTATGCTATTCCACTATATGCAACTACACTCTAAACCGCTCTACTACATGCTATTCCACTCTACCTCACTCCACTGTATGCCACTCAAGTCTACACCACTCCACTGTACAACACTCCACTCTATACTATTTCACTGTATGCCACTCCTCTCTATTCCATTCCACGCTACACTATTCCACTGTACACCTTACTCGCCCCACTACATTACCTTTAACTCTCTACTCTACCCTGCACTGTGTTCCCAGAAATTATGTCATTTAAGATGTCATCAGTGTTGTTATCAATGCTATTATTTCTCATGCTATAAGTCATATTATATGCAAGAAGTGCATGGAGAAAGGGTGAGTTATAGTTAATGTAGTGTCGCAAGTGAGGTGACAAGTCTATGTACGATGGTGAATGACTTATAGTAAATTGAAGGTGGTGCATAAATTAAAAATGTAAGTTGTAAGTTTAGAATTTCTAAAGTTTGTAGGAAAGCATTTTTTGACTTGCCTATATCTATGACGCCGATTGATGAATATTCACGAAATATTCCAAACAAAGTGTCAAGTGGGTCTTCTTGTGCATCGAAAGTGATTCATCAATTGTGGGCCAAGAAAAAGGGGTGGGCGGGTCAAAAAAGTTATTTTCTTATGATAATTCCCTTAGGAATTTTGAACATGACTTCAGCCGAACTGCTGGACGGAATTACACCAGATTTGGTAGAAAGCTAGCCCTTGGTCCAGAAAGAGTGCTTTTTAGTGTACATCCGTTCACGAGTTTTAGAGATATTAAGGGAAAAACAAATTTGGACAGCTAGGGACACGGTTCCTCAGAAGATGCAACAGTCCCCGTGCTAAAATGTGATTGGCTGCAAGTACTTCAACAAGGAAGTACTGGCAGCTATCTTGGGGCTCTGCTTCAGCCGAGTCCCTGAAAAAACGTTAAAAAAAGAGAAACAGCAGGGTTGAAATAACCTGACCTTTAAGATCAGAGGCACCCCACCAGTGCAAAAAAGCATTTTAAAAAAAAATGTTTGCTTAACGTCGCGGCGGTTCCGCGACTCTGGCAAAATGTTTAAAATAACTAAGCACTGGCTCCCGCTCTTGCTTTAAATAGGGCCCCTGGGTGGACCAGGGGCATTTAAAAGAAAAAAGGAGTGGGTATCCCAGGCCACCCTTCTAAGGCTCTTGGAGCCCCAAGAACCACCACTTCCCAGGGTTTTATCTTTATAAATGAAGGGCGACCCCCTTCCTTGTCTTCTTTGTTGCCCCAGGGACTCCCACCTCCCCTGGGTTGCCCCCCTCACAGGCCATAAAAGGCCCTCAGGACCACCACCTTCCCGGGCAGACCTGTAAAAGGAGTGGGGGCTATGTGGCCCCTCTCCTGGAGCCATTACTGGCCCTGAGGACCTCCACACCCTCAGGGCCGGCTCCAGCTATGTCCCGGGACGTAGCTGTTTGCTCGGACTTGGTGGGAGCTGTGACAGCTTCGTCCAAGTCAGAGCAAACACTAACTCCGCTCCCAGCTGTCAAATCGCTCCCGCTTGCATGTTTAGCAGCTTCCTGTGTGTGAGAGCAATATCAGCTCCTGCTGGAGGCAAGGAGTCAGCAGAGACTGCAAGGACATTCAGTCTCCCCTCCCCACCGGCCACCGATGCTGCTAACTGGGTGCCCTGGGTGGGCTCCAGGGCACCCAGTATTTCAAGGCCGGACCCCGAGTAATAGGGTCCCTCGGGCCAAAATCAGCCCAGAAAAGGGGGGGTGGGGCCTGGCCCCACTCCCCATTGACATGTGGCACGGCCCTGGGGAATGGGGTCCCGGGGCCAAAATCGGCCAGAGGTGTTGGGCAGCACGGTCCCCGTCCCTTCTTACAATTGAGTGAGCTTCCCCGCCCACCATAGCAGTATGCAAAGGTCATTTTGCCTTTTTAACCCCTTCCACACTCATGACGAGCTGGGCTCCTCATGGCGTAGCCTCCTCGCACGCTGATGCCGAGCCCAGCTCGTCATGAACAATGGACTTTCAAAGAATTCAGCACAGGAGGAA
The DNA here is from genome assembly GCF_964263255.1 of Lissotriton vulgaris. Classification (NCBI taxonomy): domain Eukaryota; kingdom Metazoa; phylum Chordata; class Amphibia; order Caudata; family Salamandridae; genus Lissotriton; species Lissotriton vulgaris. Next base: position 619,579,460 of record NC_141693.1, read on the forward strand.
AATATCAATAGCAGTGATGGTGTTAAAGGATGACAGACAGCTTACCAAAAGACCCCCCAGCGCGTTACCTGCCAATTTTGTTGATGTGCTGTTCATGCCAACAAATAGGAGGCTCTCTCCACCAAACAAAGAAGCACTTACTTCATATAGCTAAGAGGAAGTACTGTTGTGTGTTGGACATTTACCTCTTTTTAGTCTCTTTGTCCTTTCTATAGGAGTAGTCATGTTATCACAGATTTCTGTGTAAGGACACAGAACAATCACATTGCCAAAACACACACAAGGTCACTGGTGACATTTCCTCGTGCTCCATTATGCAGTTGTAGTGTAGAATACGTATTTGACATTTACTCAAGGAGGTAGCACTTAGTAATTAACTAGTAGAAAGTGCTCTACTTGGGTAGATATTGTGTGCAAAATAGTGGACTCTTGTTGGTTAAAGGGGCAGGTGTGGTTCCGTTGTGGCCCAGTATCTCACACAGCCACTGACACACCCAGACAAACACTTAGACAGTCACTCACACACTCAGGCACTGACAGACCCACTCAGACACTGATGCACCCACTCACAGACCCACTCCAACACTCGCACACCTACTCAAAGACACTCACACACACTCATAGACCCACTCAGAAACTCTTTGTACCCCCTCTTATACCCACTCAGATACTCTCGCAAACACACGCAGACACTCATGCACCCACTTACAGACCCACTGAGACACTCTCACAGCAACTCACAGACCCACTCAGACACTCTCACAGCCACTCACAGATCCATTCACACTCATGCACCCATTTACAGAACCACTTATAATCTCTCACACCCACTCACAGACCCACTCAGAGTCCTGCACTGACTCATAGACCCACTCATGAACTCACACACCCCCTCACAGACTCATTCAGACACTCATGCACTCATTCACAAAGTACCTCACACACTCATGGAGGCACTCACAAACCCACTCAGACACTCTCACCCACTCAGACGCTCATTCAAGCACCCACTCAGACACGTATTCACCCACTCAGACACTCATGCGCTCACTCAAGACCCATACAGCTACTCACTCCCACAAACCCACTCACAGAACCATACACTCAAAGGTTACAGGTTATAGTTAGTAAATACATTTTTTTTAAAAAACCTTTGAAATTCACTTAAAAAAACCAAAGAGTACAGGGACAATATAGTTAGGAACTAACAATAAAAAATGTTCAAAATTCACTTAAAAACCAAAGGTTACAGGGAAGGGAGTTAGGAATTAGAATTTTAAAAAACGTAGAAATGTACTGAAAAAAACAAAGGTTACACGGACGTTATAGTTAGGCTCAGATTTTACTATTGCAAAATCAGCGAAATTCAGCAGTTATAGTTACCTGAGATAACTATAACGTACACCGCTGCAATGCACTGCTTATGACCTCTCATATTACATCACTCATGATATGGGCAGTAATATCACTGATGGCATTTTAAATAGGGCGTTTTGAAATTCAATAGGTTCATGCTTGTGGTGACCCGAGAATAGGTAGGGGCACCACCAAGCATTTGTTTAATGTTGTGGGGTACTGCAGGTAATCCGGTAGCCCCTAAGGATCATTTAAAAAAATAAAAACAGTATGCCTCCCGAGTCATTAAATCTATGACCCCAGCAGAACTTATCCTATTTTTTTTAAAGCACTACAAGCTGGAGCTCTATGTTCTTCAGCTGAAGTGTAGGACCTTTGTGTGGTTGTTTTTATGATTGTATGTTCTGGGCTCAAAAATGTTAAAAGAAAGACTCAGGGACATGTTGGCTTTATTTTCTTTTTTAAAGAATCATGGCTGAGTTTTTCTTTTAAAATTTCCAGCCCACGAAATGCATTCATAAAAACAATATTAAAAGCAGGACTCAAAGAAAAGTTGCTTTCTTTTTTTATTAAAACTTTCTTAAACATTTTTATAATAATCATTATTATTAAACAGTGCAGTGTAAGTTATAAAAATATAGATTAGATTCAAAATATAGGCGATTTTTGGAGAAAAGTAATAGCTAGATGCTTTATATACATTGAGATGCTCACCACTTGATTAAGCCAGTAAGCCCATTTTTTATGTTTTGGTGTTAAATGCTGTGTGTGGGGTTTGCTGCTGCAGGCCTTACAGTCAACTGCACGCCATACAAAGCCTTGGTTTGATTGTGTGCGTGGGGTTGGACACCTGCGGCCAACTCCACACTGTGTATGACCAAAGGCTGTTTGCTGTTGGGGGCTAGGTGCCGGCAGAGGGTTGAATGGGCCTCAGTGGCCAAACCCATGCTATGTAGCGTGGGGCTGGTGTTACGTATGGTAATAACATATTTCTTTAACCCCTTCGCCGCATGGGTAATTCCCCTGCGACGCGGGGGAGGTGGGACCCGCGTGGCGCCGCGGTGCTTGTGATGTGGCTCGTCATGCAGCACGGTGGCGCTGTGTTCATGACGAGCTGAGCTCGTCATGACCACGCCCGCTTAATGGAATACCCAGCACAGCAGGGGAATTATCCCCACGTGGGCGTTCCACTGCAGTTATGACAAGCTCAGCTCATCATGAGCACAGCTACACTGTGCCTCTTGACGAGCTGAGCTCGTCATGAGCACCGAAGGTGTTAAGTTTAAAAAACTCTAGACATTCACTGAAAAAACAACCAAAGGTTAAAGTGATGTTGGACATGGTAATATCTTACTTTGGTAAAAAAAAAAAACCTTAGAAATTCATGGAAAAAGCCAAAGTTTAAAGTGACGTTATATCTAGGTGAAAATGTCATTTAAAACATACCATTTTAAACAAAAAAAATCGGAAATTTACCAATTATAGTTATCTCAAGTAACTGTAATTTGTGCCCTAAGGTAACTATAACTCGACCTACGGTAACTCGCGCCCTCGCCATGCACTGCTAATTACCCAACATATGACGTGATGACTTGTTCTATGACAATATTGATAATATCACTGCAACGTTTGCAATAACATCATTGTTGACAAATCTGTGCATGGTGAGTCTGTGAATTATAGTTACCTTAGGACACAAGTTACAGGGCCCGATGTAGGTGGCAAATACCGGTCGGAAATGGCCGAATTTGGCCGTTTCCGACCGGTATTTAGCATCTTGAGATGTAGGGGGCCAGATTTTACAGATTCTGTAAATTTACCGAATCGGTAAATTTACAGAATCTGTAAAATACCGAATCGGTATTTTTACCGATTCGGTAATTCCCAGATGTAGGTGGGACTCTTCTGAGTCCCAAAGGCCCTACAAATTCGGTATTTTACCACCCAATTCAATTGGGTGTTAAAATACCGAATTCAGGTGTGCATGCACATGTGTGCCTGCACACCTAGCCATGTGACAGACAGACATGCCCTTAGGGCATGTCTGTGTGCCACATGGCGCACATGCCTATTTTTGGGGTGCCAGAGGGTGTCAAAGTAACACCCCCTGCACCCTTGCAAAATTCGGTATTTACCGATTCTGTAATTACAAAATCGGTATTGCCCATTGATTCCTATGGGCTTTAAGGCCCATAGGAATCAATGGGCAATACCGATTCAGTATTTACAGATTCGGTAAATACCGAATCTTAACGATTCGGTATTTACAGAATCTGTAATACCTACATATCCCCCCTTCATATTTACCGACTCTTAAATACCGAATCGGTAAAATTCGGTATTTAAGAGTCGGTAAATATGAATTACCTACATCTGGCCCATAGTTACTTGAGCATTACACACCATGGCTGACACACGGAGCCAGCAAATCTATAGATTAGTTCTGATTGGCTACCACCACATCAACAAAGATGTAATTACATCCATTTTAGGACTCTGGGACTCTGTCCTGCGAAAAACGTATTAAAAACATATACAGATTTACCTGCCCTCCTAGACCTGGTTGTGGGGGTGGGGAGAAGACGAATTAGGTGGTCTTGTCAAGGTTCGTTGGAGACATTTTCATGCGAGACGAGAGAACAGAGTAACTTTCACTGGAGCAGTGTCCCCTGATGAAGGGCGTATCCCGCCCGAAATGCATTGGGATATAAATAAACACTGCTTGGAACGAACCTTGGCATCTGCCGTGTATTAACAAGAGGCTTGGATGAGCACAGTTTCTACATGAGAAACATGGGAAATACGTCAAACGAACCCTGTATGTGGAACATTGTTTAAGCAAATGAGTAGATACGAGTAAAAATTGAGCAACTTGGAAAAATGGACTAAAATGATGGATGATCAGTTGAATTTAATAGCCATGTTGGCGCTACACTGCTATGCACTGATCCCTTGGGATCCCAGTATTACCCTCTTGCATGTTAATGTGGATCTTGACAGTAACAGTTATATAATTCGGTTGTTGTGAATTGGTCTTTTGGTCACCAGAGGGACATGGCCCAAGGCAGGAAATATTCACCCCCCCCTTCCTATCTCTGGAGGGTTGAAAGAAAGGGTTTGATCACTGTATGGGTCTTGAGGGCCCGATCTGTAAAGCCAGGGACTGTCCACATAAAAACTGGAAGATATGGATGGACTGGGCCCAATTTAGAGGCATCATACTGGAGCTGTGTACTCGAGGACCTTGGTCCCTGTAAGCTGAAACCCAAACCTCGGTTACAAAATGATCAGTATTATGTGCTATCACGAAACATGAAACATGAAGTGGGGTTTGGCACAAACAGGAAGTGTTCATTGTCTTGTGGATTGGCCAGAATAATGGGCTAATGTTGTTCAATGCTTCTTTTTCCTTGTTATTACAAAACTCAATAAAATGAGTTTAAAAAAAAATGAAAGCAAACCAAGAGATTCGGGTAAAAATTCTGAATCTTAGTTCTGGTGATGTACATCAATTTTTTACTGGCACAAAGATTCCAGGCTCACCCGTACCTTAATGCATTTTCAAACTGAACTGTGTAACTCTCAAGAAACATTGTGTGCACCTTCACTGGTTAGATCAGTGACATAGTGTGGCAAAACAGATGCCTATGGGAAGCCGAGAACCCACCGTGCAGCAGCTTGCAGTGCAACAGCTTGCCATTCCAAAGGGCCTTCATGAATATTTCATTCCACATTATCCCTGTGCTCAGGCAGGAGCTCTCTGTTGTATGAGGGCATCACGTGAACTCTGCCCTGCATGCCAGTCATGCCCAGCTAAGACCAAATTCACATATGCTAATCACAGGGATTCATTTCATTTCTTTATGCACAGGTTACTCTTCAAGATAAAAAAATGGAAAGAAACAGACAACAATTTGTTATTACACACCCTCAATTTTCACCCAAACAGCTTTTTGGAACATCTGCTATATTCACATCTGAGGATCAAGAAAACTGTGTTGGAACCATATGAATATACTCCACATAAAAATATTGATATTTGAGCAAAAAAGGCATGTATAATGAAAATAGTATCCGATAATAAAGTAATAGAGGTGCGTTCCAAACACAATATAGTTTCCTCATAAGACATTTGATCCTAACTAGAAGCCAATTCTGGAGCTTGTTGTAAAATATAGAGAAAGTCTGTCTTATTTCCATCATAACAAAAGGACTTGTCATGTTGAAACTTGTAAAAGGACTACACGTTGACCACAATGGCCCTGAAGTATGCAAGTGGCCATTAAAATCGAGGAAGGAGGTGGTGCTCAAATTATTCTGTGAGTACAATGTAAGAGAAGGCATCTTCATTATAAGGGATGTAAATTTAGGCTAATACAGGTCTATTTATTTTCAAGCAGGTCCTCATATAACTTGGAGTTAGTTTTGAACAATGATTGGTCCACCTTATTTTAAACAAGGTGAAGAATGAGTGATAATCCCACCTCACTATATGCATAATCATACAGCAGTAGAATATATGGATCTGTTATTTTATATTTCTCGTGTGAATAGATAGTTCAGTAACACAAACGCCCATAACATAAACTATTATTGATTATTGTGGTATTATGAGCATAAAAGCCAAAATGGGAACGTCTTGAGCCTTATCCTATGCACACAGAGAAAATAATGTTGTTAGCTGTAGTCAAATTCAGTTGCTCAAAGTAGGATTTATCACAAATAATATGGACATAAACAATCTTCTTTTATGCCGTTAAAAATGTAGAGTGTATAAATGATTAAAGAGTTTATGACAAATACTGAACAAATATGTTGTATGCTTCGGATTCGCTATGCCATGTACATTTTCCCAAATGAATTACTAGGTTGGCGTGAAATACATTTAAGTGTTTCAATTTGTACAAATGGGCCACATTTTCAAGCTGTACATTAACTCTGTAACAAAAAGATTGAAATCCCAAACAGAATTAAATGTATGAATACTTCAATCAAGATGTAAATGGAACAGATGATGGAAGAATGAATTTTCTTATAAACAGCACACCAAGAATAGGATAGATTTGCCAAATTAAGCCAGTTACCCTACGTACGTAGCAATATCTGAAAGAACTCATTCAAATGTCTTCAGATATTATCTGGTAAGTGGCAAGCACTGGGGGCACTGTGCTGTTGCATCCTGAATCTTCTACAAAAATTACTAAAATTGAAAACAAAAAAGTCCATAAAACACAAGGTGCGCTCAATGGAGTTTCATAGATAAGAGTTGGATTTTTTTAGCAGTACTCCTGCATGTCAGCAGGTGGCATCATTCAGCTGCACGTGTTGTTGGCGTCGTCCATGCCAGAAGTGACATGCGCCATGCCTAGATATGTGCCAACCCAGAGCACTGATGAAAGTTCTTTTCTATCTGCGCAGTCAGCACAGATCCGGAGAAAGCTACCACTAGTCACTTTTTGACTAGCCTTTTTTTGACTTTATCGAATGCTTTTGAGAAAGTTTTCTCCTGGTGTGGCAGGAATGGCATCTAGGAAGGCTGGCTTGAGGCCCTGCGTTGATGTTGGTGACAGATTCCCATCTTGTTTGCCTTTGATGCTGTGAGCACGATGTGAAAACCTGCATTGATAGTCCCGCAGTAAATCCCAAAGGCCTTGAATGAGTGGTCCCTCAAGCTCATCGTGGCTTGACGTGCAATTCCACATGGTCTCAAGCCCAGTTGAGAGGAAGGTCCTGGGATCAGTCGCAGAGTGCAAGCTCTTTGTCGCACTCAAAGTCGTTGGGTCACTCAGGTAAGTCCCACTGGAAGAATAGGAACAAGAAGTCGAAGAGGTCTACGACTTCACCTAGTGCGTCAGCCGATGAGATGAGGGAGCTTCGCCATTCGAGGCTTGGCTCCGCGGTTGAGCCAGCGACTAGGCTGGCTCTGCACCACCTTGAGTTTCCAGGAGCCAGAGCAGCCCCTGGCCAATTTCCGGAGTTTTATGAGGCCATGTGCCTCGTATTTGAGCAGACCAATCCCGTCAGTGCGCCTTTGGACCCCGTGGATTCAGGAGAGATCCCTACTGGTTCCACAACATTGGCTCCTCCCCAGCACCAGTCTGGCATCTTGGATCCATTGACAGATCCAGACCGGTGCCAGTCATACCATCTCGACCTTCCCTGGCACCAGTCCTGATGCCGACACTCCCTGCACCATGCCCATTCTGATCCACGACTCCAACACGGAGCCGGAGAGACGTCGTCCAATGCAGACTCCAGCACTGACTGGAGCCATGCCTTCCAGCCCTATTCCTATGGGCTGGGACTCTGGGCGGATTGGGAGTGGTCTCTCTCGGCCTTGAAGGATACCAACCTTTAATTCCAAACATGGACTGGTGTGAGGACTTGGGATAGGGCAATGGACTGGACACTTCTCCAAATACTGGCATGCTTTCTCCTCCTACCTTGGCTGTGTACCACCATTTGCAATAGTGGTGAGGAGGGCGGCTGAGGTCCTGGACATTAGCCTACCCTTAGTGGTAGTTAAAATCAGTGTCTAGACAGAGGTGCTTCAGCGGAAATGACCGCCTCAGAACCTCTTCTCCCAATTAATGAGGCCCTTGAAGACATCTTGCTTTGGACCTGGTTCAAGCCCAGCACAGGGGCTCCTGTGAACAGGACGATTGCCTGCCGCCACTGCCCCGCCCCAGGGGATCTCAATTTCCTCACACAACACCCTACCCTGGAGAGCTTGGTGGTCCAAGCCACTACCTCATGTGTAAATCCTGGAGCATTTCCTACTGTCCCACCGGATAAGGAATCCAAGGGGCTGGACACCTTAGGCAAGAAATCAGATGTGGATAGGATACCACCGACTTGCTGGGCAGAGCAGTTTTCTCAACGGTAAGCCTTACGGAACCATGCCTGTCTAAGAACAACTAGGTTTTCAGGGTATTTCCAAGCATTGCTTATGGACATGCCCTTTGATGGCTTCCTTCTATTCGAAGACAAGGCAGAATCTGAAAGAAATAGGTTAGTGTTAGATTCCTTACCTTAAAATATCCCCAGGCGTCAGACTGGATCCCGAAAGTTTTGCGTAGCAGTACCCCTGCGTGTCGGTAGGCGTCGTCTGCGGCTCCGCGTCCGTCGTCGGCACCGGGATGATGTCGTCGGAGTACTTAGACGCCACCCTCGCAGGCTGACGTCAGTTCTTTTTTTTCCGCGCCAGCAAGCGCAGATCCAGAAAAAGCAGTACTTCTTAGTCACTTTTTGACAAACTTTTTCGATCCCTTTTGGATCCCTTTTCGAGTCAGTAGACTCTCTGTGCCGATAGGGATGCCCGGGTTCAAACCCTGTACCGATTGTCAATGCCTGATGTCTGTTACCGACCCCCACCGTCGGTGCCTTTATTGCCTTGGGGCCGACCATGACGACAAGTCGTGCCCCGACTGCCGGGCCTTGACGTCAAAGTCTAGGCGGGAGCGGTCCCGTAAGCGCCTCGAGCTCCGGCAGTCGGCCCGCGCCGTTCAGGTTCCCGGTCGAGGAGGAGGTCGAAGGACAGGTCGCGGGGCCAAAGTCATCACAGCTCGGCGAGTCGATACCATTCGTCGGGCTCCAAGTCCTCAGGTAAGAGGCACAAGAAGTCGAAGAGATGTCATCGCTCTTCCGACTCCCCCGACACTCGTGCGATGCGGCCGGGGGTTCGGGCGACACCGCCCACGCGGCTCCGCCGGAGCCGCAGGTGCAGTGGCCAGCCCAATACCCACGGTCCCTGGGCTGAACGCGATGCCGGAGGAGCCTGAGGCCTTCTTCATAGCCATGAGGTCGCTCTCTCCTCCGTCGGGTCCAGCTGTGGCGCCTTCTTGCCCCGCGGCCCCGTCTGGTGAGGTTCCGTGACAATCGTAAGTGGTGCTTTCGACTCGCACGAATATGGTCGAGTCTGGTATCTATGAACCGCAAATGACGAGTTTAGTAAGTGTGCGCAGTTTCGCTGTGCTAACTTGAACCGTTTGTTTGTCATGTGGGTTTTTCATCTGTACCCACGGGTTCCATCTTAGATACGGCATCCATTTTGTCTCTTGCCCTCAAGTAGCCAGCGAACGGACGCTGTCCGCTTCGCGACCCTGGGACTCCCAAGATATGTGCGGAAGACACATGTCCTTTGTAAGTGTCTTTATGACGAGGGGGATGTTACTGTAAAGCAGATGGCGCCGCTCGAGGCTCATCTTGCCGCATGGACTTATTGTCTCAGCCGTGCATCTCATTAGGCACGTCCCTTTGATGCCTGTATCTCGTGTTTCTCGATACCTCCCCTTTTACACCCTTTCCGATCTCCTCACTGTCTCCGTCTTCCTCTACACCTGTCCTTGTTCCTATTTCGATCTGTTTTACTGCTGATTGGAATCTGCTAATGGTGGGAAGATGGGTTTTACAGTTGGGAACCGCCAAATGTTTCCGCACTTATGTTCCGGACCTCATGTGTTTCAAAGTGACCAAAGCAACCCCTCTGGGGGATAATGATGAGAACCGGGTTGTAAACTTTTGTGTACCATGTTGTCCTATGGGTAAAAACTGTATAAAAGGAGCGATCCACAGAACCAATTTGAAGCAGTCTCCCCAAGTTGCACGTGGTGTACTTGTCGTGACTTCTGTGTTCCCTGCAGTAAATAAACCTTGAATCTTTGACGCCGAAGGAAGTGTCCCGTGTCTCTGTGATTCGTACGCCGGAGCAGGTTACCCACGAAGGTTTCAGGTGTTGTGCCCTGGCACCGCTGGGTCTTAAAGAACCCAGTCCTTCAGTTGGCGCCCAACGTGGGGCTGCATCAGTGGTACCGGTCCAAGCCCGACGATCGTGAGGAACTTCGTGTGAAATCTCCGAGGGAAGGTGCACTCCGCTTCATCGATCCAGTTGTCGAAATAAGTGGCCCGAAGACTTTTCCCGCGAAGATTCCCGCCTCCGGACGGCTGCGACGGACTGCTGCCCTGACTGTAGACCTGTTTTGGCGCCTGGCGTAGACCTTGGTATAGCGAGACGATAGACGGGCCTTCCTGGTGACGCCATTGATCTTTGAGTTAAGTATTTGTGGGTCGCTCACAGAGGTCTTGGTTGTTGACACTTTAGCGAGTGTTTTTTGTTGTTAACGCTGTGTGAGTGTTTTTGTCGGTGACACTTTGCTAGCGTACTTTGTTGTGTTGTTTGACGACTGCAGCCGCCAAAGACCGAGGGTTTTGTTCTTTGCTGGGACTTGGTAAATCCCGTAACCCTTGAAGTTTGTGAAACTCGGCTAGTGTGCAAGATGCCTGGTCGTAGTACTTTGTTTAGTTGTTTCAGACCTTGTGGTGCGGATTCCCGACTGGAGGACTCGTGCCCGATACCTCCGGTTGGAACTCCTACTAATGACCTGTACAGTAAGCATGGGCTAGGCCCAATTACCTTTAATGATTATTGGATTAAATATACGAAGAAGGACGGCGACCTTCGTTGGCCACCTCATGGTAGCTTCGAGGCCCCGATTTTAGATAATCTAGAGATTAAATTGTTTGAACGAAAATCAAGGCCGGCCATGTTTGATGCCTTCCGGTTGTGGCGCAAAGAAGCCCGACAGAAAGAAATCAGACAAAATAAACGTAATTATCGAGATAATGTTGCTACTATAGTAAAGAAAGCAGAGCAATTTCAGCATGATAAGGAGGTTAAGGATAAGGAAGTGTTTGACAGACTACAGCGTATGACCGTAGATAAATGTTATCCCGCTTTGCCTACGGAGTCGGAAAAGAAGGAAGAGCCAGTTGAGGATCCTTTAATGTCTTATCTCATGAAGTCGCCACCTCCGTACGTACAGGGTACCCCAGCTGCAGCTCCTGTGGTCCCTGCCGTACCTATTCTTCCGCCTATTGTTCCTCCGCCTGTTCCTCAGCCTGTACCCGCCCTTCCGACTGTTCCTGCTCCTTTGCCTGTTTCTGTCCCTACTGCTCCTCCACTTCCACATACTCCTGCTGCTGCTACTGCTCCTGTTTTGTTAACTCCTGCTGTTGCTACTGTTTCTACTCCTTCTCTTGTTAGTCCTGTATCGTATGCTTCTCCTTCTACTCGTTCTCGAAATTCTCCTCTTGCGGCAAGCTTCTTTCATTCGCTCGGACCTGTTCATGGGTCCGCTGGTTCTGATGGTCCTCAGAGACGTAGTCAGCTTCCTGGAAACAGAGAACGTGTTGCGCTATATAATATGGCGATGGGTTGGATGGTAAACCCTCTCAGAAATCCACCTCGTGTTGTCCTTGAAACGTTCTGTCAGTTTAATATACCAACCCAGAGATATGTGTTTAATGAAATGTGCAAGTTCCTTCATGATCAGATAGTGGCCGATGCGCCTGACGAGGTGCTGACCGCCCTGTCTGAGCTTCAGCTTCAGTTCGCAAATGGACTGATAGTGGATACTAATGTTCGACGTGCTATTGAGCGGTTGCTATCTCTTCGCCCCGCTCCGATCCCTCATGCATTGTTTATCGAGGATATTGAAAGACTGCCAGATGAGTCTGGTCAGTTTCCCATGCGTGAAGTTCCACCAGTGTGGATGCCAGGTGATGCTACAGCTAATCCTGTTATTCCCCCGCATTTCCAGAGGGTATGGATACATCTCCCATGGAAAAGATCAGAAGTGTTACAGGTGAAGCAATCTTTGCCTGACCCTCGCAAAAATCCTGCAGGGTATTACAAAGAATTATCGCAGCTCGTAGATGCTACGGTAATGAATCTTGCCGATATCGATATGTTGTTTGGCAATGTTGTACCGCAACCGGTATGGGCTAAGATTCGTCAGGAAAATCACGCGACCGAGCTAGGTGGTGATTGGACGGCCATCGTAGCGGCAGATGGGTTGCAAGTTGGTGGTGCTAAGCCTGAACAGTTGATTGCTGCTCTTCCCCAAAGAATAATTACATTAATGAAAACGCTTATGCCAGCTATGAGGGTAAATTGGGATAAATTGTCAGCTTGCAAGCAGAAGAAAGATGAGAGTGTTTCCGACTTCTTTACGAGGTTCGAGGAAGCATTCATTGACCATAGTGGACAGGATATGGGTACCGAGGGTGGACAGAGATTGTTTGTGGATAAATTTGTTTCGAACTTACTGCCCGATTTGAGCAATAAATTAAAGAATTCGGAAAGTGCATGGGCCGTTTCTACCTCTGCTCAGATATTGGCTACGGCACAATATTATGAGAATAGAGAGAAAGAAGAGAACGACCGTGCTGATAAAAAGACGAAAGAGCTAAAAACTAAAGTGTTGCTTCAACAAGCATATCCCCCGCGTTCAAATCAGAATGCACCCCAGCAGAATAGATCGCAGCCGCAATCGAATCGATCGCAGCCGCGTAATGATTCCTCCTCCCAAAGATCATCGTTGGGGTACAATCAATGTGCTTATTGTAGACAGGAGGGACATATTAAATTCAATTGCCCTGTTTTGAATGAACGTAATAGTGGCAACTCCTCTAGAGGAGGTCGTGGTGGTTCGCAGCAGGCATCACGTGGTAGAGGTCGTGGTACTCAGAACGATCGTTCAGATAACTCATCTAACAATAATAATTGTTTTGATCAACGTGGATCGTCGCAAGGGCGATCTGCGCAGTACAATGTAGACGATTATTACGTCGATCAGGGGACTGACGACAGTAATTACTAGGACAGCCAAAGTCAAGGAGAGGGAGTGGTATCAGTTCCGGTTGATCAGAGAGGGCCTTACGTCGCAGTTGCTACATCGGGCGTCGTTGAGCCTTTTCTGTTGGACACTGGTGCAGCGAAAAGTTCTATTCAGCATTCGAAACTCCCTGGCGCACCTTTGTCTGGCTTAACAAATGTTTCTGTAGGATTCTCTGGCGCCCCCGTTAGCAATCCAGTTTCACGCCCTTTGCCCCTTAAAATTGGGCCACGTGAGCTAGAGGCTCCATTGATTCTAACCACAGGTTGTGGTGAAAATCTTTTGGGCCTGGATTTGCTTAAACGTTTGTACGCAACTTTGTATTGTTCTCCTGCAGGTGTAAAGCTTACGTTAGGAGAAAGGGTTGTCTCTCCCATGTACTTGTCTCTCGACAAGCTCCCACCGGAATTGAGTTCTCTTCCTGCGTCTTTGTGGGCAACGGGTCCGAATGACGTGGGCCTACTTGATATCTCGCCCTATGTTGTTCAGTTGAAATCTAATGTGCGTTTGCCACGTATTCCCCAGTATCGTATCTCCCTTGATGGTGAACGAGCATTGTTAGCGATCATCTATGATCTGATTGAGAAAGATGTTATTGAAGAGACTCGGGGAAACGTGTGCAACAGCCCTGTGCTGCCTATTCTTAAACGTACTGATCCTTCAAAACCACCTGTTTATCGTTTTGTTATCGATTTACGGGAGGTGAATAAAATTGTGGTACCTCAATTTCCTGTTGTGCCTGACATCACGGCGCTACTGACTCTGATTCCGGCTTCTGCATCGTGGTTTTCGGTGATTGATTTGAAAAATGCGTTTTTCAGCATCCCGATTGCCGAAGAGAGCAGGGACCTTTCCGGTTTCTCTCTCGGTGGACGTAGCTTCCGGTTCAAACGCGCTCCTCAGGGCTACTGTGAAAGTCCATCGATTTACAGTCAAGCCTTGAAGGGTCAACTGGATGCGTTTCAATTGCCGGTTGGTGCGGCCTTAATCCAATACGTCGATGATTTATTGGTAGCAGCCGATACTCAGGACATTTGCAAAATTGCTACGGTGTCGTTGCTGCAACATCTCTGTGAATTGAATCACAAGGTGTCACCTACTAAACTCCAATATTGTTGTCAAGAAGTAACCTATCTAGGTCACTTATTGTCAAAGGAGGGAAGGAGGTTGACCCCAGAGAGAATTGCAGCGATTGCACGAATGACTGTGCCAACAACCCAAAGAGATGTGCGTGCCTTTCTAGGTATCACGTCGTATTGCAGGCAATGGATTCCTAATTTTTCATTGCTAGCGAAACCATTGGTGGCTCTTACGTGCAAGGATGTTTCAACTCCTTTACCATGGACGGAAGAATGTCAGAAAAGTTTTTCTGAACTGCGTGATTCATTGTGTTCGGCTCCTGTGTTAGGTACTCCTGACTACAGTAAGCCGTTTACATTATATGTTCACGAGAGGGAAGGTTGTGCTTTGAGTGTCTTGACGCAACCTTTTGGTGGTAAGCAGCGTCCATGCGCATATTTTTCCTCGACCTTGGACCCAGTAGCTAGAGCATTGCCGAGTTGTTTAAGAGCAACTGCGGCAGCTGCGGTCTCCATCCGACAATCAGCAGGATTGGTCATGGATAATATGCTTACGGTGATGGTTCCGCATGCAGTCGATACCCTTTTGAATCGAACGAAAACTCAGCACTTGACGAGTGCGAGGTTGTCTGGGTACGAGTTGACGTTGTTGGCAAGCCACATTCAGATAAAACGTTGTAATGTTCTGAACCCGGCAACTCTGTTACCAATTAGCACAGAGTCTGATGAAGTAGCGGAGCATGATTGCTACTTGAGGACTGAAGAGGAAACAAAAGGTCGAGTGGACCTTAAAAACACCCCATTGGAAGATTCGGATGGCACACTGTATGTGGATGGGTCATGTTTTAAGTTGCCGAATGGCGATGTGACTACCGCTTATGCTGTTGTAACGTTGAATACTGTTGTTGAGACTGCAAGGTTGAATCAGAATTCTGCCCAAGCTGCAGAATTGATTGCTCTCACCAGAGCGTGTGTGTTAGCGAAAGATAAGCGTGTGAATGTGTTTACTGACAGCCAGTACGCGTTTGGAGTTGCTCACAGCTTTGGACGATTGTGGAGAGAGAGAGGTTTCTTGACGTCGCACGGTACGAAGATTCAGCATGGCCAACTTGTGAATGATCTTTTAGATGCTTTGACGTTGCCTAAGCAAGTAGCGATTGTTAAATGTAGTGCGCATCGTAAGGTGACGGATGATGTTGGTCGTGGTAATGCGTTTGCAGATGAGATCGCTAAGGAGACTGCCCGGAACCTTAGCACTCGAATGTATGTGACGAGTTCGGTTAGGTGGCCTACAGAATCGAGCATGTGTGAGGACACTATCGAAAGTGTGAAAGAAATTCAGAATGAGGCCACTGAGACTGAAAAGGCGAAGTGGAAAGAAAGTACGGGAAAGTTGGATGCGAATGGTTGTTGGATTGATTTGTCGGATCAGAAAAGATGGTTGTTGCCCGATGCGTATGTGCTGGCCGTTGTGACAATGGCGCATGGGTTAGCACATATCAGCGTGAAAGGTATTTGTAAATTGTTGTCTCCGGTATGGAAGAATGATGGTATCACGAAATGTGCTGAACGTTTGGTGAAGAATTGTATGGTGTGCATGATGTACAATCCTGGCAAAGGAACCCCAACTCCCCCTGGCAGTTTTGCTCCCCCTTCGTATCCCTTTGAGGTGATTCAATTGGACTTCATCCATATGGAGAGATGCAACAACCTGAAATACGTTTTAGTGGTGGTTTGCGCATTCTCTCGATGGATCGAGGCCTATCCTCTCAAAGACAATACTGCTTTGTCTACTGCGAAAATCCTACTGAAGGAATATTTTCCTCGGTATGGAATGCCTAGAGTCGTGTGGTCAGATAACGGAAGTGAGTTTGTGGGTAGTGTAATGAAGAGTGTGTGTAAGGGCCTTGGAATTAATCAGAAATTCCATAGCGCCAATCATCCCCAGTCAGCTGGTTTGGTTGAAGGGTACAACGGCACCCTTAAACTAAAGCTAGCAAAGATTCAGGCTACGACTGGTCTTTCGTGGCCTGACGCTTTACCTTTAGCATTACTGTCAACTAGGGCGACTGTACACTCCCGAGTAGGGCTTAGTCCCTATGAAATAGTGTTCGGCCGTCCTGCTAATGTGTGGGGGGTTCCTAGGCCAGGAATGTTTTCTGATCTTGAGTACCCAATGTTGATCGATTATCTACATGACTTGACTGCTAAACTGAGGTTAATTCACCAACAGGTTTACGACGCACTGCCGACACAGACGGAGGATCCAGGCCACCAGCTCCAGCCCGGAGACTGGGTGGTGACAAGAAACTTTTCACGCAAAAACAACCTAGACCCGAGGTTCACCGGACCCTATCAAGTGCTCCTGGCCACGAGGACTGCCGTTCGTCTCGAGGGACGTAAGAATTGGGTGCATGCCACCCACACCAAACGAGTCCCTATTCCTTTGCCGGCAGACCCGTGGGTAAGGAGAGGCATTGCGTCAACGGAAACAGAAACATTGCCGGCGTTTGTACCTTTTAGCGACGCACAGCCTGTTGGAGAATCCTCGGCGCAGCAGAAAGACACTGACGAACAATTAGCATCAAAGGACTCAAGACCAGAACACTCAACTGATCAGCAGGACGCTGTCCCTTCAACGGATCCTTTGTTTGACGAGCAGACACGTCCTGGGAAAACCCGATACTTTTTGCGATCTCGCACTAAGGACAAATAAAAGATTCGGTTTTGTTGTATTGACGACTGCATAATCCCGTTTTCCGTGATCAGTTTTGAACCTTCGTATTACTGTAAATATTCTTGTGTATGTATATATATTGAGCTTCATTCCTTGTACTTTTTTTGCTTCCACAGCTGAGAGACTTTGTTTCTGCATACATACATATTGTGCATTAAAGGCCGTAGGGCCGCGCGCGTACTTCCTTCTGGATAGTAGGTCTTGACGCTAGGTTAAAGGCCGTCGGTTCCTGGGAACTCCTAGGGATTGACTATTGCTACACAGAACGAAGTGCGTCAAGAAACGTTGCGGACGGTCGTAGGGAATGGCATTCTCGAAGCTGAATGATTTGGAGGGAGCTCAAGTTCATCGATTCAAGCTGCAGCAACTCAGTCGTACCAAATGTTTCATATTCCAACTGTTTGTATTGTTTTTGACTGTTTCAGCATTATTGGCGGGTGGGGTGTATTACACGACGTCTTACTTCTTACCTGCTACACCTACACCTACTCCTACTCCTGACCCTAAACTTACCTCTACTGTTTCTCCCCATTCCTTTCATATGTTACCGGAACACGAGCAGGCTAGACGTGTAGAATTCCGCAACAATTCCTTTATTCAGCTCCTTCATCAGCATCAGTTAGTGGTTAACACTACTAATTGTTGGGTGTGTGGGTTGATGCCACATACTACGGATAAGGGAATTCCATATCTGGTGTTACCGTATAGTTCCCAAGGGTCAGCTCGAGCATTTCAAACAATGTTTCGAAGCGCACTGGGTTTCCACCCCATTCGAGAACCACGTTCCCCCTACTCTGGTCCTACCTCGTATCAAAAACCTTTGTCGATAGCAATAGAGGATTTAGATAGTGATATCTATGATCCCTCGCTTATTCCTGTAGAAGAGATACAAGCCTATAGGGTCCTAAGTAGAGGTGAATATAGTGCGTTCACTAGTGAAAAGCAGCTCAAAAGCTCGCCTCCAATATGGGTCGTACCCCACACGGGTAATTTTTGTCTCATGGGTCGTGGCCGACGATCGCAAGCCCGACTTGGAGCAAGTGCTTGCACTGAAAATTACATTCTGCCAATGTTCTCGTCCCCTGTGTTCCTGGCTGCCAAGGGTACATACTTTATCTGCTATGATCGTGCATATGCATGGTTGCCCGCCGACTTCATGGGCTCATGTTTCATTGCAAATCTGTTGCCCCCGACGTTTACCGTAGATGCCGATTATCATAAGACTAGAGTTGTGAGAGGCGTAATTAGCGAAGAGGATACTGCCGGTCAAGAGGCAGGAGACTTTTTCAAGGGTTTCCTCCCGTTTTGGTGACCTATGGTTAATAGTGGGAACCTGAGACAGTTGACTCGAGTGGTGGAATCAACAGCTAATATTACTGCCAGTGCTCTTGGTAATATCACCACTGAACTTCAGGCGGAGAGACTTATGACGTTACAAAACCGTATGGTTTTAGATGTCATCTTAGCAGATCGAGGTGGGGTATGTAAGGTGATCCATTCGAGCTGCTGCATTTTTATTCCAGATAATGCTCCTACTGTCTATCAAGCCATCTCGAGGTTGCATAAGATCTCCGAATCCATACACGTGGATGTAGGGGATTGGACGTTACTTGGATGGTTTTGGGGCCTGATGTCGACTTGGGGTTGGAAAATTCTGATGATCATCGGAGTCGTTGTAGTGTTCCTGTTCACGTGTTGCCTTTGTGTGCAGTGTGGCCCTGCCTTATGTGGCCTCTGTGCTACAACGTGTATAAGACAACCACCTGTTACCAAGGGGACTCGATTGGACAGAGCTATGCTACAGCAACATCTCGATGGTTTGATGAATATCGAATATGATTCCGACTAGTGCTTGCCTACATGAGGGCAAAAGGAGCGTCTGAGGTTCCGTGACAATCGTAAGTGGTGCTTTCGACTCGCACGAATATGGTCGAGTCTGGTATCTATGAACCGCAAATGACGAGTTTAGTAAGTGTGCGCAGTTTCGCTGTGCTAACTTGAACCGTTTGTTTGTCATGTGGGTTTTTCATCTGTACCCACGGGTTCCATCTTAGATACGGCATCCATTTTGTCTCTTGCCCTCAAGTAGCCAGCGAACGGACGCTGTCCGCTTCGCGACCCTGGGACTCCCAAGATATGTGCGGAAGACACATGTCCTTTGTAAGTGTCTTTATGACGAGGGGGATGTTACTGTAAAGCAGATGGCGCCGCTCGAGGCTCATCTTGCCGCATGGACTTATTGTCTCAGCCGTGCATCTCATTAGGCACGTCCCTTTGATGCCTGTATCTCGTGTTTCTCGATACCTCCCCTTTTACACCCTTTCCGATCTCCTCACTGTCTCCGTCTTCCTCTACACCTGTCCTTGTTCCTATTTCGATCTGTTTTACTGCTGATTGGAATCTGCTAATGGTGGGAAGATGGGTTTTACAGTTGGGAACCGCCAAATGTTTCCGCACTTATGTTCCGGACCTCATGTGTTTCAAAGTGACCAAAGCAACCCCTCTGGGGGATAATGATGAGAACCGGGTTGTAAACTTTTGTGTACCATGTTGTCCTATGGGTAAAAACTGTATAAAAGGAGCGATCCACAGAACCAATTTGAAGCAGTCTCCCCAAGTTGCACGTGGTGTACTTGTCGTGACTTCTGTGTTCCCTGCAGTAAATAAACCTTGAATCTTTGACGCCGAAGGAAGTGTCCCGTGTCTCTGTGATTCGTACGCCGGAGCAGGTTACCCACGAAGGTTTCAGGTGTTGTGCCCTGGCACCGCTGGGTCTTAAAGAACCCAGTCCTTCACTGGGAACCCAAGCGGGCCGGAGGCTTCGGCCCCTGTGCCATCGGGTGTTTCGGCCCCGGCGCCGTCGGCAACTTCGGTCCCGACGCCGCAGGGCCCCACTGGATCCGGATCTGGGTCGCCGCTGGTCGACCTTACGACCCCTCCGTCGGTGTCGACTCCCAGGGTGTCGCCCTCGACGCCGTCCCCGGACGTCGTCGTCCCCGGTCCCTCCCTCGGTCCGGATCCGGCATCGGCGCCGAGGAAAGAGAAATTCTTCTATGATCCGGCCCCATCCTTTGCACCTGACTATGAGGAGATGGGAGGCGAGGAGGATTGGGAGGGGTCTGAGGACCCTCTGGCACGGGAGTGCCAGTTGTATCAGGACTGGGCAGTTAAGCTAGCGGAGGCCAGTGGTCTGGACACTTCACCCGACACTGGATTTGTCTCCCCTCCTACCGTGGCTACGGAGGAGGGGGCTGCTTACAGCGTGGTGTTGACGAGGACGGCCAAGGCCTTGGCTCTTGAGATCCCCGTCGCGGCCGTGAGGACTAACCTCCTCACTGAGGTCCTTAAACCGCAGGCAAGCGCTTCGGAGCCTCTACTGCCGTTTAATGAGGCCCTTACTGAAGTTCTGTTGGGCACTTGGTCCAGGCGTGCTACAGGCCCCCCTGTAGATCGGAACGTGGCCAGACGCCACCTTCTGGCCCCGGGCGACCCTAGCTTCCTGTCCACCCACCCCACCCCCGAGAGCCTGGTCATCCAGGCCTCTAATTCTCAGACCTCATTCCCGACGGCTCCACCTGATTACCGCCACGCCTGGCTGAGGTCCGCCAACTTTTCAGCTGATGTCCAGAGCTCACTCATGGACATGCCGTTTTATGGCCGTTGCCTCTTTGGCGACAAGGCAGACAATGCGCTTGAGCGTTTCAAGGACTCCAGGGCTACGGCCAAGTCCTTGGGCCTGTCGGGCCAACGCCAGCAAACTTCTTTCTTTGGCTCCTTTCATGGCCAAGGAAGGGGCGGCCCTTCACGTCCTGCCAGCCACGGGCCGCAGACTAACATCCAGCGCGGCAGCAGACGTAACCGCCGTGGCGGTGCCAGGGGATAGCGGCGAGGCCAGTCCACATCCACCCCCGCAGCATCCGCCTCAAAGCCTTCCTAGTCCGAGCTTTCAGGCCCATTTGACCCCAATAGGTGGCAGGGTTCGCCATCACGTCCTCCACTGGCGCACTATCACATCGGACAGGTGAGTGCTGCAAATCGTCCGAAGGGGCTACTCCCTCCCCTTTGAAGCGACCTGTCCAGGAATGCCACCGCAGTACCACCGCAGTACCACCGCGTGTCGGGGGATCACTTGCAACTTCTGCAAGAGGAAGTTACGGCCCTCTTGGCCAAGGGGTCCATCTAGCGCATTCCTTGGCCAGAAGTAGGGTGTGGTTGTTACTCCCACTACTTTCTGGTTCCCAAGAAGGGCAAAGGGGGCCTACGCCCTATCTTGGACCTGCAGAACATCAACGGCTTTCTTCGGAAGGAGAAGTTCAAGATGCTGACTTTGGCTCAGGTCTTAGCTGCCCTGGACCCTGGAGACTGGATGGTAGTGTTGGACTTGCAGGACGCATATTTTCACATCCCCGTCCTCCCGGCCCACCGGCGTTACCTGCGGTTCACTGTAGGCCACAAGCACTTTCAGTTTACTGTGCTCCCCTTCGGCCTTACCAGCGCCCCTCGGGTGTTCACGAAAGTGATGGCGGTGGTCGCAGCTCATCTGCGCAGATCAGGGGTGTCAGTCTTCCTCTTTCTCGACGACTGTTTGTTGAAGGCGGGCTCACCCCAGACAGTTGTCAGCCACCTCCAGACTACGTCCGACCTCCTGCACCTGCTGGGGTTCTCCATCAATGTGCCAAATTCACACCTGTGTCCCTCTTCATCGGAGCGGTTCTGGATTCGGCGCAGTTTCGGGTTTATCCTCCCGAACAGCTGGTTCGGGATATTCAGGCTCTGATTCCGATCTTTCAGCCTTAATCCCGAGTCTCGGTCAGGTTGATGCTGCGGTTTCTGGGGCTGATGGCCTCCTGCATCCTTTTGGTGCATCACGCCAGGTGGCAGATGCGGGCTCTGCAGTGGGACCTGAAGTTTCAGTGGGCCAAGCATCAGGGCAACCTGTCTGACCACGTCCTAATCTCTGAGGGCACTGCGAGACAGTTGCAGTGGTGGCTCACGGACTGCAATTGGGTCAGCGGCAGATCCCTCTCCCTACCCCAACCGGAGCTCGTAGTAGTGACGGGTGCGTCCCTCCTGGGATGGGGGGGTACATGGGAGAGGCAGAGATCAGAGGCCTCTGGTCTCCGGCGGAGTCCCGGGTCCATATCAACCTTCTGGAGCTGCGGGCGATCCAGCTTGCACTGAAAGCCTTCCTTCCCTCTGTCCGGGGAAGTGTAGTGCAGGTGTTCACGGACAACACGACCCCCATGTGGTACTGCAACAAACAGGGCGGGGTGGGGTCGTGGACCCTTTGTCAGGAGGCTCTGCGCCTCTGGCAATGGCTGGAACACCAGGGCGTCTCCCTGGTGGTTCTACACCTGGCAGGTTCTCTGAAGGCCAGGGCGGAAGAACTCAGCCTTCGGTGCATGATGGATGACGAATGGCGTCTGAACTCGGATGTGGCGCAAGGTCTCTTTCAGCAGTGGGGAGAGCCTTGGTTAGATCTATTTGCCACAGAAGAGAACGCGCAATGTCCTCAGTTCTGCGTGTTGGAATTTATAAGGCAGCATTCGCTCGGAGACGCTTTTCGTCGTGAGTGGAGTTGCGGTCTGTTGTACGCCTTTCCGCCTATACCACTTCTGCCCAGAGTGCTGAAGAAGATCAGGCGCGACCGGGCCCAAGTCATCCTTGTGGCTCCGGACTGGGCACGAAGATACTGGTATCCCGAGCTACTCAGCATGTCAGTCGATCCCCCGATTCGTCTGCCTCTTCAGGAGGACCTTCTGTCGCAGCAGCAGGGGACGGTCCTCCACCCAAACCTGTCCAGTCTCCACCTCCATGCGTGGAGATTGAGCGGCGACAGTTGAGGCCATTTGACTTGCCTCATGAAGTCTGTGATGTCATTCTGTCAGCCAGGCGTCCCTCCACAAAAAACGGTATACGCCTGCAGGTGGAACAAATTTGTGGCATGGTGCACAGCAAAGGCTGTGGATCCCCTTTCTGCCCCCCTTTCAGAGGTTCTGCTCTTTCTTCTTTCACTTGTCCAGCAGGGCTCTGCTCTGGGCACTGTCAAAGGATACCTCTCTGCCATTTCAGCCTTCTTAAGGCTCCCTGATCAGCCTTCTCTTTTCAAGTCCCCTGTTGTAAATAGATTCTTGAAGGGCATCACTCACATGTTTCCCCCTGTTCCTTTCGTGATGCCTCAGTGGGACTTGAACCTTGTTCTGACTTATTTGATGTGCGCTCCCTTCAAGCCACTTCACAATTGCCCTCTTCGTCTTCTTACTCTTAAGACTGCATTCCTGTTTGCCATCACCTCTGCCAGGAGAGTGAGTGAGCTCCAGGCTCTATCTTCTAAGCCTCCTTTTCTTTCTGTCCATCCGGACAAAGTTGTTTTAAGAATGCGCCCTCCTTCTTGCCCAAAGTGGTTACAGCCTTTCACATCGGGCAGTCCATCGCCTTGCTCACCTTATTTTCACCTCCACATCCCTCGAAAGACGAAGATAGGCTCCACCATCTGGACCCAAAACGTGCGCTCTCATTCTATCTGGATCGAACACGCCAGTTCCGGGTGGACAACCAGCTCTTTGTTGGTTACGTGGGCACTAAGAAGGGACAGGCGGTGCACAAACGAACCATTTCTCGATGGGTCGTTTTGTGCATAAAGGCTTGTTATTCACTGGCTAAAAAGGAGCCTCCTGTGGGTCTTCGTGCCCATTCCACTCGGTCCATGGCGGCTACTACTGCCCTAGGTCGAGGAGTCGCTAGACACTACTGCCTGGACAGCCAAGTCCGGAGAGATGGCTTTTTCGGCCGTTCTGTTCTCCAGGACTTTCTGGTGTGATCATTGGTTTGCAGACCCACCACCGGGGTTGGTATTGCTGGGGTATCTATTCTAAGGTAAGGAATCTAACACTAATCTGTTTCTTTCATATGCACTAGTTACTTACCTTCAGTAACAATATATCTGTAAGAAACAGTAGTTCGTGTTATATTCCTTACTGCCCCACCCATCCTCCCCGTTCTGTGAACCAATATCTAGGGTTAAGGTTCATCCCTTTGAGGGCCCTAGTTTCATGGCACCAGTGTTGGTTTTTATCATGGCTCTGCGTTTCTGGCGCAGAAAAGATGTGTATAAGAACTGACGTCAGCGCGCGAGGGCGGCGTCTAAGTACTCCGACGACGTCATCCCGGCGTCAACGACACCGACGACGGACATGGAGCCGGAAATGATGCCTACCGACGTGCAGGGGTACTGCTACGCAAAGCTTTTCGGATCCAGTCTAATGCCTGGGGATATTCTTAGGTAAGGAATCTAACACTAACTACTGTTTCTTACAGATATATCGTTACCGAAGGTAAGTAACTTCTGCTTCAGCACTAGAGTGCTTTAAGGACAGCGTTATTATGGCCAGGTCCTTGGGCCTTTCCAAGGCCTCTTGCCTACCCCAGTCTACCTTTCGGTCTTTTCGTGGCCACAGAAGGGGCTTCCGGCCACATCAATATACCCTCCCTGCTGTGAGTATACCCTCTTAGCCATCACGGCACGCAAGCTTCCCAGCCTCTGCGTGTCTGAGGACACGGTACCCACAGACCATGTAGGCCAGGCAGCAAGAGGTCGGGTTAGTCTACCACCCCCCAGCAGCCTTCAAGCCCTTATAGTTTGCCATCTTACCACTATGGCGGTACAAAAGGGGGTGGTGATGAGTGTTTGATTGATTCAGATGCTCCGTCCATCACCACCCCCTTTTGTACATCTTACCACTATGGGCACCTAGTGGGGTGCAGGATATCCCATCAACTGCCCGACTGGAGTACTATAACAGGCCAATGGGTTCTTCAAATTGTCTGAATGGGCTACTTCCTACACTTCCTGACTACCCCTCAAACCATGCCACCTGCTTGCCACAGGCTGATGGAGGATCATTTTACCTTGCTCTGCCAGGAAGTGATGGCTCTCTTTGTCAAGGGAACCATAGAAAGTGTGCCGACCCCAGAAGTAGTTCATGGTTGCTATTACCGCTATTTTCTGGTGCCCAAGGAGGATGGAGGCCTTTGTCCTATCCTTGACCTGCACCCTCTCAATTTCTTCCTCAAGAAAGAGAAGTTCAAAATGCGTACACTCACTCAAGTCCTGTCTGACCTTGACCTGGGAGACTGGATGGTAGTGTTAGATTTGCAGGACGCATACGTCCACAATCCAATCCTGCCTGCCGAAAGGCATTACCTGCGATTTACTGTGGGACATAACCACTTTCAGTTTGCCGTGATTCCCTTTGGCCTTAAAACCTCCCCTTGGATGTACACGAAGGTGATGCCGATGGTTGCAGTTTGTTAGACCTGGCTATTTCTGGTTGGCTAAGGCTGACGCCAAAGCCAGGCAGGAACCACCATTCTAGTCAGGGCAAGGCAGTCCCACGTCAAGATAACCCCTGCTCACCCCCTTGGTAGCTTGGCACGAGCAGACAGGCTTATCCCGGAGGCAATGTGTAAAGCATTTGCCCACGCACACAACAGCAACAACACCCTAGGCACACCACAAAAGGAACTCCACACAAGGTTATATAAAAATAACTTTTGTATTGTAAAAACACATCAGATAGAAATCACACATGTACATTGTGCCAACTGGCACGGGCAATATTCACAAGGGATTATTTACACCAGGACAGGGCCACATGGACCACTGTCAGAATCAGCACTTAGTAGAAATAGCACTTCTAGAACTTAGAATAAGTATAGCACAAAATAACAGTTATAAATCACAACCAGTAACTACTGGTAACAGGTAAGTACGACCTACGCACCCCTAACCACCTTAGGAGAATGTCACGCAGGGAATCAGGACCTCACTAGGACCACCTGTACCAAAAAGAACAACCACCTAAGTATCACAAAACAGTTAGGGGTATAACTAAGAACACATTACACATGATGCATCACAACATTCAGAGGTGTATGGAAGGAAAACACATGATGCATAAAACATACATTCAGCGGTGTAAAAACAAGGCACATTATGCATCAAAACACATTCAGAGGTACCGGAGAAAACACATGATGCCTTAAACATTCAGAGGTGTAAGGAAGGAAAAACACATGATGCATAAACCAACACATTCAGAGGTGTAAGAACAAGGAAGACACATGATGCATAAGAACATTCAGAGGTGCCAGACCACAACTCAATAGCGCAAAAACACATGATGCCTAAAAACATTCAGAGGTGTAAGATCAAGGCGCGTAATCATATTAAATACATTACATTTCCTAGCACCACATCACATTGCGCAAAACATTAGGCAATTACCATCATAAACATAGCAGGTAACCACATTGCGCAAACATCACCTTAGCAATTACTATCAAAAACATAGAAATCACATTGCGCAGAAATCACATACCAGCCCCCTGGCCAACTGGCCATCCAAGAAGGGGACTCAACAACCCTGTGTCCAGAATGTCAGGGCGCCCTGCCAATGCAGCGCCAGTCAGGGGTGCGCCACTGGCGCAAAACCTAAACGTTGCAGCTGCCCACTAATTGCTGGGCAGCTGAGAAATAACAAACCTGCGACATGGGCTCTCAGTAGCCCTTCAAGTAAATTGCGCCACATGTCGGAGCCACACAGGCTCTGGTACTCGGCACACATTGGAGCCACACAGGCTCCGGCATTAAAATATGCCACCAGGAAATATGCCCCTAACCGGACCGTCACGGGCCTTCTAGCCCAGGGAATGATACTCCCCACGTTGGAGCAGCCCACTGACACCCAGGGCCGCTCTGATGTAGTGCCTCGCACCGGCACCACACCAATCCATAGGCTCCCTCGTGGAGCAGAAACAGAACTGCCCACAGGAGCCTCTCGGGGCTCTAAAACAATTCTGCCCCTTGTTGGAGTCCCTCGTAGACTCAAAAATCTTCAACTGCCCAGGAGCCTCTCCGGGCTCTAAATCAAACATGCCCCCTCGAGCCTCTCGGGGCTCGTCAACACATGGGGCCGCTTGAGCCTCTCAGGGCTCATTCACAACATTCCCCCAGACGCGGGAGTCCCACTCGGGGTACTCTGAGGCCCCACTCATCGGGGAGAGCACACTGGGGGGGGGCAGGCACCGTCAATGTGCCCCGACACCCCCCTCTGCTGCCAACACCACCAATGCCCCACTCACAGGCCAGGGCGACGGCAGCACTCTGTCTCCGGGGGCTCTGGTGCGGCGCCTTCCACGCGGACAATAGGTTGGGCTCTCCCTCTCTCCCCTGGCCGGCAGCGGTGGCGGGCGGGACTTCCTGCCGGATTGCAGGCCCCGGCCCTGTCCCGGCCAAAAGCTGCCTGACTTCCGGTTTCTGCGGCGCGAGGGCCGCGGCGGTGATTCGAAAGGGCACAGCGAGGGGTGGGCACCCTCGGTTGCAAAAATAAAGTAGAAACGGGGTGAGCACCCGTTAGGCAATTAAATAAATGGGGTGGCACCCATAAATAAAAAATAATTAAATATGTGGGGTGGCACCCACAGGGCTGACATCACAGGGGAATCCCTGAACAGCAGCCCAGAGCTGTAAAGGCATAAAATGGAATCGCTCTCTAAGCGCTAGGGCAGAGACACGAGCCTTCTCCTTAAAAAGCGCTCCCAGGGCGCTTAGGCTTCAACAAGCCTGGGTAAAGGCAAGAAAAAGGTCCCAGGGCAAAGCAAAGTCCCCCAATCAGCCCAGGCAAGGCAGAGGGGTCCCCAGAAGTCCTCTAGGCATCCAGGGGCTGG
Organism: Lissotriton vulgaris; assembly: GCF_964263255.1. Classification (NCBI taxonomy): domain Eukaryota; kingdom Metazoa; phylum Chordata; class Amphibia; order Caudata; family Salamandridae; genus Lissotriton; species Lissotriton vulgaris. The sequence goes on from NC_141693.1 coordinate 619,607,035, forward strand.
GCAGAGCCCGCCACTGGCAGATTCCAGTACAAGACAAGAACATTTTGGAAGGGGACACAGCCCCTTTTTTATACAGAAAAATCCTTTGCCTAGCAGGGTGCAGGCAATGTGAGAACCAGCTAGAACTGGTTATAGGGACTTCCTTTCACTGGCCAGGCTAGGGACATCAGACGCACCCCAGGGGGTGGAGCCAGCGTTGTGTGGGGAAAACCCAGCCCCATTCAGGTCCCTCAAACCAGACAGTCAATCCACAAGCAGGCCCAGGCTCACTCCTGGAGCCAGGCCCCAGCCAATCACACGCCAGACACAATTTACACAAATATGCCAACTTCTAAAAGTGGCACTTCTACACTAGACACAACCATGCCGCATATATCATTGCGCAGCATTCAATCTCACGAGTTCGCACATACCAAACTCGACCCTGCTTTCCCCACACATCAGGAACTACCATGGGCATACATATTCCCCATTCATTCCTATGGGAGGGCAGGTCACTCACAACACATTCACAGAGAGCTCACGCACTTTACACTGTACCACAGTGAAAAAGTGCGCAGAGGCCTAAAATCACCAACACCAGGTCACAGAAACAGGCTAGGAAAAAGCAAAAAGTCACGCGGTGAACCTGCCAAAAGGGCCGGGTCCAACACAGTTCATCTGCAGAGATCAGGGGTGTCAGTCTTCTGTTAAAAGCCAGGCTCAGCCCAGGCTGTTGTCTCCCATCTCCAGTCTACGGTCGACCTCTTGCATTCTCTGGTGTTCATTATCAATGTGCCAAAATCAAAACTGACTCCCTCTCAGATGCTCCATTTCTTCGAAGCTGTTCAGGACATGGTGCAGTTGCGGGTCTATCCTCCCGAACCATGAGTCCAGGATATTCAGGCTATGATAGCGATGTTTCAGCCTCTGTCCTGGATATTGGTGAGACTGACTCTGAGGGTGCTAGAATTCATTACCTCATGCATTCTGCTTGTGATACATGCCCTCTGGCATATGCAAACTCTGCAATGGGACCTGAAGTTCCAGTGGGTGCTGCATCAGGGGAGTCTCTCCCACATGGTCCAGATCTTGGAGGGAACTGCTAAAGATCTGCAGTGGTGGTTAACAAACCACAACTGGGTCTGAGGCAGATCCATCTCCCTTCCCCAACCAGACCTCCCAGTGGTGACAAATATGTTGCTCCTGGGATGGGGGGTCATCTGAGAGAGGTGGAGATTAAATGCCTCTGGTCTCTGGTAGAACCCAGACTCCACATCAACCTTTTGGAGCTCTGGACGATCCATCTGGCTTTAAAAGCTTTTCTACCTTCCATCAAGGGGAGGCTAGTACAAGTGTTCACGTGCAACACCACCGCCTTGTGTTACTGCAACAAACAGGGTGGGGTGGGGTCGCGGACCCTTTGTCAAGAGGCTGTGCATTTCTGGGCATAGCTGTAAAACTAGGGCATTTCCCTGATGGTTCAACACCTGGCAGGCTCTCTCATCGCCAGGGCGGATGAACTCAGCCGAAGATGCCTAGCAGATCACAAATGGCGTCTCCAACCAAAGTTGGTGCAAGGTCTCTTTCTGCAGTGGGGAGAGCCTTGGTTAGATCTGTTCACCACCGCCGAGAACACGCAATATCAGCAGTTCTGCATGCTGGTGTTTCCAAGGAGGCTCTCGCTCTGAGACGTTTTTTTCCCTCTGAGTGGAGCTTTGGTCTCCTCCACGCCTTTCAGGCCATATCACTCCTGTCCAGAGTTCTTAAGAAGATGAAGAACGACAGGCCCAAGTCATCCACAGAATTTGGTATTCCGAGCTGTTGAGCATGGCCATCCGTCCTCCGATCAGGTTGCCCCTTCAGAGAGGATCTTCTGTCGCAACAGCAGGAGCAGGTTCTTCGCCTGAACCTGTCAACGCTTCCTCTTCTTGCCTCGAGATTGAGTGCTTTCTAACTTCTGACTGAAGTCTGCAGTGTTATCTTGCCCGCCAGCCGTCCCTCCACCAAGTCGGTATAAGCCTTCCTTTGAGGCAAGTTTGTGGCATGGTGTGCAGAGAAACAGGTTGACCCTCTTTCTGCCCCCTTTCTCAGGTCCTTCTCTTTATCCTTTCCCTTGACTAGCACATATCTGCTCTGGGCACCTTAAAGGACTAAATCAGTCTTTCTGCGGCTGCCTGACCAGCCATCCCTCTTAAAATCCCCTGTTGTACATAGGTTCTTGATGGTTTGCCACATATGTTTCCTCCTTCCCCCTTAATCATGCCTCAGGGGAACCAAAATGTATTCCTTAAGTTCTTGATGTGCACTTCTTTTGAGCCCTTGCACAACTGCCCTCTCAGGTTCCTTTCCATCAAGATGGCCTTTCTGGTGGCAATAACATCTGCCCGGAGTGTCAGGGAGCTTTAGTCTTTGTCATCCAAGCCTCCGTATCTGAACATCTACCCAGACAAGCTGGCTCTTCTTACTAGAGCTTCCTTTCTTCCAAAAGTGGTGACTGTTCTCCTATAGGCCAGTTCTTCACCCTTCCTACTTTCACTCACCCCCGCATGACTCTAAATAAGAGGAGCAATTCCATTGACGGTCCCAAAAAAAGCGTTGTTGTTCTGCCTTGACCGCACAAGAGAGTTCCACCAGATCCAAGGCAGTGACCACTGTGTTAGCACGCAGAGCCCCAGTCCTGGATATCTTCCAAGCAGCAACGTGGGCCTCTGCACACATTCACAAAACACTACTGCCTGGACAGTCAGGTCCGTCAGGACGGGCACTTTGCCCGCTCGGTCCTGCAAGACTTTTTAGTGCGAAATTGTTTTGCAGACCCACCTCTGAGGAGGTATTGCTTGGGTATCTATTCTAAAGTAAGGAATCTGCGTCTAGAAGTCTATATCCGATGAAAAAGTTACTTACCTTCAGTGATGGCTTATTTGGTAGAGACTCCATCTAGCCGTAGATTCCTTCCTGATCCACCCACCCTGCCCGCTCTGCCACTGGATTTTTAGGGACAGGGTTTTCATTCTTTCAGGGCCCTAGTGTTCCACACCATTGGTCAGTGTTCTTCGTGGCTCCTCACTCTTGGTGTGGAAAGCAACAAAAAGAAACTAACCTCAGTGTGCTAGGGTTGCGCCTATATAGGCACCACTCACTTGTCAAGACTCAGTCCGGGACACTGGTATGTGTCAGGGACTCTGGCAACGACTGGTGCCAGGGAAAACAAAGTAGGCAGAATACTAGGTACAGAGCTGCCCAAGATCACACAGTGAGTCAAAGAAGAAAGGCAATCCAATGAGGAAGCTTTGTACAAGATAATAAGAGAGTCAAGGCTCAGAAAGGACAGGTCCTCAAGCGGTGATTTAGCATTTAAGAAAAACGACACCCAGGACGAATGTTCAAGACATATATTTAAAACAACATTAACAATAAAGGAAAAGTGGGGTTAAGCACCCGGGAGCTCCACACTGTAAGACTGAAGCTCAGTAAGTTTCTCACCCACAATTGCTGTTACGGATACTGACTGCAAATACCCACGTATAGGATATGCATGCAAAGGCAAATATAACAAAGACAATACTCACAGTAAACAAGAAACACCACCTATGTTGTTAGCTGTGCCCAGGGATCCAAAAATAGTTTGAGGAGCGGCCTGGATATTCTAACCGTGCAAAACCGAGATTTTGCTACAGGAAGCTTTATCCTATCAGCTTCTCATAGCAGTCCATCTGGCTTTCAAAGCCTTCCTGATAACTGTAATGACAGAACTCAGTTCTAGCTAAGGTGGACAATGCCACCATGATGCATCTTCTGGACAAACATCGAGGCACTAGTTCCAGAGCACAACCAGTTAACAAGCACAACAAGTTATATTACCCATTGCTGCTATGTCATAGCAGTGAATTACTGGATTCGGAATCCAGTTGCTCATGCTACTGGATCTCTGCATAACATTTTAGAAATATAGATGGTTAACAGTGAATTACACGGATGTTTTTTACCAAGAGGTTCTGTGTAACATCAAACTGATTACAAGAGCAAATCTCGAATTGCCTGTTATGTCGCTTAGAACACAGATGTGAAAAGAATCCCTGTAATTTACTTTTTACCCATCTATAATTTTATGTCACGTATAGCACCCTAAATAATCTGCCCATGCTATCAACTGCTATGCAGAGGAGTTATGGAGGATCCAGTTTATCCTCCCTGTCCCAAATGTAAAATAAAATACAGAGCCTCGTGCCACCCACCTCAACCACTCTTGCTTTCTCGTCCCTCTGCTCCAGAAGCCTTGCTCTCTGTTTTCCAGCGCTGCTCAGACAGCCCAGTCGGAATAGCCTGAAATTAATTTATGACGTAGCAGCAGTGGTTAAAAAGTTCTGTCCCCCACTACTGACACGTCATAGATTTAGAATCCAGTGGTTCGCGCTAATGGCTCTCTTTGAGACCCATGCATAACATATAGAATAATAGATGAGTAACTGAGTTACAGTGATGTTTGACACCAAGAGATTCTCAGTGAAATGAAATAGACACTGAAAGCGAAGCAGAGGCTGATTTTTATAAACAAGAGTCAGCTCGATTTTCACCTCATTAGCTTTCCTTGTTTTAAACATGTTCAAGTCAGATTCAATATTTGGGTCATTCTGAGTTGCCATTTTCATGGTGAGAATGAAGCTCAGTAAAGCCCAAGTTGAAACTCTAAACTACCACCCCGTTTTGCTGTGTAATATGGATTGTAAACTATGTGTGAATATCTACATAGAAAATCTTACTTCTAAGATACCAGGGTACATAGGGATCAAGGCAGTTTCCCACATGGATGTCTCTTTGCTGCCAACACATGCTGTGTAACTGTTGCACAGGCGCCAAGGAGGATACCAGAGTCGGATTGGGATCACAATTTGGCCCGGGCACTGACGAAAAAAGTGGCACACGTTCAATGGGTGTGGCCTACAGTTAAGGGGCGTGTCCTACAGTTAAGGGGCGTGGCCCACATTCAAGGGGCGTGCCCTTTCATGAAACACTATTTGGTTACTCTTTGAGGTCTAATTCGTAGAGAAATATTTAGTAAATTAAGCTTTTTAAAGCTTACAGAGCAAGTAACATTGGTAAAGACTAGGAGCACTGCAGTTCTGATAACTGAATACTTACTTGCAGTCTTAACGCCTTGCACAATGCCGTTAGATACTCTTTCCCAACTAGCTATGTCCTAGATTCTAATCATCACATAAATCAGAAATCTAGTACAAAGTCAAGGAGAAAGGGTAAGACTGGAATCTCTGGGAACAGAGCATGTAATATTTAAAGTAAGAATTCACAAATGAGGAAAAGGCAGTCTGGGGTGTAAAGAATGCTGAAAAAATGTATCTGTACAATCTAGTCATAAATTTATTTCACAGCCAGCAGGTGATGTCTATATACAAAAAACACAGTTTTATTCATGTCTGTTGCTGCCTTCAAGTCTGGGCCATGAGGAGACTGAGGATTACTCAATTAACCATGACAATGATAGAAAATCTGCAAAAAGGAATTCTAACCTGAACATGCTAGAAAAGTGAATTCTTCTGCACAGTGAAAGAAGTGCCACGTTTGCAAATTTTGCTTAGGCCTCGAACAAGGCCTAGCTTAGAATGAGGCTAAACAGCTCTCTTTTGAGAAAGCACATTACACAAAGTCTTAGACATGTCCTGAAATCAACGCACAAACATGTTGCCACATTCTGGCCTAGGACCTAAAATAGAGTGCAGTCAGACCTACACAATACAAATAAAAACTAACCAAACCTTACTAATTAATATTTTTGGCATATAGAGAAATATGCCCCTTGTCTGCATTTTGGATGAGGCCTTTAAAATAAAGTTACATTGATAACTGGCACACAAATGAATCAGTAAATTGTGCAAAGAAATGGTAAACAAAATGGTTCCTACCTGTTCCTTCTTGCTTCAGAGGAAGGGATCGGCTAGCAACACATTGCATTTCTGGGTGCTGGATGTGGCAAGTCAAGTAAACCTTTGAGGAAGACCTACTGCACTGAGTCTAGTGCAGTATTTTCTGGATTCGGTGGGATGTCGATTGAGGCACGCTAGATGTAGCTTTGGGTACTGCTTTACTCAGCCTACTTTGGTCAACCCTGTGGAGAGTGGGATGCCAAGGGGATTAGATGGCCCCTCTTGAGTTAGAGCTTGGCAGTGTGGTGCATCTGGTTAGAAGAGTAGCCAAATGGAAAAGGCAGGGTGAAGACTCTGTAGTTCTGTATGGAAGGGTCAGGACTAGGGTGACCAACTGGCATGGGTGCAAATTCAGGATGGGGAGTGTAAAAATTCAGGACAAAGGGTCAAAATTCAGGACAAAACTTCTGGACAAAAGGTAAGTTTTACAGACCCATCAGGGGAGGTTGCGCATTATTATGTAAGTAAGTAAATAGACAACCATTTAAGCACTAGTCAAAATAAGTTTATATCAGGTTGAACCAATCGTGTACTTCACGGTTTTTCAGTATGCGCTCAGCTTTGATCAACTGTGCAGGTCTTTTTGTGATATTTCATATGATAATAATCTATATATATGGTTACAGCACTGGGTTGTCCAGTCTGATATTTTGTTCACAATTCATGGTTCTGAGCAGGCATGTTTGGTGAAAGAAATGGTCGGGAAGATCTGCTTGGATAGTCATTGTGAGATGTAAATTGGCAAACGTAAGATGCCGCTAATCCAGATCCAAACATATTCAACCATTTACAAACCTATCCATCATGTATTCTTCCATCCATCATTTCACTCATCCATCCCTCCATCCACCCTTTTACTCATCCATCCATTATCTACCCATTCATCCACTCTTCCACCCATCCATCCATCCATCCATTCACTCATCCATCCATTTACCCTTTCACCCATCCAGCCACCCTTTCACTTACTCATCCATCCACCCAGTCACTCATCCTTCCACACATTCACCCTTTAAGTCATCCACACATCCATCCTCACTTTTTCTCTCCATCCACCCTTCACTCATCCATCTAGCCATTTGCCCTCTCAACCATCCAGCCATCCTTTCACTTTCTTATTCATCCACCCAGTCACTCATCCTTCCACCTATTCACCCTTTCAGTCATCCATCCTCCCTTTCTCTCTCCATCGACCCTTTCACTTAGCCATCCATCCTTCCTTCCATCCACCCAACTATCCATCTACTCATCCACTCATGCATCCATCCATTGACCCTATCACTCATCCATCCTTTCAATCATCCATCCATCTTTTCTCTCATCCATCATTTCACTCCTTCACTCATCTATCCAATCTTTTGCCCATGTACCCTCCCTTTCACTCACTCATCCATCCTTACGGCCACCCTTTCACACATCTGTTCATCCATTCACTCTTTCACTTATCAATTAATCGATCCATCCATCATTTCACTCATCCATCCACCCATTCTCTCTCATCATCCATCCATTCACCCTTTCATTCATCCATTCACCCTTTCACTGATCCATCCAGCCATCCCTTCACTTACTCTCTCACCCACCTGTTCACAATAATTGTGAGATGAGCCTTTGTCCGCAGAGTTGCAGACAGAAGAGACTCGTCAGGAACTCACCCCTCGCTGTAGTTCCTAAAGCAAAGGCAGGGGTTCAAGATGCCCCTGCACATAGTCAATCTGAAACCTTGGAAGTCATGAGTCATGCATGATGCACAGTGCCAGGCCCTGAGGTGTCTGTGACATGGTGTTGTTTCCAGGGCTTTAAGTGGGATGACAAAACTGAGGGGTCTCTCCAAAGGGGGTGTTCAATGTAAGTAAGGGCGTAGCTTAAAACACCTAAGCTACAAATCTGTGCTTAGCATAGTGTGCCGCCCGACTGGTATTTTGCTGCTTCTGTCATCGCGTTCAGATATATAATACAGCAAGTAATGCTACACCCACAACAAGCCAGAACTATAGGTTTTGTCAATGGTTGTTAGTTGCATAAAATAGAAAAGCTGCAACCATGACTTCCTTGAATGTAATATTGAAAATGCATCAGTTCTAAAATGATGACACTGAGAAAGAACTATAACCCTTTTTTTTTACTTCTTGCACCGCCTTATTTTGATTAACTGGATTCTCTCGTAGCAGCAAGAATGTTATTGTGCATTCCTTCCTTCTGACAGGATGCCCGAGGCAGTAGGAGGCCACCACATGCTTTAAAGCCCAGACTGACCCATTATCATTCTGTATGTGGAAATCAGCCGCATACAGAATGACAATGGGTGGGGTGGGGCTGCTCTTGCGCTCAGAGGAGTGCGAGGCGGCCCCATCAGGGAGTTGAGGCTACTGGCTGGGAAACAGTGCTGTTCCCCAAAGGCCAAAATTACGGACAAAAGGCGTCCATAAAAGGGATCCTCACGGACAAAGGACGTGAGGTTCCAATTATGGACGGTCCGTGAAATTTACAGACGGTTGGTCACCCTAGTGAGGACTGTCTTCTTCCTGAGCCTTAGGAGTTGGACTGGGTCACTGAAAGCCTACACGTGTATTCCTTCCACCTGGGAAGGCTAAGAAAAGATTGGCACCTAAGGAGATGAAGATGAAGCAGCAGCCTGTTGAAGCAGGTTTTCTGGGCACCTGAGGGCCTGGCAGGTCTTTGCTTTGATCTCCTGCAACTTCTGGATACGATCCTCCTGGTGGTGGGTGCTGTAGAGTCCAATTTGAAGTTGTCTGATGAAAGCTGCTGGCAAGCTGCTTTTATTTTCCGTACCTGGCTAACGTGGGCGTGGTAATCAGGAGGCGGGAAGGAAATCTATGGATTCAAACCCCCACTTCAATCCAGAAGCTGTGTCTAACTCGCTGACCGAGAAAGGGGGTGTGGTTAAAGCAGTGAGTCAGAAACCTATGTGCCTGCTGTTTTTCCACTCATTCAGGCAGTGAGTAAGGGGTGTATCCATATGGAGGTGAGGCAGGAGCTGGGGAGGGAAAGGAAGGCCACAAACATCACCCAACAAGATCCCCCATTGAGGAGCGAGTCACTGGAAATTATGAATACTATGAAATGTTATCTTAGTGCAAGCTTAGACTTTCCCAGAATAACAAAAAGAACATAGAAGTAGAATTGTGCACCCGGTAAGAGGTACAGAATGACTCAAGGGTCAGAGCGCAGCCTCCACAACATAAGAAAACCAGACAGGGAGGCACTAAGGGGAATTAAATACAAATAAAAAATTTGCATCAGAAAAGCTGTTTTAAAAAATATGGACATGTTTTTATAAAGTGTCCTCTTTAATTGTCATGGTCCCTTTGCAGAATCATAAAGCATGAACAAATGGTTATTTTTTATAGTTGTTATACCGCCCCTTCGCTGGGGCAGCTGTTGCGCCTAATAAATGTTATTAACATAACATAACATAACATATAGTGTAAATTCAGCCCAAGACAAAGGCTATTTGAGTTCTATTCATGAGTACCAATTACAGTACACATGATCTGATTTTTTATTTAAGGGCCTGGGCGAGAAAGTGATCTGCCCAGAATCACAGGTTGTTGAGCAGATGCTGGGACTCAAACTTGAATCCCCATCTCTGCAACTCTGGTGTTAGGCCACCTATGCCTATGCACAGACAAGGAATGAAAGTGGGGGGATACTGTTCTTGCACAGGACACAAGGCCAAGGTGACAATGGCCTACATGCTGAGAAACTGAAAAACCAGCAAGGCCCTTTCCATCACAAAATTATTCGAGCCCTCCAGCACAGGAACACCTGAAAAGCAGCGAAGCCCCTGATATTACTAACATACTAAGCCCTCCTCAGACCTTCAGCTCAGGATCACATGAACAGCAGTAAGGCCCCTGCACTTTGTAAATTAATCAGCCCTCCCCAGCCCTCCAGGCCTCAGGGCAATGTCCTGGCAGGGGAGCACAAAACACAGCTGCTGGATCATCCACAGTGCCGGGGGGGGGGGGGGGGGGGGGGGGGCGGGCTAAGGTGAAGATTGTGCGCTTTCAAAACATCACCTGGCCCCCACAGCCTGACCCATTCTTCCTCGCCCACTGTGCCCTGAATGTGAGGGGCTGTGGGTGAGGTGTTAAGACTAACACTGTTTCGGCTGCGTGGGCCCCAGGATACCCTGTTGTCCGCTTTCCTATGACCCTGAACAAGTCTTTGATATCAGGTATGCTATGGAAGTGTCCTTTTCTTTGAGTTTGATCCTGCTTTTTGGCTCTTTATTTGCACCCTAGTGCCTCTTTCTTTACTTTCTTGAAGTTCACTTTTGCGACTGACAGTATCAGGATTTTTCGAGTGGCGTTCGGAATTTGCAATATTTGCTTTTGCATAATCACACAAAATTATGGGAAAATGTAATAAAATTACAGGTAATTATTTGAAATAAAACCCATCATTTTGTTCTGTATTTTAGCGCAAAATGCATTCTCACATCAATTTCTGGCAGAACGATACATTTAAACAAAAGTGCTGCTACGAGCGCCGTTCGCTGTCTGTTGTCCGTGTGCGTTTGCAGAACATTTTTAAATGCCTGGGTGGTTGGTGTTTTCCATTTTTGGTTGCACTGTTAGCTACAAAACCATTAGTGGGTACTCCTGGGGTCTAGAAATCAGGAGAGAGGTAGGGTGGACCAGGAGTCAACAGAGGCCAGAGACAGCAGTCGCAATTGGAGCTGGAGGAGGCAATACCATCTGCAAGCAGTAGAAAGGCCCATAGACCAAGTGAGATGTTACCTTTTATATGGAAGATTGTTGGGCTGCAGAGCTGTCATTTCTACTTCTTCATGCATTGCAGTTTGTAAATTTGGCTTGAACAATGATGGTGCCTCAGGCTACACTGGGAGTCCATGTTGGTCCACTAAGACAAAAAGGTTAGGTTTTGCATGAAAGCATTTCAATCACACCTAGTATCAATGCAGACATCCCAATAAACCTCAATGCCCCTCGTCCTCCTTTGTGAGAGATTTGGTCATTTTACCTTGTGCAGGGCTTAGTGTCAGAAATAGGAAGAGACAAGACTTGTTTCATGGTCAGAAAGCCTGGAAAGTATGGAACACAGGAAGATGGTACTTACAGTGTAGTTTATTGGTCTAGTGCTCAATATGCAGATAAGAGTTCCTAGATCTGTGCCTTTACTTCTGGGTCAGTATTTGTCCACCTGCAGAAGATCATGTGTAGGGCATTCAATATTAGCCTGGCAACTGTGTGATTTGATAAAGGATTGAGGGGGAGCGCGAGCCAGGCTGAGAGATTGAGGAGGAGAGAGTCGGGGAGCGGAGCATGGAGGAGCCCGATGAGGCGTTGGAGGGAAATAGACATGATTTCTCAAACGTAGACTCAACTAAGGTGCAGCTACGTCCTTCGACGGCGTCTGCCGACTTTAAGAAATTGGATACATACCAGACTAAACCACAGTGCTTTAACACGCCTCATTACTTCACGCCTTATTATCAAGAGAGTAGAAGTATCGTCTTCGGATAACAGCTCCTCCTGATTAATTCTACACCTCAATTAAGAGCCCAAGACTCAGACCGAGTCCTGAGGAGAATCCCGGAACTACTAGAGATTCTAAACGCATTGACTTTTGAGCATGGGGGACCGTAGATGGGGTGTACCACGAGGGAATTGGTCAAATAGTATTCCCCCCTCCTAGTGTTGACAACACCTGGTATTGCTTTTGTATCCCCATTCTCCGATGACAGGCAGGACATCAGACAAGTGTCCAACAAGGAGCTAGTGTCCGCCTAGTGTTTGAATTTGAACTTAGGACTGGTTACATTTTTGGCTTGTACATATGATTATTGATGTGTGTTTATTTTCATTTGTGTGTTTGTCCCTATTCACAAAAATTATTTTGTCATGTGTATTTATGTTGCATTGTATTTTCAAATGTGATGACAATGTGTAATCTAATAATGTGCCATTCCTTTTAAAGACATGTATAATTGACTGTCCTTTTGAAAAAATTAAACTAAGCTGAATAAAGCTTATAAACGTTAGAATTAATGGTCTAAGGTTTATTTAGATTCAGATTAGACAGTCTTCCTGGACACCCTACTTGTCTTTTCAGTTTCTTGATGAAGGATTAAGCATTAATGTTATATTAGTCTGAATTATACGATAAGGGCTCGTCTATCTGCATGAGGAAAGTCGCTGAGTAAGCCTGCACACATACCTCGAGAACGCCAATTATGGATAGGCCTTCATAGACCATAGGAAGGAGACATCAGTGCAACTGTGTTTCTCGCACTCCTCTTCTCTCCAATAGCCACCAGTAGTTTTTAGCCATATTTCTGCGGCAATCCCTATGTTCAAAACTGAGGTCTGGGTTCACATCAGGTTCATTCATTTGGGGCCAGATGTGTGTAGGTAATCGTTTGCGATTGCCAAATAGCAAACTTTTGGGATTCGCTATTTGGTAATCGCAAACACCCATGTACAAATATGTGTATTACACATTTTGCAATCCCCAGTGGATTGCAAATAGACCTACCTCATGAACATTAATGAGGTATGTCTTGGTTTGTGACCCATTGGGAAGCGCAGAAATCACAGGGACGGTGGCCGGCAGGGGCCAGCAGACCACCATGTCTGTGAGTAGTCAGTGATCCGTGGTACCACTGCCTGTTCTCAAAAAATGTTTTTACAAACATTCACAAAGGGGAAGTAATCACTTGGTTGGTGGTAATTTGTAAATATTTTGCTACCCCATTTCGGTCACAAAGTATTCATAAATGCCACTGCTCTTCGTTATTGGTAAGGGACACCCTAAGCACGGCCCTTTGTAATACTGAATTGCAAACCCAAATTCGATTGGGTAACAGGTTACCGAATCACATTTGGGCCTCTGCACATTTAAAATGCCTTTTTGCATTTGCAACCGGCCTGATTCTGCCAATCGGGCTGTTTGCAAACGTAAAAATCTTGCCATTGTTTCCTAACTTTCATTAGTTGACAAGGAAAGAAAGATGTCAGACTATTGCTCTACTAAGAGATGGTGTGGACTTGCCTTTTATGAGTGCACAAGTGTGTTTCCTTGGCAATCGTAGATCTGCTATAAAGTGGTTAAGGGAACTCTCATTCGTGCAGAAATGTGACCAATACAAGTCATGGTGCACAGCAATAATTGAGAGCATGTCCTGCTGACCAAAAAATAACATGTCACAATGTGCTGAATGTTGAATCTCTCGGAAGAGTATGTGATGCAATAGTTGCCAGCGGCAGTCGTATTTTTTATGACTGCCTCCCTAAATTAAGGCTCTAAGTGATCTATCCATTAATCCACTGAGAGAAAGCCATCTGCCTTGATTTTCGAAACAAAAGTTCCTCTGCTTTTATAGTAGATAGTATTGTATGTGAATCGCAACTGCAAAATGCTGGTCTTTTTTTTTTTTTTTTTTTTTTTGTGTCCTCATTAGCCAAAAAGTCGATCCAACTATGCTCTTATCCTCTCAACCACGAGGATCGACCCCCCTTTGGCGACCCGGAGCCCCAAACTGGGTTCCAGGTACCCCGAGGGTCTTCCTCCACGTCGCCAACAGAGCTTGGACGGACTTACTCCCTTCGAACCAGTTCGGCCAGTTGTCCTGTAGTTGTTCGATACCACCCTTTAGGACAGAGAGATTTTTAGGCCTAATCATCGGACCCGGGGAAGAAAAAAAAACAAAAAAAAAAAAACCCCGGGTTATTAACTATCTCTCCTCCAATTGATCAAAAGGTCCCAAAATTTAAGTGACCGAGAGCTGCAAGTTCTCAATAAATCCAGCTTTGATGTTGCATACAGTGAAGCCAGCCACTCTGCATGGGTTGGGGGATGTATATTAACCCACTTCTTACAGATTTCTCTTCTTACCAATAAAATGGCATAAAACAAAAAATCTCTCTCTGGTCCCCTAATATTGTGGTTTAATCCGAAGATAATTAAAGACCATGAGCACGAGATAGTGATACCTAGGATAGATTCGAGTGTTGTTTTGATTTCATCCCAAAAAGTGGCAATGTTCGGACACTCCCAAAACATATGAAGATCCGAGGCTGCCGGTAAAGAACATTTGCTGCAGCATTTTCCTGTTTGAAATTTCGACAGCCTTTTAGGAGAATAGTACGCTCTGTGCAGTGTAAAGAAATGGTTGCGCCTCAACCATGCTGGCTTGATGATTTTGTAAAGAAGGGTGAAAGATTCCTCCCAAATGACCTCTCTGTCTGGTTCTCCCTCTGCGCCCCATACTTTTTCCGGGAGGTTAGAATCTCGCTCTCCATCCTCTATAATGTGCCAATAGAAGAGTGCAACTTCCTTTTTTCCTACAGGTCTCTCAACTAAGATATTTTCTAAAGGACTCTCCTCTCCCAACATTCCTTTTTTCCTAATTTGAGTCCGAATCCAGCTTCCGATTTGTAGATATACTATCCAGGAGAGTGGTGATGTTACTTTTAGCTTGAAGATATTCCAGTCTATGATTGATCTTTCCGTCAACATATCTCCCCACTTTGTAATTCCTGCATCTTGCAGAACTTTTTTTAACTGTATTGACCTCTTGTGATGCCAGTCCGGGTAGATCCCAAATTGGTGCATGCTCAGATAAGTATCCTATCCCGGCCTTAGATTTTATTTGAGACCACTCTTTCAAGCTACTCAGTAATGTCTTTAACCTAATTTTTTTGAAAAACTTCTGATGGCCGAACTTGAAGAGAAAGCCATTCTCTGGAAGACCCGAACCCAGTAACATTGCCTTGTACATCAGCCCATTTGCGTTTTCCCAGGGGCGCTTAAGTAGCATCCTAGAATGGGTCAGATGAAATGCCCAAGCGTAATATTCGAGGTCTGGCAATGCAAGCCCTCCTTTTTCTCTTCTCCTTCTCAATTTTTTCCAAGCTACTCTGCTGTATTTATAGCCCCAAATGAAAGAATTAATATTCTGCTGACATTTTCCAAGCTGTTTGGTGTCGAAAGCTAACGGAATAGAATTAAAGATAAAAGTACATTTCGGGAGAATACTCATTTTAACCAGGCTAGTTCTCCCATAGATGTTAAGTGGGAGGAAGGACCAAGCTTTCATCAAAGTTTGGGATTCTCGAGAAATGCGAGCTAAGTTGTTTTACGCCAAATGCTCTAGATCTTTAGTTATTGTGATTCCCAGATACCTCATGGATGATTTTATCGGAAGTTGAAGATTTTGAATATTCCAAACCATAATTTCGGTTTTTCCTGCGTTAATTTCATAACCCGAGAATTTCCCAAAGGTCTCAGCCTTCTTTATAATTACGGGGAATGCCAGTGTAGGATTAGTTGTATAGATAAGTATGTCATCAGCATAGAGGCTAATCTTCTTTTCCCAACCCGAGAAAATAAAATGTGGAATATTAGTGTCCTCTCTAATGGATTGTGCGAACGGTTCAACATATAGATTAAAGAGGAGAGGGGATAGTGGGCAGCCTTGCCTTGTGCCTCGGCTGATTTTAAAAGGGGTGGTTCGTGTGCCATTTATTAATAGGGATGCTCTAGGGTTGTTATATAATAGGCCTATAGTCCTACAGAATTTGGGTCCCAAACGGAATTTATACATTATTAAATTTAGGTATTCCCAATTTACCCTATCGAACGCTTTAGTGGCGTCGAGGGTCATGATGGCAAGGGGTAGTCCGAAGGTTGAGGCAATATCAGTGGCACCCACCAAATCGTAGGTTAGATCAGCCAATTGCCGGCCTCTAATAAACCCCTTTTGATCCGAGTGGATAATCGACCCAATCTCGCTTCCCAATCTCGCCGCCAAAATTGAGGTAAAAATCTTGTAACCATTATTAAGAAGCGAGATTGGGCGATAAGATCCGCATTCGGCTGGGTCTTTGCCTACTTTTAATATTAAGGCTATATTTGCCTCCCCCCAGGAGCTTGGGGGTGCTAGCCCTCTTGTCATTATATCATTAAAGAGATTCGTAAGGACTGGGGTGAGCGTAGAATTGAGCAACCTATATAATTCTCCAGGGAGACCATCTGGTCCCGCGGCTTTGCCCTGTGATAATTGCTTAATGGTATTAGTAACTTCTAATTCCGTTATATCCTTTTCTATATATTCCGTTTGGGTGCCCTCCATTTCCGGGAGAGTTACATTATTCAGCCATTCATTCCTATCATCTACATTAATGTTCAGTTCCTCCGTATATATATTCTGGAAAAACTCACTGAAGGCTTCCCCTATTGCCGAGTCTGTTGACCTGCTATTAACTTCACCAGCAACCCTCACCTCTTTAATGAAATTTCTGGATTGCTCAGATTTAATTTTCCAGGCCAACAACTTCCCTGCAGATTCACCATATTCAAAGTGAGCAAGTTTGCTTGCCTGCCATCTTTTATTTAACCTCTCCTGTAATAATATGTCTAGCTTGGTTTTTAATTCTGTTTTTTCCTTCTGATTGTCTGAAGGGAACTGATCTGATGATTCTAAGTGACTCAACTCTTGCTCAATATGTCGAATTCCCTCTTCATATTTCTTTTTCCTGAATGAGGCCCTTCCTGTAATGCAGCCCCTAATGAAGGCCTTCCAAGCCTCCCATACTATGACCAGAGAAGTAGAGCCTAAATTTTCCTTAAAAAAGGAGACTGTTTCCTGTGTCAAATAGTCTTTCTCCTCTTCCTCCAGTAAAATTGTTCGGTCAAATGACCAAGAATGGTGAGTAGAGTTCTGGTCCACTTTTACAGAGAAAAGGATAGCAGAATGGTCTGACAGGTGTAAAGGGAGGTAAGTTATATTTTTGACCCAGTCCTTAATGGAGCGACTAAATAAAGCGTAATCAATTCGTGATTTGTGTCTGTATTTATGATTATGGTAAGAAACACCCATGGCATTGCCAGACCTTTGTCTCCATAAATCTATTAGGCCAAGATTCGACATACATCTTAATAGTGTGTCCCTCATATTACTATGAACAACAGCTCTGGAGGTGGGGGATTTATCTAACTTTGGGTCTAGGACGAGGTTGAAATCTCCCACCCATACTATCGGATCTGAGCAGGTAATCAGATGGTTCTGCAGAGTGTTTAAGTAAGAAGGATCGTCCTGATTAGGACCATAATAGCTTATAATATTAATATCCTTTGAATGTAGTTGAACCTTGACTATCAGCCATCTACTGCTCGCATCTATTTCCCAACTCGTAATCTGGGCCCTTGCCGCTTTTTTAAAGATAATAGCTGTGCCTCGAATGCTTGTATTGTGGTCCGTAGTTATGAATTTATCCACCCATTTGAGCTTTTTAAGTATATCTGTAATTTCCTGTTTATTCAAGTGTGTTTCCTGAATCGCAATGATCTGCGCGGGTGAATCCCTTAGATATTGTAAGATTCTATTTCTTCTAGCCCTAACGTGCAGACCATTTACGTTCAAGGACATGAATTTAATGTCTACCATTGATATTTAACGGGGTTTCCCGTCCCCTCCTCTGATCTAAAAGAAAGTGCTTATAATTAATTGTACCTTTAACTATTTCGTCCAAACAGCTGCATTGGAACATCCATGGATCTATATTCTTCATAATTGTTGAATTTGGTTCATGAGGACTTTTAAATTTTGCTTTTCCCACCCCCCCTCCCCTGGAAACCCCCCCCAACTTACTCTGGCTTGATGTATTGCCAGCTTGTCGTCTCTGACGTTTTCCTGTTCCATGCCCTGATATCTATCCTGATGGTCGCTAAGATCAAGATATAGGCAGTGGTGGCTCATAAAGCCCTATTTTAAATCCTTTATTCCTGAGGTTCAATATCCACCTCCGAGTGTAAATACTTTGTGTAGCCCCTTTTATTTATATGTAGTATATCTCTCTCTCCCCTTTTTTTTTCCCTCCTTTTTCATTCCTTTTTTTTCTTTTCCCCTTTTCCTCTCCCTTTTTCCCTTATATATATATTTTTTTTTTCCCTTTACCTTTTCCCTTTTTTTTGTTTTTTTTTTTCCCCTCAGTTTTATTTTCCCTTTTTTTTTTGTTCCTCTTTTTTTTCCTTTTTCCTTGTCCCTTTTCTCCTTTTTTTGCTTTCCCCCCTTTTTTTTTTTCCTTTTTTCCTCCTTTTTTTTTTTCCTTCTTCTTTCTTCCTTCTTCTCTCTTTTTTTTTTAATTTTTTTTATTTTTCCCTTTTTCCCTCCTTCCTTTGCTCTTTCCCTTAGTGAGTTTTATTCTTTTCTTATATTTTTTTTCCCTCTTTTTTTCCCCATCTTCTTTTTTCTCTCTTCTTCCCTTCTCATCTCTCTCTTTTTTTTTCCCCTTTTTTTCTTTTTCCCCCACTTATCCCCCACTTATCTGTTATGTTTTATATATTTTTCACGGGGCTTCCTCTTTTTTTTTCCCTCTTTTTTTTTTTTTTTTATTGTTCTTTTTCTTGCAATAATTACCTATATTCTATTTATATTTATTTAATTGTTTATTTATTTTCAAAAATTTCTTCTTTTACTCTTGCTCCGGATAGTAACAAGTAACTCATCAGCTTCAAAGGGAGAATTAACATTATACATTTTATTGTTGTACATTACCCTCAAGAAGGCAGGGAATCTCATTTGCACAGTGGCTCCTAGACTTCTGAATTTTTCCATCCGTTGGCCTAATTCCCACTGTCTATCCAGTGTAGTTTTGGACAAATCCGATCTCACCTCAAAAGAGAAGTCTTGGCTTTAAGGGCTGAGGTCAAAATCTTCTCTTTTAGAGAATGCGTCCAAAAATTCACCAGGATCTTCCTTGGTTTATCTCTGCCTGGTTTAAGACGGAATGGATCCCTATGTACCCTTTGAATGTCTCTTTCTATCTCGGACAGAGATTCTTCCATATTTAGAGAGACCATTAATATGGTTGCAACAAAGTTCTTTAAGTCCCCGCCTTCTTTCCCCTCTGGGATTTTTAGGAGCCTTAAGTTATTTCGTCTCGAAAAATTTTCGAGTGACTCAACCCTCTCTTTCACTGCATTGCCTTCTCGTCTTAATGTCTGGATCTTACCCTCGGCAGCCTCTAGTTTTGCCTTAAGTTCTTCAACACCACTCTCAAGACCTCCTGTTCTTAGTGAGAGCCCGTCCACCTTAGACTCTAAATTTTCACACATTGTGCGGATCTCTGATTGAGTGAGTCTAGATTCCTCAAAACATCGTTTTGATTCCTCAAATCCGTTCCTAATCTCTTTCCTCATGCTGAGGAGTATAGCTTGAATGGTATCCTCGCTGGCATTATCTTCCCCATTATCTTTGCAGCCTAGGCTACACTGATCCAAGTCTTTCATATTACTTCCCACTGCTTCAATGAGGTCTTGCTGTCCCAGAGAGGCAGTTACGTCAGCAGCTCGGGGTACTGGTTCCCCCATTTCTAAGGCTCCGACTGGCTGTCCTTCCGCTTCTAGTTCTCCTTTCTTCTCAGCCTGACCTCCTAAATTATTTACTGTAGCTGTAGGAGTTATATGTCCAGCCTCCCCCACTATCGTAGATAATGTAGATACAGTTTGTACACAAGGATGTGCCTCTTGATTTATGTTTAAGACCTGGGGAAGGACCTTAAAATAAGACTTCAATGAAGGAGTAATTCGAGGGGTAATTTTAGCTTTTGTTTTGTAGCTCCCCTTATTCAACCTGGTCTTATGTGGCAGCTCCTTTGGAGCAGTATAGCGCAATTGGCTTTCCTTACCCCTCCTTGCTGACCTTAGGGCAGGAGATTGACATGTATCAATTGTAGTCTTGTGGTTCGATTCGGACTCAGACTCAGACCCAGACCCGAGCTCTGCGTGGGACTTCTCTCTTGGGCTTTCTTCGGTATCCTGTAGTTGGGCTGTATTACTGGAGCCTTTAGCGGCAACTAATTCTTTGCCTTTATTGCTGCCTTTTCCCTTCCCCTTAGCCTTCTGCTTCCCCAGGGTTCTAGCTGTAGTTATATAAGAGGTCTCACTTGATATCTGTCTAAGATTTAGTTGTGTGTTAGATTTGGAGGTTTTAGGTGCGAAATCTGGAAATTGTGGAGAGTAATATCCCTGTGTGTCTGTGTCTATGGGGTCCTGGCTATCAAAAGGCTGTAGCTCACGTCTCAACGGAGACAGCGCCCTCCCTCTCTGCTGGTCCCCCTTACTGCATTGAGTAGTTGTTGCCACTTTTTTTCTGCTGTGGTGTACAACGCGGCCCTTCTACTTCTTCGGAGCTCCACGGCTGCGTCACCCCAGCGGTAAGGTGCAGGGGAGAAAAGCACCTCCCAGTACATTAGTAACCCTATCCCCTGACCAGCTAGCACACCGTTTGCCACAGCCAATTATAGCACCGTGTATACAGGCCAGCCTGACCCTGGGCTGACTCGCGTTATCTCAACCTCAACCTGCAGATTTATATCTCAGTCTCAGTGATATTAGTAAATTTCTCAATTTCAATTCGAATTTAAATAAAGCAATAAGTCTCTTGCTCTGTGCCTGAGTTTCTCACTCGCCCCTCTTTTTTTTTTTTTTTTGTAGAATGCCCGAGTAAACTCCAGCTCTATTGAATCACAGCGCTTTCAGGCATCTCATGCTTTCTCAGCAGGCAAAAAATCTCCTCGAGCCTGGAGCCAGAAGCCTGAAACCCCGCCTGCCTTCTCACTCCCCTGCTACTGCAGTGTAGCTGCGGTCCCTTAGTTTGAGACTCAGATTTGTCTCATCATAGAAATGCCTCGCTTCACCTCCCGCTTTCCTGCCTCATTACTCCATGGCACGCTGGACGCCGCTCTCACCCTCTATTGTCGGCAGCCTTCGAAGACGTTACAGCTGAACGCCGTAGGACTCCGCCTGCTCTCTTTCTCCACCTCGCCTGACAGCCGTTTTCTCCGAGCAGCTCCCCGGCTCTCAGGCAGCACAACGCGCTACAGCACGCTTATGGCAGAAACGCGGCTCTCACCACGCTTAGCCGCCGGTTCTCTGAAATTCTCCAAAGGCTCCCCAGGTGTCCCGCAGTCCACTGCCTCTCACACGGACCTCACGCTGAAGCTGCAAACACGCGCGTCAGGGCATATCCCCAGGAGCTCCGCCAGAGACGTGCGCACCGCTCTAACTAGCGGCCGCCATGTTTCCCTCAAAGCACCGCAAAATGCTGGTCTTGTCTCCTATTCCTAAAGTTCCACAAAGTTTTAATATTAAATGTATCAACTCACTTATGCTTCGCGATGCTGCTTTTATGTACAGATATGGTTCATAAAACCTTCACTCTGTGTTCCAAAATTTTTCCAAGTTACTCCTGATTAAAGAAAAATATATTGTAAGAATAAACGTGAGGCAGGTGTCTAATTTATTAGACACACACTACAAGCAGTCATATAATATAAATTAGAATTTTGTTTCAACACGTCTGTGCTTGTATTCAATGTTTTCTGCTGGTTCCTTTTTCCAGCTTGATGGATATCCTTTGGTGACATCACCTATTTCTATTATTTGCTCATTTCTATTTTTTTATTTTCTATTTAGGGGGTTTTGTAGAGCGCATGGTGACGCAACAGCGGCGTGTCCCCGCGCTGAGGAGAGACTCTTACTGGAACCTTCAGAAGCGGCATACCTTACTGAGCGAATAGTGCAGTTTTAAG
Organism: Lissotriton vulgaris; assembly: GCF_964263255.1. Taxonomy (NCBI): domain Eukaryota; kingdom Metazoa; phylum Chordata; class Amphibia; order Caudata; family Salamandridae; genus Lissotriton; species Lissotriton vulgaris. The sequence goes on from NC_141693.1 coordinate 619,628,540, forward strand.
CTTGGCTCTAAAAATTGATTCTGATGGCTCTAATCTCAATGCCATGGGTAGTTTGTTCCATCTCGAAGCTGCAAGGTACCTGAAGGATCTTCCGCCCATCCGTGCTCTAGACACCTTGGGAATAACCAGGAGTCCAGAGCCGGAGGATCTCAAAGAGCGGGACGGCTCGTAAGACGTCAGAAGTCCTTGCAAAGGGAGAGGAGATCTTCCATTGATGATCCGATGGCATGTGCATAGTGCTTTGAATTCTACCCTGCTTCTGACCGGGAGCCAATGCAGAGACCGGAGGGCTGCTGCAGATGCGGCTCTTCTGGGTAGTCTAAGCACTAGTCTGGCAGCGGCATTCTGTAGGACCTGTAGGCGGCTGAGATTCTTCACCAAGGTCCCTAAATAGAGAAGATTGCCATAGTCCATCTTTGATGTGACTAGTGCATGCACCAAGGTTTGTCGGGCTCTCACAGGTAGAAATTCAAAGTCTTCCTGAGACTTTTGAGGGTCCCAAAACATGATCCGACCACCTGATTGATCATCCAGACTCTATCTTTGTGAACCACATTTCCTAGCTGCAAATGCTCCTGGCTAGGGCGGAGATGTCTGGATAAAAACACACATGTGAAACTTTCACATGCACATTGTATACCAGCTCGATGCTGATTGGCTAAACCAGTCAGGTCCATGCTTGGGGTGAACCTGATGCGCGGAGGGCTACACTTTCACTGTGTGCTTAAAACGAGGGTCAGAGCGAAGACTCCGCGAGAGAGTGGCTGACTGTTCTCCTTCCTTCTGATTGATGAGACAAGATTCCAACCTGGCTGGTGTTCTGTTGCTTTGACTGCACTGGTGGTAATCCTCATACCACTACCCTTAAAACTTAGGATCATATTTGATACAACCATCCCAGGCCTTCAAACCTGATGAATGTTTCTGGACATATACCATCCACCACTATCGCAATTCAGATGAACGTGGACTTTTATCTATTCTTGGTCTTGGCCGTCAACTACCGCTTTAAGTCCTAAGCAAGACCCGCCGTAACACATTTCAGTTGCGCAAACCACAGGGTCGAAACGTCAACAGTTACTCCAGCTCATGCCCCACAATTCTCCCAGCCCTAAGAAAAACATTTAATAAAAGGACTGAGAAAAATTTGTTAGGGCAGATCCTTTTTTATTCCTCATTTTTGTAAATTCTTGTATATTTTGTGTACACTTCATGGAATATATCAGTGTCACTCACATCACCTTGTTCACTTGATTCACTTTATTTACGTCACTTATGTGTTGAGATTTATAAGAAATGACAGCCATGAAATGAACTAGTGAATACTACGCTTGGAAAGTTTTCTCATGTGTGTTCCATTTAAAAGTCTTAAAAGAATATATTAGACTTTAGCTTTGCTGATTAATTCTTTACATGTACTAAGCAATTGGTTTCTCCCCGACAGAACCACTTGTAGTTGTTTCTTGTTAATACCCAGGTTCTGATGGATACTGGGTTACCCCATTGACTCTAATGGGGTGAACACCTGGCTGGGAATCTTGTAAAACATTTAATGGGGGGGGGGGTGACAATAAATTGCTTCATCTAATGAATAAAAGCATGCACTGCAGCCGAAAAGGAATTCAGTGATTGTACTTCCCTGTTCCCCATATGTATAACTCTGTACGTGGGCAGTTTGCACAACAACCATCCAATTATAGAACGCGGGGATATGCATTAAAATGCATTCAATGAAAAAACAATATTGAGGGTTTCAAACGAGAATGATTATTTTTCGTTTGAGCGCTAGTGGTAGGTAGGCTCGAGAAAGGGTCACTGGGGGGGCGGGAAGGTGAATGTATTGATTGTGCATCAGTTAAGCGCAGCAAAGCACCAAAACATAAAATGTGTGCTCTAAATTGCTCCCTTCAACACACAACTCCTACACTTGTTTATATCAGACGAGTGCGTGTGGCATTAGAACGCTGGTTGTGCAGATGTGAACTTTGCAATGAAGCATACACAAGCAAGGGATTTCATTTGTGCCATGGATGCAACTTAGGGCTTTGTAAACGCGCTCTAGTGTTTAATGGGAGCTGCACAAGAAAATGTCACAATTTTTGTAAAAGTGCGTTGCTCCTATGTGATTGATGCCACCAGTTTGTTATACAATGGTCCAACCAATATTTTGATCGACTGCCATTGTGGTGCCCTGAAGTCTAGAACCATCCTTTTTGAGGCTTATCTCATGCGGTGATATATGCGCACCATTTCAGTCTGCCGCCTCCTCATAGCATAGGCTTCATATGCTGCTAGTCATTTATTATGCCATGGTGTTAAGATATTACCATTGGAAAGGTAAGAAAATGAGAGATGCCTTTAGGAAGCTATGTGCCCTATCTCACTGGCAAAAGCAGTAGTTTGTCCAACATCTGAGAGTCCCAACAATGCTGGTAACCACCATGCCTACAAAATGCCTACTGGGGGCCTAATTAGGATGTCAGGCGGAAAGCCTCCGACCAGCGGTTAGAGGTTCTCTGCCCAAAACCTGGGTTTACCTCTGACCCCCGTATTTTGATGACAGTGGTCGGAACGAAACCAACGGGGAGATTCGGCTCCTCTTCCGACGGGCTCTGAGCCTGTCAGAACAGGAGCGAAATAGTAATCCATATAATGATGGCAGAGCCAGGCTCGGCTCCACCGTCAGGATTATGATGTTGGTTCCCGACAGCAAATCCATGTTGGCCTTTCCGATATGGTTTAGTTTTAGGAAATGGACTTTGGGGGCCTTTAGAAGGGCCCCCTACACTTCTGGACATCTGCAATGGGACCTTTGGGGCACGTATGGTGCTCCTCTCAACATCCCTGCACTGTGTGGCAGGCACCACATAATGCCTGCCACACGGTGCAGGGATGTTTCAAAACCTCCATTTTTCGATGGAAGCTTGTGCTGCGGCCTTTTCCACCCGCCGCACAAGCTTCCATTGAGAAATGGAGGTTTACTGAGGTCAGAACTGCCGACTGAGATCGGGCAGTGTCTTTCCGCATTGTAATAAGGCCCAGAGTGTAAAAGGGTCATTAGACTCCCGCATTGGCCATGACTAAATATTGTGAGCATCCACGAATGGCCTTTCGTGTTTGTTATATGGCCCCTCTACCTTTCTGCCAACATTCCTAACCACCTTGAGGCATCTTTCTTGTTCGGGAATAAATAATTTGTCACAATATAGTTTCCATCTTTAAGAACCAATCCTAGTGAACGGGCTGGTGCTGCATGATTCATGTCAACAAGTCTTTCAATGTAATGCTTCCAGCCTCCCCCACCCCCCACCTTCGCCCTTTTCATTTGTATCAACTGAAGGTCACGTGAGGCATAGATCTGTAATCTCTTTGTTTTCTCTTATTTGATTACCAGGGCCCGGAGCATTCTTCAGCGAGGCCTGAAAGGTTTCTTCAGATGAGCATTGACGATTCCGACGCGCGGCCTGTAAGTGGATGTGACTCAAGCATGTGCTGTGCTGTCCCAGATCCTTGGCTCTGTTTCTTTAACCTGCCCTACTCACTCCCTCCTGAGTGTGTCACTGCACCTCTGTGTCCCCATGTCTGGAGCAGTGTGGCATTTGTATAGTGCATACTACTCTGAGGCACTGAAGGGCTTACCCAAGAAGGTTGCATGCAACAGTGTGGAGTGTCTGTATAGAAAAGGGTGTTGTTTTGAGCCTATGTGTTTTGTTTCACTCGTGATTGACTGGAGAGGTGCTCTTCGGGTGCAGCACCTAACTCTGTGATGTATGATGGGTGTAAGACAGACGGACGCTCAGTATAAAGCTTTGTTGACTATTGACACTGATTAGCTCTTCCTTAGAAGTCCTGACTTTCCATCCGCTCTCTTCCTGCACTGGTTGCGGCAGTAGGGTGTTGACTTGCATTGTGGTGGTACAGATGGGTAAACCAGAAGGTTGGAGTTCAACCTCAAGGGCTCAGATTGAAATGTATCTTATTTCTGAAAGTACGCTTCACGCACCGACATGCTATGATTAACCCCTTCCATGCTCATGACGAGCTCAGCTCGTCATGCAGTACAGTGCTCCTGTGCTCATGACGAGCTGAGCTCGTCATGACCACACCCGTTTTTTTTGCTATCCAGCACAGCAGAGGAATCTCTCAAGCAGCGATGTGGTTAAAGACAGTGAGCAGATATGGCAACATCACTCCAGAAGCTAGTCGGTTGACCTGCGGCCTGTGGCCTGAAAGAAGAAGGTCCACAGAGACCTAGGGTAGATGTAAGATGTGAGCTGAAACTCTGCTGTTCCTTGAGTGCTAGGGTTTATGCAGGATGTAGGGTATAAGAGTAAGGTCTTCAAAGAGCTCGGCTATATGCATCGCGTGGCCGAAAGAAGAAGGTCCACAGAGACCTAGGGTAGATGTAAGGTTTGAGCTTGACCTCTGCTGTTCTTTGAGTGCTAGGGTTTATGAAGGATGTAGGGTAAAAGAGTAAGGTCCTCAAAGAGCTCGGCTGCACGCAGGGCGTGGCCGAAAGAAGAAGGTTCACAGAGACCTAGGGTGGATGTAAGGTTTGAGCTTGACCTCTGCTGTTCTTTGAGTGCTAGGGTTTATGAAGGATGTAGGGTAAAAGAGTAAGGTCCTCAAAGAGCTCGGCTGCACGCAGGGCGTGGCCGAAAGAAGAAGGTTCACAGAGACCTAGGGTGGATGTAAGGTTTGAGCTTGACCTCTGCTGTTCCTTGAGAGAGAGCTTGGGGTTTATGAAGGATGTAGGGTAAAAGAGTAAGGCCTTCAAAGAGCTCGGCTGCACGCAGGGCGTGGGCTGAAAGGATAAGGTGCACAGCCAGCTAGGGTACATGCAAGGTGTGATCTGAAACAATATGGTTCCCCGAGTGCTAGGGTTTATGCAGGGTGTTGGGTGAAAGAATAAGGGTCACAGATAACTACAGTATATCCAAGATATAGTCTGAAGTAATAAGGTTCCTGAATGCCCTCACGGGTGAGAAGCGCGCTTTAGAAACCCCTGATTGATTGAACGCGAGGGTGTAGTTAGTGCATAGAGTGTAAGGATAAGTTACACGGGGCACTGCAAATTGTGTAGAGTCAAGTCGTTGGAGATGTGAGCCTTTACACAGTATGCCTCCATCGCTAACCTTACTGCTGTGGTAATTCAGAGAAATGTCTACCTAACTTTTCAGTCTTTAAAAATATCCTCAAGCGAAGGTGTTTGGATTCTGATCTCAGGCGCCTCTTGATGGACCAGACAGGATTTCACTAATCCTAGGTTTCTGGACGCAGCGAACGCCAGAACTTGTTACACAACAGCCTATTGGCCGTGTATGAGTTGTTAAATTAAAGGAATTCCTTAACAGAAAATAAAATAAAATACATTGCATAACCTGTCCTTTAATAAGAACATTTAAGGGAGAAATTCTTTTATTGCTATGAGAATTGCTTTTCCTGTTTGACTTACCAAATACCTGAGTTTGCCTTCTGCATTTCCCTTCTCCCCTTCTGCTTGCTTGCCTCTTTGCCATTGTTTTAACGGGAAGCATCTTTCATTCTGAGGCGCTATTTTTCTTGCTAGCCCCGACAGGTGGATTTGTGTGTTGTTCTCTTACGTCTCTTGCGCGGCGCCCGTATCTGTCTCATTTTCCTGTTCTTCGAGAATGATGAGGATTTGTCTGGCGAGAAAGCAAATAAATAACGTTTTGTCTCGTGCAGTCAAGCCGGGACAAACTCGTTCCCTAAGAGTGTGGGCTGATTGATGCACTGAAAATGTGTAGAGCTGTTGTATGTTACACAACAGCAACACATAGACAGCGCAACAGTTCAACACAGAATCTCAGCAACAAAACATAGTGCTACTGTAATACAACACAAAATACACCACACAAGCACAATCTAACGTAACGCGAAAGAAATACTATGACATTTCGGGTTATGTGTTGTGTTGCCGAACTGTGCTGTTATGATGTATTACAGTGATGTGTTGTTGCGTTTTGTTAGTGTGATTCGTTTTGTTGTTGATTTTGTATGTTATATTGTGATGTGGTATCTGTATTTGATGGTCTTTAATTGCTATTGTCTCATGATGTTTTTCGATTATTGCAATGTGGTGATGTGTTGTTTATGCATTTAAAATGCAGCCCATCTCCTTAAACATGCATAGGCATCCTTGTCACACAATACACCACCAAAAATCCCCTCACATGGTACAGTGGGTATTGGTGTGTGCACAAAATACTACCCTATTTACCACGAAGAACTTGTAATCGTTCAGAGAACAAATTGTTTTGTGATCCGGACGAACAGATCAATAATTGAATGTGCAGGCAAATATAAGCGTGCACCGTGACCATTTTCAATCATTGCAAAGTTATTTTTTCAATATGGTCCTTTTTATAATCTTTCTATTTATTTGTCAGTGCTTACCATTTTTGTGGTCTTCGGATTTTTCTTCCAGTACTTTTTTGCTATAATTTTCTATAAAGTATTAATGACTTAAAAACCAACAAATACAGTTATATTTTATACATAACTAATAGACTGCATGTCTGATCTGAATATTATATCACAGCATGGCCGGCAGTTGTGCTAGTACTAGTAAATAAATAAACTAACTAATACTGGAGTCTCCTAGGCTTATTCAGAGATTAAAGTTGGAGCCTGACTTTTATCTGTGATGTCTCCTAAGTGATCCTTCGCTGGAGCAGGCCACACCTTCAGCAGTCGCTATTTTACCCCCGTTGGGGATTAGTTACAGTATTTCAGTAACACGGTCCTGTCACCCTCATTGCTGGGTTAGCGGGTCCGCACCAAGTTTTTTTTCTATGTGAAAGCAAGCCTGATTACAACCCATTGCGCAGGCCAGTTCTGTTTTTTTAAACTTCCTCCTAGCCTCAACGTGCAAGGGTGTGCTCTAGCATTGAGCCGGTTGTCTCCATGTGGCCTAGTTCCCACTTTCCAGCACATTCCCCTTCCCCACTTTCCAGCACATTCCCCTTCCCCGCTTTCCAGCACATTGCAGTTTGCCACCTCGCTAATACTAGTGCTAGGTCACCAAATCTTTCACTAGCTTTTTCCAGTTTGTGGTGTGGGAAACAGCAACAGCCCAGCAGACAGATCAATGGTGAGACCTCGAATTGACTATCTGTGGCTGTATTTACATGCCACACTCCCTCCTCCCAGTACTCCGCCAGATTCCTGCAACTCCACACCATATGGCAGAAGCCTGCATCTGCTTTCCTTCATTTGAGGCACTTCACTGACTCATTTGGGTAGTATTTGTTGATCTTCTGGGACATGATGTATGTTCTGTGTAAGAAATTGAATTCTATAAATGTGGATCTAGTGGTCCTCCAAACTCCTGGGATAAGAGACGATGCCTGCATTCAATGGCTTCTATGGGGTTGCCAGTGTCAGATACCCATTTGTCACTGAGGTCGTTTAGTGAGCCTTTAGTGTTAGAAACACTATGTACAATGACTTTACCACTTTGTTCCTTCTTTCTAATGTTCCTCCTTCCTAGATCTTTTGTAGTACCCTGGATTTCGGTGGTTCTGCTGCCCCTGTTTTCCACATTCGCTGAATAGCAGCTTTCAAGTACCCATAAAGTAGGAATAGCCCGATCCCAACTAAATTTCGTGCTGCAGACATTAGGGCACTAGCCCCACGCCTTGAAAAACTATATGCAAAATCCTGGCGACTAAGTGCCCTCCCGGACTGCACCATTGATGCAGTAGTCATTCCTCTGCCTAAAACTAAGGTGCAGGGAGCTAAGGCCACAGAGTTTCGTCCCTTATCCATGTTAAATTTATGCTTCAAGATCCTTAGTAAAGTAGTGGCCTACTGGCTACTCCCTCACAAGCAGGCACTAATACACACAGACCAACAGGGGTTTATCCCTTCACACAATACCTCCCACAACATCAGGAGACTTTACCATGTAATGTACCATCCCACAGCGTGTGCGAACCAGAAAGCAATGCTTATTTCTGTGGACCTCGTCAAAGCGTTTGATACAGTATGTTGGGCTTTCCTGTTTGCAGTGATGAAAAAGATGGGTCTGGGGTATGACTGGATTAAATGGGTCAAGTTATTATATACGGCCCGACAGCCAGCATTAGAACCGGCACCATGCTTTCACTGCAGTATCGACTCAGCAAAGGCATGAGGCAGGGATGTCTACTATCCCCATTTTTGTTCACCCTAGCGATCGAGCCTCTTGCGGAACTCTTTAGACAGAAAGGTCAAGGCTGGGGCTTGGTGGTGGATGGGCGGGAACATTTCATCTCATTATGTGTGGATGATATACTCCTTTACTTGAAATACTGAATTTCTGGTGTCCCCAAAGCCTTGGAGCTTCTACGAGCCTTTGAGACAGTGTTTGGCCTTCGGATCAATAAGGCCAAACCCCATATATTCCGCATCTCCCCGGAGATGGAGAGACCCCTGGGTCTACCCCTGGACCTGAAATAGTCCCCCATCTCTTTTAAATATCTAGGAATACAGATATTCCACACAGTGGAGGGCCTCCGAGATAGTAACCTAGGACGGGGGCTCCGCTCCCTGAAATCGTGCCTTTTTGGCGATCACTCAAACTACCCATCATGGCCAGAATTGCTATTTCTAAAATGGTCATGCTACCGAGACTTTTATATTATTTTACATATCTACCTGTAAATGTACCAGCCCCCTGGTTTAGACAACTGGATGCCTTGCTACGTTACTTGATTTGGGATGAGAATCAGGACAGGGTGTCATTGGCAACACTTAGGCGTCCCCCCGAGGAGGGAGGTTCTGGGGCACCAGACTTTGAACTCTATTTTTTAGCATCTCAGCTCCAGTGGATCACACTGATGCTGGACAGGGGCAACCAAGAAGAGATGAGACTATCTGGACAGACATCACACATAGAACTGTTGGTGGACAAATACTTAACCACTCAATAGCAGTGCTTAATCTGTGCTGGAGCTTTCCGCTGTTGAGCACCGGCACCTATTTCTCAGGGCCGGGTCTATTGAATTTTTCTCCCATGCACAGCCAGCACTTTGCACAGACCATTAAAATGCCCCAGCCTCGGAGCGAGGCTTGTGCAGCCTTAAGTTCAGAATTGGTGCATTCTGCTAGTGTTCTTGCTTTGGTGCGCACCAGAGCCTGGTCTTCAGGGGGGAGAAAGGGGGGAATGTTGTGTCATGCTCAGTATAAACTGCACACATGATGAACTGGGAGCATAATTTATGCTGCGTCAGCCAGCAGTCTGCACTTTCCAGTGTAGCTGAAGCTGCAAGGTTAGGTGAGTTGTGCGAGCGTTATTTTACACACAACTTTTATCCTACAGGTAACAGAGTGACAGAATAGTGCTTGGCCGTTAAACACCATCGACAACATCTTGCACAGCAGCACCCTAAGCAACTTGCCCAGTAACTGCCTGCCTCAGAAGCACAGACAAGGTCTTGCAGTGTACCAAAATACGTGAAGGAGCTGAGCGTTGTCCGAAAGTGAAAACTTTTCTTCATGCCAGTCAGTGTATTAATACCTAGATTATACGCTGTTGATGGCATTTCAATAAGCATTAGAATGAAACCTGATTTCACTGAGATTTGTCTGATACTGAGAAAGCTTTATTTTAAATAAATCATGATAGGCAGGAAGTTTGTGAACAGTACACTGCATGTTACTGCGGGATTAATAAAGCATTCTGTCGAGCGGGGCAGTGTAATGAGGCGTGCCCAGGCAAAGGATCTGCTGAGGCTGGCAGGGTGCATGCAGCTTTCTCACCTATATCTCAGTACTCCTCTTCTTACAGTCCCCTTCCCCTCCATATCACAATGCCCCTCCCTGCCACAGCACTCGTTCACACCTGTTGCAGTGCCCCTTGGCTCCTGCCCTCGCTCTCACAGCACCCCTCCCCACCATCGCTTTGTATTAAAGCCTGCACTAGGCCTGAGTATCCATATTTTAAGAGTTCGCACGTGAGACAGTGAAGCCCTTCTCAGCCTTGACCACTCGAACCAAGAGGCTTTCCCACTTCTCCCTAACAAGAGAGAGGATACACAGGGAATTTCTCAGCTTCGACCTGGAGAAAAATAGCATTGATTGGGTCTAATGAATTTTTCTCCCATGTACAGTCGGTGCATTGGCCAGCACTGTGCACAGGCCATTAAAACGCCTCACGCTCAGATCTGATGCAAGCTGCTAGTGTTCTTGCTTTGGCGCGCACCAGTGCCTGGTCTTCAGGGTGGGGGAAGGGCTGGTGTGTTGTAATGTAAATGTAAATGTAAATTGATACTTGTATAGCGCACTACTCACCCGCAAGGGTCTCAAGGCGCTTGTACGAATACCGCTGTGGAACCCATCCTGGCTTTCCCTGTGGGCACCCCCAAGGTGGAGGCCAGGCATCCTTAGCGTTGTGGGGGCCGTTGTGGAGATTAAGCAAGCTATTGCCCAGAGTTGCAGAGTGGGACTCTATGATTGGAATAGTCACTGAGGCGAGAATTATCAGGTCCATGGAATTTTGAGCCCAAGACCCGCCAAGGCGGGGACTTGAAACCTGGTCCCGGGCTAGACTTCTGCATCAGGGTCTGCCGCTCTAACCATTGAGCCACACTTCTGTGTTGTGTCAAGCGCAGTATAAACTGTAGTATACTGCAGTATAAACTGCACGCACGATAAACTGGGAGCATAATTTCAGCAGCGCCAGCCAGCGGTCTGCGCTTTCCTGTGTAGTCAAAGCTGCAAGGTTAGGTGAGTTGTGTGTGCGTTATTTTACACATAATTGTTATCCTACAGGTAACAGAATAGTGCTTGGCCGTGGAACACCATTGATAAATTCCTGCAGAGCTGCACACGCAAGACAACTGCCTAGTAACCGCCTTCCTCAGATGTACAAACAAGGCCCTGCAGCGTAATAACAAAATACGGGAAGCTGCTGAGGGAGGTCCAAAAGTGAAAAGATTTCTTCCTGCCAGTCAGTGTATTAGTCCCTCGCTCCTACCTGTACCAGTACCGTCTCATCCCTATCACACCCGTCCTTTCCCTTCTTCAATGGACACCGTTGCAGCCACAAGCGCCTTGAGGAACTTTTGCCATCCCTGCCACTGTGATTGTGCCCCACCGCTACCTACGACAGTGCCCCTCTCCCCACAGTGGGCTTCTCCCGCTATCACAGTGCCCCTCTCTCCACAGTTCCTTTTTCACCTGTCTGCCAATGCCCCTGTGCTTACAGTCCCTTCCCCTCCATACCACAATGACCCTCCCTGCCACAACACTTTCTCACTCCTGTTACAGTGCTACTTGGCTCCCGCCCTCGCTCTCACAGCACCCCTCCCCACATTTGCTTTGTATTAAAGTCTGCACTGGGCCCTGAGTATCCATACTTTAAGAGTTTGCACGTGAGACTGTGAAGCCCTTCTCAGTCTTGGCCACTCTAACCAAGAGGCTTTCCCAATCCCCCCCCCCCCCCAACCAGGGAGAGGATACACAGGGAATTTCTCAGCTTCGTCTAGCATTGATTCAAAACGTGTTATCAGAGGGGCTAAGTAAGCAGTATTGGGCTCTCCGTACCTCCCCACCCCCACAAGCCTGCTGATATCTATCACCCGCACCGTCTATTCACCTCCTAAGACCCATGTCACGTAAACCCCTGCTGCATACTTACAGCCTTATGTCCCTGTTGGAGAGAGATCAGAGTCTTGTCTAGTTGTAATTTTGACTGTAGCACAGAGGTGTAATGTAGAACATATGCCATGCAGATGACAGAACTATATTTTTGTGGATAGCTCAGTGGGTTTCTGTTTTTTGTCACAGACGTCCTTTTGTTACTCGCTGATCATAAATTACAATCCTAATATAGCACAGGCTGCAGACTCAGTTGAATTTTGTGCTTTATTAGTTAAAAGTGTGTGTGGAAGACTCTCTGAACGGAGTTGAATGTTTGACTTCATTTGAAAATAGGTGGACGTGGGATTTTGCGACTTATAGCCTGATCATTTAATAGAACTATTTGTTTGAAGCATGAGAGCGTGGTTCTCCATCAAAGTGTAATCCCATTATGTTTTATCAGGAATGCCTATAGTGATGGCACAATACATAACACAGTTAAAGAATCGCTATTGCGTGTCTTGGACACCACTGTTGTGCATTGATGAGACAGGCCAAGAATGATACACTCCTGTAACCCCACAATTTTACATAATTAATTACTGTATATTTAAAAAAGCAGAGGTGCACTCTTTGCTTGCTCTCCCTCAGAATCTGCTTTTCTTCCTCCCCTTCATGCCTAACTCCTTCACTTCTCTCCAAACTTCCTTCACTTTCTGCCCTACATCCGCGTTTTCTCTTAATCCCCACCTACCCTCATTAAATGCTTTTCATTGTTCACCTTTCCATCTTTCTCTTCCGCTCTAATCTCACACACTACCCACTGTCTGCTCTTCGTCCCATGCCTTTCTACTCTTTTCTCTTTTCCTTCTCATCACTTTCCACTCCAATCTTGCAATCCCAATCACTGCTTTCCACATTTCACATTCTTTGTCTACTGTATCAATCTTTGCCTTCGGACCTCTCCTTCTTCCTCACTCTCCCTTTAATTTTTTTCCTTCTTGCACATATGTTTATATCCTTGGTGTGGCCACTCAGTCTTTCATCTTCAGATAAAATTAGTGCAATTGAGCTGGATAACAACATTTTTAATTTGGTGTCAAGGACCCCTCCGGTGAATATGTGCTTTACAAACATACATGATGTGTTTCTCTCCTTATCCCTTCACTTCTTCCTTTCACATTCTTTTCTTATTTCCCTCTTCTTTAATCCATTACTTATTTATTTCCTTACTCCAGTGCTCCTCTTCCAGCCTGCATTTGTTACTGCCTTCTTTAATGTATTCCTTCCTTCATCCTTTCCTTTCTTTTAAACAGCACAATACAAGCACATCTTCTTTCATTTGCAAAGCTGCCTCAAATCGCCAAATGACCTTTCCTAAAGCTGCATTTTGAGGTTGACTAACATTCTCTAATTTGAGTTCACTTTTAAGTTGTTGTCATAGGCTTCCTATATGTTATATTATGTTATGGTATTTTGTTTGTATAGCGCACTAATCACACAGCAGGGTATCCAGGGACTTGAGCAGGTGTGTAGCTGTGAGGTGCCTGAGGTGCTTTTGTGAAGAGCTAGGCCTTCAGCTTGTTGCGGAACTCAAGAAGTGAGGAGGAGGCTCTGATGTGTTGAGGCTTGTAAATGTGGGTGGAGCCAATAAAGGAAAGTGGGCGGAGCCACCGGAGGCAGTGGGCGGAGCTGCGGACGTGGGTGTGGCCTCTTTAAAACCTGAGAGCACCTGCACTTCATATTTTACAAATTAAACACTGCTCAATAGTGATCCAAAACCCTGGGATACTGCTGTCAATGGCACTGCGAGGTTGGCGCAGATGTGTCTTGAAAACAGTAGGAACATTTTTAAATGCACCTGTGTTGCCCCTAGTAGGGCTCCCACATGGCGACCCTCTTACCCCCTTACTTATTTTACTGAAGGGAAAATATCCACCTGGACAGAAGCTGGACTGTTCACAGTTGGAGACTGTTACCACCAGGGTACATTGCTCCAATGGAGGAATGAATAGATTGTTATGTTACCCCCAGGCCAATTCCTCATTTATAAAGCACTGACCAAGCTTTTCAAGACCTGTGGGGGGTGATGGGGGAGAACCCGTGACACTTGACATCCTACAGCTGTTGGTCCCTCGCGGGCATGACCCATAACCTATTGACCGCTTTATGGAATAAATGGGAACGACTTTTGAGCCGTGAATTGACAGATCCAGAACAGCAGAAGGTACTAGCCTCCCCTAAAAAAATCTCTAAGAATACCCGGTTGAAATACCTCCAATTTAATTTTATACATATGACTCACATGACACCACACAGAATATAAACGGCATACGGAGGTGACCCCCGCCCCTGTCCCAGATGCAGACATCTGGATGCCGATTTTGCTCAAATTGTGTGAGAGTGCCCGCGACTACAGCCCTATTGGGTGGAGGTGCTCTCAGCTTTATATTCTACACTTGGGCTATCCCCCCCCCCCAAAAAAAACTCTTTAGAAGCTTGTATTCCGGGATTATATCTGAGACCGGCTATGAAGAAAGTAGGCACTAGATTCCTGGACCAGGCACTGGGTTTGGCCAAGCGGCGAATAGCAATAGACTGGATATCAGTGGAGGGACCAATGGTTGGGGTTTGGAGGGTAGATGTAACCCACTGGGCAAGTGCCGAAGAAAGGGCTGCAAGAGGAGGCCAAAGGGGTGAGGATCCGTCCTATAGCAGATCTGTGGACTAAAGTGTTGACAGCATGAGGGCGCCCAGGGTATGATTCTAGAGTTGAACAAGATGTAAGTACAGATACAATTGAAGCGGGGGAATCCCAGATACCAACAGACCAAGCTGACCGACAACAAGATAGACGAAATGCAGAGTGAACACACAAGACTTGGACTTAAAAGGAGGATTATTCCCTTTTTCTCCCACCTGGATACACAAGCCTACATTTATGACCCGTACATAGACTATGCACAATAACCGACAGGGCTAAGACTTAAGTCAATAAGCTATAATAAATGGTATAAGCCTGAGGGTTTGAAGACTGAGAGTGGATTTCCATCTTCCTAAATTATTACTCCACTTCCCTTTTTTAGCATACACGATTTGGTAGATGAAAAACAACACCCTTTGGGTTTCGCGTGGATATCAGACCATGTGGACAGTGTTCTCCCTCCACCCCGTTCACTCTAATCATACTCGACTTCTTTTCCTTTTTTTTATCTCTTTTCACGTTTTTCTTTTATGCGAGTCTGTTGGCGAAGCCACATCCTTAAGTTATAACGTCGCAGCACTGTATATTGAGAAGAACAAAGGATCCCCTACTCTTTTTAGTCATATCTTAATTCCTTTCCCTGAATATTACATTGTTTTCTTTGAATGGTAAAGTATTTCTTAATATATATGGCTGAGGAAACCCCAGAGAACATCTAATTTCTCGAAAGTTTGAGGTCTAGTAAAGATGTTTTGGGACAAACGAATTTGAACGTCATTTACACCGTAAAAGTTTGGAATATGATATATGCTGATTCCTGCATGTGCTAATGCTGTTTTAATACAATAACAAAATGCCAATTGAAAAGAAGTTTAAAAAATAAAAGTAGGTATTGCCTAGCGGAGATGTCATATTTGCTCATTAGTTCCTAATGGTTCCTTCTATATATAGACCTCCTAAATGTGCTAGTCCACCATCCTTCCAGAATCATACCAGACTCCCACAACTGTGGCCCAGGTACATTATCAGTGGAATTTCTGGTGCATAAGGTGGTGTAGCGCACTCCCCTTTTAGGCATACCACCCAACAATATTTGAAAACTCTAAGCAAGTGAGACACATTTCTGATCCTTCCCCCTGGGTTTGAGAAGTATTCCTGTTACTGCCTCTTGGGAGGGAGTTGCCAAAGCCACCTCAGTCCTCCTTGTTTCCAATAAGTGTTATTATGACCCCTTTATCAAGCCACTAAGCCATGGTTTGAGCACATTGTGATGCCACTTAACCTGACTTCACTGTGCACTGTCTCCTCAGTTCTGTCTGTTGTTATGCTGGTAGCTGCCCTTATATTTCCAGATCATATGCATGCACAAAAAAGTTACGGAATTCATTAATAGAGCATGTTAAAGTATATAATAATGTTTGATAAAATATATAAAAACCTGACGAGGCCATTTCATTCACCAGTTATTACGGAAATGGAGGTTATACCATGTATTTTAATCTTCATCTTCGAAATAAATGTTGCTCAGACCGAGGCTCTCTTTTACACCCAGAACCCCGTCTACACCTCCTGTGTTCTTTATTTTATTCTTTTGAATGAATTGGCACAAGCTTGCATGACGTCATCATCAAAGAACCTGGCAACCATAGCTCTGCTCCCGGTTGTCCTGTGAGGTGCAGCTGTACTTTTGAAAAGGGGGACTTTACCCTTTCCATTGATAACCACCCCAAAACAATTCCTGCTTGCAAACTTGTAACCCTACAGGAAAGAAACTCTTCGCCGCCCTATTCACCAGGAGTAGGGTTGAGGTGGAAAAAGATCAGCAGCTAACATCTCTATCTGCCCCCACCTCATAGAAAGAAGGGCCACTGCACACCGCAAAAGTTATTTTACTGAACGGATCCCTACAGGCAGAAGGCCAACTCCCCAATCCTTCCATCGCAAGAAGCCTTTTCTCCTCCAAGAAAGGGCATGGGTGAAGTTGACCTGCTATCTCTTCATTCCCTATACCTAGTTATGTGAAAAGCCAGTAGGCACTAAAGTATTATATGGGGAATTATAATGGGCTCCACCAGAACTGAACCCATCTTCCCCAATCAGGATCATTATCGATCATTTCATCTCCCTTCTTACAGGATTTGAAAAGTTCACTAGACTCCAGGGAAAGAGAATGAGGAAGTGCCTTGGCCAAACGCCATCAAAAATCTAAAGTAGATACATGGTTTCCCCTCCAGGCAGGGCACATCAGGTGAAATACATTCCCTGATCCTATTACTTCTCTCCCCCCTCTCTACCTTCTTTAGCATTCCCACTCCTTTGGGAGCACGTAGAGGCATATCCTGATGAACACTCCCTGGGGAATAGGAAAGCCCACTAGACACCTGGGATTTAGATTGAGGGAGGGGGTTCCCATGCCCTGTGCTAGACATCCCACAAACTCTCATGAACAAGTGTTAGCCTCACTCAGTGGGAAAGATTGTTGCGTTTCCCACCAATCTGAAATCCCATTAGGTAGCAAGGACTCTGTGTCACCTTTCTGTCCTAGTGTAAGGGCTGGGGAAAGGTCAATCGAGAGATGCATTGTTAGATTCTCACCATTCCACCAGTACTGCTCCCTGAATGATTTCTTCTCAGGGACAGGACCATGATGTCTAGCAGGAAAGTTGTGGGATGGGCACCATCTTCCTGCTTAAGTGATAACTGCTCAGAGATATGGTTCTGTTAAAAGTTTCGGAGATGGAATTATTTTAGGGTAGTCATGGTTTGAAAGGGTAGTCTTCCCTTTCCAAATGATCCTCTCCCTTCAATCTTGATGCTCATCTGAAACATCAGCCATACTTGCAAGAATGTTACAGGGATTATTACAAGAGGAAATTAAGTCTTCTGAGGCTGGGTTGGTTCTCGAGCAAAGACCTTACCCCCAAATGGCTACGGACCTGGACAACTTCAGACTGTCGCCTCTGCGGCAAGGGTGCAGAGTCATTATTGCACTTATTATGTATATGCCCGGCACTACAAAATTTAAGGAAGACGCTCTTGTTATCACTCCTAAGAGAAGCGCATGTGAGAACTTGCAGGGCGGCCATGATAAAATGCCTTAGCGGGTCTTGGATACAATTTTCCTGCAAAACTATAAAATTCTTGGCTCACGCTGCCCAAGAGTTGGAAAACAAGGCAGAAATTAAAGATGACCTGGGCCAATTGGTCTCCCCACGGCTGGCCCTGGACTCTCCCTTATTTTCCTAATAGACACCCTTTTTTCCACTCTTTCAGCAGATGCACTTCATTCTGAGTCACCAATGTTTTATTTCCACCAAGTCACATTTAACCCCCCAAGCATCCTGTATCCCTCCTCAGAACACTCATTTGTTGTCTTGAAGCCTTAATGAGACAGTCATCCCTTTGTTCAGCTACATTCGTGTCTTTTAATTTTACACAGTGATTGTATATTTGCGCATTTCGTCAACGCTTTGAGTTATTTTATTGTATTATTTCTCTATGTGATTTTACGCTGTTTTTATGCTGATTCAATGATGTTAATGTCTAGTTCATGGTGGTAAGATCCACCCTTTTATGATTTTTACAACTCAAATAAAGTATTATTATCTTATCTTGATGCTCATGGTGCTGCAATTTTTGCTATTATCTCAGGCAAAATGGAGGCAAAATATTGCTATTGTCTAGTTAACTTTCCTCTCCCCAAGGCTTGGCCAATTTGAAAGGTAAGATCCCTTTTAGCCCACCAGGTCAAGCGGAAAAATTGTTTTTGGATGGGGTACTTACCCTGTGTCTGATGGTTAAGATTTCATTTCATGGATTGGCTTCTATCTCAGTCCCCATGCTGGTATCCTGACACTTTCACACCTCCCTATGGGCGTTTGGCCCAGGGCCACCCAGCGCAAACCCTGTTTCTAACACCTGTTACGTTGTCTCTTGTCACTCTATTTGCAGTTCTGTGTGTGAGTTTGCATATTCTACACCAGAGGAAAAGGCCAAAACCACAGTAAGTCCATTCCAAGGGCTGTTTTGAAAGACATTTACCTTGAAGGATAGCAACAGCCAGTTTCTGGCTTTAGGGTCAACTGGCACCAGAAATCCCCAAAACAGGACATGGCGTAACGGCCAGAGCTGCTGACTTTGGAACTGGGGAGCCAGTTTTGAGTCCGGGCGTTGGCTTAACATCTCGTGATTCTGGGCAAATCCCTTAATCTTCCTGTGCGTATAAAACGTAATGTGTTGTTGTGTAATGTAACTGGTGCTCATGTAAAGTGCTCCAATACCTTCGGGCCGAGTTTGTGCTATATAAAAACTGCAACAAAAATTTTAAAAAACGCATAACTTTAAAGAACCTAGAGACCCAGTGGTAGCTAGTAAGTCATGACTAACGTAGATTGAATTTTTTTTCTTAAATGCCGAATTGTGGCAAAAACGACCCTATATTTTTTAAGTGGATGTATCTTCAGTGCCCACAGTGACCAAAATAAGCTATCAGTGATAAAAGTCGTGGTAGTCTGCATTCTCACACTTCTCCCAATGAAAATAGTGTCACCACATATGTGGGCATATGGTATTATAATCATCTTCACGGTAATGAGGCCAAAACTGCTACAACTGATAATGCTAACGTTTACTGAAAACTGCCTTGCAAAGAGACCTTTACATGGTTGTGATTTTCACCCGTTTCTGTTTCTGACAGGAAGGCAGTGTTTTTTAGAGATGCGTGGCAGTGAAGCAACGTGGATCATTTGCTACTCCCACACATTGTTTGCATAATTTCGCACTTAACTATTGTAAATGTGTTTGTCAACAAAAAGCTGTATTTGGAAAACCATTCCTTGCAATTTGACTGTATCATAGACATTCTGACATTCTTGACGGTACTAGTGACACCAATCCCAGAAATAGGATTATCGGGTGCAGTTCTAAAATGTGTAGCTTTATTGGGTATCCAATTTGAATTAATTGTACTTTCGAACTTCAAGTTGATACACACTAAGCAACATTATAAATCATAGCTCTGTTTCTTTGGTGTTTCTGGACAGATAATGAGAGTTGTTTTTTCTTGTGAATGGAAGAGTAAGGGAAATGTAGAGGTATCGTAGTGTTATGCATTAGATAAAGCAGCCATCTTCATTATAACCTTGTCTCTTAGGGTTTAAGATCATCAACAGCAATTCTCGAGTGTATAGTCCCCCAGCTCATGATCATCCCACAACTTTTCTATTGCGGAAGTAATCTACCACCTCCTAGGTGAGACACAAGTATTACTTGTTGAATAAATTCCTCCAATTTGACCCAGCACTTCAAGCAAGCAAATACTTATTTTTGGTGACTTCAACCAGTGGGTCGGCAAACCAGATTCAAAACCAGCCTCTGACTTTGTCCAAACATATGCAGGGCTTAGAGTACACAGTGCTTTGCTTACTGATGCAGCTGATCAAGTATTGGACCTTGTCTTCACAACTAACATAGATACCAATGATGTATGAATACACCAGCAGCTGTGATCAGCCCATTCTTTTTTCTCTCTGAACCTGACAAAACCACAGCCAGGTAGTTCAACAAACGTAAGCGCTAAGAAGTGTGAATCAACCCACACCACAACCAAGACAGCCTCTATGAGCGTTTCTGATCCTACAGCCTTACAGGAAAACGTTTACTTCAACATTTAATTCACTCAAATTCAAACAAAAATGCTCAGCAAAAAATGAAGTGAGTTCAAACACACCAGCTGTCATCTTGAATTCTAATGGTGAAAATCAAGGACAGACACGGCTGTGTTACCGCAAAGCCATTAAGGATATGAATCGGGGAGAACACAACTCAAACTAGGTAGATCTTTAACCCCTTCGAAGCTAATGACGAGCTGGGCTCGTCATGGCGCTTACCTGCCGTGCGCGGATGACAAGGCCAGCTCGTCATGAATAATGGTCATTTTGGTTCTGCAGCGCAGGACGGGAAAACGCCTAGCAGCCATGTGGTTAACTTCTGTCATGAGTTGACTGATCCAGAAGTCTTGAAAAACACTCCATTTGTGACGCTACAGCATTGTGTTGTGAAGGCCTCTTTTGCTGTTTTTTAAAATTAAATTTAACAGAATCCATGACTGCATCTCTAGCAACATTGAACCGTCTCCTTGCCCACTTGTGCCCAATGTTCAAATTTGGCCCTCGGGACAAAAGCATCCACAATACCTATGGTAATTCAAATAGACATGCACTGCAATCAATATTTGCTTTTTACTTCACAAAAGTTTTTATTGGGAGTTTTCGACATAAGAAACAATACATACATAAATCGTGGAAATTAGGGAAATATAAGGATCGACAATACATATAACAGTAATTATAATTAACACAAATAGAAATAATAAGAGTAACAATGCAATATATCAGACAGATTGATGCAGTAATAATAACGGCGTTTGAATGTGACATTGCAAGTACAAGAATTGTACACACTACCAAGAGAGATGTGGGAGGAGGGGCGCATGAGGGCCCTGAGCTAGAGTTGGTAATCAAGGTGGTTATGGAGGTTAAAGTATTCGTCTAGCGAGGACCACAGTTTCCTGTGTGGGGGGCGCCATGGGGTGTTTAAGAGTGAAATATTGTCGGCACCTCTTAAATTGGAGACCCAGTTGAGCCAATGCGGGAAAGATGCTTTGCGGGTGTCCTTCCAATTATTCAAAATTATTTTGACAGCAGCGGTGAGTAGTAAGTCAAGCAAAGCCTTATCGTTATCATTAAGACTATCAACCTTGGCAGGCCCCAATACTAGGGTGGAAAATTCCCGTGGTAGGGAGGTAGGAGCACCTTGGAGATATATTCAAAGATCCTATCCCAGTAGCCTGTAACGCAGGAGCATTTGAATAGTAGATGTTCGAGATCGCCATCTTCCTCTATGCAATTCCAACATGTATCGTCGTCCCTAATGTTATGTAAAAAGAGGCGCCTGGGGGTCCAGAAGGCTTTATGGAGAAGCCAGAATTTAGTCTGGGAAAGAGTAGGGCTAATTTTGTGTCGTGTGGTGGATTCCCAGGTTCTGGCCCACTCCATCTCCGAGGTTGGTGTAGAGGAGTAGGACTCCCAAAAGAGGTGTATGGGTTCCGTCAGGTTGGGTTGGTACGGGCGCATCAGCTTGTATAGCTTAGAGACCTGATGGCCAAATTTGGTAAGGGACGCTAGGTAGGCAGGGAGAGAAGGAGTGCAGTTGTTGAGCTTGGCTTTAGAGATAGCCACCTTGACATTCATGAAGTTGTAAAATTCAATTTCCGGAAGATCATATCTGACCCGTATTTCAGAAAAGGGGAGCGGATCGACATCATTAAAAAGTTGGTGTGGGAAGAACAAACCTTGTGCAACCCAGGTGTCGTTTTATAGAGGTTTCCCTTTATATGTTAAAGTAGAGTTATGCCATAAGGATTCCCATTTTGATCTTTTAAATTGATGCGGCACGTGTCTGCTTACTTGCAAAAGGGCTGCTTTCGTGGTTTTAAAAATGAATCCCGAACAGACGGAGGGACGGAATTGAATGGTCAAGAAGGAGGCCGGGCCAAGGGACTGAAGGAGGGCCCTTTCCACCGTAAGCCACACAGGTGTGTATCCTGGCTGAGGCGTCAGCCAGTGAGAGCCCTGTCTGGCAAGGAAAGCCGTTTGGTAAAGTTTGAAGTTTGCTAGGTTAACCCCTCCTTGGGATTTGTCGAGGCGCAGTTTTTTCAGACTGATTCTGGCTCTTTTCCCTTGCCATATAAAGGTGGAAATCAATGTGTCAAGCTTACGGTGGAAGTCCCTGGAAAGTGTGAGAGGTAGCATGGTGATGAGGTAATTGACCAAGGGGGAAATCATCATCTTGATGGTTTCAATCCGGCCCCACCAAGTGATGAATCGAGGGGACCAACCATCTAGGAGCCGCTTAATTTTGACGAGGGTGGCGGACTCATTGTGTCGGAGCGTTCCAATCAGGGAGTCTTTGAATTCAATACCTAAGTATTTGATAACACCACTCTGCCAAGCCAAGCCAGAGTCACTGAGGACGTTGCTGGTGGTGTGTACATTAAGAGGTTTGACCTCCGATTTGTCACGATTTAGTTTATAACCGGAGAGGGCCGAGTATCTGTCGATTGAAGACATAAGGGCTTTTATGGAGTTCTCAGGGTCTTCGGTTGCTATTAAGATGTCGTCGGCATAAGCCGCTAGTTTCACCTGAGTATCTTTGAAGGACACGCCCGCTATTTCTTTATTGCATTTGATGTCAGTTAGCAAAGGTTCAAGGGCCAGGACGAACAGTGCGGGTGAGAGAGGGCAGCCTTGTCTAGTCCCTTGATAAAGGCGGAATGGGTTAGAAAGGGTGCCGTTGATGGCGATTCAGGCTGACTGAGAGGAGTATGGGGCCATTACCATATTGATGAATGAATGGCCTAGATTAAAGGAATGCATGCAATGCTGTAGGAATGTCCAAGAGACCTTATCAAAGGCTTTTTCGGCGTCCAAGGTTATGGCAACCATTGGACTTGGCTTTTTCTGAGATGTGACATAAGAGCCTGGTATTGTCGTTTGACATCTGATGTTTTAGGAAACCTACTTGTGAGGTGCTAATCAATTTGGGGAGCAGGGTATTGAGTCTTGTCGCTGGTATCTTAGCATAGATTTTGCAGTCAAGATTTGTCAATGGAATGGGGCAGTAATTTTTGGTTAAAAGTGGGTCTTTGCCATCTTTGGGGATCACGATTATGGTAGGCTCATCCATGGAAGGGGAGACACTGCCAGTGACTGCTATTGAGTTGAAGAGCGACCGGAGAGTAGGGGCGAGTTGGTTGTCAAAAGCCTTGTAGAAGACAAGATCTCTGTATTTGTGATGGGGGAGCCTATTTGTGCATTGTCTTCCTTTGAAAGTTTAGGGAGGTTCAGGGATTCCAGGTATTTATTGCAGGCTTCCTTATCAAAGGGCAGATCATTTTTGTAAGGTGTTCATAAAATGCTTTGAAGGTCTCTAGAATTTCAGCTTGCTTAGTGTGAATATTGTTTGCCGGGTCTTTGATAGAGGTGATAGTGGATAGTTTCTGTTTGTGTATAAGGTACGAAGCGAGAAGCTTCCCAGCTCTGTTACCTTCACATAACTTCAGGGCTTTGAATCTATTGATCCATACCCCAGCACGCGTGCTAGTGATATTGCAATCAATATTTTCATATGAAAAATGCCTCATTCAAATTCCAAAGTTTTTCAGTACTTCACTTTATTTTCTTTGTTAAAAACTGAGCGTCAAGTGTTACAGCGAAGACAGCCAACACGTTTCATCCACATGAATGGATATCTTCAGGGCTGTAATACATTAAATACAAACAATATATAAATCAAAATTAATTAACACCATATAGGCAAAGGCATACAACAAGCACATAAAAAACACATATTTGCACAAACCCCATGTCAGTCTGTAGATACCTCGGCTTTGATTCAATGCTCATAAAAGGATCCACCTCTTGATCGTCTCAATTATGGTTGCCATAAGCACAGAATCTTGATATGATCAAGCGAGGGAAGGAAAGGAAGGGATCGGCTGGGAAGGAGACCTAAAGAGAAAACAATAAACAATTATTATCTCACATTTTTAAAAAGAAATTCTTTATATTGTATGTATACTGTCATCAAATACTTGTAAAATGACATAAGAACAATTCTCCAAGGATTACTTTGACAACACAGTGAGACATAAACCGTTGTCACTATCATATGTAGCTTAAATCGTTTGCTCCTGTGAAAAAATAAATGAATAGAAGCCATATGATATGAACAGGATTCTTTCTATCAGTACATGTCATTACTATTGTCACCCTTGCCTGTCGGTTTTAATTCATACCTACCATGTGTTTGGACTTGCCTAACGTCACAGGGGAAGAGAAGAATTCCTCTTTTGCCTGGCACCCCTGTTAAATTGCAGCATAAAGAATAACCGAGTATTACTCTATAATTTATAGTGCCTTCTTTATATCCTTCTTACAGTGTTCAACTTTAGATGTGGAAAATAGCAATCTGAATATTTTTCTTGTTCCAACGAATTCTATTTGCACAATGTTCTTTGCCAGTAAATCGAAAGAAAACAATTCACAAATAAAACTGGAGCGGTTACTCTCACCCCGCAGGACTTGCTTCCAAATCGGAAAACACACCCTTGCTTCTTCAAAGGCTGTTATACAATCTATCTTTAAATGCACTCCCAAATGCAAAAAAGGCTTACCAGCGCGTGTTGAACTTGGCCCTTTTTGCAGGATTATCTCCAAACATTTTGCTTCTTCCTACTTTTTTTCCTGACCTATTATTGTTGGTTTTTGGTCTCTGGGCACTTTACCACTGCTAATCAGTGCTAAAGTGCGAATGCTTTCTTTGTAAATTATGAACATGATTGGTTAGCCATGATAGGCATATTTGACTTACTGGTTAGTCCCTAGTAAAGTGCACTAAGTGTGCCCGGGCTGGTAAATCAAATGCTACTAGTGGGCCTGCAGCACTGATTGTGCCACCCACAGGAGTCACTCTAAAAAGATAACTCAGACCTGCCACTGCAGTGTCGGTGTGCAGTTGTTAACTGCCATGTTGACTTGGCAAGTGCACCCACTTGCCAGGCCCTAACTGTCCCTTTTTTTACATGTAGGATACCCCTATGGTAGGCCCAAGGTACCCCCTGGGCAGGGTGCAGTGTATGTGAAAGGTAGGAGATGTACGGATGTGTGTAACATGTCCTGATAGTGAAATACTGGCAATGTTGTTTTTCACTATTGAAAGGCTATCTTGCCTCATTGGACAGAATGGGGAATGCTTGTAACATTTTACAAGCATATCTTCCCATAGGGATAAGATGGAAAAATAAAGTTTAGGCTCTCTGAACTGCCACATTTAGAAAGTAGGCATCTTCTTGTTTAACCATTCTGTGTGCCTCTGCCTGCTTGTGTATTGACTGTCTGGTTTTAAAGTGATAGGGGCTGGGGAGGTGTATTCTCTCAGAAAGCCACTGGAGGGGGGGGGTTGATGTGTGTCCTGCCTTTCCTGAATGAGTCAGCACTAGGTTGATCAGGCCTGATCTGCATTTGGAGTGGTGGGAGGAGTAGCACCTGTACCTGAATAGGTTGTGCCTGACTTCCACAATGCTGGCTCCGCCCCCTGTGGTGTGTCTGGAGCCAAGGCTCACACTGACAGTGGATGTTGTTGTGCACTTGGAGAGTGCCCCCAGAACTGGTTTGAACTGGGTCAGAGACCCTTGCACAAAGAGAACAAAGACATTTTGGGGTATAAGTATTGGACCTAAAACCCCTAAACTTTAGACTACTTCAGGAATCAAGAGGAACCTTTCCTGAGGAGAAGAGCTGGAGAAACTGAGGAGAAGTACTGTCCTTGCTGTGTGTCTGGGGTTAGCCTGCAGTTGCTGTTTCTGCCAAAGAAAGGAGAAGGAGTTTGCAGTGTGCTGTGTCCCCTGCTTGAGGAAGGTCTCCAACGGCTTGAGTGGAGCTTGCCTCCTGTTTTGAAGTCTCAGGAACACAAGTACTTCACCCCCAGCTCCCCCGAACTTCCTTGCTTGGAGGTCTGACCTGCCAGGAGTGCCTGGGACTTTGTGAGGCCTCAGGAGGTTTTTCTGGTGCTGGGAGCTGAAAAGCAACGGAACAACCAGAAAATCGGTGCATCGCTCTTCTTGCGACAGTTTCTCCGATGCAACGCAGTGGTACGAGAAGAATCTCTCCAAACCGCTGCGTCACTGCTGAAACTGACCCAGTGCCTGTCGCCGGGGCAAGATTCGACGAAACGAGGGATCGCGGCTGAAAAGGTTAACGCAGCCCTATCGCCGCATCGTTTGCAAATGCACCCTGGATTTCCACGTATCTTCCCTGTGCAGCAAGTTTTCCCCGACGCATCACCCGAGGATCAGAGTCATCCCAAAATCGACGCATCGATCCCCCCTACAGACCAGACCCCACGCATCGCTCCCCTGTGTACAGCAAAACCGTCACATGGCATCCACGAGGGTTTCAGGAACTGACGCATCTTTCTGTTTTTCGACGCTTCCCATCAATGCGTCCGTTTGGATTGGTGAATTTTGTCGCATGGACTCAGTTGCTAAAACCTTTTGAAAGTCATTTTTCTTAATATTTGTATGTTGGCGTTTTGTCATTTTGGTTAAGTTTAGATAAATATACTTTATTTTCTAAACCGGTGTGGTGTCATTTGTGGTGTTATCACTGTGTTACTGTGAGTGTTGGTACAAATACTTTACACATTGCCTTTGGGATGAGCCTGTCTGCTCATGCCAAGCTACCAAGGGGGTGAATAGGGGTTATTTAAAGTGTGTGTCCCCCTTACCCTGACTAGAAGTAAGAGTCCCTATTTGGACAAAGGTACCTACCTCTGCCAACTAGAGACCACCATTTCTAACAGCCCGCCCTTAGTTTCCTCCAAAGATGAGTCTCAGCCGAGACTCCGATTCAGTTTTCCTACCTTCCCCCAGCACCGCTGGGAACAGATTTCATTCAAATGAGATCAGCCGATTTTGGTTCCCTCGACGCGCATAAGTGTACTACAACACCAGTCAAAACGGTGCAACAGCACCTATTTACAGTTCCTTGCCAGATTGGGAACAAGTCAACAGACAAAATGAGATCAGTTGATCTCCAGTCCGAGGATGCACGTTCAATTCAACACAATTGCCAATATGAACTAAATTGTAAAGATAATTCCACTTTCAGAAACCTCTTACACCAAAGCATTGATCACCAGCATATCATAATTCAATATATGTGATACAATTCATATTCTGATTGCATCACAGTTGATGTTAGCAGTGGCATGGTAATCAAAATTATACATAATATTTATTTACAATTCAGTGTATAAAAATCCATAGTATTAGCAAAGAGATATGGGGAGAACAAAAATCAATGAGGTCCATTGTCATATGATCATATTACAGGGAATCTGTTCCGGTGCCCCACAAGGTGTCAACAATTGATACAATGAAACCCTGGTCCTAAGGGGACATATCGCCATGTCTAAGAAAGCAGTACGACAAAGATAAATCCAATACATACCATATTCTGTTAGATCATCTGGTCCTCTAGTGTAAATAGATCTATCAGCATCCACTTAAAACCATACAGAATTCTGTACATGGAAGAGTAAATCTCATATCCAGTTTCGAACATGGATTTGGAAATGGTTCAGGCCTATGAACACCGTGAACTTAAATCCTCCAGCACATGCTAATGTCAACATACACGGTCGTAATCAAGTAACATAATCTCAACATTTCTTGTCTTTCTTGTATTCTTTAATTTGTTTCTAGCTCTTTAGCCTTTAGCCAACACATGTTTATTCGCCAATGGAGTCAATCCTGCGACTTCCTCAGAGCTAGAAGACATACAAATATATACATCGCTAAAGTGCAACTTAAAATTTTTAATTCACTCTTATTCTAAATGAAGTGACTTCCTTGCCTGTGTTAACAGTGCTCCAAAATTATGTTGACATAACAGCAGCAACCGATGCACAGTTTCTTAGAACTAACACCAAAATTATTATCTGTGCCACGATAAGTGATTTTGAATTTTCGATTCTCTTGCTTCTATTGTTGAGAATTGTTTCACATCCTTTCTATTGTTTATAATATAAATATTTTTTTATATATATATCGACTCTATAAATTATTTTTAATCTTTAATCCAGGGTCCTCCTGTGTTTTTATTGTTTTAAACGTAATCCAAGTTGTTATATTTCAAGCATGCAGCCCAAAAAAGTCTCTCCTGATATAACTGAATTGAGTGAAATACACTCTTATTGTGTGACTAAGCTGTATCGGGGAAAAAGGCAGTTTAGTAGATTCTGACATCTTTTGAATTACTAAACCGTTTGTTGGTTTTAACGATTTAAACATAAACTGGCAGGAAAATCCTACCTTAATCTCGGTTCTACTTCCGTCCCGGTATTCCCAAATTTGTATATGTTGGGTCTGTTTCCCGTTTTTATTTAACATAAGTGTTGTAGCTTCAGCTACGGCTAATCCGTCTTGTCGTCGTATCGTGGTTCTGTGAACCAA
This sequence comes from Lissotriton vulgaris, assembly GCF_964263255.1. Taxonomy (NCBI): domain Eukaryota; kingdom Metazoa; phylum Chordata; class Amphibia; order Caudata; family Salamandridae; genus Lissotriton; species Lissotriton vulgaris. The sequence goes on from NC_141693.1 coordinate 619,656,904, forward strand.
ATTGGAATGAGCAGCCCTCAGATTTATTAAGTTAAGTCTTCTATTGCGAGGAGCTCAGCATAGTCCGTAATACGGACTATTTATGTTTTTATGAGAATTTACGCTTCCCATTGTGTTAGCTGTGTGTCTTCCCACAATGCAAGCGAGTACGCTCTATCGAGTATCACGGGAAGCCGGCATCAGGTCTCATTAAAAACCGCCAATAGACATCATTGAAAATCGGCTATTTACATAAAATTTCGGGACCACTGAAATATGGTTGCCATATTTGAGTGCCTTTATTCAATTGTTATCTTATATGTAATACTCATCCAGTTGTTTCCAATTTCTCTCACTTAACACGAGGAGGTGTCTATATTGTCTACTGATTCTCAAATCCTCGTTAAAACCAACAAATGGCTTAGCAATGCAAAAGATGTCAGAATTGACTCAACTGTCTATTTCCTCAATGTCATTTTAGAAATCTAGACTGAAAGAAAGAATCAGGTACATTTTTATAGAACATATAAGGATGTTATACAGCCTAGTCACACAATAAGGGTGTATTTCACTCAATTCAATTATATCAGGAGACACTATCTTGGGCTGCCTGCTTGAAATATAACAATTTGGATTATGTTTAAAACAACAAAAACACAGAAAAACCCTGGATTAAAGATTTAAAATTTAAAATAACTTATAGAGTTGATATATATAGAAAAATATATTTATGTAATAAATAAACACTACAAATGATGTGAAACGATTCTCAATAATAGAAGCAATGACAATTTAAAATTCAAAATCACTTATCGTTGTACAGATAATAATTTTGGTGTAACTTCTTAGAAACTGTGCATGGGTTGCCACTGTTATATCACCATAATTCGGAAACGCTGTTAACACAGGCACGGAAGTCACTTCATTTGGGATAAGTGTGACTTACAAATTAAAAGTTGTACTTTAGCGATGTATATTTGTATGTCTTCTAGCCCTTAGGAAGTTGCAGGATTTACTCCATTAGCGATGAAACACGTGTTGCTAATGGCTAAAGATCTAGGAACAAATGAAAAAATACAAGAACGACAAAAGTTTTTGAGATTATGTTATTTATTTATGTTACTAGATTACGACCGTGTATGTTGACATTAGCTTGTGCTGGAGAATTTAAATACATTAATATTGTTGTCCAGTGGTCACTCAAATGGGGAGTGGGTGATCTCCCTACCTCACAGAGTACCGAAAAATTGGAAGGGGACAAAATACCAATGTGTACAGAACTTTGAGCGCTTTATCCCTTCGTGTTCCTCACCCATCCTAGTACCCTCCACCCTGTGATTGGCATCTGGCAACACAATACAATAAATATCATAAGAGCCAAAAAATAAACAAATTAAATGTAACTCTCATATACATCTATATGATAATCCACCCTGGACTCGCAAAGTGTGCTATGAAAAGGTGAACCAAGGCAAGCACAAATAAGTACCTACAGATATTACATTACGCCGCCACAACCAGGTGGCACCAAGGTTGTCCCATACCTGTATAAATAAATAGCTATGCCATATCAGGGCCGGTCTTAGGCGTGTGCAAGCTGTGCACCTGCACAGGGCCACCAAACCCCAGGGGCCACCACGCCAATATATATCCTTAATATAATAATCCTCTGAGGATGGATACATATTTGCGTGGCGGCCCCTGGCAGGGATTTGGTGGCCTCCGGCTCTGTTCCACTTCCAAACACCCTTACCCCCCCCTCTTCACTGGCCTTCGCGCCTCTTCCGGGGCCTCCTCTTCCGGGGTCCTCTTCCAGGGCCCCATACCTACGCTTCCTGCCCAGGGCTGCCATGTGCGTAGAGCCGCCCCTGGCCATACAATGCAAAGAAAGACACATGGTTGACAGGGTATCCCAAAATATAAACACACCCAAAAACCGACAAAAAAACACATTTGTGTCACTCGACATACCCATGAACCAACAACTGATTATTTAGAATTACAGTTGTTCCCACAGTTATATTCAGACTGGAATTAAAACGTAACATAAGGTTAGCTTAGTTCCAAGATGGTACATTCATAAAATGACAACTAAGAATAATTGGTACCCAGATAGGCCCCTCCCAAAATTCATCCTCACATCAACATCACTGTAGAGTATTTGTAAAAGGATCAAGAAAATCCTGTGACATTACCCAAGCTGTGCATAGCTAATGGCAAGCAGCGAAAATGAAGCCGCCTAATAAAAAACAGCAACTAACGCTACGTTATGGCATGCAGCAAACGGCGCATTGCCCCGAACCAAAGATGCTATTCACTCAAAGTGACATAAGTCAAGCAGTGCCTAGGTCACAAAGCATTTAGAAATCCACCCTAAACGAACTGTAAAAAACTCAGCGGTACAACGCAACTCAGAACGAGATGCCAAAAGTTAATGTTCTCCACTTGTAAAATCATGAACGCCCCATTGTACCTACATCAAATGGTGCTAAAAGCTGCATGACTGTACTCCTTTCATATCCTGTGAGAATGAACCAACAAGAGAAACCCGACTGTTTAAAGGAACCAAAATCATCCAAACCATTCACACCTGTTCACAAGTACATCAGCCAGTTCAGATATGTTATCTGTCAATATTCTGAGAAATGCAGAGTCAGCCATCTTAGAACGGAGTTGGGCGCCTCAAATAAGCACCAGAACAATTGTCTAAATCTCCACAGTTCCACAAAAAATAGACAAACAAAAGTCTGTGCACAAAAAATAAACCAAATGCAAGTATATATAAATGTTGTTCCGCATTGTTCCCACTAATTAGTGTTACAAAGAAAATGCAAAAATAATGAAAAATGGATCATCCCCATCCATGTATGCCTTAACTAATTTGACCAGACTCTATCTCATAGATAATCGTCTGTATGTAGCACATTTTTGCCGACAGTTAAACAAAAAAAGCAGATTTAAACATGATTCCAAATGTCAATCTCGGGGTATCCAAACAAACTATATGGTACGAGATAAATCTTCCAAATGTAACCAGTCACTAATGGGTCCGTTTAGATAGAGCATGTTGCAAGAAGCCCGCATAGATTCGCCAAGGTACATTTAGTAATAGGTAAAAATGTTAATTCCGATACAAAACGCTCTGTATCGTAACAGAGAAAGCTATCACACAAATCAGGTCACATGTAAAGTCCTACGGGAGCCCATCTGTTCGAGATGAAACTCCGCAATGCAACCATTACCCAAAAGGTCCATGGAGGTAGGGCACCCAGTGGTAAGACCATATCAATGCACCATGGTGCATGTAGTGTAGGAATTAAAGAAAGTTATTTTACAAACCATTGATACAGAACATATTGGGAGGAAATTCACAAACACAGTACTAAGGGGCTCACCAATACAATACCCCCTACTGCATCCCTTATCAACAGATATTACATCAATCACCCATGGTTGTTACACAAAAAAGTGAATTCTCTTACCCAGCATACAAACAGGAGAAACCTATGAGAAAGTTCATCATTGATATAGATCATGAGTAATAATGGAATTCCTTCTCGGTGTTATGCCCCATTTCTACACTGTGTAAGCGGCAGATCAAGCCTGCTTAATAGTGGCTTAGTAAGAGCTCCCTATCACCTCCTCTAGGGTTAGGGGGGTTCATGCTCAATGTCATAGAACCATCTCTCAATGTTCTCAGCTTGATGTTTAATCATATGGAAGGTCATAGGGTATCTCATATCCTTGTTCTTTATGGCCCGGACATGTTCTTCGATTCAATATTTCAAAGAGCTTACCGTTATCCCCACTTATATTATGTTGCATCCGAAACATATTAACATATGTTATGTTATGTTATGTTATGTTATGTTATGTTATAACTGGATTTGTAGTGCGCACTGTTAGTCAAGACTGTCCTGGCGCGTGGGAAAAACAATGGCAAATAGAGCTAAGGAGTTAAACTACTTGTTGAAACAGATGTGTTTTTAAGAGTTTTTTGAAGATTGCCAGATCAGTGGTATGTCTTAATAGGTCTGGTAGGTCGTTCCACATGATGGCAGCTCTAACAGCCAGAGACTGACCACCTAGACGTGATTTCCTAAATCTGGGGACCACCAGGCGTCTAAGGGTCGCCGAGCGGAGTTGGCGCGTCGGTTGGTGGAACGTAAATCTGGCCCTCAGATAAGATGTACACGGGCCATGTAGGGCTTTGTGAGTCAGGACCAACGCCTTGAATCGCACTCTTTGAGCCACCGGGAGCCAATGAAGATCGCAAAGCTGTTTGCGGACACTTAGTCTCCTGGGGATGTCAAAGAGGAGCCGAACCGCCGCATTTTGAACCACTTGAAGTTTGCCCAGGAGAAAGCCAGGAGAGCCGATGTAGAGGGCATGGGCGTAGTCTAGGCGCGAGAGTATCAGCGCCCTGGCTACTGCCTCCTTGGCAGCTTGGGGCAGAAGGGGAAAAAACTTCCTTAGGGTTGATAGGGTACCGAAGCATGAACCCGCCAGTCTCGTGATTTGCTCGCGGAAGCACAAGTCAGCCCCAAACCAAATCCCAAGGTTCTTTGCTACCCCACAGTCGCCCTTGGGGCAGGAGAATCCATTGGGCCATAATGATTCATTAAAGGCCACCGGAAATTGGCCATAGAGAAGTATTTCGGAATTATCCTCATTGCATTTGAGGCTGGCCTGGGCAAGCCAAGCAAATACTGAGGACAGAAAATGTTGGGCTTCATCAGTGCGTAGGTCACTGCCTTTCCAGGTAAAGAGGAGTTGGGTGTCATCGGCCTAGGCCATAATTTTGGCACCCAACCTCTCTGCTAGGTAGATAAGGGGTCTCCATTGACCTACAGTTCCGACTTATACGCACCATCTCCCTAAAGGTTATGTTGTTGATCACTGATTTAGGGTGAGCACTGGTGGCATGCAAAAGACTGTTGATGGCTGTGGTCTTCCTAAATATGGTGCTCTGTATTGAGCAACCCTTCCACATAAAACAAGATATCCAAAAATGTTATCCCATCCCAACTGTTGTTAATTGTCAGTTTGATGTTGTACTGGAAGTCATTGAGATAGGCATGGTATTCTTTGATGGTCAACGGTCCCCTTAGACAACATAATGATGTCATCGATATACCTCCTCCAAAAGACAATAAAATCAGTCCCGTGGAGGCATATTAGTCCCAGGCATGCTCCCGCCCATACCAGCCCATAATAAGACATTAAAGGGAGCAAACCTGAAGCCCATCGCAGTACCTTGTATCTGATGGTACCAGCGGCCAATGTGCAGAAAGTATTTTTTTGAGAGCATGATGTCCATCATCTCCTCAAACATTTTGTTATGTTCCAGGTGGTCCGCGGTTCTGGTACAAAGAAAGGATCTGTATGCAAGTATATAAACTTGCAAAATCCATTGTTACAAGCCCTAAGACCAGGCAACGTTTTCAAACTTGTTGAGAATGTCCTTACTGTGCTGTATGTAATCTGGTAAGTGGCAGAGAAAAATTTGCAAAACTTATCCACATTGTCAGATAGTCATTCCGTGGGTGAGGATACACCCGAGAAGATGGGTCTTCCTGGGGGAAACTCACCCCATTTACATTTTTGGAGACTATGTACATACACAGGAACTGTAGATTCCTCACAGAGAGACTCCGTAATCAGACTACTTTATCACCAGTCAGTTAGTCTCATTTTAATAATTGAAGACAAATCATTCATGGGGTTATGCATGATAAGTTCATAGCTGCTGGTATCCGTCCCGCTGCTGGTTTATCTCCTGAATGTAGACACTTCTGTTCATTATTACGACATTTCTGTGTTTGTCTGCCTCTCTGATTACGATGGTCTTATCCGATTGTAAATCACTAAGTGCAGCCCTTTAAGCTTGAGACAAGTTATGACTCCTACATAATTAACTACTGGCTCTCTCAAAACGTTTGTATGAAACCCTAGTCACTCTCTTGGAACATATCAATGTTATGATGTGTGTCCGAAGGCATGAACCTGGAGCGTGGCTTAAGACCGCTGTCCATTTTCACATTTTCAATGATATCCAAGTCATCCCTTGTGAACACTCGCAGTTTCTTCATCCATCAAGGACATTAACACTTCTAAATCAAACAAATCGGACACAGTCTGTTCAGGAGGTTGTGCATATTCACTTATCGGGACAGGCGCCATTGGAATGGTGTTGAAATAATCCCCTAATTTTAACAAATGAGTAAATTCATACAAATCAGCAAATACATCAACTGGGTCCCTCACATCATGAACTGGTTTCTATTTTTGTAAACAACTTTCTGATGGATACCTCTACCTGTAGATTCCTCACCTTAAGAATATCCCCAAGTGCCAGGCTGGATCAGAAGATTTATGTAGCTGTGCTCCTGCAGGTGGTTTTGTAGAGGTTTGCAGTGACACCATGCCTCCCTGAAAGTGACAGAACGCAGCGGTTTATAACCACCCCTGCTCGCTGATGTAAGTTGCCTTCTTTCTGTGCCCTTTGGCTCGGATTTGAAGCTTCGCTCCCAACTTTTTCAGTTTTCCAACAACTTTCGAATTTCCACAGCACTGGCTTGGGAGCCAAGTCCCCAGAAAAAATGACAGGATTCATGCCAATGCAAAACTGAAGGTAGCAGATGTTGGTCACAGACCTGCACATAAATGTGTTTGTGGTGCTTGGTTTCTGGTCACAAGTGTTCTCTTATGCACTCAAATGCTCTTCAAGAGCGGGGAGGCGAAGCTTTATGTAGCCAAACATAAGAAGAGGTCACCATCAAAGCACTGATCCCGCCCCAAGTCGCATGCCCCAATATGGTCTTAGCTGGAGGCTGCTCCTTAGTAATGTCAGCTTCTTCGTCGTAGGTTTCCAATAAGTCAAATCCTAAACATAAGTGCAGGAAAACTAAGAGGGATTTAACTACATCCTGCCACTTGAAATTCATCGAGAAAGTGTGAATATATCAAGATGGAGATCACACGCCTCCAATGTCACTGACCCAGTTCACAATTGAGCATGGCAGACCACACATTTTCCAGGTGTCTTCCATCGCACAGTAGATAGCGGCCTACAAGGTAGCCATGCAGTAGATCTTCAGTGTGATTCTTGCTCCCTCTGGTGCAACTTTGCACCCTACAGAGCCACAGTGGTCTCCATTTGAACTTCTGCTGGCGGGCCTGCCCAGAAGACGTCTGTCCTCCCATGTCCCCGGAACAAGGATAAAACATTAGGATCATAGTCTGAATGTCCTGGACTCATGTTGATGAAGGAAAGGCCTTGAACTGCACCATACCTGCAATGAAAGGGAGTACCTGCAAAAGATTTAGATGTGACTTCCATTACTTTTCAACCTGCTGCATCTTCCACCCACATCGCAGTGGCTTTCAAAGGAGCTCCTGGCCATTTGGTGCAGGCTCTCTTATCCATAGGGGTCATAGAGAGGGTACTAGCCTAATAAATTAGAGCTGCACGTTACTCCTGCTATTTCCTTTTGCCGAAGGACAGATGCCTTCATAATGTTTTAAATCTCCACCGTTTGAACACCTTCTGCAGAAGGACATATTCAAGAATCTCACAAGTTAGGTCTGCCTGTGTCCGGGAGGCTAGATGGTAGACCTGCAGGGTACATACTTTCTTATAACATTACTACAGTCCCACCTGCATTACTTTGCGTTTCAGGGAAGTACAGGTGCATTTTCAATTTGCCATGCTCCCCTTCGGCCTTACCAGTGCCCCTTGGGTGTTCATAAAAGTCATGGCGGTGGTCCTGGCACACCTTCGGAGAGGGTGGATACCAGTTTATCCCCTACTTCGACGACTGGCTATTGAAGGCGGCCTCACCAATCAGATGTACACCACCTCCAGATGACAGCATACCACTTGACATTGTTGGGGTTCACAATTGACGTTCCAAAGTCACACTTCATTCTTTCGTAAAGGCTTCCTTGTATTGAGCTATGAGGGTTCTTGGCCTGTTTGCCTCCCAAATCCTGCTCATAGACTATGCCAGGTGGCATATATGAACTCTGCAGCGAAACCTGAAGTGTTAGTGGGCCAGCCCAAGGAAACCTGTTGGATTCCATCCAGGTTTCAGAGGAGACTACAAAATATCTGCAGTGGTGGCTGCTCGAACTCAGACCAGTGTCCGACACCTCTCCCTTTCACACCCAGAGCTGTCAGGAGTGACCCATGTGCCACTGCTAGGCCAGGGTGGTCATCTGGGACAGGTGGAGATCAGAGGACTATGGTCTCCTGCCAAATCCCAACTCTACAACAACCCATTGGTGTTGGCACTGAAGGTCTTCCTGCCTTCTATCAAAGGCAGACCAGTATAGGTCCTCACGGACAATACCACTGCTATGTGGTACTGCAACAGGCAGAGCTTTTTTGGGTCCTGGGTTGTGTGCTGAGATGCCCTTCGTATCTGTAGTTGACAGGCGAAGGTACAACACAGACATGTTATAAGCCAATTTGTCAGCTGCCTATTGTGTCTTCTCATTCTGAAGCCTGTGTGATTACTACATCCCCTCACATGAGTTAGCTTTAGGAGGGCGATCAACTTTTTGTGAGGTTCTGAGTCAAAGAAAGGCAAGACTATGCAGGAAAATGCTTTATCAAGGTGGATAATCCTCTGCATCCAGATCTGCTACGCATTGATGAAGAAGCAGCCTTTCGAAGGACTGAGAGCTCATTTTATCAGAGCCAAGGCTGCTTCTACAAAATTGGTATTCGAAAATGCCCGGTCTTGACATTTGTCAGGCTGGAACTTAGGCATCCATGCACACACTCACAAATCACTACTGCCTTAAAAGCCAGGTCCGATGGAGAGGGCATTTCGGCCATTCAGTTCTGCAGTACTTTTTTTGGTTTGAGTCCATTCCACTGGCCATCCATCTTGGGACATACTGATTTGATCTAAATCTACGGTTAGAAGTATCCATCAGAAGTCCAAGTTACTTACCCTCGATGGCACTCTTTCTGGTGAATACTATAACCATAGATTCCTCACTACCTGTGCGCCTACTCATTCTGTGGAATGATCTCTTTTTTTTCATCTAAAAAGAACCCAAGGTAGAAATCTGCACACTGGTACTCTGATCATTTTTGGGCTCTGTGTCCGAGGGAATGAAGAAAGAAACTCACAGTGCACAAGGTTGGCGCTTATATGCAGCCCTCGTCATCACTCCTGGCAGAATGAAGTCAGCGCAGAGCTGCATGATGCCACCCACTGATGCACGGGAGCACTGCTGTTTAAATGTTTCCAGATCCAGTCTGGCACCTGTGTCTATTCTAAAGGTGAGAAATCTGCAGTTAGATCATGTATCCACCAAAAGGAGTGTTACTGAAGGTAAGTAACATGTTCTTTAGGGCACAATACGGACACAATATGTGTTTCAGATGTTATTCTGGCAAAATTATAGATAAAGATAATAAGGCAGCTACAAAGAAACATTGAACTTCATATAATCCTTAATGACCAATTGTCTGGATCGGGCCAGCACAGGGTACCTAAGCTGTTGGACTTGGCCCTTCTGGCAGGTTCAACCCTTAACTTTTGCTTTTAATTGTGACCTGGTGTTAGGGATTTTTGGCTTCGGCTCACTTTACCACTGTGTCCCAGTGAAAAGTGCGTACATGTTGTGAGATTGGCCTGCCCTCCCTAAGGAATGCATGGGGAATGTGAGTGTCCATGGTAGTTCCCGATGCGTGGGGAGTGCAAGCTCGAGTTTGGTATGTACAGACTCGTGTGATTAAATGCTGTGCGATTATGCATGCGGCGTTAACGTACCTAGTGTGGAAGTGCCACTTCTAGAAGTTGGCATGTCTGTGTAATTTATGTGAATTGGCTGTCTGGCTTGTGATTGACTAGAGCTGGCTGGTGAGCCTGGCTCCAGGAGTCAGGATGGGTCTGCCCCGGTGGTGAATGGAGAGATCTGCATGATTGATGTGAGGGAGGAGTGCACCTGGGACCTGAATAGGGCTGGGCTTTCCCTACACAATGCTGGCTCCGTCCCTTGTGGTGCGACTGATGACCCTAGCCTGACTAGTGAATGAGGAGAGGGGCTGAGCACATCAGAGTGCTCCAAAACCATCAAAATGTTCTTCTCCTGATCCTAATTTGAGGGGGGCCTGCTGCTGCTGCTGGGCGCCAGGAGGACCGCCACTGGGGACTGCCTCCCTGCCTGGAGGGCCCTGTGAGCTGGCCCCTGGGCCCAGCTTTTGCCCCCCTGCCTGCCTAAGGACTTTTGCTAGACTTTTCCTGGACTCTGCTTGTAGAAGCGTCTGGGGAGCGCTAGGTCCTGAGTGCTGGGAGCTCTCATACTTTTAAACTGCAGCCCTGAGCTGCCATTCCCTGTCTCGAGGGATTCCCCGGCATGGGGATCCCCCCATTTTGCTTATTCCAGAGCAGGAGCCCACCCTACAAGATTGCCGCTATTTTTTTTTTATTACCTTCACGGTAGCTCACCCCGTTTTATTTATTTATTTAGGCAGGTGCCACCCCACCAGGGACTTTATATTTAATTATTGAGGGTGCCTACCTCTCGTTTGGCACCCCGAGAGACCACCAACACAGCCATCAATACTATGGGCCGCCACTCTGCCCGCGGCGACCCGGAAGTGCTTCCACCAGAAACCGGAAGCAGGAAGTGACGGGAGCCTACCCCGCGCTCCTGCGTGTGCCTGGGGAAGCCGTGCCGCACATCGCCGGTCCCCCGTGTGGAGAGGGAGACCGGCAGTGCTCCCCGCCCCGCAGCCGCCAGTGAGGTCCCGAAATGCGGAGAGCCCTGCCCGCCGCCAGAGAGGAGCCCCGGCAGCCAGAGCAGCGAAGCTTCCCGAGTGGAAGGAGAGCCCCGCAGCCCAGGAGGAGAGCTGCCCCAGCCCAGGAGAAGGAGCCCCCGCCACAGGTCCGGGTGAGTGGGGGACCGTTGTGTTCTTGTGGGGAGAGAAGGGGGCGTCGGGGCATATTGCCGGTGCCCGCCCCCCCCAGTAGTTCTATCGTCATCAGTGGAGGCAGAGCCTGTGTCCGTCAGCAGCCCCGCAGGAGAGCGGGCTGCTGCCTTCCCCCCCCTCCCCCACCTCCCCCCCCCCCCAAGCTGTGCTAACTTTGTTCAGGGGGCATTGTTGCGATTCCGAGTCCACAGAGGGGGGACTCCAACGATCTCTGGGGCATTTTTTAATTAGAGCCCACGAGGTTCCACCTGTGCTGGGGCATTTGTTTTAGAGCCCACGACGCCCCAGAGCTGAAGGGGCATTTAGGGTGGTAGAGCGGTCCCGGCTGGCAGGGGTCTGCTCCCCCAGTGTTGGCAGCATCTCTTCTCGAGCCCACGAGGCTCCAAGGGGCATCTTGTTTCTCGCGTGGTTGGGGCACAGCGGTGCCAGAGCCCAGGAGGCTCCCACGTTGTTCTTGGGCCCTACTGTTCCTTGTGAAAGCCCAGAGGATATCCCCTGCTGCCCAGCGCTTAGTGGGCACCTGCTTCGTTTAGGCTTTGCCCAATCTTCCTTTGGCTGCCGGCGCAGCCTGCCCTGACATTTTGGACACAGGGCGTTTCAGCCCCTGAGAGGCCAAGTTGGCCTGGGGGACAGTTCATGTGTTGTGCCCTTGCGTGGGGTACGTGTTTATGCCCTATGTGATCTTCTGCGCAAATGTGATACTTACCTAATGGGATTTCTGCATCATGTGTAATGCTTTTGGCCCTCTACCTCTGAATGTATGTTTATGCTTAGGAGGTTGTTTTTCCTAGTATAGGTTATGCTAGTGAGTTCCCGATTCCCTGCGTGATATTTGACTAAGGTGTTTAGGATTGCATAGGTGGTACTTACCTTTTACCAGTGATTACTGGTTGTGTGCTACATTTGCTTTTTGGTGCTACAGTTATTATATGTTCTAAGTTCCAATTGCTATTCCTACAAAGTTCTAAATGCTATTTCTACCAAGTGCTAGTTCTAAAAGTGCTTATCCCTGACAGTGGTCCACGTGGCCCTGTCCTGTGTATATAATCCCCTGTAAATTCTGCCCTTGCCAGTGGCACAGTGTAAATTGTGTGTTTATTATCTAATGTGTTTGGTTTAATACAAAGCCTATATTTATATATAACCTTGTGTGGAGTTTCCTTTGTGGTGGGCCTTGGGTGTTGTTGCTGGGTGCACGCGCAAACGCTTTTCACCTTGCCTCCGGGATAAGCCTGACTGCTCGTATCAAACTACCAAGGGGGTGAGCAGGGGTTATCTTGGCGGGTGACGTCCTTGCCCTGACGTAGAATGGTGGTTTCTGCCTGGCTTTGGCGCAAGCCTTAGCCAACCGTAAATCCCCATTTCTAACATTGGTGATCAGCGGTGGGAAAAGGACTTGAGTTTTCGGTGTACCACAGCGGCAGCTGGCTGCATCACAAAACTCTGCATTTTAGATAATCACATTTTGGGGATTATTGTTTTTTTTAAAGTTCCATTATTTCTTCTCCTAAGCGTGTCATTTTCAGATTGTGTACTCCTGCTTCAGCTCAGACAGTTAAGTCCTCTGTGTTGCACGTGTCTGTGAGCATCCTGCCAAGATGGTATCTGCTTTTAATTTCTGGGGTCTGTTCATGCATGAGTTGGTAGAGTTTTGTGAAGAGAGAGACATTGCAGTGAATGAGTCAGACACCCAGCCCAAACCTAGGGATAACCTAACCCAATGGCAGAAAGATGACTGGGAACGTGAGCACAGTGAAGAAAGGGCCCAGGCCACACACCAGGAAGGTGGTGGGTCTGAGGGGAGCCCTGAAGAGGAGGAAGAAAATGACAGTACATGGACTCCAGTAGATAGCGAAGACCCCATAGATAGGGAGTCCCTTGCTGGGTCCAGTGTTGGAGGCAGTACCTCATCCCTTTCCCGGTCCCTGTCCCTGGAGGAGTGGGTAGATAGGAGAGAAGAAAGGGAGCTTAGAAGGGAGGTTAGAGCATGCCAAGGAAATGGCGCAGCTGGGTGTGCAGGAGAGGATGGCGGAGGAGGCCTTCCCCAGGAAGAAGTTAACTCTGGAGGGTAGATTATCCCCTGAGCGCAGTTATCATTTTCTGGACTCCCCAGGTAGGGTTGAGTCCAGTGGTGGTAGCGATATATACTTCAGTGCATGAAGTCTCATTCCCAGTTCCCAGAGTATGGTACCTGTTTTCCAAGAAGAGGAATATAGGTTGAAATTCAGGGGCAGTAGGAAACTGTCTCACCAGTCTTGGGAAGAGTTTGAGGATGAATGTCATGGGACACTGATTGATTGGGTACAAGTTCACACAGAAGATGATTTTTACGTATTGTTCGGAATGATTCTCAAAGAGCACTTGCTCAGTTGTTGTTCACCAGGGTTGCGCCAACACCTGTTGGAATATGGGTCTACTAATTCAGAGCTCCTTGCCAGGGAAGCAGACCGCTTGGAAAGTGCTAGAGGTTCTGAAGAGTCATTGGTGAGTGATTCCAAAAGTAGTGGTTCAAGGTATCTTCCAGCCCAGCGTGGTGGAAGAGGTTCAGAGTAGCCCAGCTAGGTCCCAGAGTAGTGAGGGGGGTGTAGGGGCTTACGACCTGTGTCAGTGAAGCGGGAGTGAGTGGGTTACCAAGAGTCCCCAGATGCCCGAAACCCTGTCTCAGAGCCTGGATGGTTTCTTAAGGGAACACCAGGTTGGGGACCCAAGCTGTCCTGTTAGTCCATTTGAGGAAGATCACCTAGTGTATTGAGGACCTGGAGCGTCTGTAAATAGGGCTCCAGTGGTTCTAGTGTCCGGCAGTGCTACTCCAGTTGGGAGGGCACAGGAGTCCGAAGTGAGGAGTGGTTGGGGAATGAGTTCCCCAGTGGAAGAACCAGTGGACCAGGGACTAGCCAGTTGGGCTAGATTCCCTTGGGGGGCCCTGGGTGACACCACTTCTGTTCTGGGGGGTCTTCACGCACTGTCAGATGGACAGGGGACAGGAGATATGCGCCACACAGACAGTCACACAACATATGAGTCATGTGTTAGCCTCAGGGGGATGGTGTGTAAGTCCCCAGAAGTCCTGGAGTGCCAGGCAATTATCCCACCAAAGGTTTTAGACCAGAGGTTGGGAGGCCAGGTTCAGGATCAGCCTGACCTGAAGGGTAGGACGTCTGTAACCAGAGTCCTGACCGGTTCATCTTCCAGGGGTACCACTCCATTTGGGATAGTGCAGAACTCTGGAAGGGGGTGCAGAGGGTGGGAGAGCCCGCCTCTGACCCCGGTGCAACCTGAGGCGTTAAACCTTAGGTTGGGAGCGTGATGTTATAAGGGTACCTCTCAAAGGAGGAGGAACCCTAGAAGGAGAGGTAGGGGGAGGAGAGCCTCCCCTGTGACTCCTGGTCCGCCTGAGGGTATAGACTCTAGGCTGGAGAACCAGTGGCAGTCTAGCCCTGTCCTGAGGAGAGGAAGAGTGGAGAATGGCTACTATGTACGAGGGGTTACTACCCCCCACTCTGTGAATAGGCAAGGACCAGTGGCACCTGGGTGGCCTAAGGCCTGGTCCTGGCCGCGGACAGCTTGGGAGTACCAGTGGGGTAGACCAGTTGTTCCGGACAGCGTTTTTAGAAGGAACCCCATGGGTTCACCGTGGCGTAGAACAGGAGGGTGTCCCTGCAGTTGCGGGCCTGCGTCCGTGTTCAATCGCCCAAATCAGGGAAGCCCATCACGGTGGTGATTGCTCTGCCCTGTGTTTTGGCTGGAAGGGGGTTGTGTTGGACTTGGCCCTTCTGGCAGGTTTACCCCTGAACTTTTTGCTTTTAATTGTGACCTGGTGGTAGGGATTTTTGGCTTCGGCTCACTTTACCACTGTGTCCCAGTGTAAAGTGCGTGCATGTTGTGAATTGGCCTGCCCTCCCTTAGGAATGCATGGGGAATGTGAGTGTCCATGGTAGTTCCTGATGCATGGGGAGTGCAAGCTCGAGTTTGGTATGTACAGACTTGTGTGATTAAATGCTGCGCGATGATCCTTGCGGCGTTAATGTACCTAGTGTGGAAGTGCCACTTCTAGAAGTTGGCATGTCTGTGTAGTTTATGTGAATTGGCTGTGTGGCTTGTGATTGGCTGGAGCTGGCTGGTGAGCCTGGCTCTAGGAGTCAGGATGGGTCTGCCCCGGTGGTGAATGGAGAGATCTGCATGATTGCTGTGAGGGAGGAGTGCACCTGGGACCTGAATAGGGCTGGGCTTTCCCTACACAACGCTGGCTCCGCCCTTTGTGGTGCGACTGATGACCCTAGCCTGACTAGTGAATGAGGAGAGGGGCTGAGCACATCAGAGTGCTCCAAAACCAGCTGCAACTGGTTTTCCCCACCCTGCAGACACAGACAAAGGGTTTCTGTGTATAAAAAGGGGCTGTGACCCCTTACAAAATGTTCTTCTCCTGATCTGATTTTGAGGGGGGCCTGCTGCTGGGCATCAGGAGGACCGTCACTGGGGACTGCCTCCCTGCCTGGAGGGCCCTGTGAGCTGGCCCCCGGGCCCAGCCTTTGCCCCCCTGCCTGCCTAAGGACTTTTGCTAGACTTTTCCTGGACTTTGCCTGTAGAAGCGTCTGGGGAGCGCTAGGTCCTGAGTGCTGGGAGCCCTCATACTTTTAAACTGCAGCCCTGAGCTGCCATTCCCTGTCTCAAGGGATTCCCTGGCGTGGGGAGCCCCCATTTTGCTTATTCCAGAGCAGGTGTCCACCCTGCAGGATTGCCGCTATTTTTTTTATTACCTTCACGGTAGCTCACCCCGTTTTATTTATTTATTTAGGCAGGTGCCACCCCGCCAGGGACTTTATATTTAATTATTGCGGGTGCCTACCTCTCGTTTGGCACCCCGAGAGACTGCCAACACAGCCATCATTACTATGGGCCGCCGCTCTGCCCGCGGCGACCCGGAAGTGCTTCCACCAGAAACCTGAAGCAGGAAGCGACGGGAGCCTACCCCGCGCTCCTACGTGTGCCTGGGGAAGCCATGCCGCACATCGCCGGTCCCCCGTGTGGAGAGGGAGACTGGCAGTGCTCCCCGCCCCTACAGCTGCCAGTGAGGTTCCGAAGTGCGGAGAGCCCTGCCCACCGCCAGAGAGGAGCCCCGGCAGCCAGAGCAGCTAAGCTCTCCGAGTGGAAGGAGAGCCCCGCAGCCCAGGAGGAGAGCTGCCCCAGGCAGCAGCACCGGAGGAGGAGCCCCCGCCACAGGTCTGGGTGAGTGGGGGACCGTTGTGCTCTTGTGGGGAGAGAAGGGGGCGTCGGTGCACATTGCCGGTGCCCGCCCCCCCCAGTAGTTCTATCGTCATCAGTGGAGGCAGTGCCTGTGTCCGTCAACAGCCCGGCAGGAGAGCGGGCTGCTGCACCCCCCCCCAAGCTGTGCTAACTTTGTTCAGGGGGCATTGTTGCGATTCCGAGTCCACAGAGGGCATTTTTTAGTTAGAGCCCACAAAGCTCCACCTGTGCTGGGGCATTTGTTTTAGAGCCCACGAGGCCCCACAGCTGAAGGGCCATTTAGGGTGGTAGAGCGGCCCCGGCTGGCAGGGATCCGCTCCCCCCAGTGTTGGCAGCATCTCTTCTCGAGGCCACGAGGCTCCAAGGGGCATCTGGTTGCTCGTGTGGTTGGGGCACAGCGGTGCCAGAGCCCAGGAGGCTCCCACGTTGGTCTTGGGCCCTACTGTTCCTGTGAAAGCCCAGAGGAGATCCCCAGCTGCCCAGCACTTAGTGGGCAGCTGCTTCGTTTAGGCTTTGCCCAATCTTCCTTTGGCTGCCGGCGCAGGGGGTGAGCAAGGGTTATCTTGGCAGGTGACTTCCTTGCCCTGACGTAGAATGGTGGTTTCTGCCTGGCTTTGGCGCAAGCCGTAGCCAAACGGAAATCCCCATTTCTAACATTGGTGATCAGCGGTGGGAAAAGCACTTGAGTTTGCGGTGTACCACAGCGGCAGCTGGCTGCATCACAAAACTCTGCAGTTTAGATAATCACATTTTGGGGATTATTGTTTTTTTTTGAAGTTCCATTATTTCTTCTCCTAAGAGTGTCATTTTCAGATTGTGTACTCTAGTATAGGTTATGCTAGTGAGTTCCCGATTCCCTGTGTGATATTTGCCTAAGGTGTTTAGGATTGCGTGGGTGGTACTTACCTTTTACCAGTGATTACTGGTTGTGTGCTACATTTGCTATTTGGTGCTACAGTTATTATATGTTCTAAGTTCCAAGTGCTATTCCTACAAAGTTTAAGTGCTATTTCTACCAAGTGCTAGTTCTAAAAGTGCTTATCCCTGACAGTGGTCCATGTGGCCCTGTCCTGTGTATATAATCCCCTGTAAATTCTGCCCGTGCCAGTGGCACAGTGTAAATTGTGTGTTTATTATCTAATGTGTTTGTTATAATACAAAGGCTTTTTTTATATATTGACCAATTGTCTGGATCGGGCCAGCACAGGGTACCTAAGCCATCATATCAGAGAACATCTGCTGTTTTTATTGAACAAAAGCAGGAAAAAAGCCATCATACTCTTTGATCTTTCTGCCCAGCGTACCACAGCGTACTGTTGAGTAGGCTCAAGAATTAGGGTGGAGTCAAAAGTTCTGCCTTGGAATGGGTCTAGTTCTTTTTTCCCAACCACAGCCAGCATATCTGAATTGGGTAAGTGGTGTTTTCACTTTGAAAAGTGTCAAGTGTAGAATCCCACTGCTCATCCCTTTCATGCCTGTTTCTAAACATCTACATAGTTCTACAGGCACAGCTCCTAGTACAGTACCAGAGACACCTCAAACGTACTCAGAAGACAGATCCACTTTTAGCTAGAAAACAGGCTAGCGAACTATACTCACATCTTCAGCTGTCTGGA
This sequence comes from Lissotriton vulgaris, assembly GCF_964263255.1. Lineage (NCBI taxonomy): Eukaryota > Metazoa > Chordata > Amphibia > Caudata > Salamandridae > Lissotriton > Lissotriton vulgaris. The sequence goes on from NC_141693.1 coordinate 619,674,697, forward strand.
CCATGTATATGTTTGGATGATTCTAACTCATATAGTTAGGAACATTGGGTTCAGATTTGATTTTGAACTTTCCTGCGTTTCCCTGGTCAGTGTGAAGGTCAAGAGCATCAATCCGCTGCAATCCCATCTCGAGAACCCTTATACTCCGCTGAACCGACTACTGAGTAATACTGATGAGGGCACTTGTGATGGTTTTGCTAACCTTGTTGTAACAATGTTTAGACCAAGCTGACAAAAACACTCATCAGAGGGCTAGAGACGGTCCAGAACCAAGGAGGCCACAATGTGTCTGAACCTGCAACAGTTCAGAATTATTTGTGGCTTGCTTACTGGATAGAGGATTAGGATACCTGTGGGGAGTGTCCACCCGCAACTTGCAAAACGGAAACCTGCGATCAGCAAAGTCAACTGTTTCTCGCAACGAGACTTTAGACAGAATAAACTTGGATGCAGACCTCTTGGAGGCTAGAGACACACACTTTAAACCAGAGTGGATTCAAATTCAAACCCTTTAAGTACATTCTTGAAAATTGGTCTGTTTCAGCTGACATTTAATGAAACCCCTCTTCTTCAGGAGTACTAACTGAGGACTATAGGACCTGTAGCCTCTCTTAACTGATTGGACTGTAGCCCTCATACAGCTACTCGCCTAGCGGTATGAAATCACCAAAGGAGACACCGAGCTCTATATAAATACTGTAAAGTAAGTACATCATTCATAAAGTGATGTAGGACCAAAGAAAAGGAAAGTTAAATATTTGTTTCATTCTTTTCAAGCTCCGCTTGTTGGCAAATCATTTATTCTAAAAAAATAAGAATAATAACATATTTTGACACAGAGACTAGTGTATGGGAAAGCAGACACAGAGTGGCGGTTGAGAGGGCTGTGTGATAAATAGTTCCTTGTTGAGGGCAGCATGATGAAGACTTGGGTATTGTGATAAAGACTTTTGTATTACAGTGTACATATTAGGGTGATGGTGGTTTGGAGAAGAGTGTAGTCTTTCTTCAAGACAGATGAATGCGAGTCCAGGAATACATTTGGAGCATAACAATGCATTTGAACGTTGTGGATGGAAATGGGGTGAAAGTAATGGCAAGTTTTCATTGAAATTGAATTGTGGGGAGAGGATGTGGCCTAATGGTCAGAGCTGCCGACTTTGGAGCTGTGGAATCAGGTCGAGTTTGGCCTCAGCTCAACATTCTGTAATTCTGGGCCAATCACTTAATCTCCCTGTGCCTACCAAAAAAGAATGTGTCCTTGTGTAATGTAACTGGTGCTTATGTAAAGCTTTCCAATAACCTCAAAGTCGAGGTCGCGCTATATAAAACTGCAACAAAAAAAATAAACACGTTGAAGAAACAGCACCGCGGTCACCACGTTCATGAACAAACAGTAACTCCTGAAACTGATATATCAAACTGCAGGAGAACATTATAAATTACAAATAATAATCATATCAGAGAATCCATACATAGATGGAGGATAACTCATTTGTTTACTTATTCTTTCCTGTAGGAATTCACAGAGAACTTCGACATCCATCAGCTGTATGATTGCAACTGGATTGTTGTGAACTGCTCGACTCCTGCCAGCTACTTCCACGTTCTCAGGAGGCAGATCCAGCTGCCATTTCGTAAACCGGTGAGTGAGGGTAACAGGACGCTGGTGAGCCAAGCAACACCATGGGCCTGATCTAGATCTTGGCGGACAGGATACTACCAGTGCTTTAAATGGGCCGGTACTGTCCGGTACGGAGTACCAGCACTTTTTTATTTTGAGAGGTAGATTACCAGCACTTCTCAAAAGAAATGCTATACTTTTAATTGGAGAGTACCAGCACTTCTTAGAAACAAGCAGGTACTCAGCTACAGAGTACATGCTCTTCTATTTTTCAATTTCAAGCACTGGATACTACGTCACAAACGTGACGGATATAGGGTCCGCTGTATTACAAGTACATTATATTTGATGGTACTTGTAATAGGACGGACAGGATATCCGTCACGTTTGTGACAGAGTATCCCATCCGCCAATATCTAAATCAGGCCCTTTGTGCGGACGGTGCATTAACATCGAAGGTCTTCCTATTTCTGCTCTTCCCTCTTACTCAATCAGCCATTGTGGTGTCTACAGCATGCACTAGACGTGTCCTCACTCTGCATTCAACAGGTTTTTTTACTGTGGAAAAACAAAATGGTCTTGTCAGCATATAGGAGCATCCTCTGAGGAAGAGCAGTCACAGTGTAGTGCATTTGGTTTAGCTACTCAGTTCCTTTCCTTCCGCTGCCTGCCTAGTATCCATACCAGACCCATAGGGTTGAATGGCTGGCCAGCGGCCTGCAGGTCACAGGTTTGAATGTGGTAGGGACAACTCAGTCTTTCACCCATCTCTGGTTGATAAAAACGACTACTTTTGTATATTAACACTCAGGTGCTCATTCTAAATCCTGTGGAAGTTTGGTGCATTAATACAGCGTCATAGTTTATTATAATATGCACAGTATTTAGCAGGGATGCAAATGCTGCACCATTTTGAGTTTCAGACCTTGAGTGGGGGGTAATGTGCTAATTGCTTGTATTTACCACATTCCAGTGTAACTAAGGGCCTCATTTTATAGTCGGTGGGACTGCCATGACAGGCCATCTGTTGCTGCCCCACCAACATTCAGGCCTTCTGTCCTACCCCTGCATTACGATCTGGACAGTCCAACGCAGCGGTCTGGGTGACAGACCACTGCCTCCTACAGGCTCAAGGAGCCCGCTGCGGTTGGACACTAATCCCTACCTTGGAGACGGTGCCTGCACAGGCACCGCCATAGGGATTAGGATGTCCATTTCCCACAGCCTTATCATGGCAGGCCCAACGCAATGAAAAGGCTGTCAGAAAGGGACTTTGGGGGCCCGAACATGGCCCTTGTCTCCTGTGGGCCACTGCTAAGTGGCAAGGGGAGCTCATGTGGTGCCCCCCCCCCAAACATCCATGCACTGTGTTCCAGTTATGTGGTGCCTGGCACATGGTGCATGGATGTTTGAAAACATGCCTTTTTCTACTGCGGCTTGTGCTGCTGTCCTTTTCTGGCCCATAGCACACGTCCGGCCGGCAGCACAAGCCTCAGTAGAAAAATGCAGTTTCAGACTGCCTACATCGCAGTCTTACCAAAATATGGCAGATGCTACCGCTGACTAATTGTCAGGCACTCTCAATCCTGCTGCGATGGTGGTCGGACGCTCACCCGACTGCCGTCGTAATGAGGCCCTAAGTCCAGGGGCGTAACACAGGCCCCGCAGCCCCCGCGGTGCTGGTGGGCCCCAAGCTCCAGGAGGTCCCCTCGGCACTGCCATCTGGCCGAAGAGCTCCTGATTGAGCTCAGAGGGGGCCCCTCTAAGTTCCGTGCAGCGAGGCCCCCTCAGTTTTCGTTACGCCAGTGCCTAAGTCAGTACTGGGAGACTAGAATCAAACCTAACCATTTTCAATGATTTGACCCGCGAAACAGTATACGAAAAATTCATCAAATAAGTGCACATATTATGAAATATTTTATTTAATTCACAAACAGATATAGATAACATTCACAATTTTAGTTTGTTGGGCAGTTTGGAGCTTTTCTATATTTAAATTAGGTCACTCATTGTCCATACTCTATTCTGTTTGATGCACTTGCACTGCACCAGCGAATCATTCTGATACTACCTTAATTTTTAGCCTCTAATTTTAAATACCTTCAAAGTTGCAGAATGTTTTAAACTATTCAACTTTACATTTTGCTTATTTATATGCACTTTTAATAATCTGTTTATATTTAATTTTCCAAGCAGTCCATACCCCCTGAGTAGGCTTTCTGGACCCCCTGGGGTCCCTGTACCACAGGTTGAGAACCACTGCTTCCTATTCATAGTTTGTATTATTGTACTGTGCAAATACAGCTATGAAGTGTATCCCGTTGGGTTTATTCTTCTCTAGCATCAACAAATGTTTTCCTGGTTAATATTACACGCTAACATAACTCTATGTGGAGCCTTACTTCACTGAATGCAATAAAACTCACTTTTCCCACATAAGGGAAGCAATAGAAAGGTATGCTAAATGTAACATGCTTAATCTCATATCTAATAATGTTCTGTTCCTTGAGGATCCTCTTCTCGCGCATTGTGACTCATCCATTTGTTTGAAGTACTTGTCTCATGCTGTAGCATTAAGCAATACGTTGCTTTGAATTGACTGGCTTGGGGTTTACTATACAAATATCTATGGCTTGCATTGGGGACAAAGGGACAGATGCATGAAGCCAGTCAGCAGACACAAAACATGTGTTTCATTTAAACACAGAGTTTAAGACCGCTAAATGACATTTTTAATGTAGTAAACCCATTTTGTGGTTTGGTAACATTTTACCGAATCGCAAAAAGGGTTTCCAGAGGTATACAAACTCGCTATTTCATAGGAGCTTGTTTACAGCGTCCCTCCTAAATAGTGATTCATTATGGTATGTATCAGTGTTTTGCAACCAAAATCTGTTTGCAAAACATTGAAAATTTACTAACTCTGGAGTGGAGTGGAAACACATTCATAGAGTAGACTGGGCAGTAGTTCAGGGAACCACTGCCAACTCTTTAAAAAACTTAAATAAATAAAACATCCTTTTTAAATACGCTTCATTTAAGAGAAAAGTAAACTTTATTTAAATGCAGACATGGTGATTTTCTAAGCCCATCTGGCCACCATCCCTGTGATGGCGTCTAAATAGTGAGTCACAATTTGTATCCTACCTCGTTATTGAAGTAGAGAGGATTGTGACCTGCCACGATTGGGAATTTTGTGATCGCAAAATTCTTTTTGTTCGGAAAAAGTTGGTGGTGCGCAAACCCAACTTGCAACACTTTTTGTGAATGAAAATGTTGTACATGTGGCACAAAGGGCCCTATTTGGAGTAGAGTTGGGTGGATGCAGGACACCTGACAAAAACGGCAGATGCCCGTTCCTCTGCATTAAGAGTGTATCAGGTTAATGGCTCTCACAATACTAAAAGCTGGACATCTACCAATGTCTTGCTAATGCCCCACTATCCCAAACTCTAATAAGGTTTAAAGCTGGAAATGGTCTTTGACTCTTATCCACTGAATTACTTTTAAGAACTAGGTTTATATTGCTTATCTGATATGAAATTTGTGCGACAGAATTTTCATACTCAAAAATACTTTTTTATTTAGGTTTTCTGTCGTCTAATTTGCGGGAGCATGCTTTGCTTTGATGCTCACGGAGTGTTGTGTTTTAAAATGCTCGTTTGCTGGGCTGTGGGAGATGATGTTTACTTTGTTGCCTTCAACATTTCTTCAAGATCAGTTTTCACTTTTTCAGAATTTTCCCTCGAGCTGTATCCGATACTTAACATGCGTTTTCAGCTGAAGGTTGGCCACAACTCAAATATTTAGTTTCATAATTAGCCATATTTGAAGCCAAGTGTTTGAAAATCATGCTCACAGAATTGTGATATAGGTTAAAAAATTACTTTATCTCAACAATTGTCTAGACAATGTAATTCAAGTTGTTTATGAATCCATTCGTTTTTTATTAATTATTTAATACCAAAAGTTGTCCTGGTGAAAAGAAGAGAAATAGAAGGGCACAGGAAGAGGCACATATTTACTGCTTTCATGAAAATTATTTATAGGTTCTAAAGTTTAGTAAGAACAATTCTTAAAGGGCTATTATTAGTTATTTAGCAAAATACTGTGGAGCTTTTCGGCTCATCCACGTTTTCTCCACTATCAGTTGCAATGGACCCTGACAATTGTGGTTCATACTGCATTCCTTAACTATTCGACTTCTTCGCCATGGGATTTTCTTTAACATTCAGCAGAAAATGTTCAATTATGTGCAGGTCCTCAGGGATCTTTTAATAAAGAGAAAAAAACCTTTCCCCAAAACATCTTTTAAAATGTCTTCCTGAAACAACATGTTTCTTTCTGTCTTTCTAATTAAGCCAAATGGAATTATGTCATTTTTAAAAAACAACTGGGGTGTTTTAGACATTGTTTAACTCTCCATGTAAAGGAACTGGAGCAGATAGGCAGAAGCCATACACAAAATTAATTTCACCTGTCACTTTAGACCAGCCTGCCTCTTCCAGTTTTTTTATGCAGCACAATGAAATCTCTCTGTTGATTAGTTCTGGTAAAGCCAATTTCCCGTGTACAGTAGTACATAGAGTGAGCTTTGGGTCAGCCCTCCTCCAATGTTTCGATCTGCCCTCTTCAGCCATTGGCTTTGGAGTTTGTCAATCAAATCTGGGATCAGTCTAAAAATACTATTATCTGTCAGATAATGCTATTGACGTTTTGGGTGTATTATAGCACCTCCTAAGAGTTGCTTCTACTTGAATGCCCGAGGGAATATTGAATATCTGAAAATGCACAGATTTCTCACACGCTATATCACATTCATTTATCTTCTAAATGCACTCTGTACCCAAAGCAGTCGATTTCTGTTATTTAATTCGGACCAGCAGGCATTCTTTTTATAGTTTTTGTCATAATACTTTTCTTCTGCTTCATTTTCCTCCACTCTCCCCATTGCTTCTCCCTTCCTCTGTGCCCTCTCTCCTCCTCTTTTGTAACTGTCCCTTCCTCCATTCTGTTAAAAACCATCATAGTGGTCTATATCTCATCCATCGCGAGAAGAAGCCCTTGATTTTGTCTGCCTGGACGGAGCTGTGGTCATATTTCAGTGTTCTGTGCCTGCATTCAGGTTCTTGTATTTTGACTATACTCTGCACCACTTCCAGTCATTGCACACCCCAGCTCCTGCAGTCTTTTTCAAGGTGTATAAATATGTCCTTGTTCTTCAGTATGTGATGGACTTTTGTTTTGGATGTAGTTCTCAAATCGAAAGATAGAGCTGTGCTTGGATCTCTTTCTCCGTCCAGCCTTCCAGCCGCTACTTCGAGGTTAAAGGTGACCAGGAATGTGGTTAGCACTGAGGCTGTAGCTGCCTGTCAGATGCCAGAGATCTATTTGAATGTATTATGGTCAGACATAGAGGATATAAATACTGCAATTGTACTCGGATATAAGAGTCATATTGTCATGTCACCTTCTAGGGCCATACTCATTCTGTATTGCCTCTGGTTCTTGAGGCATAAGACACGCGATCTAGTGCTTAGTTGTTGTGTCTGTGTTCCTTATAAAGTGGCTCTCGACAGCAGTATTTAGCACAAAAAAATGTGTTTCCATTCATTTACAAATGCAAAACGTTAAGCAGGGAGCCGGGGTTGACTTTAAAATAGAGTGCAGAGCGCTATACGGATGCTTTCATAAGACAGCTTGACATGTGTAAAACCATGCTGGCTTTCCCTGTAGTTTGTTCTGTATGGGATGTTGTTGTCCTTTAAAATGTTTTTGCGGCCCTTCAAGCATGTAACTACAAGCACCATGCACTCTCAAGCAAGGCCCAACAAGCAGTAAATGAACCATCTCATCTCTGTGGTCGGTTCTCAAGACTGCAGGTCCAACTGGACACCACAGTGCCCATGGGTGTCTGTTTTTGTTTATGTACACTTGTGTCCAGAGCTACTGAATTTCAAGGAAATCCACTGCACAACTACACAACAGGTGCAAAGAGGTAGTGTGTGCAGTATGACACTTTGAGCCAATCCTGGTTGTCAGTCAAAAGTACTTTGAGTACTGGTTGTTTTAACCTGCCATACCTTACCTACTATACCAAGCTATTATCCATACTGTCTCACCTGTCTACAATACCTACCATACTCTCATACTTAAACTACCTACTGTACCAGTCTAGCATAAGTATCTACCGCACGTACCTGCCTAACATACTTCCATATTTGCACTATTAACCAAATAAAGCCCTTCAAGCCAGACCTATTGACATTACCAGTGCTTGTTTTCCTGATTGTAAGGCTTCGTCCATAGTATATATTGCCTTCAGAAGGCACTTTTTGAAGCTAATTTTCTTACTTCACTAAATCAAGTTTTGTTTACTTTCACCTAGAACCTTTTGTTGAGTAGGTACCTTTTTTGCCTTTCTACACTATCTTTCAGTTTTTGGTCTCACATCCCATACGTCAGCTTTTTCACAAATACTCTCCTCGGTGTAAAAAAAATAACTTAAACAAAGGTGCACGCAACCTGGAGTCAGTTCAAATGGTTGTGCGGTTACAAAAGTCTTCATGCAGCATCTCACCTGGGAGAGGGTGCGGGCAAAACCTCTGCTTTTTTTTCTTGGATCTTTTGTTGACTATTAGCTGCCATCCCATCTCTTGTTTGGTAACCCAGATGTATTCCTTCATCAGATTCAGGGACTGATCCTTCTCCCTTAGGTTTCCTTAAGACTTCTCTCACTGATAGATTGGACTAGCAAAATCTTTTTGGTGAAACTCCCATTCCTTACAACACATATGAATGGTTATCCCATTCCTAGGAGGGACTTCTGCCACAGTTGTGTGTACTCCTCTGAGTGTACACATACACTACAGAGTACTTCATACTTGTTGGCGCTTTGCCGTTCTGGGATAAACTCCATATGCTATTCACTAGTCACTTAACGTAGCCTCCATGGGTTGGACTTTGGTCACATATGGGTGGACCTTATATTGTATTCCCTGGTCATTTATTCAATTCAGTCTTCATTTGGTTTGTATAGCACATCCATAAAAGAGAACACATAAAAGTTGTCACATAAAAATGTCTGATAAAAAATTCTAAAACACTTAAATCTTGCAAGAAAATAGAATAAATTAGAACAATTCATCTGTTGAACCCACTAGGAAAAAATAGCGAAAAGATGTTCTAATTTCATAAAATATCTGCGTGGATATAGGAGATAGTTTGCTTCATTTCCCGTAGCAGTATTTACAAAGCACAATATGGCATTGCAAATGGTCATTTAACTGTACCTCCATGGTTTGAGCTTCTGTCTCTCTTTTGTGAACCCCATATGGGTTCTGTTATCCCTTAATATGACCTACAGGGTATGAGCTACTCTCGCTCCTTGATGAGTTCTATGGTATCTTCCTTGATCACTTAACAGTGCCTCCACTGGGTGGGCTTCTTTCGCTTCTGGGTAAACCCTTTGTAGTATTCTCGGCTGCAGAACAGTACCTCAAAGGTTTGGGCTTCTTTCGCTTCTGGATAAACCCTTTGTAGTATTCTCTGGCTGCTAAACAGTGCCCCCAGGGTTTAGGCTTCTGTCACTTTTGGGTTGACTGTATGAAGTATTCTGTGATCACTTAAAGGTTGAACTTTTGTCAAACACAGTAGACCATTACAGCATACTACATGTGGACCAAATGATCCCAATCAGTTGTGGCTTCTACTTATCCATGCAGACCATCAAAAGATTTTAAGTATCTTTAAATGTGACTCTATTTCCACACTCCTCAGAACGCTTTATTTTATACATGAGGCAGAAGTTGTTCTACTTTTCAAGTTTGTCCACCGCTTGGTCTTGCATTTGGCCAGCCATCGATTCGCTAAAGCAATCCTGCTTCTTCAACTGGCTGAGAATGTGCTTCCGATGCATTCAAAAGAACTTCAATCCCACCGATGCTCTCATTATGAGTTGTGGAATTCCACCTGGATCGATGACTAGAGGTGAAATTATGCCACTTTCAGTTACTAGTGTCTCTGGGACAGGAATTATTGCCTCTTTAAACAGGCCCACAGACACTGTACCTGTCAGACACTTCAGAAGCCGTGGCCGAGGGCAGCGGTTGTATGATGTTACAACGCGATCTTTTAGATTGGGGTACATCACAACACATCTTTTACAACGCAAGTCGTTACCACGACTTGCACTGTAGAGTGCTGGACTTAGGAATAGTAAGAATTACTAATCCAACTCCAGCCTACGTACAGTAGGGAAGGTGTTGGAATAGTAAATCTACTATTCCTTAGTCTACCGCGCCCTCCAGTGCAAGTCGTGGTAACGACTTGCGTTGTAAAAGAAGTGTGGTAATGGTAGCGCGGTGTTTTGACCGCGTTGTTATGGATGTTCCCCGAGGGCAGCAGCATAGTCCAGCTCCTGGATAACCCCTGTAGCAACAAGGGGAAAGAGACTGCCCCCCTGGATCTATACATGCCCTCGCTTTGCCACCTCCCATCTCTCTCGCTCCTACATATCATCACCTGCCGTCTAGCTGACACTGTCCACCAGCCTGTAGCGGACAGGGAAAGTCAAGGGTTTTCTCTCTCTAACCAAGAACAAATACATGGTATAGGACCTGATCTCCATATCTGTGTTATTGTCCATTCTGGGAGAACACTTATAATTGTTGGATTTTGTTGCAGGATTTGTAGTCCTTCCCTACACCTTTCATCCATTAGCGCTTACAGAATATGTCTTTCACAACCCTTTCTTAGGAGTCCCTATTATCTAGGACCTCCTAGAAAGTGTTAAAAGGGAGTCCTTCTTCTCCTCCATGGGAAGTGAATTAAGTCTTTTCCTGGGTTTGAATTCCACATTTGGGCCTCTCTATGAGACTTTACCGTATGTGTTGTGGAAAGCTTCATTCATTGTAACTGTTATTTCAGCACTAATAACATGTGAGATTCATTAACCAGTATTCCATACAACTGTCCATAAGACTACGGGTAGTCTGAAGCAAACATCCAGACTTATTTGCTTAGGTAGTGTAGGACTTACCCCATTAGCACTCTGTTTTAGGAAGTTATTTATCTCTAATCTAGTTTTCAGCTGTAGCCAATCAAGATACTTTCTCCTTTTTTCCCCTTACACTTTCCTTTAATAACGTTTTTGAAAACACGAGTCACAAGTTTTATCTAGTGATACTTTTAAATTTTATTTACCTGCTTTCTTAAGACAAGTAAACACAATATGGCAATTTTAGTCTTCAGATATACCATGAAGAAAATAGGCTTTGTTAAAGGAAAGTATTTATTCTTTATATTTTAAAATGCAATTCTCTGAAATCTCGTCTGTAGGGGGAACTATTCACGGCTTATGACTAGGGCTGTTTCATCTAACTTGGTTGTCCCGGGTCCTTGGAACCCTTTTTGACCAAGGATTCACTGTAAACTTTCAAAAATCTTCTTTTGTTTCATTCAAAAAGTTTCCTATGTCTGTTTTGGACAAAAGTCGTTTAGGAACATTCTCATTGAGACAGTGAAGTTCATTTAGAAAACAGATATCTTCCTTGAGCTCAGCACCATGGTTGCTTGGCATTTCTGGACTCTTCTGCCACTTCCAATATGTTGTATCTGTGTTGTTCCCAGGCTAGCTTACATATGAGCCCCACAAAGCTTGACCTTGAATGAAACTGGGATCAGATATTGAGGTGCCTATCCAAACCTGTCCTGTTCCATGTGTGACTCCTGTAACCTCTCACATAGTGGGCCCAAACAGTTTTAGGACTACCTCTTAGACTTCCTGAGACACTGGATCGGTGCAATAATGTGTTCCTATGAGTTCATTTGGGAGGGGGGCATAAATAGGTTGAACTTGAAAGAAATGTTCTTGACTCTAAAGGCCTTCATGCCATTCATTGATAGGTGCAAGCCACTCATGATTCTCACAGGAATACCACTAACATATTTTACAACAGGCAGTCACCTACACTCTGCGGCCTGTATTTGGAGATCTGGTGTAGGGACAATTCTCCGACGGTGTTTCCTTGGGTTCACATTCTGAGGATATTTAAACTGATCTCTGCACCTCAAACCAGACACCTTTAGACACCTCAGATTAAGAAAATCAACTAGGCAGTCTTCAACTTGGAAACTGGGGTCATCCAGGCAGGGACCTTTTCAACAATCTCCTGAACACAACGCACAAGAAATACACCTTCATCAATCCCCATTTCATTAGCTGTGATGGTCTTATAATCCACGGTCTTGTGAGGACCCTCTGTGCTTTTCGTCCTGCACCTGTAACTCTAAGACTATTGCTGCAGTTCGGTAACCAAATGGCAGCTCAGACATCCTTGTGGTTTCAGCCAACGCTTCGATAGTCTGGTTTCCGAGCTCATGCACCTCCATCAGTGGGCGCCATTCAGCTCCCGCTTATTTAATATTGAACAATGCAAGTAAAAATTACATCCTGCCTTACAATTGGTCAGTTTGCCAACATAGTTGCTGGGACGTTTAGCTTCTCTCTTATTAGCCTCTTCTTTCTTCAGAAAATCTATATGTTCTGGTGACTCCTAGAAACTTTGTGGGCCACCATTCTATTTTTTTGTCAAGTAACTTAAAGAACGACTCTTTCAAATCAACATATGCAAGACCTATTTGGCAACAATAGACAGAAACAAGGCAGGAGAGTGTTTATCCTCCTCCAATGAACCCATGAAATGTCGTTAAATGTGTCTTCTATATCTTTCCATCATAACCTGCCTGCAAAAACCGAGGCCCAAGCGGGATTTGACCTTTGTGGGCTCTCATCTTAATCACAGGCCTCTTGTGACCTGAAAAATCTCTCCTGAAAGATTTATTTTTTAATAGAAGTTACTTCTGCAAAACAAGCCGCAGGCCTAGTACATATTGGAGCCTCGCACTGTTTTTCATTAAAAAAAGGCAATACTTCTAGCCCACCCATCCTTTATCTTTAGGGGACTGAATAAATTCCAGCTCAAGAGAAACTCCTATCTTTTTCTTGGGCCTTCACACAGCCTAACGTGAAGATGCATGTAATAACAAAGATAGGAGTGCCTTTTTTCATAAGGAGGTATAAGAAGCCTTATTCCTTCAACAATCTCTTCGTCATCCATGGTGGTGTTTTTGAGAATTAATTAATGGATATGATACTTGTAAAATGTAAACTGTGACTCCTCTTGTTTTCGTTGAGCTAAACATCATATTTTGCTGAAACAGATGTGAATGCAGGAACGATGGAATATTGCAGAGTAGGTCTAAGTACCAAGGAATTTCACGAAGCTAGAATGCTTCTCAGTGACACATAGAGCAAAGGGAATGTATTCCCTCTATTTGGGAGCCACGTAAGCGTGGGAGCATCTTTAATCCCCAAACCTTGTGCATTTTAAAGTGCTAAAAGTGGACCCAAACTGAATAAGGCACAGCACAGAGTGCTGCAACTATTGAAACAGTTATGAGAATAAGAATGGATGATTTCATGAAAAGTCTTACAAGTGATGCACATTCCTTTAACGATAACGTGCTTAACCAGCAAACCAATTAAGCCTTTTCAGATGACGGGCCATAGATTATCAGTGCCACAGTGAGGCAATCTGCTGTCGTATAGTAAATACAGCAATAGGTGCTTAGTAAGACCTAAATAACTTGCATTTTCGTCATCTAATTTAGCTGAGAAACAATTAGTCTCTGGATCCTAAAGTTCGGACTATTTAAAGGCCAGATTATTATTATTATTAATTACTATTATTAATATCAATTCATCTTGTAAAGCGCTCAGCTACCTCAAAGGGTTTTTGCGGCCAGGGCGGCTGACTCTGGAACACCAGTGCTCACGGTTCGATCCCCTGTACCGTGGCAGGTAAGCCCAGCACCTTGTAACTCTGGGCAATGGCTCATTTAATCTTCCAGAAGGCCCCCAGCACTGGGACACATCCCCTGAGGTAGCTGCACCCTTTACAAAGGCTGGTAATATTATTATCTCTAGACCAAGGTAGGATAAATCAGACCCATAACTAAAACTGCCAAGTCTTCATGTTTTTGCGAAACATAATGAGGAAAATATAGCTTCTCAGAGATTCTGGGAGGTCATTCGATAGCATCAGGACTAGGTATGCAAAGGAGGACCTTCCATACGCGCCAAATGGACTCTCGGCACTTTACAGAGAGACTGGTTGCATAATCAAAGCATACGCACAGACTGGTAAGGCACCACCAGATCTGAAATTATTGCGGGCCTGTCTTGAATGTAGCCTTGTGCATATAGCACAAAGCTTTGAACAGTATCCAGTTATCCACAGTCAACCGGTGTAGCTCACGTAGAAGTTTGGACACCAAAGCATACTTCAGAGTGCAATAAAGTTGCCTAGCGGCAGCATTCTCAGTGACTTGTAGACGTTGGATACCTTTCTTGTCTGCTCCCAGATATAGGATGTTCCCATAATCATTTCTAGATAGAATTAAAGCTTGAACCACTGTTTTCTGGGCTGGCGGTAGAATCAGGCCCATTATCTTTATGACCTACCTCAGTACTGCGAAGCATGTGGAGCCCACCTTAGACACCTACATTTTCATAGGTAACCTCTCATCCAAACAGGAGCTAAGGTTCTGAACATTGGAGGACAGTTCTCGAAGGGCTCCAAAAGCTTCTGGCCAGTGCTGGGGCGCTATAACTGAGGTTTTTTTTCCTAATACCATGAGCTCTGTCTTCTCACCGTTTAGTTGAGTGCATTAATTCCAATCCAAGTGGAAATATTACTCAAGCACAGATTTAAGGCTCCAGTGCTGCATCCCTGAGCAGAGGACAGTGAGAAAAGTATCTCTGTGTCATCTACATATGAAAACAGGGTTACCTACAACTCTCCATCATGTCTGCCATAGGGCAAACGTATATGTGGAAGAGCATCGGGGTTAGGGCCGAGCCCTGCGGGACACCCGAGGTGAGGGCATACGTCTCAGATCTAGCACTCGCTGAGAAGACCCGAAATGAGCAGTCCTCCAAGAACGACGTTATCCAGGCTAAAGTTGTGCCTTTCAAGGAGTATGGAATGAGGCACTGTATCAATAGCCGCGCATAGATCTATTAAAATCAGCATGGCTTTCCGCCCTCATCCAAAAGTCATCTCAGATATTCCATGACTCCTAGCCCTAAAACCTAACTGCGATGGATGAAGATCGTTTTGAACTTCCACAAAGGTGGTAAGCTGTGAGTTTAAATGCTTCTCTAAATTGTAGGAGAAGAGGGGCCGCATTGAAAGTGGTCTAAAATTAGACCATTTGGTGGGGTCGAGGTTAGGCTTTTTTAAAAGCGGTAAGACCATGGCATATTTCCAGGCTGGCAGGATCAGACCTTGTCATAGCGAGGAACTGAGCTGTCCAACCACCATTTGTAAAAGATCTGGGTCCAAGAGAGTGAGCTTTGATGGAGGGAGCGAATCAAGCAGAGAGCCTGATTTAATTGACTGAGGTGTGGTCAGAAACAGTAAATCCTGCTGGGACAGTGGCTCCATTTTAGGAGAAGCCAAAGGCACATATAATGAATCAGCTTCCCTTCTTGGGACATGATCCCAGGTGCTCATGCTAAGCAGTGTAAAAGCAGCCTGCTGACGAGCTGGGGAAGCCTCCGGAAGGTAGCCCTGAATATCAGCCATCTTTTGTACGAAGAACAGTGTCAGGTCTTTGCATTGATTTTGTGACTGCGAAGGCATCTGAGATATTTTACTAGGGTCTGACAGTTCTCTGACTACATTAAAAAGTGTCTTCAAACAGTTTTAGGCTCTGGCAATTTTGTCCGAGTAAAATGCTGCTCTGGTGGCCTTGGAGCGTCAATGAGACTGTTTCAAAGCTAATTTGTTTTATACTTTGCAACCTTCGTCATAGGCCTTTCTCCATTCTCTTTCTAGTATATGGATTGCCGAAGCACTCTATATCGAGTAAGAAGATTGTTCAGTGACAATTTATCAAGCAATTACAAAACACCAATTTGACAGAAGTGACAAAGGTTCCAATAGATGAGTAAATCTTGGAGTCTTTAATGAAGATTACAGCCAGCCGACACGTGTTTCATCGCCTTCGCGATTCCTCAGGGCTGAAACAAACAAATGAGTAGCGTCTAGCATATTCTTTGAGCAAATAGATTTACATACAAGACCATAATTTCTGGTCATTACGAGCATACAGTGAGTGCTTCCTCTTGCAGTGAGCATACAGTGATTTTTTCAAGTTTGTTTCACTAGTGCCACCACAATACATCTGTGTCGAAAAAGAGTGTGTCTATTATCGATGTTCTATAAGGACGTGGATGTATGTGATCATGATTGTGATGGATATGTGCAGGGACGAAAAAATCATCGGTTATCTCCGACAAAATGACACGTGCTCTATGTCGCAACAGAAGTGTCCTATCCGTGTACGGCTCTTACATCCATCATGCCAAATCTTTGTGAAATAGTGAAAACATGTGTCATTGTGAATGCATACCTAGATGGCCGTGTCAACGTCAGAAGGTCTGTATATTTGTTGAGAAGAAAAAGGCAAAATCGAAAAAATCTCATCACTAACCGTACTAACGTGGTATTCAGGCAAGATATCACCATAATGAGACTGTCCGCCAATAACTACAAGCAGACTCACCGCTCAGCTGGTGATAATTCCGACCCAGCCGGGCCCTTGACCTGTTACACTAGTTCGAGTGCGTCGAGCAGCGGTAAAAATCTTTGTTTCTGTGACAGAGTAAAAGTAGATATGTCACCTTAAATACATGTTGTTTGAAAAATCATCCCAGTGACTTGAGTTGGTACTTAACTATGTGATCTAATGTCTCAAGGATTATTTCATTAGAACCATTGTATTCAAAATACCTGCCTTGAAATTCCCTTTCTTTTACTTAGATCTCATTAATTGTCCCGAATTCTTAAGCATACGTTGTGCGTCATGCATAACCCTTAAAAGTACTTCTATTCTACTTACATGAGTCTAGATATCACACAAGTATAAATGGGGCTCGGAGACCACCCGAGTGTAATTCACGAAATTTTGAAACTTCCGTTTTCGAAAAAGATGCTGTTAGAGAAAATGATACTACCGTCAAATATTGACAAGGTTAGTCATTACTGGACAAAGTTACATCTCGGAAGGTCTAGGTTTAATCTTACCTATTTGACTTCTTGTGCGTGGATACCGGTTGCGGTTCCAATTCAAGGGTGTACCAAGCTAAAAGAAATTGAGTGATAGGAATATTTTAGACCTATACTCGTTTGCAGAAAGTGAATCATGAAAAAACTCCTATTCTAGTATCTGTATATGCTCGCATGATTCACTTACCCGTGTAAGGCTCTTCCGACTGTGTCCGGTGGGTGCACCTCCTCCGAGCCCTGTTCCTGTTTGGACACGTGATTGTGTTCAAACTGACGTATATGCGCGCCTGAACGTGACGCGTTCTAAAACTAGAACGCATGAGAGAATAGCGCATCGGCCATGTTGGATAGTCTTTTTTAGTTATGTTCAATTCACCTACATGCTGAGTGAGATTACCGTTAATGTAATACTTGCATCTCGTATAAGGTGAAATAAGAATTTATTCATGTAGGTTTATTAGACGCGAATATATTGTTATAAATATGCGATCAAGTTGGTCGTAATATCAATCGTCCGAAGCGCTATAAACGATGCATACCAAATTACATACGTACCATATTGCCGGTTGGTATATTTCATGGGGAATTCGGGTATTTTACATAGTAGATTCATGCTCATTAGTGCAGTGTGACACTAGATTCCAATATGGTTGTCAAAAGTGAAGTGCGCACCGTGGTTGAGAATAGTTTCTTTACGAGTGAATAGCCCAATCATACTGTGACTGTATTTCACATAACATTGCGTATAGTATCATAAGATAGTATTTGGGTCTCATAACAATATTTGTTAGTACAGGAGACTCATCCCAGCATTAGGAAAAATCTAGGTATTAGCGTTTTCACAAACACAATTCTGCAACATTTTTAACTTTTATGACAATCAGATATGTAGGCAATATTACAGTATCTCTATTCAATCACCCAAAAAGTATTGCATTTCTTGGTCATAATTTAACCCTAATTCCATTCTCTTTCTAGCCTCTTACAACGTTTTCTTCTATAGAAGAAGGTTTTTGCTGAACCAACTAATATGGTGAATGATTATCTGTGAGGACCTTAATGTCAGTGGCAGCGTTGCCTCCAAAGAATTTGTAATCTACTGATCAACCAATGGTTGATCTTGGTCGACTATCAGTGTCAAGTCTGATACAGAGTGATGCAACTGTGCATTCAGAACAGGGGAATCGAATCATGATCAGTTTCTCAATTTACCCAAAGAAAAGACAAAGGGAAGAGTCTTCCTCATGACATGCAGCATGAGGAGGCCAGATCTATCGGATCCAAGGACATTTTCCAAGGACATTCCTTTTATCACTCAGGCTTTATCAGGATGTTGTCCGGATTTTTCTATGTTATTAATTTGACAGCAATCCTCAAGAGAGTATGAAGGTATTCTTTTATCAGCCTTTGAAATGCAGGAGTATCCATGCTTGGTGAGTGTTTACACAGTTGATGATAGACAGATAGACTCTATTTACTCTAGCAGTAAAAGTTTTAGTGAAAAATCTCAGGTGAACATGATTGGGGTTGACCGGGTCTCTCTGACCTTCCCAAAAGAGAAAGCCCCTAACATGGTATGGTTGTTAGTGGGCACCCAGTGATCTCTAATGCTGTTTGTAGTTTTATTCTCAAACTACATTTGCATTAAACTAGAGATGTCCTTTGAGCTGTCAGGTGAGAGAGAGAGAGAGAGAGAGAGAGAGAAACTTGTTTATTTAGACCATAGTCTTTTAAACAATACAAACAAAATGCAAACAGAATCGGACAAAGTACGAGCAGACAAAATATTCCTACGTCATAAATAGTTAAAATTCATATTTGTTAAAAAGAAAAAAGAGAAGGTTAAAAGAGGGTAACACCTCCTGATACACAATTCATTAAACCCAAATTTTACCAAAGTTTTCACATATCTGGAAGAATAAAAAGACAGATTTAAACTTTATAAAAGGCTTAAAAGAACTTAAAATCAGTGCCCATCCTTCGATATCTCCCTACCAAAATCTTTTACGGCCTTCAGGAATTTGCCCAATGCGATTGCAATTTCTAGCGAATGCATCTCTGTTAGTAAGCCTATCGCATGGGCACGTGTAAATGTCTTATGTGATAGGAATATAGGACGTAAAAACAATTTCCTTAAATCCTGTACAAATGTGCAATCAAGCAAAATGTGCAACATATCGTTTCTTATACCATGCCCACACTTACAATTACCTTCTGGAGCAATCAGTACAGATTTTAATTTCCCGTCTATCTTCCAGGGGTTGATCCCAACCCGGGTCCTTAATATTTCATGTCGTAACCCTTGGTTAGGCAATATTTCCAGATAAGGGAACCAGCCTTCATTTACCCATGAGATCTTTAACCACTGTACTGACTTTTTCTCCTGCATGTAATTTAGGTCCTGGGACCTTGAGAGCGACTGGCCTTGTTCCCTAAGTGTTTTCTTTGTAAAGTGGCCTATCAGGGTGTTATGGGCAGGTCTCAATTTAAGACGCCCTGATACTTTCTGGAGAGTCTTTCTCACCTCCTTTGCCCAGCCAAGATTGCTTGTCTGGATTTCCTCTCCACACCATTGTGAGACCTTAGGTGTCACTCCTGGGTCTTGGCGCTTCCAGAATCTTGCTAGGGCCATTTGAGATTGTACACTCCAGGAAATCAGCCCTAGTTCCATTCTGATTGCTTGAACCATTGTACAATTTGGTAAAGACAATAACATGTTTAAAAATTTTCCCTCTTCCTGATCCCACGTATGTTTACCGCTCAAGTATAACACTTCTGCCCCATACAATACTTGGGGGGGGATCATTGCTTCAAATGCCTTTATCATTGGTTTGTGTGTCATGTCTCCATATTCTTTATTAAACTTTTTTAGCCCACAAGTGGATGAGAATGCTTTTGCCTTTTGAGCCTCCAAATGGGTGCGCCATTTTAGTGCACTGTCAAACCAGAGGCCTAAATATCTATATTCATTAACTGTCTCTAATTTGTCATCACCCAAAAACCAATTGAAATTCTTCTTACTCTTCCCAAAACATAAAACCTTAGTTTTCTCCCTATTTACAGTCAGTTTTTTCCTATCACAATAGTGTTTAAAAGCGGTTAATTTCCTTTGAAGTCCTATTTCAGTTTGATCCATGATCACTAAGTCATCAGCATAAAGAAGGCAAGGGACTTTATGGCCATTCATTTTTGGGCTTGCACTTCTTTCTCCTTCAAGGGCAGCGGGGAGATCTGCCAAAAAGATTGAAAATAACAGGGGTGCCAAGACGCACCCCTGTCTAAGTCCATTCCCTACTAGTATCTTGTGAGTTAGTGCCCCCTGCATATCTCTAATTACCTGGGCCCAGTTTCCACTGTGAAGCTCTTTTAAGATCATCAACAAGCCAACCGGTAATCCATACTTTGACATATCTTCCCAAAGTTTATTTCGATCCACAGAGTCGAACGCTGCCCTAAAATCGACAAAACAACAATGTAACTTCCCATTTTGTTCTATCGATTTCCGGGCCAGGGCCCATAGGGCGAAGCAGTGATCTATTGTAGAGTGGCCTTCTTTAAACCCACCTTGTTCCACTGGGATAATTGCTCTCTCTTCTGCCCAAATCTTTATACTACCCAATATTATCTTAGCAAAAATTTTCTCTCCAATATCGAGTAGATGAATTAATCTATAGTTCTTTGGTGCATTAACGTCCCCTTTTTTATGGATCGGCCTTATTATCGCACCCTTCCAAATACTAGGTATTATTCCTGATTTTAGAATTACTGAAAACATGTTAGAGAAAAATTCCGCCCACCATGATGTTCGTGACTTAATTATCAGTGCTGGCAGGTTGTCTGGACCAGCAGCTCTTGTTAAGTTAAGGGTCTTTATCGTCTTCAGTACATTTTCTACTGAGAAGTCAGGTTTTAGATCGTCTACTTGACCTCTCCAGTTCCCCTGCATTTCCTCTTCAATTTCTCTACCCGCTGGGTATAGTTCTTTCAGGTAAACCTCCCAAGCACCCTCTTCTACCACACAGATCATTGAAGCAGCTGAGGCCTCTGATACTGAACGGACTAGTTTCCAGAACTGCCGTATGTTCTTGGATTCTATTGCCTCCAGAAGTTTCCCCCAACAGGTATCTTTATGAGCTCTTCTTGTACTATTAAGAAGCATTATATAATCTTTCTTTAATTTGGCGAGGCTTTCTGCTCTAGCCTTATCATATTTTTTTACGCAGACTGCGTTGTTCCCTCCTTATTTCTCTTTTCTTATTTAGACATTCCATATTAAACCAATTGCCTTTCTTAACCTGTATGATTTGACTGCTCTTGCCGGCCTTTACATCTGTTCTAAGTTTAACCTTAATGCTTTGTACCACTTGATTTATCTTATCAACATACCAGGCCAAGTCAAAACCAGCTGCACATCCTAGGGGTATCTTTTGTTGGAGCCTGGTTAACTTTTCTATATATTCTTCAGTTAGCCGTGTTGAGATTCGCCTAGGATAATCCATCTGTTGTATAATTACCTTCTCGGTGACAGTTTCGTTAAGATAGGCCAGCACCAATTCTAAGGTGTTGTGGTCGCTATCTTCTGTATGGTTGACCCTGAACCCCTTTATTAAATTGAATTTCCATGCTGGCATGAACACATAATCTATGGGGCAATATTGTGACCCTTGTTTAAAGGTTTTCTTAGCCGGGCGGTCTTGTGGGAACCTACCATTCAAACAGAAAAGGCTCTTGGTCGCCAGATAGTTCCCCAAGTTTACATCATTCAAAGAGCATGAATTTTCGGGGAACTTTGCTTCCATTATATCGTTTGATTCTAAAATTTCCCGATACATGAGATCAAGCCGCTTAGGGTTAAGTTTATGATTAAAATCTCCTACCAACAAAATCAAATCTGAATCGTACTTTTCATACAATAGATCTAAGTCATTCTTAAATTTTCCCATTTCAACCCCATATTCAACCTGGGTACCCCATTGCATGTACACATTGAGAAGCAACACATTTTCATACTTGTTACCTGCAGCGGATAGGGTTATTCTACAGCAGAGTAGCCATTTACATGTTACAGTGAGCTTGGACACCTTTTTCACCAATTTTGTAGATATTAGCGTCAATAGACCCCCCGCCGGGCGTCCTGAACTAGATTTTACAGCTGGTCGGTAAACTTGACGGAACCCTTCCACTATGGGGGGCTCACCACATAGCCAGGTCTCCTGGATACAAATAATCATATTATTTTTTGCTAGTTCTTTTAACCGTTCAAGTTTTATCTGATTTCCTAACCCATTTATATTCCAGGAGACTGCCTTTAGGCCACATGGCTGCCCAGTTACCTATTCCACATCGCTAAGGGGCCCGTACCTATTTGAGTCCTCTAAGTACTGCTTGGAAGGTCCTGGGGGGCTAGTGTTAAGGCTCCAATTCTTCCAAGAGTCCTCAGGAGCAGAGTTATTTATTATAATATTAAGGTTTCCCGCGCTTAGCCCTGCCCCTCTTTCTAACAATCTTACTTGGCGTTTGCCTAGCCCAGCATGGTGCTTTAAAAAAGCTTTGCCTTGCGTTAACATTTCTACTGCCCCTATTTCTTTAATCGGTACTAACCGAATCCCTGCTTTTAGTATCTCACTTTCTGCTCTCTCAATAGCGTGTTTTACCAAGTCAGAGTAGACTTGAACCTTGGTAAACTCTTTTCCATCGGGCATTGCTTGAAAGCCCACCTGGCGAAGATCTTTTGTGCCGATCCCTTTCAAGTTAGGGCAGTGGGCGAATGAATTAAGAAGAAGTGATCTATTTAAATAGGAGCTCTTCTTAGTTTTTTTCCCGCCCCTTCCCATTTTTACTTGCTCAAAATACAGCCATTGGTTTCCTCTTAGCTCCATACCTTTTGATTTTGGCCACCTATGAAGTTGTTGTGTGTTAGTTTTAACTTCTAAAGCATTCTCGTTGTTTTGCTTCCCCTTATTATTTTGTTCTCTCTTTCCCATGCCTTTTGTTACTTGCTTCCTTGCCAGGTTCTCTATACTTCCTTTTCGTACTCTACTCGCTCTCTCGCTCATATTTTTTGGGGACTTTGATTTTAACACATGTTCCGTTAGGGTTATTGATTCCTCCAACTCTCTTACTTTTCCCACTACTCTGCTTTTACCCTTTCTCTGCACTCTTTTTCTAATGGGTCTCCCCTGTCTTAATAGAGTATGACTCTTATACTCGCCCCTTCTTTTTACAAGCATAGGCCATTTTGAGATGTAAACTTCATGGTTTACGGCTGTGGGTTCTATATTCCCAACCCCCCCCCTGTAGCTGATGTTTGCTCGAGGTCGGGAACTGATCTTATCATTGAAGGCATTTGCCCTCTAATTCCTTGTAGTTCACCCTGAATTTTTGAAAGGTGCGAGTTCTGAGTTTTTAAGATGTCATGATTTAACATTGTCACTTCCAAAATTCCCTGGAGTGTTTTTTGCAACATTAAAATCAGATCCAGCATTGAGGAGGCCGGGTTTGTTGAAATTTCTGGGTTAAGCTGTAGCGATTGGTTACAGTCTTTAGTTCCCCTGGACCCTGTTGTGTGCTCCTCATACGCCTCAAGGCCCTTTGAGTTTCCATTCCGGACCGAGGTGTCGTCCTCTTCATGTTCTTGATTTTCTCTATTTGACCCCTTTGAGTCAAGTAGCAAGGACAGTTTTGGTGACGAGGATAGTCGGGGTAGCATTATGGAACCATTATGAACACTTAGGGACTGTAGAGATTGGTTGGTTAAGTTTTCCGGGTCCCCCAAATGTTCCTCAAATATGACGGAGGTGCCTTCCTTCCAGGATTCCTCTCCGGTTGTCTCCACGTCCATCGCAGGGGGCTTAGCTGGGGAGAAGACCTTTTTAAAGTGTTTTCCCACAAAGTCTTTCAGGGAATTTGATGCTATGCCCCCCTTACTTCCTATTTGCGATGTCTCCTTGAGGATTTTCTCCTTTTTCTTTAGAGTGCGTTTGGCCCTTGGTTTTGGTCCCTGGTCACTGGGGCTTCCCTCCAGAGTGTTTTCATCCATTGGGGGGGCTTTAGAAGTCTTAGCCTGTCCCAGCGCGCTTTTATTCTTCCTTGGTGCCATCGAGGGGATTAGCAATTAAGTCTGCCCTTAATTCTCTGCTGACTCTGCCCCTTAGTCCTTAATACTGTCCTCAGGGCTAGGGGGGTCGGTTTTAGTGAAAGTAAAGAAGGTATAGAAAGGGGGAGGGGATACAAAACACCCTTCACCCCACTTACCTCTGTTGTGCCGTTTGTAGGTACGCCTGCGCCGTGCCCGTGCCCTTTGCAGATTACAGTCGGGACCCCCTGCCTCTCCTTACTTCTTCTGGGGCCAGGGGCCCCTGGCGCCTTATTGCTGCACCTTACACTGTTGTTATGGGCTTATGGAGATGCCCGGCAACTCTCGCCGATGTCGAGGTACCCCTTCCCTCACTGGGGCTTCCGCAGATCGAGGGGGCCGAGGTCCGGATGACGACAATGCCCTTCAATTAGACCGAGCCCCGAGCCTGACTTCTCTCGCTCGGGGCTTCACCTACAGCTCCTCTCCTCTCGCTCGCGGCTTCACCCCTTCCCTCACTGGGGCTTCCGCAGATCGAGGGGGCCGAGGTCCGGATGACGGCAATGCCCTGCAATAAGGCCGAGCCCCGAGCCTGACTTCACTCGCTCGGGGCTTCACCTTGCAGCTCCTCTCCTCTCGCTCGCGGCTTCCTCGCGGCTTCCTCAACCGTCACGTGATAGGGGTCACGGACATACGACTCGGCACAACAGAGCTCAGAACCAATCCAGGTGTTAGGTGTGGGTGCTCTACAGCTGACCTGGGTAAAAGCCTTAAGGGCCTTGAAAAATACTTTGGTGAATTACCAGCGCCAGAAATGATTCTTCTTGAGCTGATCACTAACTCAGTATAAAACCCCCAAAAAGATCTAGGGCCTGATTCACAAAGAGCCTCTGCATTCATGGTGGAGGCTCCACAGTCGCGGCGGGATCTCCGCACTCCAGTTTCTCCTTCAATTGCAGAACCTCCGCCATGTATGCGGAGGCTGTATGTGAATTGGGCCCCAAGAAATTGTTGGAAGTGCACTACACAAAAATATGCTACCTTACATTACATTTACATATAGTTGCGTTTGACTATGTTGCTGGCTTCACTATTGAAGGATTACTTTCTGTCATGTGACCAATACCTTGAGACCTTCAAGCTCCTCTGTGAACCGCTTGTGCTTTGTTCCTGGTCTACTCCTTGGCTGGTGATCTTGTAAGCAGTGTTGAAGGCGTCATTGTACTGCCTGATTCCTTTGCCGAACTGATAAGGGCAATTCTGCTAAGATGCATAAGTTGGGGTTCAAAATTCCCCATATAAAGGTTTTAAGATCAGGTTTTTGCTAGGTTTGCTTCCTAAGAAGTTATTGTTATTAACCTAACATGTAATATGGACTGGACTATTCTCTCTTTGATGTCTAAGTTAATGCACGTTAGGACCTGGAGGATTTCACCCTTTTGTCATTATTGTGTCAAGCCATTTAGTTCTTTTTGTTTGTTTGTTTTTTTCGTTCAATAAGTTTATTAAATTTTAAGAAAGAAAAGAAATAAACTAATATAATATAAAGTGATACAAACAAAATCAATTGGTGCATTAGACATATTCGAATGAAGAACAAATAATGCCCGCAAGCAATATAATTGTGAAAAATAGAAGAAAACCATGAGAGGAATGTCAGTGAAGCACAATATTCGTACACTGTATCACTATTAAGAATGAAAGAGATAAAAAGAAAGAAAAAAGAAAAAGAAAAGTAGAAAGGAGGATAGCAAGAAGAAGAAAAGAGAAAAAAGAGAGAGAATACAAAGGGGGAAAGAAAAGAAAAAGGCAGGAGAGAAGGGAAGAGAAGGATCCACTACCGTACTGCAAAAAACACACTACACAAATAACAAACAGCAATCAGTTCGATGATCCAAAAGGATACTGGGCAACCAATCCCTTCGAAGCTAAATCCATGTAAGTGTCAAGAGCTCTCCAGACATTACTAGAGATAGTAGCGGTAAGACGAGCCACATCAACTGAAATGTGTGCACTTCGTAGAAACGAAACACATGCCCACCACGTATGATATGACACGGAAGAAAAAGAAACAATTTAGTTATTTAGCCATGTAGTTCTAATCTTTTAGGAGGATTTGAAATAAAGCAGCCTTCTCTTCCCAGATGTTAAAGTCGGCTCTAACTGGAATGTGCCTGATATGGAACACAAAGTCCACTTTAATAATTAATAACAACACAATTCTTAAAATCTTTAATATCACCTACTCACCTAGAAAGTCCATTCAGGGATGACTAGTGCGCCAAGTGTGCCAGGGCCTGCCGGGCTGAGCCCAGGCAAAGCACAATAAAGATATCAATTCATGGCTGCTCGGGGACATCTATTTCTGTCGTTTGCCAACTGAAGAAAATAAACTGTCTGCCATATGCGCTGGTTCACCAAAATGCCAGGGGTAGCGGAGGTGTCTTCACATGCCCTTTGACCTTCTCTTTCACTAACACATACACATGCTTACATATACATACATATTCACACATACTCAAACACTTTCTGCCTACACATACAGACGCATTCACACACACTCTCTTACATAAAACACTCAAAACTGCAAGCACGCACACAACATACATACATTTAAAAGCTTTTTTTTTAACTTACCTCAGCTGCTAGTGAAAGCCATATTCCAGCTACTAGCACTCCATTTTGTATTAAACTAATAGCGAATAATGTAATATTATTCACTATTAGTACAATTTAAAAAATGGACAAAAACGAGGTGAGTGAAGCCCTCAGACGTCCATAAGGATGAGCTGCTTTTGTTCCTTGCACTGATTTTGCCACTGCTCAGGCTAGGGGTAGCAAAGACAGTGCCAGGGGTCACAAGGGACATGCCAGCGACCCCTAAATGACGTCCATGCTTTCTCCCTCGGTGGCAGTCGCCAGAGATGTAAGGCAGCTGCATCGGAAGTACCCTTTCTGACACAGTGATGAAGCAAAATGGAGAATACTGTTGTTTACCACTCCTGTTCCCCTGCCAAAAAAGGACATTCAGTTGAACAACCAAGTTAGGCGATTTGTACATTTCACTCTCCAGGGTTAGCAATAGCAAGCAGTCGCTGTGCAGCTGACTTTTAAATTTATGTTATCAAGTGTGTTATTGCTTCTGGACCAAGATAATTGTGCTATATAAAGTGTTAAAGAAATATCTTGTTGACTGCTGGTTTCGGCTATCCTCTGTCTAGTTGTAAATTTGCCAAGCACACTCATCTCTTGTAAATGTCTGGTGCCTTCACCTTACTTATTAGTGTATTAGATACCCTTTTTTGTTCACACCATTTTAGAACCCCCTCACCTTTTTCATCCTGCTGAAAGCCTGGGGGAACACCATTGTCTCAAAACAGTTAAAAGTAGCCTGCTTATTCGGTCTAGCAGTCAGCTTGTTTGGCAACCAATGCGGCTCCTCCCATAGAATCATTGTGACACAGAATTGATCTTGGAGTATTCAATTTATAGCTATACTCGAATGTTCTTAGAACCTAATTTCAGTGAGGGGTAAAGTACCTAATGTAAGGTCATTTAATGAATAGATCAAAGGTGTTAATGGAGGTTACTTGCAGAGTTTCACCTGTCCATGTTGTTGATGGATTAGTGAGCTAGTACAAGGATTGGCGCTTCCTAAGCGACACTCACCAGTAGCGTGTGTGCCTCTGGCAGATGTTACCTTGAATTCCTAATACCGTCCCTTTAAGTGACTGAAACTTGAGGCCATTGGATCAGGGCGTGCTTGTTCTTCATGTGAACTATGCCAATCTTGCAAACTCTATTCAGGTGAGCTTGTACACTTCATCAATCCAAACTCGTAGTGCCGATATCGGCAACCCCCCGCACAGCAGTAATTAGTTGCGCTGCTCAAAATAAACAATCCACACAAGTTTTTGTTGGAGAAAGTTTGCTGCAGATTTATTACATACAAGGAGTATGCCAATTTGGTGGATTAACTTACACACGATCCAAGGGCAGGCAGCAGTGACTCACCTGAGCTGCCCTGCCCACCTGAAGAGCCAAACTGCACCGTGGTCAATCCAATTGGTGCTATCATATATGTGGGGGTCATCCCCCTTACATATCGTGGACCACCAGTCCAAACCTTTTACTCACTCCTTTTTAGGGGCGGAGCTTAACCAGGCAAGCCCCCGATTGCTCAGGCTTACAACCACCCAAAGGACTAACAGGGTGCCGTCGCTTTCAACCAGGGTCCGGCCGTAAAAACTCCCTAGGATTTTGGTATAATCACCCTTATTGTGCTCCTGAAAGGGTACCCCTTGTACCAATCATCCTCCGTATCGCCCTGTAACTCCGCCTGCAAAACAAATGAATACATTATTAGGGTCAATTCATTAGCCCTGCCCTCACGCGGCACACAAGGTAAGCGGTTGGGAGGGTGACAGCGTGTCTAGCTTGGGACAAAGAGGATGACCAGTGGGTTGGGGCAGGTATAAATACCTGCCCCCAGCCCACTGCGCACCTTAAATGACGCCGCAGGAGGCCCAGGTCCGAGGGGGGGGGTCCCTGAGGAGGGGTTCCCAGCGACAAGGCGCGTGGAGGTGCCTAAAGCCGTACTAGGGGGCTGCCATCCTACAGGGCCCACTGCGTGCACCGCGGGCAGCCGCAATTGTGTCAGATTTCTGAAGAAGTTCACCAAAGAGGTTGTAGAGTCATAATAATTAACAGTAGGATTCTGGTAACTGTGTTTGTAGTGTAACAATATTCTGCCATTTCATTCTGGACAAGGGCTTACTGTAATACTTGGCCG
Organism: Lissotriton vulgaris; assembly: GCF_964263255.1. Taxonomy (NCBI): domain Eukaryota; kingdom Metazoa; phylum Chordata; class Amphibia; order Caudata; family Salamandridae; genus Lissotriton; species Lissotriton vulgaris. The sequence goes on from NC_141693.1 coordinate 619,703,325, forward strand.
GAGAGGTGTAGTGGATGACTCCTGAGCTCGGTACACACGGTTTGATCCCCAGCACCGGCGGCAGCTCAGCATCATGTGACTCTAGGCTCACTTAATCTCCCCTATGGGCCCCCAGCGTCTTGAACTCCTTGAGGGGTGATATGTGCGCGCTTTACAAATTTTATAAGGGTATAGGGAATTTGATAATTCTTACCTGATACAGCCAATGAGATTGCATAATGGTCTCCCGCCTCGGTCTGTCAATCCATCATCTGCCTGTGACGTGTGTCCTGCAGTCGGTGCGCTACTTGCACATGCACAGTAAAAGTAAAGTTCAAGTTCAGAAATGTGTATAGCGCACTACTCACCCAGAGGGTCTCAAGGCGCTTGGGAGGTGGGAGCAATTAATTATCGAAAATCCAGGTTTTTAGTTGCTTTCTGAAGGAGAGGTGGTTCTGAGTAAGGCGGAGGTGGGTGGGGAGGGAATTCCAGGTCTTGGCCGCTAAGTAGGAGAAGGATCTACCGCCCATGGTGGATCTGTGGATGCGCGGAATTGCGGCGAGGGCTTGATTGGATGATCGTAGTTGGCGGGTGGGGGTGTAGAAGGACTGTCTCGTGTTGAGGCATTCGGGTCCTATGTCATAGAAGGCTTTGTGTGCGTGGGTGAGGAGACGGAACGTTATTCTCTTGTTGACGGGGAGCCAGTGGAGATCTTTTAGATGACCGGTAATGTGAGCTTGACAAGGGAAGTCCAGTATGAGTCTGGCTGATGCGTTGAAGTTTTTTCTGTAGTTTGGCTGTGGTTCCGGCGTAAAGGGTGTTTCCGTAATCCAGCCGGCTGGTGACCAGTGCGTGAGTGACCGTCTTTCTTGTTTCAGTGGGGATCCAACCGAACGCTTTTTTGAGCATGTGTAGGATGTTGAAGCAGGATGATGAGACGGCATTGGCTTGTCTGGTCATCGAGAGGGAGGAGTCCAGGGTGAAGCCCAGGTTACGTGCGTGATCCGTTGGTGTGGGTGCAGTTCCTAGGGCTGGTGGCCACCAAGAGTCGTCCCAGGCGGAGGGGGAAGATCCTAAGATGAGTACTTCCGTTTTGTCCGAGTTCAGTTTTAAACGGCTGTTTTTCATCCACTCGGCTACTTCTTTCATTCCTTCGTGTAGGTTGGTTTTGGCATTGTTCGGGTCATTGGTGAGGGAAAGGATCAGCTGGGTGTCGTCTGCGTAGGAGATGATGTTGAGGTTGTGTTGGCGTGCGATGGAAGCGAGGGGACTCATGTATACGTTGAAGAGGGTGGGCCTAAGTGATGATCCTTGTGGTACGCCGCAAATGACTTCGGTGGCTTCTGATTTGAAGGGAGGGAGGCGGAATCTCTGAGTTCTTGCGGCAAGGAACGATATGATCCATTCCAGTGCTTTTCCTTGTATTCCGATGTTGCTGAGTCGTTGTATGAGGGTGCTATGACAGACTGTGTCGAAGGCTGCAGAGAGGTCAAGTAAGATGAGGGCAACTGTTTCTCCGTTGTCCAGTAGTGTTCGAATGTTGTCTGTTGCAGCGATGAGGGCCGTTTCGGTGCTGTGTTTGGCCCGAAAGCCGTTCTGCGAGGGGTCGAGGGATTTGTTGGATTCGAGGAAGGCGGCGAGTTGACTATTGACGGCTTTTTCAAATACTTTGGCTGGGAATGGGAAGAGCGAGATGGGGCGGTAGTTCTTAAGTTCGGAGGGGTCTGCTGTGGGTTTCTTCAGAAGGGTGCTGAGTTCGGCATGTTTCCAGATTTCCGGGAAGGTAGCGGAGTTGAAGGAACAGTTGATGATATCGCGGAGATGAGGTGCGATGATGGAGCCTGCTTTGTTGAAAATGTGGTGGGGACATGGGTCGTTTGGCGATCCTGAGTGGATGGAATTCATCAGGCGGATGGTGTCTTCGGTGGTGATTGGGTTCCAGGCGCAAAGGTTGTTAACGGGCGGTGTTGGTTCGGGAATGGGTGGAGTGGACATGTCGTCGGACTGGTGTTCAAAGCTGTTGTGTATTTCGGCGATTTTGTTATGGAAGAATGAGGATAGAGAGTCGCAAAGGTCTTGGGAGGGAGAGATGTCGTTGGTGCCGGCGGTGGGGTTAGTAAATTCTTTGACGATGTTGAATAGTTCTTTGCTGTTTTGTGCGTTGTTGTCAAGTAGAGCCTTGAATTCTCCGCTCTTACTATGGTCCTTCGTGTTGGGAGGGTTGAAAAGGGAACAGAGGACGGTAGCAGGACTTTGAGAGACACATGAAAAAATCATTTGTTTCTAATGTATCACTTACTTTCAAACAATCGTGGAACTTTATCGACTTGGACTGATAATTCACATACTTTTTAAATCCAGTATGATAAGGGGAAGAAAGCCGGGTGTGTCGGGCTGCTGTTAAACTGAGCCTAACTGCATTCTTTGTTTCAGCTGATTATCTTCACACCAAAATCATTGCTGAGGCATCCAGAAGCCAAATCCAGCTTCGAAGACATGAAGACAGGTATGTAAAGTCTGAGACTCAAATGTTTTAGCATCAACCGAATTCTCTTTCAATGTTACACACCACCCACACATTTGGTGGCCTCTTTTTTTGACTGGCTAAAAAACAGCTGGGTCTGTTGTGCAGCGTGAAACCAATCTTTTTTTCCAGTTTAGTCTACAAAGGCACTAACTAGTGCACTGGTGTTATATTGACAGGTGATTTAATTGACCTATTGCAAGGTGCTCCCAGCACCATGGTTAGTGGCAGTGGATGCCGAGCAGCAAAAAACACACAAATTCTGAAAGTGCGTGTCTGGGGAGGATCAAGTTGATGTATTTGCCCTCTGTGACTTTTACGTGGTCTTTATTTGCATTACACTGTATGATTCTGTGTTCAGCACTGATGATAAATGGCTCCAGGATGTTTCAGTTCTGAGACTTGGCATGTCAGCCAGTGTGAGAACTACCTAACCTTAGCAGAGTAAAGTCAGATTTGGCCAATCATCCATAATGGTCCTCAATAAAAAAAGGAGGCCCAGAGAGGTTTGTCTGCTGAGTCATCCACAGCATAAAGTCTTTCTTGTGCTATTACGGTTTGCAGGGTGGAACCTCAACTGTGGTGTTCAACCTGGGGTGCGTGTGACGTCACAGTATCTTGGATATCTGACAAAGAGATGCAAGAATTGCCTAAAAATAATCAAAAGGCCTAAGCCCCTGATCAACTGACCACATGTTGCATATTGGCTACAGACTGGCTTGTTACAGGAGTTGGACTGTGAGGAGTCAGAGCCTTGGGTTGGGAGCCAAGACGTGAACCTGAGCCTTGGAGCTCTGATGACAGAATAGAGCAGTAACAATCCAGCTGCAGTGAGATGCGACCAGTACCAACCCTGCGCTGCTCATACTCACCGCACATGTGGAGAAGCGTGGCTCAATGGTTAGAGCGGCAGACCCTGATGCAGAGGTCTGGCCCGGGACCAGGGTTCAATTCCCGCCTCGGCGGCTCTTGGACTCAATCTCCCTGGACCTGATAATTCTCGCCTCAGTGCCTAGTCTAATCATGGGTCCCACTCTGTGACTCTGGGCAATAGCTTGCTTAATCTCCACAGCGGCCCCAGCAGCGCTTGGATGCCTGGCATCACCTTGGGGGTGCCCAGGAGTGGACATCTTACAGGAAAGCCAGGAAGGGTTCCACAGCGGTATGAATACAGCGCTACGAGACCTCTAGGTAGAAGGCGCTATATAAATACAAACACATTTACATGTTGATCACCCTCTAAAAACATGGGCCCGATTTAGCATTTGGCAGATTAGTACTCTGTCACAAACATGACAGGTATCCGTCTGCCCTATTATAAGTGCTTTCAGAAATAATGCACTTGCAATAAGGAGAACAGTCACGTTTATGATGGAGTTACCCGTCTGCCAAACTCTAAATCATGTATAGACTAACTCCTTCTCCTGCCGAGTCTCTGGAAGAGTCGATAGTAACCTCTATCTCATAGCAAAAGAATTGGTCTCTTTAACGCATTTGTAGCGGAAAGGTGTTGCAAGGGTGCACCATGCAATAAACCCTCATTTCAATATTCAAACAACCCTACATTCTGTAGCTTCCACAGACACATTGGGCTTTCTATGTAAATATCTTCATGGGCATCTTGGCAGTCTGTTTAAATCCATTGATGCCTTCATTTGCTGACTATCATCAGTCAGGTTTTATCATGGACTGATAGGGAGGAGGTAATACTGAGGTAGTTTTCCATCTCATAGCTAAAGTGCGACGCTCACATAAGAACATTCTCTGTACAGGAGTCATTGAAAAGGCCTTTGACTATGCTCGCGGGTACTTTCTAGCGCGAATATTGGGGACACTATGTTTTCAGAGATGGTTGATGATCTGCTACCAGTCACCAGGTGCTGTGGTCTGGGGAAATTGCAGGTGTTCCTAAATGTTTTGCATTAAGAGATGTCTTAAGTTTCCTCTTTGTTGCAATGAAACTTTTAATGAACCAATGAAACTTTTAATGCATCAAATACCAAGTAACAATATGTTGTACGGAGTCAGGATTGGCCAAGACACCTTAAGATAATGATGTATGCAACCTACATTCGACCCCTACTCACTAGAGTCTCTGCCCAGCTTCTGGATGAACAACTGACCAAATATCCCGAAGTCTTTGGATTTAAACATAACTTCCAAAGGTTTGACTCTTTGCCCATAGCTACACCCAAAGATCAAAAAGCAGCAGTGAGATCCCCCTTCCCTCTGGGAATGGGATCTAGCTACATGGCATACAATTTACCTTTTTAATTTCAAGAATAGTCCAACCTAATTCAACCCTGCTGCTCAGAGAGGTTCAAAAAGAGCTCTAAACTTGACACAAGGAAAAGCACTTGTATATCTGATGCTTAGCAGCTGTCGGATTGATGACATTATACAAAATAATATTTGTGTTCTCGTTTTGATTCTTAAAGGCCTCCCAGAGGCAAGTTCCAGTTTCATGCGGAGCAATAAAAGCCCAGACAATTTGTAGGAGACAGAGGACTCGTCATCTTATAGAGGGTGGATTTGTTGCCCCAAACATCCAGGCTTACTTTCAAACAGCGCAGTTGCATTTCATAACAAAATGGTGCCATAGAAAATGGAAAAAACAGTGGTGCTTCATCGACCACATTTTTAAAAATAGCTTGCTATGTTTTTTTTGGCATACAACTGTAAGAGATTGTTTAAATATCCAGTCATGATCATCATATTGAGGGTGTAGGACAAAATAGCTGTTTTCGGAGAATTTACATCCTTCCCATCACCTCTTACCTCTATTGGGTCGAATCCTATCTACACACCAGCCCTCCTGAGTGAAGGATTTGCACAGTGGAGGGAGAGTGGCACTGTACATCATGATAGGGAATGTCTACATCTGCAGAGTTATCAGACCTCTGTACAAATAAAGGACACATTCATCCTTCAGAGTTGTTCAGATACTCGCCCCAGCATTCAAATCAAGGGATACTAGAAGTTTTAAAAAAAATTTGTAGTGCGCAACAGATACCCAAAAAGGGTTTCCCGGCGCATAGGACGTGTCAGGGATGGGAACCATGAAGTAATAGAGTCGCTATTTGTCAAATAACCAAGTTTTCAAAGATTTGCGAAACTGTATGTAATTAGTTTACTTTCGGAGGGTTGTGGGTAAAGAATTCCAAGTGGAGGTAGTTTAGTTTAGTTTTTAAAACCTTCACTCAATTGAAAAGGCATGTAATCTCTGAGGTTTATACAATCCTGGTACCTAGAGTGGAGAAGGATGAACAACAGGCTAAAAACATTGGAATAATGACCTGAGTTTTGACTTTTTTGCCAAAGAATGGAAGGGTACATAAAATGGCTGGATATGCCAAGAGCAGAGAATTCCTCTGTAAACTAATACTTTACTGGTACAACATGCCGTCAAAGACACTTATACAGGATAGGTCACTGATGCTGGAGCAGGAAAGTTTTATAACACATACTTTGCTTGAAAAAAATGGAAATTGTGGGATGAAGTTCTGAACTTGATTGATGAGATTCGCAGCACCGCTTTACATAGGACCCCTGAGGTTGTACTGCTAGGGTACCCATTACAGATGTTCTGCTCTGCCCTCCATTAGAGAGAAACATTCAGCCCTAACACCTGTTGCTTCAAAACAATTGATACCAGCATTCCGGAGCAGTAGTAGACGCCAGCTGGAAACGATACATCAAAAGCCTTTGACACTGACTGGAATTCCATATAGTGCTTTTTATCTGCTGGGGTCTGATTGCTACATTGCCCTAGTAATTTGGAAGGGATCAGAGTAACCCTGCATGGTCTTTGTCAGCTCCCTGATCAGTTTGGTAGCCCTAACTAGGACTCTTCAAGCCCTGAATGTAACCAAGGAGCCCACCTTATTGAGTAGCATCATCCCAGTAAGGTCTTAGGGTTCTAGATTCGGGGTTAGTGTGGGGGGTTTGGGGCTTTATAGTGTTTGAGAGGGAAGGGGTAGGAGGAAAGGTTGCTGGGGATACTTCCACCAGCCTGTTGGGTTTGTTGATGGGAAAGGTCTGCAATTAAATTGATTAAAACAGTTAAACCATGAAATGAACAAGGTCGGGAAGTCTGCCTCTTGGCTTCTGAATTAATATGTATGTGCAGTTTTGTACTGTTTATGAGGCCTGATTAATTTATTCTGTTATGACCATATATTCACAAGTGCTCAGTAGATCTTGGACGCCCGGAGATTTTCTCCTCTCCGCTTGACCTGAAAAAAGCAGACCTAGACTGGGTCAAGCAAAATTTTTACAAACTTAAGACCTTGGAGAGAGAGCAACATCAACTAACTAAACCCACGGTTAGAGCCCATTATATGACAATTACCTGCATAGCCATTCAACCGTACCTTGCCTTAGTTAATATTCCGTTTCACAGGTGGCTTCTGGTTAAATTTCGATTTAACCAGATTTATTTGGTACTCTGTGATAGTCAGGGTTGGTTTAAGCCTGAGGACGCACCTGTATGCAAATGTGATAACTTTTCCATTCAAGATAATATGCACCTTATGTTGTTCTGCCCTTGTTATAATGTCCCAAGACAGAAGTATTTGGTACCTTTATTGAAAGGGAAAGCTTTCATACAGGCAAAACCAGCTCTCCTGTACTTACAAATGCTAGAATCGCCCTTGGTGATGTTCAGTGTGGCAAATTACCTCGTCGCTGCTGTTAGGATTAGGAAGAGGAAATTACAAGTCTAACATTGGGGTCTGTGATGAATGTTGGTATGCTTCGCCTTTTTGCACACGATGATCTTTTTAAACCTGACATTTTAACTGTTTTTATACTTGATATTGATATTGTATTGTATGACATTTTTTATATGTATTTGGATTGTCTTTTAATTGTTTGTAGCATGCTTTTATGATTTTTAACAAAATGGAATAAAGTGGTTTTTGACTTGACTACTGTTTATGAGGCCTGATTAATTTATTCTGTTATGACCTTCCCTGTTCCCTGCTTCCTTAAGGTACCTTTTTTCAGCGTCTGATTCCAGAAAAGGGAGTAGCATCGCAGGAGCCCATGGAAGTGAAGCGGGTGATTTTCTGCACTGGGAAAGTATACTACGAACTCGTCAAAGAAAGAAACGCTCAAAATTTGGACAAACAAGTGGCAATCACTAGATTGGAGCAGGTAAACCCCATTGAAGACATGACAAACTTCCATCAAAGCTTTTTAAAACTAGAGACAAAATAGAATGATTTAGGAGATTTGTTACTCATGTCTTCTATTTTGTTATATTATTTTTATGTCCACGCCCTCTTATTTACAAGTACTGGGATTAGCAACTTATTGCGGCACAGAGTGGAAACTGTTTGCCATATTCACACTACTCACATGCCCACATACCTTACTATAAGGTGTCTGCATGCTCTTCCTTCAACTAACTTTGCATGCCAGAGCACCGCTAAAGTGTGTTTTTTCCTGTAAAAGACATGAAATAGTCATGGACAGAGGTGCAGGTTCAATTAATCTTTATTGACTAATCTTATTCCGCCTAATCAATCTCAAAGACATCATGCCAGCGTGCGCACCATTATACACACACACACACACACATATTTCAATACTATACATCCATATCACATCACAAATTGAAAATGTATACCTACAAATTGAGTAAAAATAACACATCGGCTGCAAATAATAAAATGAATCCACCTGTAGTGGTATAAATTATTTCATAACTGATGTACATGCTGTGGCAGTCTTCTCCACTTACAAACTTGACTTTCATCTGATCCATTCTAAAGCATAAATGCTCTTAGTCCAATTTCAGAGACTTAGCCCCCATGGTCAGGGTCATGATCGAATAACCTTCTTGCTTATGAACCAATATGTGGATCATATGCCACCATTTTTCACCCAACATAGTCCATGCATTTCATTTCATGAAGCTTTATTCGGTACATATAAAAAATGACCATAAAAGCACATATGACATACATGTTAAAGCAGCAAAAATACAGAGAATATCACTAGTGCACAAAGTTAAAACATCATACTTTTCCTAGCATAAAATGATTTATATAAAAAGATGGCAGTAAAAAAACAAATGTCTGTGTTTGGCAAATTACAAATCTGCTTCATTGCTTCATCTACATTACAGATACCATTTTTTATAAACATGGGCTTTAGGTAGGCAATTCGGAAATTCATGTAAAGGTTACAGATCAGCAAAAAGTGCATTGTGCTTTGTTTAGATCTACCATCACACGGGCAAGGGCCAACCGGGTGCTTTTTAGGATGTGGGAAAGCCACCAGGTGATGTACCAGCCCAAGCCTAAGCCTGGTAAGAACAAATCTGTGGGATGGTCTAGTCACCTGGCTCAAATATAACTGGAAACCTTCACCAACTAAATATCTATTGTAAAACGTACAAGTAGATAATTGACCATTAATGTTCCCCCGCCTCTTTGCTCTATATGACATACATTTTTCCTTCATCTCTATTTTGGGAATATCTACAGCAGCACAAGGGTCAACCAAAATATTTATGTCAAAAATTTCCTGAAAGCTATGTACAATATATTTTAACCAGGGAATCCTAAGATAATTGTCCAAATCTAGGCAATCATTAATTACAAGCCTATTAAAAGCTGTTTCCTCCATTTGCCAGATTGATCGCCAAATCATTAGGGGCTTAAGTGATATCAGATCTGACAGATAACCAATCCCAACTTCTCTATGGGTTAGATCAGTTGGGGCTGAAGTTGGGAGGCATAGTAGCTTTTTGAGGAAAATATTTTCCTCAATTTGTAATTGTCCATCGGGATGATATCCTCGCACCCCAGCCCCATATAAGGCGATCGATACACATCTGGACTGATAGAACTTCATCATGTCCCTTATGCGTCTATCGTCTATTTTTGCAGAAAATCTGAATACCCCATGGGCACTTTTGGCCATCTGAGCCCGAACATTTCTGATTTCATGTGACCATGTTCTATCTCTGGCGAAGGTAATACCCAGATAGCAAAATGTATCCACTTGTAGCACTCTCTCTTTATCTATATAAAAGGCATGAGTTTTATTACGCTTTACTCCACAGATCATTGTATGTGTTTTATTTTTATTGATCTGCAGTTTCCTATCCTTTATAAAAACAGTGAAGCAATCCATCAAACGCTGAAGGCTAATAGGGGTCCTAGACAATAACACGGCATTGTCCGCATAAAGCAGTTAGCAGTTCCGGTACGTCTATCCCTTTTACCTGTGGGGCATCTGCTCTTACTGTTTTTAAAACTAAATCCACCTCATTAATAAAAAGAGTAAAAAGCAGAGGGGCGAGGACGCAGCCTTGTCTTATGCCACATCTAACGTTAAATTTGGGAGTGACTCCCTCTCACCCCATACCGGACACAGGTTTGTAATCTTTCATACAATCAAGCCAAAAAGAAGATTATTCCTTCTGGGGCTCCAAGCGCTAACAGCGTTATCCATAGGGTGGAATGGTCCACCAAATCAAAGGTGCTACTTACATCTGCAAAGCAGAGATAAAGAGAGCCTTGTTTGGCCTGGGTATATTTCCCAATTGTATGAGAAAAACAAGATTCCTTTCTGTGTTGTTCAATGTTAGGTTTTGTGGCCAACCGGCCAGTTGGCCACAAAACCTAACATTGAACAACACAGAAAGGAATCTTGTTTATCTCATACTTCTATACCCAGTCCTTTCTGGTTTTCTGGGACACTCTCTTCTTTTGAATACTATATTTCCCAATTAACAGATCTAAGTTTATACACTGGTAAAGTGTTGCACGCCCTTTCCTAAAGCCTTACTGAGTACTGGCTAAATTCCCTCTGGCCTCCGCCCATTCTTCCAGCCTGACTAACAGTATCCTACTCATGATTTTGACGGAGGAGTCTAGTAGGGAGGGCTGTTGTTTTTTGCATCCGACCTATCCCCCTTCTTGTGTATCAGGATAATAATAGATTCCCCCCATCTGAGAGGGATACCGTTGCTCACAGCTGCATTAAAGACAATAGTTAGTAAGGGGCCCCATAACGGTGGTACAGTTTTATAGACATCTATGGGGACCCCATCGGGCCCCTGCGCCTTACCCCCTTTACTAGCTTTGATACCTTGGTCTACCTCTGCTAAGGTGAAATTGAGAGGTACAATAGGCCAGGATCCATTGCTAGCGCCATTGGGCCAGTTAGCTCTAAATATAGCAGAAAAATGGGTTACCCATGCCTCACTACTGACGTGGGACGTAAGCTCAGGGATCGAATCATCTTTTAAGAAGGGGGAATTGACTGTTGCCCAGAACAGGCAGCAATTGGACGTCTCTGCCGCCTGTGCTAGACTATCCCAGGCCTCTTGGTCCAACTCTCCTTTCCTTCGCTTGAGGGCTAATTTGTAATCAATTCTAAGCTGAATTACCAACTTCCGGTCCCTGGGTCTGTTTGTTAATGCCTGCTTTAGTTGTGAAAGCAGTAAGGTGCAGGCATGATCAAACCATCCCTTATTATGGGTGGTTTTCCCTTTACCAAACCCAGTAAAAGTGGTATCTATAAATTTGTTCATTCCATTAAAATTCCCTAAAATAAATTTTGAGCCGTTATCAATGTTCAGGATGTTGTTAATTTCCTCGGCACAGCCTGATACAATAATATTTATCACAGTCTCAGATTTTTCCCCATTCCATCTTAATCTAGTCCCATTGGGTCTGTGCTGTTTAATATACTCTACTATTCTAATATTGGAGACAGTCCTGTGTTCCCAGATAACAGTTGTTAAAATAATACAATTGTGGTCACTTAATGCGGTCTCTTGGGTCCTGGGGGCTAAACAAAAGGGTATAATATTAGATGACACCACAACATGATCTACAGTAGAGTTTGTATTCCTACCAGTATAGGTGGGGGTAATATTTCCTCGTTCATCTTTTGCATATTGCATAAGTTCCAAGTCATGGTCCGCCATGATTTTATTTAGTGTCTCCCCGTAAATGCTATGAGGGAAATGCAGGTCATCATCTCCTTGGTTACTTTGTACCCCACATACCCTAGAGGTAGACATAGGGCAAGTAGAAATATTAAAATCACCCTCCCAAATAAAATCAAAAGTTACACTTTCCTATGCAATCAGCTGCTCAATGGCAGTCTCTAGGTCCTTAACGACTCTATGCTGCGTATTGTCAAATATGTTTTTGTAGTAATTAATTAAAAGGACGTCATGGGGGGGCGTGGCTTGGCGGGCGAAGATGGCGGTCGCAGCCTTGTAGAGCTCCCGCCGGCCCGGACTTAATTCGATCATTTATCCTGACCCCTGAGCCCACTGTTGGTGCCCAGTGATTGCTTTCGATCTGGTGAAGTCTCCTGCCTACTTTGGTGTGCTGATCCTGCAATTCCTCCCTTCTTGTGATCGAAGGGAGGCGGCGGCGGAGTGCGGCCTGGTGGCCGGCCGGAGACCGGGGTCCTCGAGTTTCGCGACGCCTGGTGGCAGCTGTGACCTGGCGGGTGCGGGTGGCATCCGCTACGCCGCCCTTGGCTCATCTCTTCGACCGCGATCGCCTGGAGATCGGGACGGTGCCAACAGCTCCTACCCATCGGCTCACCCCCTGAACGACCAACGAGCGGTGGCGGTGAGGCGTGGCCCCGCGACAGTCTGGAGACGAGATTCCTTGTGCCCAGAGGCGGCCGTGGTTGAACTAGTGGCCGGTGGGGACATCCGATCCGCCTCCCCTGGCTCGGCCCGCTGGATACGGCTGCCCGCAGACGGCGGACCCGCAGATTCCTCCTGTTATACCCTGGACGGCTGTTTGTGGGGACGAGCGTGGGTGCGGCCTGTTCTGCCGGGGTGACGCCGGGACCTCGATTTTCGCGACATCCGATCGCGGCGGCCGGCCCGCATCCCTCCCTGGGGCCTCATCTGGGCCGCCCCGCTCAGGATTTGTGACAGTGCCCGAAGGTTCGAAGGTGGTGTCCGCCCTGCCCAGCGCTTGCCATGACCAGGGACAGAGGAGGTGGCCCGCCTAAACATGGCCCAATCGATAAATTCACCGGGCCGAGTGGTGGCGCCGGGGCGGCCGGTGGCAGCGGCGGCCCCGGGCCGGACAATGCAGCTATCCTAGCGGCCATCACCCAATCCCGAGACATGCTCGATGCCAAGATTGGAGTGGTTGGGGCGGATGTCGTGCTCCTGCGCCAGGACCTTCGCAACGCGGTGGAGCGGATCGCTGGGGCCGAGACCCGTATCACGGAGACTGAGGCGGACATTAGTGGCCTGAAGAAGCGCCTAGCGGAGGTGGAGAGCGTCCAAAAGACACTGGCGGCCCGCGTGGAAGATGCAGAAGGGCGCGCGCGGCGCAACAACCTCCGCTTCATTGGATTTCCAGAGCGGTGCGAGAAGGACAACATGGAGCGGTTCCTGACCGGGTGGCTGGAGAGCTGGCTCCCCGAAGGGGCACTGTCTACGTGCTTCGTGATTGAGAGGGCCCACAGGGCTCTGACCCAGCGGCCACCGGAGGGTGAGCGCCCACGGCCAGTTATCGCCCGCCTGCTGAACTATCATGACCGGGATGTTATCCTGCGGGAGGCGAGGAACAAGGGCTCCCTCACCTTCGAGAATCATACCATCATGATTTTCCCGGACTACACGAAGATGGTACAACAGCAGCGGCAATCCTTCATGGACGCTAAGGCTAAGCTTCGGGGCCTCAAGCTCCAATACTCGCTCCTGTATCCGGCTCGCCTGCGAGTAATATATCAGTCTCGGACCCATTTCTTCGATTCGCCTGAGGAGGTGTTCCGCTGGACCGATGAGGCGGTGCGACTCCGGCCCCATGCCCAGCCGGGGCTGGACCCGGGCAGGTCTCAGGGATCGTCGCCGGAGCGGACGGATCGCCAGACCAAGAAGGGCCGCCATCGGAGGTCTCGCTCCAAGAAAAGATCGGCTTCCGCCTGTGCGTCGCAATTGGGTGGTGCCAGGGACTCTGAACACTCCGATGCGGGCAGCTGAACATTGTTGGGCCTACACGCACTTGTATGCTGCATACTGACTTGCTCTGCTTTGGCTGGTGAGACTGTTCCATTTTGTCCTTGATGTGCCAGCCGGTTCCCATGTGAAGACCTCAGTTATTGACATGGGGGCGCCGTGTGGCTCGGAGGGTACCATGTATGGGCCTCAGACCCTCACGGATGTGAGTGTTGTTGGGGGGGTGGTGAGTGTGTGTCATGGTGGGGTTGTGGGGATCCATTGGTATGGCGGGCCCTGGGTCCTCTGTTTTGGGCTCGGGTCTCTCCATGCCGCGACAGGTACTTCAATGTTTTCTGAGGTATTGGGGTGGTGGGTGTGGGGTGTGGGGGGGTGTTTTGGTGTTGCACTTGTTGTTGGGGCGGGTCTGGGTTGGGAAGGGGGCGCTGAGTTTGCGGGCTGGGGGGGTGGGTCCACACATGTCGGGGGCTGTGATTCTTGTCGATTTGCGGGTTGCACTTGGGTGGGAGGGAAGCCCTCTCAGATTTTGGACTATATATTGACAATGGCTGATGCTGCGATTGTGTCTCCTTCGAAGACCCTGCGGGTGGTGACATGGAATGTGCGGGGTATCCTGGATAAGATCAAGCGTGGGGCTGTGCTGCGGTGGGGGAAGAGGGAGATGGTGGATGTCCTCCTGCTTCAGGAAACGCACATGCTGGGCTCCAAGGCCCTTAGCCTCCAGAGGTTCGGTTATCACCAGGTCTATCATGCTGGCTTTACGAGGGGATCACGGGGGGTGGCCATATTGATACATCGTAGGGTGGCCTATGTTCATGAGAAGCAATGGATCGACCCTCAGGGCAGGTTTGTCTTTGTTAAGGGCCTACTGGGTTCCGAGCCGGTGGTCTTTGGAAGTGTTTACGCCCCTCCCCCCCTGCAATGGGCACTGTCTGAGCGGCTGTGGGACGAGATCCCCGAGGTCCTGACTGTGGTGGGGGGTGATTGGAATGAAGTCATGGATGTGGGCCTGGACCGCCAGCGGCGAGCGCGTGTGGTGTCTGACCCCCCTCCCGCGGCTGCCCCCACCCGGTTGTGTGCGACGGTGCGCAGTCTGGGCTGGATCGATGTGTGGCGGCATTTTCATCCCGCAGTGCAGGCCTTCACGTATGTATCGGCGGTGCATGGGTCGTTCTCGAGGCTCGATTATTTGTTTGTACCCGGGGCTTGTCTGAGCCGTGTCAGGGACGCCACGATACTCCCCAGGGGCCTCTCGGATCATTCCCCTGTCCTAGCCACCTTGACCCTCCCCTCTAAACGACAACCCTTTCGCTGGCGTATGTCCGCCTGGCAGTTGCAGCGGCCGGAGTATGTGGCGCACCTACGAGAGGAAATCGATCACTTCTGGCGCGAGAACTTGGTGGGGGGGGTCGATGCCATTGTTGTGTGGGAGGCGCTGAAGCCCACGATCCGGGGCATTGATATAGCTTGGTGTGCGGCCGCTCGGCAGGAGCGTCGGGAGGCCATTGTGACTGCCGCGGCCCGCGTGGAGGAGCTGGAGCAGCGTGGTCGACTCGGGGGTGAAGAGGGCGTCGTGCGACAGCTCCTGCAGGCCCAGCAGACTTATTCCTCGGTCCTGTACGAGGAGGCCCGGCAGGCGTGGCTCGCCACGCGCAGCAGGGTGTATCAGTGGGGCGATAAGTCCTGCACCATGCTACATAGGCTTTGCCAGGCGACTTTCCAGCCCCTGGAGCTACCCGGCCTTACGGCGGGGGATGGCTCAGTTATGACCGACCCAGATCGGTTGGCGGCTAGCTTTGCCCGCTACTACGAGGCACAATACGCTCCTCGTGACCCACTGGTGGAGGGCGAGATTGCCTCATACTTGGATGACCTACTCCCGCAGGCAGTCCCGGAGGAGACTAGAACGGCCTTAGAGGCCCCGCTTACGTCCGAGGAGCTTGGGGAGGCCCTTGGCCAATTGAATACTGGGAAGGCGCCCGGCCCTAGCGGTTATCCTGCCGAATTTTATAAAAAGTTTCATGTCCAGCTGGGACCCCACTTTCGCAATGCCCTAGAGGCAGCGCGGTCTAGAGGCGAGCTGCCACCTGACTGGCGTCATGCTGAGATTGTGGTCTTTTTGAAGCCTGGCAGGGCGCCGGACCGCCACGATTCTTACAGGCCAATCTCCCTCCTCAATATCGAGGCCAAGATCTTGGCGAAAGCCCTGGCGAACCGCCTTCTGCCCCACATCGCCGACCTGGTCCACCCTGACCAGGCCGGGTTCATGCCGCACAGGGCCACCCGACATAATATCCGGCGGGCGCAGGCAGCGATCGACGCCATGGGTGCTAGGGATGAACAGGCCGCACTCCTCCTTGCGGACATGGACCGGGCCTTTGACTCGGTGAGTTGGGCGTATCTGTTCACCTTGTTGGCCCGCCTCAACCTCGGGCCTGTTTTCTTGTCCTATATCCGACTCCTATATACCAATGTCACGGCGTCGGTCCGTGTAGCCGGTGCGGTCTCGGGGCGCTTCCAAATCGGCCGTGGTACTCGGCAGGGCTGCCCGCTGTCCCCCTATCTGTTTGCCCTGGCCATGGAGCCCCTGGCGTCGCGGATACGACTGGATGCCCATATGCGTGGCTTTGTCTGGAACGGTACCCTTACGGATAGAATTGCACTTTACGCAGACGACGTCCTCCTGTTCCTTACCGACCTGCGGCGCTCGGGCCCTCGAGTTTTGGAGATCATGCGGGGGTTTGGCGAAGTCTCAGGGCTCCGCCTTAACCTGTCTAAGTCGACCCTGTGGGTTTTACGTGGCGGAGTGGTTGCCGACCCTTGGGCCGCCGACCTGCGCGTGGCGACGGACGGCCTGAAATATTTGGGTGTTTTCCTCTCGACTTCGCGAGCCGTGGCCTGGACACGCAGTGTCTTGCCGGTGTGGGAACGGGTCCAGGCTGATGTTAAAACATGGTCCAGAATGCCACTTACGATCTTTGGGAGGTCGGCCATCTTTAAGATGGTGGCGCTGCCGAGACTGTTGTACCAACTTCAACATTTCCCGCACCCTATTGGCATGGAGTGGTTCCGCCAGGTGAACTCAGTGCTGAGCCGCTTCCTGTGGGATGGCGGAGCAGCCAGGGTGGCCCTGAGGACGTGCTTTCTGTCCACCTACTGTGGTGGTTTGGCCACATCCGACCTCCTCTCCTACTACCAGGCGTCACATCTTCTTGTCCTTAATGAATGGTGGTACGGGGACAGGAGTGACCCGGCTTATGCCCTGGAAAGACATCTCATGGGTGACCGTACGCTCCACACCGTTCTTTACTCGGCCCGTATACGCCGTGGGTTGCCGTCGGTGACAAAAGTGGTCTTTGCAGTGTGGCGGCAGTCTTTGCGCCGCATGGGTTGGTGGGGCAAATTAACGGCTGAAACGCCGCTGTGGCACAACGGTTTGCTCCCAGAACTGGCGGCCCTGGCCGGGTTCGAGGGTTGGGAGGCTATTGGAATTACACAACTGGGCCAGGTCATGTCAGGCGCAACCCTCAAGTCCTTTGAGGAACTCCGAGTGGAGTTCCAGATGCCTCAGTCCCAGTTCTTCCGTTACTTACAGCTGAGACATGCCCTCGCCCCAAGCATTGCCGGCCTCGACTCCCTGCCGGAGTTCAGCCCGATTGAGGCGAAAGTGTTTATGGGAGACTTGGGAGACAAGAAGGTCTCTAGGATTTATCAGTCCCTTGTTACTCACTGCTCATCTACTCTCAGCTCCCTTCGGGAAGCCTGGGAGGTAGACGTGGGCGCCTTGGACGAGGACGACTGGAGGGAGGCACTGGAGTCCCCGCGCGGCGCCGCTATCGCGGTTCGGCTCCGCCTGATACAATTCAAATACCTGCATCGTGCCTATTACACACGTGAACGACTGTGGAAGGCTGGCTTGATTGCGTCATCGGAGTGCCTGCGCTGTGGGGAAGTGCCTGGCTCCCTGTTGCATACGGTGTGGTCGTGTGGTCGCCTGGCTGGCTTCTGGAGGGGCGTATGGAATTGCCTGGCTGAGGTCCTGGGCTGGGATCTTCCCCGAACCCACCGGCTAGGCCTGCTGCACATCATGGAAGGGGTTGGGGGCAACATATATAAACGTCATCTGTTGCTCCTGGGCCTGGTGGTCGCTAAGCGTGACTTGGCTCGGGCCTGGAAATCTGTGAGGGCCCCCCCCCTGTCTGCGTGGAAGGCTGGGCTGGACTACTTTATGGGTCTTGAGAAACCGGTCTTTGAGGCGCGGGGCTGCCCACGCAAACACTTCAGGATCTGGAAGCGGTGGGCCGACTACCGTGGCCTGTCCTTGGAACCCCCGGCGGAGCAGGAGGAGGACATTTGATCGCAGGGACTTTTCTGGCCCCAATGGCAAAACCCAGGTTGCACTATACCTGCTTCCTCTATGTGAATCGTCTTTGTGTTGCTTCTGTACATGTGTGGCGGGGGGGGGGATGGTGGGTACGGGTGGGGGTGTAGTTGGGGTTGGGATGGGTTGTTAGGGAATTTTAAAGCCGAGCTTCATTGATATATGCTTCGCGAATGCTATGTATGTCATCATTGCATTGATACTGATGTGGTGATCTTGGTGTGTGAAGATGCCACATTCTTGATACTCTTTTGCTCAATAAAATTGGTTGTGAAAAAAAAAAAAGGACGTCATGGGCATGTTTCACGTGCAGCCTAAGAATCTGAGAATGTGCCCAGACTTTCAAATTTCTTTCCCCTTTTAGGGATAAATCTAGGGACACCAGAGTCAAAAGGCCCCCCTTTGCTGTTCCAGACAACGAGCCCTGCGCTTCTAGATTGTAGGAGGCAAACCATCAAAACTAACTAGTTCCGTGCACCAAGTTTCTTGAAAACAAAGAATATCGTAAGATCTAATAAAATCCAACCATCCCAGTATCCCCTCTTTAGAAGCCAACCCAGCTAAGTTCCAAATGACAATGGATATCCCTTTTGTTACTACAAATAGTTTCCTGCTCTTGTGAGGAATTTCCGCCTGGGGCAGCCCCCTTCCTGGGCAAAATTATACCATCTACCCCTACGTCCAAAACATAACTAGGGTTATCCTCTGGCATAGTTCCTTGGTCAACTGGAGTTCCCCCCACAGTATCATCAAGCCTAGGTGAGACCGCCACTTCAGATACTGGCGGTCCAAATCCTGTCAATCGTTAACATCTAGACTACTCAATGCTTGGAACCGATTCGAAACAGGTACCTCAAATACAGGATCAATTTTAGGAGGCCTACTGTTAAAATATAGGTCCATATTCATCCTATCATTCGTTTGATTCATTAAGTGGCCATAAAAATAGCCAAGTGGGCGTAATGTGATACCTGGCTGAGTATGTGGTAACAATTCTGCTCTTATCAGGGATGTTGTGGCATAGTGAGGGTTTTTAAAATTAATAATGACACAATCTCCCCTGACACTCTTTTTAGAATTACCTGTCCAGTTGACCCTTCTAGTAGTAAGGATCTCGTCAGACTGATTCACCGGAAACCCACATTGACGATTAAGCCAAAATACTGTTTTGTTTTTAAGAGATTCATGAGTTTCCTGTTGGTTTAGATTCGGGGATGGGACATCAATTAAGACAGCCACATACGGGGCACAATCAGGGGGTAAATTCATAGTATTGCTACGCTTTTCTACAAAGGTAGACCTTGCTCCCCTCAATTCTAAAGCCATGAGTACTTTTTACTACCGATGGTTTGTTTGCTTTGATCCACTATGGTAGCCTTGGCCCTCCCAACACAGCCTAAAGCTTCTGGCATTGGTGTTTCTACAATTGAATTACTAACATTGTTATAACTTTCCCCTGTTAACTCATTTGAGACCTTTAGTAATTCCTTTTGTGAGGATATAGCTCCACCTAGCCTAATAACCTCTCTATTCAAAATATCTAATTTTTCAATTAGTGGTTTAATGAAGCTTTCGATTTTAGCAACCAAAACATTAAGTATTTGATCAACCTGCGTACCACTTAAAGCCCCAATGCCAGCGTTACCCAGTTGCTCATCCGCGCTAGGTGCAGAAATAGTTTTAAGGCCCTTAGCGCTGTTATTAGGGCCAGATTTAATTTGTGTCTTTCTGCATCCCCTTTTAGCTCGGGGGCTGGCGATTTTTGGGTAGATAAATTGGGGGCATCAACCTGTATTTCTGGGATTTGTTCTGTACCCTTAGGTGCATTGGAACCTAAACCTAGACATTCCGGTGGGGGTATATGAGGCGTAGCTGGTAAAGTACCTAACCACAGTCGCCGTTCGGTTTTATCTATTTCGTCATTGAGCACATTAACTTCTCTAACAAGATAAGTATCGATGGTTGCACCGGCATGCTCGGTAGGGATATTATTCCCCTTCCGCCTAGACATAATTAAAATTACAATTTAACTTTACTATCACAGCATTCATAGACACAGGACTTTAATCAACTCAATGGTGCCGTTTAAATGTTCAATGTCCTGGTTGATAAGAGAATTTAGTGGAATCTTACCCATGAAGTACTGCTTAAAATCCTTTCGGCGTTTGCCTGTTTAACAGCTTAAAAGAAATATGACCAAAGGAGGTGGCCCAGCCCAGCCTCAACAGTCTCGGACGGGCTCAGATGGACCCGCCCTTGGCCCGGGCTTCGCCCGGCACACGCCTGCACGCGTCCCCCATAGCGGAGAAGGATGCCAACTGTATACAAAATAGGGAGGGGCCAATGATCTTCAGGTTAGCACCTTCGCATTGCTCCTTCTCGGTACTGCTGGGCCTTGTAGTCCTGTAACCCCAGCGAACCACCCTACAGGCGGGTGGACAAGGAGCAGGCAGGCAGTCTCACTTCACTGGACCCCCAGCTGTTGTCCCTGATGTTACCACGTTCTTCCTCGAGAGCCCCTCCTGAGAATATCCTCTGCAGCCATTTCAGTACTGTAAATATAAAAACTCTTGTTTTCGTCTTTCTCATTCCCCATGGAACATTGATTTTTACCTAGTCTCCCTCTTAAACATAATAACCCCCACCACATTAAAGTACTCATACTTCAGTTTTGCTCCACTGGGCAGATTTTCCACCCATCTCTTCTATATAAACTCTTGTTTGGACTAAAGGGGTTATTTAGAGTTTGGAAGATGCAGGATAGCCACCAAAAGCTGAAAGATATATTTTCTGCCTTATTTATAATATATAGATCCTATTTTGGCAGATGTCGCAGAGACTCCAAACTCTTCATAACCCACTGAATCTCCTAGTAGCATGTTCTAGCCACCCTAATAGACATTTGTGTCTAACTTACCACATTTAGGGAGGCGATGTAAAAATACATTTTGCGTTTGCAATCCCCATGATTCACAAAATCACAGAGTTGGCTACTCAAAATGACATTTTGTGAGTCAGTAAAGCCTTTCCACCTTGCAAAATAGATTTTGCGACTAATAATGAATTGTATCCAGGAAAGGATGTAGAAGGGACCAGCAATTCGGTACAGCATAGCATGATCAGTGGTTTGCGCCTGCAGAACAGTACCCTTTACCTCGAAGGAGGTAGTAACAGATTCATCAAGGGGAAGGTGTCACCCATGTGAATGGTGTTCGCAGCCTCGGTCGAAGTAGGCAGTGATCCATTAACATTTGGAAGTTCAGTCAGAAAGATCGTTGGGGCTACCACCCATGTGTCTATATCAATCACAGGGGGTAGCAAATAGTGACCTACCTAAGTGTTATTAATTAGACTGGTCATACTACAACTCCTACGACTGGAGATTTTGAAATGTGAGCTAATTGTACATACTTTGCATCCAAATTGAAGACTGGTCACAAAACATTGGTGTGCAATTTGCAACCATATTTTGGGACCAGTCGTTTAGTAAACCTGAACTAAGAGAATGTAACATTTAGAGGCCAATTGCGATCTTGCTAGGAAAGCCCTCCGTACAACTCGGATCCAGAGGGCTTTGCTAGCAAATTGCGCTCCACGAGTCAGAGCGACAGATTCTGATGCACCAGTATGGTGACGGACTCGGTTTGCTCGGACTCCCATTGAACTATAAGGGACACTGTATACTGAACGTGTACACAGGCTCCCATAGCAAAAAGGGATGGGTGGGGGAAAGCTTACATCCTGTGATGGGCACCCCACGGTGCCCGCCACACTGTGCATGCATGGAAAGGGGGGATCAGTGGGTACCCCCACGGGGCCGATAAGGAGGGCCCAGGGTGAAGGGGTGCCTGCTACAGCCCTCTGATGTCCGATTCCCACAGCCGTTTCATCTCGCTGAGACCGAGTCGATTACGGCAGTCCGAATCGTGTATCGTATTCGCTTCTTCGGAAGCCGGCTCCATTGCGAGGCACAATTCAGCTGCAAACGAGTCGGACTGACAAGATCGGGTTCGGAAACTATTCGGTCGACTCAGACGAGATCTTCGCATCGTACTTGGTTGTTCGGAACAGGGGAAGCTTTGTTTGGAAACATAGGATCCAAATTGGATTTGCTCATTCCGGAAACCATCTGGAGGCCTTCCGAACAAGATCGTAATCCTCCCCTTAGAATGAACTGCATTTGTTCGACAATTGAGTTACACAGGATTGCCCTACCACCGCAACACACGCCATAATTCTCACTGCACTTGCCATCCTACAATAATAAGCAGTTTTGGCCATTAGAATAGTAAAACGAAATAACATCTAGTACTAAGGCTCCAATTCTGCAAACCATGCACTCCAAGTCCAGCAATATATACTGTACCAACAATGTTGGTGTTGTCTCTCACTTTTATAAAGTGTTTCTTTTGGTGCAATCGGGACACCCAGCTGATCCTCACCCTCACCAAGGACCCCCACACCGCCAAAACCAACCTTCACGAAGGAATGAAGGCGTCGCTGAATGGATGAGGAACAGCCGACTGAAGCTGAACTGGGACAAGACGGAGGTCCTCATCTTCGAATCCCCCCTTTCGGCCTGGGACGACTCCTGGTGGCCGACCGCACTGGGAACCGCTCCAACACGCACCGACCACGCACGCAACCTAGGGGTCATCCTCGACTCCACCCTCTCCATGACTAGACAGGTCAGCGCCGTCTCCTCCTCCTGCTTCAACACCCTCCGCGTGCTCCGCAGGATCTACAAGTGGATCCCCACTGAAACGAGAAGAACAGTCACCCAGGCCCTCGTCAGCAGCAGGTTGGACTACGGAAACGCCCTCTACGCAGGAGCCTCGGCCAAACTCCTGAGAGGGCTCCAACGCATCCAGAACGCCTCTGCACGCCTGCTCCTCGACATCCCTCGCCGCAGCCACATCACACCCCACCTGAGAGACCTGCACTGGCTCCTGGTCAACAAGAGGATAACCTTCAAGCTCCTCACCAATGCACACAAGGCACTCCACAACACCAGACCAACATACCTCAACAGACGACTCAGCTTCTACACCCCCACCCGCCAGCTCCGCTCTGCCGACCTCGCCCTCGCCACAGTCCCTCGCTTCCGAAGAGCGACCTCCGGCGACAGATTGTTCTCCCACCTCGCCGCCAAGACCTGGAACACCCTCCCCATCCACCTATGGCAGACCCAAGACCTGCTGACCTTCAGAAAACTCCTCAAGACCTGGCTTTTCGAGCAGTATCAGCATTCCCCACCCCAGTGCCTTGAGACCCTCACGGGTGAGTAGTGCGCTTTACAAATGATATGATTGATTGATTGATTGCCACCCTATTCACTGCTTTCACCAGACTTGACCACCACCAACCTGCTTTCACTCTCTGTTTCATATTTGTCATACCCTTATTGCCTTCCTGTTCCAACGCTATCAGCCCCCTTCTTACTATTCCTGGAGATACCAATACATTCCAGTGCACAGCAAGCTACCTTTCATTATTAAGTCCCATTTTGCTTTTTAATGCAGCATAGCTGTCAAACTCACCAAGTGTTTCCAAAATGGGTTCCTTTCAGTAAATCTCAATACTTTGTTTATATTAATGGCTTCTTCTTTTGTTAACGCTTTCATCCTCCTCCAAGTATCACCCACTCTGCGGTATAGAACTCCTCTTTCCAATTCTTCTCAAGCCTTGCCTGCTCTCTTTATCACCATATCCTGAACAAGGAGTGAAGTGTAGCATTTCAAGTACGTTATTTGCTCACCCTCCAGTAAATGCCCTTTCAATTGTGCTACCCATCTATTATCCCTATACTGACTGATGGTCCTTGGCATTTGAGGCTGTGCCTGGGAAGCTGAGACCTGAGCTTTTATTTCTGTGGTTTTGAGTTTTTGAGTTTGAGCTTTGGCTGAACGTTTTAACCGACGTCGGGGCATATGATCAATTTTTCTGGGCATGACGGTTATAGCTTGAAATGCCAGACTGTCATTTGAGAGTGAATCTCTACATGTGATGACTGTGCGTTGATATATGATGGCTGTATCCCTGGCAAACATTATTCTTGCACCCCTGCAAAAGATGGCATCAGAGATTTAATATAAGTGCAGAATGGTCACTCCATAGAAAACCCTAGCTCTGGCAGTTTCTACTGCATAGAAAGCACATGGGAGGAACTCCAGACTGAACGACCTTACAGAATAAGTGTTTTGTTTTTTTAGGGCTTTGCAGGAGGAGAGAAGGTGTTAATATGGCGCAGGCCAGGGGTTTGTGAGTTCCAGAGGTTTGGCCATAGATACTTCGAAGACCTCCCACACACAGAGAATGAACAAGTATTGGCAGCCAGGGGACCCGTTTGCTGCACTATCAAATGTGTTATTTCTTATGATTTTGAACAATCGTCATGTTCTTTTGTAATGTTGCCTCTCAATTGCGTGTGAACTCTCACACAAACAAACTAGTTTAATGCAGGGATTTTGCATAAATTTGGAGGACCATGACCACAGAGATCTGCCTGCCTGTACTTTAAATTCACTTCTACCTGCTTTTTTGACCCTTTCTATTTGTTTTATTAGGGTTGACCTAGTATTTTTGTGAATGAATTAATGTCACTTTCTTTTGATGTCATCTGACTAAAAGGTCATGTGACTCAACACTTTCTGTGATTTCATTGTGGTTAAAGGTCAATGATGCCTCTTCCTGTGGTATCAGTGGACATCAAAGAGTAGAGTCTCCTTGCAAGAATGTTTATTTCTTCCAAAGTGTGTTCGTTTCTCTTTGTTGCCAAAACAACTTCTTCACGAACTGATCCCTTTAAGCCAGACCTCTTCCCATTGAACAACTAATCAGAAATTGATCCTTAATTGCTTAATTGATTGCCACCCTAGCGCTGTTATCAGTTATGATATCAAACAGTGCAGAGTCTCCATATCACACCTCTCAAACACATTTAATTAATTGCATTGATCAACATTGAACATGTTGGTAATTGCTGACATTGCATGCAACCCACGTACTGATGACCTTCACCTTATTTCAGAACATTTTAAAACTTTGTGCACAAGCAACATATCCACGTTTCTACCAGCAACTCCTTCTGTATCAAAATTGTGCTGAGCATGACTAATATGGCTTACGGTAACGGCATGAAAGATATTATAGGTTACAACATTTGAAGATGTTATTGATAACTTTGAAGCTCAAGCCATTATAGCTGGAAGGCAAGTCCAGTTTAGGTGAGCCTGGTGTTCTTAAGTCTCTAGTTGCCCAGCACAAATTTGAGTGGATTACAAGATGTCTGTACCAACTTGGTCTTGGGCCCACGACGCCTGCTCAGTGGGTCTCTTAGTGCTTAAAAACTAAAATAATTTAACATATTAATAAGTGTATATAAATAAGTAAGCAAAATGTAAAATAGAACATTTTAAAACGTTCTGTAAATGAGGAGGAATTTGAAATTGGAGACTTAACATTCAGTTGGTGTCCTCAGGTTGATTCGTGGGAGCAGTGCAAGTGAATCAAACAGAATGGGGCATATTACCAAGCAATAGCGATAATTATCGCTATTGCTTGGTTAGAGACAAAAATTTACCGCTGAGCTGCAGCGATTTTAATCGCAGATGAACCTTGGTATTACCAAGGTTTATCGCAAACGTGATAAAAATCGGCCGCAATGCATGAATATCGCTGAAAAGTCAGCGATATTCATGCATTACCGAGCTAATGCTCTTAGCCATGTTATCCACCTTCCATTGGATAACATGGCTAAGAACTGCTCAGGGCAGGTGTTAGATTTTGGAGATATTCGCGCTTAGCGCGAATATCTCCAAAAGTTGGTAATAGGAGATAGCGATGTTAGCGACTGTTTCCAGTCGCTAACATCTTGGCACGCCCACTTTGCATGTCATTAGTGATAAATATCACTGACATGCAAAGTGGGGCCCAAGATGGTCGCTATCTCCTACTAGCTGTCGCTAACTGGTGTTAGCGACAGCTAGGTAATAGGGAGATAATTTTATCTCCGCCTTCTTGGCTTTTAAAGCCAGAAAAGCGGAGGTAAACCCCCTTGATAATATGCCCCAATATAGTATGGAGAATGAGTGGCTTCAATTGAATTTGGAAAACCTCAAACCTTCCCATTAAAAAAAAATAAGATGTTTTAATATTTGTTTGTAAATTAAATACATTATTTCGTTATTTGGGATGAATGCTTATTTCCATATTTCTTTGTATTGTTTTGCTGTTCAAATCAGCGAAATTGCTGAGGCCTGGCTCCCTAGAATTCAATAGCGACTTCGGGTGGTCCCCAGATTCCAAGAATGATTCAGTGGCCCCCCCCCCCCCCCCCCCGATTCCTATAAAGATTAAGTGAGGGTTCACAGAAGTCATAAGGTTAAGAACCACTGCAGGAAAGCAAGCATTGCTTTTATAGTTACAGGGAGCATGGAACTCCAAAACCATTAGTTTAGAAAGAGGTGTCTTATTGTACTAAACAGCTGCTTCCTGCTAATCTAAGACTATATTCTAGTTCAGTTAGAAGTGGATGCAATAAATGTTGTCTCTCTTTTCAGATCTCCCCTTTCCCCTATGATCTGGTAAAGAAGGAGGTAGAGAAATACCCTGCAGCAGATCTGGTGTGGTGCCAGGAAGAACACAAGAACATGGGATACTATGACTACATCAAGCCTCGCTTCCTCGCCCTTGTCAACCACACTCGCCCCATATGGTATGACACCTTCGAGCCATTGGTATTTGGGGAGGGCGGTAACAGAATATTAATGTAAAAAAAAAAGTGATGTGCCACTTCTGTAACATAGGGGGAATGAGTCTTTGCACATGTGAGGTTTGTGTACCTAGGTTTCATAGACTTCTCCTGAGTATTCACTGGCAGTTCAACAGTATCCTGAATCACACACAATGACACTGAACAATAAAAACTCTTTTTTGGGACCACTGAAAGACAGGGTTTTTATTTTTGGGTTGTGTGCATGGAAATATAATTTGAGACAAAAAGGTTAAGAATGAGCCATAGAAAAAAAACATTGGCAAGTGTATTTTGCTAAACGACTTCTTCTTTCTTTTGCATGTTGTCTATCTAAACCTTGGCATGCCTAATAATATACATGGCCACAGTTTATCGTCAATATTAAGTCAATTGGTTGTTTACATGTAATATTAGACTTCTGAAAAAGACTGAGTATACATTTTGAGAATGGCTGTGTCTGATAGCTTCCTTATCTATTTCCTTTTCGACTTTGCTTTCTCCCTCACCTGCTAGGTTCGCCAAAAATACAGCATTTTATTTCTTGTGGTGTATTCTTTTTATAGGTTAAATGTGTGTTTCGGTTACATCATATAGGTCGGTCTGATGATGCACATTTTGTGTTGCAATTGGAGAAAACATTAAAGCTACTGAATGTTGCAGAGACGTACAATGGCTTCAAACACAAGCCTCCAGAAAGACATTAGAATATTCCAAAGATAATAAACAAAAGTATTGACAATTTTATGATGTTCATAGCCACAAAGAGGAGACGATATTTAATAGAGATCGCATCTAGAAGTTAGAAGTGCTAAGGATGTATAAAACCCCTGATGCTGGAATGACTATAATGTGTAGAAGACATTGTTTTATTTTTAGTTGCTGATATTACTTTATTTTGCCCCACTATGGATTTGTATTTATTGCGTTGTAAAAAAAGGACTAGATTTTTTTCACAAGTTCTATTTGTTGTTACAGAGTGAGGAGAGTGTTCTTTTGGTATCGTGAGGTTGCTAATTTTCTGAAGCTTTTTTAGGTCTCCACTACAGACATTAGACCATAAGATGTATTAGAAACATATTTAGATATTGGAAACAATAGATCTGTTGGTAGACCCATTGTTTCCTCTACATAATATTCTTAAAGAGGGTTTTTAATCAACCCCTTACACATGAGTAGACGGCTTTGTTGTCTCTCCCAGGTTTTTGCTTGCAATCACACAGTGTTCCTCCCTAATCTTGTTTGTCCCCCTAGTTCATCTCTATCTCACAGTGTTCAGATTGGATAACCCAATGGGATTCTTTAAAAAAAAAAAAACATTTCGCACTTAGCCCTGCATAGGAGTGCCTTGTGCTTCCTTGCTCTCTCCCCTGCTTGGTTTTGTGCCACCCACCTTTCTTACCCACAAACCGTTTTACTCCTCGCCCCTGCTCCTCGATCCTCCCCTATCCCACTTTGCATCCTGCTTCCAGGTTTCAATATTTTTTTCTTTTTTATGAGGGTGTTTATGAGCTGCAAATTGCCACCGGGTCACTCTCTTCCTTCTGTTGTGCTTGCATGCACTTTGCTTTCGCTTTTTTTCTGCTTTTAATTTACTGTTCCCATATGGGTGTCCCTCGTTTTACATCCGTAAATTAAATAGATCTGCCATGCATCGTGATGTATGTGTGCTACACATCACAACATGTGCATGAGCCATGCCGTTTGCCCACGTAACTGTAACTGTCTTGGAATGGGGTTCTTTGATAGAAAACCTATTACAAATTTGCCAGACATGCGTTCCCATGCATATGCATGTGTCATGCCCCATTAGTTTGCATGCAGCTAATAGAAACACACTGGTAAAGCAATGTCTCTGACTTTTGGAGCCAAGACATAATGCCTTTGCCTTTGTTTGTTTCAATTGTGGCTAGTAGTATGAATGAGAATGTAAGGGTAGACTTTAGACATTAACTCATTAATTGGATTGTCATTAGACTAGAGCAATAATGCGTCTTTCTGACCATGTGAACATCAAGAGGTTTTTTTATTGCTGCTGTCAGCTTGCTTACTGGGTTATGTGCAGCTTTTGTCATATGGGAGTTGTTCCTCCTGCATTCCAGCTGACAAATTAACATGGACTTGTACTGATTTTGCAAGTCAAAATCCATGTCACTTGGAAAGGACAGCGATTCGACGTGTGTGCTCATTTTAGTGAGCCGATGCTGAATTGATCCTATTTAGATATCCAGCTGTTCATTCAGCTCTTTCACCTGCCACAGTTTTTAAAATATTGGGCTGGTATTGTAAATTGAAATGCATTACTAATATGTGTATCAATGGAACAGCTTAGTTGTTGTACACAGTTTTAAGGATAACAACTATTGAAGTTTCTAGGTTATCAAACAGCTTCTTATGTGACAACAAGGTGTTAAATGGGATCTCAGTTACAGATGAGACATTTATTGTTCTCTTCGCTAAGGACAGAATAGTGAATGGATAGACATTATATGACAGGATTTCAAACCTGTTATTGCCACATTGCCCACTTCTAACTGGTGAATCTTAATAAACTGCAGGTTGTGATTGCAATTTATTAAAATTATGGGTAGTTCATATTTAAATAATAGAATGTTTAGTTGTTTTTAATTCGGTGACTGTGTATCCAATGGATACTCATTTTAAGTAATGTTTATTTGCGGAAAAATATCTAATAGGCAAGTTATTATGGACTGTTGTACACAAGTATACTGATTTTGGACCCATGTCCCATCTTTAAAACTCTCTGAATGGAGATGCTACTGCTTTGCATGTTGGATTTAATAATGTTCCATTCCTACTCACTTTTCCTTGTGTCGTTCAGGTATGTTGGTCGTGACCCAGCCGCTGCTCCGGCCACCGGCAACAAGAATACTCACAACCTAGAGCTGAAGAGACTACTCACCACATCCTTCAACCTTGCGTCATTCCATGGAAAGAAATTTTAACATCCAGACCAAAGCACAACTTCAAGGCACATTATTTTCCCTTGTGAAATACATCTTAAAACGAGGCAACATTATAGTAGGGGCTATCAGGTGACAGGGCCGTTGGAGGAAATTGTTTTTGAATTATTATATGAAAGAAATGTTGACTTTTGTAGCGCACACTTTCTGTTATTTGTGTGTTGTACAGAATTTGGCCAAGAATCCTTAGTTCCATTACAAAAATCTACACCTGGGGGGGGGGGGGGATTTCATAAAATTGGTTATTGAATCGGATTTAAATTGCAGTTTAGAAGTGTGCACCATGGAACTTCATATAATTAAATATATTATAGTAGCAGTGTAGACTCGTTCAACAATTTACAACAAGTTTATTATGGATTTTTCTTCATTACTGTAGAACCAGAGTGTAACATTTCAATTTAATCAAATTCAAAAAGTTCCTTAAATTTTAAGCCTGAGTCACCAAAACGTCAAGGTCAGGATAAGCATTCCATCTACATTCAGGGGTTCTTGTGGGACCTAACATTTGTTGGTGCCTTGGTCCAATTATTTTTCAAGACCTAGGTAATCGAGTTTAGAATCTGCATTCCTACTACACTGATTTAACCAACTACACGGTTGACCAGAGTCTGGTCATTAGTTCACCAACTCTAGAACGGCTGTTCCTCTATTTTCCATATTCCTTAAAACTGGTGAAACGTGATTGAAAGTTGCAATCGATATGTCTCCTCAGTCTGTCATATTGATGCTTTCCTTGCCAGTTTTTTGCTTTACAACTGTCATTTACTCTTTCGTTGTCGTAACTTGTTCATGAAAGAGCCGCAGAGACTAACTTTTGCTTTAATGACGCAAGTATTGCTTAATATTTGCAGAAGTAGGGATGTGACATTTTGAGTGTGACACCTGTATACAGTAGTATTTTTATTTTTATTCTTTATTAGAGTTTTGAGTTGAAGCCATTTATATATTTTGTCCAGTTCGAAACTTTTCAATGTATGCTAAAACTATGCAAACAGAAAACAGTGTATTAATATTAAGGTCAGACTTCTTCATAGATATTATGAGAATGCAGCATTTATTCTTTGAGTCTTTCAAGTTTGTTGAGGCAGTTAGACAAGAAGTGGTGAAGGAAGCAGGGGAGAGGTTAGCTTATGTGGTGCAATATTGTACCGTGAGACAATTTGTTAAAATTGGCAACTAAATGGCTCGCCTTAATGGAAGAAATCCAGTCTAGCTTTATCCTGTAGTCAGACCTCTTCTCTCTGACTGTTGATGCATGTAAACCTTTGTCTAAATAGAGAAAAGTATGTATTTTTGTCGTAAGACCTGACTCTGATCTGAGTTCTCTTTTAGGCCTGGCTGTACGCTTCGAAATGGTAACAGAAACTAGGGCTATTGTGCTTGGTCAGTTTGTTCCATTGTGCATTAGAATGCTTGCAGCAATCAGACAGCTGGCGAAAAATGTTTACCTATTTTATTCAGCCTGTTTTCTCTAGACTATTGGAACATCTCTGTACCGAACAAGGGTACTAGGGAATTTTCTGCGTACGTCAATAAAAAAAGAACACTTTGGCGGTCTTGAATGTTCTAGTCCGCCATCATCTTGCCACCCTTTACTCCTACGTGACATCTCACGCTCATTTTCTTTTCTCTGCTTGTGGAGAATAGATTTTCCTGCAGGGTACTCACCAGTTTCCAGTCACATAGCGCTGTTTTGTTTTTAACTCAATATTCTGTGGCCGGCATGTTTTTCTTAATTCCACTGATTTCCTCAAGCAGTTGTTGTGGACGCAAAGGGTACCATTTTGAAGAATGCTAGTTCTGCCAGTTGCATTATTGAAAGCCTGCTCTTCATATGTTGCGCTGACATGATCTGGGTTTGAACCGCCCCATTTGCACTCGCTGTATATTTAATTGACTTTCAACTCGAACATCAAAGATTTAGTTTCCAAGCTGCTTCATAGCTGGCTCATCCATATCAGGGAAGAGCATTCGCAGTTAGAGAGTGTTTTACACAAGAGATCACTCCATTGAATGAATAGCACAGATGTTGGAGGCAGCCTAATACCAAGGACCTTGGTGTGAGTGTCTCCTGCCGCAGGTGTGCCCCCAACGTGTTAAAACAGCTTAACGCTAGCCATTGGCTTAAGGTTCTTTCTCACTCTCTTTCTGCCGTCTGTCCCTTTACCAATCACTGCATGAGCACGTAGTTGGATAATACTGAGAGGACTTGCTCCACACATACGTAGACACACTGCACCAGATAACGAGGTCCCATGGTGCACAGCCATCAGCATCTTGTAGCCTACCAGCTCAAATAGTAGAAAGCAATAGAGATCAGTTCCCACAAAAGTACCTACATTTTGAACCCAACAAAGGACAGCAGCAGTAAAGCAGCCCCCAATGTTTGGTAGTGGGGACACACAAGCCTTGCTAGATCGTATAAATGTTTGGGGGGCTCTAACCCATTACACACTGAACTGAGTTTTGAGCCCAGTGTTCCTGGCCTTTACTTATTCACACGAGGATTGGCCAACCAGTCCTGAGAAAGGGAAAAGTGCATGGTCACCTCAAGACTGTGTGTGGAGAGCCAGCGGTTGACATGATGGCATGCTGCCCATCTGCGACTTCCTCTACACTTGTTACACCTTTCCGTCCTGGATTGAAGTCATTTTTAGGCACTCAGAGGCGCCTCACATGAAATACTTCACAAATCGTGACTCCGAGATTTTAAAGGATGCAGGCTCCTAGACTCCTCGCTGTGTAATCACTTGCTTCTTCAATGACTATATCCTACCAATACAAACAGTTATACATCCCTTTGGACATAAAGCCCAACACGCCGGTGTATCTCACCTTCCATGGTGTGAGCCTTCGCATGGAGCTAGATTGATGCATGATCTGGAATTCTTTGTGCCCGTGGCCCCAGGATCAAGTCCTCCAAGACTTTCTGTGGCATTCACAGTGCTTATGAAGCTCCCCTTAAAGATATTTATTTTATGAGTTGATTTACAAAAATGTCTCCCCAATTCACCATCGTCAGACACCGATGCCATCTGAGTAGCTGACTCATCAGCATCAACTTCCTTAAAAATCCCTTCTGCCATGAAGTGTATGCACCGCTGGTACACAATGTACAGTCTTCTTCTGGCAACTCTGGACCCAGGACAGTGGCACAGATTCTGATGAGGCAGTTGAGGAAGATTACGCAGCAAGATTCAGCTCTTTCATGCACTAATAGAAAATGTGATTATTTGCCAAGACCAGAAAGAACTAAACAATTTTTTTTTAAAACAGTGTCTGTTTCTTCAAAGATATGTGTTCTGGCCGCGAATATGCCCAACAAGGCATAATACATGTAGCATATCACATTAATAGGGACCGTTTTAGATGTAACTGCAAAGGTATGATGGGAACCTGGCTCACACATGATTCTTTCAAGTAAATATAATGCCATGCTCAAAGCCTCCTCCAGTCAGTAAAATACATTACTTGTCATAATCCGCGACAGTCCTCACTTTGAGAAATTACCTAAATATGGCATCATCTTTCATTCAAAAAAGCACATACAATTTTCTCAGTTGCTACAGTCTGGTGAGGAGCAATAGTCATTTTTAGTTAAAGACATCACCCCTGTTTTATTGAGTGAGTTAGTGGGAAGACTGGGCGATGCTCTGTAATTGGCATTGTATTGTTTAGTTCGACCTAGGAGTAACTATACATGGCATCCAGAGGCTTATACTGCGAATTACAGTAAACATACAGGCCACACTGAGATGCCCTCCCTGGTCATCAAGGTTTTAACACAATGCAAGATTAGGTCAATGGCGGTCAAATCTTTCTGTGTGTTCCACTTTGTGCTTAGGTGAGGACCCGTACTGCTTGAGGAATGCATTTTATCCCTCTTTAAAAGATATTTCAGAAAATCAAAGTGCACACCCTGGATGAAGGGTCTCAGTTCAATATATGATTTGAACTTGTATCACCCTATGCCAGAGAACACTTTTTTTTACAGAAATTTGTTAGCAAGTCAGGTTATCATTGCTTTCTGCAAACTAGATAGTTAGATTCACTTTGATCAGAAGAGAATTCTAAAGAACAGATGCCAGCAATTTAAAAAGAAAATTCCACCCTTATGACTTACTTTTTGCAAGCAGATATTTTGAGGCGGTTTGAGCATGCTATCGAGGGTGATATAGCACAAAATATTTACCAAGGACAGTAGGTCCAAAGAGTAGAAAATGTGGTGTAACAGGCAAAGAGCCTTGAAATTGAATCTTTTCTTCCCTAATAAAAAGGGAAAATGACAGATCCGAACTGAAACAAAATCAGATGTTTTTAGGCTAATAACCATGCAGCAGTGTTCTAAATGTGTTGTAACCAATGTAGAGATTAATTAGGAAGCTCAGGATAAACTGAGCTGCATATATCAACTGCAAGTGTATGAACTCACAGTGTATCGTAATCTTATGACTACAATATCAAAATGGAGAATCCCGTGAAGGGAATGTAGATAGTAAAAACAGGTTTTGGACACTGCAGATCTGATTCTAAGCAATGTGGACACCATTTGCTGGAGGGGGGGTGAAGTTTAAAGCAGCTGTTGATCATTTCATGGATAAAGGTAATTTCCATTTATAGCAGTTCAGCTTGAGTCAATTTAGGTCTATTTGCCAGGAGATGCTGTCTGATACTCGTGGGAAGCATTCACAAGGCAAGATTTTTCCCTTGTTCGTGCAGTACTGGTTATCATCTGCGTACATGAACGAAAAACACAATCTGTGTTTG
Organism: Lissotriton vulgaris; assembly: GCF_964263255.1. NCBI lineage: Eukaryota > Metazoa > Chordata > Amphibia > Caudata > Salamandridae > Lissotriton > Lissotriton vulgaris. Next base: position 619,737,678 of record NC_141693.1, read on the forward strand.
CTGATGAGCAAGAAGAGACAGATAGGAACTGCACATCAAAAGGAGAGACTTGAATCCTGAGAGGGTCTCCCAACACCCCATAGAAGAGGTGTGGGGTCCACTTTGTTGGGCGACTAAGGCTGTCAGTAGATCTATTACGATCAGTATCCTGCCACCGCTAGTGTCCATTATCATACACAGCTCTTTCTGAAAGGTAATCACTTCCCATTGTGTCTTTAGCCCTGGCCGAAACACAGCCAGGTAAGAATACAAGAGGAAATGTGATTCTACAACACCCTGGAGTTATTTCCCTGCTTGCTATTCACATAGTTTAGAGCCATATGGTCATAGGGAAATGCAACACAAGTTTGCATTATTAATACAGTTGGAGATAAAATTCCTGCGAGGTTTCCATCCATTTCTTATTGTTTTGAAATTGGTACCCAAGGCAAAGAGAAACTAAGGCTGCCAGTGATAGTTCAACAGGGTTTGGTTCTCAAATCTCTCGGAGCTTCAAGCGGGACCTCTATTATTTTCCTCCTATATGCTTAGTTCACGGAAAACTAACAGCATTTGAGTTGGTGCATTATAACACAGAAGTATTAATGTGCAACAGAAGAACCAATACATTAGTGAATGGCGTATGTCAAGCTACTCAAACATTAGGAAATATGAGCCAATGCCATTGTGCAGTTGGCTATCTCTTGATTTTTCATTTCTATTCTAGTTTTATCCGACATCCAGGTTGAATAGTGCCGTTCCAGAACTATTTGGCATGTGTAGTACACTTTTCCCTGCAGTAGGATGCTGTGGAAATACATTATGATTAGATACTCATACTAACCCCCTCCCCTCTACACACCTCTGGTTTCGGTGACCCAATATATTTGGGATTTAAATGTTATAACAGGTTTGGATCCTAAGTGTTGGAAGCACATGGCTGTCAATTTTTTGTAAAGCTAGTGAAGTGGAAGAGTGTTACTTATAGTTAGATTGGTAAACTCCGTTAAGAAACGTTCTCAAAGAATTTGATAAGAATTATAAAAAAATCCTTCTTAAATTCATTTTTTTAAACCCTTCTTTGTGTTTAGAGATGATACTCTTGACATCCAGAGGACTCTCAAGTTCTATTAAGGTGGCACAAACCCTTCCAGATCATTAAACAAAACGTTTGTCCCTAATGGCAGCTCTACCTTTGGAAAAGAGATTCCCAAAGATTTGTTTGTGTATTGGAATCTCTTCTGGCAGTGCTACAAAATATCAGTGGTAGAATGATTTAAATATTGACACATTATCCATGCTCGAATAGCTAATACCAAATCATCATGAATGTCTATTAGGCATCAGTTTTGTCTAGAGTCGACAGCCACTTGAGCTACTCCTTCTTTTTGTAAACACTTTGGGGGTCATTTAACATTTGGTGGAAGGCCATCCCTCTAGCTGTCCAGCCAGCCACCTGGTCAATAGTGTCCTTGCCTCTGTCTTTCCCCTGCATAAGACATACGTTGAGATCCCTGCCTCCGTGGCGGGGACCTCTGTAACAAAAGCGTATCTGCTCATGCGGCTAATACACTTTGACACAGCTTACAAGGATACCAGCCCACTTTAATTTCATCTTAGCTTTTCAAAAAGAAACCTCCTAAGTTTGGGTTTATTTCTGAAAGCAAAAAGGACAATGGCTCAACACAAGGGGGTTTTCTCTGTGATTTAGGGCCATTGGTTTTTTGTTCCTTGTATGGTGGGCTCAGTCCGTGAAATACTGTATCTGTATTGCCCCATCAAGATTTGCTAGAGATCCTATTGCATGAAAGGCGGCAACCTTGTAGCGAACTGGTTGCCCCCTTTGAGTGACTACTGGCCGGCCTTTTGATGGTTCTACATGAGCCCAATCGGTGATTCCGACTCTGTAAAGGAGTCAGGGGCTGCCACAAATTTGACAGAGGAATCCCTATTACCAGTTGTCCGGTCCACCCTCTAAAAGACCCTTTATGTCATAGTCATTGGGTCGAGAGTTGATATACAGTTTGACAAAGTTATACTGAATTCATCAATTATATGTGGCTGATACTTGTATGGGGTTTTCACTTCACTGCCTTCCCTCGTAGGTTTCTGTTCACTTGTTAACCTTACAATAAGTTTAGAGTAAGAGTGGCTGTGACGTAGGATAAGAACAACTTATTGACCTTGAGCGAGCCTTGTTCTCAATCCTTTCCCATCGCGCCGTACGACTCCTCCAAGCTCTAGAAGTCCTTAGATATGTTTATTCGCATGAAGAGCAGGTAATATTTCCCAAGATTATCTTGCAATGTGAATAGTTTGCAAATGTAACACAGGGTTGAAGGCTGCATTTCAACTACCATTGTTCCTGTTAAATAGTCTGGTGATTGGTCATATTCTGTTTTGGTCACCTTCAATAGTGTTGATCATTTGACCTCTTCCCCCACCTGAGCTGTAAGTAATTCAAATGGGGGCCCTCTCTGACGGACAGTTTCGGTCAGAGATAAAGTGTTACCACTTCTTTAAGAGCAAAAGTAATTGGAAATTCTACTTTTCACTCCAGCTTGTATTTAACGGTTTTACTTTTGAGGTAATGTTACGGGTTATTACCAATTTTAGAATTCACTTATGTTTTTTTCTGTACCATGGTAGAAAAGTTAGAAAAACAAAATGTGTCTATCCGAGTATTAAGAAGTGATATGAAATATTACTAAAATGTGAACCTCGAGGAAAGTGTGTTATCTAAGTTTAATAAAAGCACAATGTACTTCATTCAAGCTTGATATGGTTTCATACTGTTAATTTTATTCATATACTCAAATAAAAAAGCTTTTGTTGGTGTGAGTAACAATTTCGATGTATAACGTTTTCTGGTTCTGCTTTAGTGAATGTGAAGACATTTAGTGAGAGGAAATTGTTTATTGGTTTACCACTAATTCAGTGATGCTTTGTGCACGCACAGTACTGGCATATACCATACATAACTGTTTTGCTACTATTTTGACACAAAATTTAGACACTTTTTTTAATTTTCGCTCCAGACATATGTTTTTCTTCGTATACTGAGATAATATCAGATTACCTTTTTTAGGTTTACCTGCAGGCGTGCCAAGTGATGGGTTGTTAAACATGTTTTGATGCTGTATCTGTACCAACTTCAATAAAATTCAAGGAAAAGTGTTTTGGTGTGGTGATGAAGCCAAAATGCCGAACATATGTCCCTCTGCTCCAAGGTCTGTTATTTATCTGTGAAATTGTATGTGTAAGAACTATTGTTTTGTTTAAAGCGTAGCAGGTTCTGAGTTCCCAGGAGTGCCCACACTGTGCCACCAGTATTTGTTCAAAAGCAGTAACAAAAGTTTGTTCTGATCCTGTTTTCTAAAGGCTAATCACACTCTCAGGGCATTCTGTCAGAATGTTGTGGTACCCAAGAGCATAAAACAATAAAGCTGAGAATGTTTTTTGATTTCTTTATGAGCGCATTTTTGACAGTTGCTCCTTTGAGGATGTGCATTAGCATCATATCCACAGTGAAAATTGACATTTCTCTTGTTTCTGATTCAACTGTCAGACCAGCATTCCAGGGGGGTGATTAAATGGGGAAATTCTGTATTATTAATTCATTTAACGTCATCCAGGAAAAATAAAATAAAGTGCAACGGCGAGGTCATTCGAAGATGTTTCGCTGATGACTGTGGACCAAAGAAGAGCTGGGAGATCATGTTAGAACACTGTGGGAAACGAGAAGGGTTAGCATCATGTGCACACTTCCGGTGCATGGTTCAGGTTATAGGTCGTTTGCTTCCTTGCTAAAATACCATTCTATTTCACCATTTTTACCACGAGCACACGGGGGACTTGAGTGAATGGCATTTAAATGGGCACGAGGTGGCATGCTGTGGGAAAACCACTTCCTCAAGGAAGAAGTCCCAACACTACAGCATCCACAGGGATCTTTACTTTCTCTGTTTGGCGTGGTAAAAGTCTGCTAAATCAGGCATACATTCTGGTATGCAGCGTTTAGAACGCAAGCATTACCACGGAATACCTTTACAACGCGGGTGTAACAACGAAAGTTGTTACCACGCATTGCACTGGGGGGCGCTCAAGGATAGTAAATGATTTAATTTACTATCCCAACACCTTCCCTACTATCCACGGGGACTGGTGTTGGAATAGTAAATTAAATTAATCAATTTTGCGCCCCCCAGCGCAATGCGTGGTAACAACTTTTGTTGTTACGAACGCGTTGTAAAGGTACGCGTTGTCAATGTATGCGTTCTAACGTCATACATCCATACATTCTAGCTGACCTAAGGTGAGATCCTAGCCTTGTAGTAAACTAGGCTTATTTCAAACATGATGCAGTTTTCAGGGGGGTTCTTAGCTACAACACTTAATCTGAAAATGAAGTAGCTGCAGTTATGGAACCAATTTTTATTCCCTTTAGGGTGTAGCTGGTAGAGAGGGGTGAAGGAGGTGGTGATTCCTTAGATCATGAGGAAGAGCATACAGTTGGCTAAAGTGGTTCTACTTTTGGGTTGCCAAAAAGTCTAAATGTTCATAAACATAATATTTTAGCTCACAACAGGAGTTGGAGTTAGAAAGGTGTAATTCCTACTTCCCAGTTCCTGTAGCACAACATTGTGGGCAAAATGCAGATTCAAGAACCTCCAGACATAAACAAGAGAACATTCAAAACGTTATACCACGTGTCCCTACCCCTGGGTGTGCAGTTTCCTAGTCCATGGATGAATATTGGCTCATGAAGCTCCTTGTTACCATCAGAGCAATAGGGCCGTGCACCTCCCTCAACTATGCTGCTGGCACTGCTATGCACTGGGCTGGAGTGTCAGAGCCAGAGATGGGAGCAGGTGAGCAGACGCACTCCTTAGGGCAAGAAACGTCAGGCAAATAGTGTGCACTTTCAAAGCCTACTGAACAAAGGTTTGCTATGAAGAAAGCAAGTACATGTACACACATGCACACACACACTCACTCACTCACTCACTCATTCACTCACTCACCCACTGTTGATTCGAAGAAAGTGGAACCTAGGGGTAAACGCATTAGAAATCAGCAACATGGCAACCTAGTTCTTCGGATGAATGAATGAAAACTGTACTCTTAAAGCACACAGTCACTCAGACAGTGCATCCTGGCTCTAGCCCAAGCGCCAATTTTCAATTTAACAGTTGCAAAATAAATCAATCCAGACTCAACTAAGACTCCCAACATGTCAGCAAGCTGATGGTGTAGCATTTTTATATGCTGGTTTCCTCCACAGTATTTGGTGCACGGAGGTGGATCATGCTGCACTGTGCTGACATATTGGAAGCTGTGACCATCCCCATCCTGGAAAACTACACAGCAACACAGTTCATGCAAAGTTGTTACTTGTAAACCTTAGAATTCACCAATCCAATAGTGGCTGGGCTGCACTACGCTAAATTACCATTGATTATTAACCGCAAGTCAGGTCCAAGTAAAAATGGATACTTGTATAGCGCACTACTCACCCGCAAGGGTCTCAAGGCGCTTGTACGAATACCGCTGTGGAACCCATCCTGGCTTTCCCTGTGAGGGGTCCACTCCTGGGCACCCCCAAGGTGGACGCCAGGCATCCTTAGCGTTGTGGGGGCCGTTGTGGAGATTAAGCAAGCTATTGCCCAGAGTTGCAGAGTGGGACTCCATGATTGGAATAGGCACCGGGGCGAGAATTATCAGGTCCGTGGAATTTTGAGCCCAAGACCCGCCGAGGTGGGGAATTAAACCCTGGTCCCGGGCTAGACCACTGCATCAGGGTCTGTGCTCTAATCATTGAGCCACACTTCTCCACGCAAGCACTGCTGCACTCCGTGCAAGTCAGCCTCTTAACAACTGTACACCCAGGTCAAGGCAATAAACAACAGTCCGCCATACAAGCAGTAAAAAACACAAGCTAGATTTTTGTGATCCTGATAATATTACTTGGCAAATGGAGCACGGACTCTGACTTATGTGTTCCTTACATTTTCCCAGTTTGGTTTTCACTAGCCAGGTAACAATTGATGAAATGCCTGTTCTAGTCGGAGCAAATGCACCCTTTGGGCCAAGTGACTTTTCCCTGGCAACTGGTCACTGTAGACCAGGTCCGAACTTCCTGCCTCAGGCAGCCACATAAATTAGATGGCTGGATATCTTGCAAGTAGTCTAGATGTTCTGCTCGTGCTGGACTTTAACCCAGCTTCAGCATCCTGAATTAATATCTCGTTAGGTGGTTAACTAGCTCTGTATACCTCGGATTCTGAGAATAAGTGAGAAGGGCGGAGGGGGGCTTTGAAATAACTAGGTATAAACGTGAAGACAGCAAGGGTGGCAAAACATAGTTTTACAAACTCAGCCCATGAATTCAATTATACGTGAATGTGTCTAAATTACCTAAATTAAGAAACTCCCAACTAAAATTAAAAAAATATATAAAATGAACACTTAAATAATTTAGCACAGATTGCAAATAATTTAGCACAGATTGCATTAAATAGACTTTACAAGCTATAATGATCAGGGGTGCTTCAAATTAGTGTGAATGTTATGGTGCTGTACTAAGTGACCCCGAGGACAGATGTAGATGAACTGTACGTGTATTGGGTGAGTGATCAACTAAAAGTAAAAAAAAACTGATATTATTTGCACATTCATGAAGATATCTCCTCTTTTCATTGATTCTGTCATTAATTAATCAGTCCCAGATTTCTCCAGGACTCGACCTGCAGTGTTATTTCCCCACCCTCTTACATTTTACTTGGATAAGGTTCCTCTACTACAGTGATACCAAACCACCCCTCTTCATGTGTTGTTGGCTGACACCTGTTGGAACCCATCTGGAGGATTCACATGGACACATTGATCAGGCCAAACAGGCATGATCCTGGTCTCATTACACCACAACTTCACGATAGCAGCTGATATAAGGAGGAAGGTGCACCTCTTCCTGTTTTTGAAAGGACTTTAAAAAGGTACTTTGGTCTGCTCAGACTTCCTGTCTGCCACAATGGAGCTGAGGATCCCGAGGCATGGCTACCATGTCTTATGATTCCTTCCGTACTATTGACGATGATGTGAATAAATATTTTTTCTTTTGGACTTAAATGTTCGTTTTACAAAGCATATCATTGGATGTATATTCAAAAACTGAGGTGCCCCTAATTTGTATTTTTTTACAGGCGACTCAAATAGACGTGCATCACAAGGGCGGTGGTGCTATCAGTGGCGCACCTGCACAGGTCTAAAATCATGATGACCAGCATTTTCCCAGTTGATATTGTCATTAACACTTCATCTTGTAATGACTGGGATGGAGCACAATTTTTGAAGGAACTAAAGACCAAGGTGATCCTTAACATATGTACCAATTTTGATTGGTGTGTCTGTAAATGCGAGAACACCTTTTTGGAGTCATAACTGTCTGAAGTCATTACTAACACCAAAAGTTTATTTTGAATCAGTAAAAACGGCAACACTGGTTTACTGCTAGAAAATTTGCTTTTAAACTATGGTCTTCGAATCTCTGGGGGGCCGAGATGCCTATTCAGGGGTCCACGACTGTATAGAAAATGTAATATTATTAAGCTCAATTGAGTATAAATAAATAAGGAAGGAAAATTGGAAAAACTAAAGCATTCAGTATATGTGAAGTAATTTGAAATTGGAGACTGAAAATCGAGTTGATATCCTTAGCTTGATTCATAGGAGCAGTACAAGTAAAGCAAACAGAATATAGTATATATATATATATATATATATATATATATATATATATATATACATACATACATACATACATACATACATACATACATACATACATACATACATACATACATATATATATATATATATATATATATATATATATATATATATATATATATATATATATATATATATATATATATATATATATATATATATATATATATATATATACACCAACAGCTTCCTTCTCAGGCAGGAAAAATAGTACTCACTCACAAGATCCTGCGTTTCCCCAGTTTCTTTAATTAAACAACAGCATCCAGTTTCAAAAAGAAATGCCGACGTGTTTCGTTATCTACAGATAACTTGGTCACGGATGATATTACACCACATTCAAATCTCCCTATAAACAGCGAAAAACCAAACATGTGGCTCGTGATGTCACTCCATGTTACATTGCAAGGCCTTATGGTAATAGTAGGCACAAACAAACATACATTTATTAGCATTATATTCTAGCAGTGGCAGTGGCATTTCACAAAAACCATCATGTTATTGCATAGACTTGTTCCATCATTCATATTGATATTTATTCGTTTTGATATTTGATTTATTGTTGATTTGTTTTGTTATTCGGTGTTCGTAATGAATTAACACTAAACAGGAAGGAGTTAGTTCGTTTTCAGTTGCTCATGACGGACAGTTTCATCAGAAACTTTATTGGTCTTTTGCCTTCACTCGCTTTTGTCCGGTTTACCCAATGCGAGTGTGACCCGGGCCGCACTATGTTTATTTTAGTCCTATCTTAAAGGGAACGTTTTTGTCATATTAACCAAGGTCATAAGCTGATCACAGTGCCATCATTCCATTTTGTGACCAAGCATTATTTTTAACTTTATCAATCGGAGCTCCGAATTTGAATTGAATTTAAAAAATATGTATTGAGCGCTCGTACACCAAGCGGTTTCATGGCGCTGTAGAGGAAGATGATACCTGAGTGAGAGGGTGATGCGGCTTAGATTTTAAAAACCTGTGCAAACAAATTGGTTTTTCAGGGTGCTCCGGAACTCCAGATACGAGGGTGTTGATCTCATTTGGAAAGGTAGAGAATTCCAAAATTGTGGAGCAACAACGGAGAACATTGAGCCTCCCATTCTGCTCTTCTTGAATCTGGGCACCGCCAGTAGGGACAGAGAGGAGGATCGGAGTTGTCTGCTGGGGATGTACGATTCATGGTATTTATTAAGAAAGGAGGCCCTCAAATAGTCCTTCCATTTTTATAGGATTTTAAGAGTGCGGAAAACTTGGTTCACGTTTCGTTTATCCAAGTTTGCTTCAGTCACAACGCTCTATTCTTATATGTTATTTAAGTAATTGAGCCCTTCAGTGGGCTTTCAACCGTCCGGGTGCCACATTTGTTACTATGTAGCAAATGTTATCATATCCCTACTAAGTTACTTTGTTGCATTGTTTTGAAAGTCTGAAAATAAGCCCTCTAGTGGGCAGTTTTAAGATTCATTATTTTTGATAAAATTACTAATTTTACCTATATCACCTTGTATTAAGTTTTTGAGACAAGGAGCAATTGCAACTAACTAGAGTAAGTAAAAATTCATTTTTGTATACAAACTCAAAAATTTGACAAACCACCACCATATGTGTCTGTTAAAATTTCTTCCTCAGGATGAACATCCCAGAACCATAATTATTGTTACTCAGTTTCTTTAAAGATGACCATGCAGTTCTTTACTTTGATTGAGACCCCAAGGGGCAAAAGTTCTAAAATTCAATATTTGTCAGGATTCCCTGCGCCTCCGTTTATTTTCCCGATCTCCAACTCTGGTGCCTGGAGCGCAACCTTGACCCGAAATTGTGCTCCGACTGCCGGGCCATGGCCCGAAGTCTTTGTGGGAGAGTCCCGATAGCTTCTGGTGGCCCGGCAGTCGGCTCCACGTCATTTGAGATCCAGGCCGAGAGGCAGGTCGCGAGACCGATCACCTCCACTCCTCGTCGGAGTCTTTGTCTTCGGGTAAGTCAAAGCACAAAAAAGAAGGCAAAGAAGCACCGTCACTCTTCGCGTTCTCCCTGTCCGTCCGCTGACGCGGGATGCGGGTGGTAATCTCCCAGCTCTGCCCGCAGAGCTTGTTGGGTCGACCCGAGCATCCCTCCCTTTATAGGAGCATGGGTGACCCCTGCCCAACTTCGTAGTTTCTACGAAGCCCTCAAGTCTATTTTTGGGATAGCCCGACTCCGCTGGCGTGCCTTTGGACCCCGCGGACTCGGCTGGGGGCTCTAGGCCTTCGATGCCGGCGGCTTCGGCTCAGGTGCCTCAGGGCCTCCAGGGTTCCAGGCCTGGATCCGGATCAGCGCTGGTCGACTCCTGACACCTCCGGCGCCGAATTCATTGGCGACACCTCCGCCCCCTCCGACGCTGGTTGTATCCCCAGCTGACGTCGACCTCGGCCTTCCCCTCAATGTGGACACAGAACCGGACCGACGTTGCTGACTTGTACTTTTGTACCCCTGTTCTCCCCTGGTGTTCCCTATCGCCCTGAGTAGCTAACAGAGGAGGGCGAGGAAGACTGAGAGGGGTCTGTGGACCCTGTGGCTGGCCAGTTGGAAGAACCGGACTGGAGAGAGGAGTTGGGTGAGGCCAGTGGTCTGGACACTTCCCCAGACCTTGTCTTGCTTTCTCCCCCTTCTGTGTCCATGGAGGAGGGTGCATCATTTGCAGTGGTGTTGCGTAGGGCGGCTGAGGCCTTAAACCTTGAGGTTCCTAAGGTGGCGGTTAGGACAAACCTCCTGACCGAGGTGCTTCAACCGGCAGCAGCCTCTTCGGAGCCTCTGCTGCTATTGAATGAGGTTCTTGCTGAAATCGTTTTGGGCACGTGGCCCAAGCCCAACACAGGGGCTCCTGTGGACAGGATGATTGCCCGACGCCTCCGCCCGGCCCTGGGTGACCCCATTATCCTTTCCCAACACCCCACCCCTGAGAGCGTGGTGGTCCAAGCATCGACTTCCAAGGGGTGCATTCCCTACTGCACCACCTGATAGGGAATCCGGGAAGCTGGACCATCCTGGACAGAAAATGTTTTCTTCCTTCAGCTTAGGACTGCGGGCGGTTAACACCGTACGTCTCTTGGGCTGTTGCTCCCACTCTGTGTGGGACACGGTCGCGCAGGTGCTGCCACAATACCCGGAGGAGGCCCAGGCTGTGCTCTCCCGTGCACTGGCCGAGGGGAGTGATGCAGCTTAGTTCGCCATCCGATGTGGGCTGGACACTGCTGACTTGCTAGGCAGGACAATTTGCACTTCAGTAGAACTTAGATGCTACATCTGGCTGAGGTCCACTCTCTTTTCGGGTGATGTCTAAGCTACACTTTTGGACAAGCCCTTTGATGGCTGTCGCCTGTTCGGCGAAAAAGCAGACAACGCGCATGAGCACTTTAAAGATTCCAGGGATACTGCCAGGTCCTTGGGCCTTCCTTCCACCTCTCGCCCCACCCAGTCTGCTTTTCGCCCCTTTCGTGGCTATGGATGGGGTGCCCCGCCACGTTCCACCCAGAGCCACAGGCCTGCACAAGCTGTTCAGCCTAGCACGTGAGACCCATCATCATGGGTCGAAGAGCCAGCCGGCGGGCCAGTCTCCAGCGTCCCCTCTTCAGCAGCCTACAAGCTCTCCTGGTCTGACCTTTCAAGGCCACCAATTGCCAGTGGGCGGCAGGATTCACCATTACCTTCCACTCTGGCTCAACATCACGTCAGACAGGTGGTTTTTGCGGATAGTCCGAAGGGGCTACTCCCTCCCTTTTGAGACTACCCCTCCATCCATGCCACCTCAATTCCATCGCATGTCGGAGGGTCACATGGCCCTTCTCTAACAGGATGTTACAGCTCTCTTGGCCAAGGGAGACATCAAGTGAGTTCCTGCCCCAGAAACAGGTTGTGGTTGTTATTCCCAGTACGTTCTGGTGCCCAAGAAAGACAAAGTCCTATCTTGGATCTCCGGAACGTCAACCGCTTTCTGCGGAAAGAGAAGTAAAAAAGGTTGACACTGACTCAGGTCCTGTCTGCCCTCGACCCTGGAGACTGGATAGTAGCGTTGGAGTGCAGGACGCTTATTTTCACATACCTGTCCTGGTGGCCAATTGGATTTACCTACGGTTCACGGTAGGCCATGAGCACTTTCAGTTTACCGTGCTCCCCTTTGGCCTTACCAGTTACCCTCGGGTGTTCACAAAGGTGATGGCGGTGGTCGCAGCTCATCTGCTCAGATCAGTGGTTCCAGTCTTCCCCTATCTCGACGACGGGCTGTTGAAGGTGAGCTCACCCCAGGCTGCTATCTCCCACCTCAAGAATACGGCCGACCTCCTGCATTCGCTGGGTTTCCCCATCAATGTGCCGAAGTCACACCTGGTTCCCTCTCAGAAGCTCCTTTTCATTGGAGCGGTTCTGGACCCAGCGCAGTTTCGGGCTTATCCTTCAGAGCAGCAAGCCCTGCATATTTGGCTATGATTCCGATCTTTCAGCCTATATCCCGGGTTTCGGTCAGAATGACCCTGAGGCCTCATGGCCTCCTGCATCCTATTCGTGGACTATGCCAGGTGGCATATGCAGGCTCTGCAGTGGGACCTGAAGTTCCAGTGGGCACAGCATCAGGGGAATTTTTCCGATTGCATCCAGATCAAGAAGGGCAATGCACATCAATTGCAGTGGGGCTAACAAACCAGGATTGGGTCAATGGCAGGTCCCTGCCAGAGTTCACATTGGTGAAAGATGCATCACTTCTGGGGTGGGGATGCCACATGGGAGAGGTGGAGATCAGAGGCCTGTGGTCTCCGGCGGAGTCCGGGCTCCACATCAACCTTCTAGAGTTTCGGGTGGTCCATCTTGTACTGAAGGCATTCTTTCCTTCTATAAAAGGGGGAGTAGTGCAGGTGTTCATGGACAACACTACCGCTATGTGGTACTGCAACAAACAGGGGCGGGGTGGAGTCGTGGACCCTATGTCAGGAGGCACTTCGTCTCTGGAAGTGGCTGGAACATCAGGGCTTGTCCCTGGTGGTTTAACACCTGGCAGGTTCTCTGAAGGCCAGGGCAGACAAACTCAGCCACCGGTGCATGATGGGTCATGAATGGGGTCTTCATTCGGAGGTGGTACAACGTCTCTTTCAGCGGTGGGGAGAGCCTTGGTTAGATCTATTTGCCACAGAAGAGAATGTGCAATGTCAGCACTTCTGCATGTTGGAATTTCCAAGGCGGCACTTGCTCGGAGATGCTTTTTGTCATGAATGGAGTTGCAGTCTTCTATACGCCTTTCGGCCTGTACCACTACTACCCAGCGTGCTGAAGAAGATCAAGCACAACCAGGCCCAAGGAATTCTTTTGCCTCCGGACTGGGCTCGAGAGTATGGTATCCCGAGCTCTTACACATGGCCTTCGATCCTCTGATCAGACTGCCCTTTCGGGAGGATCTTCTGTTGCAGCATTAGGGGACTGTCCTCCACCTGAACCTGTCCACCCTCCACCTCCTTGTGTGGAGATTGAAGGGTGACAGTTGACAGCTTTCGACCTTCCTCCCAAAGTCTGTAACATTATCTTGGCAGCCATGCGTCCCTCCACCAAAACAGTATAGGACTGTAGATGTAACACATGTGTGTCGTGGTATACAGCAAAGGCTGTGGATTCCTTTCTGCACCCCTTTTAGAGGTTCTCTTCTTCATTCTTTCTTTTGCCCAGCAGGGCTATGCTCTGGGTACTCTAAAAGGCTCTATTTTGGCCATTTCAGCCTTGTCTTTTCAAGTTCTCTATTGTAAATCGCTTCCTTAAGGGCATTACTCACTTGTTTCCTCCAATTCCTTTCATAATGCCACAGTGGGACTTGAAACTGGTTCTGACCTATCTTATGTCCTCTCCTCTCAGACTTCTGATACTTAAAACTGCCATTTTTGGTTGCCATCACCTCTGCTCGCAGGGTGAGTGAGCTTCAGGCTCTTTCTTACAAACCTATTTTTCTGACTGTTGTCCTTTGCACTAGGCCTTCTTTCCTTCCCAAAGTGGTAACCTCTTTCCACATAGGACAGACCATCACTTTGCCCACCTTCTTCCTGCCTTCTAAAGAGGAGAGGCTCCACCGTCTGGATCCAAAACATGCGCTTTCATTTTATCTGGATCGCACAAAACAATTCCGGGTGGATGACCGGCTCTTTGTTGGCTGTGTGGGCACCAAGAAAGGTCGGGCTGTGCAAAAATGAACCATCTCTCGATGGGTCATTCTTTGCATCAAAATCTGCTATTCCTTAGCGAAAAAGGAACCTCCAGTGGGGTTGCGTGCCAATTCCACCTGGGCGACAACCGCTACTACTGCTTTGAGATGTGGAGTCCCTCTTCATGACATCTGCCAGGCAGCTACGTGGACTTCAATGCGCACGTTTTCCAAACACTACTGCCTGGACAGCCAAGTCTGGAGAGACGGCTTCTTTTGCCATTCAGTTCTCCAGGACTTTCTGGAGTGAACTTGTTTCGCAGACCCACCTCCGGGGTTGGTATTGCTGGAGTATCTATTTTAAGGTGAAGAATCCATAACTAATTGTCTCTTTCAGATTACCAAGTTACTTACCTTCAGTAACAATATATCTGTAACATGGATTTGTTATAGATTACTCACCGCCCCACCCATCCTCCCCGTTCTGCGAACTGACTTCTAGGGTAAGGGACTTCCCTTCAGGGCCCTATTTTTGTGCATCAGTGGTCAGTGCCTTGCATGGCTCTACACTTCTGGCGTGGAATGCCGTATAAGGAACTGACGCCAGCGCGCACGGGCAGCGTCTAAGTAGATACCATGACATCATTCTGGCAACGCCAACGACGAACGCGGAGTCGAACACCGCCACCAACCGACGCGCAGGGGTACTGCTGAAGAAAAGTTCTCCGGATCCAGTCTGATGCCTGGGGGTAATTCTAAGGTGAGGAATCCATAACTAATCTATGTCTCTTACAGATAGATTGTTACCGAAGATAAGTAACTTGTTCATGATGTTAACCTTATGAGAGCATATACTTTGTTTTTGTACAAGAAAGGCAATCCTGTCTGCGCCCCTACATGTAACGGGAGGGGGGCAGAGCCCCTTACACCACCCACAGCCCTCTAATTCGCCAGTATACTAAGGCAAGTCTTCTCACAATCCTCGAAAAGTTAAGTCTGCGTACTAATGCTAATATTTAACCATTCTGGTTTCCTTCCAATATATTCTGGGGTGCTCCTAGCACCAGGCCACTCATATCCCCCACTCTTCTATTTCTTGTACGAGCTCTCCTCCCACTCCTCATATCCACCTCGTCAAGCACCCCATTGTCTAGCCTAAACCTCGGAGCCAGTGTACTATTTAACTTGTTCTACGCTTACCTTATCTCCTTTTTTAAAGAAACACGCTCTGGAATTACAAGATCAGCAAGTCATTTAATATAATTTGTTTCAAGGAAACATGGCTGTCTTCCACCCCTCACGTGGGTGTTGCCGTACCCTCTGGCTACTAAATTCTTCATATCAATCAGCAGCATCTTTTTACAACATTCTGCTTCTAAGAAATATCCTACCCCTCTTTTCTATTGATTTGAAGGACACCGTTGTCCAGGCAGTATTCCTTTCCCACCTGGAGTATGTGAACTTTCTTTTACTCGGTCTTCCACACTACTTGACCGCCCCACTTGAGCTGGTGCAAAATGCCACTTCTCATCTTGCTCTCAATCTTCCAAGTCATTCACCTATTTTTCAGCATCTGACTACCTTACACTGACTTCCTGATGCTAAGCGCTCTTTGTTCAAAGCACTCTGCCTGTGTCATCGGGCTATCCACGGTCATTGTCCCTCTTACCTGCATAATAGAATAAATACATTATCAACCCAATGCCTCTCTCTGCTCTTCCTCCCTCTCCAAGATCCTGTGTTCCAGGTGTGGAGTCTTTTTCTTCCCTTTACGCAGGCTGAAACACAGGAACTTGCTCCTGTTCTTCCTTTGCATGCAACCCACTTTTCAGCATCATCAAAGAAGTTTATGTCAGAATATTTTTTCCTCAAAAGCAAGGTACAAAGACTGATTTGATAAGGCTGGGTCCAAACTGGGGTGGCGTAGTGGGCAAAAGAACTATGGATTTAAACCAGATCTCTTGGCTGGGGGAGAATGTTCGACTCATTCAGCATTCCGTCCATCATTTGTTGCAATTACACTTTTCGCCCTAAGTGGGACGGGCATGCCCAGACGTGGATCCCATGCTCCGGTCCAGGGAGGACCTTAGGCATTTCGGTCTGGACTGTTCGCATGTGGCATAGGGTCAAGACTGATTTGCATATGGCTGGGTCCAAACTGGGGTGGCGTAGTGGGTAAAAGAACAATGGGTTTAGCCCAGATCTCTTGACTGGCGGCGAATATTTGAATCATTCAGCATTCCGTCCATCATTTTTTGCAGTTACATTTTTCGCCCTAAGTGGGACGGGTATGCCCAGACATGGGTTCCTTGCTCACTGTGCCACTGGATTCAAGCTAGCCTGGCAGATGAAGGGCGACATACTCTGAAACTGGTCCCAGCATGCTTTTTTCCGGTGCAGGGAGGACCTGACCTGGCAGTTCGATCTGGACTGTTCCCATGAGGAACAGGGTCAAGACTGATTTGCATATGCCTAAAGTGGAATGGCATGGCATGCAAAAAACAATGGATTGAACCCAGATCTGTGACTGGGGGTGAATGTTCGATTAATTCAGCATTCCGTCCATCATTTGTTCTTTTTACATTTGTCGCCCTAAGTGGGAAGGGTATGCCCAGGCATGGGGTCCCATGCTCGCTACGCCACCAGATTGAAGCTAACCTGGCTGAATAAGGGTGAAACCCCGAAACCGGTCCTAGGATGCTTGTTTCTGGTCCAGGGAGGACATGACCTGACAGTTTGAGCTGGACTGTTCCCCCTCCTACAGGTCAAGCCAGCTCTTCTTTATTTACAAATACATAGCAATACCGTGGACATTTTTAACATCGCTAGATTTCTGGTTGCAGCTGTACAACTTATAAAAAAGAGACTTTCTCTGATAAATCCTGTTTGAAATCATCTATTTTTTCATAGATTGAATTTGAAATGTTTTTTTTTTTATTTTTTTATTTTTTTAAAACCTTTATTTACGAATGCACAATACACAGCGTCTGCCTACAACCCCGAAGGGCCGGCCGCTATGACATAAACAGGCTGAGTGAAAGTAGAATCAAAGACAGCACGTTGTTGAAGCAAACTGTAAAGTCCACATTGTCGGTAGAGCATAGTTCCATACAAAAAGGATAAGAAAGGTTTAATTTTATGTTTTTGTTGAAAGAACACCAACACACAAACACATGGTATCATAGTGGCAAGGGTCGCTGGAGGTGAGGGGGGGGAAAAGAGATGGAGAAAGGAGGGTACTAGCAAGGGGGGGTTGATGAGTGCGGGAAAACAGAACGTGTAGTGGGATTAAAGGAGGAACGTAAATCATGGAGTTGAGGGGAGAGGGACCTCATAGTCAAGCGGGGGGGAACAGATATCTCCACGATAAGCATTCCACTGAGCCCAAACTCTGGACCACTTCCCTGGGCGCCCACGAGCCTCATACACGGTCTTTTCTCGGAACATGGACCAATCCATGTTCTCTTTCCAGGCACTTAACAATGGTAGTCTAGGGGAGCCCCAGAGCTGCGCGATATCTCTCTTTGCGACCATGTTCCCCAGGGTAACCCAAAGCGTCTGGGCAGCATTACAATCAGACGGTTCCCACACATTCAACAGGCAACGACGAGCTTCGGGAAGGAGTGGGATCCCCGTGACCCGACTCATAACATCATGCACTCTAGACCAATACGCTGCAATCAGCGGGCATTCCCACAGAACATGAAGAAAGGTGCCATCCATCCCACAGCCACGCCTACATCGGCCATCCGAAACCAAACCCATTCGCACCAGACGCACCCCAGTCAAATACACACGGTGGAGGATCTTCAACTGGACAAAGCGAAGCTGTGCCGGGATAGCCACCTCCTTAGGGGAGGACACAGCTGACTGCCAATCCTCGTCGTCTAATTCGAGTCCGTCAGACGTCCAGGCAGCCCGGAGCTTCTCAAGCTGGTCAGCTCTGTTGTTGATAAGCTTTTTGTAGATTAAGGAGATGGTGCTATCCGGGACGTGGCCATCCAGAACTCGATCCTCCAAGGGGGAGGACTGTGGAATAACGGTACCTGGTGGAAAGATGGAAGATAAGGCGTGTCTGACCTGCATGTATCGGAAGTGCTCTCTATCATCGAGCCGGTATTCCAATTTCAGGGACTCAAAGGACTTAACCGCGCCCCGTGCCCACAGGTCCTCCACCGTGCTGATCCCAATCATATCCCAATTCTCAAACCCTTTTGTCTTCCACAGGTTCCCCAACCGCTCCGAATCATACAGTGGTGTCTTACGTGTCAGCCTACCACCCCAGCCCGTGGCCACGGTAGCGTCCCTCCACGCCCGCACTGCACATTTCGTCGGGCCCGTGAGAAGCCGGTAGGGTGCCTTCGAATACAGAGCCCTATTGAAATTGCCACCGGGCAACAATAATTTATCCAGGGCAAAGGCGGGTGCGGGCTCCGGAGCATAGGTCGCATGGTTGATGGCGCTAAGGTGCGAGGCCCAGTAATACCGTCTAATATCCGGTAACGCGATACCCCCATCATACCAGGAGAGCGTGAGCTTGGACAAGGCAATGCGGGCACGGCCATCCCAAATAAGTTGTCGCTGTAAACTCTCGACCTCACGGAAATAGCGAGCTGGAACAGGGTCAAAAAAGTTTTGCAGGGCATAAAGGAAACGGGGGAGCGACATCATTTTGAAGAGCGCCGCCCGGCCCAATGGAGATAAAGGCAGATCGCGCCAACGTCGAACGTCCTGTTTCAACCTACGAAGCGGAGCATACAAGTTTCGCTCGTAGCGGACCGAGGAGGACATGGATACATAGATCCCCAAGTACTTGAAGCCATCAGCAGCTACCAGAATGGGGAACCTACGGGGTAGAGGCGGCAGCGAGCCAGCTATAACGTAAACACAGGACTTGGTCCAGTTAATGACAAGTCCCGAGTTCTTACCGAAAGAAGTGAGAACGTCGAAGAGAACGTTGAGCGACTTCTGAGGGGAAGTGAGATAAAGGAGAATATCGTCCGCGTACAAGGAAACACGGTCCTCGAGGTCTGGGGACCATCGGATCCCTTTAATAGAGGGTTCCCACCGGAGCCACGCAGCAAGGGGTTCGCGCGCCAATGCAAATAGGAGCGGGGAGAGCGGACAGCCCTGACGTGTGCCACGGCCTAGGGGGAAGGGGTCCGAGCATCTACCATTCACAGCGACCTGAGCAAGTGGCCGTTCGTAAAGAAGTTTGACCCATGCGATGAAATTAGGGCCAAAGCCAAACTTAGCGAGGGCCGCCCACAGATAGGGCCATTCGATAGTGTCAAACGCCATTGTGGCATCGAGGGACGCAACCACCGCCGGCTCGGCGAGGATTGGAGCTCTCGCGAGAACGCTGTGGAGCCTACGCAGATTGAGAGCAGTGTTCCTATGGGGGATGAAACCGGATTGATCCGGATGGATCAGGTCGCAAATCACCTTAAGCAACCGATTGGCCAGTACCTTAGCAAGGATTTTGGGTTCCGCGTTGAGTAGGGAAATGGGGCGGTACGAGGCGCAGCGGTCACGAGGTTTGCCATCTTTATAAATGACAACTATGGTAGGGAGGCGCTGCTCAAGGGGGAGGCAACCAGCCTCAACCGCCTCGAGAAACATTTGACGCAGGTGGGCGGCCATCTTGTCGGGACAAAGTTTGTAAAGTTCAATGGGGAGTCCATTAGGGCCCGTCGCCTTTCCCGAACGAAGGGATCGTATTGCGAGGGCAATCTCATCGACAGTAAAAGGGGCCTCCAGGGCAAGGCAGTCCTCCTCCGATACAGTGGGCAGGGCGATGTCCCGCAGCAGTAGCCTGGAGTCGGCCTCATCTCGATCGCTGACAGGCGTATACACAGTTCGGAAGTGGTCAACAAAGCAATCAACAATTTCACTCGGATCAGAGACACTCTCACCAGATACACGAACAATGGACGGAACAACACGACTCGCACGTTCAGTCTTATCCAGCCACGCAAGGAGCTTGCTAGCTTTGTCACCCACATCATACAGTCGGCCCAGTTGATTCGCCCGCATCAATTTGGCAGCATCCGTGACACAGGCTCTATAGTCCGCCTGCTTCAATTCCAAAGCGTGCAGCAGGGCAGGCGTGTCATTCCCACCCAGCTCACTTTCAAGCGCAGTAATTTCGGTTTCAAGAGCCACCACAGCCTCCCTCTTGACCCTACGCTCTGCGGCAATGAATGATAGGGCTGAACCCCTAATAACCGTCTTGAAAGCCTCCCAAAGAACAGTGGGGGAAGTGACCGAGCCCACGTTCTCAGAGAAGTAGCAATCCACTGCCTTAACCAACTCTGAGCGGAGCCGGGGGTTACGGAAGTGCCAAGGAGGAATCGGGGGGACCCTGTTACCAAGTAAACCGCCTACAGAAATCGTAATCAGCAAGGGGGAGTGGTCCGAGATACCACGAGGAAGATGTTGTATCTCTCGAACTGTGGATAGAGTGGAGGCCAACATAAGAAAATAATCAATACGGGAGAGGCTACCATGCGCACCAGAGTGAAAAGTGTATTGCTGGAGTGTGGGGTGCAGTGAGCGCCAGACATCTACCAAGCCAAAAGTATCAGCCATCTCACTGAGCCACATCTGGGACTGCAACAACACCCTAGGGGGAAGTCGATCATATTCACCGGACATTACAGAATTAAAGTCCCCACCCAGGATTAACAATCCGTCCGGAAGCCCAAGGAGAGTCTTGCCAAGATCAGCATAAGTAGTAGCCTGCAGACCCGGGGGGATATAGACAACAACAAAAACGATCTGTTTACCCTCCCACCTCCCGGACACAGCAGCATACCGCCCACGATCATCAAGGACAACCTCGTCAATAGCAAGAGCAAGGGAAGACTTTACCATGATACCCACCCCCCGAGATCCTGAAGTAAAACCAGCATGTGCAACCAGGCGATAACCCCGGCGGTCTAAGGCCTTACAAGCATTTCCAATCAAATGGGTCTCCTGAAGGAATACAACATCTGGGGTGTGGCGCCTCAAGAATTGCAGTACAATGCCCCGCTTTATCCTATCACCCAAACCATTTACGTTCCAAGACAGAACCCGCATTTCACCCCCCCCCCATTGCGGCAAAGACATTCCACCCCCACCCACCAGCAAAGCCCACAGTTCAAAGTCATTGCAGAATGTGAAATACCATGTAAACCAAGACAGAACAAACGAAACAAAACCCAACCAAGTCCCCAGAAACCAACCCCAAAACCGAAACCCATCACAACACCCCCCTCCCTGCACCCCTGCTGACTAAAAAGCCACCCCCAACTGCAGTGTGCCTGTCGCCCCATTGAATCTACACAAAGAACCCCCCGAGGAGGAAGGGAGAAATCACCCGTTCCCGCACCGTCACGGGCAGTAACATAAAGCACAAAGTTAAGTTACACAGTATATTGCATAGTCTCAATCAGAACCTCAGGGGTCCCAATTACTCCTGGGCCATAGCACCACCTTCCGCGCCACCGGGGCCTCCGTTTCCAAAGTCATCTGTAGGCAGCGAGTCCAACCAGTCGGCAGCTCGGTCAGGCTGATCAAAAAAGTAGGCACGCTCTCGAAAGCCGGGCCGGAAACAGCATGGCGTATTTCAAGCCCCGATCCCTCAGGCGACGCTTCACTCCAAGGAAACTTGATCTTTGCCGCTGCACTTGGGGAGTGAAATCGGGATATATGGAGACAGAGTTATTGTCATATTTTAAAGGGCCGTGCTTGCGGGCGGCCTGGAGGATAGCATCTCTGTCCCGGTAGTGAAAAAGCCTCGCAATAATAGGCCTCGGTGGGTTTCCTGGCTTCACTTGTCCTCCTGGAAAACGATAGGCGCGCTCCACAGCAAAGAACTTACTGAGCCCTGCTGGAGCTAGTTGAGCGACAATTAGTTCCTCGACCAACAGGTCGGTCGATACAGCACCATCACATTCCGGCACTCCGACCAGGCGTATGTTGTTCCGCCTGGCCCTGTTGTCATAGTCCTCCATCCGCTTGACCAGCAGTTCGTGTGAGGCACGCAGATTGCCAATCTCGGATTGCGCCTCAGCCATGTCCGTAACAAGACTCGATGCTTTAAGATCCAGAGCCTTCACCCGCTCGTTCGTTTTGGCTAAGTCGGCCCGAATAAGAGTTACATCCACCGCCACCGTGTCTATCTTGGACACGACGGCTTCGAATTGCTGACTCATATCGGCCTTAAGTCCAGTGATGGCAGCCAAAAGATCTTGGAGCGATACTTCCGACGAAGATGGCATGTCCGTTTGAAGTCCTTCAGCACCAACGCTTGTGGCGCCGGGGGAGCCTCTCGGCTGGGTGTAGCGTTCGATCATGTTGGACTGGATCGATCCCCCCCGGGTCGCAGCCTTCTGGCGTTTTTCGGCCTCCGCTTTAGTCGCCATCTCACTTTCAGTGTTGGCCAGATAACCAGGAGAAGCGGCGAGAAGGAGGAAAAGTGTCGAAACTCCGACGTGCCAGTGAAATAGGAGTATCGCGACCTCCGTGCCAGTCCTACGGAGGCAAATGTGGGCTGTGAAGGCAACAGGCGCCGGCAGAGTAGGAGGAGACAAGAACAAAGAGATGGAAACCGAAAGTGAAAGCAATACACCTCCGGAGGGCCAGATGCCGGTCGCGCCCGCGGGCAGGCCAGAAAGTTGCAGATGTCAGGAAAATGGTCCCCAGGGTCCGATTTCGACCAAAGTAGGAACGTTGGCATCAGTGAAGATAGCGCTACAAAAGCCCGTCACACTGACCAGGATAGGTGAAGGATAAATAGAGAAAGAGGGCGCGGGTCTCGGGAGCTCTCTGCTCACGCGACCATCTTGGATGCCCGCGTAGCTCCTCCCCCAATGTTTTTGACTGTTTTTAAGTTTAATGAAATATTTACTTACGCCCATTATGTTTTGTATATTTGATATGATTGTGCTAATTTTTAAATGTGCATTGTACTATTTGTGATTTTAAATAATCGAATAAAAGTGGTTTGACTGACTGACTGACTGATTTGCATATGGCTGGGTCTAAATTGGAATGGCATGGCATGCCAAGAAACAATGGATTTATCCCAGATCTGTGACTTGGGGGTGAATGTTCGATTGATTTAGCATTCTATCCATATGTGTTCTTTTTGCATTTGTCGCCCTAAGTGGGAAGGTTATGTGGGTCCTGGGCTCACCATGCCACCAGAAACAAGCAATTCTAGCTGATGAGGGGTGAAGCCCCCAAACCGGTCCTATGATGCTTGTATCTGGTCCAGTGAGGACCTGTTCTGACAGTTTGGGCTGGACTGTTCCCTTGAATGTTCGATTGATTCAGCATTCCGTCCATCATCTGTTCTTTTTGCAGGAATAATATGAGAACCAGACAAAAGTAAAATGTCCTACTTTGGCAGCCTTGAGATTCATATGTATTGAATTTTAGTGGCGAGCAACAGGGAAACAATCGAAAGAGGAAGCGCAACAGTGAGTGCATATCCCAACACAATATGTACATATACTTCTGGTGGCCAGGAGCCCCAACAGGATTCAGAGCAGAGGAGCAATGAGCCTGTTACACAAAGTGAATTAGGGGTTGCAAACCCTGAACTATAGGTTTGGCAGCCACTAAATCACTTTTTCTCATGTACTAATGCCGTTTTGCAATTCAGAAATGTTTTCCTAAACGCAAAAATAGTTTAGGAAGGCTAAAGTGAATCGCAATTTGGAATGGGAGTGTTAAGGTTTCTCCTTCCAATTACAAATCGGTGAGGTATGTTTCAATGGTTCGTGACTATAATTATGGGCACAAGCCATTGGTCTATTACCAACTACCATGTTGTTTTCCAAAATAGAAATCTTTTTTTCCTTTTGAAGCAGACCAGGTTCCTTTAAGAAACTTGGGCTGATTTTAAAAAGTTTTCCAATTTGGAAAGCAGTCACAGGAATGATGGTCTTCTGTGCATTGCAGGCCACCATACCTGTGATTGTAGCCTTTCATAGGGGTCGCAAATTACGGCCAGCCTAATTAATGTTTAATTAGGCTAATTAGTTCGTCCTGCGACCTTGCATGATTTAGTATCTTGTTAACTGACCTAGTTGTACATAGGTCGGTAATCAAAATCAGATCACATTTGTAAAAAGGCGGTACACATTTTGCAACCACTTTTTCCAAATGTGCTCTTTATACATTAGGCCTTGGGTTTCTTTTTGTCACCATGTTCTTGAGTTTGTACCCGAGGTCAAAACCCTCTTGCTCATGACAGAACGGTGTAAAAGGTTTCAACTAATCCGGTAGCCCTAAGCAGGGACCGCAGCTAAAGCAGGCTTTAAAGAGACAAAAGCATGTTTTGCTTCCTTGGACCACGGCTTGTTATCAGGAGTGTCTTTCTTAATGAGGCCCTTGAGGGGATTAATGTGGTCACCATAACCCAAATTCCAATGGCAAAAAAAACAGCTATAACTAAAAGGGTATGTATTTAGGACATAATAGTGGATCGTGGTGACTTGAGAATAGCTCGGATGTGATCTGTGGACAAGTGTCTATCTCCTACTGTACATTTATTACATAAATAAAGAACATGGCGAAGATAAAACTGAAACTTTCCTTTTACTCTATGTGCACTTTCTTGGCTAACTCGGTGAGTAAATGGAATGAACGGGTCCAAAGAATGAGAGGTAACCAGCATGTTGTCGAAATATTGTATAAGAACAGAAGCACCAGTCAAAGTGAAGGAAACAAGGTCTTTCTTGAGGGTGTGTGACAAAATAGTGGGCGATTCTGTATAGCCATTGGTTATCCTCGTTCAGGTTAGCTGTCTCTTTTCAAATGTGAAAATCGAAATTTGATTGTGGGACTGCATTGGGATTGAAAGGAAGGAAGCACACAAACTGGTCACAGTGAACTCAGTAGCGGTAGCAGTGTACAAGGCAGTATAGTTAGTGGGTTCAGAACAAGAGGAAAACTGTATCACTTCGGCATTTACGGCTCTCAGATCTTGTACTAAGTGATATCTGTCCCTTTCAGGCATATTGAAATGCAGGTAAGGGATTTTGGAAATGCCAGAGGTTAGGGACAAGGATACATTGTTATTATATTGCAGATATAACAGAGTGAATTTCTTCTTCATACTCTGATGGGAAGAGATAAAGGGGTATACCAGGGGCCATATTATGAAAAGGTACCCTGGGTTCACAACAGGTGTTTGTTCCTGCTTTAAGAGCCCCCAGGTCACTTTGGTATTACAGAAGGGGCCGCAGATGCTTGTGTGGCCCCCCTCTAAAATACAGATAGCGCTGGCTCACATATAGCGCCAGTGCTGTCATCAAAGGGCATTTCCTCATTTGAATGGGGGTGTGGCCCCATGCAAATGAGGAGAACTCTCTGCCTCTGCGGTGTATTATAGACGCAGGCGCAAAGGAAAAGAAGCTCTCAGGAGGTGCACTGTCAGTGCGCCCCCGGATGGCAGCCCTCTGGAGGTTGTGAAGAGGGTCCATTGGATCCCCCAGACATACCTTTGCAGGTGGGTGCATTCTCTCCCCACATCGCCTTCAAGTGAATCTCTCACCCCTGTTAGAAGTGCAGGCGGATTGCCGCCTGCACAGCGAAATATGGAGCGGCTGCTTCAAGGCCGCTCTGT
This sequence comes from Lissotriton vulgaris, assembly GCF_964263255.1. Classification (NCBI taxonomy): domain Eukaryota; kingdom Metazoa; phylum Chordata; class Amphibia; order Caudata; family Salamandridae; genus Lissotriton; species Lissotriton vulgaris. Next base: position 619,763,219 of record NC_141693.1, read on the forward strand.
ATTTGACTTGAATGCGCTGCCTTGGGGGCAGCAGGGTTTGCGGCTGCCCTGGGGGAAGCAAATTCATTTTAATATGGCACAATCTCCTTGTTTGCGCCGGACACACATTCTGAAAGGTGAGCTCAGCGCAAACAAGGAAAATGCTTAATATGGCCTTAGGAAGCTTTTTCATGGGGTGTAAAAAATCTTAACGGGAACAGCAGTGAGGATACAACCTTTTTTGCTAGTATGTCAGGACAACAAAGAAGTTGGAATCTGTCCCAAAAATCACAGACCTATCCTCTGAAAGAGTTGAAGCTCCAGTTGTGAGAGGGAGGAGCTGGCTTCAGCAATGCTAAGAACAGCATTTACATTTTCCAGAGAAACATCCAAATAAAGACCATCAGGGGTCCAATACATAGTACAGTTCTTTTTGTACAAAGAGCATCTCCTAGAAGATAAGCTGGGAATGATGGCCTGAGGATAGAAACCAAGCGGATTGGCTAAAGGATCTAAGAATGTAGTGGTATGGCAGGTGCCTTTAGCATACCGTAAGAATATATATACCAATTACATGATTTTACATGAGGTAGGAAGGGACAGGAAGTCAGAAACTATTGTGTTTTTATCTAGGAACCTAAATCGATATTTCTATTTTATGCCCTTGTACGGTTATAATCAATAATATCCCTATAATGGCATAGGAATCATATCCATATTTAGTTGTAGCCCATGCAGTCACATTAAGCAAGGCTACTTCCCCGGACTCCTAGAAAGCACAACGAGTTCTCTAAACAAACCAAACCTCCAGCAACCTGGGAAATCCCCATTTGCTCTTGTTTTGATTTCGTCCTAGAACTCCTGTGAAGCACTGTAAGAACGGCCAGTTCTTAGTGACATCTTTATTGACGTCTTATGTCCAACCTTACGTCAAACCCGGCACCTTTCAGGTATAAAAATACCAACGTTGCCTTAAGCAAACACACGGTGGTGGTTTTGGAGCCGGGCAGCTATCTACTTGCCCGAGAGCCCAGCTGATGCGAGAGCCCACGGACGCTGCCCCTCCTTTTTGACGCACTGAGAGAGACGCTGTCTTTTCTCCTGCCGAGAAATCCAGCTCCGGTGTTCTCAGCCGCCTTCGCGGGCTGCTGGGATATCGAGTCCTGAAAGAGAGATACCAGACCTCCTGCATTCTATTACCCAGGTACGGTGCTGACTAAACCCTTAAAGAGAATTCTTGAGTCAGATTCTTGGCAAAACCAACTTAACTTAAACTGCTACTTACTTACTCCTTCCCACATATTAGGCTTAGGTCAGGTACACCGGGGTAGGCGTATTTAGAAGCACCAGTTGAGTACGTTAGTCAATACATATATGTATGTATATATTTTATCCATTTTAAAGTATCTTATGGCTAAGAAACCATATCAATGCTTTTACAGTATTATTTCATAATACTCCTTTTACTGTACGCACTTTACTTTACATTAAGTATTGCAATTATGGCAATTCATTTCTATTGCATGAGAAAGAAGACTGCTCAATAAATTACACCTTTTATTGAAAACGCCTGTCTCTCTTATCTCTGCACTCTGGTGAAACTAAGTACGCACGATTGACTGAGTGAAATAGCTGTCTATTGTATTCACACGACTCTAGAGATACACTCTTATTCTGAGGGAGCAAAGTTGTCATGTTATATGGTTGTCAGAAGCTAATCCCTTCTTGTCTATCCAGGGAGGTTAAACTCCTCCTCGTTTATTCGAGAAAGTTTCTAGTGACCTCTGAGCTAGCTGGCAAACCTTAAGTCTAATATAGTCAGTAGAGACCTAGTCGACCTCAGTCGTACGTCTACACTGCTGAATATATTATTCCAATGCGCAGAGCCTATTGGGAATATAGGAACTACACTACATGGCGCCCAACGTTTGGTAAGGCGATAAATCTAACGCAAGACTTTAGAGTAACTCAGTCGTGCTTTTTCACACAGACCCTTTTTCCCGTAAATACTCCAAAAGACGTCTGGAGTGGGTAAAAGGTTAAAATCTGCCGGAACTTAGTAGGAAGAGATTCCTATGTATAGTTTTTGGTTTAGTCAACGTTGAAGGATACAGTGTTCCAAAATATTATGCACCTAATCTTTGTTTCCTTGAAACTTGATCTGCAACAAAAACCTTTCTGCCAGTAAAATGGGAGAAAGTGAAGACGAGATGGAGGCAGCTAGAATAGCAGCTCGACTCCTAGAGGAGGACACGAGTCTCCTACAGAATTACCTGAATGCTATACTCACTCCGGTCAACGTAAGAAAAACTATAACTCTTAAACTTATAGAAAATGGACTGACATCACGAGGTGGTACAGTCATATTCGTGGTTAAGGCCCATGAATATCGGCAGACAGAGGTATTCTATTCATGGATAAACTTTCCAGCAGCAAACGCTGTAACATACGAATTCCACTATTACAAAATAGAGGAACCTCCGGATGAATACACTCCTTTGGAGGAGGTTGAAATCCCATTAAAATACCAAGAGCACCTGCTCTGGTTTAAAGGCGCCCTAAAACATAATAATCACATCACCAGGCTCGGTCCACTAGGTAGACCAGGAGCAACGTGGCCGGTTCTAGCCAGCTACACACCACATCCAGACATCGAAAAAATGTCAGACCAGGAACTTTTAGCCCAGCTAAAAGTACTAATTAAAACACATAGACAATTAGTCCAATATTTAATGCGGACTTCAATAGTCCAACCGGCTATTAACATTCCACAGCTGACCCCTCATCAGGGAAACGCAAACAAAATTACACCACAGAACATACAATCATGTCTTGGTAAAACACCCGCAAAACGGGAACAAATTCCATTCTGGCTAGCACAAAAGATAACTCAAATAGAGGCAGTATTTCCGGATACTACCCCTGGTGAGAAACACAGAATCCTGACTATCTGCCTTCCAATGGGGATCGCACCACATGTGGAGGATTGTGACACTTGGGGCACAGTCTTTGCTTCCATTTACACAAAAACACATGGTGTTCCGTCCATGGCGGTAATACCAGATGTACTAAGACAGGTTCAAAATGAATACGGTCCAGAACCTGTTTTAACTTTGGGTATGAAATTACTGAAAGACTTCAAGCAGGTCTCAGCTATATTATTAGCCAACATAAAAGGAGAAGCAGCATCTGTGGCGATCCGCCAGAAATTGAAAGAAACAGATATAGCCGACCAACCAATTGAACTTGCCAGAATCATAGAAAAATCCTATGAAGAACTAGGTAGAGATAGTTTGGGTGGGAAACCGGTAAAACCCCAACTAACTGAAAATCCTGAAAAGATATTTATTAAAAATAATCTAAACACTCCAAAAAAGAGCTGGGATGGAAATAAACAATCCACTCCCAAAGAAAAAAGATTCCAGTCCAGAGGAGAGAAAGATCTCCGGACCAAGGACATAAGTCTCCCCAGAGGGAGCCCTCTGAGAAAAGATACAACCTTAGAAATAGGGATAATTTGAAAAAGCCTGATAGATATCAAGATGTTGATACACGTCCCTCTCGATCTTTTCAGACTTCCTCGCAGAAATCGGAAAGAACAGGACGGTCAGAACACAGGGAAGAGCACGTCAAGTCCAAAGACAAGGATCCTGCTCAAAGTAAAAAATTACAATTTCCAAGAAAGAAGGTAACCAGTATTAAAATAATCAAACATGCCGAGGATACTGAGGACACAGCTGAAAAACGGAGAGTGGGCCCAGACAATGCTAGACAGCGCAGCAGAAGTGACAATAGCTCGCAAGATCCTGATGAATCATCTGAAGACAGTGGACACGAATGAATACATTCAGGTGGAAACTGCAGATACCAGAGTTAGCAAACCTCATAAAATATACGAAATAACATTGCGTATAGAGGGAGATAAGACTAGGAAAGTAAGGGGTCTGTTTTGGGATAACCTTTCAAAAGGCTATGACATCCTATTAGCTGAGAAAGACTGGCCACCAGAGTTTGTCAGGGAGTGCCCTCATGGCGAAGAAATGATTATGCCTGCCTTCTCAAATCATATTCCAATTCATAGAACATACACATATGCAAGAAAATAGGCAGTAGCCCAAGCTCCTGCATTATATAAAAATCATGTGGGATGGGATGAGGACTCCCCTCCTCACAAAATCCAGTTAAAATATCAACCCACTGCACAAAGGCAGTACCCAATTAAGCAAGAAGCTAAAAAACAAGTCAGGGAGATCTTAGATCAACTTGAATACCAAGGGGTGATCGAAACATGCACCTCTCAAATGAACAATCCTTTGTTTCCTGTCTCCAAGCCAGACGATTCATATTGTCTAGTCTTGGACTACAGACACCTTAACTCATGTTGAAAGACATTTGCAGTACAAAACTCACACAGTGCAGCACTAATGAAAAACATTGTTCGCAAAAAATACAAAACAACATTAGACATCTCTAATGGATTCTTTTATCAAAACATTGCACCTGAAAGCAGGTATTTAACCGCTTTCTCAATAATGGGGTCACAGTAAATTTCTGTCGGCTCCCACAGGGATTCAAGAATAGCCCAGGATTATTCTCAGCAAGTGTAACAGAGTTACTACAAATATATGATGATGAGGCATTATCTTATGTCGATGACATCTATCTCACAGATGATACTGGATACTCACTTGAAAAGAGTGAACACCATAATACTTGGGTTCTCAGCAGAGGGTTACAAATTCAACTTTAAAAAGTCACGAATTGCCCACCTAACTGTCCTGTTTTTAGGATATGAATTATCAAGTGAAGGCAAAAGCCTAGCAGACAACTTCTAAGAGAAGTGCGCTGTACTCCAAGCACCAAAAATGCTGAAGAACTTACAATCAATACTAGGTTTCCTGAATTTCGGAATAACTTACATTCAAAATTATGCAGAGAGGGTTAAACCTCTCTATGAATTAATAGAACCTGATTTTAAACCAATCAATTGGACTCAAAAACACACAGAAATTTTGAGATCATTGCAAACAGACATGTTAGCTAAAACAAAATTACAAACTCGCGACAACACACGCAACCTTGTAATCCGAGTCATCCTAGGAAGATGCGGATTCACGCACCTGACCTCTAATGAGGGAGAAACGGTACCAATAGCTTACAAATCACATTTGTACACACAAGCTGAAAAAACATTCAGTCTTACAGAAAGTATTGTAAATGCGGTTCAAACTGCTGTAGCAAAAGAAAGACCCCAAGCCCATGGCAAAAGATTAACTGTTTATACAGCAGAATCAGCCCTTGAGGCGTTATTAAGCCCAGTTAATCTAAAAACGGTGGCATTAGATCCAAAATGGATACAGTGGGAAAATAATCTTGCTGCAGAAGACGTGAAATACTATTTTGACCCGAACATGAAAAAACTGAAAGATCTAAAATATGAAGAAGAATATCCTCTGCCATTCGAAATTCTGCCTCTCCAACAGTACTCATGTGTAATCTATATGGACAGATTTGCACAACATTACAATGTGGATAATAAATCCTACAATGCAGCGTGCGCGATTGTTAAAGGTCGCTGGCGCTGTGGTAAATTCAGACCAAAAATAACAAAAACGGAATCACTGAGAAACTGTTCGGCTCAGCGAGCTGATATCAGATCTTTAAAGATGGCGCTTGAAAATGCCGATCGTGAATTCCCGACACTAATAGTGTGCGATTCACATTTCTGCGTCAAATCTTACAATAATGACTTGCAGAACTGGGTTCAAAACGATTACAAAGATGACACAGGTGCCGCAATAAAGCATAAGAAGCTTTGTAAACAGGTAGTTCTTTTGCAGAAAGAACTACGAAAGACTCACGTGATACATACACTGAGTCATCAACGTGATGGCGTTCACGTTGCAGGGAATTCATTGGCTAATACAGCCACAGCGGAAGCAACTCAACCGGCTTCCGTAGCCACAAAAAAGCGTTCAGAAAAATACATAGACGGGGAAACAATGCTGGCGGTAAAAACGTCTTCAAAAGGCGACTGTGCAGCACTACCCGTGAACTATTCACTCAATTATACATACATAATTGATGCAAACTCCGTTCCTTTTGCTCGAATCCCTGGAGTGGGGGATGGGGTAATTCCAAACACGAACAGGAGAATCTTCTTAATAGCGGACGCACACATGGGATTGGGTCTAAGGCACCAAGAGATCAAGGAATCTCTGAAAGAATTACAATCAGAGTACTGGTGGCCGGGGATGAGCCTGCAACATTACAAATTTGCAAAGAGCTGTCCAAACTGCAACAGAGATCGCAGTAGCGAACCGACCGGAGTATTGCCATGGCCCTTCTTGTAGTTAGCATAAGGCAATCTATACCTAAAATCCAGCATCCCATTAATTTCTTTTTAAAACTAGATTCACTTAAAAATACAGACACCAGCGCTCGGCTGACGCCTGAACTGTTATAAAAGATTTGCGAGTCTTTATGGGCACATACGCAATTGGCATGCTACATTCTGACCAGGGTCCTGCTTTTAGCTCTCAAGCTTATAAGGAGGCCATGACCAGCATGGGCATTGCATTGCGGTACTCTTGTCCCTTCCATCCTGAGGGAAATGGGATTGTGGAAAGAAAAAACCGGGACATAAAGCAATCTATAACGGCAAGGGTATTAGGTTCGGGTGATGGGTGGGTCCAACATTTAACAAGTGTCCAACGTAGTCTTAATAATCTGCCAAGAAATTCTCTAAAAGGTTTCAGTCCGTACGAACTATTGTTCGGTATTAGAATGCATATTCAGGACTTAGATAGTCAGACTTCAGTGGTAGAAAAAAAATGCTTTGATATCAAAGATCGTTTGGCTGTTTTACAGGACTTAAATGAAACAATAAAAGCCCTGAGCAACATAAAGTTAAAACAGCAGCCAAAAGCCACTGAAGATAAACCACCTGTCCCAGCAAGGCCTGTCTGGATTCCAAAGATTGGGGATCTGGTCAGAGAAAAGATCGCGGTGAAGAAGGAATTTGGGCCTTCTTACAGAAAAGCAGTACCTGTCTTAGCAGTCAGCGGAACAAGATCAGTTGTACTACCGCCCCTTGCTGATAAAAAGGAGAACCGAATTGTATCCATCGACCTGTTAAAACCACAATCATGTGGCCAATGATAAGTAGTAGGCCCAGTGGACTCCCAAGAAATAGCAGAATACCAAAATTTGCTACAATCCAAGAGGTTCAAACTGAGAGACTAATCACATTTGATAAATCTGCAATGAATAGAAAAGGACTATGCAACAATGCCATGGAACTTGTGCCTCTTGAAACCCAAAATGCAACAGTTCGTCAAGAAACACCTGTCTACAACGATGTAGCCTCAGACTATGCTAATGAAAGAAAAAATGAAAAAGCAAAGTGTTAGACCCGGGACCCCGGGCTGGCCAAGGCTCACGCCAAAGTCAGTCAGAGATCACCATGACTAAGTCAGGGCAAGGGAGTTACACACCAAGATATGCCCTGCTCACCCTCTAGGTAACGTGGCGCGAGCAGCAAGGCTAATCACAGAGGCGATGTGTAAAGCATTTGCACGCGCACCCAGCAACAACACCCAAGGCCCACCACAAAGGAAACTCCACACAAGGTTATATAAAAAATAGCCTTTGTATTATAGCAAAAACACATTAGATAACACACACACTTTACAATGTGCCAACAGGCACGGGCAGAATTTACAAGGGATTATGAACAGGACAGGGCCACGTGGACCACTGTCAGGGCTAGGCACTTGTTAGAAATAATACTTGTAGGTATAACACTTAGCACATAAACATATAATGACCGTAGCACTAAAATAGTAAATGTAGCACATAACCAGTAATCACTGGTAAGGGTAAATACCTCCTACGTAACCCTAACCACTGTAGGAAAATCACGCAGGGAACTAGGACCTTATCATCAGGACCTATAGAAGGAAAACCATCAACTAAGCAGGTCACTTTTAGCAAAGGGAAGGAAACCTAAACAATCACCTAAGCAGGTCACCTTTAGCAAAGGTAATAACATAAACAATCCTCTAAGCAGGTCACTTTTAGCAAAGGGGATAAAACATAAAATACCTAAGCAGGTCCTTTTAGCAAAGGTAATGGGACATAAACAATCCTCTACGCAGGTCACTTTTAGCAAAGTGGATAAAACATAAAATACCTAAGCCGGTCACTTTTAGCAAAGGTAATGGGACATCAACAATCCTCTAAGCAGGTCACTTTTAGCAAAGGGGATAAAACATAACACCTAAGCAGGTCACTTTTAGCATAGGTAATGGGACATCAACAATCCTCTAAGCAGGTCACTTTTAGCAAAGGGGATAAAACATAAAATACCTAAGCAGGTCACTTTTAGCAAAGGTAATGGGACATCAACAATCCTCTAAGCAGGTCACTCTTAGCAAAGGGGATAAAACATAAAACAATTGCACATGAGGCATTAAAACACATTTAGAGGTGCAGGTAGAACATTTGCGCAGGAATCACATAAGCAAGTAAATACAATGCGCAGGGTGCATGTAGCACAACACTAGAATTGTCCCCCAGGCCAACTGGCCTTGCAAGGGCTGAGATGCCCTGAGTCCAAATTGTCAGGGAAGGCTGTGCAGGCAGCACAGAACACAAAGCCTAAAAGTAGCAACTGTCCACTAAGTGCTGGACAGTTGTGAATCACAGATGGCCAACGTTGGAGTCTCGTGGTCTCAAGAACACAGGTGAGGGCAAGTACTGCGTGAGAGCCTCTCTCAGTGCTTTAAACCAACAAATATGGCACTTTAGAGCTTATGCGCTCTAACACAATGAAACTGGCCCCAGAGCCTCTCTGGGTTCTTAAAGCAACTGTGCGTTGGAGCCTCTCTGGGCTCAAAGAACAAATGGCGCTGTGAGCCTTTCTGGGGCTCTAAACAACTGTGGGCGTGGGGAGCCTCTGGGCTCGGAAACGGGAATGCCCTGAGCCTCTCGGGATCTAAATATCCAGATTGCCCCCAGGAGCCTCGGGGCTCCTAAACACAGATGTGGGCTTGTTGGAGTCCCTCACGGGGGACTCAGGAGCCAATACAGATGCCCCCAAGAGCCTCAACCGGCTCTTCACACTGACGGGGAGGGGCGGGCACCGGCAATGTGCCCGACGCCCTCCTCCCTGATTCTGCACTCCCGGGCCCTACTCACCGGCTCTCTGCTTCTTGGGCGGCTCTGCTGGGGCCGCGGGCGGGGCTCCTCTACTCCTCTCGGGAGCCTCGTGGACACGGCCGGCTGCTTCTCCTCCTTGCTGCTCGGCTGCGGGGGCGGGACTTCCGGTTCGCCTCTCCCGGGCCGTGCAGCGATTGGCCGGCTGACCCAGCACTTCTGGGTCGTTGTAGGCAGCGCGGCGGCCCGGCGGGGCTGCACACACTCCTGGACTGCGGCGGTGAAACCACGGGGCAATGCCGGGTGGGCTCCGGCTGAAAATAATTAAATAAAACGGACAATGCCGGAAGGGCACCGGCTCCTAATTAAAATATAAAGCGAGATGGGCACTCGCATGGCCAAAACGCGGCAAAACTAGACGGGCAGATGCCGGGTGGGCACCGGCTGCACAAAAAGCGCTCTCAAGCGCTTAGGGGCCGAATAAAGCGCTCCCAGCGTTAGGGGTCAAAAGCAAAGCTCCAGCAAGGTCTGGAGGCAGGCAGGGGGCAAGGCTGGGCCCAGAGCCAGCTCACTGGGTCTCCAGGCAGGGACTCAATCCAAGTGGCGGTCCTCCTGGCCCCAGCAACAGCAGCAGCCCCCTCAGCTAGGATCCAAAAGCAGAACCAATTGTATGGGGACACAGCCCCTTCTTATACTGTAAATTCCTTTGTCTGTAGGTGCAGGGTGGGAGAGAAACCAGTCGCAGCTGGTTTTGAAGTACCCTTGATGGCCCAACCACCCATTTCATTCACTGGCAGGGCTAGGGTCATCAGTCGCACTACAGGGAGTGGAGCCAGCATTGTGGGGGGAAAGTCCAGCCCCATCAGGGACCAGGTGCACTCCTCCCCAGCCATCAACATGCTAATCTCACACTCACCACCGGGCAGACCCATCCAGCCTTCCTGGAGGCAGGCTCACCAGCCAGCTCCAGCCAATCACACGGCAGGCATATTTTACATTAATATGCCAAGTCCTAGAAGTGGCAGTTCTACACAAGACACACTCATGCCACATACATCATTGCGAAGCATTCATCCTCACGAGTTCGCATATACCAAATTCGAGTCTGAATCAGGAACTACCAGGGACACAGACATTCCCCATGCATTCCTATGGGAGAGCAGGCCAGCCTAACTACATGCACGCACTTTACTCTGGGACACAGGGAAAAATTGCGCAGAGACCAGAAAATCATCCACACAGATCACAGATTAAAAGCAAAAAGATTAGAGGTGAACCTGCCAGAAGGGCCAAGTCCAACACAAAGGAAAATTCGGAAGCAATTCCAACAATTGACAGAACTGCATCTGGCTACTTCATCAATTTTGTTAACTTTTCTGAAGATCCAAGCGAACCTGAAGAAACGCCAACAACGAAAACTTTCAAAGACAAATTAACTAAACTCTTTCATCAACTCAAAGAAAACTATCTGATTTCTCAATGGATTGAATTTTGGGTTGTGTTAGGTGTACATTTCCTCCTGCTTTGGCTCATCATGGTACTTTGTTTGGGAAAATTCATTGAGGGAAAATACATTACAATGGACACAGCAAGTCAAAACGTCAACTTGGTCCTAAAGCCACACAAGTCATCTCACATCGAGAAAAGAGAACTATCATCAGTGAATGTCACAGCCATTCCAATACCCGGTGGGGTAGCTTGGGACAAAACGGATTACGAAATCTATGGCCCGGTTGAACTCTTGAAATATCCACATCAGTTCAAGGTTTCATTAAGTGACTTTGTAAAACCAAGTACATTCTCTGATGATTGGGACTTAGAAAGCATAAATAATATGATGTCAGATTTAGTAATGTCAGCAAAATTTACAGAACATGATTACTTACAGGGTTCGTCGAATTATGAACAAATGTACTGTTATAATCACTTTGCACATCACTATTTACATAAATCTGCTCAACCTAGAAATGTTTTTAAGCATAATCTATGGGAACATTGTGCAACTCCATCTAAAATCAGTTTGAATACATTTTATGAGAAATTCCCATACTTCTCAGGGTTTAACACAAGTGATGCGGAAACGTTTTTTTTTAAACTGTTAAATAAGACAGGGATAAAAACAATGTTGACAAATACTTAATTGATTTATTCTGAAACATTTTATGAAAAAATGATTACATTTGGTTTTGAATTCTGGAAACACAACATTGAAACGAAAACCATCTGGGGTACAAAAAATTGGCAGGTCCAAGGTTTAGAAGCATTATTTAGAGCCTGCATGATCCCAGAACAAATAATATTCTTGAATGACACCATTCAACAGACTACTTGTCTTGGCCTAGCTAAGATTAAAGACTTAAACAAACTGTCTATTCCAAAGCCAATACCTGATAGTAATGCCACTACAGATGTTGAGATAGACGTATCCAATATTTTACACCAAAACAGAACACATCCTGATTGGAAAAAGTGATTGATCTGGCCAACAGACACAAATAACTGTCAAGATAGATTCCTGAACAAAATACAGGGGTTCAAAATGACCAGACCCTAGATACTCCCAGAGACAACATCCAGGGATAGTAACAACATACAGTGTAGGGAAAATATGCCTTGAGTGGCTACGGAAATCCACACTGGCTGAAATTAAGCAACACTTGACTTTACTTAAAGACGGTGCTGACTTGCGTGATTTCATAATGGGACCACGCAAACAGCGTCAAAAACGGTATATACGCTGCATACAACGAAGCTTGGAAAGTAACTCAAATTGAGACAGCAGAAAAAATACGAGAAATTGATCGTATTAATTTGGAAAAATCACTTTCTGTTGTGGACAATGGGTTAATGACTCTGTCCTCCAGAATATATTCACTGGACAGTATTGTATCATCTGCTATCGATATAATAGATCAGGACTTACTAATGTTACAACACGGATAGTCCCAATTACGTTCTATTGTACAGCTCGGCTGGACGTTACAAAATCTGCGTTCAGGCTACGTGCCATGGCTTTTGATAAACACAACGTCATTATTCTCTATCTTTAACCTTACTGATAAACAAATCAGTTTGGCACAAAAAGGAGCAGACTATACGATTCTGAGCATTGAAAAACTTGAGAGATTACCATTGACAATGTCAGAAAGACCTGTCATTGAACGGATAATACACGGAATAATTACAATTCCGATAACAACTTTCCAATTTAAATACTGCCAAGAGTATATACCAGCGGGCCAGTATGAAAGGTTGGGTAAAGGGTACATTAAGTCATCATGGAAATTGCCTTACACACACACATGTTATAGTGAAAAGAAACAGAATGTATTTCTTAGTGGTAACAATTGTAAACAATCACTAAGCGGTATACTTCTGTGCCAAGGTATTAATTTGCATGGGGCCTGTGAGGGGACTTCAAATAACCTTTCATGTCACCAGCACGGCACACCTGCAACACAAATAGAGCCATTCTTTAGACAGCTTTCTAACGGGAGCTATATTCTAATAGTGGACCACAGCTGTTGTGGCATGGTCCCAGGGAAAGCCTATCTCGTAAGCGTTAGTTCCATGGTCACTTGCTGTATGCAAGTATTGTATCCAAACAGCACTCCAGATACGGAGGCGACGATTTGGCCTTCTTTGAATATCTCTTCTATTCGAATTGATACTTTAAGCAAAATGAAGTCTGTTCTTTTACAGACAACTGTGCCTTTAACGTCATCAAAAGAAACGTATCATCTTCTGGTTGCAAGGACAACGGCAGAGATACATACCCTTTTATCAAAAAATTGCCCCGTGCATTTCGTAGAAATGCTAAGCCAAATCCTAAATATGTCTGATACCAGTGGTATCCCACATATATTTAAGATAATTTTTTCGGGACTGTTAACACCCTTCAAAACAGTTCTGGGCATTTTTCCCAATTTTGTCCATTCTGTCTTTGGCGGCCTACCACTACTTTTGGGACTCGTAGCAGGAATTTTATTTTTGATCCTTCTGCTCCGATATGGCAAGCCAAGTCGCAGACAAGACTCCAGCAACGATGGAAGAAACGATCCCAGCTATACGCTATCAGGACCGCATAACTAAAGTCCTTGGATTAGCCCGGCTAAGAGATCTAAATATGACCTGGTTACTTTCATTCAGACCAATCTGGCAAAATTGCATCCTACCTGTGCTTCGATGTATGCTATGCCGAGAAGAATGCGTGTTGGACGTCTGTCTTACACTACCATCAGCAGTACCATTAGATACAGATACTTTGCTAAGTCCTGTACCGGCTCATGCATCGTGTTGTCCCCAGCGGCTACCCATTCTGATGACGGCATTCGTTGAGATTTCACCACTACGATTAGGTGGCAGTGAAGTACGAGATGAGAGCAGCATCACCCAGGTACGACGTTCTGTGAGCATTGCTGATCCTGACATCGATGATAGCAATCATTCTTACGACTGCACTGTTGCAGCATTTTCAAACTTGGTCGAACTTTCACCTGATGTCGTAGACCAATTTTTTGCGAGTCTGTCTGAAATGATGTTCTCCCCTGAACAGAAAGAATAACTTTTTAAGCAACGAGCACACAGCGTTCCCCTGAACTCTGAATTCGGCCTTCAGCTTAGATAAACAAAAGCTACTGAAAACATTTGGAACTATTTTCTCCCCTGAAAGCGAAATTATTTTTTCAAACTTCCAAAATATTTACCTTTTTCTGGCACATGTACTCTGCTTAAAGTAGAACTATTCTTAAAGAACAGAGCTTCTATTTTTAGGAACTCTAGAGACAATATATTACCTCAGCCTCTAGCACAATTACAGCAACTGTATTCATATGTGATGGAATGGCCTCAACCTTCTTTTCTGTATTAAGAGCCATTTCATGTGTAATTTTCGCAAATCGTTCAGCTAATATATATAAGCATGTTTAACTGAATGATTACACTGCTTGAAAAGCGTACAGTACCAATAATCATTTTCATGTATTTCGCATACACCATTTCGAATGCAAAAAATGTATTTTGGGTGGGTTGGAATACACATGCACCTTTAAATGTTTACTATTGCTTAGTTTTAGTAAGGATGGACATTAGATCGTGGAGTGGGTATTGTGTTTTTATCTAGGAACCTAAAGCGATATTTCTATTGTATGCCCTTGTACGGTTATAATCAATAATATCCCTATAATGGCATAGGAATCATATCCATATTTAGTTGTAGCCCATGCAGTCACATTAAGCAAGGCTACTTCCCCGGACTCCTAGAAAGCACAACGAGTTCTCTAAACAAACCAAACCTCCAGCAACCTGGGAAATCCCCATTTGCTCTTGTTTTGATTTCGTCCTAGAACTCCTGTGAAGCACTGTAAGAACGGCCAGTTCTTAGTGACATCTTTATTGACGTCTTATGTCCAACCTTACGTCAAACCCGGCACCTTTCAGGTATAAATATACCAACGTTGCCTTAAGCAAACACACGGTGGTGGTTTTAGAGCTGAGCAGCTATCTACTTGCCCGAGAGCCCAGCTGATGCGAGAGCCCACGGACGCTGCCCCTCCTTTTTGACGCACTGAGAGAGACGCTGTCTTTTCTCCTGCCGAGAAATCCAGCTCCGGTGTTCTCAGCCACCTTTGCGGGCTGCTGGGATATCGAGTCCTGAAAGAGAGATACCAGACCACCTGCATTCTATTACCCAGGTACAGTGCCGACTAAACCCTTAAAGAGAATTCTTGAGTCAGATTCTTGGCAAAACCAACTTAACTTAAACTGCTACTTACTTACTCCTTCCCACGTATTAGGCTTAGGTCAGGTACACCGGGGTAGGCGTATTTAGAAGCACCAGTTGAGTTAGTCAATGTATATATGTATGTATATATTTTATCCATTTTAAAGTATCTTATGGCTAAGAAACCATATCAATGTTTTTACAGTATTATTTCATAATACTCCTTTTACTGTACGCACTTTACTTTACATTAAGTATTGCAATTATGGCAATTCATTTCGCTTGCATGAGAAAGAAGACTGCTCAATAAATTACACCTTTTAATTGAAAACACCCGTCTCTCTTATCTCTGCACTCTGGTGAAACTAAGTATGCACGATTGACTGAGTGAAATAGCTGTCTATTGTATTCACACGACTCTAGAGATACACTCTTATTCTGAGGGAGCAAAGTTGTCATGTTATATGGTTGTCAGAAGCTAATCCCTTCTTGTCTATCCAGGGAGGTTAAACTCCTCCTCGTTTATTCGAGAAAGTTTCTAGTGACCTCTGAGCTAGCTGGCAAACCTTAAGTCTAATATAGTCAGTAGAGACCTAGTCGACCTCAGTCCTACGTCTACACTGCTGAATATATTATTCCAATGCGCAGAGCCTATTGGGAATATAGGAACAACACTACAAAACCTTCAATGCTGGTTAGTACCAGTATCAATAAGATGAGGAGTGGGCCTACTATGGATAACACTCTGGGCATACGGCCTCTTAGGATCTATTCGGATTAAGGGATCCATAGAGGAGTTTGCTTTGTGAAGGATGAGGGAATCGCTGCACAGAAGGGGCGGAAGCTGGTCCGTTCAGATTCCTCGTTGCTAGAGCCCTCTATGATCAGTCAGTTCTCCTGTGATCATATTCCCCAGAGCTGAAACATGAAGAAACTCAGTGAGACAAACCCATCAACTCCCCTCCTTCAACACCCTCGAATAACTCCCTATACCTTTCCAACCTTGCCCTCTTTCCATTGCTTTCTGGAATTATTTCATTTAAGTGTTGTTAATTTGGTATCTTCAGATTCTCTCATTTTGTCCAGCGCTGCAAAATGATGACTAGCTGCAGTGACTAGTTCAGACAAGTCCTTTGTTTTCCAGCCCACACATATGAGATGTAATTGACGTGCATTTTAGGGAGCTTACCTTGCACAAAGGCATTGCTTCAATTGGACGTGTGGAAGGTTACTTTTAGATTCTTCTAATTTCCGTTCATGGTTTATTGCTTTTTTCCATAAGGTTCATCAGTGCACCCATCCCATTTCCATAAACACCGCATGTGCTCCTGCCATACTGGTTATACATAAAGTTTGAAGGAGGTTCCTTTATGTGGACCCACTGCCACCATAACGACTAATGGCAACCAATGACAATAACCCGGGAGGGAGGATGGAAAATATCCACCCATGCCTGTAGAGTCACAACGTTTTACTGACCCCTTTCACCCCCCCTCCCCAGTTACGTTAAAGAATTCTCTCGTCATGACCCAGTGTATTCATAGTACCTTCAGCTGAGCATGTCCAAGTCTTTGCCAACAGCATTCATTCAATAGGGTCTGCTGTCAATAGCAGCCACCATAAAAGGAAAGTTGTGGGGGGAAGCGGGGACGGACAGGGGGCTGATGGGGAATAATACTTTTTTTTAAACTTACCTTTCCTTTAGCTACCACTGTCTCAGACGCGCACCTTGGTGCTCTCCCAGGCGTCTCTGGGAAAGCAGGCTCCCTGCCCAATCCAAAGGCTGCTCTCATGCTATGACAGCAGTGCCAGGATTGGTCTGTGCGACCTGATCTGGGGCTCAGACAGTCCCTGGGATCCTGCAGCTTTTCTCCAGCCCGGCTGTGAACACAGCTGGGTTGGAGAAATAGAAATGTGCATGTCTGTTTGGTCAGCCTAGGATGGGCGGTCACATTTACATACGCACTCCTAAGTTCCCACCTCTCCTCCCGGCCCCGCCCACACTACATGAATGTGTAAGGCAGTTATAGAAAAATAATATATTGTTTTAATATTATTTTATTTTTCTGTGACTGACGAGTGGGGGACACTCCTCCACCACTATGGAGGAGCCGCCCCTGTTTGTTGTGGACATAACACATTTACAAACTTTTGCTCAAGCTCTTCCCTGGACTTTGGATTTCCTTCACATCATTCTTCCTGGTATACTGGACTCCTCTCTTTCTATACTTTTATACTTGTTCTGTCCATTCCATTTGTAATCTTGTACCTAGGCCTTCCAGACAAACATTTAGATCATTTTTATTCCAATAAGCACAAATAAAGGTTCTCATTTCAAGTTTGAATCGTGAAAAACTGTCTGGCATGGCTGACAAGCTGAGCTTCGGGATGTTGTCACCCAAGTATCACATGGAGAAGCCTTCATGTTATCTTTTGCACTCTTTGGGTCATGGATGAGAGGTCCGGCCCAACCTCAGCTGTCATTCCCTATCACATCTGAGTCAGGTACAAAGATTGTCAAAGAAAACGTCAGTACTCTGCATTCGTAATAAGTCTGCAAAATGTATTTACTAAAAAGAGATACAATAACAGAAAACAAAATAAGAATCTCCCTGACAGCTACTAATGAGATGAGCTCCCTGATGCGAGGCAACGCACACAATTATAGCAAGTAGCCCGATGGCTTAAGCTGTGATACTTAGTATTAAATCATTAAACAAGCATTTGCAGTGCAATCGGTCTCGCCTTTGGGACCTTATATGTATTTAGCCATGCAACACATTAGCCTGGGTGCTAAAGCCCCTGCTGTTCTTTAACATGGAGGGAAGGTAAGCACCATACTGCTGAACATGCCAGGTAAGGGAACATGATAAATGCTGCCTATCAGCAGGAAATTGTATCGTCCAAAGCTCTATTTTTGATATAAAATCAGCCCCTTCGTGGTCATATCACTGAAAATACAAGATTTGTAAAAAATATTGTCTACGGGTGCTCGTTTCTGTGGCCTGGAATCTAGGGAATGCTAAAGTGATTCTGGTATTTTACTGACCTCTGCTGGTCGTTTTCTATCACGAGAGTTAAATAGAGGCAGTTGCCAGAAAAATAAATAAAGAAAGTCCCTAAGTAGAAAGCAATTCTGGTATTTTGCTGACCTCTACTGGTCGTTTTCTATCAAGACAGTTAATTAGAGGCAGTTGAACAACCAGAAAGCAATTATGGTATTTCACTGACCTCTTCTGGTCGTTTTCTATCAAGACAGTCAAATAGAGGCAATTCAACAGAAAAAAGTTCCTAATAAAAAGCGGAAGCAGACAAGTCCTAGGGCTGATCTCCAGATCCAACAAAGCACATAGGCTCGACCTAAAAACAGTGAAATTCAGAGCCAGAGTCCTTCAGTTGCACCCAACTATGGAGTTCAGCTCCTCCATTTTTTAAACACAAAGCTGTTTTTTCAAATTTCAAGTCTCTTTTGCCAACTCTTGTCTTGCTGTGTCAGGACTTCCAATGAATAAAGTAAGGAGGGCATGGGAAAGATGGCTGCCAGACTACATGATTAAATTGAGCTCAATTTGAATCCTTCAACAGAAAGAAACACATTATTGTTTGTGTGGCACCTCAGTTTAATAAATAGACTGAGACTTTCATAAGCCGATATGATGCGTTAGTGAGCCCTTTTGGATAAGAGGCATTGGTTTAGGCTCGGCATGTATTGCGTTGATTAGGTTGTGGCCAATCAAACTAAAACCACATTTTATCAATGTTAAGACGTTTCCTACTTTGTTCTTGCTTCAAGTTGGTATTCAGTTGAAAATACATTCGCTATGGCACAAGTAGCAGGTAGCACAGTGTAAGGTTCTGCTCTAGGCTTTCCTCTGCTCTTGCACAGGCTCACAGAGTCAGACCTGGCCCCTAGCTCGGCTCTGGCTCCGCTCTTCCTAGTATTTTGTTGTCTCACTGACCTACCAAGCTCCACGTGTGCCAAGGAGCCGTCCGAGCTTCAGGCTGTCTTTCCACGCCTGCGGTAGTGGGGAGACTAATTCAGCTGGATGGATTAACAAACTGAAATAAATACAGCAGCTCGCCTCACCTCATGTACAACATCAAGACAACCATCAGCAAAGTGCCATAAAGCAGAAGGAATGCTGCCCACAGCACCGCTTCCTGCTCAAACACCAAAGTCACAGGGAGGGTCATCGTCACCTAGTATGGTTGTGGCATGCACAGCAAACAACCAGAGAGCTGCCGCCCCTGACCCAATAAACTTTGCTGTGTCAAGTAGAAAAGAGGTGTGGGATCCACATGAGCAGCTGGTCTGCACTACTGTTTATCTTTCAATTTAAAGTTACATACCTTCCTGTGACCATAGGCAGCAAGTGCAGGTGCTGCTGGGCTGGCAGAGACTAAAAGTAAATTTCTGGGGACTGCCAGCAGCACACAGCTTTAGCTAGTTGCTCGGGCTGCAGTTTAATTATATTTCCCACCCTCGCAGATTCCCTCACGAGGACATCGGAGTTACAGCTGTAATGCATGACTAATGCATTTTAGTGTGGTGATGCGGACATCAGCATTAAAATGCGTTAGTCTAACCCCTGATGCTTGTTACTTGGCAGGGCTGAGGCTGGACTGGGTGTTTTTGTTAAACCATTAGCACACGGTTTTATTTGACCAGTGTGCCGTAGTCATTCATCGCTTGGAATCAGGGATACCTCTGACTGTGAGCTGTAACTATTCAAAATCAAAAGAGGAATGGACAACTTGTGACTGCTTTACCTAGGTTCTCTAGCCTTCTTAAAAAACCCTCATACACGCATTATAGGAACAATGGCGGTATATCTTGGTTCTCCGCCTACACTAATGCGTTATTGCATCATCATTGGGTTTTTATTGTGTTGTATGCAAGCCTCAAGCCTTAGGCAACCACTGGAAAGCGCAGTAGTGTCCAGCGATAGGTGAGGTGGGTAAAAAACACACTCATCCAAAAATAAAAAACTTTAATTGCAGTGTGGACGAGGAGTGTTATTAAAAAATTATTATGGGTATATATGTGGATCGGGTTACTGGGTCCTCTATACCTCTATACAGATTAAGTCGACATGTTTCTGCCCCATTATGCCCAGCCGGGTCTTTGGGGCATTCATCAGGACGAAAAAGGTAGTACTTACACTATTTGTGCAGTGAAAATAGTGGGTCTTGTATTCCACTGTGTTTCTTGGCAAGGTTATATTGTTCCTGTAGATCATGGAAACACAAACAAAAGTACACAATATACGCACACAACATATAATTAACCACATAAACACGCTATATTTAAGCTGTGTCTGACGAGGTTAATTATTAGCCTCTAAAATGACTTGGATATAATCGAGAACTTTAGGACAATTCTGGTTTTACTGATAAGGTAGTAATTTACAATCTCAAACAGAGAAAGCTGCTGTATATTAATTTATCTCAAAGGCCTCAGTTATTCTACTTTTGTTTAGTGCGGAGATCTTTTCGTAAAAAAACGGTTCCGCATTACGTAAAGAGAATCAGGTTGCGGTAACAAGGCCTGATCGTTATAAACATAACATGCGTTAAATTATGTTCCCCAATTGCAAGTATATGTACAAGTAATCGCTATCTCCATTATGACCCAACTGTACTTAATTGAATGCGTTACGATTCAAAAGAATTCCAGTTACAGTTCTCTTTTGACCTCTTTATGCGCGCTTCATCGGGAGGGCGGAATAATTATTATAACGCATTAGTGTAGGCGGAGAACCAAGATATACCGCCATCGTTCCTCTAATGCGTGCATGAGGGTTTTTTAAGAAGGCTAGAGAACCTAGGTAACGCAGTTACAAGTTGTCCATTCCCCTTTTGATTTTTGAATACTTACATGAGGAAATTGATTGGACAAATAATTTTCCTCCTCCCTACCTGGTGATTTTGAGTGTGAGCTGTAACTAGCATACAGATTGGATAAATGAGTCTATTGTTATAAACTGATCTTGTCTTGTTGATTGTTCTGCGTTCTCTTGTCATTGGGACCTGCTGATCGTATTACAGAAGAAGTAATAGTGATGGGACTTGAAATTATGTAGAAGGTGCCTTTTGAAAATATGTCTGTGGTTCTCCATTGTCTTCTTCCTTTTGAGGACAATGGTTTTACCTACCACCTTCAGTTACAGAAGTACTACAACTTAGCAGCTCATGATTGGAACCTGCTGCTATTGCTCTGTTTGATACCTATATCCCTTTTCTAAAAAAAAGAGAAGAATCATAGAACTACCTCCCAAAAGATTTATATGGCCTTAATGTTACTTCACATTCTCCTACAACTGCTTCTTTTTTTAAGTAAGAAGACATTTGATCTGTGCGATTACTCTTTTTACAGGGAATCAAATAGTTTATGGGTTAGGAAGAACTACCTATTACTTTAAGTGAATCATTTAAAGATTCACCAGAGTTGATTAAGCTAATAGATTTATTTAGATTCCAACGTTCATGTATCAAGGAATCTATTGAGTGGAAAACTGCATCCAGGACACATTTTAATCCATATGAATATAGGCTAAAGCTCTTTGGCTATGTGGCATTCAATTCATGCTTCAGTTTTTCATGGAATCATGTGGCAATTAAGACTATGGTAGGAAGCCAGCCAGGACAGCTATGCCTCTGCTCCCAGTGGCGGCTCCTCCACTAATGCAGAGAAGCGCACCCCACTGCTTTTTGTAGTGTTAAAAAAGGAAAACTAAAATGATAACTCGAGGTTATTATCCTTTTAATTTTTCCCATTTCGGCAACTTTGTGGGGCGGGCTGCTCTTAGAGCACAGATAGGAGTGGTTTTAACTCCCTATGTGAACATGAGTGCTTGGCCGGCCCTCTCGGGTCGCCCAAAACAGTCAAACGCACCTTCTGTGTTATCCATGCAGGGTGCATTACAGCCTGCATGGAGAACATGCCTACTATCACAATGCTGCATTGCAGTTGTGATTGGCTGCAGGGACCCGGGGAGCCCTGGTTTTTCCTGCTTCCTGTCTCCCCCAAGAAGCCAGGAAGAGGACGTAGGAAAGCCGGCGGACGGGAGGTAAGTGATTTGTTTTTAACCAATCCCCCACCCCTCCTGCTCCTTCCATCCCACACTGGGCCCCTAGCGTAGGCGACCATATATAGAGCTCAAAGCCTTTCTTGCAGGGATCTCTGTAACGATGGTGCAGATGCTGACTTGAGTGCAGTTCTTTCATAACTATTGAAATCTGTGCAAGTGCTATGTTTGTTTAACTCACTCAGCATTCATTTGAAGTTTTTCCAAAACAAGCTCACAAAACAGGAGTTTGTTTGTGGCCCTGACACACCAGGAGTGTTTTCCCTGGGCATGTGTAACACTGACAAAAGTAGAGGAAGAAAGAATTCTAGAGGATCGGAAGATGGGGGCCCTGCAGGTATGTGAGTTATAGACATCCAAATACTAGAAATATAGGAAGCAAGAGTGACTACAGGTGTGGGTGTGTGGCCATTCCATCGTGAGTTTGGCAAGAGTGTGCTCCAGTAGGAAGAGATATGTAAGGCAGTTGGGTAAAAGGGCGTGTGATATGGTCAGTTATTGCCTACTTGGTTGAAATGGGGTGAGAACAAACAAGCAGTATATTTGGGGAAGAACAACCTGGTACTGGTAACATGAAGGAAGAAGTTTGTTAGATGTGTGGGATGAATGGCAGAGCACAAATGTGATGTGAACATAAAGCTTGATAAAGAGGTAGCAGTTCCACTGAAAAAGGAAGATTGGTAGAGTGGATATAGGAATGGAAGTTCCACGAACATTAAAAGACTTTAATCCAGAAACATTAGGTGAAATGGCAAGGTGTTTCAGGGCCAAAAGAGAGGTGAATTGATGTGTTTAATTGTCCAGGCGAATAACACTGGAAATGATATTATAGGTTCTGTTAAGTTGAGGCAATGAGGTAAAAAGAATTGAGGAAATGGGGTATCTACTCTGCAATAAGTATGGGAAGCCTGGCCAAGAGACTGGTCAGTTGACAGTTGAAGATCTGTCGGTCATCAGATGAATGGGACAAAGTGCTTGTTGCAGAACCAGAAGGACAAGAATTGTTGAAAGGTTAAGTGGAGCGAAATGGGTCCATTTTGAGGATGAGTGGAGTTACAGTTAGTATGTGTTAATTGGATGGGACAGAATGACATAGCATCAATCAATCAAGCATTTATAAAACACGGCAAGTCACCCGTGAGGGTCACAAGGCACTCAAGTTGCTAAATGCATTTTTTTTAATTTGAGGGGAAAGCAAGGAGAAGGCACTCAAAAAAACAGAGGGGAAAATGGAGAAAGCTTGGAAAACGAAGCAAAACCACGGAGAAAGCACTAAAAAACGGGGGGACTGTAGCAAGAGCAATGCAGAAGCATGGGGAGAGCTGGGCCTGGGGCCTGGTCAATGGGGTCCTGCTACGATCCCGCTACGATCTCCATTAAGTAGGTTTTGGGAGGAGGAAGGGGATGTGGAGGCACTGGGCAGGGCTAGGAGGGAAAAGGTGGCAGGCAGGAGTGGCGATGAGGGAAAAACAAGGTGAAAGCAATGAAAATGAGAGGAAAGCCAGGAGAAGGCACTCACAAAATGGGTGAAAAACAAGGAGAAAACAATGAAAACAAAGGGAAAGCAAGGAGAAGGCACTCAAAAAACGAGGGAAAAGGCAAGGAGAAAGCAGTGAAAATGAGCTAAAAGCAATGAGAAGGCACTCAAAAAAAGTGGGAAAAAACAAGATGAAAAGCAATGAACATAAAAGGAAAGCAAGAAAAGGGCATTAACCCCTTCTCTGTGGGGCATATTCCCCCACTGTGCTGGGGGGAGGGGGCACGCGCGCAGCGCCCCGGTGCTCATGACAAGCTCAGCTTGTCATGAGCCACGGTGGTCGTGTGCTCATGACGAGCTGAGCTCGTCATGACCACACCCGTTTCTTTAGAACGCTCGCACAGCAGGGGAATTTGAGCACCGTGCGAGCGTTCTAACGGTCATGACGAGGTCAGCTCGTCATGAGAACATGAGCACCATGGCTCATGACGAGCTGAGCTCGTCATGAGCATGGAAGGTGTTAAAAAATGGGGCAAAAGCAAGGAGAACTGTAAAAACGAGGAAAAAGCAACAGGGAAAAAACAAAGAGCAGGCAATGAAAACAAAATGAAAGCAGGGAGAATGCGCTAAAAGAACAGGGAAAAAACAATTAGAAAGCAGCATTATAGTCGACTGCTGAGGGCTTTGCTTGTTTTTGAAGCCCTCTTTTATGAGTTACCTATAACAAGAGAGAGGGCCCTTAGCAATAGATATAGGCCGATGCAGGAGGATAATTTTATTAAAACATTCCACCCACTCAGGGTGGAATATTCTAAATTACAGAAGAAGAACAAAAGACAGGCATTGGAATATTGAAGCAGAAGGTCCTCTGTCACCACTTCTTTAGCAGTTCTTAGTATTTCAATGTTCTAACGCTGTATAAGGCAAAAAGGGCAGAGTGTTCACATTGCAAGGTATACACAGCCTCCATAAGAAAACCAGCCTTTAATCAAACTTAAAAGTGTGTCTGTGGTTATTTCACTAGAGTCTGGTTTCTTCCACCTGCTCTCACACACAGGGGCATATTTACAAGCTCCTAACGCCATCGGAGCGTCACTTTTTCTGGCATTCCGGTGCTGTTGCTCCAGTACCCATATTTACATGGTCGCACTAAGCCACTTAATGTGGCTTAACACCAGGGTCGGATTGGGATCACAGTTTGGCGCGGGCACTGACGAAAAAAGTGGCCCACATTCGCGGGCATGGCCGACATTCACGGGCGTGCACTTTCATGAAATACACAAGGAATGTAAGTGGGAGGATATTGTTCTTGGGAAGGGCACAGGGCAAAGGTGACAATGTCCTACAAGCTGAACAACTGAAAAACAGCGAGGCACCTTTCTATTACAAAATTATTCCTCATCCCTCCGGCGCTGGAGCACCTGAAAAATAGCTAGGCCCCTTATTATTACAAAACTATTCCCCAGCCCTCCAGCGCAGGAGCACCTGGAAAGCAGTGAGGACCATCTCTATTACAAAGTTATTCCCCAGCCCTCCAGCGCAGGAGCAGCTGAAAACAGTGAGGCCCCTTTCCATTAAAAAATGATTCCCGAGCCTTCCAGCGCAGGAGCACCTGAAAAGCAGCAAGGCCCCAACTATTTGTAAATTACTCAGCCCTCCCCAGCCTCAGGGCAATGGCCTGGCAGGAGAGGGGTTAAAGCAAATAACACAGATGTTGGGCCATCAGTGGGATTGGGTGCGGGGCTAAGGTGAAGATGATGCGAGTGCCCAACATCTCCTGGTCCCCTCAGTGAGACACATTCTTCCTCGCCCACTATGCCCTGAATGAAAAGGGCTGTGGGCGGGGTGTTAATGCAAACACAGTTTCAGGGCTGTGTTGGCCCCATGGAGGCTGACGTGAAAATGGCTCAATGGCCTGAGCAACACCTGGCCACCTGGGAGTCCGATTCTTGCACACAATCACCCCTCCCCAGCCCACCATCATCATGAATGCTTGGCAGGTCATGGGGTCAAGGAGAGGCCACAGCTGATAATCGCTTAATGGCCGCCCAGTGAAGCTGCTTTTCTCTCCCGGTCAGTGCTCTCTGTGGACTGGGAAAGGGGGAAACAAAACGGCCCACAGAGTGCACTGAGACACCGGGTCTTCGGCCCATGCCCGCAGTGCCAATCCGCCCTTGCTTAACCTCATCGCTGCTAAGGATATTTTCCTCATGTGCTGCATTTTCAGAATTGGGTGTGGTCGGTGGAACGGTTCCGTCATGAGCATCGTAGGGGTTAACACACAACTTGTTTCTCAGCAGTCCGCTGAGGCGAAGGGGCAGGCAATGGGTGTTGTAGTGGGCGTTCCACTGCAACACCCATTGCTTTTTTGACGCTACCTCATATGTATAAGGAGGGGGCAGTGTCAAAAACTAAGGCCAGGTGAAACCTGGTCTTATGATGACGATGCGAGGAGAAATTATTAATTTCTCCTTTTTTTTTCTCTATGTGTGCTGCATTCTGCCGCACCTATAGAAACAGCAAATCACTTTTAAATATTGTTTATGTGCAGGAAGGTGTCCCTTCCTGCACATCAACAATCGCTCCTGCAGTGCAGGCACCCTTGCAACATGGAGCAAGGGGTGTCTGCACTGGCGCTAGGCAGCTTTCTTAACGCCAGCACTAGGGGACATGTAGGGGTGTGCAGCATTTTTGTAAATATGACACATCCCAGCGTTTTGAAAATGTCCGAGCACAGCGTTGCCAAATTTGGCGTTACACCACTCTCCGACATTTTCTTGTCTAACCGCCAGACTTTGCTCAGTCTGTGTTCCATCTGTTTGAATGAAGAAAAGGGACTGCAAGAGGGGGGAACCGAAAGGCATGAATGGACAAGTGCTTCTGGGACCTAAGCACTCAGGAACACAAACTAAAATGTTTGGTTTGTGCTGAGCAAAAGTGAAATTATCTACTCCTCGTGTTAGAGAGGACGATCCTTAAGTTTGTAGAAAGGGAGGTTGGAAAATAGGTGCCTGGGTGTTTATGAAGCAGAATCGGTAGGTTAACAGCAACATTGGGGAGAAAATGTGCTGCTTTACATTTCTGTGGCTTGCCCTCAGGCTTGATAATGCGATAAAAAGATGATTTACTTTAAACATGAGTATTTGAAAGTTAGATGTGAAATACACATCTTTCAGGATGCTGTTGGTACCGTTCAAAGATGCGTCTCTGAAAGGAGCGTGATGGTCACCATACGTTATCATTACGCGACCTTGAAGTTTCGGCGTCGCTTCTTCCAGCCTGTAGTCCCCTGTGTCACATTGTGACAACCCGCCTGGATAAATGACACCCACAGGTTAGCTGAGGGTTACTTAAGGTGCCTCCCTCTGGCCGAGAGATTGGCTTACATTAAGGGCCCAAGGACGCAGGCGATGCTATTATGTTTCCTTCAGGCTTGGAGAGAGATGAATGGAGGAGGCTGTGATTGATGTCTGTGTGCACTGCTCATCACTCGCGCGCCGGTCACCCTTGCTTCAGTGTCGTTGCGTTTGCTCTGTGACCATTTGCAGCAGTATTTCAAGACCTTCCTGGGTGTGTTTTCTTTTTTTGTCACAGTCTTAGTGACTCACTTTAGTTGGAATGGGGCTGCTGAATCCGATCTTAGTTTATAGGTACTTTTATGGAGATTTTTCAGTTAAGCTATAGTACAAAATGAAACGACTTTGCACAGCTGTAAAATAACACGAAATGGTAAGGTGTACACAATAATGACAATATACACACACACAAATCTTACTCCTGCTAAAAAAGCATAATCTTGTGCAAAATTAATATCCGTGAATATTAGCTTGTATTTTGTTGTAAAGAAATACTCTTTTTTTCCTTCAAATAAGGTTTAGACCATCAAAAAACATCCTCTTCAACACAATCCAGCGCTGTGTAGGGGCTGCTGGAACTCCGCAGCAGGAAACAGAAAATCTATGGAAGTCAATTTTAAACTGCTTTAAATGTAAGAATTTAATTAACCAATGAAGAGAAGCAAATGACAAAGTGCACACTTTAAGGTTCATATATTTACGCAGATAGGTTTTCCGAATTTATCTTTGCATTGTGATGGAATGGGAAAATATATTCAAAAATCAAATATTGTTAATTTACTTATGGACCACATTGCCTCATTGATGTGCTGAAAGGAAAACACCAAACTTTACTATATGAATGGTGATGTTTTTTTATGCTTAATACGCATTTGGTATGTTGTTTTTATGTCAGCTTGAAGACCATTGCAATGTTAATATTCTTGCTCATTTACATATTTTAGACCTACTGTGGCCGCAAAATTCCATGTTGTAAAATACCCTTTTACTGAAGTGTGTTTGTGAAGCATATCATCATTCTGAGGTTGGGAGAACGAAGAGAGGAATTTTAGAAAGTAGAAGGGTCACCGCCTCTTAGTGCTACTTTCATCTCAATGTCAAGGACTTCTTATATTTTTCCCCACAAGAAGATCTTGGCACCTGCTCCCTAATCGTTATCTTTGGGTTTCCACTTTATCACATGGTCTTACTCCTATTCACTTGCATTGAGAGAAAATGTATACAAATCTGCGGCAGCTCCTCTGCTAAGGCGGAGGAGAGTCACCCCACAGGAAAAATAAAATCATAATAACATCATGTTATTATCACTTTCTTTTTCCAAACTGATTCTGTTTAGGTGGAGGTGGGACTGGGCTGCTCACAGAGCAGGGGGAGCTGTTGTGGTCAATCTGTAAGTGTACATGACGGTTTGACCGGCCGTCTTAGGCCGGCCAAACAGTCATCCGCACTTAGCATGTTCTCCACCGGGCTGTATTGCACAGCCTGGGTGGAGAAAATGCACAGGCTCTCAGTTCCTGCCTGAGCGCCGAACCACAGCGCTCAGACCAATCACGACGCTGTTGTCATGCTGATGACAGCAGTGTTGTGATTGGCTTAGGGGAGCCTAGGAGCTTGTGTGCTTCCTGTTTCCTGCGCCGGACGGTGGAGAGGTGGCGGCAGGAAGGTAAGTGGATTTTTCTTTTTTTTTTTAAACTCCCCTCCCCCCCACACCACTACAGCTCTGTAGCAGCCGCTACTGATACAAATATATGAAAACCATATGGACTTTAGCATTGTGTGCTCCAGCTGGTCAAAGGTGAATCTCTGGTCCATTAATTAATTGCTTTGGGGGCGTGGCCAAGATGGCGGAGTGAGCGGACGTGCCTTGCCGAGCTCCCGCCGCCGGACACCGACTTCAGCATTAAAACAGCATCTGCCCGGCCAAGAATAGCCCCGCGGGACGCCTGACACCGGCGCCGCTGCAGCGGCGACCTTTTGAGCCAGAACTGAGAACGAAGGCAGCCCGACCCTTGCAGAGAGCGGCCGCGGAGGCGGCGGCAGTTGGGGCCTAGCACGCTCCACGGACCGGGAGCGAGGGCGAGAGTGAGGCCGCGTTGGGAGGAGCCACGAAGCCGCCTGAGGTCGTCCAGGGCGGGCAGCAGCACAGGGGGCAGGTCCGGCCCGCACGGCGACGCGCGAGGCTTCCCGCGACCTAGCGTGGAGGCTTCTGCGGGCCTGCTACCCCTACCAGACGACTGTGCGGCCCCTGCCCAGACAACCACCGGCACCCGTCAACAGCCTTGGCAGCAGCGCCTAGAGGGACCGGGCGGCACACAAAGGTGAGGCGCGGGGGGCAGACGCCTGGCCCCGGCTCACGGCGGAACCGGCACGGCGGAGAAGAGGTAACGGGGGGAGAGACAGTGACACCAGGCCCCCCCCCTCTCCGCAGAGCACCCGCTTCCCGCCCGCTCGGCCAGAGAAGGTCGGTGCTAGAGACGCGACCCCCAGCAGCGATCCGCCATCTTGTGTGGCCTAGCGCCGAGGCCGCAGTGGAGCACGACGCCGGCCTGGCCCCCCGCCCTGCGGCCGCCGGCACTGCGCGATTCACGGGGGAACAAGCACAATCCTGCCCACTCGCCCACGCTGCGACCCTGTGTGGCGGACTCCGCACTTGCCCGGGAACCGGCCGGGGGCCACGCCTGAGTGACACGGCGATAGAGGGGCCCCCCGCACCTGACACAGCGCCTGCCTGCTTGGGGAGCCCCTGGTGGAGTGTTGACCCCGGGCCCTCATCGCTGGGCCACATCGTGACGCCAGACTCCAGCTTGGCCCATAGCCATCGCGCCTGGCGCGCTACCCACCCCACTGCCCACGTGCCGGGCGACACAGGACATAGCCACGCCTGAGGCCTGGGGCCGCCGGTACTAGTGGCGGACGGTCGCCGGGCGGGGGAAAACCGCACAAGCCATGTCCAACGCTAGGACAAGGAAGGAACGCTCCATTACGGAGCTCTTCACCCCCGGCGCGATGGGGAAGAAGACAGATGTTGCGACGGCCAGCCACCGAGCGGGCTCCGAGAAGAAAGGCCAGGCCTCTCCACCCCAGGGACATGTGGACCCGGAGGGCCCGGTCACGCGCTCCTTTCTGGAGTCACTCTTTACGGGACTGCGCGAAGACATACAGGCCTTGAAGAAAGAGCTCCTAGAGGAAATAAAGGAGGTGCGCCGAGACACCAACGCCATTGGTGAGAGAGTGGCGGAGTTGGAGACGAAGAGCGACACGCGGGATACGGAAATTGAGGCACTGCGACAGGAGCTGGTACGCATACACGACCAGCAAGTGGACCTCCAGACCCATGCCGAGGATTTGGAGAACCGCTCCAGGCGGCACAACATCAGAATCCGGGGGGTGAAGCACTCCCCAGACACGGAGGACCTCTTTCTATTCACCCAGGGCCTGTTCAATCACATACTAGGCCGGCCGACGGACTCTCCATTGGGCCTGGACAGAGTGCATAGAACAGGCCCACCTAGAGCTACTATGGCCCATCCGGCTGACATCCTGGTATGCGTACAAGACTTTCGGACCAAAGAGGAGATCCTCAACAAAGCGCGCCAGATGGCGCCGGTCTCCTTTGGCACGCACTCCCCTGCTCTATATCAGGACCTCGCAGCGCTGACTCTGGAGAAGAGACGCATCTTTCGGCCTGTCACAGCGGAACTGCGTAAACGCCACATCTCCTATAGCTGGGGGCACCCCTTTAGACTAGTGTTCAAGATGGGCAACAATCTCCACCAGTTGCGTTCCCTCAGGGAGACCTGCAGCCTCCTGAACATCGAAGAGCCGACTGAGGACGAGAACCCGGTGGGTGGGGGCACCGCCAGCGAGGAAGCGACGGGACGATGGCGGCAGCAGCGACGGCGCCACAGGCCGCGGCGTCCCGCCACTAAAGAGATAGAAGACAGCCAACGGGCGGCAGTGGAGACCGTCGCACAAGGCCTAGTGAACCAAGAAAACGATTGACCCCCGGCCGGGGGCACACGGATCTGCAAGGTTGCGGCTCGGCCGGGGCTGCTTACTCCGGCGGCGGGGGCGAAGCCTTCCAACCCCGCACCTTTTCTTCGCAATCCCATTGATGGCCGACCCGGACAGGGATGTGCTCTGTCCGCCAACATCGTCGCCATTGCCTACACTCCAAGTGACTACTTTACCACGGGTCCAGCGGACAACCACCTGGATCTGGGACTATATTGGATCAGACTTCTTTATGGTTGGGTTGGCAAGGGTAGAGGGTGGGACGAGGGAAGGGAGTTACACCGGTGCTTGCACCTTTTTCAACGTTTGGGCAATGGGGCAGAGGGGGATCCGGGAGGGGGGAGTTGCACCAGTTGGGGTTGGGGGGGAGTTGGGGGAAGAGGGGGAGGGTTGGGGGGGCTCTCCTTTTCCAGGGGGTTCTAACGTCACTGACGGAGTCAGTAGACATTCACGCGCAATGTCTGTCATGGTCCTTCAGCTCGCGCCCATCGCCCACAGGTGAGACCTAGCATCTCCCCTATTACTTCCGACATGACACGTCACCTGACGGTACTCTCACTTAATGTACGGGGCCTTAATAGTCCAAACAAGCGCAAGGCGATACTGTCCTTCCTGGAGCGTTCCAGGGCAGACATATGCCTCCTCCAGGAAACACACCTTGTCCGCAGTGACCAACACAGACTTAAATCGCGCACCTTTCCCTGGCAGTTCTTCTCCTCCTCCCAGAAAAAAGTAGCCGGGGTGGCAATTCTAGTGGCCAAATCGTTCGAGGGGAGGGCCCTCCAGAAAGAAGCTGAACTTAAAGGGCGGCTTCTACTTTATAACTTCCAGGTTGCAGGCCGCACTCTGCTTGTGGGTTCGGTCTATGCCCCGAATGAGGGACAGGAAAAGTTCTTGCACACGGCACTGGAGGCCGCTACATCCACCACACACGCACACTTACTGCTAGGAGGGGACCTCAACATTGTATTTCACAACACAGCAGACCGCTCAGGTCAGAGATCCGGGCAAGTAGGGGCACTTACGGCCGCAGGACACGCACACATAGCAGACTTGGGCCTCATAGATTTATGGAGCCATACTCATCCCCAAACGACGGCCTACACATATTACTCAGCGGCGCGCAAGTCCTATGCGAGGCTGGACTATTTTTTGTGCTCCTCTCAACTGGCGCCACAGGTCAAGGAAGTGGAGATACTAC
The DNA here is from genome assembly GCF_964263255.1 of Lissotriton vulgaris. Classification (NCBI taxonomy): domain Eukaryota; kingdom Metazoa; phylum Chordata; class Amphibia; order Caudata; family Salamandridae; genus Lissotriton; species Lissotriton vulgaris. The sequence goes on from NC_141693.1 coordinate 619,795,215, forward strand.
CAGCCTCGCTGTCGGATCATTCCCCAGTCGTGGCGACATTTCGAATGGGGACCACGCCAGCTCCACAACGGCACTGGAGGCTGCGTGATGGCCTTCTGCAACTGCCCGACACCCAAACACGGCTCAAAACCGCGATTGACCACTTTTTGGAACACAACGCTAATGACGACACTACAAAGGCCACTCAGTGGGCAGCCCTCAAGGCGGTCCTGCGCGGTGAACTTATTTCCATTGCCACCGCCAACCACAGAGAAAGGGCTCTAAAGCGAGCCGACCTTACCCAACGGGTGGCGGAGCTGGAACAAATGCACCAACGCACAGGGGCGACGCGGGCATGGCGCCAATTATGCGCCGAGCGGAAAATGTTAGCAGCCCTAGACCAAGACGTGGCGGAATATAACCGCCATGCGCCTCAAACACGCATACTACACTGGAGGCGACCGCTGCGGGAAGCTTCTGGCGAGCAGGCTACGGGCACAGACCCAACGGCAACAGGTGCGCTCCCTCCAATCTGCTAGTGGCAGCCAGATCACGGAGGATGCGGCTATAGCGGCAGCCTTCGGCAACTTTTACGCTGCGCTATATGACGCGGACCGCCTAGACCCTGATGCCGGACCGGCCTATCTGCAAGGTGCTGCGCTCCCCACCCTTAATCAAGCCCAAGCGGACTTCCTAGAGCGGCCTATAGGCCTGGAGGAGGTCATCTCTGCGATAGCTCGCCTCAAGGTGGGGAAATCCCCGGGACCCGACGGCTATACTGCGGCCTTCTACAAGACCTTTTGTCAGCAGATCGCCCCCCTCTTGCGCGACCTGTTTAACACCTTCGATACGCCTGGTGCCATACACCCGGACTTGCTGGAGGCGTCTATCTCTGTGATTCCCAAACCGAGCCGCGACCCGACAATTTGTGGCTCATACAGGCCCATCTCGCTGCTGAACGTAGACCTGAAGCTCTACACCGGCATACTCGCAGGTTGCGTAGCGCCATACATGCAGCAGCTGATAGACCCTGACCAGTCAGGCTTTATCCCCCAACGGCAGACCAGTGACAACACTCGGCGGGTGCTACACCTCATTGAGGCCGGGTCGCGCACCAGACCGGGTTGTATGCTCCTCACCATCGATGCTGAGAAAGCATTCGATAGGATGCATTGGCCCTACCTTGACCAAGTACTTCGCCACTTCGGGTTTGGGGAGAAACTCCGCCACCGCATCTTCAATTGCTACCGCTGGCCCAACGCCACGGTGCGGGTGAACGGTCATACCTCCCCGAGATTCGACATTGGCAGAGGTACGCGCCAGGGCTGCCCACTATCGCCGCTCCTATTCGCGCTATACATGGAGCTGATGGCACAGAGGGTACGGCACCACACGCTCATCTCTGGCATTCGGTTTGGTGCTGACACGCACAAAATCAGCCTTTACGCTGACGACATTCTACTGTCCCTCACCAACCCAATGCAATCCCTGCGTGCTCTCTTTGTGGAGCTTCATGCCTTTGCCCTGGCCTCGGGCTTTAAAATCAACGAAGCGAAATCGGAAGCCCTAAACATCTCACTGCGCCCAGACGTGGTGGACGAGATCAAGACCGAGTTCAAAATACAGTGGTGGGACGCCTCCGTCTCCTATTTGGGCATCCGCCTATCCCCGACTGTGCGGGGTACTACACGAGTCAACTATGAGGCACTCACGAGGAAACTCCGGGAGCAGTTACGGCGTTGGAAACCACTTACGTTATCATGGCTAGGCAGAATTGCCGCAGTCAAAATGACGCTGCTGCCGCAGATCTTATATCTGTTCCAGACGCTCCCCTTGAATCCCCCGGCTGGGTGGCTTCAACAGACCCAATCGGAGCTGTCGCGATTCATTTGGAATGGCCGCCGGCCACGGTTTAAGCATACCCTCGCCACTTTGCCCCCTGCTAATGGGGGGGTCGGTGTGCCTGATCTCACCCTGTACTTCCAGGCGGCACAGCTGCGCACCTTAGTGGAGTGGTATCAACTGGAGTCAGGCAAGCACTGGCTCTTCCAGGACCAGGCAGTGGCCGGCCGTACCCTTCAGGGCATGCCTTTCCTGCAGCGCCGGCATAGGCCCCCTAACCTATACGCCTCTGAAATCACGAGCACCGCCCTGAGGGTATGGGACAGAGTGTCCGTGGTCAAGGGACTGACCACCTTTCCCTCGCCTATGACCCCCATTTTCGAAAATCCTGACTTCACGCCAGGTTTGGACACCGGAGCGTTCACGACTTGGCGTGCGACGCCCTGTAGGGCGGCGGGCCACATGTTTGACCTCAAGGGGATTCTCCCGTTCCATCAAGTCAGGACAGACTACGGCGTTGCCGAATCGGAACGCCTACAGTATCTGCAAGTGCGACACTGGGTGCTTCACCCCTCGATCCAGCCTGGTGCCCAACGACACCTCACGCCTTATGAAAAGTGGCTGCTGACACGCACCTCGGATAAAAAACTGATTTCGGACCTCTATCAACAGCTGCTCCTCACTCAGGCCCACACATACAACGCGGGACAAGCCAGGTGGGAGAGGGATCTGGGGCGACAACTCACAAGGAAAGAATGGGAAGGGGTGTACCATAGGGCCAGACATTCAGCACACCACACCGGGCTCACCGAGACTCTAACCAAGGTCGCCACGTACTGGTATCACACCCCTGAGAGATTACACCAATGGGATGCCCGAGTTAGCGATAGGTGTTGGAGGGGGTGCGGGGAACTAGGAACGCTGGAACACTTGCTATGGAGCTGCGAGGCGCTTCGCTCCTATTGGAACCCTATCCTGGATCTCATAGACGCACACCTAGACACACAGCTGCCTCGCTTTCCAGCCTACATCATATTAGGCCTCCCGAACGCTCTCATGTATCCTCTGAAGTCCTGGAGGGGGCGGCTGATCGCACTAGCTCTGGGGGCAGCGGTCCAGAATATTGTGGCCCATTGGAGGGCCGTCCAGGCTCCGCAACAACTGGGGTGGCTGTACCGGCTCTGGGCGATCCTTGGGATGGAGAAACTGTCACCGGCAGCGGCGGGGAGGGGGACGGACTTTGCGGAGCTCTGGCGGCCCTTCCTCGCCCTACTAACGGGGGAATTCCGTGAGGTGAGCTGTCCCCGCTACCTGCGTCTGCTGTGCCTCGCAGAAACACCTCTCCCGGAACCCAAGACGCGCACCCACAAGCGCACAGCCCCGACACGCGCAGCGCTAACTGACCAATAGAAGACAACAGTGGCCTACTACTTATTCCCAATAATGGACATGGAGAGGGGAGGGAGAGGGTGGGAAGGGTAGGGGGGGTTGTTTAAAGTTCTACGTTTTTTTTTTGCACTAGTACTACACAGCCTGTACCTCTGTAGCACCTCTTTTGACGCGGCCGGCCCGGTTGGGTTGTAGACGGCTTGCTGTGTTAACGAACAGTGTGCCCTGCTGGACATGTGATGGGCGACAGTGGGGCCCTAGACTTTGGCTTCCCCAGATCGGCTCCGGCCCAAATGATGTTTCTGAGGTGCATAATGCTTACCTGTGCTCAATAAAAGATTTAATACATAATTAATTGCTTTGCATTATTTTGATTATTTTCTAGCTATTTTCCATTGAACTCAAGTTGGGCTTTATATGCTATTACAAGTGTTGTATTTTTTAAAATAATTTATGTATTTATTTACTTTGGAGCGGCAGGTTTATCAACTGAACATGAAACTGCATACTTAGAAAGTTGCAGATGTTGAAAATTTGTGGCATATGGTTTAGGTTAATCAAAGCAGCAATGACGGCATCAACAATTAGGTAGGATTTATGCAATAACTTTCTCAACATCTTTCGGACCGTCCCTCCACCTATGTATTGCTGATAAAGGCGTTTGGAAATGCATTACCTTTCTGAGGTTTTGTTTTGGTAGTCCTCCCTTGTTGGAGGAGCATGGCCATATTTTCCTAACCTGAGAGAATGAATGAACGAAAAATGTATTGTTCAGTTACTAAAAACTTACAATTAAAGCAACATTATACAATTCTTCTTACATTTCATACATTATTAAGACCACATGATTAAAAGAAACTTTTCATCAATGTATAAAACCAAATATAAATAAAACCATCCTCATTGTCCACAGTTAAGCAATTTCTTCTCCACTATTTCTATAAACTTCAAAAGTCTACCTGTAAATTGTAAGCTTTCTCCTTGTAAACTGGCTATGACTGCTTGTCAGTATGTTCGTATAATTTGGCTATTAAAGTCCAACTTTAACAGCCTCCTATGTTCCTCTGTTAGTGCAGGGCAGCTACAGATGATATGACAAATGTCTTCCCTCTTGTAATAACAGACATAACCTAACCTGAGTGGAAAACATTGGAACATATTTATCTCCAGATTCCTGTCATGAAAAAGTGCAAAATTTTCTCTATAATTCCGTTTTAAGGAAAACGCCCATTGCCAGATTTAAAAAAAGAAAAGATATTCATGAATATGAACTGCACTCTTTTCTGTCCCTAACCTTAGTTAGAGATGTCCATATGTCGATTGAAGTATAATTAATGATAAGGTATTAAGCCGTGGATTTCTCTTTTTTGATTTGTATTTTTTTTAAATATGATTGCTAATGTCAGGTTGATATTATTATTGAATGACATGCTTTCCGTTTTTTTAAATCGGAAACGCATGTTTGCAAGGTAAGCAAAATTACTAACAAGGAGGGAAGACAGAAAGAAACGTAAATGAAGAGGAGAGAAGGTACCTGAGAATATGGAGAGGAAAATCAGCACGAATGTATTCCACTAACATCTAGGGGGTTCGATATGTAATGTGTACATTATAAGAGATATTTTGACTATTGAGGAGCATCTTATGGAGTATAGTCTTGTATTTGTCTCAATTGCATGTCATGAATTGTACACAACAAATGAGTATGAATGAACGTCAGATAGCAGAACTCCAGGCCTCTTTTATGGGATTTTGGCATAGGGCAGCGCAACAAGTCACCGTGCTGCGCTGCCTCTGCCAAAGTGAAAGGGCAGAAGTTCACTGTATTTATCCAATACGGTGAATTCCTGTCCTTCCCCCTGCGCTGGTGCAGTTTCAGCAGCCTAGTACCATTGCAGGCTCCCTTGCACGATGGTGCCAGGGTGCCTCTGTTGTCAGCAGGTTTGTTGTGTGCAGGAAGAGGCACCTTCCTGCACAAAACAATCATGGGAGACTTTTTTCTCTTTCTATCTGTGCTGCAGAATGCAGAACACATGGAAAGAGGAAAGAAACAAGGAGAAATAAAATAATTTCTCCTCGTTGTGCCTCCCCAGGGGACTTGTAAGGTTTAGACATGTCCCCACGAGTACATGGTTTGGTAAATCTGGGGAAGTATCAAAATCCATGGGTGTTGTGTGAGAAAACACACAACGCCCATGGAGCACCTCCCTAGTGCAGAGTAAGACAACACATCGATTTGCGCTGCCTTGCCTTACTCCGTATCTATGAGACCATTCAAAGCCACGCAAAATGGCTTTGCGTGACCTCATAAGCATGAGTTTGTAGTTTGCGCTGCTTGAGTGTCACAAAAAGTGATGCTCCGGCAGTGCAAGGGGCTCATAAATATGCACCTCCATCTATACGTTCTGTTAGAAATGGGATTTCAGGTTGGCTAAGGTTTGCGCAAAAGCCATGCAGAAACCACCACTCTAGTCAGGGCAAGGGAGTTACATCCTGAAGATAACCCCTGCTCACCCCCTTGGTAGCTTGGCACGAGCAGTCAGGCTTATCCCAGAGGCAATGTGTTTGCACAACACACACTCAGCAGCAATACACTAGGCACACCACAAAATAAACTCCACACAAGGTTATATAAAAATAACCTTTCTAATATTCAAAACACATTACAATACTAATCACACAATATACACTGGCATTAGGCAATATTTACAGGGGATTATATACACCTGGCAGGGCCACTGTCAGAACCTTTTAGAAAGCACTAGTAACAAGTAGTAAATAACTCACAACCAGTAACTACTGGTATAAAAATGACCTCAGAAAGCACAACTAGTTACTACTGGTAAAATACTGTGCGCAGCATTATATCACCTTAGCAACATAAACACATGATGCAAAAACCCCATTAGATCAGGAATAATCAGCAGCACAAACACAGTATGTAATAAATCACATTATGCAATAGGTATCACAAACATAGACACATTATGCAGTAATCATGGGGCATAACGCACTGCAACTGACCCCAGGCCAATTGGCCTATCACTGGGGCTCAAATGCCCTATGTCTAAAATGTCAGGGCAAATGCAGCGAAGCAAAGTGCGCAAAGCACTAGGGCAGGAGTGTAACTCACCCCTTTCTTCTCATTATAAACAAAATGCCCCCAAAGAAAAGAATGGCGCTGGCACTACGGTGCCTCCTGTGTCCCAACTGGGACTTTCTAACAAATGTGCCCCCACGTTGCAGCTGCCCGTAGTCAGGGCGGTGCAGCTGTAGAAATTGTCAAACAATTGGGCACCCGCTCTCAAATAATCTCAAATGCAGGTGGGCTCCCGCCAGATCAGCAAAAATGCAGGGGAATGCCCAAGTAGGAATTCCCTCTAAATGGGTTGCAGCTCCGCGCTGCGAAGCCCCAGCCTGGGAGAGTTATTTCAGCACACACAGGGTGCTCTGGTCCAAAAGTTCCAGGGGGCAAAGGTGGGCTCAGGCAGGCCAGCACACAGGGCCCTCCAGCAGGGAGGCAGTCCCTCGTGGCGGTTCCTCCTGGGGCCCAGCAGCAGCAGCAGTCCTCTGGAAGCACAACAACTTCATGGGGTCACAGCCCCAATATTTATATCCCATATTTGCTTTATCTTCCCTTGCACAGGGATTGAGGAAACCAGTCCCAACTGGTTCTGGGGTTTTTTGGAGCACTCTCTTTACAGGGCTCCTCTTCCCCTTTGTTAGGTGGGGGCTCGGTGATCAGACACACCACAGAGGGTGGAGCCAGCATTGTACAGGCTAGGCACAGACCTATTCAGAGACCAGGGACTTCTCCTCCCACTACTCCAGATGCAGATGTCCCATTCAGCCAAGCGCTGACTCCCCCAGGCCCTTCCTGGAGCCACACACACCTCACCCAGCCCCAGTCACTCAAAAGCCAGACATGCAATTCGCATCAGGCAGGCAGACACATAGCACACAGAAATGCCAGCCTCTAAAAGTGGCATTTCTAAAATAGTTATAATAAATCTGCACACACCATTGCGTAGCATTTATTATCACTATTCCAAATATACTTGACCACACTGCTCTTCTCATATCAGGAATTACCACTGAAACACTTATCAGGGAATCCCCAATGCATTCCTATGGGAGGGCAGAATCACAGTAGTGAGAAACCAAAATGGCTGTTTGTCACTACCAGGACATATCACACACTTAAGGTACATGTCCTACCTTTTACCTATAATGCACCCTACCCGTAGGGCTAGCTAGGGTCTACCTTAGGGGTGACTGACATGCAGTAAAAGGGGGTCACAGACATGGCCCACACTTTAGGTACCATGTCACAGCGGCAGTAACACTGCGTGCACAGGCCCTGCAATGACAGAGGCCTGAGATAGGTTTGAAAGGCTACTTTGGTGGGTGGTGCAATCAGTGCTGTAAGCCCACCAGTAGCATTTAATTTACCAGCTCTGGGTATATGAGATACCACTTCACAAGGGACTGACAGGTAACTTAAATAGGCTAAACAGGTGTAGGCCAATCTTACCATATTTATCACAGAGAGCACACACACTTTACGCTGGACAGCAGTGCTAAAGGGCCCAGATCCCTAGAACCAACAACATCATGTCCGAAAAAAGGCTAGGAGAAAGGCAAAACGTTTAGGGATGACCCTGCAAAAAGGGCCAAGTCCAACACGTTCATATTTGCAGTGTGTCATTATTGTAATCCTTGACCTTTAAAGGGGCACTTTATGAAAAAGGTACATCTGGGAAGACTGCAGAGGTCCATAGCTGACATCCTACTGTAGCCAGTACTCTTGGCTGTTGTTTGCAAAGTGAAACCTGTCCATGTGGATGGTTATCTTTGACAAGGACAGTTGTCCGGGTCGGACTGGGACAGAAAATAGGCCCAGGCACCAAAATAATGAATCAGGTAGGTAGAAAAGTCCCACTTGTTTAATGCAAAGGAGACAGACATGTAGCATGCAGTTGCTTTGAGTACAAGATATTATTGATATAAGTACAAATAATAGCCCTACCAGGGACGAGATAGCTTCCCTGCTCAGCCTCCAATTGCTTCCAACGGACTCTCCTCAAACAAGCTTACACCGTCCATATTCCATGATGACATCAGTAGCAGTTTCTATAGTCAGACACACAGGGCCCACAACTGAGACAGGAAGTACACAGAAGTTATAAAACCCACATTTACAAATCAAGGCAATTCTAATTTTGTAAAGACAAGCTGTGTAAGTGTTTTGCAAGGTATGGAAAATGCATTTGTGATTGTTGCAGGCAGTGTTGTTTTAATATCTGGGAAATCAATAGTAAAAAATGGACCACCTGACCATAAAATAGGCCCACTAACGGCCAAAAACGTCCCACCCGCTGACCTGTCAGACCAGCCCTTCGGGCATTTCCAGATAGGCCAGTCCGAATTACCCTGAAACCGCTCCAGTGGTGTACTATTGCATGAGTGGTCACAAAGCATTGTTGCATTTCCACGTGAATCACAAGTGTTAGACCTGGCATATTTTGGCCAGGTTTCCACTGACCCTTTTGCCTGCCAACCTCATGTTTGGACATTGTTTTGCTGGCTTAGGACTTTGAGCGCGTTTGACACTGACATTCAGTACCAAAGCACTGTGCTTGTCATATACATACTGGTGATTGGTGTATAAATAATTGGCTAATTCGAATTAGCTATAAGGCCCTTGTCTAGGAGTAAGACATATACCCAGGGCATGTACTTTGCATGCACCTCCTTGGGCCTCCAGCACTGGTTGTGCCATCCACTGAGGTAGCTCATCGATCATGCCACATGTTTGTCCTGGTGGGGTCTATGTGCACAGGTTACTGTTACTTGGCTTTGCATTTAAAAAGCTATGTGTTAAGGTTCCGCATATCTCTTGTTATATCGGAGATCTCCCTGGGGACAGGGTGCAGTGTTGGGAAGAGGTAGTGCATGTGCACGTGTGTGTTAAATGCCAGGGTCTTGAATGGCACTGGATGGTGTGTTCAATACATCTGAAAGAAACAGGTTAGTATTAGATTCCTTACCTTAGAATATCCCCTGGCGTCAGACTGGATCCGGAAACTTTTGCATAGCAGTACCCTTGCGCGTCGGTAGGCGTTGTCTACGGCTCCGCGTCCCTCGTCGGCGTCATTGGTGCTGGGATGATATCGCCGGAGTACTTAGACGCCGCCCTCGCGCTGACGTCAGTTTTTCTTTTTTCCGCGCCAGCAAGCGCAGATCCGGAAAAAGTTGTACCCTAGTCAATTTTTGACTAACTTTTTTGACCCTTTTTGATCGTCTTTCGAAGTCTCTCAACTCCGACGGTGCCGGTAGGGATGCCCAGGTTCAAACCTTGCGCCGATTGTTGCCGAAAGATGTTGGTAACCGACCCCGATCGCCGGTGCCTTCACTGTCTGGGCCCCGACCACGATGACAAGTCCTGCTCCGACTGCCGGGCCCTGACGTCCAAAGCTAGACGGGAGCGGTCCCACAAGCGACTCAAGCTTCGGCAGTCAGCCCCGCGCCGCTCGAGGTCCCGGTCCGGAAGGAGGTCGAGGGACTGGTCGCGGGGCCGGAGTCACCACAGTTCCGGAAGTCGTCATCAGTCTTCGGGCTCGAAGTCCTCAGGTAAGAGGCACAAGAAGTTGAAGAGGCGACATCACTCTTCTGACACCCCCCAATGCTCGCCCGACACGGCCGGGGGTTCAGGCGACACCGCCCCACGGCTCCGCCGGAGCTGCAGGCGTCGCGGCCTGCTCCATACCCGCCGGTCCCTGGGCAGAACGCGACACCGGAGGAGATCGATGCCTTCCTCATGGCCATGAGGTCGCTCACTCCTCCATCAGGTTCTGCGGCGCTTTCGGGCCAAGCAGCTCTGAATGGGTCCCCAAGCGGGCCGGGTGCTTTGGCCCCGGCGCCGTCGGCGACTTTGGTCGTGACGCCGCAGGGCCCCGCCGGATCCGGCTCCGGATCCGGGTCGTCGCTGGTCGACCTCACGACCTCGCCGGCCCCCAGGGTGTCACCCCCGGCGAAGCCGCCGTTCCCAGTCCTAACCTCGATTCAGGTCCGGCGCCGTATTCGACGCCACTTGGAGATTTCTACTTCTATGACCCGGCCCCATCCTTTGAACCTGAGTACCAGGTGATGGGTGGCGAGGGTCCGACGACCCTCTGGCACATGAGTGCCAGTCTTCTCAGGACTGGACAGGTGAGCTTGGGGAGGCCAGTGATCTGGACACTTCGCCCGACACTGGTTTTGTCTCCCCTCCTACCGTGGCTACGGAGGAGGGGGCTGCCTATAGTGTGGTGCTGACACGGCTGCCAAGGCCTTGGGCCTTGAGCTCCCCGTCGCGGCCGTGAGGACTAACCTCCTCACTTTTAATGAGGCCTTGTCAGACATTCTTCTGGGCACTTGGTCCAAGCCCGCTACAGGTCCGCCTGTAGATAGGAACGTGGCCAGGCGCCACCGCCCGGCTCCCGGCAACCCTTGCTTCCTGTCCACCAACACCACCCCGAGAGCCTGGTCATCCAGGCCTCTAACTCCCAGACCGCATTCCCGACGGCTCCCCCCGATCGGGAATCCAAGAGGTATGAGCAATACGGGAAAAAGGTATTATCCTCCTTGAGTTTGGGGTTGCGGTCAGTCAAAACTGTGTGCCTCTTGGGCCGTTACACCCACTCTCTGTGGGACACGGTCGTGGACGTGCTGCCACAATGTCCGGAGGGGGTCTGGACTAAACTCGCCCAAGTCCTTGCGGAGGGTCGAGATGCAGCACGGTATTCCATTCGGTGTGGGCTGGATACCACGGACTCACTGGGCAGAGCAATGGCAACGACGGTGGCGATTCGTCGCCACGCCTGGTTGAGGTCCGCCAACTTATTAGCTATTTTCCAAAACACCCTTATGGACATGCCGTTTGATGGCCGTCGACTCTTTGGCGACAAGGCAGACCATGCGCTTGAGCGTTTTAAGGACTCCAGGGCTACGGCCAAGTCCTTGGGCCTCTTGGCCCCGCGCCAGCAAACGGCTGCCTTTCGCTCCTTTCGTGGCCAAGGAAGGGGCGTCCCCACACGTCCTGCCAGCCACGGGCCACAGACTACCATCCAGCGCGGTGGTGGATGTGGAAACCCCCGTGGCAGCGGTCGGGGACAACGGCGAGGCCAATCCACACCTACCCCTGCAGCATCCGCCTCAAAACCCTCCTAGTCCAAGCTTTCAGGCCCATGTGACGCCAGTGGGGGGCAAGGTTCACCATCACCACCTCCACTGGCGCACTGTCACATCGGACAGGTGGGTGCTGCAAATCATCCCAAGGGGCTACTCCCTCCCCTTCGAGGCGTCCCCTCCAGCCATGCCACAGCAGTACCACCGCGTGTCGAGGATCACTTGAAATTTCTCCAGGAGGTAGTTACGGCCCTCTTGGCCAAGGGGGCAATCGAGCGCGTTCCTGGGCCAGGAGTAGGGTGTGGTTGTTACTCCCACTACTTTCTGGTACCCAAGAAAGGCAAAGGGGGCCTACGCCCTATCTTGGACCTGCGGAACGTCAACGGCTTCCTCCGAAAGGAGAAGTTCAAGATGCTGACACTGACTCAGGTTTTAGCTGCCCTGGACCCGGGAGACTGGATGGTAGCATTGGACTTGCAGGACGCTTATTTTCATATCCCCGTCCTGCCGGCCCACCGGTGTTACCTGCGGTTCACGGAAGGCCACAAGCACTTTCAGTTTACCGTGCTCCCCTACGGCCTTACCAGCACCCCACGGGTGTTCACGAAAGTGATGGCGGTGGTCGCAGCTCATCTGTGCAGGTTAGGGGTTTCAGTCTTCCCCTACCTCGACGACTGGTTGTTGAAGGCGGGCTCGCCCCAGACAGTCGTCAACAACCTCCACACTACGGCCGACCTCCTGCACCTGCTGGGGTTCTCCATCAATGGGCCTGAAGTCACACCTGTTTCCCTCTCAGAAGCTCTTCTTCATCGGAGTGGTTCTAGACTCGGCACAGTTGTGGGTTTATCCTCCCGAACAGCGGGTTCAGGATATTCAGGCTCTGATTCCGATCTTGCAGCCGTTATCCTGAGTCTCGGTCAGGTTGACGCTGCGGCTTCTGGGGCTGATGGCCTCCTGCATCCTTCTGGTGCATCATGCCAGGTGGCGGATGCGGGCTCTGCAATGGGACCTGAAGTTTCAGTGGGCCCAGCATCAGGGCAACTTGTCTGACCATGTCTTGATCTCAGAGGGCACTGCAAGACAGTTACAGTGGTGGCTCACGGACCACGATTGGGTCAGCGGCAGATCCCTCTCCCTACCCCAACCGGAGCAGGTAGTTGTGACAGACGCGTCCCTCCAGGGCTGGGGGGGCCACATGGGAGAGGCAGAGATCAGAGGCCTCTGGTCTCAGGCGGTGTTCCGGCTCCACATCAACCTTCTGGCGCTGCGGGCGATCCGGCTTGCACTGAAGGCATTCCTCCCCTCTGTCGGGGGGAGTGTAGCGCAGGTGTTCACGGACAACACCACCGCCATGTGGTACTGCAACAAACAGGGCCGGGTGGGGTCGTGGACCCTATGCTAGGAGGCTCTGCGCCTCTGGCAGTGGCTGGAACATCAGGGCGTGACCCTGGTGGTTCAACACCTGGCAGGTTCCCTGAACGCCAGGGCGGACGAACTCAGCCATCGGTGCATGATGGATCACAAATGGCGTCTGAACTCGGACGTGGCGCAAGGCCTCTTTCAGCAGTGGGGAGAGCCTTGGTTAGATCTATTCAACACAGAAGAGAACGCGCAATGTCATCAGTTCTGCGCATTGGAATTTCCAAGGCGGCACTCGCTTGGAGACGCTTTTCGGCGCTAGTGGAGCTGCGGTCTGTTGTACGCCTTTCCGCCTATACCACTTCTGCCCAGAGTAATGAAGAAGATCAGACGCGACCGGGCCCAAGTTATCCTTGTGGCTCCGGACTGGGCACGAAGATACTGGTATCCCGAGATACTCAGCATGTCTGTCGATCCCCCAATTCGTCTGCTTCTTCAGGAGGAGCTTCTGTCGCAGCAGCAGGGGATGGTGCTCCACCCGAACCTGTCCAATCTCCACCTCCATACTTGGAGATTGAGCGGCGACAGTTGAGGCCATTTGAATTGCCTCCTGAAGTTTGTAATGTGATTCTGGCAGCCAGGCTTCCCTCCACAAAGTATACGCCTGCAGGTGGAACAGATTTGTGGCATGGTGCACAGCAAAGGCTGTGGATCCACTCTCTGCCCCCCTTTCTGAGGTTCTCCTCTTCCTTCTTTCTCTTGCCCAGCAGGGCTCTGCTCTGGGCACTACCAAGGGCTACCTTTCTGTCCTTTCCACCTTCTTAAGGCTACCTGATCAGCCTTCTTTGTTCAAGTCCCCGATTGTAAATAGGTTCTTGAAGGGCATCACTCATATGTTCCCCCCTGTTCCTTTCGTGATGCCCGAGTGGGACTTGAATCTGGTTCTGACTTACCTGATGTGCGCTCCTTTTGAGCCGCTTCATAACTGTCCTCTCCGTCTTCTTAAGCTTAACACTGCTTTCCTGGTTGCCATCACCTCTGCCAAGAGAGTGAGTGAGCTCCAGGCGCTTTCCTCTAAGCCTCCTTTCCTTTCTGTCCATCCGGACAAGGTTGTGTTGCGGACAAGACCATCTTTCCTGCCCAAGGTAGTCACAGCCTTCCACATCGGGCAGTCCATCACCTTGCCCACCTTCTTTCCGCCTCCGCATCCCTCTAAAGAGGAAGAGCGGCTCCACCGTCTGGACCCAAAACGCGCGCTCTGATACTATCTGGATCGCACACGCCAGTTCCGGGTGGATGATCAACTCTTTGTTGGTTACATGGGCGCTAAGAAGGGACTGGGGGTGCACAAATGGACCATTTGTCGGTGGGTCGTGTTGTGCATCAAGGCATGCTACTCTTTGGCTAAGAAGGAGCCTCTTGTGGAATGTGGCTTGAGAGCCCATTCCACTTGTGCCACGGCGGCTACTACTGCCATTGGCCGGGGAGTCCCCTTACCGGACATCTGTCAGGCAGCTACGTGGACCTCGCTGCACACCTTCGCAAGACACTACTGCCTGGACAGCCAAGTCCAGAGGGATGGCTTCTTTGGCCGTTCCGTCCTCCAGGACTTTCTTGTGTGATTATTGGTTCTCAGACCCACCACCGGGGTTGGTATTGCTGGGGTATCTATTCTAAGGTAAGGAATCTAATACTAACCTGTTTCTTTCAGATGCACAAGTTACTTACCTTCGGTAACGATATATCTGTAAGAAACAGTAGTTAGTATTAGATTCCTTACCGCCCCAACCATCCTCCCCGTTCTGCGAACCGATATCTAGGGTTAAGGTCATCCCCTTTCAGGGCCCTAGTTTCATGGCACCAGTGTTGGTTTTTATCATGGCTTTGCGTTTCTGGCACGGAAAAGCTGTGTATAAGAACTGACGACAGCACGCGAGGGCGGCGTCTAAGTACTCCGGCAACGTCATCCCGGCACCGATGACGCCGCCGACGGACACGGAGCCGCAGACGACGCCTACTGACGCGCAAGGGTACTGCTACGCAAAAGTTTACGGATCCAGTCTGACACCTGGGGATATTCTAAGGTAAGGATTCTAATACTAGCTACTGTTTCTTACAGATATATCGTTACCGAAGGTAAGTAACTTGTGCGACGGGGCCTGCATCAGCATTGGATAAGCATGGGGGAATTGTAGATAGAGGGCCATAAACTAGGGGCTCAAGGTTAACCTCTGACTCTGAGGTTCCTTTCTGGGATGGTTATGTGGGGGTGGAATTGGGAACTGCATTCCAAGGGGCAGGGTCTTGGCGCCACTAAAGACAGTGATCAAAACCTCCCGGGGTAGGATGCCAGATAGGACAAAAATTAGAGAGGGCCTGTACATTTGAAAGGTGGCCTTTTGAACTGGTCATATCTTCATAGGCCATTGTGGGTATAACTACTGGGGCTCGAGGCTCCGAAGTTAGAGACGGTTTTGGATTTGGAACCATACTACGCTGGCTCAACGCTGGGACATCGACATAAGGAATCATTAGAGCAGGAGGGAGTGCAACTGAACTATCCACAGATTTGCGGTGGCCTGGGGCTGTCGAGCTCCAGGAAGTGCCAACTGTCATGGCCCAGGGCCCTAAGTACTCTCCAAGGGCGGGTTGCCCAGCCTCCTGTCCATGGGATCCCAGGGACACAAATAATCTCCCTGTTTCCACGAGATTGTAAGGACTGCACAGGGTGCGGCGGAAACGGGTTCGAAGTGAGAGTCGATTGGGACAAGTACCGTTCTGACTTTCAACGTCATCACACTGTGCAGAGGAGTGTGCTCATAAAGATCAGCAGCCCCCCTGAGGTGCTGGAAAGTGAGGAGTTTGAGGCATGCGGGGGAAGCTTGCGAGTCTGAGGAACCAGTGCTTGCATTCAGGGGACCGGTGTAGCTTGCACTCCGGAGCGTGTGTTATCCGAGGGGTATTGGGGGAACTGAGCAAGAAGCTTAGGCTGTTTATGACCTCCAGATCAGGAGGACAATAGTGCCTGCCACCGCGGCCTCTGTCCAATGTTGCTTGCTCCCTCTCCCTGGACCCATGCCACAAGGTACTTTGTTGTGGAGAACTTCATGACGGAGCTCGATGGGTTTCGTGTCAATTGTGGGCACCTATGACTGGCTGCCAGGAGCTGCAAGAGCTTGCACCTCTGCTTCAGGGGAACCATTTCTCCGGAATTGGAAGCGCGCCAGCATCCTGGGTCACAACTTATTGTCTACAGGGGATAGTGATCCTGCCCTTGTGCAGGTGCCGCCGGGTGCCTGGAGGTCTAATCCTGATGAATGTAACTAAGTAACTGTTTCTTTCCACTTTAGGTAGTACTGACAGTCTAAACAATGTGGCGCCAGTAGGGATAACCTGTATCATTGACTGGTGTAGTTGAGTAACTGTGGGCAGAGTCACGAGGTGTATTCAAAGACTTGTGATTTCTTGACCATTGCAACTATTGGGGTATGCAATATTTGCGAATGTTGTGGTTGACGAATACCTCTGAATAGGGCATATTTGTTCATACCGTTTTGCTGCTAATGGGAAACTTCGACAATTACATATAACTGTAAAGTATATACATAATGTGTATCTCTTTTTGATTTCAAAGTGTGTGTAATACAAAGACCAGTGTTTTATACATACGATGTGGAGTCTATTTGTGGTGTATGCAGTGTGTTTCTGAGTGGTGTTGTGCCAATACTTTACACTTGGGCCCGGAGGATAAGCTGACTGATCACTGCCAAGTTACCCAAGGGTGAACACAGGTTACCAGACATGTGTATTGTACTCATCCTATCTAGGGCAGTGGATTCTGACTGGCTTCGATGCACGCCAGCCAGTCAGAAACTGCTGGGTCCAACAGCAAGGAAGTAGGAATTGTCTCTTTGCTGAACCATCATCCTTGTGATTCACATGGAATTGCAATAGAAACATAATGTTGACATGGTTATTAGCAAATACATTTGTTATTTATTGTAATTTTTATACTTGGCTGCCATTTTTTACCTATGTAAACCTTCCACTTTGCGCAGGTAGGCATCTCAGTGCAGGTTCTCCGATGTCAAAAATCTAGAAGATATCAGGATCTCACTCTTTGTGGCAAGATTTATGCCTTGTGATAATGATGAATCTTGTGGCTGCGACCGAAAGTAGAGATAATAGACTATATAAAGTGTGCCAGACTTGGCCTTCCCCGTTGGTATAATTTTCTTGCACGGTCTCTACAGAGCACTGATTACATGATATACATGATTATATGATGCAGTGCAATCAGTGCCGCTGTGATGTCTTTTAAATATTTGATTGTTATGAAATGCTAACTTGGTAAATACAAAGCCAACAAAGACTAGCTGTTAGAAGTTGAGTCAGACAAACCCATGTAGACAAGTGGCCAAGATGATGAAAAAAGATGGTAAGAAACTCACTGTATGTAACCGAATTCATGGTTTGGAGTCACACGTGTCTTAAATAACGTTACCATAATTATTAAAATAAAACAAACTGAAATATAATTTTAAATAAAAGAAAAAACAGGGAAAGGTGGATCACCAAAAACAGTTGTCATAGTCTGGCATCTATTGTTACCATGGCCAGAACTGCAAAGAGAAGGAGTAAATGATGAACAGGCGAACATGGTCACCAAAATAATTGTATGCTCTACTGTAAAAAAAGGTGGAAACTGTGCAGTGGCAGGATCAGCACTTTACTAGTGGTGAGAGTGTAATAAAGTAAGCAAACTTAAACAGAAAAAAAGCATTGACAAAAGAAATCTAACTGGCCTTGAGTGGAAGAAGCAGATGAAAGTCATAGTAATCTAATTTAGATAATACAAGTCCATAAATGGGAGGAACTTGGACAATTGTTTAAAACAAAAAACAAGCAGGCACAGTTTTATGTGTTCATCCATAGCCAATGTGGTATCCATTTTAACAACAAAGGAAATGACCTGTGTAGAATTCTCAGGGGTTTTCCTAATGATAGTGGCAAGAAATTGTTATTTCATATGTCACTATTTTTGCCAATTAGTAGGATACTCCTCTTATCACCAGATTAAAAAGTTACTGCTCATCCAATTTTGAACGTCTTGGAGACATTGGGGCAGATTTATGTTAACTGGCGCATCCCCAGGGATGCGCCAGTTAATGTGCGGCACAGTGCGCTCAGCTCCGCCACCCATGGTGCAAAAACGGCACAGATGCGTGACGCGTCTGTGCTGGAAATGTGGCGCATTACTGGAGTTGCGTCGCAAGCGCGACGCAGCTCCAGCAAGGCTCGGGGGTGCCCCATCTTCACAATGCTGCGTCAAGACCTACGCCTGCTTCAAGCAGGCGCAGGGTTTTGACGCAGCATTGGCCTGAAAGTGACTGAGTGAAATCTCATAGATTTCACTCAGCCACTTTCAGGAGGCGTTCCTGCGCAGGAATGCCCCCCCCGCGCAGGAACGCCTCCTTATGGCGCAGGGCTTTACAACGTGACGCATCTCCTAGATGCGTCACGTTGTAAATAGGGCGCATTGTTTGCGCCGCCGTTGCGTCAAATAAAGTGAAGCAATTGCGGCGCAAAGAGGCGCAAGGGCATCATAAATCTGCCCCATAGATTTTAGCCGGTCAATGAGTGCCCAGAAATATAGTCAACATGAATTCGTAATTGGGTATTGTCCACAAGAAAAAGTGAAACTATTAGTTAATAGAGAAGGCTTGTTGTACTTGCTGTGCATGAGGGATGTTTGTGCTGCGGATGTATGTACTGTACTTCTTTGTGTGTTGGTGTCTGTGTGTGGCAGATGTCTGCACTCTGGATAGCAGTACTGTACCTATGTTGTGTGCAGTGGTGTAGCTAGGCCTTATGCCAACCATGGCAGCCCTTGCGATTGCCGCGAATGAGTGGGGGGCCCTGGCAATTACTGCCACTGAAGCACTGTGACTGCCACAGGTAAGGGGGGGCCTACACCGCCACCCCCAAAACTCATGGTGCCTGGGGCAGACTGCCCCCTCCCGCCCTCCTTGCTACGCCACTGTTTGTGTGTTAGGAAGTGTCACTGTTGATGGTTGTACTGTACCTGTTTAGCGTGTGAGTAAAGCTGGATCAGTAGATTCTTGCACTGTAGCAGCTGTAGGTATGAGTAAGGGATGTTTGTACTGTGTACATGTCTGGGGTGGCCTAGTTCGGGTGTTGTTGAAAAAAATGCATGGCAGGATTCAGTAAAATATGGCAGAAAGAAAGAACACAACATTTGAAGAAGACTCCAAGTATTGTAGCTTGGTGGAGAGAAAGAAAACAGACACTCTGGGAAAGCACATAGAAGTCTAAAACATTGCGAAATATATAGTAGCAGCAAAAATATTATAAGGGCGGTTCGCATTGTCACCGGACCAGTGTTTTGCCGTCTGAACTGTTGGAGCACATAGTGCTAATTTCAGTACTTTTTTACACCTCTGTTATATATTTTCTACAATGCAGCAAGCGAAGTAAAGAGCCCTTGATAAAAACTAAACTCATGATCGACACTAAAAAGCAGGGGCCTCATTTATGACTTTTTGCCGTAGGGAAGCGCAACAGGCCTTCCTGCTGCGCTTCCCTACGGCAAAAGAAAAGGGCAGAAATGCGCCGTATCTATAAGATACGGTGCATTCCTGTCCTTTTCCCCTGCGCCGGCGCACAATGGGCTGCCTGCGCCAGCGCAGGCACCCTTGCACAATGGTGCAAGGGTGCCTGCGTTGCGGGGAAGATTATTTTTGTACAGGAAGGGAAACCTTTCTGTACAAAAATAATCACAAGAGGCTTTTCCTCTTTCTATGTGTGCTGTAGAATGCAGCACACATAGAAAAAGGAAATACGAGGAGAAATAAAGACATTTCTCCCTGTTGCGCCTCCCTTACGCCTCCCCTGGGGAGGCGTAAGCTTTTGGCACTGCTTCAGAGTTACGATTTCTCGTAAATCTGGGGCAGTGTCAAAAGGCCATGGATGTTGCTGGGAACGCCCCCAGCAACACCCATCGCACGCCCCTTTAACGCAGAACACTGCGTTAAAGGGACTGATATTTATCAGGCAGCATTACGCCACAAAAACTGGCGTACTGCTGCCTGATAAATACCACGCAGGCTTCTGCGCCACGGAACTTCATAAAAAGTGAAGTTCCGATGGCGCAAGGGATGAGGCCCCAGGTGCCTAGCTCTTCTTGTGGAAACAAGAAGGAAAGACCTCAGGAAAGAGATATGGTGGTTTATGGCGAAAAACTGAAATCTCTGTCCTTGCTTAGCTATAAAAACTTTAGAATGAGGCTAGCATTACTAGAGCATCTGGGCTAAGTGTGCTGTGTACAAAACTGTAATACATCATGGCAGTACATTTAAAATACGCGTTAATGTGCAATAATGCAAAGGCTTTGGCAGTACTTTAACCCTTTCGATGCTGATGACGAGCTCAGCTCGTCATCACCCACGGGTGTCGTGTGCTGATGACGAGCTGAGCTCGTCATAGTGCCACTAAAATGGCATTTTCCAGCACACAGCGGGAAAACGCCTAGCAGCCAAGAGGTTAAGTAAAGAAAATTGACATTGAGGAATGGATCATGTAAATTGGAGTGTGAATTTACTGATCGACTTTCATGAAGCAGAGACATCGCTTTGCCAGAGGAATTTCCATGATATACGGAAATTTGTCTTTCAATCCAAAAGTGTATTTTCACAGATTTTTACCGATTTAATACAGTTTCTGCACTGACTTCACAATGTTGTTAGTCATTTTTATTGATGAACTTTTTACATCGACTCTCTTTCACAGGTCATTCTGGTACTGCTCTACCTTGTCGCTTGACGTGCTTTTTAGGTTTCGCCTGGCGTTCACTGCGCAGCAGTGTCGCGCAGGCGAAATTTTCTGATCTTCAGTACGGGGCTTTAACCCGCCTCTCTCTTCCATTGGCTAGCTCCATAAATGGAGGCTAGCCATTGGAAGAGAGATGTGTCAATAATTGTCGGAGCAGATTCGTGGGCGTTCCGCAGTTTTTTTTAAGCTCCGCCCCTTTTTTTGCCGTCATGAGCATGTGGGTGTTTACTTTTTTTTTTCCCGGATGTTTGCGGCCGCCATTTTTTTTTTTAATGGAGCTGGGGCGGGTGGGATGATTGTGGTCCGGCGGGTGGATGTGTGCCTTGGTGAGAGGCGGTGCAGTTTAGCAGCCCACGGCACCCTTTCCGGCAGCAACATGTATTGTGCCTACCCCGTGCCCGGGATGGGGACCAACTTGCTGAGGTGGGCCTGAAGGAGGCAACTTCCGCTTCCCCCTGCTTGAGGGAAGCCATTGAGACGTTGCCGGTCTCCCATGCGATGGAGGGAGACCGGAGATTCCCCCTCGCTGCCGGAAGCAGCACTGGAGTTGCGGGGCTCCCATGATGATGGGTGAGCCCCGGAGGGATGGAGGGAGACCGGAGATTCTTCACCGCCGCCGGAAGCAGCAAGGGAGTTGCGGGGCTCCCATGACGATGGGGGAGCCCCGGAGTAAGAATGCGCCCGGAGCCTTGCGGGCTGCATTTTCAAAGTCCCGGTCCCGAGATGGGGGACCGGGTGAAGGCTGGCGCATCGTGAGGTCTGGCGCTGCGAAGGCGGGGCTCTCCTGAGGAGTGAGAGCCCCGCAGGCGCCACCGAGAGTTGCAGAGACGCGGAGGGGCCCGAGGCACATTGCCGGTGCCTGCCCCGGCGCGTAGGCCACAGATCTTTCCCCGCCCAGCGCATGGAGCAGTCCGGTGAGTTAGGGCTGGGGCAGGGCTCTTTTCAGTGTAGTGCGTCCCCGGATGACAGCGGGCCGCCCCAACGGTGCCCAAAAAAAGCTTCAGAGTCCTCGTGTGGCTCCGTGGGGGCATGTCCCATTCCTAGGTGTGGGCTTCAGTGCACTGTGAGTATGCAGGATGTGTGGTTCTGTGCACAGTGTGTATATAGGGTGTTGGGTTTAGTGCACTGAGAGTATGCAGGGTGTGTGGTTCTGTGCAGTGTGTAAGCACGATGGGGGCTTCAGTGCACTCTGAGTATGTGGGGTTCTGTGCATTGTGTATGCAGAGTGTGAGGTTGTGTGCACAGTGTGTGTGCGGGTTGTGGGGATCAGTGCACTGTGAGTATGCGGGGTGTGGGGTTGTGTGTATGCGGAGTGTGGCGTTGTGTGCACCGTGTGCATGCGGGATGGAGCTTCACATCCCTTGCTTGGAGGCCTTGTTTACTGTGGTCTTCAGTAAGTAGAGTCACAGATATGGCATGTAAAGACTACCTTATACTCACAACCGATATTGGGACAATATCATTATAATAAGGAACACATCTAAACATATTTCAACCAACAATCACAGCATAAGTCCTTCACCAAACGGGAATCGCCCTTTTTTAAGACTTTGCATTATCTCATAGTTTTTTATTACATTTTCCGACCCTCTCCAGCTAAGACAAGTTCTGTTTCATTTGGCTGCATCAGTTAACAACTTTTCCCTTGACAAGGAATAGGCAGTCCGAAATGCATTGGGAATCAGAGAACTAGAAACTGTATAAATGTATCATTTCAATAATGAGAACTACCATAACTGTTTATGAAGCAACATGGAAGTTATTAGCTGAAACAGTATTTAGTGTGGATATAACATCTAAATAAAAATGTTGAAAATAATCACTACAAGTGTAAATGACTTTAATACGGGCTTTTCGCCCCACCTTCACAGTGCGATTTGGGACTATAATTACCAGCAATTATAGCTACTACTCTCACTATAGTTTTTGCCCACACACAGATGAGTCTAGGCATGATAGCTTTTATTCACAAAAGCAATTCGATTTCTTTTTTGAGGATTTTCTACTGTAAATAATGTCCTTCCTAGTTCATGTTGGCGACGTTCTCATTTGCTAAAAGCCTTTTTTTTAAAAATAAGTTTTATATGGGAGAAACTAGTCCCGAAGGTATTGAAGCGCTTTATATGAGCACCAGTTACATTACACAAGGACACATTCATTTTTTAACGCACAGGGAGATTACGTGATTTCCCCAGAATCACTTTATGTTAAACCAATGCCGAAACTCCTATTGGGCTCCCCAGTTGCATAGTCAGCTGCCTGGCTGTTACGCCACATCTTCTCCCTTCACAATAATAACCTAGTGAAAACAATGTGTGGCGTAATAGCCCAAGCTACTGACCTTGTAACTGGTGAACCTGGTTCTAGCCCTGACGTTGGATCAAACATCCTGGGATTCTGGGCAAAATCACTTAATCTCCTCCTGCCTAAAAGCAAATAAATGAGTCTGACCTTGTGTAATGTAATCTAGTATTCATGTAAAGAGCTCTAATGCCCTTAGGTAGGTCGAGTTTGTGCTATTAAAACAGCCAAAAAAAGGGCAAAAACATATTTTGTATGATAACAGCAATAACCTATCAAAATAGGGCACTTTGTAGCTCTGTAAAAACTTTGCGCCATATGTACAGTGAAGTGGCGGAGAGAGATGTTAGCCTTCCTGACTTAAGGCCTCTCTCCACCACTTCTGAAAGGCAAGGCTGCACCATATTTACAAGAATGTGGTGCAGCCTTGCTTTTCCCACTTCTATGATGCTAAGTTGAGCAACTTAGCACTAACGCAGGCACCCTTTCACCATGGTGCAAGGGTGTCTGTAGGTCGGTATGTCGGTATGTGTAGGAAGGTGTCCCTTCCTGCACATAAACAATCCTAGAAATGCCATTCTGTCACTTTCATGTGTGCTACTTAATGCAGCACACATGAAAGTGACAAAATGGCATTTAAAAAAAAGTTTGTTGATGTACAGGAAGGGACATTTCCTGTACATAAACTATAGGTGATGTGCGGTGGCAATAGGGGTTTGTACGTGTGCCCCTTTGTATTGCTAGTCTTTGATAGTGCTCATGTTAGGAAGCTTGAATGGTACTCCAGTTATTGACGTTTACAAGAGCAAAGCTAGGTCAGCCCTTCTCGGAATCGAAGTATCCTGTGGCAGTTAACATATTTGTGTGACTATTAGCAATTTAAACTGAATTGGCTTTCTCATTGGAAAATAACAAAGAGGGTAAACCACAGGAGAGATCTATTCGGATCTTTACTAGAGGTAACCCACAGGAGAGATCTATTCTGATCTCTACTAGATATTATTGGATACTCCGAAGATCAACAAAATTTAGGGTAGAACAATGTAACCTGTTTTGGGGTAGCAGACTTGTGAATTAGCAACACAGGGAGAATGGAAACCACAACAATCATGAGGTAAAGACAGAGCCTTCCGTGTTCTTGTGAAGTTACAGAGATTAACACTTCATGCGCAATGGCTACTGGGGGTTGTTATGGCAGAGGCGAATGGCCGTACACACAAGGAAGGAACTTTGGCACATCCTTTTAGTCGGTTACCCTACCTTTCAAATAATGAGAAGATATTACAGTTTCCTGCCACAGTTAAATTCACTTTGTTTTCCTAGGGCTTTTACAACACTTGGCCCTTTATTCTTTTGATGTAGCACCTCGTTATATATGTTCCCTTCGAGCTGTGAGTGATAAACGACTCATATGTATACAGATGTGCTGAGAGGAGTCCCTCAAGGATCACTTTGTTCCATGCTGCCTCTTTTTTGTTGTCCGTCTGCCCCTATTTAAGCAAACCAGATCGCAAAAGGTTTCCAAGGGCTGAAGCTATTGTCGGTAAAAGACCTGCGGCTTAGGAGGACTCAGGTGCAGAGCCACAAAGGTATTTCGGGGGACAACCACGTCTACAGATTTGTAGACGTGGTTGAGAGTAATGTACGCCTACCTACAGTACAAATATATATACCTCGTGCATTACACATTTGTGGTCACATATTCATTTACTAGAACTAAATATATTCAGTATTCTAATATTAAATATATATATATATATATATATATCGATTTTGATATTGCATTGCCCGGCTGTTTTCCTGAGTGAGCGTTTATCGTTGCTGTTTTGGGATTTGATTGCCGGTTACTCTGCCGGTGTAACGCTCCACCTCACTCGGATCCAGGCTACCCGGAAGGAGTGATTTCGCTTTGTATATATATATTCAATTGTGTGCACAGAATGGCATCAACTAGTGACACAGTTGCTGAACTACTGCTACCATAATGCTTTACCTTATCATGTGACCTATTGGACGTGAATAAATTAAGGGTGTCAATTAACAGTGGTTTCCTTGCATGAATGCAGCCGCCCTGCCTGTGGACAAGAACCTTCAGTTCGAAACGCATAAGGCTTATCTATCAGAATCTTTAAGCTGCTTCATCACTCTGCTGCCGTACTTGTTGGTGAGTGCCTCCTAAAGCTTTGGCACTTGTGGAAAGGTTATGTTTGCGCTGCGGTACTGCCGCGATGATGCACCACCGCGCTATTACACGTGGGCCAGGGGCTTTGTAAATACGAGGCTCTGATCGGACCAACACATGGCTTTTGTATTTTATGCAGTGGAAATGAGCAACTTGAAAAGAGCCCACTTATGGCTGGATATAATTTGAATTGAGGATGGGTCTGTAACATTTATTTTCAATTGTGTGCACAGAATGACATCAACGAGTGACACAGTTGGGGAACTACTGTTACCATAATGCTTTACCTTATCATGAGACCTATTACAGGTGAATACATTAAAGTTGTCAATAAACAGTGGTTTCCTTGCATGAATGCAGCCCCCCTGCCTGTGAACAAGAACATTCAGTTCGAAACGCGTAAGGCTTTGGGCACTTGTGGAAAGGTTATATATATATGCTGACAAAAAAACCAAAGCTTACAGGGACATTATTGTTAGACTCAGATTTCACACATACAAAACCATAGAAATTCAGCAGGTATAGTTGCCTGAGCTAACTATAACTTACGCCCTCGCAAAGCACTGCTTACGACCTCACATATTACATCACTTATGACATGCTCAGTAACGTCACTGATGACATCCCAAATGAAATCACTGATGACTTCACTAGGGGCGGGCTCTCTGTTAGAGTGGAGGAGCGTCACACTGCTAAAATACCCCAGAGACGAAAAATAAAATGGTATAGAAATTAATTCATTACCATTTTATTTTTCGGCAACTCGTCCTGAACAGAGTGTCAGGACGGGGTGAGGCCTGCTCAGTGGCAGCAATGGTGGGCTGCCTGTGCACTCATTTTAAAGTGCACATGTCACTTTGGCTGGCCGTCTTGCGAGGGCGAGCCTGAAATGAGAACTTTAACCTCTCAACACATAGGAGAAAGCATAGGGCTCCAGTGTTCTGTGGAGCACCGAGAGAGGCCACTCCCTCCAAAACTGATGCTTTTCTCATGCTGGTTAACAGCATGAGAGCTGCTGAAGGATTGTCCAGGGCCCCCGCTTTCTAAGATTTTTAAATCCTATTTGTTAACTATAACATCCCTGTAACCTTTGTTTTTTTAAAACTACATTTTGAAGGTTTTTTTAAATGTTATTTCCTAACTGTAACCTGTCGCCTTTGAAAGTGGGGGTGTGAGTGGTGTTATAGGTCAGTGGGTGGCTGTATGGGTCTGTGAGTGGGTATATGAGTGGCTGTATGGGTCTGTGAGTGGGTGAGTAGCTGTATGGGCTGGTGACTGGGTGTGCTTGAATGGGTGTATGAGTGGGTGTGTGAGTAGTTTTGAGGGTGTGTGTGAGTGGATTTGTGAGTTGGTGAGTGGTGTGTGAGTAGCTGTATGGGTTTGTGAGTGGTTGTGTGGGTGGTTGCATAGGTATGTGAGTGGTTGCATGGGTGTGTGAGTGGCACCATGGGTGTGTGGTGCATAGATGGGTCTGTGAGTGGGTGTGTGAGCAGTTGTATAGGTGTGTGAGTAGGTGTGGGATTGGTTGTGCGGGTGTGTGAGTGAATGTCTGACTGGCTGTGTGAATGATGTCATTAGTGACATCATCAGTGATGGGTTTGTGAGTGGGTGTGTGAGTGGTTGTTTGTGTGTGAGTGGCTGTATGCATGTTTAAGCAGGTGTGTGAGTGGTTGTATGGGTCTGTGAGTGGGTGTGTTAGTGGTTTTATGGGTTTGCGAGTGAGTGTAAGTGGTTATGTGGGTGTGTGAGTGGCTGTATGGGTCTGTGAGTGGGTGTGTGAGTAGTTTTGTGGATGTATGCATGACTGTATGGGCGTGTGAGTGAGTGGATGTGTGGGTCTATGAGTAGATGTTAGAGTGACAGAATGGGTGTATGAGTGGGTGTCTGAGTGGCTGTATGGGTGTGTGAGTGGCTGTATAGATCTGCCAGTGGGTGTGTGAGTAGCTGTATTGGTCTGTTAGTAGATATGTGAACGGGTTTAGGTTTGTGAGTGGTTTTCTGAGCGTGTCAGTGGTTGCATAAGTATGTGAGTTGTTCCATAGGTGTGTGAGTGGGTGTGTGAGTGCTTACATGGGTATGTGATTAGGTGTCTGAGTAGCTATGTAGGTGTGTGAGTAGGTGTGAGTGGTTGTAGGGATGTATGAGTGGTTTTATAGCTGTGTGAGTGGTTTTGTGGGTGTGAGAGTAGTTGTATGGGTCAGTAAGTGGGTGTGTGAGTGGTTTTTGTGTGTGAGTTTTTGTCTGGGTGTGTGAGTGAGCATCTGAGTGGTTGTATGGGTCATTAAGTGGGTGTGTGAGTAGTTGTATGGGTGTGTTACTGGGAGTGTGAGTGGATGGGGGTTGGTTGTATGTGTGTGTGAGTGGGTATGTGAATGGCTATGTGAATAGGTATGTGGATGCTAAAGCGTATTCCAAGATATTAGCTCTTCGTATGGCCCCACTTATGCCATTGTTGGTAAATGAATAACAACATGGTTTTGTAGCCGGGAGGGACACTACTACCCATGTTAACATGGCGATTACCGCCTTTGATGTTGCAGCAACTAATCACACCCCACTCGGTATGATACTTTTAGACGCAGAGAAGGCGTTTGACCGAGTGGGGTGGGATTACTTAGGGGGGGTGATGAAACAATACGGCTTTAAAGGACATTTCTTAAGAAGCATACAAGCTTTGTATAAGGATCCTAATTCCAAGATTAGCTATGCAGGGGCTGTTTCATCTAAATTTTCAATCTTACGAGGGACACAGCAGTGCTGCCCTTTATCACCCCTACTCTTTGCTCTTTCCATGGAGCCGTTTATTAATGCCCTTCAAGAGCAAGCTGAAATAAAACATATGCATCATGAAGACAAAACTTTGAAAATCACTGCTTATGCCGATGATTTAGCTATTTACACTACCAATGTGGTAGATGCACTGGTAGGGATCTCAGAAGAAGCTATTAACTTTGGGGCTATTGCAGGTTATAAACTTAACACGAATAAAACGCAAGTTATAATGAATTACCAGTCTAATCCTCAAGTTTCAGGATATTGTCTGGCTGCGGTTTATTTAGGGGTTAAAATTTCTTCAAAGATTTCGGATATAAACTTATTAAATTATGAACCTTTATTGAAAGAAGTGGCAGCTCTTTTAAAAAAGTGGCATAAGATTCCGCTTAACCTGTTGGGACGATTGAATTTGATTAAAATGAATATCTTGCCTAAATTCTTATATCTTTTTCGTTGTATTCCTCTGCGCGTTAATAATTTGTTTTTTAAAAAGTTGGACAGCATTATTAACCTCTTAAGTGCTTCGAACGTTCGGCGGCCGACGGCACCACTACCTCAGGAGTGCTGCCGTCGGCCATTGAACGTTCGAACCTCATAGCTGCAATGGAACGTCCAGCACTGGAGCTGGACGTTCCATAGCCTTTATGAGGTTAATAGCTTTTTGTGGGGCTATAAGAAGCCTCGAAGATCGATGGCAATTCTGAAATTACCATTGGAAAAAGGGGGCCTTAACTTCCCTGATTTTATAGCCTACTTTTTTGCTTCTTTTTTGAACCAGCTTCGTAGTCTGTTTACTAGTTATAATCAAATTTTTTTCATCAATTCATGCTTGGCAGAGAGGCAAAACAATTTCTGGCAAAAGTGCAGGACCCGAATTATTTTAAACGCGTAAAATTCAAGACTGCACGGGATGCAGTACGTATTTGGAATATGATTATGATTAATTGTGAAACTTCTTTTTTTCACACTGACCTGTCACTTTGGGGTAATCCTGGACTTCCAGGGATATTTAATGATAATACTGGACGAGATTGGGCTAAATATGGCATTCTGAAACTGGGAGACTTATATGGTTCAAGTGGCCTCTTACAATTTGAAACTTTGAAACTTTTGTTTAAATTACCGGAAATGATGCGTTTTAAGTATATTCAAATAAGAGACTATTTAATTCGTAAGATGAACTTGATATCTGTAAGTAGCTCAGATTTATGGAGCTGTTTTTATTCAGCAAATCGGAATTCATTAATTAGTATGGGATATGTGTTTAAACCAAAACAAGCTGGATGAAGTTCCTCGTTTAGCGATAAAATGGAATTCCATATTAGGATTCAATGTGACAACTCAGAATATCACAGCCGCTTTAGTAAACATTAATAAAGTGACTCATTCATCCAGTTTAATGCTCCAACCGTACAGAACAATATCTCACTTATACTATACACCACTGAGAATTTCCAAATGGGCACAAAACAATCTGAGCAGTGACCGTACTAAATGCCCTAAGTGTGGGCTGGTGGCTGCAGATATTGTACATATGATCTATACATGTCCGGTATTAACAGGGTATTGGTCGGTAATAGAAAACATTTTACATAAACAAAAAGTGATTAGTTTTGCATTATCAGCAGCCTCAATTTTACTTGCCATATATCCATCTAGCACAACCAACACAGATTTGCTAAACATTCTCTTGACCAGTGCTAGATTGGTTATTGCGAGAGCTTGGATTTCCCCGAACCCTCCTCATACAATGGAATGGTGGGCGTTAGTTAATGAAATCTATACTATGGAGGGCTCAATCGCAAGGAACCGGGGAATAAAAGCAACCGGGAAGTTTGTTAAAATTTGGGGCACCTTTTTAGAATAGTACATGACTACAGAAGACACTAATAGCAGTAGGCCTTAGGGAATGTATCTGTGTTTTCTCATTTCTTCATTGTTGATCTTGGACTATACATCATTTATCCATTTGCTTTTTGTTCTGTCTTAAGGCCACATTTGGTGTATGTGTAATGCAAAGAGTCTGGCGTTACTTTATTTGTATTTTGATCTGTACCGTTATTTTATATTATATGTTTTGTAAAAAATGTATTTGTTGATCACCTTGACCTGCTTGCCAATAAAAAAATAAAAAATAAAATAAAAAAGGTATGTGGCTGGTTCTGTGGATGATATCATTAGTGATGTCATCAGTAATGTCATTTGAGATGTTATCAGTGATGGTACACAGTCAAAATATCGAGTTTTAAATTTTGACCTATCAAAATATCGTGTTTGAAATTTCGAAGGTGCAGAATATCGATGTCAAGAATGTCGTTGGACAGAATATCGACCCTAAGGTAAGTAATATCGAAATTCTTTATATCGATGTAAGTAATATCGAAGTTAGTAATATCGATAGCATATGTATCGATGTAACTAATTTCGATGACACTAATATCGATATTTGTATTATTTTTTTGTTTTTTATTATGTATGTGTTATATGTTTTAGTTAAGTATTTAAAAAAAAAATATTATATGTGTAATACTTTTATATAAAAAATACATTTATTTATAAGTAAATTATATGTTTTAGTACCAGAGCGGGTTGTGGGTTTATAGGGGAATAGGGTGGGAAGTAATTTAATTGTAATTAATAAAATATTTTTGCATGTATAATTTATTTTGTAATTAATTATTAATTGGCAATTAATTATTTTAATAGATAAATTAATTATATAATTGGTAATTATTGTTAATTTTAATTAAATGTTATGTTTTAGTACCGGAGCGGGTTGTGGTTTTATAGGGGAATAGGGTGGGAAGTAATTTAATTGTAATTAATAAAATATAGTTTTATGTATAATTTATTTTGTAATTAATTACTAATTGGGAATGAATTATTTTAATTGATAAATTAATTATATAATTTGTAATTAATGTTAATTTTAATTAAATGTTATGTTTTAATACCGGAGCGGGTTGTGGGTTTATAGGAGAATAGGGTGGGAAGTAATTTAATTGTAATTAATAAAATATTTATTTATGTATAATTTATTTTGTAATTAATTATTAATTGGCAATTAATTTTTTGAATTGATAAATTAATTATTTCATTGGTAATTAATGTTAATTTTAATTAAATGTTATGTTCTAGTACCGGAGTGGGTTGTGGGTTTATAGAGGAATAGGGTGTGAAGTAATTTAATTGTAATTAATAAAATATTTTTTATGTATAATTAATTTTGTAATTAATTATTAATTGACAAATAATTATTTTAATTGATACATTAATTATTTAATTGGTAATTAATGTTAATTTTAATTAAATGTTATGTTTTAGTACCTGAGCGTGTTGTGAGTTTATAGGGGTATTGGGTGGAAAGAAATTTTATTGTAAATATTTAATTATTTATACATTTTTAGTTATGGATAATTAATGTATTAAATAATTATTAATTGGTAATTAATTATTTTAATAGATAATTATTTTTAAATTGTCA
Organism: Lissotriton vulgaris; assembly: GCF_964263255.1. Classification (NCBI taxonomy): domain Eukaryota; kingdom Metazoa; phylum Chordata; class Amphibia; order Caudata; family Salamandridae; genus Lissotriton; species Lissotriton vulgaris. The sequence goes on from NC_141693.1 coordinate 619,826,546, forward strand.
ATTACTATTTGTAATTTGTAAATATTTTTTAATAACTAGAACAAATAATTAATTAATTAAAAAAATTACAAAAAATATTAATTTGTATAATGTATTTACATTTTTAATATTGATTTACATTTCAATAATATTTTATTTTTATGATAAATATTTTATTCTTTAATATTTATTATTTGGTGAGTAATATTTAATAATTATTATTTATTGGTGTTTGTTCTTAATTTAATGTCAATTAATTATTCAAATGTAATTGGTTTTATTAATTAATAATTGTTTTCTATTGATGTTGATGTATTTGAAAAATTAATTATACATTATTTCAAATATAAACATTATTTAGAAGTATGTTAAATTAAAAATCTATGTTATTAAACGCTTTCCCTACTGTTGCACCCTTTGGAGTTGGAATAGTAATTTTCCCCCTACGCTATCCAAAGCTTTCCCTACTGTGGCACTCTTTGTAGTTGAAATAGTAATTTTTCCCCCTACGCTTTCCAAAGCTTTCCCTACTGTTGCACTGTCTGGAGTGGGAATAGTAATTTTACCCCCTACACTATCCAACGCATTCCCTACTGTTGCACTCATTGGAGTGGGAATAGTCATTTTTACCTACCAGCTATCCAATGTTTTCCCTACTGTTGCACCCACTGGAGTGGGAAAAGTAATTTTTACCCGTACGCTATCCAACGCTTTCCCTACTGTTGCACTCACTGGAGTAGGAATAGTAATTTTTACCCACCCGCTATCCAACGCTTTCCCTACTGTTGCACTCTCTGGAGTGGGAATAGTAATTGTAACCCCAACACTATCCAACACTTATCCTACTGTTGCACCCACTGGAATGGGAATAGTAATTTTTACCCGTACGCTATTCAACGCTTTCCCTACTGTTGCACTCACTGGAGTGGGAATAGTAATTTTTTCCCACCCGCTATCCAACGCTTTCCCTACTGTTGCACTCTCTGGAGTGGGAATAGTAATTTTACTCTCTACACTATCCAACGCTTTCCCTACTGTTGCACCCTTTGGAGTTGGAATAGTAGTTTTTACCCTTACGCTATTCAACGCTTTCCCTACTGTTGCACTCACTGGAGTTGGAATAGTAATTTATACTCTTACGCTATCCAACGATTTCCCTACTGTTGCACTCACTGAAGTGGGAATAGTAATTTTTATCCAGCTGCTATCCAACGCTTTCCCTACTGTTGCACTCTCTGGAGTTCGGAATAGTTATTTTTACCCACCCGCTATCCAATGTTTTCTCTACTGTTGCACTCTCTGGAGTGTGAATAGTAATTATTCTCCCTACACTATCCAATGCTTTCCCTACTGTTGCACCCTTTGGAGTTGGAATAGTAATTTTTACCCTTACGCTATCCAACGCTTTCTCTAATGTTGCACTCATTGGAGTGGGAATAGTCATTTTTACCTACCCGCTATCCAACGCTTTCCCTACTGTTGCACTCTCTGGAGTGGGAATAGTAATTTTACCCCCTACACTATCCAACACTTTCCCTACTGTTGCACCCTTTGGAGTTGGAATTATAATTTTAACCCTTACGCTATCCAACGCTTTCCCTACTGTTGCACTCTCTGGAGTGGGAATAGTAATTTTACCCCCTACACTATCCAACACTTTCCCTACTGTTGCACCCTTTGGAGTTGGAATTATAATTTTAACCCTTACGCTATCCAACGCTTTCCCTAATGTTGCACTCATTGGAGTGGGAATAGTAATTTTTACCTATCCGCTATCCAACACTTTCCCTACTGTTGCACCCTATGGAGTTTGAATAGTAATTTTTAGCCTTACGCTATCCAATATAATTTATATTTATTTATGTATTTTATAATATTTTAATTATGTTACATAATGTTGTGTTTAATTAATTTTTTTAATATTTAAAGTAAATGTCATTGTTTTTATGTATTAAATATAAATATTTATTATTATTTATGTTATTAGTTCATGAGTGTTGATGTATTTGTAATTTATAGTATTTGTTAATATTTTTAAATTAATTACAAAAATAATAAATATTATAATTAATTAAATATATATTACATATTGTATGTTCAATTTTAATTAAATGTTTTACATTAAATATGTATTATTTATTTATTTTAAACATTCTAAAATATGTTTACATACGTTTACATTATATAAAAGTATTATTTACTTTATATTTATTTTTTTAATAAAAAAAACGATATATTTAATTACGATATTTTTAACATCGATATTTTAGTTTCGATATTTTTGTACTTACCATGTTGTAGATAGGGTGTCGATATACTTGCCTTCGATATTCTAGCATCGATATTTTGTCCGTCGATATCCTGTCTCTCGATATTCTGTCAGAGATTCATCAGTGATGTTATCAGTGATGTCACTGAGCATGTCATGAGTGATGTAACATGTTAGGTCATAAGAAGTGCATTGCGAGGGCCTAAGTTATAGTTAGCTCAGTGAATTTCAAAGGATGTTTTATTATATTTGCTAACTATAACATCCGTATAAATTTAGTGTTTTTCTTTAGGTAATTCTGAAGGTTTTTTACCTTTTATTTTCTAACTGTAACCTGTAACCTTTGAGAGTGGGTGTATGAGTGGTTGTATAGGTCACTGAGTGGGTGTATGAGTAGCTATATGGGTCTGAGAGTGGGTGTATGAATGGCTGTATGGGTCTGTGAGCGGGCGTGTGAGTAGCTGTATGGTTGGTGACTTGGTGTGTGAGTATATATATGGGTGTATGAGTGGGTTTGTGAGTAGGTTTGAGGGTATGTGAGTGGGTGTATGGGCAGATTTTGAGTTGGTTAATGGGTGTGTGAGTGGTTGTGTGGGTGTGTGAATGACTGTATGTGTGTAAGTGGTTGTGTGAATCTGTGAGTGGGTTTGTTGGTGTGTGAGTGGGTGTATAAGTAGTTATGCGTGTGTGTGAGTGGCTGTATGGGTCTTTGGGTAGGTATGTGAGTAGTTGTATGGGTGTGTGAATTACTGCATGGGTGTGTGAGTGAGTGGGTGTGTGAGTGTGTGAATAGATTCAAGAGTGGCAGAATGGTGTGTGAGTGGGTGTCTGAGTGTCTGTGTCAGTGTGTCAGTAGCTGTGTGAGTGACTGGGCCAGAGTAGAACCTCATCTGCCCCTTTCTCCAACAAGAGTCCACAGTTTTATCTACCCAACTGGAGTATTTCTACTAGTTAATTAATAAGTGCTACCTTGTTGGGTAAATGTCTAGTGCATATTCTACACTACAGATGCATAATAGACCACAAGGAAATGTCTCCAGTGACCTTGTGTGCATTTCGGCAACGTAATTGTACCTTGAGGGTCTTTATCTAGAAATCTGTGATAACATGAATCCTAATATAAAAAAGATGACCAGACTACAAAGTGGTAAATCTCCACCAAACAAGGGTATTTCCTATTAAATATATAAAGCAAGTGTTTGGTGGAGATGTCCTCATATTCTTCTCATCAAGATTGCATCACTAAACTCTGCGTGAAATGCACTGGGGCCTTTTAGTAAGCTGTTCATCATCCTGGTTAAAGGCGGGAAGACCTTTGCAAACTACTATGATGGACAGGGTGGGGCAAACCTGGCAAGGCTTCCAGGGATTTTGCACATTTGCATACTGGTAGTAATTTAAAGGGAGAACCATGGATTCTGCTCTCACCAGGATAGTACAAAAAAGAACCCACTCGTCACATTCACTACAGATTGCTCTCCAATAGATCAATTATGCTTTCACCTCTACCAAGGAGGCCCTTTAAAGAAGGGCAGGGGGACCACACAGCCCCATCCTTGGGCCAATTTTGGCTGTAGGACCCCATCCCCTGAGGCCCAGCCACTTGTTGCTGGGTGCCCTGGAGCCCACCCAAGACACCCATTGTGCAGTGTTGAGGACCGTGAAGAGAGCCTTAATGCCCCCACATTCCCTGCCGGCTCCCCGCCACCATCAGGAGTTGCGATTGCTACTGCATGCAGGAAGCAGCAAAAAATGCTTCACAGTGGGCAGGAAAACAAATGAAAAGGCCTCTCTCTGAGAGCTGGAGCAGCTTTCTTGCTCCCTCTCGCTGGGAGCGTACTTACTGTTTGCTCTCGCTTGGTTGGAGCTTTGAAAGCTCCCGCCAAGCAACAGCAAACTACTATGTCCCAAGGGTGGGCACCTCATGACATAGAAAGCCAACCCAGGGGGGTGACGGTCCCCAGGGCCATTAATAGCTCCAGGCGGGGAGCCCCCTCCTTTATTTATATAGGGCCAGCCTTGTTGAAGTGGTGGTCCCCGGGGCACCCTTATTGTTATATTGTGCTGGCCCTTGGGGGGAGGTGGTGGTCTTCTTGGACTAAAAGGGCCCTGGAAGGGGTGGGGGGAGGAGTCCCAATATGGTTGCCAATATTTCATGGTTAAAGTGTTGGCCGCAAATCAGATTTCAGCACGAGATCCACGGAGGGTTTGCATCCCTAGATACCTATATTTCTTTTTTCTTTAATAACTCCACAACTACTGAACAGATTTACACCAAGTAGTAAAAAAGCACACTTTCTGGACCAAGATCTAGCTTTCTGCCAATTTGGTGTAATTTCGTTCAGCAGTTTGGGGTGTAGTTGTGTCTAAATTTCCCATGCCAAATTTTATGGGGAAAAGGCATTTGGGACCCCGCCTTTTTCTCAGCCCCCTTTCAAGACAGCAGCTGAGTGTAAAACTAGTTTTGAAAATTTTGCGAACTACTGGGGTATATTTATAAGGAGCTGGCGTAGCGCAGCACTGCAGCAAAACAGATAACTGTGTCGTATTTACAAGAATAAAGGCGCACCCTTGCATTTTACCTGGCACTTGCGCTAAATATAGCTGCCTAGCACCAACACAGACACACTTGCGCCATAGTGCAAGGGGGGCGGCGTTACAGTGATGATTTCCTGCAACACAGGCACCCTTACACCATGGTGTAAGGGTGTTTTTGATGGAGGGATTGATTGTTTATATGCAGGAAGGGACACCTTCCTGCACATAAACAATCTTTAAAAGTGATTTGCTCTTTCTATGTGTGCTGCAGAAGGCAGCACACTTAGAAAGAGCAAAAACGAGGAGAAATAAAAGTGTTTCTCCTTGTTGCGCCAATCTAACACCTTCATTTGCATGGTGTTAGTTTTTGGAGCTACCTCAAATGTACATATCCTTGTAAATCTGGGGCAGTGTCAGAAAGTAATGGGTTTTGCAATGGAACCCACACAGCAACAACCATTGCATGCACCTTTCACGCAGAAAACTGCATGAAAGGGTAACATATTGTTAAAGCGATGTTAAGTCATGCAAAGAGACTTAACGCTGCTTTGTAAATATGGTGCAGGGCATTGCGCCACCAGAACATAGAAAAAAGTGACATGCCTGTGGCGCAATCCCCTTGTAAATATGGCCTGACTATACTTACCAGCTACCGCTAGTAGATTTTATATATATGTGATCAAGACTGGGGTTACCTAGTCAAAACACGTCATATTATGGGAGATTGCAATAAAGCACTGAAAACTCAACTATGTGCTGACCTGCTTCTTCATTGATAGCTGGCTGTCAAGGATGAGTCCAAGATTACGGGCCTGTTCAGTGAGTTTGGGGGTTGAGCCCAGCTCGGGTGGTCACCATTCTTTGTTCCAGAGGATGTCCTTGCCTTTTCCGAAGATGAGTACTTCTATCTTGCCAGTGTTGAGTTTCAGACAGTTGTTGTTCATCCAGACGGCCCCATCTTTCATTCAATTTTGGAACTTGCTCTTGATGGCCATTGGGTCATTTGTCAGGGAGAGGATGAGTTGGGTGTCATCTAATAAGAAATAATGTTGAGTCTGCAGTTCTTGACAATGTTGGTGAGGGTTGGGCTGAGGGATGGGCCTTGAGGTACACTGCAGGTAATGCTCTCAGGGACCAAGGAGTAGGGAAGGAAGATGATCTTCTGCCTTCTTCCCGTGAGGTAGGATGCAATCCATTTGAGGGCTGCTCCTTGGATTCAGATCTGGTGGAGACTGCTGATCAGTGTGTGGTGAGATACGGCATTGAAAGCGGCTGAGAGGTCGAGGAGGATGAGGGCTGCTGTTTCTCTGTGTTCTAGCAGCATTCTGATGTTGTCTGTGGCTGTGACTAGGGCTGTCTCTGTGCTGTGGTTTGCTCTGAAGGTGGATTGGGAGGGGGCCAAAAGGTTGTGGTTCTCAAGATGTCTAGTGAACTGGATGTTGATGGCTATCTCGATGACCTTGGCTGGGAAGTGGAGCAGGAAGATGGGTCAGTAGTTCTTAGGTTCTCCTGGGTTAGCGGATGGCTTTTTCAGCAACAGCTTCACACCGGTGTGTTTCCATTTCTGGGAGAGGAACTGCAGGTATGAACTTATAAGGGTTTAGTGATAAATAATGCTTAAACTATCAAAGGGCTACCACGGACATCTAGTCGTGGGAGATCAGGGCAAAGTCGAAAGTTATGGCTTACAGCAATGGAGCACGGTTTGGGTACACAAAGTGGATTGGGCCAGTCTCCTCTTAAGTCAAAGAAAAGTGCAGTTCCTAAGGGGAGGGTCAAGGAGTGAAACAGGTCTGTTATGGATAGCCCTCACACGCCCCAAAGGATGTCAAACTTCATCATTTGGGCTGTGCTCCTCGTCAGTCCGGCGCTGCAATGCCTGACGGGCTCCTGTGAAGGGGCTATTTGTCAGAGTTCTTTTTAGAGACAGCCGTATGGTGAGTGAGGGTAAGTGGTCAAGGTAGTGGTATGAGTGTGAGTTTTGTGGGTTAAAATAGGTTAAGTACTGCCCTATAGAAACAATTGTATTCTTGGGGTGTACTGACCTAATTAAAATAAATGGGCCCTGTCTAGATGTAATGATCTTACAGGGTTTGTTGTCATGTGGTCAACATGTTACTTGCCTAAAGCCCCTAGCAGGTCAACCGGCAATTCTTCAGGACCAGTGTTAACAGGAGAAATTCTCCAAACTCAAATACTACCACAACGCAGGTGCTGAAGAGTGATTGTATCACCAGCGTAATGTGCCACGCTCCAGGCAAGATGTCCTGGATGCGAAAGACCTGAAAGAGATACACATAATTTGTAGTGTGGGCTTGGCCTTGTTGCGCACATTGCTATGTTAGCATAGGCTTATTAGAAGTTTAAACGCCATTTAAAATGTTTGCTGCTTTTGCACACGACACTGCATGTAGCTGCTGTTGTAAGTTAGTCTGCGTGAAATGCTTCACTTGGGAATGGCTTGTTTTCGGCATCCCTAGACTTACATCGCGACTCTAATCTACACACTGAATGCTAAAGCCTCCAAGGTTATCATAACAAGGTAGCTGTTGTTCGGGCTGATCGGCTCACGTTTTAGTTATAACATACATGCAGCTGCAGCCAACGTGACTCTGGAGCCTTTAGCCCCTTCACTGCTGGCAGGATTCCCCTGCTGTACTTGGGGGCGGGGCGCGCACAGCGCCCCGGTGCTCATGACGAGCTGAGCTCGTCATGAGCCATGGCGCTCCAGTGCTCATGACGAGCTGAGCTTGTCATGACCACTTCCGTTCCAATGGAACACTCAGCACAGCAGGGGAATCAGCCCAGCATGCGAGCGTTCCATTTAACGGGCGCAGTCATGACGAGCTCAGCTCATCATGAGCACTTGAGCGCCGTGGCTGATGACGAGCTGAGCTCGTCATGAGCACAGGAGGGGTTATTATTGCACTGTAAGCATGATTTCAGGCACTTGGAAGAATCCAGTTTTTCCAGAGAGACAGAGAGCTTTTGTAGATCCTGATGTGAAACACTCCTGCTGATCCTAGAGGGTGTACAGTCAAAATATCGAGTTTTTAATATCGATTAGCAATAATATTGAGTACAAAATATAGAATAGACATAATATTGACTAGACATAATATAGACTACCAAAATATCGAATAGAATAGTATTAATATTGAATAGAATAGCATTAATATCGAATCAAAAATATAGAATGGACAAAATATCGAATGGACAAAATATAGAATGGACAAAATATCGAATGGACAAAATATAGAATACAAAAATATCGAATGGACAGAATATAGACAACAAAAATATCGAATTTGAGGTAAGTAAGTTAATATTATTTTTAATATTTGCGTAATATAATTCTGTAGCGGGTTGTGGATTTATAGGGGAATAGGGTGGGAAGTAATTTAATTATAATTAATTAAATATGTTATTTTATTTATTGGTATTTATTTTGAATTAATTGTTAATTAATTATTAATTGGTAATTATTTAAAATATAATTGGTAATTATTTTTAATTGATTAATTGATAAATATGTTAATTTTAGTAATTTATTTTCTGTAGCGGGTTGTGGGTTTATTGGGGAATAGGGTGGGAAGTAATTTAATTATAATTAATTAAATATGTTAATTTATTTATTGGTATTTATTTTGAATTAATTGTTAATTAATTGGTAATTATTTAAAATATAATTGGTCATTTATTTGATAAATATGTTTATTGTAGTCATTTATTTTCTGTAGTCGGGTTGTGGGTTTAGAGGGGAATAGGGTGGGAAGTAATTTTATGATAATTAGTTAAATATTTTAATTTATTTATTGGTATTTATTTTGAATTAGTTGTTAATTAATTATTAATTGATAATTAATTAAAATATAATTGTTAAAAAATCATAAATAATTGATTAATTGATAATTATGTTACTTGTATTAATTTATTTTCTGTAGTGGCTTGTGGGTTTATAGGGGAATAGGGTGGAAAGTAATTTAATTGTAAGCTAATTATATTTTTTAAATTATGATTTTTTGATCTAATTTTTTAATAATTTAAAATTGTTAATTAATTTATGTTTAATTGGTAAATAATTTGTATTAGTAGGTAATTATTAATAATAATTAATTTTTATTTGTTTTTTGAATTGATTAAATAATATATTCTATAAAATTGTTAATTATTTAAATTCATTTGTAGTTGGTATTAATATTTATTTTATTTTTATTTATATATGAAGTATTTAGTTTCCCTACTGTTACACTCACTGGAGTGGGAATAGTAATTTTTACCCTCCCACTTTCCAATGATTTCCCTACTGTTGCACTTACTGGAGTGAGAATACGCTATCCAACACTTTCCCTATTGTTGCACTCTTTGGAGTGGGAATAGTAATGTTTACCCCTACGCTATCCAACGCTTTCCCTACTGTTGCACTCTCTGGAGTGGGAATAGTACTTTCTACCCCTACGCTATCCAACGCTTTCCCTACTGTTGCACTCTCTGGAGTGGGAATAGTACCTTCTACCCCTACGCTATCCAACACTTTCCCTACTGTTGCACTCAGTGGAGTGGGGATAGTAATTTATACCCCTACGCTATGCAACACTTTCCCTACTATTGCACTCTCTGGAGTGGGAATAGTAATTTTTACCCCTACGCTATCCAACGTTTTCCCTACTGTTGCACTCACTGGAGTGGGAATAGTAATTTACACCCCTACGCTATCCAACGCTTTCCCTACTATTGCAATCACTGGAGTGGAAATAGTAATTTTTACCCCTACGCTATTCAACACTTTCCCTACTGTTGCACTCTCTGGAGTGGGAATAGTAATTTCTACCCGCCCGCTATCCAACGCTTTCCCTACTGTTGCACTCATTTGAGTGGGAATAGTAATTTTTACCCCTACGCTATCCAGCGCTTTCCCTACTGTTGCACTCTCTGGAGTGGGAATAGTAATTTTTACCCCTACGCTATCCAGCGCTTTCCCTACTGTTGCACTCTCTGGAGTGGGAATAGTAATTTTTACCCCTACGCTATCCAACACTTTCCCTACGGTTGCACTAACTGGAGTGGGAATAGTAATTTTTACCCTCCGCTATCCAACGTTTTCCCTACTGTTGCACTCACTGGAGTGGGAATAGTAATTTTTACTCTCCCGCTATCCAACGCTTTCCCTTCTGTTGTACTCATTGGAGTGGGAATAGCAATTTTCATCCCTACGCTATCCAATGCTTTCCCTACTGTTGCACTCACTGGAGTGGGAATAGTAATGTTTACCCCTACGCTATCCAATGCTTTCCCTACTGTTGCACTCTCTGGAGTGGGAATAGTAATTTTTACCTCTACGCTATCCAATGCTTTCCCTACTGTTGCACTCTCTGGAGTGGGAATAGTAATTTTTACCCCTAGGCTATCCAATGTTTTCTCTACTGTTGCACTCACTTGAGTGGTAATAGTAAATTTAACCCTCTCGCTATCCTACGTTGAAAATATTGCATATGTTTAGTTAACCTCTTCGCCGCTAATGACAAGGGTAACTCGTCATGGAGTTTCCATTGATTTCAATGGAAATTACATTGTGGCACCAGAAGCACCTTAGCATCCAAGTGGTTAATAATATGTATGTGTATATATATATATATATATATATATATATATATATATATATATATATATGTGTGTGTATTAAAATTATTGATTTTTTTTTAAGTTACATTAATTATTTATTAATGTTAAGTTTATTTAAGTATTTTAAGTATGTTAAAATGTATTATATTTATTATTATATTACTTTTAAATTACTTTTAAGACATTTAAAAAAGTCGATATTTTGACTGTCTATATTTTTAACAATGATATTTTGGAGTCAATATTTTTGTACTTACCTGTCTGAAGATAGGAAGTCGATATTCTGGCATTCTATATTTTTTCCTCGATATTTTGGTAGGTCGATATTTTGCCAGTGATCCATCCTAGAGGTATGGGGTCCCCGGCACAAGAGGCCTTTTATATTTTATAAAACATAGTTCCTATCTAGGGAGGGTGTTATACTAGGCACTATAAGACCAGTTTTCACTATCATTGTAATATGATTTCTCCTTTTGTGTTTTATGGAATTGTAACAATGCTCCATATTATTTCTAATTGTATGTCTGATTATGTTAGCAAAAATACTGCATCTTAGAGCACGTCATTAAAATAAATATTTTAACTTTACCCGTGTCTCTTTTTACTTCTTTTGTGGACTGGTATGAGAGTATTACAAAAGAGTGTTCTTGCTTCCCACCATACCTGAGTGTAACCTAAGTCGCATTTTCTGGGTTGTCTAATCATTGATTCCTTTGCTATAGGACGAAGAGCTAATGTGACACTTATGCTAGCTGGTTAGGGTTTCTAGGCACTAAGGTGAGTTTTTTGGTACACCGCAATTCACTAAAGTCTCTGTGCACAGTTCTGTGTAGGAGCAGAAACCCTGCAACAAATTCAGTTCCAGACCTTGGTCCGGCAGGCTATAATCACAACCTTTATTTACCTTGTGTGCAGTGATTAAATTGCGGGTGAATGTGTATCCCAAGTGGTATCAAGATAATAGTGAAAAGTAAAAATAATTCTGACTCTGAGTTCATTAAGTGAAGGTAATGAGCAAACATGACAAACATGAAAAATTGTTCTTTTGGTTAAGTTGTGCCGTAAACACATGTCTGCACATTGAGTCCCAGCAATATCATTGTATGATTGTGCCCTGAGCATGCAACAGGTTTAACGAGCAATGTCTGTTATTTGCATTTTTGACACCCGTCGGGCACGTGGCGAAGTAGTGACAAAATCCCAGAGGTTTGTTGTAAACTGGTACTGAGCATAGTACATAGATTAGCGTTATAATTCACCCCTGGCTCTTGGGTCACCTGCGGACGGGGCTGCCATATGAGCACTTTGTTGCCTGACTCTAGAAAAGCAAACAAAAGGTACCGGCAGGTGCCCAGTCTCCTCTTACCTTAGTAGAAAATTAGAAGAAAAATGTATGAGACGGTAAAGTTCAGTGGGGCTAGGCAGTTGGCAGTGTCTAAGGAGGAGGAGGCGTCTTCGTCGGGGAGCTGCTGGATGGAATTGTGGTGAATGTTTCTGCGTTTGGGCTTTGTCTTTTTTTGGGAAATCAAAAAATATCCAGTGGGACAAAGCTGCAGGCTATAGAAGATGTGAGTTCCACGAATCCGGATATCCTTCTGGACAGGAGAGAGGACATAGTGAGAGCAATCACAAATTCAGGCCGACCGGTGAGCAGGTAGGTCCCAGTCTCCTCTCTGCTCTCAGAGCACGTTTTGATAGAATAATTGCTAAGTCACAAATTTTGAATTTTGGCTATCTGTGCACCTTCAGCACCTCTTCCAAGGATCCGGGACTGGAGGGGCACCACTTGGAGGGTCAGGACTCACTCAGAATGGGTCCATGTGTGGGTTCAAGCTGGTTGGAGCCTTTTTTGTATCTGAGGCTCTGATAAGGAGTCCAGCCAACTACCTCTTGCAGTCACTTCTAGGTTCAAGCAGAGAAGTAGGTCTGAAGCAGCAGGGCAGGCATCTGAGGGCAGAAAGCAGGCTTCAGAGAGCAGGACAGACCTCTTGGTGCAGCAGGGCAGTTCTCTTAAGTACACAGCAGGCCACAGGCATCAGGGCAGTCCTCTGAGAATCCTCCACAGGTCCAGAAGTGAACAGAAGAGTGAGTCTGGGGGGTCCACATTGAATACCTGCTGCCAGCTTTGAAGGGGAAGAAACTTTTGAAGTTTCTCCCCACAGAAGTGTCTGGGATCTCCTGCCTCCCTGGTCCCAGGATGCATGAAGTCACAAAAGGGTAGTATGAAGTTCTTTGTGTGTGAGCCCAGGCAGTGTCTTTGAAGTACAAATGGAGCTGGGCACAGCTCTGCTCCCATCTTGCCAGGATGGCCCATCCTGCCAACACCCAGTCCCCCTATTGTGTGGCTGTCTGAGAAGAACACACAAAGGCCAGCTGCCAAATACATCTAGAAATGTGACCCAGGAAGAGGCTGTAGGCACCAAATGGCTAAGACAAGAAAATGTCAACTTTCTAAAAGGGTCATTTTCAGAATTGTGACTTAAAGTCTGACTTTACAATTAAAGAGGATTTAAAATTGCAATTCCTTAGACACAAGCAATGGCATTCCAACCTGCTCTCAATCAAATGTTATCACTTATTAAATGCGACAAGGTAACCCAAGGGTATCCTATGGGAGAGGTATACCTTGCAATAGAGAAAAACACATTTAAAGACTTTTCACTACCAGGGCGTGTAAAACTTGAAAGTATATGTCAGACTTTTTAAATTCAATACACCCTGCACTATGGGCTGTTTAGAGCCTACCTTAGCTGTGACAAATGTATTAAAAACTGAGGGGCATATTAGCAACGCTTTGCGATAAATATCGCAAAGCGTGCTTAGCGAGTATTTTTACATCGCCGGCTATTGCTGGATTCCATCGCCGAGATAGCACTTTATTAGCAACGGTTATCTGCACGGCGATGGAAAACCCAGTAATAGAGGCGAAAAGCAGGATTATTGCAAGAATTACAGCGATAATGACCCAGCGTTAGAGGGGTGGTTGCTGATAGTCCATGGTGGTCTCAGCTACACAATCCACACCCCCATTGAGTTGAATGGACAAGTCAGGTTTAGAGCAGGTGTAAAAAACCTGTGATAGCCGCGGTTAGCGCGACTTTCATCGTCGCAAACCGGGTCCCAGGGTTGCATTGCTGATAGGAATTAGGTTTGTTTGCAAGTGGATTCCTGTTATTTTCGTGGGGCACGCATACTTTGCATGTCATTAGTGATAAATATCGCTGACATGCAAAGTGGCAAGGGAAACGGTCGCTGTCACCGGAAAGCTGTCGCTAACAGCTGTTAGCGAAAGCTTGTTAATTGGGCGATAATAATATAGCCGCTTTAGCGGTAGAAAGTGCTGCTAAAGCGGGGTAAATGCCCTTGCTAATATGCCCCTGAGTTTTTTGTCTGGTAAGGGGTTTATTTTGCTAAGTTGAATTGACAGTTTGAAACTACACACAGACTGCAATGGCAAGCCTGATGCATATTTTAAGGGGTCACTTAAGTGGGTGGCAGAATAAGTGCTGCAGGCCCACTAGAGGGTTTAATTTACCGTCCGTGGGTATGTGGTATACACTCTACAAGGGACTTATAAGTAAATAAAATATTCCAATTAGGTGTAAGCCAATTTCATCATGTTTAAGGGAGTGATTGCAAGCACCTTAGCACTGATCAGCAGTGGTAAAGTGAATAGAGTAATAAAGCCAACAAAAACGAATTCAGAAGAATAGGAGGGATGAAGGCAAACAGTTTGAGTGTGACGCTGCAAAGAGGGACAGGTCCAATATTATTATTATTAATATTTTTATTATTATTTAACAACTAAGCACTGGGAGGCATGGATGCCATTTAGAGAGCACCAGGGATTGCAGCTGTGATCCCTGGTTTGCCCATTGGCAGCTGGTGACATTTGAAAGTGGTGAGCCGTAAAACAATAGCTGTACTGCAATGTTGTGAGTGAGTGTAACGAGCGAGCCCGAAACACCTATGGGGATTTTTGGGGGTGTTAACCAGGTGAATAGAGGCATTAAAAAGTGCCAGATGCGCAGTGTATGCTTAGTCTTCCTCCACTTCACATGCACAAGCAAACACCAGCACTGTTCCTTCCTGAGAGTGACGTGCACCACCCCTTCAATCATCTGAAAGACATGACAACAGCTGTCTGAATCACACTTTCTTCCTGTCCAGCTGAGCCATCGCAGCCCTATCTATAAATGCATGTCACACAGGTCGGGCTGCCTGGAACACACAGCAATTGCACAACTCGACCAAACTCTCTGCCCTGTCACAGCTTAGTTTAACTGTGAAAAGCTAAGGAAACCGGCGATCGCTCACAGACAGTCTCTCTGAACTCAGAAGCGTCCACCCAGTTGCCTAGCAAAGAACCTGGGCGCTCGCAGCCTCTCGTTTATGTCTCAGGACTGACACAAATGAAAAGCGTTTGTAGTGGCTTTGTGGGTTTCACTGCTGCTATCGCTGGCTGCGTTAACTTGTGGTGGGCTGCTGTAATAACACACTTTTTAAAGAGCCATCGTTTCATGTCATTATTTTGTAGTGCAGAATAAAATACTTATTCATTATGAACCGAAGGTCAGAGGCCCGGGCACTCTGGAAAAAATGCCCTGTAATGCAAGTTGCGTTGGACTTCACAAACCTGGAATCAGACGACAGATCTTAGGGGCCCAGGTTTGCGGGAAGGACGGGAGACCCAGAAGGGAGCTTTCCCACAGGGGTTCGGGTGAAAAGCAATACCTATGTACCATGGTTTTGTTACTACACCGAATGTTGCCTCAGAGACCGTGAGTCCAAGGCGACCCTCACACAGGTTGTGGGTTCATTCTCTTGTGAACCAATCCCGCAGCAGAACACCTTTGTTGGACTCGCAGATTGCCACTGGGTGAAAACCGTAAGGCAGACCAGAAAAACAGACGGCGCAACGCAGCCTTTCCAAGCCAATCCTAGCGCACACAATTCACAGGTCCCTTCCGCAGTCACCTGAAACTGTCCCCTTCTTTTCCTCTGTCCTGGTCACTTTTTCCCATCACTCCTGTGTCCTCTCCCAAGAGTCTGAGAAGACAGGGATGACTCCCACGTTAAGCAAACAATGACGTTAGCAAAAATATATCTTTAGAAATTTAAATAGCACTTGTTAGCACAGAACGGAACAACCAATAAAGTGGTGTGAGTGAGAGACAGGAGTGAAATAACTTTCATATGTTGTAGCACAAGACTACCGTGAAGTAAACGCAAAGAAGTACAGCAATGCAGTTATGTTAGAAGAACACCAGTTGTCTCGTGGTGTTAGCATGCTGGCTGTGTGCTCCCACGGCCAACATCCTGGCCCCTGACCTCCCACGCTGTTCGAAACTGTTCACTGTTGACACCATAAGTGCGGAGCTGGTTGTTCCAACCCACCTCTGGGGCTCTGCTGCAGCGAAACGCATGCCTTTCTAAGATATTTTAAACAAAGGCTTGCGCTGTTGTAAAAAACATATGAGCCGCTAAATGTTGTGTCTGCACAGTGTGTGTTCTTCTACAGACATACAGGCACAAGTCAGTGAGATCATTGTCAGTAGGATCGGAACTGCTAACTTTAAAACCAAGAAAGCAGGTTCGAGTCCCGGCATTGCTCAACAGCCTGTGATTCTGGGCATATGACTTAAAATCCCCATCCCCAAAACTGAATACGTTTGAACCTGTGTGATGCAACTTGAGCTCATATAAAGCGCTCAATACGTTCAGGTCCAGTTTGCGCTCGCTATATAAATCTGCAAAAAACCCAGATATATGCCAAATTCTGTGTCTGGAAAAACCCGTTATACACGAGCAAACTTGTCCTGAGTGATCTGGTTCACCGAAGTTGGGCAAAAATGAGCCCCTAGCCTTGTGACTTGTATCTTTTCCTTTGGAAATCCTAAACTATAACGGCCACCAGATCTAGACAGAGGACCAGTCGTCGGTTGTAGGTAACACGACTGCCTGTTCTAGTCAGAAGAGAGGCCTGGCGTAACTTCGATCTTCGGCTGTAAAGCAGGGCAGTTACAGCACCTTGAAAGAAGCATCTAACCACATGGGATATGGGATTAATAATTTTGCAAGATTGGGGAAATGAACAGCGCACCCACTGTGGGACATTGAATGGAACTACAAACACCAGGAGGCTGTGTTGACAGCCACGCCTACCAGGGCGGGTGTTTGGATTAATTAGAAATGCGTGAGCAGCGCGGCTGAACATTTTCTCTGCTGAGCCACTGATGAAAGGATAGGAATCCTGAAACGCGTCTGGCCATGAACTGAGATGCTTCACTCAGGTCGAGTACTGCTTGTAAGCTGCTGATCCATTAGAGATGGCATGAACTTCATTTTGCTTCCTGTGGCCTCTCTCTGCCTGGTGCTACCTGTTGTGTGGTATATATATATATATATATATATATATATATATATATATATATATATATATATATATATATATATATATATATATATATATATATATATATATATATACACACACACACACACGCATACAGACACATACATACACACATATACATATATATATATACACAAACACACAAATGTATATATATCGATCTCTGGCTTCGAGAAACAGACTTTTGAGCGAGTGAAGTATAATACAGCAATTGCAAGGGTTCGATGGGCCCGGTGCCACAGTACCTGTTGCACCAATACCAGCTCCTCACCTGGATTCAGTCAGGTATGGTACATATTCAGATGTAAATGGGGGGCTGCCCAGCACCTCGCAGCAATGCACTTGCCATGCTGCCCAAGATCAGGCAGTAACCTGGAGTGAACTCTAGCGTTTTGATTGGCCGCAAAGCATTAACGTACCATGGCCACTCTCCACTGGATAATAAAGTTGGCAAAACGCTCGAAAAGAAATTGACACAGGACAATAACTGCCGAATAAGGTGTGCTTCCACGCAAACGAGGCCCCAAATACTGTACCGTTTTACTCTCCAGATGTTATTCGCCATCTTGACCACAAATTACATTATTCTCGGCCCCCTAGAGTAGTCTGCGCGGGGTGGCTGGATCTGACCAGTGAGGTTGGTACAGTTAGGAGACATATTACAAATTAAAGTATCCGGTTTCAAAAAGAGTTTTTTTTCCGCTTGGTGAGTTTACATACTAGCTTGTGTAATCGAAACGAGCGCGGTCTTCCAGTCGAGTTTGTGCTATATAAAACTGGAGGGGTGGGGGGCGCGGGAGTCGCAGAATACACATGACAATCCCTGGAGCACATTAGCCACTATGTATGCGACATCTGTTTGGCGTGTTTGTGTTCCATCTGTGATGACTGCGCAGTACCTGTCACGTGTCTGAGGAGTATGCACACATACTGCCCATGCTAAACTCCCCAATAAAGCCAGAAGTTCTCGAACGTAAGAGGACCTTACCTTAAATTCTTATAGGAGCACAATATACGATCGCTTCTGTCTCTAACCAATTTCAATATCTGAACACAGAGAAGGTAAAATAATAATGCTGGTTTAAAAGTACGGTCTAGGAGGCTGACCTTCTAAGTAAATCTTGCGATTGGTTAGAAAAAACACATAACCCACCTGATAAAGACGGATCACCAATCCTCAACGCAGTTGCTCCTGCCCCTGATAGACTGCTCGTTTGCTCCGGAAAACAGACAACACACAAACGCGCGTAGGCTGGCGTTTTCGGCTTTTTGTTGTGGCTTTGCACATTGTGTGATCTGAGGATTGGAAGAGCAGTCTAGAGCTGTATGTGCTGAAAAAGAATGTTCTTGGGAAAGCCGGTGGGCTTGTGTTTTCCCAGCCGGCAGCAGTAATGTTAGCAGAAGAGCGTGGATTAGATTTACAGCAGGGACAGCGGGAGGGCTGCGTGAGGTGCCAGTGTTGTGTAATCCGTTTCTCTTCACTTTAGGATAGATAGTGGGAGAGAGAGAAAGTTATGCGTGCAGTTTATCTCTTTACTTGGACAGAATTGCTTTGTAATAAAGTGTCTCAGAGTGTCACACATAAGGAAGTTTATATCACTCATACACACACTAGAAATATAAATCTCACACATGACCATTCTAACAATTAGAACAATGTAAACAAGTTAAATAGGGTGACACGGCCTGGCGGACGTGAAACTGAAAGCACGGCCGGCCGGCCGTGAAAGCCTTTGATGCAGCAGGGGGTGGAGCGGGAAGAGCTAGTGGCGGCACAAGTTAAATAAGGGGACATGGCCTGGCGGCCGTGAAACTGAAAGCACGGCCGGCCGGCCGTGAAAGCCTTTGATGCAGCAGGAGGTGGAGCGGGAAGAGCTGCTGGAGGCACCAAGCTGGGCAACAGATGGCTGGCGATTTGATGCTGTGCACGTGCATTTTAACTCATTGCGCTTGCGCATTGAGCTAAAAGCGCACATGCACTGCATCAAATCGCCAGTCTAGTTAAACTCTTGTTTAAGCCCCTATAGTCTCGCTCCGCTCAATGCGCATGCGCATCGACAGGCGAGACATAAAAACAGTACATTGCCAAATGATAAAGATAAATATAATAATGGAAAATATATGAGTAAGAATTAAGTTCAAAAGAGAGAAAAGCATGCTGAAGATGCAATTTAGAAGCAAACATTTATAGCTTTAAGGTAGGGAGAAAGAAGAAAAAAAGAGAGAGAAGAGAAGGAGAAGCAGAAATAGAAAGGATAATAAGCACATATTGCCTTTAACACCTTAAGTGCTGCGCCTATTCCATTGGCAGACAGCACCACTACCTCGGGAGTGCTGCCGTCGGCCGTTGGACGTTTCAACTGCACCTACTCAATGGAACGTTCAGCACTGGAGCTGGACGTTCCATAGCTGCTAAGGTGTTAAAAGATACCGAACAAGAGTAGTAAATATTAAATACTAAATACAAAAACATTCTAAGAAATAAACACTATTCAGTACAACAGAACCTATCTTATGGTCCGAAGTCTTGAGATCCAGTTCACTGGGCCAGCTGGCCAAAAGGGTTGCCGTCCTAGGACATAGTTCAAGGGGATCACCTGCAGTCCCAACTGGTCTCTTTAGTTATAGTTTTTTTTGGCAGGGAGCTTTCGGTGCTGGATTTGGCTAAGCATCTAATGTAAAAGTTCCCCAGGGGACTTTCATGAGTCCATAGCTGAAGAATAACAGCTTCCAGCAAGGATAAACAGTGGCTGGATTATTTCTCTAAACTAGCTGCCGAAGCAAGTAAATAAAAAAAAAGATTTTAAATGTATGTTGTGTGTGCTTGCAGGTGAGAGTGTGTTAATGTGGGAGACAGTGTGTGAATGTGGAAATATGTGTAAGCATGTGTGTGAAAGTGAGTGACAGTGACAGATACTAAGTGATAACATTTGAGAGTGAGAGTCAGTAAGTGAGTGCGTGAGTCAGAGTGAGTGAGAGTGAGTGTGATTAAGAATAACTTAAAATGAGTGAAAATGAATGAGTGTGAAAGGACTTGAATATTTAAAGAGTAAACCTTCAGAGCCTATTGCTTTTTAACAAATATATGTGAAAGTTGTGCTTCAAAATACACTATTTGATTTCATTCTTTTGAAATTTCTATGGGACAGGACCCCAAAGCCGTCTTAGAAGAGGTCTGGTTCACTTGCTTCACTCACTTGCTATAAATCAGAGCTATTATTACACCACAAACGTTTCAAAGATCATAACAGCACCCTAATATAGGTGGCATCTAAAATAGATGTGCTATGTTGTGTTGTTATACTAGTCATGCAGGTATTAAGGAACTTCAGCGATGTTACTTATTGTGATGTCATCAGGGTTAAGGTCATGCGACATGACTTCCTTGGAATATTCTGGGTCAAAGGGCATACGGCGACACTACCTGCGATGTCATTAAGGTCACAGGGTGTTGTGATGTCACTTCCGCTATCCCAGACATTTTGGTGAATTGACGTCCATGTTGGCAGGGATCAGAAATCAAAACTTCTATTTCTTTAATCAATGGCTTACTCTACACATCTGTAATAAGATAACTTCTCGACTACCAAAAAAAAACATGTGAATAGGAGTCTACTGTTGCAACATAACATCGAAAGCCCACTGCAGCTCAACACGTGTGGATGCAGAGCTGAAAGCAATGATAGGACATATTTGGCTGACATATATTTTATTCAATACAAAGTCAGCTAATCCTAACCTTGTTAGAATGTTCACAATTACATTGCCTGTGTTAGTGTTCTAAGGAGCAGATGCTGGAGATAAATTGAAAGTCCAACATCCATACTCTACCCCGAACATCTGATGTAATCTCCTAAAACACTAGACTGAAAGCAGTAAATTGGAGATAGCGAAGGGATCTAATAGCACTTCTCTGACTCACGGAGACGCCATGAAATATACAGCATAAGACAGGATCTCCAGCTTCCTTCATAAATCAAGGGGCATAAAATGTTCCTGTTAAAAGCTGATGTGAAGGAAGCTATGGGAAATTCAGAAATATATTCCTCGACTTTAACTACATCGACAGGTAATTGGCAGTGACGAATGGAGAATTATCCTAACTGTAGAGTTTGTTTATTCCAGAAAAAGACATCTTGCAAGTACAACATGTTTGGTTTTACCCATTTCATGTGGATGTGTTTAATAAATACAGTTTTTAAAATCATTTTAGGGCTACTGGCAGACAAATGCCTATAAGGCAACAACCTATTCGGAGTTTAAGGTCATCACATCTTAAAACGTGTAGGGGTATTGTAAGCATTAGCAATGACTATTTTTATTTGGTGTGTCTGCCGATTCTAAACACTGTAAATAACTTGTGTTCTCAACCTATGTAATGGAGTTCAAGCTAGACATCAGAAGAATAGAAGGCTGAGGTATTGGTTTAATTGGATCTGTGACTGGTTTATTTCAGTAGCTGGTGTGCATTTAATTATTTATTTGCAGTTTTCTATAGTGGGGATTAAACCCGAGTGGGTAACAGATCACATGAGGAATATTTGCAATACGTAAGCATTTCTGGTTCATTACATTACATTTTGGTGAGGTATATGGGACAATCAAGCAAGAAAGGCAGTTGTGAATAGATTGGTACCGCCCAGTGACATGGGCAGCCACTGGTATTGTCCAGGCGGAATCATGAACAAAATAGTTAAATAGTAAAATATTTGAGTGTTAATTGATTCTGGATTTGGTAGGGCAACGGATAAAAGGTGTTGATGAAATTGAGTTCACTTTTCAGGTGGCCATCTGTTACTTGTAAGGCACAGCGCTTGTTTATAAACACCGGATTGTAAGGGTGGCCATTTTCCTTCCAACATGGTCGCTGCCTGTTGGCAGTGACTCCAAGTGCTAGAGGCGACACCAGTAGGTCCGTCGTTCTGCCTGCTCACAATTCCAGTGGCTTTCTACATTGTGATTTTGAACTTTGAGTCAAGGATTACATCGTTCCTTGCATTTAGGGATTTACTTGTTGCACACCTAGTCTGACTCTGTCTGTTAGAGCAACTGCTACTTACTTTTTTGATCTGAAACGTTCTTTTTCTGTATTTAATAAGCTATCCAAGGTGGCACAAAAAGACTGTTTGTTGGTGGCTTAACAGTTCCTCCCTTCTCCCCATGAACCTGACCTCTGTCACCCCATAGTGACTCCATATAGTAGTCCCTTAGTCTAAAAGCGCTTCCAATGGGTGGGCCCTCTGTTCCCTTACATGAGGTCCTTGCAATATCCCTAGTGACTTTTTTCAATTTTTTAAAGATATTTTATTTATTGATATTTTGTGACAAACAAGAAAATGATATAAATGAAAGGAAAAAAGAACATACTAAGATTATTAAACATAGTTGATCACAATGGCACATGAAAATAAAGTAATAATTAAAGTCTTAGTGCAGACAGCAATCACTTAGACAAGGAAGGAAGGATACATCTATATCCATAACAGTGTCTGTACTCTTATCCACTTAATAGCCCTTAATCCGTCTAATCGCCAGCCTCATGGCAGTATAGGGATTGGTGTCACTACAACGCTTATACATCGCATGCCTTTACAACGCGGTTTTTACCACGCAGTCCATTACAACGCATAATGCTTTTAGGCGCTGGATAGTGAATTATTTAATTTACTATTCCAACTCCAGTCCCCGTGGATAGCAGGGAAGGTGTTGGATAGTAAATTAAATATATTCCCTATCCTAGAGCGCCCCCCAGCGCAATGCGTTGTAATGGTATGCGTTGTAATGGTTGCGATGTAATGGTAGTGCGTTGTAAAAAATGCGTTGTAAGTGATGTTCCCCCAGTATAGCAACTACATACGTCCCAACCAGATTAGTGTTATGTCACACAACCACCTGACCCAATATCCGACCTCGGGCGGCCTCTTCATTTCCCGCCCTCTAGCCCGGGCTTGTTCGTCTCCCTCCCAGCTACATAATTCCGATATAAACCCCAAAAGCTTTTAGGGCAGCTCTGGGAAGGTAATAGTTCACCGTACACTTCTGAATCCCTGTTACAGTACACCATATCCTTAGAACAGTTGGAGATCGTGGGGACCGGTTGGCGGGCCCATCGCATCGCGACCCTGAGTTTTGCCAGCAGAAGCCCCATATCTACTAAGTGACAAGCTTCTTTTCGCAGGTGCTTTGAATATCCGAATAGAGCCAGTAAGGGGTCAGGTGTCAGCGGCAGACCAGTGATCTCGCAAAGCGTATGAAATATTAGTCTCCAGTAATTGGCGATCCCTGGGCACAACCAGGCAATGTCTAGAAACCCTGCTGGACGTGTACTACATTGATCACATTCTGCGGTATAGCAAAGGCCAAATCGGTGCAACCTGGCAGGTGTGTAATAAACTCTATTAAGGAATTTGAAATGAATTAGCTGGTGTCGTCTATTCAGAGAAAATGTTGCGTAATCCCACAGCAGTATCCCTATGTGGCATCATCTACAACCTCCCGAATCTCATTGTGCCACTCTAACCTGCCCTTAGTGTTGTGGTTCCTAAGGTAATCCTGTGTGATGTTGTGTATGTGAGATACCATCTTAGTGGGTGAGTCAGGACGCAATACATGAAAGAAGGAGGCCACCTCTGGGGACTCCAATGCCTCGTCCCTCAAAACCTCCAGAAGTGCATGCCTCACTCTGTGGAAGTGAAATCGGGTGAGCGGTGTGCAGTTGTGTTCGTCAGCTTCAATCTCAGGCCATCCCAAGCTATGCCTTCTGAGAACAAGTCCCCAATTTCTTTGATGTTCATTGTCGCCAGTGCGCATATTACTTCCTTTTCCTTGCACATCAGCAGCCAATGGCACCACTCAAATGGGGTCAAAGGGAAGTAAAGAATAGTGCCTGCCTGTTTCTTTTAATAGAGACTGCCAAGCATGTGTGGTAGCATTAACAGATAATAGGATGCCA
Source organism: Lissotriton vulgaris (assembly GCF_964263255.1). Classification (NCBI taxonomy): domain Eukaryota; kingdom Metazoa; phylum Chordata; class Amphibia; order Caudata; family Salamandridae; genus Lissotriton; species Lissotriton vulgaris. The sequence goes on from NC_141693.1 coordinate 619,850,321, forward strand.
GTATGCTTTGAGGGGGCCTGGAACAACATCACCAGAAAAGGAGAGGGCACCACCACCATCTTCTCAATCTGCAAATGCAGTAATCCAGCTTGCCCATGGACCCAATAATGCGCATGGGAACTTTGAGCAGCTCTATATAAATCTAGGTCTGTGGGCACCTAGTCACCCCATAGAGTAGGGCGGTGTGAGTGTAACTCATTTAGCTCTTGGGTGCTTCCCAGCCCAGGCCAGCTTCACCAGCAACGATCTGATAGTTCTAAAAAAAAGTGCAGCGGGAGTACCATCGAGACATTGATAAATAGAAATAAAAACCTTGCCAATACTACTCTCTTCATGAGGGATATGCGTCCCAATAGGGACAGGGGGAAGCAAATCCAATGCTCTATCTCTTCCTCTAATTTACCTACCTCCCTCCCATAATTCTCGTTGAAGATCACCTCAGAATCGATGTCGACTTTCACACTCTAGTAACACACCAGTTCTGAAGTCCAAACCAATGGGTATTCTAGCTCAAGGGGTTCCATTGCCGGAGTCAATGGGAAGATGATTGACTTGGTCAAATTGACCTTAAGCCCAGTGAGCTCACCATATCTTACTACCTCCCGGAGTACAGGCGACAAATTGGCCTCTGGATCTCTGATATACAAAAGTGTATTGTCAGCATAGGTGGCTATGATAAGGTTGTATCCTGGGAAGCGTATCCCCTGTGACTATGATACTCCCGGAGCGCGCGTGCCAAGGGTTCTGCCATCAATGCATACAATAGTGGTAATAAAGGGCATCCCTGGTGAGTGCCCCTTGAGATCTTAATAGAGGCAGTAAGCATGTCTTCTACCCTGACCTTGGCAGTGGGTGGGGGGGGGGGTTGTATAGGACACCCACCAGCTATAGGAAGACATCTCCCAGTCCCAGCTGCCTCAGTACTAGTAGCATGAACACCCACTCAACCGAATTAAAGGCTTTTCTACGTCCAGAAAGACTGCAGCAGCCTTAGTCTCTGGTCTGATATGTTGCTTTACACCCTGGGACGAACCCTGCCTGTTCAGGCTCAACCAACAACAACACCAGAGGGGCAAGGCGGTTAGCAAAAATTTTAGCAAAATGCTTTGTGTCAACATTAAGTAGAGACAGGGGCCTGTAAGATGAGCACTGGCTGGGGGATTTCCCTGGCTTTAATATTTTAACTATCAAAGCCTCCCTCATAGAGGGGGGCATTCTCCCATCTTTACATATCTCTTCAAACAGGTGATTAAATGGGGAATAATCTGCTCTTTGAACTCCTTCTGAAAGGAGACCGTCAGACCATCTTGCCCTGGGGGGCTCCCCGCACGCATTGGATTTACTGCAACTAGTACTTCATAAGCATCTAACGGTCTAATAAGGTACTCTCTGTGTTCGTCGGACAACTATGGCAATTTGATGTATGCTAAGTCCTCTTGAATCGATGTCTCCTCCACTGCTGTTCTAGAGCTGTACAGGTCCGAATAATACTGGTTGAACCTATTGGCTATGTCATCCGCGTCTGTCAAAATTGCGCCATCTTCTGTGTGCAGCTCAGTCACACCTGCCAAATCCCTTCTATTTCTCAATAGAGCTGCCAAAACTGAGCCCGGTCTATCTCCCTTCCCGTATGTGCGGGCGACTGCATGTTTTCCTTCATCGTCTGCAGTGTCATGATATTCCGCTAGCGCTTTTTTTTATTCTTCCGCAGCCAGGCCTCCTCCCCCAGCTAAGATATTCTGCTCAAGTTCACTCAATCATTTCTCCAAGTGGGCCTGCCTCCTTCTCAGTGAACGGAGGACACTTGAGTGTTTGTGCAGTTCCTATGTTCTCAATAGGCTCTGCGCATTGGAATAACATAAACGATATTTTAGACGTAGGACTGAAGTCGACTAGGTCTCTATTGAATATGTTAGACTTAATTGTGAATGCCAGCTAGCTCAGAGGTCACTAGAAACTTTCTCGAATACACAAGAAGGGATTAGTTTCTGACAACCATATAACATGACAACTTTGTTCCCCAAGAATAAGGAATATATCTCCAGAGTCGCGGAAACAATAGATGGCCATTTCACTCAGTCAATCGTGCAAGCTTCGTTTCACCAGAAGTGCAGAGAAATAGAGAGACAGGCGTTTTAAATAAAAAGGTTATTTATTGAGCAGTCTTCTTTCTCATGCAAGAGAAGTTAATTGCTACAATCGTAATACTTGCTATGAAGTAAAGTGCGTACAGTAAAAGGAGTATTATGAAATAATACTGTAAAAGCATTTATATGGTTTCTAAGCCATAAGATACATAAAATAGATAAAATACATACAATGATAAATAATGACTAAAAGTACTCAACTGGTGCATCTAAAATACGCCTACCGAGGTGTACCTAACATAAGTCTATTAAAAGGGAAGAAGTAAGTGAGGTGTAGCTTGAGTTAAATAGTTTCTGCCAATAATCTATCCAAGAATTCTCTAAGGGTCTAATCAGCTACGTACCTTGGTTATAGAATGAAGGAGGTCTTGTATCTTTCTCTCAGGACTCGATCTCCCAGTAACCCGCAAGGGTAGCAGGGAAACACTGGAGCTGGATTTCTCGGCAGGAGAAAAGACAGCGTCTCTCTCAGTGCGTCAACAGGGAGGGTCGGCTTCCTTCGGCACTCGCATACAGCAGGGCGTCGGGCAAGTAGTTAGTCGATCTGCTCCAAAACCACTGTGTGTTTTGTTAGGGCAGATGTGGGCATATTTATACCTGGAAGGTGCCGAGTTTGACGTAAGGGTGGACATAATAACGTCACTAAGAACTCGAAGTTCTTTACACACTCCAGGAGTTCTGAGACAAATCAATACTGAAGCAGGGGGAATTCCCGTACTGCTGAAGGCTGGTTGTCTTCAAGAACTCGTTGTACTCTGGGAGCTTAGTGGAAGTAGCCATGCCGTATTTGGACTGCATTGGCTGTGTCTAAATATGGTTATGATTCATGTGCCTATATAAGGATATGATAAGTTATATATATATAAGGGGATGAATCGGGAAATTTACACTAGAGCCCTAGACACGTTACAACATTTGAACATAGCTATCCCGGGTATATGAACCTTGAAAGTCTCCCACACCGTGGAAAACGTACTTACCGAGCCAATATTTGTTTTAAAGAAATAATTTTCTATAGCCTCCGACATCTCGGATCTAAAAACGTTGTCCAACAACGAATATGGCGAGAATCACCATGTGAAAGGGGCAGGTCTCTTCTGCGGGCTTTTTATGTCCAAAACAAATGGACAGAATAAGAGCGGTGGTGGACCGCATATACACGAATCTGAGAGAATAGATCCCTAGAGATAAGCCAGTAGTCGATTCTAGTGTGGAGGTCATGCGGAGCAGAATAGTGTGTGAAGCCTACCTCAGTAGGAGAGCGCGTTTGCCAGACATCTAGCATGTCAAGTTGGACAGCTGCACCCAAAATGGTCCTGGCGGCCGCTGAGGGGCGCCGGATCGGCCACCTGAGCGATCCAATGCCAGATCTAACACACAGTTTAAGTCTCCCCCCGAAAATAGCAACAGTGATATATCCATGCGCAATCGCTCCAATAAATCATGATAAAATTGTGGGTTATCATATTTAGGCCTGTATATAATGGCAGTAATCATATCGAGACCCCACCCACAGCATCTGGAAATAGCTAATCTGCCCCCAGGGTCTGACTTTAGCGCTTCTAGTGTAATCCCTGACCTGGGGCTAACCCAATTGAGCATGCCTCTGGCGGGAAAGGAGCCATGTAATTGTCTGCTTGTTAGCATTTTGCTATTTGTAGGCAAGTGGGTTTCCTGCAGGAGCGCAATATCAATCTCATGCCGAGTGAGATAAGCAGACACTTTTTGCATTTTCCTAAAATCGCTAGGCCTCGGATATTCCATGTTAGCAGTTGTATTCTACTGCCCTGACTTTGCGTCATAGCTAGCTACTTTAAATGAGCTTGCGAAGCATTTAACAGCCATAGTGCCCCCTTCCCCTCCGCTGCATTGGGGCATCATTCAGGAAATATAAAAGCACCAAATTAACATTGTGATCACAGAAAAAGAAAACCATGTAATGTCCCCGCCCACCCACTCACGCTATGCAATCCCTGCTTGGCATAGACGAAATACCACCTTCTCCCCATGCTGTAAATTAAACTAACAAAAATTACCATTTTAACAAAAGAACATTTCTGGCTTAGCACCATGTGGTGGGTAACACACATGGGCGGATGTTGCCAACTCGCCTCTAACTACCTCACTGAGTGTGCATTAAGTCTTGGCCATCTAAACAACAATGTACATCCTCCACGTAACAATTGGCAAGGCGTAAAAGAGTTAGTTATAGTATTTAGTCACCATCTGCCTAAGCTGCCAGCCAATCTGTAGCTCCATGTTCAGCACCAGTCCCAGTCCCCAGCATACATATAAGCGTAACCATTTGTGCTACAAATAACAAGCATACACCTGTCCCAAGCAGTGTACTGCATAGGCCAGGCATCATTTAACAAACACCTCCGGGCAAATGATGAAGTACCAGTGAATCACCATGTTGCTCCTGCTCCTCCATGTCTCCGCCAGTCGCACAGACCAGTGTCTCCGAATCTTTGCCTCGCTCTCCAGATTTGGTGAACTCTTTAAGGGCCTTCTGCAGATTTTTTGCATCCGTGAAGATCTTAGTTTTCCTATTAATGATGATCCTCAGTCTGGCTGGGTAAAGCATTGCGTACTCCAGATTGCGTTCTCGCATCCGTCATTTCAGAGGGGTGAACTGTTGTCGCGCCTCCTGTACCCTCATAGTGAAATCCGGGAAAAGATAAATCGAGGAGCCTTCAAACTTTAGGTCTCGCTTCTCTCTGGCGAGCCTCAACGCTGCGTCCCTATCTCTGTAATTCAGCAGTTTAGCTATAATAGTGCGCCACGCCGCCACTCCGTCCGTAAGTCCTCCGTGCTTCGAAGGAACACCACAGGGACACCAATCGATGGAGCCTTGCTGGTTCTTCTCAGGGTGGTGAGCAGGGGCGTTTGGGGCCCATTGGGGAAAGGAGGGGGGGGGAAGAAAGCACCGACCCGAGACTCAATGTAAGTGTGATAAAGGCCGCTTTATTGGAAGCAGGTGCATCCTACACAATAACATCCTTGGCCTGCGCCGCACAATCTAAACCTCATAAATATGTAATTTCCTGCCTCACCCCCACCCCCTCCCCTAACTGATTCCCACAATCCACAAACAGTAACAATTAGCATAACGTCAATTTGCCTCTCCACCTGGCTAAATACTTTATTGTGCTTGACCTACCCCCCGATAATCCAAACAGTTCTCCTACTCTTCCCCCATATATTAGGAAGAACCGCCCCTACATACAGAATGCACCCCACACCTGCTCCAGCGACATGCGAAAACCCCCCACCCCATCCAAAAGCCCCCTTTGTGCCCCGAATACAAAACATTGTAAACAGCCTCGAAAAAGCCCTGGCGCAATTCGCCACCGGGCGACACACGTGTCGGCTGTCTACGTTTTAATCTATATATATAAAGAGCAAATTTCCACAAAGCACGCACTCTTCCGATTCTATTCATACCAAAAGGGATTGAGCCTAATGACACCAAGATGTAACGTCTAAAACACTCATCACCCCTTTCAAAACCCCTATTTGCACCAGCCTCCAACAAAACCAAGCCCAAAATCCCCATCGCTCCCAAACTCCCCCGCAAAGGAAGCTCCCCCATAAAGAGCGATGCCTGCCCGTGGGCACCCCCCCGAATCATGGCCCAGGGAGGGTGGGAGGGGAAATTTTTTTATCCAACCGCCACCCCCCGCCCGGCGGCCGAGACACCTCACCTAAAATGGTGTCTCTGCCGCGTGGCCGGGCAGTTACCACAGCCCAGCCCAACGGAAGCCCAACCAAGCCCCGCCCCCCAGCCCAAAAGCTACTGAAACAACCAAGCCCGTCCCCGTGCGGCGCCATCTCTACCCCCCCCCTTTCCCCGGCCCCAAATTCCCCCGGGCGGGGCAGGCCTCCCTTCGGTCGGCCGCCCCCCCCAGGACCCCATTGGGGCCCATTGGGGAAAGGGGGGGGAAGAAAGCATCGACCCGAGACTCAATGTAAGTGTGATAAAGGCCGCTTTATTGAAAGCAGGTGCATCCTACACAATAACATCCTTGGCCTGCGCCGCACAATCTAAACCTCATAAATATGTAATTTCCTGCCTCACCCCCACCCCCTCCCATAACTGATTCCCACAATCCACAAACAGTAACAATTAGCATAACGTCAATTTGCCTCTCCACCTGGCTAAATACTTTATTGTGCTTGACCTACCCCCCGATAATCCAAACAGTTCTCCTACTCTTCCCCCATATATTATGAAGAACCGCCACTCGAGGGACGAGCTAACGGACCTCGACCCCCCCCCCTAGGACTCGCCCCTCCCTTAACCCGGGACGTGCCACCTGCCCCATTCGGCAGGACCACCCCCTAACTATATGGCTGCCGCGTACCCCCTTCAAACCCCGTACTGTCCGGTCCACGCGTTCAAACCGCCGGCAGGTCCTTCCCCCTAACCACAGGGCCATGCCCTCCGTCCCAATGTATAGGGCCATGCCCTCCATCACCACGTATAGGGCCATGCCCTCCGTCACTACGTATAGGGCCATGCCCACCGTCACCAATGTATAGGGCCATGCCCTCCGTCACCAATGTTTAGGGCCATGCCCTCCGTCACCAAGGTATAGGGCCATGCCCTCCGTCCCCAAGGTATAGGGCCATGCCCCTTCCACCAACGTATAGGGCCATGCCCTCCGTCACCCACATATAGGCCATGCCCTCCGTCACCGACTTATAGGGCCATGCCCTCCGTCACCAATGCATAGGGCCATGCCCTCCGTCGCCAATGCATCGGGGCCACGCCTTCAGTCATCCATGCATAGGGCCATGCCCTCCGTCACTAACTGTATAGGGCCATGCCCTCAGTCAACGTCACCCCCCCCCCCCCCCGGGGCGTGCTTCCTGACCGCGGAATCGAGCTCCCTACGAGGTATGCCGCACTGAACCGGGGCCGTGCCCCCTCTCTGGCGCCCAGGGCCCCCCCTGTCAACAGAAGGCCTGAGAAGCCGCCCAGCGCCTGCCGGCAGTCCGCTGAAGCCGGCCGTCCCACCAGAGAGAAGCCCTCCGTATGCGTGTCCCACACCGGAGCCCGTCCGCCAGGAAGAAACCCCCTGAGCAGTGCCCCCAACTCCCCCCCGTCACCTACCATACCCCGCAGCCCCCGACCTGGCAGCGTCACCGTTCCGCGTCAGACCCCCTGCGCGCTGCGACCCCCCCTGTCCTCCGGCGGGCGTGCTCCCTGGCCACGGAGTCGAGCTCAATACGGAGAATGACCACACCGACATGGGACCGTGCCTCCTCTCTGGCGCCCCGGAAGAAGTCCTCCACACAGTGCGTCACCCCCCAGAGCCTGTCCGCCAGCAAAAAGCCCACTGCAAAGAACGTACCTCTCACCTACACACGACTCGAAAAGCCCGCGGCCTAACCGCGCCGCTGTCCCCGTTCACGCCGATAACGCCCGTACCGTCCACTCGAGCTCCCCAACCTGCACCTAGGCCGACACCCCAAAAAGTATACACCTCGAGTTGACAAAATCCAGACTTTAAAGGATTTCTTTGCCAATTGAAAAAACATTTTTTATGTTTTGCATATATTGCATTAATCTGAGTCTCTGAAAACCTAACTGACCACACGGTCATTTATTATACCTTACAGTGGTTGTGCTCCGTAATCTTCATGTAGCTGATGCTAGGGATGATCAAGGTGTACAGAGTGTCTGAACCAGTCATCCTGAAATCCCTTTTAAATGTGGGAAGCATTTCCTTAAACCTTGATTTTCATATACTATGTGATTCACCGAAGAGGTGGTGTGACTCTGTAGATTGTTCCCCTCCCATTGTGCCCCCTCCCTATCTTTCTCCCAGACAACTACCCAGTTTGTTCAAATATTTTCCTATATGTGTGCGCATGCCAACTCTTCCACGCCAAATGATTTCCAGCTGATTTACCACCCGGGACTAAATTCTAGTGAGCACCCATCCATTGTCCACGGATACTAACTTATTTACACCAACCAAAACCAAAACCTAATCCCATGGTCGGACGTACTCTTGTGTGAACTTGGCTCCACATAGCACTGAAATTACAGGCTGCATACCAAGTTCCACTGTTCGCACATAAATGAATACATACTTCCTTCCATTCCAGTAAGAATGAACTCTGCTAATCAATGGATGCCCTGTGCTGGGTGTCCTGTATCATGATGATAAACTCGTATTTTTATACCCCACTACAACAATATGTGAATGTACCCCCCACAGGCAAGACAAGTTTAAATGTTGTACCAGTACAATTGCTCATGTTCAAGGTTGTCACCTAGGTGTCTTAGCAGAATCAAACATAATGTAGCAATATTTGTTCTAGTAACCGTAGTGTTTGCAAGAAGCTCCATATTGAAGAATTGTGAGAGACTTTCTAAAAGCATTTCCTTGAAACTGCTCAACAGCACTTAATTCTGATTGGTGTGTTTTGTGAGAACCATGTACAACTGTATTTAATGTATGAAATCCTTTGTTCAGAACCCTATAAAAGTGTGCTCTTTTTAGATGCGGTGAGAGGCCTTTTCTTACTGGCACTTGGAGGTGAATTCATGTCAGGTTACTCTCCCATTCTAGTCTCTGTATTTGTTGGCCTGAACCTTACAGAGTTCTTTGAGCGATTCTATGCTTTGAGCATTGCACTCGGATTTATTGCTTACCTGATTTTGACCATACTTCTAATTTCTGTACGCCGAAAATTGTAAAATTAAACCTTTTAACGTTTAAGACTTCGTTGTCTGTCTTGTTTTATAGGACCAAATAAGTTCACTGCATCTACATTGAAATTGTCATTTAGTATGATTTAACGAGATATAGGGTTAGAAAGGAGTACCACCATCTGTAAAGGGATTCACACCGGTCCCGGTCCGTCACCTGTGCAAGAGAACTAGGTAGAACGCAACGACAATGTGGTCTCATGCACATGGTTGGTGGGATTAATAGAGGAGACAGAACAGATTAGGCATTCTTAGTTGGCCCTAACGAGCACGCAACCAATGACCTGATGGCCCCCAGACAATGCTGTACTCACTCACAACCCAAACACCAGAAGACCTGGTGGTGCCATCCGCCGCTCTGTGATGCCCCCTCGACTCTTTGATCACCCTGCCACCGTGTTCCTGCACTGACCTATCCTGCTGGTGAATCTGGAGACGGTTAGTGCCCAATGGTCGTTTACTAACAGTAGATGAATCAGAGAGGATGCCTGTCTTGTGACCAGAGGTCCAGTAGTACAGGACTGAATTCCTGAAGTTTTGATGAATGGAATTCTAGATTCACGATTATCATGGAGTCGATTATGTGGCTTAACAGACGAAAAGGCTGAGGGCCAAGTCACTATTAGGTTGTCCGCTAGGACAGGCCATATTAACGTATAGAGTAAATAGTACCGAAAGACAACATGTTGTGAAGAGAGGGTCTACCATGCGGAGCCTCACCAGAGAAGATCTCAGTTTCCTGGATGTAAAACGATACCGTCAACTGGCGCGGAGAGTACCGATTAGAGACGCTATGGACAATAAGTGAAGTTGACCTAACCTGTTCCCATGTAGCACTATTTGCCGGATATGGTGGAGCCTCAATTGTACCATCAGTCAGATTCACAATTCCGAGGAGAGTGATTACTTGCTTGTTGCCTTGGAAGGGTATTTGCTAGCAAGCACACATGTGATATACTGAAAGTTGTTGAGCGGAAGGGGTACAGCTCTGTGCCATGCCGTTTGGTAAATACCTGCCGCTCATAGAGGTCACGTGAAGACTTCGAATAGGCCATGGCCACCATTGTACTTACAAACGTGGTAGCGTCATTCCAGGTAGCTTTGAGAAACTCGGTTCACCATTTCACTCAAACACTTCTGGTTGAATAGGTTTCTTTAATACGGTTTGTGCACACGTTAGCAAACTATTTTGAATCTGAATATGGAAAACCGTCTGTTGGTCATGCCACGAATAGAGAATTGAAAGAGTGCGCAAATACAAGCACTAAAATCAGATTACTCGCGAAACTGAAACAAGCAAACAGAAAAAACTCAGGCAAAAATTCCAGAGCGCAAACGTGACGATCAGGCGGCAACCGTATCCTAAGGGAACAAATATGTAACCCTGTGGGCAGCTATCCCGTACTCCATGCACCATCCAATGCAACCCACATGTCCCCACGCAGCTCCGCATTCAGGCTGCTACCCCACCGCTGACAGATAGTGGCACAAGATCAATGTGAAAATACAGTACACTGCTGCAAAACTTACAAGGCACAGTCTCGGCCGCTCTCCCAACCTGAATTCAGCCTGTCTTCCGTTATGTAGTTGTTCCGTGCCCGCCCCAAAAGAAACCCCGGCGGCCGTAAGGACCCTTCGGGTAGGGGCAGCGGGCCTCCCTAGTCCCACGTGGGAGCCTGACCGCCCGCACCAGGCAGAACAGGCCCATCCGCTCGGTCGTGTGGAGCCGCAGGCTGCTCACCCGAGCTCCTCCGGTCTCCTGCGATGTCCGTGAAGCGTCCAGCCTGCCGGTGAATTCTGGTGACACGTATGAGTTCGAAACTTTTGCCACAGTCCGAAAGTCCATGCTGATGAAATATTGTCCAAAGCTCCAAATTTTTTTATCCAACCGCCACCCCCCGCCCGGCGGCCGAGACACCTCACCTAAAATAGTGTCTCTGCCGCGTGGCCGGGCAGTTACCACAGCCCAGCCCAACGGAAGCCCAACCAAGCCCCGACCCCCAGCCCGAAAGCTACTGAAACAACCAAGCCCATCCCCGTGCGGCGCCATCTCTACCCCCCCCCCCCTTTCCCCGGCCCCAAATTCCCCCGGGCGGTGCAGGCCTCCCTTCGGTCGGCCGCCCCCCCCCAGGACCCCATTTTAAATCATGGATGTTAGGATACTTAATGGATTATGTAGATGGCGCCATGGAGCTCGCTCACATTGCGGCCATCTTGAGCCCTAGCAAGCTCCGCCCCCATATCCCTAGTGACTTAACAGTGCCTCCGATGTGGGTCCCTACATGGTAATAGGTGAAATCCACATACACGTGGGGAGCCAACAGGTGCACACAAATTGAGGTACTACATCTCACACGTTCCATTCTAAAGTAAGCAGGTACTTGCATACGTGACGGCTTCTCTACTACACCCCATGGCTATGAGCAGTGACATTCGGCTTACTGTGCTCCCAAGTCCAATCCTTCATACATCACTTAATATGTCCCATCTAGGCCAAACCACAAACAAAACCCTGTCAACATGCACTTTGAGAAGTGCCAGGGGACCCATACAATAGGAGTACTTCACAAACGCGTCAGAGGTATGAAGCGCTGTGTAGATAATGCAGGCTAACTATCCAGAAAGCGCTTTAGTCCTTGCAAGGCAATGGAAAGTACTATATAAATACTAACATCACACGATACAGCACAATGCTGCTTCGGTCTCTAATACCAGTTAAACACAGAAATGCACTCAATAGCAAGGCCTCATTAACATTAAACTTTCACATGTGGTGAGTATTAGAGCAGCTACAGAGCTTGAGACAAAGAAGAGACTACAGTGTTACACCAGACCGGGAAAGTGACCCCGTGTTACTCGCCTCCCATGTCTAGTAACACACACTATCTGTTATTAGGCGTTCCTTCTAAAACAGCAGGCAAGCTTCTATCGGGTCTACATAGAATTAGATTTGAGATAGCTCAGTGGGTTAATGATCTTGTTGCCCAGATGTGCGCTCAACCTAAGTTCCCACCACGATCCTTCCAGCCTTTTATCTTCTTTTTACGGTCATCGTTGTTGTTTCCGAGATGGGTTAATGGAACAGCTCTTATTTAATGCGTCTGGCTGGCCTGAGGGAATTTGTAGTGCTACCAAAAAATGTGATTATGAGTAAGATTCTTTGAAAGAAAAGGCATTAATAGAAAACACAACATAAAAATGCTACATTTCGTAATCAAGAACATAAAATCGCATGGTGTTGAAGAATTTATTTAGCGCTTGGTACACCTAACAAGCCCACAAAGCACTTTGATTCACATCAGGTTCTGACACCCTTTCCAAATGCATGGTTGCAAAGAATTAAGCTGCAAGCCACAAAGAGGATGGTAGAAGTCTTACTTGGATGAGGTAGTTAAATTGTGTGCAGTTTAAAATTTTTAGGATGAACCATGTTTTCCTGAGCACAGTATGAATGAAAGTAACATAAACCTATATGTTAAGATCATTAAAATGAACAATTTATATTTGTGCTTGAATGAATACCTTAGGTTACAGGCACACAGAAAGGAAGATGTTCACCTGAGGGCCTTTTGTATAAATTTTACAAAGGTGTCACGCAACGCAGCACAGCACCCAAAGTTGCTGCACTGCATTGCGTGACATGGAGTGACAGCAGGAGAGTGACATTTTTACAGAGATACAGCAAGGTCCTCCCCTCTCCCCAGTGCCAGTGCAGAATTTTGCTGCTGTGCAGCCAGCCCAGACTGGCCCTGGTAGGCTCGGGCGTTTCCCTGGGAGGCTGTAAGGGTATGGGCGGGTTTTGCACTGGTGGGGTTTTGTTTTGTTACTGGAGGTTAGTTTTGCAGCGATGCTGAAATATCGCCCCCCAGTAACAAAAGTAGCAGTGTTTCACAATTCACCCCTTCTCCCCCTTAGGGGGCTGATACGAAAAAATTGCCAGGGATACTTTGGGTTTCTAGTCCGGCCCTGGGAGCACCACCAACACACTCTGCATTGTAGTGCATGGTTTTGTGCATGAGTCTAGCTTAGATTTTGTACTGGGAGGGTACCCTTCCAGTACAAAATACTATTCTAGACAAGTTTCAAGGCTTCCTACTTTGTGTGTCTGCTGTACAGTGCAGCATGCATGCAAAGTTGAAAAAGAAAGGATAAGTGAAAACATATTTCCTTTTAACGCCTGCTTCAAAGTCCCGTTATTTTTAGGCGCAAAACCCTGCATGGGAATGACCATGTACCACCCGTGTAACTCCCCCATGGCGCTAAGAAACACAAAACAGCGCTTCCCGCTGGTTTGTGTTACTTTTCCTTCCAAACCAAAGAAAATACCATTTTGCGTTGGTCTGAAATCCCCAAAAAGATTTCCCGTCGGGATTGTGTTACTTTTTTAACACAAACCCGACTCAAAAAGTTTTTGAATCTTGCACGCCTGGTCCTTTTGGTCAAACTTGACACTTCATGGACAAATTTTGAATTGCTGAGTGCATGTTGAAAGACCATGCTTTTATCATGATAATGCCATGTGCAGAATGGAATAAAACCTAGCACTATGTACCTGCTCTTTGCGGTTTACAAAACTTTAGAAACGAGAGAAAAACATACGTTTCTTTCCCAGCTCTATTCCTTTTTGGGGCAACAGAGGAAAGCAACAGGGCAGTCTCAGCCTGATGTTGAGGGATATTCATAATTTATTTTGGCAAAATCATAATTCCAAATAGACCCTTTCTGGTGCAGACTAGCACATTTCTGGCTCGGATTGGCACTGTTCAGCACAGTTATCACTCAAACCAGACAGTGCAAGAACATTATCTGAAAATGTATGACCCAAATTGCCGACTCAGGGATCATGTTACTAATTTTTTACCAATGATAAAACATTTAATCAAATCAACGGGTGCATGGCTCAAATAAGAAAAGTTGTAGCTGCCAGTGGCAGAGTAATGCCACTGCTGTCCATGTTTTTGATAAAAAATGTCAAGACTCTCCAAAATAATAATGGCTTATGTTACCACATTTGTGCCTTGTTGATTGTTGAATGGATTTGTTTTCAGTTGAAACAATATTGATGGCAAATCCACCTTCTAGTTTACTAGCAAACTTTTGTTAGGTCCAGTTATGAAATGTGTGGGTTACGTGCTAGCTTCGTCTTGATAAGTCATACAAGTTTTCAGGTCTTAATAGGTACAAAATTCATGCTTAATAGCAGGGCATGTTTGTGGTTTATGTAGAAGCATTTAAATCTTGAATGTCTGGACAGTTTTTGGTCTGTGTGAAGGCAGGTGTTCTTATTATTGAGACAATTTTACAAACCAAGGGGCCGATTATGATGGCGGACGGACCTGAGTCCGTCCGCCACCATAGAGTAGGAGGGACCGTCCGCAGGGCAGCGGCGGTCCCTCCGTGCAGATTAGGATGTGACCGCCAGGGTGGCGGTCACATCCTCTATTTTTAACATTGCGGCGGGTGCAGTGTATGCACGGCATTTGCGTGCACAAAGCGACAGGCACCGCGCGGTGCCTGGCGCTTTGTTCACGCAAATGCAGGGAGGTACCCCCCATGTGCACCCCCCACCCCCCCTTCACCCAGGGGGCCCGCAACGGGCCCCCGAAGTGAAGGTCTGTATGCTTTTCCACGGCGGAAAAGCCGCTGTGGAAAAGCATACTTTCTACTCCATCATAATATGGCTGGCGGTGTCTGTTAGACACCGTCAGCCATGTTAATGCTTTTCCGCCGCGGTCGGAAGGTGACCGTGGCGGAAAAGTGGCAGACAGATTCCAAGACCCACCAGCCATCCTAATTTGGCGGTGGATCTTTCAAGCATCCGCGGCGGTTTTCCCGCATCCTCCGGGCCGGCAGTGGCTTCCGCCGGCCCGGAGGATGCGGGAAATCCGCCATCGTAATAGGCCCCCTTGTTTGGCAATTCGTAAGTCACAGAATGAGGATATGAGGAATATTAGAATCATAATACGTATTTATGAAGGCGGGTAGTCCACCAGCATGCATGCACTGTATCTGCTTTTAAAAAATACAGGTTAATGCCAGGAAACAGTGATGTTTACAGCAGTGAATGGCTAGAATAAAATGCATACATACCCCAACAAACCAATAGGCTTGTGGGTATTCCTATGCAATTTACATGACCAACACTCGAAAAGCTTGTCATAAGACAGTCAGTTCGACTAGCAAAGGAGTAACTGTGCTTACAGGAAACAAATGGTAAGGATTCAAACAGATGTCATGGTGGTGTATGGCAAAGGGCTTCTCAATAGGGAAAATATTTTGATTTTGGAAGAAAAATAAGAAAAAGTTAATTATGCAAATGCACATAGCGAAACATCAGTATGAGTGTCAAATGATTTTATCGGAAATTAAACAATATGACACCAAAATAGTGGAAAAAATATCAGAAGCACAAAGTTTTCAGAAAGACAAAATGGAAAGGGTCAGACAAGTATGCAGGGTTAACCGTAAAACTTACTTAGGGAATGGAATCATAAAAGATAGCGTACACAGACCAAGAAACACAAGAGTAAGATCAAGAGAAGGGAGACACTGGGGTCTACTCTGTAATTAAAAATAAAAACAATACTACATTAAGAAAAACATGTAAAAAAAAAAGTTTAGGAGAGGTGTACGATATGGGAACCTATACTATACATAAAAATAAATAAATACATAATTCAAAGAAAAAAATAGATAAATATTGGATTCAAATTATATTATTGAACACAAATTATCACACAGACAATAATACTAATAGAAAATCTATATTATTCACCTCAAGATTGATCACCCAATATTAAAATCATGGTAATGAATGTACCTGATAAAACACATGCAACCTCCATAGAAGTAAAGTTTAGCCAGATTGAGTAATCGTTGACATTTACAATGTTCATGCAATTCCAGGAGTATGACTGGAGATATTTATGGTATGTCCCAAAAGTGATAAATCCACTCCAAATAGGAGAGGAAATCTACAAGTGTAGATTTCTGCATTTTTTAAGCAAGGCACAATTCACAGTTGTCTTGATATTACAAATCAGGCACGAGTTACAAGAACACAGGGCTGACCTTGCAGCAGTTCCCGATTTTAACCCACTTGAATCAAAGTGAGTTCTAGATATGATAGAGGAGGCTAAGGGGATGTCTCGTATTTATAGGGCACTGGTAGTGCACACTTCCAACCCTTTCTACGCCCTAAAAGACACATTGGAATGGGGCCTGGTCCCCCTAGAGAGGGAGGACTGGGTATAAGTTAAAATGGCAGACTGTCGGGTGATTATATCGTCTCGCTTATGCCTCCTAAAATTCAAGTGCTTCTATCGAATATACTGCACACCAACTAGGCAGTATAGACTGGGAAGAAGAAATTACAATACATGCCTCAGTTGTCTCCTGAGGGTGGTTACTTTTTTTCCATGTTGTGTGTCAGTGTCTAGTAAGTCAGTCGTACTGGTCCAAAATACACAATGCGCTTACACAGGTATGCAGGAGTACACTCGCTAAAGACCCCTCTAGTCGCTCTTTTGGCTACAATGTCAGATGAGGGGTGAGAAGAGACTTGGAAAAAAACTGGTATATACCGACCTATTAATTCCTAAAAGAGATACAGTGTGACACTGGCGAGCTCATGTTACCCAATCTATGTGTGAGTGTCATGGGGGCATTTATATCTGTGTAGTGGCTGAAGAGACACTTTTTAAGCAAGGGGAGGCCAGGGAAAACATAGAAACATTTGGGATTGGTGCCGGAACCAACTTCACTCTACAAGCATTGTTGCCCAGAATGGAGTGGTTGGCTCAGTTGGGACGGAAGGTGTCCATCTAATATGACAACTGTATCTGGTTTCCATTGCTGTGCTGGGGAATGTATTACTGTTATGAGCCTGCAGTGTGGCTGGACTGTGGCACAGTTGTGGCGTTTAGTTAACCTCAACAAATAGAAAATAAAAAAAATTAAGCACGAGTTTGAGAATCAGAGGATGCTTTTTAGGGCAAAGTCAGACCTCATGACTAACATACTGCACGTGGGGTCCATTTCTTTTGGTGGTGATGTCACTACTGCATGGCTGAAATATGTTTTGATGAATTAACTGAGTAGGTGAACAGAAGTCACTCTTTCTGTTCTTGTCGCCCCCTGGAATATGATGATTCCCAAAGCTTGTAATTGTCTCTTTCCTGTTCAATGCTTACTAGTGAGAGCTTGCAGAAGTCAAATACATATTGAGGGAGAGTGGACTAAGATGACACCCATCATAGTTTAGAAGGTGGAACCTGACAGCCAAAGCTTCTCCTTTCGTCACTCCATTTCTGACCACCCCAAAGACTGAAACACTCCATTCATCAAAATAGGTTCAACATAATTGGAAGCAAAGCAGAAATCCTCTTACTTGGAATCCCCTTCTTAATCGCAGCAGCTTAATGCTCTGTCCACTCAACCAGCAATTTCCCTATGAAATAGATAAACCACTACTTTCTCAGAGCCTTGGAATCTGCTCCCATATTTTACCACCAAAATAAAACCCCTAGAATCATTTATTAGAACCTAATGTAAGAAAATGCTCACTGCATGTTCATGATTAGTCAATGAAATGGTTAACCCGCGCAAAGGTGTTCAATTCCATGCGGAGAGGCACAATCTCATTGCAGAAATGTTCAAACAGGGACTTTAGGTCCTGGCTGTCATTCACAACAGCTTGAGTATGCTGACTCCCACTACGGAGGCCTCCTGAGACCAAAGCCTCCAATCTTCAGGTAATCCATAATAAGGTAACCAGACTTTAGCATGCCCCATGAACACACCTAGTGTGCATCAATGAACTTCATTGAATTCCACCAAAGATCTTAGTTAAATTGAGGTCAGTCTGTAGCACAAAGCCATCATGCAAATCTAGGGCCTTTCTTCTGATTAAAAGAATGTTCCACAAAACTTGTTTTTTGGAGGGCATTGCATCGTCCACAATACAAAATCCTAGAATCATTAGTTCTTTTATTTGGCCTAAGGTAACCCTAGTCACTTTTTTCCAACTTTGACAACTGAAGGTTAACACTTGAGAGCCATCATCTTTCTACAGCACTGCTATTCTCTGACACATTTTAGGTTGCACTCTGATGTCAATGCATCCACCTAAATTACCAAAGTAGCATGTGTCTCCTTTCTGGGAAACGAATGGCACAGGACAAGTAAGTCAGTCTATGGAACCAATTTGTGATCAAGTTTGACACATAATTAAGACCGGAGAAACTGAACAATTACTCATTCTTAATCACTAGTTTGCCCACCTACACCACTTCTTTCTTCTCCTTCAGAAGTCCCAAACTCTTGACATTCTTTCTTCACTTCACCTCTCATGAGCCAAATGCACAATGAAGTTGATTTGTAGACATTAAGGGGAAGATTTATCATTCTTCCAAGCAGCGCAACGCCGCAAGCCACCTTGCTGCACTGCGTGAAAGGGCAGGAATGCGCCGTATTTTTCCACTGTATGGTGCATTCCTGTCCTTTCCTAGCACTGGCTCACTTTTGGCTGCCTAACGCCAATGCAGACACCCTTGTGTCATGTTGCAAGGGTGCCTGTGTTGTATGCCGGATAGTTTTTGTGCAGGAAGGAATATCTTCCTGCACAAAAACAATCTGCTAAGAAAAAAAAGAGGAGAAATATAGATATTTCTCCTTGTTACGCCTTATCTGGGGAGGCGTAGTATTTTGACGCATTTCCGGGTCTACCACTAATGGTAAATGTGGGACGACAGTCTTTTCACTCCTTGGATTCAATCCTATATGAGCACCATCGTGTACACATTTATGTCGCATCTGGGTTTTAATTCGGGTCCTATTGTGTTTTTTTTATGTTGGGTAGTATTCAGCGTTAGAAAGTTTTGTTTCATTGTTTAAATATGGCGCCCAAAGTTGCAGAAACGCTGGATTATAGTCCATCATCTTTCTTTTGAATTTATTTTATTGTCGTCTTCTGAGCATGCATCGGGTTCACCAGCCGGGGAGTTGGAGTAGGCCGGTCAGACGGGGAAGTCGTGCTCCACGGTTATAAATTTGGAAAAAGTTAGTTCACTGCGTGTTTATTTTAACCCCTGTTTCAGTTACCATGGGTTCAGGAAATGGCATTTAGGATGACATTTTAGAGCATTTGTTTGCATTTTTTCCACAGATTGGAACACTTTGTTTAAATAAGGCCGGTTCCACGTCTAAGTGTTTGGATTAAGGTCAGTTGGCAGCGTGTGTTTTATCACTCCACGATTAAAAGGATTACTGTTGGTTTAGACCATGACCTTGAGGATGATATTTTTGAGCATTTGAATGCACCTTTTTTACAGATTGACAAACCTGTGTTAATCGCACAGACGGAGTTCAAGGTTTGACTTACATTTCTGTTTTTCTTTGCTGTTGCATTTAAAATGTTGGCACATTGTCCAGGGCAGATCAGTTCGGGACACTGTGGTTGGAATGGTTATTGTATAACGCATTTGAGTGTACTCGCTTGGCTTGTTCGCTTGTCACCTGGCACTTATTCACAACACGTTAGTTTTCAGTCCATTCATGGGTCATATATCTATCTTTCCTCACTCCTTTTGTTTCATTCGCAAGGATTAATTCTGGAGCTTCTATTTGATGATATGATGATTTTTTATGTATTCATTTTTGAGATTGCTTCACCCATACATGGGTTATGTTTTTATATGAGAGTATGTTTATTTTGTTCACAGACTAAGCCCCTGAAGAAGGGCAGATGGGACCTGAAATACATTGGGCGTTCTCTTGAAACATTAACTTCATGATGTAAAGCATGAAGTTTGCAAAGGAAACTAATTTGTGGTTTGAACAAAATAAATATGTACATGTTAGAAGGACATTCATCTATGTTTGAAAAATTTATTGTTTGGTCATCATACATGATTTTGAGTTTATTAGTATGAATACTAGAAGTTAATTTGAGAAGAATTTATAATTGTTCGTGAAGGCAACAGTGCACAGAGGCCAGATTGAAAAACTTGAGTTTTGAAATCTGGGACTGCGCAAAAATCCATGGGTGGGTGTGTGGAAACACCTACACCCCACCCATGAAATGCCTCCCTGCTGCAGAGTAACACAAGGAAGTCATTTGCACTGCCCCATGTTACTTTACATTATCAAGCCATGCAGGCCAATGCAAGGAGGCATTGCATGGCTTTATAAATCTCGCGTAGGTTTTGTATCGTACTTGTGCCCCCCCTTGCATAGATGAATTTGTTTTATTGTGTTTTATAAAATGTGTAATTTGTTTTTAACTCTGGCATAAAATAAATACCACAGAAAGGGACTGAATAGCATTGAATGTATTGTTTAGGCAATATGTCATGTATCTCTGGTCTTTGGATCTAACCAACAAAATACAATATATTTTGTGTGGACTAGCAACATAAAATAGTTATACAGTGAGAATCATAAGGACCTTTATAAAACATCAGATCTCTTGTTCCACTTTTGTTGCAGCCCCCAATAGTGCACTCTTCTCTCATTCTCTGCCTCTTAGTCCCTTCCATTTCATATGACCTTTAGGTTTCCATGAGCATTTTGCATGCTCCATAAATAAATGAAAAAAGTTATTCAGCACGATTATAATGGCAAAATTATGATTCATGTGAAGCACATTCAGGGCTCATGGCAGAAACTATATTGCTCATGCTTGTATAATGTGATGCTAGGATCTTTAAGGGGAGGAATACGTTTTATGATAAATGTATACTATTTTGTGTGGACATTTCATGACTCCCATTTGAATTACTTCAATACAAAACGCAAAAGTACTTTATGAGTGCCAGGTCTACTACTTAATTTTCTTCTCCTAAATAAGTATCAGTGAACCTAAACTACTTTTAAAAATAAAGAATATCTATTGGTCTCTCACTCTGTCTGTCTGCCTGCCTGCCTGCTTGTCTATCTATCAATCCTATCTTGCTCTCTGTGATAGCATCTTTTTAATTATCCTACATAAGCATCAGTGAACCTAAAGTACTTTAAAAAAGAAAGAATATCTATGGGTCTCTCTCTCTGTCTGTCTGCCTGCAAGTCTGTCTATTTATCTATCAATACTCACTCTCTGTGATAGCAGTTCTCCAGTTATAGTTAGGTCAAAGTTTCCAATGCAAAGCCATTTTTCTTTTGCTAATAACTTGAGGCTCTGTTTGAAGAATTTGCGCGAAGCATTCCTAAAAACATGTTTATCTGGTAGTATTTTGCCATGGCAAGATTTGTGTAGATCTGCTGGTGGAAAAAACTAAGGGGGTAGGGGGTGGATACAAAAAACACA
The DNA here is from genome assembly GCF_964263255.1 of Lissotriton vulgaris. NCBI lineage: Eukaryota > Metazoa > Chordata > Amphibia > Caudata > Salamandridae > Lissotriton > Lissotriton vulgaris. The sequence continues at coordinate 619,871,499 of NC_141693.1, forward strand.
TTTTTCAATTTTAATTCTCTTAGGAAGCTTTGCTATCTGCTCCAGAAATACGCAAAACAGAATTACACCAAACTTAGCAAGAAACAAGAAATGCCTTTGCTTGGGTTGGTGTAATTCCATTAGTAGTTTTTTAGAACTTAGAAGAGGATTGTAAATTTGATCCCATCTGAGATACTGTAGGAGTGCATCATAATCATGCGTAGTCAGAACTCAAATATATTCGGTGTGATTAATGTTACTAAAGAGAATGGGGTATTGCATATTTAAGTTAGCCCACATGAAGAATTTGTGTCTAGAATGTGACTAATAAAGGTCTATGTAACATTTATATATTAATGTGACAGAAGTTAACATGAAATGTGTCCCATTGTGAGGTTAATAAGATAGAGTGGGTATGTTTAGACTAATATTGAAACATTTATACATGTAACAAGAATTATTTCTATGCATGTGCATTTAGAATGACATCTTCTTAATCCTTTACAATTTATTCATGTATTAGGAAGCTGCATTTATTATATGTGTAGAAATGTGTAAGTATTTTGTAACCCTGTGCATTGCTAAAGTTGACTAGAGTGGGCCTTGAGAAAAACCTGTTCAGTTCAAGCTCACGTTTAAAATCTAACATCACTCATATTCAACCTTCACAATAGAATGCATTTGCTTGTTTTTTTGTTTTTACTGGAGGTATGGACAAAGCCTCATTAGTTAACATAGATGGGGTTTCTTTTCATTAGATAGCAAGGTATGAGAAGACGAAGTTGGCAAGTAGAAGTTCAGTAATGAGCAAACAGGTGAGTTCTCATGGAGGAGGAGAAGAATTCTCAAAGACGACTGAAGTTGCAACTTATCGAAGTGGGAACGGTGGTGCAAGTATCCAGTTGTGTGGGAAATTACTAGCAAGAGTCACATGGGATTGTGTACCCTGAATGCAATGTATATTTTATGCTGTAACATAGTGATGGACAAAAGAGACATCTTAGGACTTCACATGGAGCAGATCTATGCATCTGCTTGTGTGGCTGTATGCTACTTGACTCGTGGTTGGAGTGACTTCTACTGAGGACTTCCACAGTTGACAAGGGGTGGGCAGAGCTTGCGGTGTTCTACTCTGTGCAATTACTTGGAGTTACCTACAAACTCTGTGTCATTCCACGGTAATCGGAGAGCGGCAGAATTCCAGTCTGCTGTACCGGAGCACTGGAATCAATCATCTATCCTGCTCTTATCCCCTCCCCAGGCCCCTCTAGTTCAATCCTCTTTGTAGACACAGTATTAGGAGTGCAGAGGCTTGGTATCATTGTTCCCATGCAGGTTGCGCCAACTGATGTATTATATTGAAGCATAGCATGACTGACAGTGTTGTGTGGTGTAGGGCGATGCATACGCAGATTAGATATATGACGTTACAATGCATACCATTACAATGCATACTTTTACAACGCAACTAATATTACACCGCATGTTTTTACAAAGTATGCCATCACAATGCATGTTTGTTAAGATACATCAAAGCTACCATTACAACGCATTCCATTACAATGCATACTAATACTACGCATACCATTACAACGTATAATATATTTTCTTTGTTTTTTCTTAAGATTTATTTTTTTGTATAACCATCCCCTGGGACGGGATGCAAGGGAAAAAGGGTTTTTGGGTGGGGGAGATTATTGATACCTAGGTATTAATTTCGATTCTCTGGTTCTTTTTAAAGTACCTCCCCATTAAAATACCTGAGTATTAATGCTAAAAAATAAAAAATAAACTACGAAATGACGGGGAAGCATAGAATTTCAAGATTATTCTTAAAATAATCACTATAATCAAAGTCAAAATGAGATTAAACATTAAACAATTTTGAAGCACATAAAATGGAAGTACTTCAACTATTTTTATTACAGCTCCTGATGCAGCAACTTCTCAAAATGGATGACATTCTGAAAAGGAATGTTAATTAGAACATTTTTACACAAAACAAAATAAATATACATTCTGTCTGCTTCTGAATCACGCGAAAAAAACGTTAACAAAACATTTTGTTTTAAATTGTCGTTTACCCTCAAAAAACGTATAAAAGATGTCAGCCACCATTTTGTGCTCAGTGGTAAACTGACTTCCACGGTGACCATACACAGAAAAAGTACCAAGACACTTTGTACATTGGAAAAGTTGAACACTGCCCTCTACAGACAGAAGTAGGTGTTTGTTTAAAGAAAAACAGCAATACCATAATAACACGTAGATCACAACTACTTACAATAAATTTTTTACTTATTTACAGCATTTTCCAAAATTGTAAAGCTGCAAGCAATTGAAAGCAGATAATATTAAGCTAATCTTTCCATTCTGAAGTAAGTAAATAAAAGATCAAATGTTAAGAAGAATTAAAAATTCCATTAGCCATAAATAAATATTAATATTATTATATTATACTTAATATTAACAGATATTGGACACAAATCAACTGCAACAACATTGCAGGAAGAAACCACCCTTTATAAAATTACATGTATGTAAGATGTTAACAATATTGTATATGTTGAAAAAAAAACTTTATTGATATCAGAAAAAATACATTAGCAGCAACAGATCAGGAAAATGTTTTAAATGTTACTATCCAAATGTAATATACCCAACCTGAGAAAGTGTTGGATGTTGGTGGGCGCAAAATTACTGTTCCTACTCTGACTGGAGTTTGCCTCAGGGAAAGTGTTGGATGGTGTTGGGGCAAAATTACTATTCCTACTCTGACTGTTGTTTACCTCAGGGGAAGTGTTGAATGGTGGTGGGGCAAAGCTACTATTTCTACTCTGACAGGTGCTTGCCTCAGGAAAAGTGTTGGATGGTGGTAGGGGCAAATTTACTATTCCAACTGCAACATGTGTTTGCCACAGAGAAAGTGCTGGATGGAGGTGGGGCAAATTTACTATTCCTACTCCGACCGGTGTTTACCTCAGGGAAAGTGTTGGATGGTGGTGGGGGAAAAATACTATTCCTACTCCAACAGGTGCTTGCCTCAGGGAAAGTGCTGGATGGTGGTGGGGGAAAAATTACTATTCCTACTTCAACCAGTGTTAACCTCAGGGAAAGTGCTGGAAGGTGATGGGGCAAATTTACTATTCCTACTCCAACCGGTGCTTGCCTCTGAGAAAGTGCTGGATGGTAATGGGTCAGAAAAGGGGGTGGTGATGAACAGAGTGTCTGAATTAAGCAGACCACTCTTACCCAGTCCAAAGATCAGGGCTTGATCCATCACCGTCCCTTTCTCACTGCACCATCAGGATTCAAGCAAGCCGGGCCGAAGACGGCTGAAATGCCAGAAACCGGTCCCCGGTAGCTTGTCTCCTTTCTGGTGAAGAATTGGCTTGGTAGTTTAGTCTGCCCTGTTCCCATGATGCACTGGGCCAGGGACAGACTGATTTGCATATAGCCAGGTTCTGAGCTGGGATGGTGCAGTGAGATAAATAACGGTGATGGATAAAGCCCTGATCTTTGGACTGGGTAAGAGTGTTCTGCTTAATTCAGACAATCTGTTCATCACCACCCCCTTTTCTGAATCGTTTTTGGCCACTATAGGTGTGGCAGGGTATACTCAGACATGAGTCCCTTTCTCACTGCACCATCAGGATTCAAGCAAGCCGGGCCGAAGACGGCTGAAATGCCAGAAACCGGTCCCCGGTATCTTGTCTTCTTTCTGGTGAAGAATTGGCTTGGTAGTTTAGTCTGCCCTGTTCCCATGATGCACTGAGCCAGGGACAGACTGATTTGCATATAGCCAGGTTCTGAGCTGGGATGGTGCAGTGAGATAAATAGCGGTAATGGATCAAGCCCTGATCTTTGGACTGGGTAAGAGTGTTCTGCTTAATTCAGACACTCTGTTCATCACCACCCCCTTTTCTGAATCGGATGGTAATGGGGGCATATTTACTATTCCTCCTCCGACAGGTGCTTACCTCTGGGAAAGTGCTGGATGGTGGTGGGAGCAAATTTAATATACCTACTCCAACAGGTGCTTGCCTCAGGAAAAGTGCTGGATGGTGGTGAGGACAAATGTACTGTTCCTACTCCGACCTGTGTTAACCTCAGGGAAAGTGATGGATGTTGGTGGGGACAAATTTACTATTCCTACTCCGACAGGTGCTTACCTATGGGAAAGTGCTGGATGGTGTTGGGGGCAAAATTACTATTCCTACTCCGACCGGTGTTAACCTCAGGGTAAGTCCTGGATGGTGGTGGAGGTAAATTTACTTTTCCTACTCTGACATTTGCCTGCCTCAGGGAAAGTGCTGGATGGTGGAAGGGGTAAATGTACTATTCCTACTCCGACAGGTGTTTGCCTCAGGGAAAGTAATGGATGATGATGGGGTAAATATACTATTCCTACTCCGACAGGTGTTTGCCTAAAGGATAGTCTTGGATGGTGGTGGGGACAAAATTACTATGCCTACTCTGACAGGTGCTTGCCAATAGAAAAATGTTGGATGGTGATGGAGGCAATTTGATAGTACTTAAAAAAATTAAAAATATAAACTTCTATTTTCATATTGTCAATTCTCTTTTTTGTAAAGCATACAATCAAACTTTTTTTTAAATTCAACCTTCACAACAGATTTAACCATACACAGAATCAACAGTAAAGGACACTCCCTCAAGCCAAGATAAAAAAAGGACATCACCACAGAAGAAACCAAACAATACAAGGTAAAAATGTTCAAAATCTCTTTTTTTAGGTTACAAGTGCACAGCCATTTATTTGAACCTCACAAACAAATGCAAAATAACTTTATTTTAACTAAAAAAACACTAAACTATTCCATTGCAGCCTATAAGCAAAAATGAAATTATCCAAACAAAATACTTATAACATTTCATCTCTTTTCTCGGAACCCAAAAATCTAAAACACTAAAAAGAACTTGGAGTAAAACTCCCTGAATAATCGAAAAACAACCACCATCTACAAAAGGACTTTCGAACAAGACAACAGAAAAACCTTAAAAATGTAACCTTTATCATTCTCTTAAGTGAATACCAACTTAACCCTTTTTCAATTTAAGGTTTACAAGCTGGAGCAAATTCCAAACAAAGAGTATCATGCCAATATTATTAAACACAGGAACAATGTGGGAAAGAATACAGCTAATAAATAAAGAATGTGCACTAAGTTTCATTTGCAGGCAGAATCTTATTTTAAAAGCAAACACACTTGAAATCACTAAAACAATGTTTTTCACTTTCTCTTCTTTCAACAGAATATGGCAGCAAGAAAGGAAGCCAAATACATACATTCCAACAGGGGAAACAGACTGTTAAGTCACAGTGGCTATGTTTATTGAAGGAGAGATTAACTGAACCCAGGTGTCATTGAAGGTGTGTGCAATATTACTCATCCCATTGCATAGGTAGAGCGGTTACTCTTGGTGACACTGTTGAAAGGACCACACAACATAACCACTCTGCCTCTACAATGGAGATAGAGGTAAAAGAAAATATAATTGACATGAAAGCACTGGCATCCACATCTAATGAACCCTGTGGCTTAGTTTTGAGGGAGGTTTCTCAAAACATTCCATCACATGTAGCAAGTTGTATGCCCACAATCCCCAACCTACGAAGAATTATACAGCATAAAAAACAGGCAAATAACCCCTACGTGTAACATCCCAAACCTTCTCTGACATTAACATTCCTCCTTAACTTGCAGTAACTGTTACTAATGAAACCTTTCTTTTGCATGGCAACAAAAACCCTCGGAAACAAATACTAATCTTTAGCACACTCCGTAATCTTGTTAAATTGGAGAGTAGTGATATTTCGATGATGGATGGAACGTTTGAATCCACACCCCATAAATTCACCCAAATATACACTATTCACGCCTACATTAATCACACAGTAGTGCCCTTAGTATACAGTTTATTCCCTGATAAACCAACCCCAACATGCAAAGAATTTCTGTCAGTGATAAAAGCTAAAAACATGAACAAAAGTCGTAGAAAAATGTTAATTGACTTTGAATTTCCTATGGTTAACACAATTACCAAATTGTACATGGATACCCCAAATTCAATTATGTTTTTTTCACTTTTCAAAGGCTTATTTGACAAAAATTCAAACAACATCCTTAGTTCAGGATTTTAAATCAGACAGTAAACTAAAATTTGAATTGAAGAAACTAACTGCACTTTGCTTTGTTCTTCCTGACAGTGTAGATGAAAACTTCACATCAATTACTGAATCTGACTATTTACTGCAAACGAGGACACATTTGTGCCCCTTCTAAATTACTTTAAAGACACATGGATTGGCCATCTAAGCAGATCAGGTCGTAGGAGGAAGCCTCGTTTCCATGTGAAGTGGTGGAACTGCTACTAGACCTGCTTAGAGGGAAGAATAAAAACAAATAATGCCATAGAGGGATGGCACAACTCTTTCAACAAACCATTTATTTTTAATTTTGAAAAAGGAGCAAGGTTTCTAAGCAATGAGAACTGCGCAATCATTAACTGGTAGTCTGAACCCACGAATCTCTAAAAGAACAAAAGAAATGTCAGAGCGACTATTGGGTTCAATTTAACAATTTTCGTTGATGGGGGCTTCAAACTACCTAGATAATATTGCACACACCCTATATTTCTAATCTACACTAACTTCTAAACCAATTTACTTGCCTGTTTTGACAAACAATCCCCCTAATTCAATTGACATTTTTCTAATGTTTTAATTTTTTTCCATAAAAAGTCGGGTTTCTTACCTTTAGTTGTCTTCTTTTTACAACTCTTGGACTTGCGTACAATTTCACTTTCAGCAAGAGTCATGATCAGTCCTCAAATCCATAATAAGTAATACATAAGCCTTGATGTAAGGCCTGACCCGAATTAAACTAACCAACATGGATACAGTTTGGCACAGCCATTTTTTTGTCAGCAAAAAATTTGGTGCTTAAAAATGTACTGTGCTCACTTAAAAAAACGCATCCCCCCCAAAAAAATCCTGAAAAAAATGACTATTTTGGCAAAAAATGCAACAAGAAAACAATTGTTGCAATCATCTCTCGAACATATTTGGGTAAAAAGAGCACGAAAAAGAATAAACTTTTTTTCTTTAAACGCTGGACACAAATCCATCGATGAATTCCTCTCTCGAATTAACTCCAGCATAAGTCCCAAAATCCACAAATATTTTTTTTTAAATGTCCCCAAAAGTTATTCTTCAATCCACGCAATCACTTCATTTAAAATACCAGTCGCATAAAAAAAATCTAAAAAATATTGCTTTCATAACACTATTATTTTATAGAAAAAGTAACCTTTCTTTTACATTTTTTCTATCAAACAAAAAGTGTTACAAAAACTATTTACCCGACATGGGCCTACGACTGCTATCTGTTTTGGAAAACTTTTTAAAGTTCAAACATACAAAAATATCAAAATACACCTACCCAGGGGGGTCATTATGATGAAGGGCGGATCGCCACCGCCCGGTCGGTGGTGGCGATTCGTCATCACAACATGATTTACCCTCGCCACATGGCGGGGGTACCGCAGCCGACGGAAAGTCCGTTGGCCGCTTTTCTGCTTATCTGCAATCGTTATGATTGCCGGCCGGGGGGACCTGGGGCATAGCATGGTGGTGGTGCCTTCCAGGCACCGCCAACCATATCATGGTGACGGGCAGACAAGGCCTTCCCATGGTGGCAAAGCCGCATGGAAAGGCTGGGTGGAATTTGCTTTGGGGGCCTGTCACGGGCCCCCGGGGGGGTGGTGTGGTGGGGGCTTCACTTGGGGGGTACCTTCATTGCCATGCACAAGGTGGCAGGCTCCGCGCAGTGCCTGTCATGTTGTGCATGGTAATGCACAGCATGCCTCATTGGTGTGGGGCGGGTTCTGCTTACAACAGCACTCGACGCAATGTTAATGATGCGGAATGCGACTCCAGGGTGACAGTTGCATCCTAATTGGTAGTGTGGGACCGCTGGCAGCCAGTCCCAGCACCGCTAGGGTGGAAAGCCCCCTAGTTCTTACAACCTCCTTCCTCTCTCCTTACAATAAACTATGACACCACTAATCTATTTTTAATGATTAAAACTTGGCTTACCTGACCGCAGCTCTTCCATGCATCTGATCTGGACTGCGGCGCTCCTCGGAATGATGAAACTTACGTACAAGCAGCAACGTCATCTCATTCCCTAAAAAGGAAAAAAGGACAATTGCTCTCATTGACTTCAATGTTGAACCGTGGGAAAACCTACAAAGAAAATAAAACATATATGTTACAAAACAGTGTAAAATCTATGTTTACTTTTAAAAAATAATAAATGTAATAAGGTTTTTTTAACATATTTTGAATATTTATTATTACTGTATTATATTTTGTTAAATGTAATAAAAATACTCTAAATGTGTCATTTGATTTTTTTAAACTTTTATATTTTTTATTCTTAACATTTATTTTATTGTAATTTACAATGTCTAATTATGCAATCTTATGTAGTCAAAATATCCTTTTTATTATTTGTAAAGTTAAATTACATAAATGTTAACTTTATTTAGTTTTAGAGTCATTACATAATTAAATATATATTTATCAAATAACTTTATATTTTATTTTAAACTAGATTTCAAATCTCACCCCTACCTACAAAACAATTTTTTTTACTTTGATATGATTGTTATAAATTTTAGTGTAAGAAATAAAATGGCTAAATAAATATAAAGTAATGTAATAATGAGTTAATAATTAATACTCAAGCATTATAACTAATACCTAGGTACTAATACACCCCTCCCCCCCCAAAACCCCTGATTCCCAAACATCCCATCCCAGATTACGTGTCAAAACTTTTTTTTATTAATCTTTTTATATAATATTATTATTTTATTTTATCATTTCTTAACTATTATCAAATAATCATAAAGTACCCCTTTATTTTAATTAATAATATTTATTAAATGTATTTTCACTAAAATGAATTATCAATTAATTTACAAGTAATTGAATGAATACCTGAATATTAATATACTCCCACACCCAAAAAAACCCTGTTTCCCATGCATCCAGTCTTGGAGGATAGGTGCATAACCTATTTAAAAATATTTTTTAGTAACATGTCTTACATTTATTAAGACTAAAACTAAATATATCAATTAATTTACAAGTAATTAAATAAATACCTAAGTTTTCATATACTCCCCCACCCAAAAACACCTGAATCCCATGCATCCAGTCCTACAGGATAGGTGCGTAACCTATTTAAAAACATTTTTTAATAACATTTCTTAATTTTATTATGACTAAAACTAAATAACAATAATTTTACAAGTAATCACATTATTACCTGAATATTAATAAACTCACCCACCCAAAAAACCCTATGTCTCATGCATCCTGTCCTAGAGTATAGGTGCCAAATACATTAATATTTATTTTTTATAAAATACCATTTATAATATTTTTAATCTAAAAAAAATTCAACCCAAAATTAAAAATGAATACCAGAGAATTAATACATTCACAAACATTTATAAGCTTAAATCAAAAATACCTCACTTACCTCCATTACTAACCTAAAATGCTTTGTAATGGCATCCGTTGTAATGGCATCCGTTGTATTGACATGCGTTGACATGCGTTGTAATGGCATGTGCGTTGTAATGGCATACGATGTAGTAGCTCATGCATTGTAACAGTTGCGTTGTAAAGGCATTAGGATGTAATGCCTGTGTTGTAATGGATGTTTCCCTCGCTGATAAGGTCCCTGCTTTTTCCTCAGCGTTGTAATTCATAGCTAGACGGTTGATTCGAATCTCTAGTGTCAGACTCTCCTACACTTCTGGGTTTCTTGTCTCCTGTGTGTTCCTCCTGGTGGTAACCAACCACCACATACGTATAGATCACAGGAAGTGACGACAATACGGTAACAACACTGAAAATGTATTTCACTCAGCCCTGAGCTTTGCAGGAGAGCGGCAGGAGAACATTACAATGTCAGCAAGGGGGTTAATCGATGGGTAGTGACTAGTGATGACTTAATGCATGCTCTTTACATTTTCCGTGTGGTAAGCAGCAAGCATCCACAATAGTTTCCTTCACCTACTACCCTCTGTCTCATATTTCCTCTTGTCTTTTCCTTCCTACTCCCTCGCCCACACCTGGTCCCTCTTTGTATTCTCTCACTTCCCTTCACTTTTTCTTTCCCTCTGTTACTCTCCACGTGTGGACGGCTAGCCCTATTATGCCAATTTGTTGCGTTCTCTTTTTATCTCTTAATCTCTTACACTGCCTCTTCCTTTCTAATCTCTGTCTCTGTTTTCTCTAAAAAAAAATCTGTATTTTTTTTGCGCTGCCGGAGGCTGAGGTATAAAAAAAAATTGGATGTGGTGGGATGGCGTGTCGCATTTGGCCAGAGAAGAATAGAAGGCTACAACAGTCTGTTAAAACTCTGTGACACTGATTGCATAAACGGCACACATGCAAGTGACAGCGAGCGGCTGAGCAGTGCTGCAGGAGTAGTGCACTGTGCTGAGAAGGAACCAGTGTAGCATAATGTACAACTCTGAAAGCAAGCAACTAGGCACCGCAGAGCAGCTAGACTCATCAAAGCGCTGAAACACCCACACCAAACAGAATGCACTATCCCAGTGACGAGAGGCAGAACATTCACACTTCAACACCCTTAATAAGTAAAGGGATGCTCAGAAGATGCCCCAAACGGTGGGTTCTTTTCAACTAAATATGAAATTTATAGTCATGAAAAAGAAATGTGCTAACAAAGTAATCCGTCCCTGTTGTTCCTCTATGTTATGTGGCACAAATCCATTTCATAGCGTAAATGTAAACAAGCATTTACAATGCAATGGTCTCGGCATTATTAAAGGTAGAGCTATTGGCATTGTTCATGACAATTTTTTTTTCTTTATTTTATTAAAACATAAATAAATGGTATTTTCATTTACAATGGCAATAGGTGAGCATTAGAGATTAGTAGAGAGTATTCACGGACACAGAGCCACACACACAGAAAGCCACACACACAGAGCGACACACACACACAGAGCCCAAACACACACAGAGCCCCACATACACACACACACAGAGCCACGCACACACACAGCGAGCCACACACACACACACAGCGAGCCACACACACACAGCCACACACACACACAGAGCCCCCCACACACACACACACATAGAGCGCCACACACACACACAGAGCCCCACACACACACACAGCCCCACACACACACTGCGAGTCCCACACAAAGACACACACAGAGAGCCCCACACACAGAGCCCCACATACACACACACAGAGTGCCACACCCACACAGAGAGCCACACACACACACACACACACACACCGCCACACACTCACACACAGAGCCACACACACACACAGAAACCCACACAGAGAGCCCCACAACGAGAGCACCACACACACACACACAGAGAGGCCCACACACGTTTCTTCAGCCATAACAGCTTTCTAGGAGCTGCTTGTCGAGGAAAAAAAGTATATTTTGGTGAGATCAAAAGCCTGTATTGCCACCATTACGTATTGGACTAGATTAAAAACAAAAGAGGGGCTCCGAGCCCAGGCCCTCGGGGGGGGGGGTTGACAGTAGGGTACAAGGTTGCATGCAAAGCAAAACGAAAACAGGATCACAGAACAACGAGCAGAATTCCGCTAGCTTGCAATTGGAATCAGCACACTGTATGAAAGTTCAAGTGACCGGACTGCTATGAAAGCGGCCAAGTGGAGAACAGGTTAATGCACATAAGTGTTTGTGACACGCAGAGGATCCTGGGAGCATCAGAGTCTCTAGGGCACTGCATTGCTTTAGAGTCTTTGAGAGACGCACTTGTCAGTGCTATCAGCGTTGAGCTCTTATACAATGGGTGCCTTTACTAACAGTACCAGCAATGGGCAGAGACTGGCACTCCTGAACTGGGCATGCGAGAGGCCCCCAAGTGCTTACTGCTGCCAAGCACCACAAAGGAAGCACTACAGGAAAAGGGGCACAGCCAGCTAGCAAATGTCCTTGGCTTTGTCCTGGAAAAAAACTATAAAGATGGCCCGAATCAAGCCCTGCCTCCCCACCCTGATTAAAAGATAAAAACACCAATTAGATAGTTAGACATAGTGAGCGCACACCGGTTACAATATTCTTACTAAAACCTGCGATGGGAAGCATGTACAAGTTATGTGTGCATACAGATAAAAGAATTCTGGCCCAGGAAAAATTGCACAATTTCTGCCCAATATTGTTAAACTTTAACTTTTACAAAGTGATAAATGTGAAATGATTTTCATGCATAAATTGACCACTTTACATTTCCCAGAACAACGACAATAAGTAATGCAAAGCTCGAGAGAACAGGGACACCCAGCCCCGCACCCACCCCCGGGGCAGCCCACAGCTCCCTGGAGCCCTGCACCCACCCCCGGGGCAGCCCCACAGCTCCCTGGATCCCCGCACCCACCCCTGGGGCAGCCCCACAGCTCCCTGGAGCCCTGCACCCCCACAGCTTCTTGGCCAAGACTGCAGAATTTCCAGGAGGTGTTTCCTTAGTGGCAGAGACATTCTGCAATGCTGAACTGGCTCGGACTTTGAGACGGACCCATTACCCAGAGGTGTATCAATAAGTGTGCATTGGTCTTATGAACGGCAGTCACACTGAGTTGGGCGCAAGATGATTTATGAATCGGCCCCCTGGAAGGTTAAAGTCTAAATCTTAAGGATAAACTTAGACTCGGACTGCACACATGCGCTAGCGCTAGCAAGGCTGCTCTAGTCTAGTGAGGAGTCAGCCGTCACCCATTCACCGCAGCCTGCTCTGACAGCACCAAAAATGCAGAACACAGGGAAGAACCCCACAGCCTCTCCTTGGGGAAAGAGGTTTAAGGGAAGCTAGAGCAGCTCTGAAAAAGAAGAGAAAAGCGCAGCAGACATGCGCCGGTCTCGGACTTACCCTTGTACTGCGGTGTGAATTTACGGATCTCGAGGGCAGGGTCTCATAGAACTGGTGCTCCCTCTGGACTCGGCGCACACATTAGACTTACATGTACTCGCCAGCAGCTCATCGAGCGCTTCTGACCACTTTTGGGCTTCTGAGGGAGAAGGTCTGAGGGAGGCAAGAAAACGCAGGGTAAATTTATTAGACAGCGTAGCTAAATACATTAATCAGAATGTCTGAGGAAGGGCATCACGAGATTCTGATGGCATGAAGACTCGGAAGGCCAAGGGGCCTTGCTAATGCCAGCAGCACCCCGAGATGCAATATTTACACACAAGGCAGTGGCACTCTCTTACCTGCAATAGGCGTACTTTTTGCCCTTCTTGCCCTGGACGGTTTCCGGGGGGTCATTGGAAGCAGGGGAATGTTGCAGGAAGTAGTTCAGGCGGGCTTTCCAATCTTTCAAACTAAAAAGGAAAAGTAACGAACAGCGGGAGGGGGCGGGAACGAGGACAGCGGGACCCACGAACAGCGGGAGGGGGCGGGAACAAGGACAGCGGGAGCAGCGAACAGCGGGAGGGGGCGGGAAAAAGGACAGCGGGAGCAGACGACCTACCTCATCTTTAACAAACAGCAAAATGGCAGCCTCAAGCTTAAGAAATTTTTCAGATTCGGGGACGTGTTTTGCTGTCCTGAGTGACGGACAACGTCACGAGCTAAAGAACAGCAAAACGTACGCCCCCGAATCCGAAAGAGACGGGGCTTGTTTGGAGTGACTCCCTTCTCTTCCAATGGCTGGCCTCCGTTTAGGAAGCCAGCCCATGGAAGCGAACGGAGCAGAGAGGCGGGTTTAAACAGCCCTACTCCAAAACGTAAGATCTCCGGACCGGAAGCTGCGCTTTGCGCAGCTTATAGGTCCCTCGACCTAAAAAGAAAGGGGGGGCTGCGCTCCATAGCCGTTGTCTTTCAAATTGATGATCAGCCGAATTTATATATTTAAGCCACTATTAATCAGAAAGCCACATTCTGCTTCCGACCATCCGACTCACAGGGTACCTACCCATCATGTCCCAAGTTCCTATACAGCAGAGTCATGTCTATCATTCAGCTCCGCTTCTTCTCACCTTGCAGAAAAACATGCTTTTTTCGAGATTTGAACACAATCTGGAGGTGAATAGATAGTAGAGGTGGGCGCTGAGCAGTAAACTCCACCTCGCGGCGGAGTTGGCAGCGTTTTTGTCAGACTCCACATTTGAAGTGAAGTGGGGATTGGGCAAAACTCTGCAAACTCTGGCGGAAGAGTGAAGCTTGCCGCCCACGCCTACAGCTGACACCTTTCTGATTCCACCTTTACTAAATGGCTTTTAAGTTTAGGGTTGCCCCTTTTAACGTGGTGTAGGGAGAGATAGTTTGCTCATGCTTACTTTGGAGAACCATTTGATGTAGTTTAATGCACAATTGTTTTTCATGATTTTTTGCATCGCCATCATAGAATTAGTTGTTTGCTTTGTTTTGTACATGGTAAATCTTTGGACACATTTTGTTCGTCCTGTACTTTTATACAATAATGTTGAGTTTGGTCTATATTGATTTTTTTTACATGTATAATTAAACCCTGCTAAAATGAGATTAAGTTGTCGAGGAAATTATTGTGCGGCTATACTGGTTACACTGTATTGTGATTTTAACCGTGATTGTTTTCTCCCTTTACCACTCATGCTGCTATCAAGACCATTGGTCTGAAGATAAATGTTTAAGTGTGCCCAAGCTCTAGCATTAGCCTAATGGGCTTCACAGAGTTAAAAAAAAATATAAGGGCTCCACATTGGATGAGGGACCTGTTTATCCCATGAACTTTGTTGGGCCCACAAATTCAGACTTAAGTTTGCAGACCAAGATGTTTTCAATGGCCGGCCATGAAGGAATATTTTCTCTTGCAGTCGCTATTACAGGACGCAGAGTGTGGACCACATGTCCTGAAATGAACAAAAACAATTAATAGCCACTGTAGTGGATAGAGTGGGCACACCCTGACCGCCAGGACTGGAAAGGAACCTCTAAAATGGCCACCAAAGAGTACATTTAAAAATAAAAATTGTTTATCCATTGTTGTCCGCAATGTTATCCCATTTAATATGAACCCTGACAGGTGCCACCATGCATGTGCCCATTTTCCACATTTAGCAAACTCAGTACATAGTCCATGAACTATGAAACTCTTGGACACATGTTTAGTACCCCTGCTATTATTCTTGAACTCTTGTACTGCCTGGTGAACTATGAAACTTGAGAACCCATTTTCGCAGACTGTACAGAGTTGGAGGATTACACTTGCAGTCTGGATGTGTCGTAAGTATTCAGACTTGATTTAAAATCTGCAAACTAACAGTACAGTTGGGATCTATTTAAAATATAAAAAGTAACATTTGTCCCATTATATGAGAGGTTTATGAGTGGGCTGGAGGTCATATTGTGTTTGTGGGGGTGCATTGTTGATGAACTGGAATTTCACAAAAATGCACACGGACTCACAAACTGGAGTCCTGAAATCCGCCACACCTAGCAATGTGTGCAGGACTTCCTATGAGGCCTGTGGACTTGCAGCAGAGATTTCAGACTTTTTGACAATTTAAAAGGTATTTTGAGGTTTTCATTGGCACAAAATCAAAATCTGTCTGCACCACAACAACAAAAGGCTCAGCCACCATTGTGGGAAGAGGAGGAAACTTGTGTACTTAATAACTAGAGGGACACCTATATTCTACCTCTGATCAATAGCTGACAAAGCTCAACAGGTGGTTGAGCCATCATCTTGCCATAGAAGAAGAAGACGTTATTTGCACTGTGGAAGGTGGTGGGCCTGGAGAAGTCTATATAGGATTCTCTCATTTGAGGATTTTTCAGAGCTTCCCAGAAAGAAGAAACTGAAAGGGGAAAGGGGAAGTTAAAAAGGGCATTATTAGCTGTCGACTGCAAGCTCTGAGACCAGAAACTAAGCAGTGGGCAGAAGCTCTCTACTCTTTTGATACCTCACCCATGACACAACACCTGATGTTGTAGCATGAGCATGAGTATGACAATTTAAAAGCGTCCAATGCTAACAGTATTGTTTTTAACTCTCCAGAAAACCGCTCAAGTGCACAAAAACAACACAGTCAAGGCTCGAGAAGGCCAATTTAAAATTGACTACTTGGAATGTAGCAGAAATTGTCTGAATTGAGGAATGATGATTGGCTTACCTTTATCACTGATTTTAAGAGTATGGGGCTTATTTACAAGGCCCTTGCACCACTTTTGAGTTATTTTTAACATGGGAAAAATGACGCAAAAGTGGTGCAAGGGCCTTGTAAATCTGCCCCATATGTTTACAAGAAATGTGGGTTTCAGTGCTCATTTATGTCCACACCCACCGAAGGAGATATGTGGAATAGGTGATATCTAGGGGGAGGAACAAGCACATTTTGCTCAAAACTCGTATGGGGATGCATTCAATTACTTATTCATGAAACATATAGGGCACGCTATTCCAATGTTTACAGTCAGATTAGTGCAAAACACTATTGACTTTTGTTTGATCTCGTTCAATTTTACGAATACAGTTTGTGGTTACGCTGTAACTGCGAATTGCATGAGTGACCACAGTCTGATTATGTCATGCCTAGGGTTGGGTTGCACCTGAGTTTAACCTATTGCTCTAGAGAAAAATATATCAGAAATAATGGGTGTGGGACTAAATGGGTGGCGGGCAATCCAGACTCGTTTCTATTAACCTTAGTTATGCAACACTTAAATGACTTTAAGATATATTTAGACAAAAATGAAAGAGGTAATATGGTCAGAACCTCATTTGATCAACCTTGTGGGTGAAATAGGGCACTTCTCACAGATCCTAATATTGATAAAAAGACGAAATATTGTGGATGGTTTGACAGTTCCTGACCAAGAAACTGAAAAATGTAATTGAAGTCTTACGTGTAACTCCTAGGGACCAAATAGAAACACAAAGTTGTCTTCTTAGATATATGCAGGTGTTACAAACTAGAAATCTAGAATCAGGTAGGAAGCAGGTGAGAGCCTGGTTAAGGCTAGTGAGCCAAACAATTCTAAATTGTTCTGGAAAACACTTAATGCCCCATTTTGTAGGGAAGACCTGACACCTACCACTGACTGCCTGCTCCCTGCTCAAGAATAAGTTAACCTTTCAAAAATATATTCGACCTAGTACAAGAGGCACTAACTGGTAACTTAGATAGTCATATGCCTAATGCTTTAAAGAATAATTCTATTGTGTTTGACCGAAGTGAAGCATATGCAGTGATTAACAGACATAGTCCAACGAAAGTGGACATCTTTAAAAGTAACACTTATCTGTGGGCACAAATCCTTTCACATACCCCTAGGAACATTGCTGGAGGGGAGTTACAGACAACCTGGTCTCAATCAATTAAAGTCTCGATTTTCAAGAAGGGACTAAGGCTGATTCCAAATCTTATCAACCTTCTTGATTAATCTATTAAGAAGCTGGGTATAATCCATTTAGAAAGACTGGAAACATGGACAGTGGAAAATTGTATATTATCAGATATACAATACCACTTTAAGAAAGGAATGGGCAATGTGGAACAAAGTTAAACCCTGAACCTCCTAATTGGGAATTACAACTGGGCTGAGAAAGGATTTTGAATTTAGCCTTCATTGACTTAGGCAGTGCATTTGACTGTATTATTCATGCAAAATTGTGGTTGATTATGAAAGCATTAGGAGTAGAAGAAATAAAAATCGCACTCCTAAACCAATTGCATTCAACTGCTATTGCTAGGGTACATTATGGTCCTTATGGAAAGGCTACCAGCGCATTCAAGATCAAAAAGGGAGTCAGAAAAGGTGTGTTCTTGCTCCCTTCTGATTCACATTTTACATCAACGATCTAGACAAGTTTAAAAATCAAAATGTACAGTTCTGTCTCTAGTAGGTAGCCGTCTGCCTGAAGTCCTATTATACGCAGATGATGCAGTTCTAATGGCCAAGAAAGCAAAAGTCCTTCAAACACATCTTGACCAATTTACACAGTAAATGGATCAATTAGATCTTAAATCTTTGTAAATGATATACCATGACATGCGGACAGGGCATACCTAAGACACATGCAGGCACAAAAATAAGTAGAGTCTCCAGTTTTTCATATCTCCAAATACAAATAGATTTCTCTGGAATTGGGTGCCTGAGAACCATAAAGAAACAACAGTTCTCCAAAATGAGGCTGTATTCAGATTTGAAAATAAAGTACGCTCTGAACCTGTGTTTCATATACAATACCAATCAGCTGTTAATTATGGGGCTGGAGTGTGGGGCTGCGTAGATTGACAGGCCATTCAGAAGGTTCAGAATGCTTTCTTAGGTAGACTACTCTTGGGTTCACAGAGTATTGCATCCTATCTTTCATCACGAACTGGGAATTAACTCTCTGGAGAAGACAATTATATTGTGCCAGATATTGGTATGGCATTCAATCTGGACCAAAATGGAGGCATCCTTGAATGAAGCAATCATTTGGGATAGCCTATCCCTTGATAATGATTTTAATATACCCTGGCCTGTCCATATTAGAAAATTTACAAGCCATTCTGTGAGCCAGACCAGGAGTTTATCAGTGTCTATTCTAACTCATAAATTACATGCATATCTAATTGTGTGAGGAATGATGAGAGGGTGGGTATTGAATGCAATAAGAGAACAGTAAGAGCTCATTCTATTTTAATTTCTAACAGTTATTTAAACCTATTTCAGGATTTAAAAAAAGTCTGCATGACAGATGTATATAGTTTCAGTTTTGCCTAATACTAGTAATACTAATAGTATGCTATATGCTGGTGTTCCTGAGGAAAGATCAATAAATGAGGGGGTCTTCCATCTTGTCCATGTGATGTGCGTTATGAGCGGTTGTATGACAGATCCACGCATGTGATTATATTGCATGCCTTAACAACGTAGTCTTTACCATGACCATGTCTTTACCACGCATGCCTTTACTACGCATGCCTTTACAACTAAATTTCATTGTAAAGGCATGATTGGTAAAGGCATATGCGTGGTAAAGATAACACCCCAGCCCCCCGCCCTGAGCCCTAAAGCCCAGCCCCCAGCCCTGAAAATAACACAACCCCAGCCCTAAAAACACACCGCCCTTCCCTGAATACTGACACTGGCCCCCAACCCTAAAAACGACCCGAACCAAGCACTAAAAACACCCGATCCTGAGCCCTAAACTGGCCCCAGCCCTAAAAACTACCCAACCCCTGTCCTGAACCCTAAAACCTGGCCCCAGCCCTAAAAACTACCCAGCCTTAAAAACACCCCAATCCCCAGCCCTGAGCCCTAAAACCCGTCCTCCAGCTACTAACCAAGCCACGTCCTAATCCTTCCTGTTCCTTCTATTCTCAGGAATTCATTGAAGGAAGTTCCTCCAAGTCTCCAACACCTCCCACCCCCACCCATTCACTCTTAATTGAGAGCACTGACTGCCTTTACTATGCATCTGCCTTTACCGCTTTTACAATGAAAATCGTTGCAAAGGCATGCGTGGTAAAGGAATATACGTTGTAAAGGCATATACGTGGTAAAGGCAAGCGTGGTAATGCTTGCGCGGTAACAGAACGTGTGGTTCCGTCCCCATTGTAATTGCTGTTTCCCGTTCTGAACAATGCAGTTTATGTTTTTTGTGTAAATACTATGCGTCCCCATGGAAGTGCTTCTTGAAACCGTTGTTGATAAAATGTAACTTTTTACAATGTAAACTGGCACTAATTTATTTGAAGCAATTAGTCCCATTCCCTTTTTTTAGTGGTTATATTTGTTATTCAGCAAGTGGTCTGAGTGAAGAAATTGCTTTTAACCATTTGATGATATTTGTAGATATTAATTTGTGGTTTTACATTGTTTATATTTATTCTCTGTATTGATGCCTTTATATTTTATGGCTTGATAAGTTAACTCAATAAAGATTGATTAGAATTGATTTGAGTGAGTCAAGTTCCTAGAGGAACAGAGAAAAAACAAACACTAGCAAGGCAATGCAGGGAGACCCCAAAATGTTTCAGAAGAGGTGGTTTAGGGAATGAAAGAGGAAAATCCTCACCTCAGCTTCTTACTACGTTATTGTCTGGAGTGCAAAACCAATATAACCAGTTAAAGAGCTAACTATTACTTGTGCCCCTGCCTTGCACTCCTTATGACCTTACATATTACATCCCTCATAACATGTTAAATGACATAATCAGTGACATTATTAATTACAACATTGATGACATCACTGAAAACAATATAGTCATTTACACCGTAGAATTACTGAGAGTACATGTGGGGATCAATAGCATTGAAGTATTATAGTTTTTGGAGGCAATTGTAATAGTGTATGTTGAAATGTATATGACGCACCATTTATAAACCACTTAAATTTGGGGTAGAAGTAGTGTTACAAGTTAAACAAAGTGAAGGCTGAGAGGGCCTGATGTGGGCTTAGAGCTATGATTGAAAGCACGTTGTGGCTTAAAGTGAAAGCTTGTTCCAAAAAATCTGTGAGAAAGGCTAAAGCTGGTGTTGACAAATTATCCACCAGTGGATATCTGGCCATGTGCCCATGTTAAATAATCTCAATATAGGGGGTATACATACATTCTATGTAACGAAGATGTTTATAAGGTGCAAGTGTGAATTTACATAACTTAGTTGATAAATAGCAGATTGTAGAATAATTTACAATGCAGGGGTGTCCCACTTATACATGGTTTATCTGACACTGGAGCTGTAAGTATCGTTCTAAGGATGTATGCCACTGTGCCCATCTCGGGAATGTGTGTAGTGTATTTTATTAGATTACAGACATATTTATATAAGGCCTCACATAAGATATCTTTTTAATGTCAAATGTATACATGTTATCTTATTGACTTAAACTTGTGGCTCATGTGAAGCCTTTACGTGGGTAATCCCATTAAGGTGAATAGAAAATTGTCCACAGATGTGGCATATTGAATTACTGCAAGTCCAAAAGGCCAATAGGATGGTGACCTAGTCGCTGCATGATTTCGTTAGTGATATCATCAATGGTGTCATTTAACGTCATGAGTCATGTAAAATGTGAGGTCATAAGCAGTGCATGGTGGAGCCAAAAGTTCTAGTTAGGTGTTTCAGCATTTTTTTCTATGTTAGTTTTTGTGTTATTTCAATATCTAACTATAAGGTCACTTTAACCATTGGTCTTTCAGGGAATTTCTAGGACTTTTAACATAAGCTAAAATTGTATTACTAGACCTAACTATAAAGTCACTTTAACCTTAGTTCTTTTCAGTGAATGTCTTAAGGTTTTTTTCAACATAAGGTAAGATCTTATTACCATACCTAACTATAACTTCACTTTAACCTTTGGTTTTTCTGGAATTCCTAGGATTTGTTGCTCATATTCATTTAACTCCCCTGTTTAGCACAGTTAAATGGCCTCTGCCATGCCCTGCACCAACCCTCTGTGTTCCTCCTAGTTGTGCTGGGGAGTTAAGGTGTCTATACCCTACCACATATATATATATATATTTTTAACATTGGTTTAAGACACAGGGACCGAGTGCCTCTGTCCTGTAATGGTGGCATCAACATTTTGCTTCCAGTTGCAGCCAGCCACTCATATCATTCAGTTACATGAGACCAGTTACATGAGACCGAAAAGATCAATGGGTGGAAGAGCCCTTTCAACTAGTCAGAAACATGAAAGTGCCAAAATGGCATTTTTTAAAAAGGTTTGTTTATGTACAGGAAGGGTTACCTTCCTGTACATAAACAAACCATGGCATTTTGCTTTTTCCATGTATGCTGCACAAGGCAGCACAAACGGAAAAAGCAAAAACGAGGAGAAATAATGCATTTCTCCTTGTTTCGCCAACTTAAGCCCAGGGTTTTCCTGGTCTTAATTTTGGCACTGTCTCCTATGTACGCCACCCTTGTGCATAAGGCACCCTTTCACACTATCCATAACGTGAAAGGGTGCCTTATATACAAGGCAGCGTCAAGCCACGTTAAGTGGCTTAACGCTGCCTTGTAAATAAGGCGCAGCCCCTATCGCCACCACAACTTCCGTAAAAGTGACGGTGTGGTGGCGATAGGGGCTTGTACATATGCCCTTCAGTATTTAATGTTAAATTTCCCCTTGCCACAAATTTTAGCTTCACTATTGGTCATTATTTATGTTCTATTTTAACCCGTTGCGTGATGACGGACCCGCTCCGTCATCAGCTGCGGTGGCGCTGTGCTGATGACAGAGCGGTTCCGTCATGGCCCGCTCGGAGCGCCTGCGCGGGGCGAATTCCGCGCCTGCGCTGAGCGTTCCATTGAGCGGGGCGGGCCATGACGGAACCGCTCCGTCATTCACATCCCTTTGTCTGCCGGTCTGGAGCAAGTACACTGAGCGGAGGTTTATGAACATTTGCGGTAAGCATGGAAGCCGCCGATAATTGGAACTGCCACCATTGCAGATTTAAGCACACAGAACAGCGCATTAATGCGCTAACACGTTCCTCTCCTTACCCCCATAGATTCACTAAGCGGCTTACTGTCTGGATAAACACGGTTACAGAATCAGAACCCCTACTGCGGTCACCGCGGACCGGTGTCCAAGTAAGTGAACTAGTTATGGTAATGACCATCAGCGGTTTACCAGTGTGTCAGCAAGTAAGCAGTTCATTAAATCGCGCTCTGTCCACTTGTTTCAAAAATTATACGAGCAGAACCTCAAGTGGGTTAAGACATCGCACAGAGTGGCAAAGATTCCAAGAATAACGCAGGTAACAAACATCAGCTCAACATCCATGTCCAAATAGGGTTTTCTCTCTTTTTTACCCCCGCTTGACTTGACATACTCATTACTCTGTTGCAGCGTAAACCATAAAGCCTAGACGACATTCCCATGTAAACAGGACTGACTGTGGGCAGGATTAACACAAGGTACGCTTTATTCTGTCACTCGCGTCGGTCTGAGAGTAGTGGCTAGAGGACTCGCTCTGTAGTAAACACTCTGTTTTGTTCTTTATTTTAAACAGTTCCCATGGACTAGATTCACACTGCCCTGACGAGAATCCTGCAAGTCACTAATCAGGATTCGAAACGCGTCGGCACCCCCTTTTTTCTTGTTCACTGGCCAGTTGGCCGTTGTTATTGACGCAGAAATGGGCAATGTTCCTGAAATTTAATTGATTGTTTCCTGTTCAGGTCGTGGGAGTTGAATTGTTTTTGAAAACACTGTCTTCTTTTTTCTCCCCGTGTTTCATAAGTGTTTGCAAAAGTTCTTTTCATTCACAAATGTGCAAGGTCATGCGGTCCATGTTCTATATATGTATTCATGGTGATATTTATTTATGGTAAAAAGTCACTTTTTGTCAAAATGTTAAATATATGTTTGGTTCACTGTATATATGTATAAAGTGTTTTTGAAATTGTATATGGCTAAGACATGAGGTTGATAGTGGTCTTAGTTCTGTTTTTTCTGAATTTCTTTTTTGAAAATTGAGTATAAATTGAAAACATAAACTGTTTTGGGTAAACTAATAAATTGTGGTTTACTTGTACATGAACCAGTGTGTACTCTAATTAGCTCGGAGGCATAGGCAAATATTTCTATTTCATATTAGTGAGGCCCTGCCTACCCTCCTTCCCATTGGGCCCAGCCACCCTTGTTTTTTCTGATTATTTGTGCGGGCATTTGCCCGAGTGGCTTGGGAACGACACACAAAAGGTGTCTCTCGATTTTTTTGTGAGCATTAATTGCTGTGCAAGAGTGTCCACTCTTGCTGAGTATGGCAGACAAAGACACGCTGTCCTTCACGGAAAGCCATATTGAAAAACTTATTGCGTCCTCGCCATTCTCTTCGATCACTTTGAGTGCCTCAGCCAAGCAACAAAACGAGGCGGACAAATTAACTAGGCTTCAAAAGAAGCACATTAGAACGGAACTTCACGGCCACTTCCTACTTAGGCATCTAAAAGCAGGCACCATCCCTTGGGGCCTTCAGGTGAAGAACATTCCGGTCATTTTCATAGAGGACACCGAGTACAAGAAAGGGTTCAGT
The DNA here is from genome assembly GCF_964263255.1 of Lissotriton vulgaris. Lineage (NCBI taxonomy): Eukaryota > Metazoa > Chordata > Amphibia > Caudata > Salamandridae > Lissotriton > Lissotriton vulgaris. The sequence continues at coordinate 619,895,574 of NC_141693.1, forward strand.
CAAATCAATACTAAGTGTAGTAGAGATTTAATGGTGCATACCATTGAAACTGCCCAACGCATTTGCAGTCAGGAAGAAAAGGAGATAGAAGATTTGATTAAAACCATTAATGATAACCAGACCACGACTGAAGCTAAGGCACTCCTGGATAAAATTGAAAAGGAAATTGCCACATTTAAGGATTATACTCTGAATACAAAAGCAGCACAGTTTGATAAAGATTCTAAATCCTTCCAGCTAGATCGGGTTTATCCTTTTTTAAAAGAGGATTTTTATACTTCTGGTGAGTCATGAGGGGCCCTAAATACATTCCAGGGTAGATCTAAAAATAGGTTTCTGACCTTTTCAGACACCACTTCTTCTGATTCTTCCACAGACTCGAGGCAGTCTAATTTCAATAAACGAGGCGCAACTGGAGGTCCGGCTCCTTTTTTGTCCAGGGGCGGCCAAACGCGACCTCGCTTCAAGCAACCATGGCAAATGCGAACTCGCAACAAAAATTACAACAACAATTAAAATTGGCCACTATAGTGAATCTCTCTAATAAGGAATTATCTAGGGATGAAGAAATGCTTCTTAACCTGGGCCTCAAATTCGTTCCAACCAAAAGAACTGATTTCACGAAATTAAAATTGGAAGCACTTGATTTCTGCCGCAAGGTAAGGTTAAAAACTTATTTCGCAGGAGCCGAAATGACGTCAACACAGGAAACCACTGGACTCAGAGTGAAGTCACGGTTTACTCCAACTTCAAATATCCCAAAACAGATCATAGCTTTTGAGCAAGCTGTACTGTCTTCCCTCACTAAACTTGAGAAGAAAACTAGTTTTGTCAAAAATAACATCAGCAAAGGTATACAAAAAGCCATTGGTGATCTGAAATCTGACACTTCAATAGTCATAAAACAAGCCGATAAGGGCGGGGCAGTGGTTCTTTGGCCACGGCCGATGTATCTTGCTGAAGGCCAAGTACATGTGAACAATAGGGACTGGTACAGACCTTCAAAAGAAGATCCCGTCCATGCAATCCAGGACAAAATATCCAGAATTACCAAGGAAGGTTTGGACGAAGGTTTTTTAGGGCCCAAAGAGCATTAATTTTTGAACAAAAAAATGCCACGAACTCCTATTCTCTACTTCTTGCCGAAGATTCACAAGAACGAGAAGGCACCCCCTGGCAGACCCATTGTCTCGGGATGCGATTCGGTGCTTGAACCATTATCGAAATATATCGATTTCTTTTTAAAACCATGTATAGCACAAGTCCGATCGCATCTCAGTGATACAACAGCCTTCATCAAACAGATTGAGGGGCATGCATTCAATGATCAGACTGAGTTGATGGTGACATTGGATGTTGCCTCGCTCTACACCCAAATACCGCAGGATGAAGCTTTAGCGGTCATTGAACTCTATTTAGAACAAAGGGCTAGACCCCATCGGGTGCCGACCAACTTCATTGTGGCATTAGCTGAGATTACTCTTCGTAGTAACTATTTCAAGTTTGAGAATAACTTTTTTGTTCAAGTCAAAGGGACAGCCATGGGTTGTCCCTATGCACCGGAGCTGGCAGTGCTGTATATGGCACAATATGAGGAGAGATTTGTCTTGAATGACAACCCTTTCTCAGGCCATATTACTCAGTGGCTGAGATATATCGATGACGTCTGGCTCCTGTGGCAGGGGAGCCAGGTGGAACTCGAGCAGTTCCATCTGTGGCTGAACTCTAGGCACCCAGATATTCAATTCACGCTGAATCACAGTCCAAAAGAAATGACTTTCCTTGACGTCACTGTAGGCACCAGCGAAGCTAAGTTGACTACCTCCTTGCACAAGAAGGAAACTGACCGGAATACAATTCTGCACTACACTAGTTCGCATCCTCAATCATTAAAAAACAATTTGCCCTACGGACAATTATTGAGGATTAGGCGAAATTGTACCAATTTATGTGATTTTGACTGCCACGCCACGAGATTCTGCAGTGAGATGGCAGAGAGAGGGTACCCAAAAAAACTGTTAAAACATTCGAAAAACAGGGCCAAATTCACTCCAAGAGAGACATTATTCAAAAAGAAAGAAAAGAAAAATTTGGAACAATTGGTTTGCGTTACAACATTTGGCCAACACACAAACCAATTTAAGAATATAATTCGGAAGAATTGGCACCTACTTGAGACTTTGGAGCACCCCCTCTCTAAACCCATCTTCGCTATACGTAAGAATAGAAGCATAGGGCAACATTTGATCAAAGCGGACAGTCATATCCCAGTACCTAAAAGTGACCTTGTCGCACAGTGGAAGCTGAAACCAGTATGCGGGCACCACAAATGTGGCAATTGCGTGTCGTGTTCCAGTACATTAGAAGGTGATACATTCATGAATAATGGCATCAGATGGAAGCATGAATGCTTCACTAATTGCAAAACTCGCAATGTCGTCTATGCGGTGGTTTGCCCGTGCAACAGAGTATATATAGGCAAAACAAATCAGCCCATTAATGCTCGGATTACCCAGCATCGATCCCGTCTCAAGAAAAAAGTCTTGACTGCTCCCATGGTGGAACATTTCATCAGTAACGGCCATTCTGAGAATGACTTTAAATGGACCACATTGGCATGGATTGACCCCAAACATTTTCAAGATGTGGACGCAATGTTGTTGCGCAAGGAGGCGTATTTAATCCTCAAGTTTGATAGCGTCAATAAGGGTCTGAATAGTCTTAGCGAAATAAACAGAGCATAACCAACTTCCCCGTTTTTTGATACTACATGTCCCAAAATGCATCTGAATTTTTCTTAAAAATAATGGACTGTTTTTCTGAAACTACAGGCCCCAGAAAGCATCATAACTTGTTCGCAATTCTGATTGGCCCCTTACGAATCACATGATCCGGGATTTCCAAACCGGCGATTGCCAGGGACATTCACATCCCTTTGTCTGCCGGTCTGGAGCAAGTACACTGAGCGGAGGTTTATGAACATTTGCGGTAAGCATGGAAGCCGCCGATAATTGGAACTGCCACCATTGCAGATTTAAGCACACAGAACAGCGCATTAATGCGCTAACACGTTCTTCTCCTTACCCCCATAGATTCACTAAGCGGCTTACTGTCTGGATAAACACGGTTACAGAATCAGAACCCCTACTGCGGTCACCGCGGACCGGTGTCCAAGTAAGTGAACTAGTTATGGTAATGACCATCAGCGGTTTACCAGTGTGTCAGCAAGTAAGCAGTTCATTAAATCGCGCTCTGTCCACTTGTTTCAGAAATTATACGAGCAGAACCTCAAGTGGGTTAAGACATCGCACAGAGTGGCAAAGATTCCAAGAATAACGCAGGTAACAAACATCAGCTCAACATCCATGTCCAAATAGGGTTTTCTCTCTTTTTTACCCCCGCTTGACTTGACATACTCATTACTCTGTTGCAGCGTAAACCATAAAGCCTAGACGACATTCCCATGTAAACAGGACTGACTGTGGGCAGGATTAACACAAGGTACGCTTTATTCTGTCACTCGCGTCGGTCTGATTGTAGTGGCTAGAGGACTCGCTCTGTAGTAAACACTCTGTTTTGTTCTTTATTTTAAACAGTTCCCATGGACTAGATTCACACTGCCCTGACGAGAATCCTGCAAGTCACTAATCAGGATTCGAAACGCATCGGCACCCCCTTTTTTCTTGTTCACTGGCCAGTTGGCCGTTGTTATTGACGCAGAAATGGGCAATGTTCCTGAAATTTAATTGATTGTTTCCTGTTCAGGTCGTGGGAGTTGAATTGTTTTTGAAAACACTGTCTTCTTTTTTCTCCCCGTGTTTCATAAGTGTTTGCAAAAGTTCTTTTCATTCACAAATGTGCAAGGTCATGCGGTCCATGTTCTATATATGTATTCATGGTGATATTTATTTATGGTAAAAAGTCACTTTTTGTCAAAATGTTAAATATATGTTTGGTTCACTGTATATATGTATAAAGTGTTTTTGAAATTGTATATGGCTAAGACATGAGGTTGATAGTGGTCTTAGTTCTGTTTTTTCTGAATTTCTTTTTTGAAAATTGAGTATAAATTGAAAACATAAACTGTTTTGGGTAAACTAATAAATTGTGGTTTACTTGTACATGAACCAGTGTGTACTCTAATTAGCTCGGAGGCATAGGCAAATATTTCTATTTCATATTAGTGTGGCCCTGCCTACCCTCCTTCCCATTGGGCCCAGCCACCCTTGTTTTTTCCGTCATAAGCACAGCGCCACCGACGCTGGTGACGGAGCGGTTCCGTCACCAGCATGCGGCCGCCGCGCGGCCGCCCCACCCCCTTAGCACTGCGGCGGAATAGCCGCCACAGTGAAGGGGTTAAGACAGTAGACACATTTTCCAGTTTATAACTCGTTGTTTCGCTGATATCACTGCTCATTGTATTGTACACCTCTTAACCTTTGGCTCACAGCAAGTAAGTACCCTATAATTAAGCAAGGGTCCTTGCTGCAATTTATAGATATGGGACTTCTGTTAGCTAAGCGCAAAATGACCCTACATTGGAAATCACAAAGGGGCCCAATCATAGATAGATGGAAGAAAGAATTCATCAAATGGGTGGAATGTGATGGAATGGTTAGGATGCAATTGGCGAAGAGAGCGAAAACTGAGAAGGTCCTAGACGCGGCTAAAGCATGGGACACTTTAGTTGTGTTCTTGAAGATTCCAGACAGTGATAGCGATGAGGATCTCGTAGGCAATACTCCAAGTTGGGAAGGCCAGGCACAATCTCCCAGAGACTGATCCAGTGTGGAGAACGTACGACCTATGAGCAACATGCCATCACATCAACTGTGAATTACCCACTGCATTGCTCTCAAAATCATACTAGTGAAGTTCTAACACTACAAACTTACACTGCACCACTTTAGAAGAGCTGAGAGTGACATACCTGGGGGGAGGGGAGGGAGGGGGGTAGTTGAAGGGGATTAGATTAGAACTAAGTTTTACAATATAGATGGAACGAATGTTTGTCGATTGCAACACATTCTCAGGATTGATTTTTGTATTTTTGTTAATCATTTTAGAGGGTGGGATGAAAGGACCTGGTAAGAGTAGGAAGCTCATCATACAATGTTGTTTGTGGGTTTCCCACTGCACTTTCTTTTGTATGCTGACACACAAGCAACCTTACACTAATGTGTTTGTATCATTTTGTCAAATGGAATAAAAATGTGTTTAAAAAAACAAGGGTCCTTGCTGCAAACGACAACATTGACAAAATACAAATAGGACATTATTTCTGAAGGACGTGCAAAACTTTTACGCTGCCACTGCGCCACTTTATGTGACGCAGCAGCGGCGTAAACAATGCGCCAGGTTGCACCATATTTACAAGGTGACGCATCTAGGCAGATGCGTCACCTTGTAAAGCCCTGTGCCACATTATACCTGCGTCAGGTATAAAGTATGCAGGGTGGGTGTTCCCTCGGAAAAAAGGCCGTAGAAGTGTTGCAGTGAAATCTATGAGATTTCACTGCAACACGTCTAGAACGCAACTGCGTCAAAATCTTACGCCTGCCTCATGGCAGGCGTAAGGGTGACACAGTGCCATAGGCACAGACCCACGCCGTGCATTGCTCGAGTTGCGTCATGCTTGCCACCCAACTCCAGCAATGCATGACATTTGCACCAACAGATACTTCAGGATTCCTTGCGACATGCAGCGCCGTACAATAAATACGGCATATCCATCGTGTCGCAAGGAGGGCACAGTGAAAACTGTTGCATTGCTGTTTTATTGCAGTAATGCAGTTTTAATAAATGAGCCCCTTAATTTCTAGTAGAGGGTGGACTATTTTGCCTATAACCAATGAACACCGTGGCTAGTCTCCCCTTTCAACACCACACCCATAGAAACAAAAACACCTCAACTAGGACCTTTTCATTTTGGAGCAATAAAATCAAACAAAGGATCACTGCATCCAAAATACAGTTCATGTTTTACTGAAAGACGATTTTACTGAAAGAGGAAAAATCCTTTGTCTGTTCTGCTACTGTAGTGTAGTTCCTAGTTTCCCACTAGGCCCTGCACATTGGAATAACATAAACAGTAGTATCGACGTGGAACTGCGGATATTCCAGGCCTCCACTGACTATGCTAAACTTAATTGGGTTGTGTTACCAACTAGCTCAGAGGTCACTGGAAACTTTCTTCTCTGCATAGGAAGTGATCAGCTTCCTTGGCACAGACAAGAAGGGATTCAGTTTTCCAACAACCGTGCAACATGACAACTTTGCTCCTCAGATCAAGAGTCGATCTCTAGGGTCGTGTGAAACAATAGACATAGATTTCACTCAGTCAGTCTAGTGCAGTTTACTTTCACAGTATGTAGAGAATAGAGAGACGGGCGTGCATCAATAAAGGGTTAACATTTATTGAACAGTCTTTCTTCTCGTACAAGAGAAATGTATTGCCACAATTGCAATAACTGTTATTATAAAAAGTACGTACAGTAAGATAAGTATTGCGGAATAGAACTGTAAAAGCATTGATATGGTTTCTTAGCCATACAATGGTTTAAAAGTAATAAAACATATATACAGTCATATATACATTAGGCTAACATACTCAACTGGTGCTTCTAACTAAGCCTACCCCAGTGTGCCTGACCTAAGCCTAACACGTGAGAAGGGGAGTAAGTAAGTAGCTTAAGTTAAGTTGGTTTTGCCAAGGTTTGTTTCAAGAATTCTCGTCTAAGGGTTTAGTCAACACCATACCTCTGAATAGAATGATGGAGGATTGGTATCTCCTTCAGGGATCTCTCTCGATATCCCAGTCACCTGCGAGGGTAAACCGGAAGCGCCGGGACTGGATTTCTCTGCACGAGAAAGGCAGCGGCTCTCTTCAGCGCGTCGAGGAAGGAGGGGTGACAGCGTCCGCGGGCAGCTGGAATCTGCTGGATGTCTTCGCAGAGGACGGCTGTTCAGCTCCTCAAGCGTACTGCACCATAGTTCGCGCTGTAGCGGCGATAATGGTAATCAGCAGCTTCACCACCACAGGATAGCAGGCTGCAGCGACAGAGTGCTAGTTTTTACCAACACAGGGTCATGCAGGCAGCTGGCATCAGCAACAGGCAACGAACTCGCAGCTCGTATCTCACATTGCTTAAGGCAACGTTGGTAATATTTATACCTGACAGGTGCCGGGTTTGACGCAAGTTTGCTGGACATAAGACGTCAATTAAAGATGTCACTAGGAAGTGACAGTTATCAGTTGCTCATTAGAGTTCCATTACTAATCAAAACATAGCAAGCGGGGATTTCCAGGTTTGCTAAGTTTTTATCTTGTTGAAGAACTCGGAGTGTTATCTAGGAATATCAGATAGTGACTGCTGCTCTGTCATTGCACTAATTGGTCGCAAAGGAAGTAGCAGAGAGTCATGCTGGAATGTGGCTCTGTTCGTGTGAGGCCAGAGATGACTTTTCAGAAAATCGCACTTGAACGGTTATGCCAATATAGGGAATAAATGGATTTATAGCCGAATAGGGGCATAAGGTCACAGTATCGATCAGGAACCTAGATAAGCACGCAACACCCACTCCACGTTTTCATGTCCATCAAAATTACTAAAACTAAGCAATAAGATGCATGTGTAACATTGCCCACCCCAAAATACATAAATGCATTCGAAATAGGCGTACTTGTAATACATGGAATTTAGGTACTGTACGTTTTTTAAAGCATAGTAATTATTCAAAAATTATTGCATATGAAATCAATGAACGAATATGCAAAAGGAATTACACATGAAGTATCTCTGACAGAAGAAAGGCGAGATAAATCATCACATAAAAATGCATTGTAATAACATGTGTGCTAGAGGCTGGTGTTATGTTGTTATGTCTCTAGATGTGTTTAGAAATAGAAGTGTGAAGCTTCTGTTCTCTAAGAATAGTTTTTACGTTAAGCAAAGAATTGTTCGTGCCAAAAAGGGTCAATATTAAAAAAAAAAATTGTCCAATTCAAAGAAAATAGATTTCCAAAGCTCCTGGCAGTTTTTGTTGATCAAAACTGAAGGCCGAATTCAGAGTTCATGGGAACGCTGTGTGTCGGAAAGCTTCTCAAAAGTTATTGTTTCTCTATGGGTGAGAACATCGTATCAGACAGGCTCTCAAAGAATTGGTCTACAAAATCAGGTGATAGTTCAACCAAATTAGATAGCGCTGTAACTTGGCAGGTGTGAGAATGATTGCTGTCATCGAAGGCAGGACCAGCAATGCTCACAGAACGTTGTACCTGGATGATGTTGCTATTGTCACTCGCTCCACTGTTACCACATGGCTGTAGTACAGGAGTCTCCACGAATGCCGTCATCAGGATTGGTAGCCGCTGGGGACAACACAATGCGTGAGCCGTTATTGGACTGAGCAAAGTATCGACGTCCATTGGTACTGCTGATGGAAGTGAAAGACAGATGTCCAACACGCATTCATCGCCGCAAAGCATACACCGTAGCACAGGTAAAATGCAATTTTGCCATATCGGTCTGAATGAAAGGAACCAGGTCATGTTTAGATCTCTCAGCCTGGCCAATCCGAGGACGTTAGTTATCCTGTCCCTGTAGCGCATTGCTAGGATTGTCTCTTCCATTCCCATGGGAGCTATGTCTGAGCCGAGGCTTGCCATAACGTAGCAGGAGGGTCAAAAATAGAATCCCTGCGATGAGTCCCAAAAATAGTGGTATGCCGCCAAAAATGGAGTGCACAAAATTAGGAAAGATTCCCAAAATTGCCTCGAAGGGTGTTAGCAGTCCCGTAAAGACTGTCTTAAATATGCCTGGGATGCTTGTTGCACTAGACATGTTAAGGAGTTGGCTGAACATTTCTACGAAATGCACGGGGCAATTTGTTGATAAAAGGTCATGGACTTCAGTAGCCGTCCTTGCGACTTGAAGATCATACGTCTCTTTAGATTACGTTATAGGCACTGTTGTCTGTAAAAGCACAGATTTCATTTTGCTTAATGTATCAATTCGTATAGAATAGAGATTCAGACGAGGCCAGAGGGGAGTCACTATGTCTGGAGGCCCGCTCGGGAACACTGCTTGCATACAACATTTGACCATGGACGTTACTTGTACTAGATAACTTTTCCCTGGCGCGAGGCCACAACACCTGTGATCCGTTCTAAGAATGTAACTCCCGTTTGCGAGTTGCATAAAGAAGGGCTCTATCTGAGTTGCAGGAGTGACTAGCTGGTGGCATGAAAGGTTGTTTGAATTTCCATCACATGCTCCGTGTAAATTAATACCCTGACACAAAAGTATACCGCTTAGTGAGTGTTTACAGTTGTCACCACTAAGAAATACATTTTTGTCGCTGTCACTATAGCAAGAATGAGTGTATGGTAATTTCCATATAGATTTTACATATCCCTTACCCAATTGTTCATATTGGCCAGCAGGTATGTACTCAAGGCATTTATGAAATCGGAAAGTTGTTATCGGAATTGTGATAATTCCGTGTATTATCCATTCAATGACAGGACTCTCTGACATTGTCAATGGTAATCTCTCGAGTTTCTCGATGCTCAGGATTGTATAGTCTGCTCCTTTCTGTGCCAAACTGATCTGTTTATCAGTAAGGTTAAAACTGGAAAATAATGACGTTGTGTTGATTAAACGCCAAGGCACATAGCCTGAACGAAGATTTTGCAGCGTCCAGCCTAATTCTATAATAGTTACAACAAGGGGTGGTGAGGGACAGAGTCTCTGAATTAAACAGAATACTCTCACCCAGTCAAGAGATCAGGGCTAGATCCAACACCGTTTTTTAGCTCACTGCACCATCCCAGTTTCAGAACCTGGCTGTATGCAAATTAGTCTGTTCCTGTCCCAGTGCATGATGGGAACAGGGCAAACCAAACTACAAAAGCCAATTCTTACACTGGGAAGGAAACAAGCTACCGGGGACCGGTTTCTGGCATTTCAGCCTCTTCGGCCCGGCTTGCTTGAATCCTGATGGTGCAATGAGCAAGGGACTCACATCTGAGCATACCCTTCCACGCTTAGGGTGGACAAAAATATTTACAACAAGGGGTGGTGAGGGACAGAGTCTCTGAATTAAACAGAATACTCTCACCCAGTCAAGAGATCAGGGCTAGATCCAACACAGTTTTTTAGCTCACTGCACCATCCCAGTTTCAGAACCTGGCTGTATGCAAATTAGTCTGTTCCTGTCCCAGTGCATGATGGGAACAGGGCAAACCAAACTACGGTAGCTTGTCTCCTTTCTGGTAAAGAATTGGCTTGGTAGTTTAGGTGATGGATCAAGCCCTGATCTTTGGACTGGGTAAGAGTGGTCTGCTCAATTCAGACACTCTGTTCATCACCACCCCCTTTTGTAAATCGATTTTGGCCACTATAGGTGTGGCAGGGTATACTCAGACATGAGTCCCTTTCTCACTGCTCCATCAGGATTCAAGCAAGCCGGGCCGAAGAGGCTGAAATGCCAGAAACCGGTCCCCGGTAGCTTGTCTCCTTTCTGGTAAAGAATTGGCTTGGTAGTTTAGTCTGCCCTGTTCCCATGATGCACTGGGCCAGGGACAGACTGATTTGCATATAGCCATGTTCTGAGCTGGGATGGGGCAGTGAGATAAATAACGGTGATGGATCAAGCCCTGATCTTTGGACTGGGTAAGAGTGGTCTGCTCAATTCAGACACTCTGTTCATCACCACCCCCTTTTGTAAATCGATTTTGGCCACTATAGGTGTGGCAGGGTATACTCAGACATGAGTCCCTTTCTCACTGCTCCATCAGGATTCAAGCAAGCCGGGCCGAAGAGGCTGAAATGCCAGAAACCGGTCCCCGGTAGCTTGTCTCCTTTCTGGTAAAGAATTGGCTTGGTAGTTTAGTCTGCCCTGTTCCCATGATGCACTGGGCCAGGGACAGACTGATTTGCATATAGCCATGTTCTGAGCTGGGATGGGGCAGTGAGATAAATAACGGTGATGGATCAAGCCCTGATCTTTGGACTGGGTAAGAGTGGTCTGCTCAATTCAGACACTCTGTTCATCACCACCCCCTTTTGTAAATCGATTTTGGCCACTATAGGTGTGGCAGGGTATACTCAGACATGAGTCCCTTTCTCACTGCTCCATCAGGATTCAAGCAAGCCGGGCCGAAGAGGCTGAAATGCCAGAAACCGGTCCCCGGTAGCTTGTCTCCTTTCTGGTAAAGAATTGGCTTGGTAGTTTAGTCTGCCCTGTTCCCATGATGCACTGGGCCAGGGACAGACTGATTTGCATATAGCCATGTTCTGAGCTGGGATGGGGCAGTGAGATAAATAACGGTGATGGATCAAGCCCTGATCTTTGGACTGGGTAAGAGTGGTCTGCTCAATTCAGACACTCTGTTCATCACCACCCCCTTTTGTAAATCGATTTTGGCCACTATAGGTGTGGCAGGGTATACTCAGACATGAGTCCCTTTCTCACTGCTCCATCAGGATTCAAGCAAGCCGGGCCGAAGAGGCTGAAATGCCAGAAACCGGTCCCCGGTAGCTTGTCTCCTTTCTGGTAAAGAATTGGCTTGGTAGTTTAGTCTGCCCTGTTCCCATGATGCACTGGGCCAGGGACAGACTGATTTGCATATAGCCATGTTCTGAGCTGGGATGGGGCAGTGAGATAAATAACGGTGATGGATCAAGCCCTGATCTTTGGACTGGGTAAGAGTGGTCTGCTCAATTCAGACACTCTGTTCATCACCACCCCCTTTTGTAAATCGATTTTGGCCACTATAGGTGTGGCAGGGTATACTCAGACATGAGTCCCTTTCTCACTGCTCCATCAGGATTCAAGCAAGCCGGGCCGAAGAGGCTGAAATGCCAGAAACCGGTCCCCGGTAGCTTGTCTCCTTTCTGGTAAAGAATTGGCTTGGTAGTTTAGTCTGCCCTGTTCCCATGATGCACTGGGCCAGGGACAGACTGATTTGCATATAGCCATGTTCTGAGCTGGGATGGGGCAGTGAGATAAATAACGGTGATGGATCAAGCCCTGATCTTTGGACTGGGTAAGAGTGGTCTGCTCAATTCAGACACTCTGTTCATCACCACCCCCTTTTGTAAATCGATTTTGGCCACTATAGGTGTGGCAGGGTATACTCAGACATGAGTCCCTTTCTCACTGCTCCATCAGGATTCAAGCAAGCCGGGCCGAAGAGGCTGAAATGCCAGAAACCGGTCCCCGGTAGCTTGTCTCCTTTCTGGTAAAGAATTGGCTTGGTAGTTTAGTCTGCCCTGTTCCCATGATGCACTGGGCCAGGGACAGACTGATTTGCATATAGCCATGTTCTGAGCTGGGATGGGGCAGTGAGATAAATAACGGTGATGGATCAAGCCCTGATCTTTGGACTGGGTAAGAGTGGTCTGCTCAATTCAGACACTCTGTTCATCACCACCCCCTTTTGTAAATCGATTTTGGCCACTATAGGTGTGGCAGGGTATACTCAGACATGAGTCCCTTTCTCACTGCTCCATCAGGATTCAAGCAAGCCGGGCCGAAGAGGCTGAAATGCCAGAAACCGGTCCCCGGTAGCTTGTCTCCTTTCTGGTAAAGAATTGGCTTGGTAGTTTAGTCTGCCCTGTTCCCATGATGCACTGGGCCAGGGACAGACTGATTTGCATATAGCCATGTTCTGAGCTGGGATGGGGCAGTGAGATAAATAACGGTGATGGATCAAGCCCTGATCTTTGGACTGGGTAAGAGTGGTCTGCTCAATTCAGACACTCTGTTCATCACCACCCCCTTTTGTAAATCGATTTTGGCCACTATAGGTGTGGCAGGGTATACTCAGACATGAGTCCCTTTCTCACTGCTCCATCAGGATTCAAGCAAGCCGGGCCGAAGAGGCTGAAATGCCAGAAACCGGTCCCCGGTAGCTTGTCTCCTTTCTGGTAAAGAATTGGCTTGGTAGTTTAGTCTGCCCTGTTCCCATGATGCACTGGGCCAGGGACAGACTGATTTGCATATAGCCATGTTCTGAGCTGGGATGGGGCAGTGAGATAAATAACGGTGATGGATCAAGCCCTGATCTTTGGACTGGGTAAGAGTGGTCTGCTCAATTCAGACACTCTGTTCATCACCACCCCCTTTTGTAAATCGATTTTGGCCACTATAGGTGTGGCAGGGTATACTCAGACATGAGTCCCTTTCTCACTGCTCCATCAGGATTCAAGCAAGCCGGGCCGAAGAGGCTGAAATGCCAGAAACCGGTCCCCGGTAGCTTGTCTCCTTTCTGGTAAAGAATTGGCTTGGTAGTTTAGTCTGCCCTGTTCCCATGATGCACTGGGCCAGGGACAGACTGATTTGCATATAGCCATGTTCTGAGCTGGGATGGGGCAGTGAGATAAATAACGGTGATGGATCAAGCCCTGATCTTTGGACTGGGTAAGAGTGGTCTGCTCAATTCAGACACTCTGTTCATCACCACCCCCTTTTGTAAATCAATTCTATAATAGAGCGTAATTGAGACTGGCCATGTTGTAACATTAGCAAATCTCTGTCTATCACATCAAAGGCAGAGGATACAATATTGTCCAACGAATATATTCTGGAAGACAGAGTCGTTAACCCATTGTCTACCACAGAAAGTGATTTCTCCAAATTAATACGATCAATTTCTCGTATTTTTTCAGCAGTTTCAATTTGCTTTACTTTCCAAGCCTCGTTGTAAGCTGCATAGATACTGGTCGCTATGAAACGCTTTTGACGCTGTTTGCGTGGTCCAAGAATGAAATCGCGCAAATCAGCACCATCTTTTAGCAAAGACAAGTGTTGCTTAATTTCAGCTAGTGTGGATGTAGTTAGCCATTCTAGGCAGAGTTTCCCTATACTGTATGTTGTTATAATCCCTGGATGTTGTCTCTGGGAGTATCTTGAGTCTAATCTGGTCATTTTTAACCCCTGTGTTTTATTCAGGAACCTATCTTGACAGCTATTTGTGTCTGTAGGCCAGATTAACCACTTTTTCCAATCAGGATTTGTTCTGTTGAAATTTAAAATGTGTGACACGTCTAACTCAATATCTGTGGTTGTATTCTCAGGTATTGGCTTTGGTATAGGCGGTGTTTTAAGGTCTTTGTTCTTGGCTAGGCCAAGACAAGATGTTTGGTGTACAGTGTCATTTAAAAACAACATTTGTTCAGGTATCATGCAGGTTCTAAATAGTGCTTCTATGCCTTGCACCTGCCAATCTTTTGTACCCCAAATGGTTTTCGTTTCAATATTATTTTTCCAATAATCAAAACCAAATGTCATCATTTTGTCATAAAATGCTTCTGAATATATCAATTTAGAATTTGTCAGCATTGTTTTCATGCCTGTTTTATCTAACAGTTTATAATAAAACGTTTCTGCATTACTTGTGTTAAACCCTGAGAAGTATTTGAATTTCTCAAAAAATGCTTTAGAACTGCTTTTAGGTGGTGTAGAACAATGTTCCCATTGATTATACATAAAAACATTTCTAGGCTGTGCAGATTTATGCAAGTAATGATCCCCATAGTGGGTGTAACAGAATAACTGCTCATAACTAGATGAACCTTGTAAATAATCATGATCTGTGAATCTAGCTGACATTACTAAATCAGACATCATGTCATTAATACTGTTAAAGTCCCAATCATCAGAGAATGTAGTAGGTGTCACAAAGTCACTTAAGGAAACCTTTAGTTGATGAGGATACTTCAGGATTTCGACCGGACCATATATCTCATAGTCTGTTTTCTCCCATACTACCCCACCAGGTATTGGAATTGCTGTGACATTTACTGTTGACAGTTCTCTTTTCTTCACGTGGGATGATCTGTGTGGTTTCAGGACTAGGTTGATGTTCTGACTTGCTGTGTCCATTGTAATATATTTTCCTTCAATGAATTTTCCCAAACATAGTACCATGATGAGCCAAAGCAGGAGGAAAAATACACCTAGACCGAACCAGAACTCTAGCCAAGGGGAAATAAGGTAGATTTCCTTCAGTTGATGAAAGAGTTCCGTTGCTTTTTCTTTAAAAGACTTTTTTGTTTCTGGCATCACTTCGGGCTCGTTTAAATCTTCAGAGAAGTTGTCGAAGTTGATGACATAACCAGAGGCAGTTCTGTCAATTGATGGGATTGTTCTTTCAATCTGTTTCTCGGTAGCACTTTCTGATGCCACATCATTGTAGACTGGTGTTGTTTCTTGACGAACTGTTTCAATCTGTGTTTCAAGAGGCACGAGTTCCATGGCATTATTGCATAGTCCTTCATTGTGCACTGCAGGCTGATCGAATGTGATTAGTCTTTCAGTTTGAACCTCTTGGATTGTTGCAAGTTTGGGTATTCTGTTGTTTCTTGGGAGTCCACTGGGCCTACTGTTGATTATAGGCCACATGCTTGTGGTTTTACCAGATCGATAGACACGACTCTGTTCTCCTTTTTACCAGCAAGGGGCGGTAGCACAACTGATCTTGTTCCGGTGACTGCTAAGACAGGTACTGCTTTTAAGTAAGAAGGCCCAAATTCCTTCTTAACCGCGATCTTTTCTCTGACTAGATCCCCAATCTTTGGAATCCAGACAGGCCTTGCTGGGGCTGTTGCGGGTGGTGACTCGTCAGTGGTACTTGGCTGTTGCTTTAACTTTATGTTGCTTAATGATTTTCTTGTTTCATTCAGTTCCTGTAAAACAGCCAAACGGTCTTTTACATCAAACTGCGTTTTTTCTTCTTGTACCACTGACATCTGACTATCGAGGTCCTGAACGTTCATTCTAATTCCGAACAATAGTTCGTATGGGCTGAAACCTTTTAGAGAATTTCTTGGCATGTTGTTAAGACTAGTCTGGACACTTATTAAATGTTTGACCCACCCAGCGCCTGAACCTAATACCTTCGCTGTTATAGATTGCTTTATGTCACGGTTTTTTCTTTCTACCACACTATTCCCTTCGGGGTGCGACGGACAAGAATACCGCAACCCAATTCCCATGCTAGCCATGGCCTCCTTATAGGCTCGAGAGCTGAAAGCAGGACCCTGGTCAGAATGGAACATGGTAATTGCGTATGTGCCGATAAAGACTCGCAAATCTTTTATAACCGTTCTAGCGTCAGCCGAGCGCTGGGGCCACATTTTTTAAGTGCTTTTCGTCTTAACTATTAATAGGACGCAGGATGGGGTGTAGGCAGCGTTACGCTCTTTCTGACTGGTAGCCGGTAGCAAGGTTCGCTACTGCGATCCCTATTACAGTTTTCACAGTTGTTTGCATATATTTGGTGTTCTACACTCATTCCCGGCCACCAGAATACTGATTGTAATTCAGTCAGTGATTCCTTGATCTCTCTGTGCCGTAGACCCAAACCCGTGTGTGCGTCTGCTATTAAAAATATTCTCCTGTTCATGTTTGGAATTACTCTATCCCCCACTCCAGGGATTCGAGCAAAAGGAACGGAGTTTGCATCGATTATGTATGCATAATTGAGTGGATAGTTTACGGGTAGTGCTGCACAGTCGCCTTTTACGGTCGTTTTTACTGCCAGCATGGTTTCCCCGTCTATGTACTTATCTGTACGTTTTTTTGTGGCTACGGAAGCCGGGTTAGTTGCTTCCGCTTTGGCTGTATTAGCCAATGAATTCCCTGCAACGTGAACGCCATCACGCTGAAGACTCTGTGCGTGAATCACGTGAGTCTTTTGTAGTTCTTTACTTAAAAGAGCTACCTCGTTCCAGAGCAATTTATGCTTTATTGTGGCACCTGTGTCATCTTTGTAGTCGTTTTCGATCCAACTCTGCAGTTTATTGTTGTAAGAGTTGACGCAAAGATGAGAATCGCACACTATAAGTGTGGGGAATTCGCGTTCTGCATTTTCGAGCGCCATCTTTAAAGATCTGATTTCAGTTCTCTGAACCGAACAGTTTCTTACAGATTCAGTTTTTGTTACTTTCGGTCTGAATTTACCGCACAGCCAACGGCCTTTAATGATCGCACATGCTGCATTGTAGGATTTACTCTCTACGTTGAAATGCTGTACAAAGCTATCTGTATAGATTATACAAGCGTATTGTGGGAGAGGCAGGATTTCGATTGGCAGAGGATATTCTTCTTCATACTCTAAATCATTCAGTTCTTCAAATTGCGGGGCGAAATAGTATTTCACGTCTTCCGCTCCTAGAGAATCTATGCACTGTATCTATTTCGGGTCCAGTGACACTGTAGGCAGGTTTACTGGGCTGAATAGCGCCTCGAAGGCGGATTCCGCTGTAAGGATATTAATCCGTTTGCCGTGTGCTAGTTCTCGTTCATTTGCTAATGCGATTTGCACTGCGTTCACAGTTCTTACTGTGTGACTGAATGTTTTTTCTGCTTGTGTGTACAAGTGAGATTTAATTGAAATAGGTACCTTTTCTCCCTCATTAGAGGTCAGGTACGTGAATCCGCATCTTCCTGGGATGACTCGGATTACAAGATCGATCGTGTTGTCACGTGTATCTAATTTTGTTTTTGCTAACATGTCTGTTTGCAGCGATCTCAAAATTTCTGTGTGTTTTTGAGTCCAATTGATTTGTTTAAAATCAGGTTTTATTAGTTCGTAGAGAGGTTTAACCCTCTCTGCGTAATTTAGGATGTAAGTTCTTCCGAAATTCAGAAAACCTAGTATTGATTGTAAATTCTTCACCGTTTTTGGAGCTTGGAGTACAGCGCACTTCTCTAAGAAGTTGTCCGCTAGGCTTTTCCCTTCACTTGATAATTCGTACCCTAAAAATAGTACTGTCAGATGGGCAATTCGGGACTTTTTAAAGTTGAATTTGTAACCCTCTGCTGCGAACCCAAGTATAATGGTGTTCACTCTCTTCAAGTGAGTATCCAAGTCGTCGTCTGTGAGATAAATATCATCTACGTAAGATAATGCTTCATCATCATATATTTGTAGTAACTCTGTTACCCTAGCTGAGAATAGTCCTGGGCTGTTCTTGAACCCCTGTAGGAGTCGACAGAATTTTTTCTGTGACCCAAATGCAGAGAAAGCGGTCAGATATCTGCTTTCTGGTGCAATGTTTTGACAAAAGAAACCATTAGAAATGTCTAATGTCGTTTTGTATTTTTTCCTAACTATGTTATTCATTAGGGCTGCACTATGCGAGTTTTGTACTGCAAAAGTTTTGCAACATGTATTAAGATGTCTGTAGTCCAAAACTAGACGATATGAATTGTCTGGCTTGGAGACAGGAAACAAAGGATTGTTCATTTGAGAGGTGCATGTTTCAATCACCCCCTGGTACTCAAGTTGATCTAAGATCTCCCTGACCTGTTTTCTAGCTTCTTGCTTTATGGGATACTGCCGTTGGGCAGTTGGTTCACTTTTTAGTTGGATTTTGTGAGGCGGTGAATCCTCATCCCATCCTACATGATTTTTATATAATGCAGGTGCCTGGGCCACTGCCCATTTCCTTGCATATGTATATTTTTTGTGAATCGGTATGTGATTCGAGAAGGCAGGCATAATCACCTCTTCGCCACGAGGGCACTCCCTGACAAACTCTGGGGGCCAATCTTTTTCAGCTAACAGAATATCATAGCCTTTTGAGAGCTTATCCCAAAATAGACCCTTAATTTTCCTAGTCTTATCACCCTCTATACGCAATGTAATTTCGTATATTTTATGGGGCTCGCTAAGCCTGGCGTCGGCAGTTTCAACTTGAATGTATTCATTCGTGTCCACTGTCTCCAGATGACTCATCAAGATCTTGCGCGCTATACTGATTTCTGCTGCACTGTCCAACATTGTCAATGCCCACTCCCCGTTTTTCAACTGTGTCCTCAGTATTCTCGGCATGGTTGATTATTCTAATACTAGCTACCTTCTTTTTCTGAAATTGAGATTTCTTAATTTGAGCAGGTTCCTTGTCTTTGGACTTGGTGTGCTCTCTTGGGTCTGACCGTCCTCTTCTTTCCGAATTCTGTGGAAGAGATCGAGAGGGACGTGTATCAATACTTTGATATCTATCAGGTGTTTTTAGATTATCCCTATTTCTAAGGTTATATCTTTTCTCAGAGGGCTCCCGTTGGGGAGACTGGCGTTCTCGAGTCGGAGTTCTTTCCCTCCGTCGAGGAGACCTTCCTCTGGACTGGAAAACTTTTTCCTTGGGAGTGGATTGTTTATTTCCATCCCAGCTCTTTTTAGGAGTGTTTAAATTATTTTTAATAAATAATTTTTCAGGATTTTCGAGCAGTTGGGGCTTTACCGGTTTCCCACCCAAGCTGTCTCTACCTAATTCTTCATAGCATTTCTCTATGATTTTTGCTAGCTCACCAGGATCTTTTATATCTGTTTCCCTCAACTTCTGGCGGATCGCCACAGATGCTGCTTCTCCTTTAATGTTGGCTAATAATATAGCCGTGACCTGCTTGAAATCTTTCAGTAATTTCATACCTAGATTTAAAGCGGGCTCTGGACCGAATTCATTTTGAATCTGTTTTAGCACTTCTGGTATTACCGCCATAGACGGAACACCGTGTGTTTTTGTGTAAATGGAAGCAAAGACTGTACCCCAAGTGTCACAGTCCTCCACGTGTGGTGCGATTCCCATAGGAAGGCAGATGGTCAAGATTCTGTGTTTCTCAATAGGGGTAGTATCAGGAAATACTGCCTCTATTTGAGTGATTTTCTGTGCTAACCAAAAACGAATTTGTTCCCGTTTTACGGGTGTTTTACCAAGACATGACTGTATGTTCTGTGGTGTAATTTTATTTGTGTTCCCCTGATGAGGGGTCAGCTGTGGTGTATTAACAGCTGGCTGGACTGTTGCAGTCCGCATTACATATTGGACTAATTGCCTATGTATTTTTATTAATGTGTTTAGCTGTGCTAACAGCTCTTCTCTAGACATTTTTGCAATGCAGGATGTGGTGTGTAGCTGGCTAGAACCGGCCACGTGGCTCCTGGTCTACCTAGTGGACCGAGCCTGGTTATGTGATCATTATGTTTTAGGGCGCCATTAAACCAGAGCAGGTGCTCTTGAAATTTAAGTGGAATTTCAATCTCCTCGAAAGGAGCGTACTCTTCCGGAGGTTTCTCTATTTTGTAATAGTGAAACTCTTGTGTTATAGCGTTTACCGCTGGAAAGTTTATCCATGAATAGAATACCTCTGTCTGCCGATACTCGTGAGCCTCTATCACGAAAATTACTGTACCACCTTGAGGTGTCAGTCCGTGTTCTATAAGTTTTAAAGTTTATAGATCTTCTTAACTGGACCGGGATGATAATAGCACCCAGGTCTGTGTATTCGGGACCTTGCTGAGTCGCATCTGCTGCGGCCCCAGTGGTGCCGTTGTTTTCTACTGACATTGTATAAATGCAGTTTTTGCAGAGTAGGTCTCCAAGGAGACAAAGATTAGATGCACAATATTTTGGAACACTGTATCCTTCAACGTTGAATAAACCAGAGCTTTACATAGGAATCTCTTCCTACTAAGGTCGGGCGGATTTTAACCTTTCACCCACTCCAGACGTCTATTGGAGTATTTACGGGAGAAAGGAGTGTGAAATATGCACGACTGAGTTACTCTACAAGTCTTGCGTTAGTTTATCGCCTTACCAAACGTTAGGGCGCCATGTAGTGTAGTTCCTAGTTTCCCACTAGGCTCTGCGCATTGGAATAACATAAACAGTAGTATCGACGTGGAACTGGGGATATTCCAGGCCTCCACTGACTATGCTAAACTTAATTGGGTTGTGTTACCAACTAGCTCAGAGGTCACTGGAAACTTTCTTCTCTGCATAGGAAGTGATCAGCTTCCTTGGCACAGACAAGAAGGGATTCAGTTTCCCAACAACCGTGCAACATGACAACTTTGCTCCTCAGATCAAGAGTCGATCTCTAGGGTCGTGTGAAACAATAGACATAGATTTCACTCAGTCAGTCTAGTGCAGTTTACTTTCACAGTATGTAGAGAATAGAGAGACGGGCGTGTATCAATAAAGGGTTAACATTTATTGAACAGTCTTTCTTCTCGTACAAGAGAAATGTATTGCCACAATTGCAATAACTGTTATTATAAAAAGTACGTACAGTAAGATAAGTATTGCGGAATAGAACTGTAAAAGCATTGATATGGTTTCTTAGCCATACAATGGTTTAAAAGTAATAAAACATATATACAGTCATATATACATTAGGCTAACATACTCAACTGGTGCTTCTAACTAAGCCTACCCCAGTGTGCCTGACCTAAGCCTAACACGTGAGAAGGGGAGTAAGTAAGTAGCTTAAGTTAAGTTGGTTTTGCCAAGGTTTGTTTCAAGAATTCTCGTCTAAGGGTTTAGTCAACACCATACCTCTGAATAGAATGATGGAGGATTGGTATCTCCTTCAGGGATCTCTCTCGATATCCCAGTCACCTGCGAGGGTAAACCGGAAGCGCCGGGACTGGATTTCTCTGCACGAGAAAGGCAGCGGCTCTCTTCAGCGCGTCGAGGAAGGAGGGGTGACAGCGTCCGCGGGCAGCTGGAATCTGCTGGATGTCTTCGCAGGGGACGGCTGTTCAGCTCCTTAAGCGTACTGCACCATAGTTCGCGCTGTAGCGGCGATAATGGTAATCAGCAGCTTCACCACCACAGGATAGCAGGCTGCAGCGACAGAGTGCTAGTTTTTACCAACACAGGGTCATGCAGGCAGCTGGCATCAGCAACAGGCAACAAACTCGCAGCTAGTATCTCACATTGCTTAAGGCAACGTTGGTAATATTTATACCTGACAGGTGCCGGGTTTGACGCAAGTTTGCTGGACATAAGACGTCAATTAAAGATGTCACTAGGAAGTGACAGTTATCAGTTGCTCATTAGAGTTCCATTACTAATCAAAACATAGCAAGCGGGGATTTCCAGGTTTGCTAAGTTTTTATCTTGTTGAAGAACTCGGAGTGTTATCTAGGAATATCAGATAGTGACTGCTGCTCTGTCATTGCACTAATTGGTCGCAAAGGAAGTAGCAGAGAGTCATGCTGGAATGTGGCTCTGTTCGTGTGAGGCCAGAGATGACTTTTCAGAAAATCGCACTTGAACGGTTATGCCAATATAGGGAATAAATGGATTTATAGCCGAATAGGGGCATAAGGTCACAGTATCGATCAGGAACCTAGATAAGCACGCAACACTACTTGTGTTAAAAGCACACTTAATCATGCTTGTGGTATCCAGTCTGGCTCATCCTCATTCACTTAGTGCTTTTAATTCCAAAGTCCATTTTCTCATAAAATGAAATTAATTTCAGTCTGCCAGAAACAGTTCTCCAGTTACTTTTGGAGTGGAGCCACAATGCACATTTGAGTTGTATTTGTGTGTTCTTGATGCCTAGGATTGTCTGCTCTCTCATGTGGAAGATGGAGCCCCCAAGTCCTGGTAACTGACCCGGTGCCCTTACTTTATTTTTTTTTTAAAGGTGGTATTTACATGCATATAAAACTGTTGACCCCTTTTGCTTAATGTCTTTTAACACCGCACCCTTGAATAAAATGATCTTTTTTCTTGGAATCGTCTTGCCACATTTACTGCCAATATATCTGATTAATCTTTAAAAATGTGATATGCCAGTCAACAAGAATGATCATTTGCTTTAATTCATGGATAACCAGTGCAATGCATACTTTTTTCTTCTGCTTTTCAAACAGTGAATCTTTAGCTTGTAGATCACCTCTTCATTATGTGGTGAAGAAAATGTATTGTGCTATCGACAGACTGGCTAATGCCACTCTCACATGGAAGATTATCTTTTTGGGGAAATACATTTTTGTCATATAAACTGGACGCTTCTGAAAGCTTCTGTCTCATATCTGCTCCATAGCGTTTGTTTTGCAGAAAGAGGGGATATTATTTGCTCAGGACTAGTCGTTCCTAAAGAACTGATACAACAGGACAGGCCACTTGTTAGCAAACTGCATGGACGGAAGCTCACATAAACGGTACTGTTGAGAGATTTAAGGCCTTATTAGAAAGAATGTGGGAACACTGCATTGGGTTGAGAATCAACAGGAGAGAAAGGGCTAGAGTAGGCACTCCTGTACCCCAAACAATACTACATAAACAACTAAGGAGTGACTCAGTGAAAAATGATAAAGTAACAAAAACAACTTTAGTTTGTTTGGTTAATAATAACCCCCATAAATCAAAAGGTTAATCCAATAAAGGAAAACCGGCCACTGGAAGCAGCCTATGCCCAGTTGTGCCTATAAAGAAAAGAGAAAAATCTCTTTCCTTATAAAAGGACCCTCACTCACCACTAGTTGGTGACATGCTTCATCATTGGGTCCCGCTGGGGTGGCCGAATGCCTCCCCAGCGTGCTACAACGCCTGAGTTACAGCGGAGCAGGATAGTGTTGAGTGCGACAGTGCTCTAACTAAAATGTGAGAATAACTGTGAGTGCCAATTAAAAAATACAAGGGTGAAACCTATAAAAACTTTTAATAAAGGTCAACCCGTATTGGTTAAAAACAGTGTAAACGGACAAACTAGGTTCTATATTAGGAAACCTGTGTCCTTGGTGAAAATAAACGGTCAACACGTTTCTGCTGCTACAAATGCAACTCAGGACCTAGTATAATTTGAAAGGCAGGCCTCCGGTGGTGTGCGCGCGCTAAGGCGCACCCTCCCGTGGGGCACTAGATGTGAAAAATTAGAATAACTCACGGTTGATGCCCGTGACAGCTCACTGAATTTCACAGGAGCGAAAAAACCTGTGGAGAATGGGAGGAAAAGACAAAACAATAACATATAATGACATACGTAGACATATAGTTGGTAGTTATCAATCCTGCTATAGTCACATGTTTTACTTGTTGTCATTTATTTTGTGATGCTAGTCTTTTACTAAATCTCCAGTGTAACCTAAATGGAGAAATAGGTATATTCTTTTATTATTTGGAAAACGTTGTCTCCAAAAAGAGGAAGAGTGGACCAATATTGTTTGGTTCCAATAATGTTATATTTAACATAGGCAGTGTGTCATGAGTGAAAACCATACTGATCACATAATTATACTGCCTTCGTCTAGGTAAAATAAAAGAAGTTTAGCAGAAGCATTAGGTCTGTGAAGTAGTAGAGCATTCCTTATATAGTCAAATCACCAATGGCGTCTGTTCCCTTCAAGAATTTGACTGCTGATGAATTTCAAGCCATACAAACCCTGAGACAAAATAATGGCATAATCATTAAAAGTGCGGACAAAGGTGGCGGGTTGGTGATTCAGGACAAAACAGATTACGATACTGAATGTAGACGTTTATTGAATAACACCACCAATTACGTCCCTTTAACAGTAGACCCTTCTAATGATTTGAAGGACGAGATCTGTGAATTGGTATCCACGGCAGAGAGAGATGGGGTAATTTCTAAGAAAGAAGCAGATTTCCTGACAATATCTGATGGAAAGATGCCGTATTTTTACATATTACCCAAAACACACAAGAATGTGTTGCCACCCCCTGGACGGCCTATTGTCTCAGGGATAGGTTCCCTTTTGGAACCACTCTCCAAATACTGTGATTTTTTCCTCAGACCCATTATTCAATCCACGAGTACTTACTTGAAAGATACTAAGAGTCTTCTGCACTTACTCAGAACGACCAAAATGCCCGCTGACCCTTGCTTCCTTGTCACTATGGACATTGAAAGCCTCTACACCTGCATTCCGCAGGATGATAGCATCAGGGTGTTGAGCGAGGCTCTGGACAGAGCCCCATGGGATTTTGAGACAACTCGTGCTTTTGTGGGTGACTGTGCCACACTGGCGTTAAAAAGGAACTATTTTGAATATGAGGGCAAGATCTACCTTCAAGTAACGGGCACTTCGATGGGCAGCACATTTGCCCCCTCGGTGGCAGGCCTGTATGTGCACAATTTCGAGAGTAATCACATTCTGAGTCCCATTAACCCATTTTCAACAAATATCATCTATGGCAACGCTATATTGATGATGTGTTCATGATTTGGCAGGGTGATGAGAATCTTCAACTCAATTTCTTCGCCTGGGTCAACACGTGTGATCAACATCTTAAATTCACACATGAGCACTCTGTGGAGTCAATTACATTCCTGGATGTCACCATCAACAGACAGGGTGACCATTTGGAGACTAAAACCTACTATAAGCCGACGACCAAAAACAACTTACTGCATTTCAAAAGCTACCACCCCCGTGCCTTACGGGAGAATCTCCCGTACGGACAATTCCTCCGGTTAAGCCGAAATTGCAGTAGCCTATCTGATTACAAACAACAGGCAGGCGAGTTAACAACTAAGTTGGAACTTAGAGGGTACCCAAAAGGCATAATTGATAAAAGCCAAAAAAGAGCCAGAAATCAGCAGAGAGACACTCTCTTGGATAACCATCCCAAGACTACCAACAATGATATTCTCTTTTTCATGTGTGACCACTTACAATCCGTTATCTAATGCTGTTAGCAAATGTATTTCAAAAACCTGGAAAATACTTACAAGCCATAATTCAAATTTGAATTATGGCTTGTAAGTATTTTCCTTTTCTTATAAAAGAGCAATGAGCCTGAAAGACTCATTGGTCCTTACACGTCCTAGGGAGCTGACAACAGGAAAGCGGGAAGCGACTGTACTGAATGCATGGGGCCGACCTGCGGTAACTGGGCATTTTCCCAGTGGGTATTGTAATGTCTGCCACCTCACATCCCACACTAAAACATTAAATCTGAGTAATGGCAAACAATGGTAACAACGCAAGCACACAAATTGTAACACCAGCAACGTTGTTTACCTAGTAACATGTCCTTGCAGCTTACAGTATGTGGGCATGACTACCAGACGCATCAAGACAAGGATATGTGAACATCGCAGTAATATCCGTTGCCATAGAACTGCGACGAAGATGTCGGCGCATTTTCTTGAGAAGAATCACACTCCCAATGATTTACATTGGACCATCCTTGAACATTTGGAAGCAGCTTCTGAGGCAGTGTTATTTGAAAAAGAGCAACGCTGGGTATATCGTTTGGCCACTAACACAAAAGGGCTGAATGATGAAATCCCTTGGGGCTCAGTTTTGCGACGCTAATAATGCCTGTGCCCAAAACATCCAAAGTTGATAATACAATACACAAGATGCTCTGCTTGACTTCTGAACAAACTTGGGATGTTCTGTCTTCTACATTTATTTCCTGAATAATGCCTGGTTATAAGAGAGTGCTGCTCTCCCCGGTATTACTGTTGCTCTTTTTATCGGGATTTTTTTTTAAATCAGTTCTACTATAATTTACCTTTCTGGCCACTTCGCTCTAAATAGAAGAGATTATACCATTTTTCGGCCCACTTTGCTAATTCTAGTTTCACAAAAACCATAGTCCCCTTCGGGGATTCGAACCCTAGCCTCCAGAGAAAGAAATAGCTGGTATACCTTTAAGAGACCGACGATGACGTGGCTCAAGCCGAGCACGTAATCGGCACTGCGGCCAATTGAAATACGCGACCCCGGCCACTGGTAAAACACTTCCGGGCTGACGACAACCGAGAGTGTAGCTACCAGGCGGGGAGTCGCGTGTGTTCGAGTAAGTGATCAGTTACCGCGCATATTACCGAGCGGTCCTTATGATGCATTTTCGAGATGGGAGGCTAACAGCACCTTCTTTTCTTTTTGGTTAGAACTGACACCGCGTGAAGGTTTCCCGCGTCGTCAGATTCCAAGGAGAAAATATCTCCCTCTCGCAATGTGAGTGTGAAGGAATGAAAGAAGTCGCCGAATGGATGAAACAAAGCCGTCTGAAACTGAACTCAGACAAAACAGAAGTCCTCATCTTAGGTACATCCCCCTCTGCCTGGGACGACTCTTGGTGGCCGGAAGCCCTCGGAAAAGCACCCATCCTGACAGACCACGCACGGAACCTTGGCGTCATCCTGGATTCTTCACTCTCAATGAACAGACAAGTCAGCGCCGTATCCTCTTCCTGCTTCAACATTCTTCGCATGCTCAGAAAAACATTTCGCTGGATCCCTTCCGAAACAAGGAAAACAGTCACCCACGCTCTGGTCACGAGCCGACTGGACTACAGAAACACCCTCTACGCAGGTACCACCGCTAAACTCCAGAAGAAACTCCAACGAATCCAAAACGCCTCAGCCAGGATCATATTAGACATCCCACGCAACGAACACATCTCTGGTCACCTTAAAGACCTCCACTGGCTACCCGTCAATAAGAGGATCACTTTCCGACTGCTTACCCACGCACACAAATCACTCTACGACATCGGACCAGATTGCCTCAACTCTCGACTGTCCTTCTACACCCCCTCCCGCCAACTACGTTCTTCCAGCCAAGCCTTCGCCACTGTACCTCGCATCAACAAGACCACCATGGGAGGCAGATCCTTTTCATACCTGGCTGCTAAAACATGGAACTCACTCCCCGATTACCTTCGCCTCACCCAGAACCACCTAGCGTTCAGAAAGCAGCTTAAAACGTGGATATTTGACAAATAATCCTCCCCCCCTTCCTAAGCGCCTTGAAACCCTCTGGGTATGTAGTGCGCTATACAAATTTTATGACTTATGACTTATGTTTACTTGTGTGCTAATAATGATTGTGGCCCCTTGATTATGAGACGCCATTGGTGAATTAACTATATAAGGAATGCTCTACTACTTCACAGACCTAATGCTTCTGCTAAACTTGTTTTATTTTATCTAGACGAAGGCAGTATAATTATGTGATCAGTATGGTTTTCACTCATGACACACTGCCTATGTTAAATATATATATATTTTTTAAACCTTTATTGGAAGAGAAAACAGGTGTTATCAGCGGTGTACATACAGATCTGGTACATAAGTAATGAAAGTACATTCCAGCATCAGATATTAACAGTCATTGTCCCTCGTCCCGGACACAATGCGTTACAGACAAAGTCAGGAATTTATAGTTGCGCCAGCCGACAACGTACCATACAGTCACAAAGGTCAGTAAGGAAGCACAGTGCTGTGGACATCAAACTCGCAAATCACAGTGCAGTAAAACAAAATGGATGTAGTTAGTGCTCCCCCATCGCTTGTAGCCTGTAGGCCTGAAGTACCCATAGCACCCTCGACATAGCATCCAGCAATCAATCGCCAAATCTGCGGCATCTAGGCAACAGCGCCCATCCAGTCACCATTCCATCAGGGCAGAGGGCCAACCCTACCCCCAGTAGTGAATGCAGCTCGAAGGGGATAGCATGAAGTCTGTTAAGCGTTGCGTTCCTAGCCAACCCCTACTCGATCTTCACTCTCTGAATCAGTATCCTATACAGCCCTAGTAAGTAAATAAACCTGCAGTGGACTCCAGAAATCCTTAGGCCTACAACGTACAGGCATCATTTCGGCATATACATTATATTGATCCTGACAATATGTGACATCGTCCAGCCATTCCTTGAATTTCGGCGCCCTGCCTCGACCCCAACGACAGGCCACTCGCCGTTTCGCCAACAGTAAAGCCACATCTGCAAACCTACGGTAGAGTGCCGGCACCTCCTTCGTGTAACCCAATAGCATCACTACGGGATCAAACAACACTGCATTTTCAGTAATGACTTGCAGGGCGTCGTGAACCTGCACCCAGTACTCATATACGGCTCCGCATTCATATGCCAAGTGGAGGAAGTCAGCCCCTTCCGCCCGGCATCAAACACATCTATCGTCCTCTGCTAAGTGGAATCTGAGTTTCCGAGCTGGAGTATAATAGAACCTCTGTATGATTTTGTAATGGATGATCTTTAGACGACAGCTGGAAGAGATATTGGCAGTCACATCACAACAGTATGCCCATTGTTCATCAGAGAGTTCAACTCCCAATTCGGAGTTCCAATGTTCCCGTACACGACTAGCCGGCGCCACCCGCTGTTTCCTGATGGTGCCGTATAATTTAGAGACCAAGTGACGTCCGTCAGATATTAACATCGCGTGAAGCGGTAGAGCCACTCCCGGCTCCTTGGGGAACCCAGGTAGCAGTGCCCGCAGGCCCTGTCGCAGACGGACATAATAAAACACATCCAGTGGAGAAGGTGCCGCTCCACCAAAAAATTGTTCACGGGTACGAAAAGTGCCCTCACGAAACAGATCCCCCCACGTAAATGTCCCAGTTCGTTTGCACATGCGCTGAAACCCCGCTTCCTGTAGTAAGGACAGGGAAGGATGATAAGCCAGAGGCAGTGCTGGCGAATAAAGGAAAGTAAGGTCCAATGTCTTTGCAACACGTGCCCAGGCATCCACCGTGCAAGTCACCGTGGTAGGACGTGTATCCACATCACCGATGTTCGCCAACACCATACCCTCCAGCGGGAGGGGATACGCAATCCACTGCTCAGCAGCGGTCTGAGGCATAAATGGCGTGGGTCACATCCAGTGATAAGCATATTGCGCCTGAGCGCTCACATAATACATTTCAAAAACCGGGATGTCAAACCCACCTTTATCGTAGGGCAGTATTACAGTAGACCATGCCAACCTCGGTTGTTTACCCCCCCAGAGCAGTCGAAGCAGCTCCAAGCGGAGACGTTTAAAAAAGAACGCACCTGGATGATAGGGGATATTCTGAAACAAATACAAGAAGCGGGGTAGAATAACCATTTTCAATAATGACGCTCTGCCCGCCATAGACAGGGGTAGAGACATCCATCTGGTAATATTGTCCGCCAATTTAGTAATAGCAACGCCATAATTGAGCCTAATTGTTTCCTCCCTGTCAAGGGACACCACAATGCCCAAATAACGAAGATCCGAGTCGCACCATTCCAGGGGGTAGTCCAGCGGAAATCGGCGAACCGCTGCAGTGAGCGGAAAAAATTTAGATTTTTGCCAATTAATATGTACTCCAGATATACCTCCAAACGCAACGAGCTCTCGTAGTAGCGCATTGAGATTCACCTGCGGATCTTTCACATACAGCGTAACATCATCCGCATATAGTGAAATCCCTATTTGGCGCTGAAAACAATTAAATGCACAGTGTTTATGCAATTGCTGAATTCTACAGGCCAGTGGTTCTATGGCAATAGCAAATAAAAGGGGGGAAAGAGGACAGCCCTGTCTGGTCCCCCTCATTATTGAGAATTGGGGGGAGAGCACACCATTCACAATTACCCTCGCCACCGGCTGAGTGTACAACAGTTTCACCCATGAAATAAAGATCCTGGGAAAACCCATTTTACATAAGACATCCATAAGGTAATTCCACTCAACAGAATCAAACGCTTTCGTAGCGTCCAGAAAAATAGCGGCCACCGGGAGGTCCGGAGCTATCGTCGGGATCAGAGAGAATAATGTTCGAAGGTTATGCGAGGTCACACGACCTGGCACAAAACCAGACTGGTCTGGCAGCACAATGGTGGGCATAAGCTCTGAGAGCCGCGCAGCCAGAACTTTTGCCAATATTTTGACGTCGCAATTAAGTAGTGACAGGGGTCGGTAGGAATCCACGTCCAGGGAATCCTTGCCAGGTTTAAGCAAAGAGGGGATTGCCACCTCCCTCATGGTCCCCGGTAGTATCCCCACCTCCAGGGACTCCTCAAAGACCTCCCTGAGTACTGGAGCCATAATATCCACATAGCACTTGTAAAACTCGGCAGGGAGTCCGTCCAACCCCGTTGCTTTTCCATTATTTAAGGACATGATGGCGCTTCTGATTTCCTCCACCTCAAGAGGCCTACCGAGAAACGCCCTATGATCGTCCGACAGCCAGCATAGAGCAAGATCATCGAGGAATCCCCCATATCTGACCTCCCCCACCTGTTGCGTAGTGTATAAATGCGTGTAATGCTGCACAAATGTCCCCCGAATCTCCTCCGAGTTCCGACACCGTGTACCGTCAGGCAGGACCAATTCCAATACATCTGTGCTAAATCGTTGGTGTCTCGTAAGCGTAGCAAGCACCTTCCCCGGTCTCTCACCCTCATAGTACCTCCTCGCAGTCCAGTATTTCCCTCTGTGCTTCACCTCCCTGGCTGCCTCTTCCTCATACTCTGACAGTTTGTCCCTAAACTGATGTCTAAGTTCTGGGTCAGAGCTGGTCCGCATTCTATTTTCTAGAAGCTTTAGATCAGCCTCCAAACTTGATAGGGTACGAACAAGTCTTGAGCACCCCACAACTCTTGGATATTGTGACACCCCGGATCGTTACCTTAAATGCCTCCCATATCACTTCCACACTGTCTACTGATCCCTTATTCCTGGGGAAAAACGCCTCAATTTCCTCTCCAAGCTCCGCCTTGAATATGGGATCTAACAGGGAGGAAGGGAACAGCCTCCAGGGTGGGTGAGGTCTATGAAGTCCTGGTACCGATAGTATGACCTTAACCGGGCAATGATCTGAGTATGTCCTGGGGAGATGTTCCACCTCATGTATCCCCATGACAAACCCCCGTGACAGAAACACATAATCCAATCTTGCCCAGGTACGGGCATGTGCTGTGAAGTGTGTACCCTCCTTACCGCCCGGGTGAGCATATCTCCAGTTATCCACCAGTCCCGCCTCCTTCACAATGCCCTGCAACACATCTCTAGTCTGCACATTGTATTTAGGACTCCCATCCGATCTATCCACCATTGCCCGCATCGCTAAGTTGAAGTCACCACCCCAAACAATATGCGATGCCTCCACAGCCATAACATGACCCCAGAGTGTAATAAAAAAAAGCAGGTGTATCTACATTCGGCGCGTAACAGTTCACAAATAGCACAGTATCCAACCCAAGCCTCCCCCACAATAGCACATATCTCCCATCCGGATCCACCCGCACTCCCAGCTCTTGGAAAGAAAGTGTTTTCTTAATCAGTACAACAGCTCCACGTGCATATGATGAATATGATGAAAATGTCCTAACTGCAGCCCACTGCCTCCCAAATGTAGGATCATTCGTCTGACGCAGATGTGTTTCTTGCAATAAAGCAATCTGTATGGAATGTAAATGTAAATGTAAATGTATAGGCATTTATATAGCGCACTACTTACCCGGAGGGTCCCAAGGCGCTTCGACCGCTGCGAAACCCTTCCTGGCTTCCCTGAGAGATGGTCCCTTAATGGGTATCTCCAGGGTGAGACCAGGCATCCCCGGCGGTCTGGTGGGGCCGTTAGTGAAGATGAGGCAAGCTAATGCCCAGAGTTGCCGAGTGTGATCGCTGATTAGAGTGGGCACCGAGGCGAGAGAATTATCGAGTCCGCTGACCCTGGTCCAGAAACCTGCCGCGCCGGGAATAGAACCCTGGTCCCGGGCCGTCCTCTGCTCTCGGGTCTGCCGCCTCTAACCAGTGAGCCACACTACTTCACTGTCTATCTAAATACTGTAACACATTTCTACATTTCCTGGCATTATTAAGCCCACGTACATTCCAGGACAATATCGATATCCTATCTAACGTGTTATCCGGCATCACCATGGACCATGAGCACTGTGACATACGCATCCATTTGACAACATAGCTTCCTCAGCGTGGAGCAATCGACCGCAATACTTGTATATACTCCCACCGATACCAGATCCACACCACATTCATCCCCGCCCTCTTCCATCCCCAGAACCTGCCAACCCCCTCCCAGCCCCAACCAACAACTCACGTGTAACAGACACGTGTTCAGCACCAGTAACAATGCAACCTCACCATAAAGCATCCAAAGTGCATTGGCATTGTCCATAGCAGTACAACCCCCATTGCGCCCCCCTCCCCCCTCATGGCAACACCAATATTGAGCAGAAGGTAAGGAACCACCCCTAGGCTCGTCCAGACAGGCAAGACCCAGTACGGTCCCGAAATAACCAAGACTTTGGTCCAAAGAGGTATTCATATCGAAAGCACAACAGCAACCATCGGTACACCAACCCTCAGTTCCAAGTAGCCAACACACTGCAGAGGCAGCATCATCTCCCCCCTCCCACCTGACCAACCCCAACCTGTCAGGACCGCAACCTCCCCCTCCACCCATCCCACCACCCACCCAACACAACATTTGCACAAGAAACCTCCAGAACAGTGGGGTATTCCCTCCGGGTTGTAATCTAGAGGTGCACATGGCCACCCCCTCACACCACGCCATAATCCCCCTCGGAAGTCGTGTGTACAGCCCAGGCGTAGGGGGGGGTGGGTGCCTGGAGCATATTACCATCATCGGCCAACGTTCCTCCAATGACCCACAGCAACATCCAGTTAGGTCAATTCTCCATTCCTCACAGTAAGTTCCAACAGTACAAGGTCAATACACACAGCAATGGAAGCGGCCACCACAGCACCAGCCCAAAGAGTGCAAAGCCGCCTCGGCCCGTGCAGCGGGCAGGATCAAGCATCTTCATCCGCTGAATGGAACCCCTCCTGTCCATCCTCATCACGCCGCCGGTCTGCAGCACGCTCCCGTCTGAGGCGCTTCGCAAAATCTTCTGCCTGTTGTGGATTCGTAAAAAAATGCTGCTTTGCCTGATACGTCACTCTCAGTTTTGCGGGATATAGCACAGCATAGTCCACCTGCATCTCTCTAAATTTCTTCTTGACCGCAAGAAATTTGCGCCGCTGTTCCTGTACCACCGGCGTGAAGTCCGGGTATATGGTGAAGTCGACCCCGTCATAGGAGAGCGTACGGGCAGCACGGGCCGCCTTAAGAGCCGCGTCCCGGTCCCGATAGTTCAGGAGGCGCGCAATGATAGGGCGCGGCGGGGTACCTGTGGCTGGCCTCGGTCCAAGGGAGCGGTGCGCTCGTTCCACAATGAATTGCGCTGGGAACGCCTCCGCACCAATCGCACCAATTAGGAGCCGCTCCACATACGTCTCCATCTTTCCCACATTTGTCGTCTCCGGGACGCCCACCACGCGTATATTGTTACGCCGACTTCTGGCCTCCAACTCCTCATTCTTTGCAGCTTTCACCCGTAGGACATTATCCATTCTCACCAGTTGTGTCGTATGTGTGGCTGCAGTATCATCATGGTCCGAGATACGCTGCTCCGCCGCAGTGATGCGCTCCTCATGCACGTCCAGTTTTTGCACCACCGCATCCATCCGCGACGACAGTTTATCCACTTTGTCCACTATAGTGGCAAACCCCTGCCTCATTTCTTGCATCATCTGTTGAAAATCCGGGGCAACAGGCTGCGGTGCAGTGTCAGTAATAGGCGGGGGGATCTAGAGCTCCCGGATTCCTGTGCAAGCCATGCACCCCTCCTGGACGCCATTGAATCAAAGGACAGTTTAGGCTGTTTGTTGTCCGGCTTCCCCGTGGTACCACGCCTGCAGTCCGTCGCAGCTCCCACTGATGGCAGTAAAGATGGTCAGAGTAACCTCAGAGCCCACCACAACGCAGTCCAAGTGGAGAGTCCTCCGTCCCCAGGCTGGTATTCACAGCGGATAGACGCCCCAAATCATGCTGCAGTATCCAGGCTCCAGTACCACTCAGACGCGACCCATAGGCCGCAACGCAACACAACAGTACCAAGCACGGGCACAGCCCTGGTAGCAGCGGGGAACACTAACGACAGCAGGTCCGCAACCCGTGTGATAGCAACAGCAACACAGCTCCGCAGGCAAGTAGGTAGCAAGGCAATCCGTCTCCCCAGTCAGCACCATAGACCATAATCAGGCCCCATCAGCGCCAGTAGCAGTGTCGCCCAGTTGCCAGAATCACGCACATTAGGACGAGCGATGTGCAATAGGGGTCAATAGGGGAGGTGATATGGACAGGCCACAGAATAAAAGTCCAGCACGTAGGGACCCCCTCTGCACAAATCCGGTAGATCACCAGCGATGGGGAATGCGGCGAAATCAGCGTCCCGCCGATGGCCGTCCCCCCTTGCACACGGTCCCGCTGTCTCCAAGGGCGCCAGTAAACACTTATGCCTCGTAGCGACAAGGCGGTCGGCGAGCGCCCACAACACGGTACACCACTGTAGCACTGCCCGCCTAATGTCCGTAGCACATCGTCCAGGCAGGGAATGAATGGAGGCAGACGGGGGCACGAGCAGGTCGGAGAACCCCGCCACACCCGTCAGCACGATGGCCGCCACCAGCAACGGCCGCCGGCCCACAGTAATCAATGTTCCCTCCTCAGCCTGCACGTATCGCACAGCCCTCAGCAAAGCCCCGTACACACCTGGGCAGAAGCGAAGCGCCGGGCCCCCTTTCCGATAGCGTATCCCGCAGCTGGGCGCCACACCAGGGAGCCTCACCAAGGGCCGAGCGTCAGGGCCCTCACACCACGTGTGACGCTGCGGGCTTGAGTAGGACAGAGAGCCGACCAGCAGTGCACGCCTTCTCCAGGACGTCTCTCGGGGGAAACTTCAGCCACGCAGAACTCCGGCCGAGAGTCTCCGAATCACATGAGACTTGGACCGAGTGCGTATCGTGGCAGCACCTCCAAGGATACGGGGTCAAAAGAGGAATAGGCGACGATAAACCAGGATAAGTGACCGGATTAACTCTCCAGGCGGCAGGAGCCTCACATCAGTGCGGCCATGCTGCAAGTGCGCCCTCTAGCGCCCTCGCCTATGTTAAATATAACATTATTGGAACCAAACAATATTGGTCCACTCTTCCTCTTTTTGGAGACAACGTTTTCCAAATAATAAAAGAATATACCTATTTCTCCATTTAGGTTACACTGGAGATTTAGTAAAAGACTAGCATCACAAAATAAATGACAACGAGTAAAACATGTGACTATAGCAGGATTGATAACTACCAACTATATGTCTACGTATGTCATTATATGTTATTGTTTTGTCTTTTCCTCCCATTCTCCACAGGTTTTTTCGCTCCTGTGAAATTCAGTGAGCTGTCACGGGCATCAACCGTGAGTTATTCTAATTTTTCACATCTAGTGCCCCACGGGAGGGTGCGCCTTAGCGCACGCACACCACCGGAGGCCTGCCTTTCAAATTATACTAGGTCCTGACGAATGCTGAGCGAAATTGCATTTGTAGCAGCAGAAACATGTTGACCGTTTATTTTCACTAAGGACACAGGTTTCCTAATATAGAACCTAGTTTGTCCGTTCACACTGTTTTTAACCAATACAGGTTGACCTTTATTAAAAGTTTTTATTGGTTTCAACCTTGTATTTTTTAATTGGCACTCATAGTTATTCCCACTATTTAGTTAGAGCACTGTCGCACTCAACACTATCCTGCTCCGCTGTAACTCAGGCGTTGTAGCACGCTGGGGAGGCATTCGGCCACCCCAGCGGGGAACCAATGATGAAGCATTTCACCAACTAGTGGTGAGTGAGGGTCCTTTTATAAGGAAAGAGATTTTTCTCTTTTCTTTATAGGCACAACTGGGCATAGGCTGCTGCCAGTGGCCGGTTTTCCTTTATTGGATTCATCTTTTGGTTTATGTGGGTTATTATTAACCAAACAAACTAAAGTTGTTTTTGTTACTTTATCGTTTTTCACTGAGTCACTCCTACGTTGTTTATGAAGGAACACTGCATTGGTCATCCCACAATCGATATTACTGATTCATCAAGGTATGGTAACTCAAAGATGGAGGATACCGTAGAGCTATGAATTTACTTCTGAGAAATTTGGAAAATCTGTTGAAATAGGTTCCCTCTTCATGAATGGCTCACTCCTCCCTGGAGGTTAAAATGCTAGATGTACTGCAAGGTGCCATACAGGTAATCCAGGTGAGGGAGTCAAATGCAATAATGTTACAAGTATATTTTAATGTGGTCTGAGAGTTCTGAACAAAAGGTCCAACTAGAAGGTTTGTGAAGGTGCTAGTAGATAACCTATATGAAGGGTTTTGGTTAAAGATCGTTAACGAAGTAGAGAGGTGCTGTTATTTTCAGTTGGTTATTTCTCCCTTGCTTGTGATTTTTGTGAAGATGCTTGAATTGATATGTGTTTGTGTGCACATGCATTATAATTATGTGAGTAAATGCTTTGCAGATTCTCAAGTTGATTGTTTTTACTAATGATGGCAGACCATTGTCAAGCTCTGTTTTACATGACAATTTTCTGTTCAGGTACATGAAAAATGTCCTATATTTATTCTCACTGTGGGAATTGTAATATGGTGGATGGGATATCTGGCACATTTTGACAGAGTATGAAGTCCACCAAACTCTACATAATTCCCATAGGCTTGTAAAATACATTTTCATTTCATGTGGCAAAAGAAATTCAGAGTGGACTCAATTTATCTCTACGTTCCACTCTTATATAGCCCTTTGAGGACTGTATTAATCAAAGTTACTTTGGTACAAAGATATTTGAATCAGCATTGGCTGCTAAGTGAACTTTTCAGATTCCTTTCATCCCATTGGATAGTTTCTACCTTTAACTGTTGATGGTTTCATGCACTTTGTTGCTCAGCACGCACATATACATGATGATGGTAGTTATAATACAATTTTGTTGATTTATTACTTTCTGAAAACTAAGTGAAAAATTCACCACCATAATAAGGTTGTTTGTAATAATTCATTGCCAAAATATGTTTTCAATAATACATTCTTGAATAAATAATTAAGGTCTATAGAAGAGAAACTCAATGTCTGCCCAATGTTTGTATGTGAACTATAAGCGCAAGTAATACGTGTATCCTCAACTCATGAAGCATAACCAGGCCTTGAAGGACTCATCTTTAGAATCTGGACTTCAAAAGGGGTATTCTTGGTTAAGTCATATATATTCGGCCCAAGCACTTTCTCTAACTGAAACATGTCAAACTCTTTTTTTTTCAAAAGAAATGCTGTGATGTCACTTCCTGTTGAGATGTATGATTGAGACTGAAGTCCTCTTGACAGACTTTGTCTTCTACATATGGGGTTTGTAGTGACCCCATAGGACACACCTAAACCCTGATGCACTCCCAAAAGGAGGCAAATGCACTACTGCACCTTTAAACAACAGGTTAAACAGCCGTCCCAAGAGATGAGGCAATAAAACAAAACCCAGCACTCTCTTAAGGCGAGGCAAGAAGACATATTCAGGTGCATTTAAAGTGACACACACATGTTTATTAATTCAATATTTTAGAAAGGAAGGCAAAATATATCAGTTAATGCAGACTCCCAAATATCAAATGACCGAAGTACAAAATCAGAATGAAATGCAGTATATATACATGTGGCAAAGAGCAGAGAAACTTAGAAATTATGTACATAAAGTAAAGAACACCTTACCGATTGATCATGCAACATCCTTGCCAACTCAAGCTGGAAAAGCCCTTCGACAGCCCATGGAGGAGTTCGATCGGGACCCGAATTCCAAGACTTCCACAGCAATATGCCTATTCTGTGGTGAGCTTCTAACTGCACCCTGAAGGTCCCCGGCTTTAATACCTTTACTCAACGTAGGGCGAAGATTCTGGAAACACTGCCCCCTTCTATTGGAAAAAAACAAGCTGGCTGTAGTGGTCTGTGTCAAGGTCAAGACGGAAGCTGGCCAGGCTCACGTATTTTGACTCCGAGACAGAGCTGTAAATTCCACACATTCTCTGAAAGGTACCAAGCACGCATCCACACATGTTCCAGTTCACTCTGATCGGTGAGGAGCGGAAAACAAGTGAAGAGCATAAACATGCCTTCCCCACTTTGCAGCTACGTGCGAGCACAGAAAATGGAGTTAGCACAGAAAATGGAGTCAATTATGCCAAATGGAGCCAATGGTCAATATATCACTCAATATCAATACAGGGTTGGCTGGAAGCCACTGATGTCACTACCTCAAGAGGTGGATGCTGGGAAACGAATTAAGGTGCTCATGGAGAATAGCGTTTGCTTGTCTGGCTTCTTTTAACTATGGTTTTGAAGGAAAACTAATGATGTCACCTCCTGAAGTGAAGAGGAGGGTGCTGGGAAATGCTGTAATGTTACTTCCTGATGAGGTGGATGATGCACTGCATGCCAACTGTGAAGTACCAGAACGTGCCCAGCTGTTATTCTGTATAATGATTTAATCATTCAGAGTCTTCTACTTGCCTCTTGAATCATGTCTCCTAAACCTATTTACCACCACTTGCATTTCTAGCCATTGTATGTTGGACACCCTTGAACTACACGCTTTGTCCAGTGCTTCCTATTGGCAACCAGTAACACTACTATTTGCTTGTTTTGGCTTCCCAATTCACTTTTGGGAGCGTTCCGATTGGGTCTTGAGCACAATCTGTGCAGTTCTCACTCACACATACTAAACATACCCTCATGAATCTTGAGCTGCAGATATAATTCAGATTTAAGGCTGATATAGCATAGCATCTTAGATACTTTGTTCAGATTCATTGACTGGATTGCTAGCTAGTCTCTTAACGTTCCCAGGGCTTGCCTGAAGACAAAGTTGAAAGTCCTCACTAATCACGTTCAATGTTCACAGTGTACCAGTTTTACCAGAGAGATTTAGTACCAAGCACTACAATTTTCTGAGAGTTAATATAAGGTTTGGCGTGAAAACGCAGCTGGTCCAAGAAGGTGGAGGACTTTTCTTTTTCCGATTTGTATGCATTTTTTACTTTTCCACTCATTCTTTATGTAAATAGAGAACTGCATATATTTTTAATACTTTCAGCTGGGGGATGACTCTAATACATTCGAATACTACCTCATGCTGTATCTGAGTTCCAAAACTGCTACATTCTTCTTGAGTGCTCACCCAGGTGAAAATGGGAGAGACAGATCCTTGGAACCTTGACTATTCATCAATCACGATAGGAGAAAAAAGTCCAACAAGCGAGTATTTGGTTTTTCCACTGGAGTGTAATAGTATCCAAAGCCATGGGACACTAGTAGGAAATGAAAGTGTCCACAAGGAATACTGCCCAGTTACCGCAAATGGTCCAGCAAAAGACATGCTATGGCACACTAGGGAAAACTTGAAAATAATTTTGTCTATGGTGAATTATAACATTGCTTTGTTTCCAATGTTATTCCAAGGAACTTACTTTAACATCTGTTCATAAATTCATATGTATATTTCGGAACAGGAAAAGGCCAAATATAAGGGTAACACTTGGGGAGGGATTTTGCCAAACTTGAAAATTAAGTATAATTAAAAATACAGGATATCATAAGGCCCAATAGGAGGTGTATCCTAAAATGAAAGGTGGCTGGCATACCATTTGTGGCCTTCATGGCAAAAATATAGTTTGCATAGGTCATTTCCAATGACAGCTATAGCAATATAGCCCACTGCTGAGGATTATATCAGTCAGTATCGCCCCCCTACTAGTGTTTTAGGCCTGACTCTTAAGTGAAGAACAATGACATGAAGCCAGGCCTTAAATTACTGTTCCAGACTGATCTGGAAGGTTTACAGGTTATAACTTCCACCAATGATGAAAGAATGTATAAAATTAAACAGAAAGACTATCCTTGCAATCAAGGAGCAAAAGGTTTATAGCCGTCACTATCAAACATTCTGCACTTCGGTTGTAGATGAGTCATGCCTCACTACAGTATTAACTTGGATATGTCTACGCTTTCTTCTCATAACAGCTGCCTGTGAAGATCAGAGTTCTAAAAGAAATAGAATGTTTATTTAGCTCTTTGTTCCCTGTCAGCATACACTACTTCCACATACCTAGACCTTACAGAGAACGTTTTGGAGCTCGGGGAGGGTTCATCCTCAGGCATCCAGTGCATTTTCAAGAAACCTACTAATTCTTCTTTGGTTAAGGGCCAAAAAAGGATTTCAATTCCTCCTGTAAATCACCGTCTCCCTGGACTCTGGAGGATGTAATGGTAGAACTTAGGACCCTAAAATGGTTTATAGTTGATACTAATGCCTCTTTGCAATAAATTGAAGACAAATGGTCCTCCCATGACCAACGCATCTCTATCTTTGAACAAAGAGTGAACAATGCTGAGGATTCCAATCCTGATATCACAAACGGCTAGACATTGACCAACTCAAACTACTACCAGAAAAAAACAAAAAAAGAGAAGATGTGGCTTAACGGCTAGAGTGATTGACCTCAGAGCTGGGGAACAAGGTTCAAGTCTCTGCAGGGAAGCTCAACATCATGTGATTCTGGGCAAATCACTTAATGTCCCTGTGTCTAACAGTTTGTTTTTGTTTTTTAACCACTTGACCGCGGTGCAAATTCCGCTGCGGTGCTGGGGAATTAGTGAGTGGGCGTGTTTCTGACGGCCCCCGGCCGTCCTCCACACATGCCCACTGTGATGTCGGATGGCCAGGGGCCATCCGATGCACGCAACGGGTTAAATGAATGTGTCATCTGTAACGCAACTGGTGCTCATGTAAAGCACTCTAATACCTTTGGTGCTATGTACGTTATATACAATTCCACCAAAATTGTTTTTGAAAAACAGGACTAGAAGGAATATCCTTCACCTTTTTGGTACCCCAGAAGGTTCCGAAGGCTCCAACATGATCACT
Source organism: Lissotriton vulgaris (assembly GCF_964263255.1). Lineage (NCBI taxonomy): Eukaryota > Metazoa > Chordata > Amphibia > Caudata > Salamandridae > Lissotriton > Lissotriton vulgaris. Next base: position 619,936,958 of record NC_141693.1, read on the forward strand.
TTTTTGCAAACAGCGATACCTACAATATTGCAATTATCAACCGCTTCTTCTCCCACTATACATCTGCCTCATAGTCTTGGCCCAAAAACCTGCTTTGCCTTAAATGCTTGCACCATGGGAATCATCATCCCATTTCTTCAATTCACCAACCTAATGCAAATTTTCTGAGCAGCAAGAAAAGCTGGATCGCTTCAGTGTTCGGGACATAAAGTCTTCTTCACACAGGATGTCTCTCATGCTACAGCAGCTAGGCGGATGCAATTCCTTGCTCTAGATCCCCAACTGAGAATCATGAGCATCCAATATGGGTTACTTCATCCTTGCCTCATCAGAATTACTTTCAAGGACAAATCATATTGCTTTTTGGAACCCAAAGTCTTACAAACCTTCATTAACCAACACAGAGCTGAAGCTATGAGCATAGGGCATCCTGTAACTACATAATTATTTTTTTGCAATGTAGTGCTGATATCTAATAATTTTTTACTTTTTAGGTGACTGGTTTGTTGACAATTGTTTCATTGTTCACCAACTATATTTTTTCCTCCTCCCTCCCATTTTATTACAGATTTGGAGTGTATGAGGATCCCTTGTTTTTTCCCTCCTTCATTTTATGTCTCCATCACCCCTAATGATACCCTCTATGTCTTCAGTGGTAAGTCCTGTACTATTGTGTTAAACCTCAGATGATATAATCACATCACTGTTGTCCTCTTGTTTCCAAGTTATTCCAAATTGTTAGTTCTTTTTATTTTTAGACATTGATATTTTGTGTTCTGCTCCTGTGGTCTCCCCATCCTCTCATTGGAGTCATGTATCGCCTGTCTCTCTCAGGTGCTCCACTGTCCCTTCACCCTATGGGGTGTTTTAAAATTTTTTATTTTTTGTTCTTGCAGCACCTGTGCATTGTTTTTACGATACCACTTCTTCTCATGTCAATCCTTTAGAGGAAGCCTTCCTCCATGTTTCTTTTATTCCCCTCTTCTTTTCTCTTCTCTCCTCTCTTTCTCTTGTCTTCTTTGATAACGCTAGCTTACGTATATTTTTTGAACTATTAGATGTCTATTTATTACCAATGTCATGCAACTTAGAACAGCAACGTTGAATGTTAAGGGGTTGAAAAGTCCAGTTAAACGGCAGCGTTTATTGCCTTATTTAGCCCGCTTGAAATGTCACATTGCCCTTTTAAAAGAGACACACCTTATTGAGTCAGAAATTTGCCTGAATAAAAAAAACATGGGTTGGTGAATTTTTTCTCTCCCTCCAACACAAACAGAAACCCTGTGATAATTTAGTGTCATAGATCCCTCAACATTAGTACACACTGTCAACATCGAGACTCAAAGGGTCGTTGGCTACTAGTCACACTCAACATTGACGATACTATTTTCACCATAATGAACATTTAAGATCCAATCAATCCGGCGACGTTTTGACAGACTCTTTCTCGTACAGGATCTGTACATGCTACTGATAATCCACTGATGGGAGGCAACTTCACTCAAAATCAGGACACATTCTTGGATCGGAAATACACATCTCTATTCATTTGTCCTACTTCCCGCAAAGCCTTTAAAGAACTTATTTCTCATCATTCCCTCTCTGACTGCTGGAGACTCTATAACCCTGACCTGCAGGAATGCTCCTTCTATTTACCCACTCACCATTTTCACTCTCGTCTGGACTATATTTTCCTCAGTTCAATACTTATTTTGGATCCCATTGTTGACAGACCTGGATATCCTGGCCGGGAGGCCTATCACCTCTCTGATATTCAATAACTCTTTTCTTTTGGAAATTTCTTTTCTCGCATCTTAAACTACATTTGTTAACAAAAATTGCAGGATTAACAATAACGGCCAAACACTGTCTCATTTTGTATGGAATACCTTCACGATAGTTTCAGGAGGCTTCATCGTAGGTTTCGTCCATATCAAAAAGAAAAACATGAAAAAGAAGTCAGCTTCCATCTTGGCCCTTATAAAGCACCTGGGCATAACTATTACATATCCAAAAATAATAAATCGGATCTGGACACTTCAGTAGCAGCCAAGATTGAATTTAACAAGCATACAACTGAACAGGCATGTAGTACACTTCTTAATCTCAATGCTAGATACTATCGTGTTAATAACAGAACTGGCTCTCTTCTAGCTCCTTACCTAAAGTGCAAGCCAGAAAAGTCTTCCATCAAATCCATCATCAACAATTCCAGAGATAAGCTCTTTTATGGCGCCCATATTGTGGTGTGCTTTGCTTCATACTATAAAGATCTATGTACTTCTGAAATCAAGGCAACAGAGGATGCTCTTAATAATAACTTCTCCAAACTTAACCCTAAGCTTTGCCTTGGCCAGATCTTTCTTATCTAGAATAAACATTGCATATTGAGGAACTCTATATTGCCTTAAACCATTTTCGCAAAGGCAAAGCACCAGGCCCAGATAGTTTCACTGTTCAATTTAACCTCCATTTTGCAGAACAACTCTCCCAAGCTCTTTAAGTTACTTAGTCACTTTACTACTCTGAATTCCCCCTTCGGTTCTTTTTCAGAGGCTACCATTTGTCTAATTCCTGAGGAAGACCGAGATCTGGCCCACCTTAAGAGATACTGACCCATTTCTTTAATTACCACTGATCGTAAGGTATTTGTGAAGGCACTTTCCCTGACAATACTTTCTTTGATGCACAATCTGATCAATCTTGATCAATCTGGTTTCATCCAACACAGGAATGTTGCGGACAACTCCTGAGCCTTTCTGAATATCAATAATAAAGCTCATAAAATAAAGGATCCTTTGGCAGCTCTATCTCTGGATGCCGAGAAAGCTTATGATAGAGTCAACTTATGCTTTTAAAGGAATGCTCTTCAATGGCAAGGGCTTGGTCCTCATTTCTTACAGCTTATCTCTGTGCTTTATTCCTCTAATCATTCCAAGGTTATAGTTAATGATATACAAGCCCCATATTTTCCTCTCAATGAAGGTATTAGACAGGTATCTCCTCTACTCTTTGTTTAGGCACTGGAACCCTTCTTTCACCAACTAAGGACCTAAGATAATTTTTCTGGATTTAAAATTAAGGATGTTCACAATTGACTCAATGCCTATGCAGATGATATTCTTCTACTTATGTCACACCCTAATACATATATTTTGAATGGCAAAACACCTCAAATCCCTCTGCCCAAATTAAAACCTCCTAAGACTTTAGGCGGTGTCAACTTCCATGATTTTATCAACTATCACAGGGCTTTTGGCATTAAGCATATACAGAGTTATTTGTCCCAATCTCTTGATACTCCTAGCAAATTATGGTTTTCTCTGGAAATTGCAATGTTATCACCCTTTTTTCACAAACATATTATATTCACATCTAACCCTCCCACTGTTTGTATGCCAGTAACTGTGTTTCACACCCAAATATTCAAATTTCTCCTCTAACTTCCATCAATAAATTCATGAAAAGACTGATCTGGCATAACAATTTCTTTAAAAAAATGGAAGGACTTTAGGATGGAAAGCATGGATACACAAAGGCTTATTTTTCATTTCACAGTTACATCACTCAGGTTCCCTTATTTCGTTTGCTGAGTTATCCTCCTCATACAATCAATCTTCCACGTACCATGCGCACACAGTATGAGTTCTCCATCCTAGTACACAATGCTTTCTCACAACAGTTCCGCCCTACATCGTACTCTCCTAGTGCACCTCCTCACCCGATTGTACTGTCCACACATTCTAAGGCTGCTACCATCTATAACCACATTAGATTATCTGTCCCAGGCAGGACCAAAACAACCAGAGAAACATTGTAGGAAGCTGACTTACACCTTGCTTGGCAAGTCTCTTTCTAGGATGGCATTTGGTGCAAAATACATCCCACCTCACGTACTGCTAGTCTCACTCAGTTTCAGTTTCAGTTTGTTTATTTATTTCGAAGGTTAAAAACCATCATGAAAATACATCACAGTAAAAAACATGATCACAAACTTTCTTAGCAATATATCATTTAAAAAAAAAAAAAAATGGAAAGAAAATGGGCCTCACTTTTTAAAAAGAAGGGTTTTTGTGGGTAGTAGGACCAAAGTGCAGATGAAATACAAGAGCCCCTCATCACATAGTAGATATCTCCCTTGACTCCCAATTTCAACAGCCCATAGTGTTTCTCAGTTTAAAAGCAATTTTAAGAAAAGTTATAATAGCACATAAGGTTCGCATTTCAGTGGCTCTTTGCAGAAACAGTAAAGCAGATTTGGCATGGGTAATTTTTGAGTCTTTTAAAACCCCTACTAGAAATCTTTGGCGAGGTATTTTAAAAAAAGGACACAATAATACAAAATGAAGGGTGTCCTGCGGAGACCTATTGTCGCAGCCGCAGGCACCCTTCTGCTCAATTGTTGGAGTAAACCCTGGTGGATGAGCTAGATTGTGGTGCAACAAATTGAGCCTAAAACGAGTCATTAAAAACCTCTCGTGCTGGCTATACAATAAAAAGAGGTAAGGTTCCATGCCAATTTGATTCGAGACTAGCGAGTGGGCAACTACGGAGGATTTAATAGAGTCCAGCTCCCTCCTCCTACCACCAAATTTATCCAGCAATTGCCTTTGTACCGAGTGACTGGTATATATGTCCACCAGGGATGGGTCCAAAAATAATCTTTGTTCATCTATTTCCCCCAGGGTATCTTTAATATATTTCAACCAGGGGATTTGGAGGCATTTTTCTTTCGTCAAACAATCCTGGATAATCTGTCTGGATAGTTCCGCGTTGGGGTTTAGCCAAATTTTGATCCAAGCCAGTATGGGTCTCAGTCTAATCAAGTCTGCTATATATGATATTCCCAGCTCATTATGTGTTACTGCGGCGGAGGTGCTCAGCGGAAGTTTTAACAGTTTTTTTAAAAATTTCTCCTCCTCACTTTGGATTAATTGAGCATCTCTGAAGCCCCAGACTTCGGATCCGTAAATGGTTTTTGAGATGCTGACTGATCTATACAAAGTCAACACCTGCTCAGGGGACCACCTTCCCATTCGACGAGCAAAGTTTGAAATGGCTCCATTTGCTGAGACAAGTCTCCTCGCCCTCTCCTCTACCAGCGGGGCGAACTTCAGCTTCTCATCGAATAATAGACCCAGATATGGGAATGTTTTGACACTGTCCAGAACATGATCCCCTAGTTTAAATACGAATTTCTTCTGAGGTTTCTTCCCCACTATCATAATGAAGGATTTTGTCATATTTACAGATAGGTCCAATTTCCGCATAAAATCTGCGAAACCCTTGATTAGGAGTTGCAGTCCGACCGCCGTCCGGGCTAGGAGGACGGCATCATCCGCATACAAGAGTACTGGCAGGTGACGTTAGCCCACCTTTGGGCAATCAGTTCCTAGTGCTATTAGGTCGCTCTCCAGGCCGTTTATATAGAGGGAAAACGAAAAAGGTGCCAGGATACACCCCTGCCTAACCCCGCCCGAGCACAGGAAGGGATCGGTACTCACCCCCCCGCGCTGTAGCGGACCCTGGCAGTGGTGTTCCAATAAAGTTCCCTCAGGATGTTGATAAGATCCGGGTTGATTCCCAGGTTGAACATGATCGACCGTTGTTTGGCTCTATTAACATTGTCAAACGCCGCTGCTAAGTCCATGAACCCCATATACATGGTACCTTCAGACGCTTTGGTGTACTTGGCAGTGAGCAGGTACAGGTTGAGGCACTGATCGGTGGTTGATCTCCCCGTTCTGAACCCATACTGGGTGTCCACCAGAATGTTATGGGTGTCAGTCCAATCCAGTAGGCGGTTAAGGAGTGCCCTCCCCAGTACCTTGGCAGAGACGTCGATGAGCGAGATTGGTCTATAACACTGCGGGCTGTCCCTACAGCCTTTCTTGTAGATCGGGACAATCACCGCAGTGGACCATGATCTCGGCAGGCCCGTTTTGATGGCTGCATTCAATACTCTCATTACCATTGGGGCCCAAAGGTCCGTGTTACTCAGGAAAAGATCCGGGGGGGTTCCATCTGGGCCCGGGGCTTTGTTTCGTGTTAACCCTAGTATTGCCTTGAGAACTTCATCCAAGGATAATTCGAGTTTTTCCGCCCTTGGCCCCCTCCATATTCCGTCACCAATATCTACATCCTGCTGATTGTACAGCGATTTAAAATGGGCAATCCATTGTTCCGGCAGAATGTTTGAGCTAATGACTGGGGAGGTTGAATCGTGAAAACATGGTTTGTTTATAATTTTCCAGAACTGGGTGTAGTCTTTGTTTTCGCCGGCCTCCCTTAAGTCTGCCCAGGTTTCTTTTTGGAGGGTGCTTTTTCTGATCTTGATCTGGTTTTTATAGTTTTGTCTACAACGGGTGATTTCATTTTTGTCCCTTGGTTTCAGTTTTAGGCTCTGTTTTAGGTCTCTTAACGCTTTCGAACAGTTAGCATCAAACCATCTGGGCATGGATTGCGGGTTTATGGGCTTCTTAGTTGTCAGGAGTTTCTCTACAATTTTGGTTAAGGATTCAAACGCCTCTACTAAGCCTCTGCCCTCTGTTGTAGCATCTAAACAGGTCTCTATGTGATCTTTCCCTTCATTAACTAATTTAACATAGAAATCTTGGGGGTTAATCAGTGACCACCTTAGGCGTCTCCCTTGATCTGTTGGTTGGATTTCTGCTTGTTGGAGCACCCCTGGAACTTTTTTGATGAAATCATTCCCTTTAATTTCTGTTAAAATGGGGTTGTGGTCGCTAAAGGGACTCCACTCTGTCCTGGTGTTTATGATCCTTTCCCTAGCCCAGGCGGATATCATGACATAATCTATTATAGAGCCCCCCCCTTTACCCTTAAATGTTGGTATTGGGGTTTCACCTGGCTTATGAGCGGATAAATCCATGACCTTTGTAAGGGCAAAGTTATCTAATAACTTCATCAGTGATGTACCCTCTTTGGTGTGTGTAAAGTGGGGGCCCTTTTCTAGAGGACAAGCTGACCAATCAGGAGTTAAGGGGAGTAGTTTGGGGCAATTAAAATCCCCCATCAACAGGACGGTTGGTTCAAGCCCCGTCGCCCTTTGATCTAGTTCCTTGGTTAAACAGGTCTCCAACTGCTCTAAGATTGGGAAGTTTCCTTCCACCGGTCCGGAATTGTAAAAATTCACGAACAGTAAACACTCCCCCTGGTGAGTGAGTCTGACTGCTTGTATATTATCTGAGGGGTCATTGGTAAATGACCAGGAGCCTTTCAGATCTAAGTCTGCGTATACGACTAAACCTCCCTTTGCTCTTCCCGAGTTTGTACCCTGTGCGGGTTTAAAGAAGCATTTGTAGCCCTCCAATTGACATATGCCAGAGTCTCTTGCCCATGTTTCCTGGAGCGCTATCAAATGAAAACATTTGATAAATTCTAGCCATTCCTTATTTTTTAATTTGGCTTCCAGCCCTGCGACATTCCATGATAGAATGGTCAGGCCCTCCCGCTTTTCTTCGCCTCTTGCCATGTGGGTTTCCGTTACTCCTACCATCCCATCTAATGGGCAATCTAGTTTAGTTGTATGTTCATTTTCCCTCTGGGGTCGGGGTGAGTCTAGACCCCTAGTTAATATACACTCCACGCTCCCCCCTGTATTCCCTACTTGTGGGACAAGATAGCTATTAATGGCCGGGCTTCCTGTAGTGTTCATTTGATTGGAGTGAGTGGATTTGAGTCAATCTATGTCCTCTAGAGATTGAAATGGGGCATATCTGTTTCTCCATTGAGGGTAGTCACGCTGGGGATAGGGCTGATCGAGGTGGCTTGCTGGTCTTGGTCTGTGAGGCCGCTGTGATCTAACCAGCGTCCATCCTCCCTCCTCCTCCCCACGATTATTGTTTCGTGTCCTTGGGTAGAAATACCCAAGTGGGAGGGCACAAATCGTGCTGGTTTGGTTCCTGTTGGAGTTCTTTAGGATGTACTCTACCAGGCTAGTGTCTGTGAAGTTTGCGACTATACAGTCACCTCTGATGTCTTTCCTTCTACTCCCAACCCAGTTTACCCTTCTTACACTTAGAATCTCTCCTCTTTCCCCAGTATCTAGGGGTCTGTGGATATTCAACCATCTAGAAATTTTTGAGAGCAATTGTGGGTGTGTTTCCCTCTCATTAGGCCTATTTTCTGGGACCCCTGCCAAAATTATAACAAAGGGATTCGCCTCGGGGGGTAAATCTAAGTGTGGTGCCTGAGTATTGGTGTTGTGAAAGGGATCAGAGTCTGTGTTACAGTGATTGTAATTCCCTTCTCTCTGCAGGCGCTCGTCTTGTCTCCATTGCATTAGTGGTTGTATGGGAGGTTTTTCCCTCTGTGTGTTACTCGCACCTTGTTGATGTCTCCCTCTAGGGTGATCGTTTATGTTCCCATTGGGGTTTTGGGCAGTGCTGGGGGCCTCATGAATCTGAACTATAGCCTGTTGGGCATGGCTAACACAGTTGTTATTTTGGGCCCTCTTTGTGTTTGCCTTATCATTGATGGTTTCCACTGTCGATTGCGGTTGGTCAGCGGGAGTCTTTGCAAGTGCGTGTTCAAATGCCTTAGATTGTTTGGAGAACTCACACATTATTTTATCCACCTTGCTTATGATGGGTTTTAATTGTGCCGCAATGAAGGATTCTAGCTGTTTTTTAATGTCTGTTACTACTATCTCGATCCACCCTGGGGGAATAGTGTCAGCTCGTGGATTATTTACTTGTGAATTATATTCTTGGAGGCTTATTGGGGAGTTGGTTCTTGGGGATGCTTTCCTCTGCCTCTGCTGACCCTTATTCCTCCCCACTCGCTTCCTTACTTTTCGAGGGGCCATGTCGATAAATTCAGGGGATTCTAGCCCTGAGGTTTGCGCACAAGGGACATCCACTGTGTCATAGTTTGTTTGTGGCACACTGCCCTGGGTGTTTAGACTATCAATTAGTAGTACATCTCTAGGGGGTGTTTGAGTGATGGCATTGAGATTTGGCGAGGAGGATAAACTCCGTTCCATTCGTTCAATTTCCCCTGTTACTTTTTTTAGCATTAAGTCAATTGCTGTAGGTTTGTTCCCCTTTGCGTGGGCAGCCTCCTTTATTTCCCCCCGTGTTATCTTAGGGGTTGTTCTCTTAGTTGACTTGGTCCCATTCGAGCGTGTGTTGGGGTGAGTGGACATCGTTCCCCTTTGGCCTCTTTCCTTTCCGCCACAATACAGTGCGGCTTTGGGTTCAGCCAATCCTCTTGCGTGCTGCCGTGGGGGTTTAGCGTGTAGCTTTCAGTGGCCCAACTGCCCTATGCAAGGTCCATATGGCCAAGGTGGAGTACCTAGAGTTGGTGTCACAGATGGAGGACCAAGGGGGGTGGCCCGTCCCGTCCCTCGGCGTCCCCGGACAGCCACAGACGGCCCGCCCTCTTCCCGGGCTCCGCCCGCCGCCGTCCGCGCGCGTCCGCGACGCGGAGGATGAGTCCCGTTTAAATAGCGCCTCCGGGCGCGCTGCAGGCGGAAGTGGGCGGAAGTTGCCGCTCAGCCCTCTGGGAGCTGTAGTCTCCAGCCGCCGCGATGGAGTTTGGGCGGCGAGACCACAGCGTCAGGGCCCCAGGAGCGATGTGGCGTCCCGCTGGTGTAGCAGGCTTTGCTGGACTGCCTGCGTGCTGGTAGGTGATTCCCGCCTCCGTCGAGGAAGAGCCCCGTTTAAATAGCGCCTCCGGGCGCGCTGCAGGCGGAAGTGGGCGAAAGTTGCCGCTCAGCCCTCTGGGAGCTGTAGTCTCCAGCCGCCGCGATGGAGTTTGGGCGGCGAGACCACAGCGTCAGGGCCCCAGGAGCGATGTGGCGTACCGCTGGTGTAGCAGGCTTTGCTGGACTGCCTGCGTGCTGGTAGGTGATTCCCGCCTCCGTCGAGGAAGAGCCCCGTTTAAATAGCGCCTCCGGGCGCGCTGCAGGCGGAAGTGGGCGGAAGTTGCCGCTCAGCCCTCTGGGAGCTGTAGTCTCCAGCCGCCGCGATGGAGTTTGGGCGGCGAGACCACAGCGTCAGGGCCCCAGGAGCGATGTGGCGTCCCGCTGGTGTAGCAGGCTTTGCTAGACTGCCTGCGTGCTGGTAGGTGATTCCCGCCTCCGTCGAGGAAGAGCCCCGTTTAAATAGCGCCTTCGGGCGCGCTGCAGGCGGAAGTGGGCGGAAGTTGCCGCTCAGCCCTCTGGGAGCTGTAGTCTCCAGCCGCCGCGATGGAGTTTGGGCGGCGAGACCACAGCGTCAGGGCCCCAGGAGCGATGTGGCGTCCCGCTGGTGTAGCAGGCTTTGCTGGACTGCCTGCGTGCTGGTAGGTGATTCCCGCCTCTGTCGAGGAAGAGCCCCGTTTAAATAGCGCCTCCGGGCGCGCTGCAGGCGGAAGTGGGCGGAAGTTGCCGCTCAGCCCTCTGGGAGCTGTAGTCTCCAGCCGCCGCGATGGAGTTTGGGCGGCGAGACCACAGCGTCAGGGCCCCAGGAGCGATGTGGCGTCCCGCTGGTGTAGCAGGCTTTGCTGGACTGCCTGCGTGCTGGTAGGTGACAAACCTGATATTTTTTCAATAACAGACTATTTTTATTCTCCTGCCCGTCTTTTCAAGGCTAAACCCATACACAATGATACTTGCTTGCATTGCAACACTCATCAAGAAAAATATTTTTATATGTTTATTTCTTGCAAAGCTATATCCCCTTTCTGGTTAATGGTGTGGGAATGCATTAATGCCCAGGTTCAACTACTACTTTCACATGATATGCTGTGGACAGCTTACATGATGTCTGGTCTTCCAATAGAATGCTTGGGAAATGTGTAGATCTTCTGATTTCAATTGCCATTCATGTCATCACTTCCAATTGGAAATCTACAGACAATATCAATCTGCGGTGCTGGTGGACTTGTTGTATGTCACCACCATGGGCCAGATAGATATAACCTCAGCTCATTGTAGTCATCAGCTGAACGTAATAAATTATTGATGCTCCTTATCACTTATTTCACTAATACTGTTAGAGAAGTTGCTACTTCTTGCCCTCAGCTAAATATATTCTCCTAATGTATTCACTGTTTTCTCTTGTAGTATCTACAGTTGTTTTTCCTTTATTCACTGCATTTAATATACTCCATGCATATATCATTCTTATGGTTACAATTTGACTCATCTAATATTTCATGCACTTTCTTCTCTCTCTCTTTCCCTTTATGTCCTTTCTTTTCTTTCTTTCTGTAAAACTTATTTTCATTAGATTTTGCATTGCTCTACCTTGCTCATACGCCCACTCTTTTCGCATTGCATAATTTCTAAATGTGTTTACATTTCAACAGCATTACTTGTATAAGTTGCAATGTTACATTATATCCGTTCAGCTTTCTAAAAATAACCTCTAACTCAAAAAAAGTATCTTGCCTCATAGATGTCACATAGCATTTGTCTGTGCACGGAACAACGAAAACACTTCTTGGCCCAGCACATTTCTAATTCCGATGCATTAAGTGGCATGTTTTTTATTAAAGCTGTTATGATCTATGCCTTCAAGAATCTGCCATGTCAATATCTATTACTCACCGTGAGGACCAAAAACCCTGGTTGACTGTACCAGCTGTTTCCTCTCCACTATTTTTTTTTGTGCCCGAGGTAATAATTTAGTTATTTCTATCAAGTCAAGATTTATTGTATATGATTTCTTAAAATCGTAACAATATACATGGTTTTTGATAAAAGAAAATTTATTAATTTAGTTATTTCCTTTTTGACTCTGTTTGAGGGACCCCAATTCCAAGAGACCCGATAAACATTAATTAAACTGCTTCCCATGAACCCCTTTGGTGTACCCTGGGATAGTGAAGACCCTCAACAGTCCTCTCCACAGCATATTTTCAAGAGGGTAACCTGGCGGGTGGCACCAATTAAACAACATTAGGGTACAGTAGTACCCAGGGTTGAAGCTTAATGCTCCCCTTATAAAAAAAAACTAGCAGCAATTAATTAGATGGCACATGTACGAACACACCATATCATTATTTGCAGATGATATTCTATTATTCCCCCAGAATGGCAACAAAAAAAGTAATTTGTACATTGCGCGAAAGATGTACTTACCCATTTGGGGCAGAGACACAAAGGGCACTCCAGCGGCCTTTCCAAATATATTACAGCTGACCTAAGAGCGATACTTCATTCTGTAGCCACACCAGTGGTGCAACGCACGTTCCTGCAGTGCAGGGTGGCCCTCCAACACTCCAGGGGGCCGCAATCCTTTCAAAAGGGGCCCCATTTAGGCTAATGCCATATATGCAAGACTCCAGGCCCCTCATCACAGTCTACCTTATCATTTTGTGTTACGTCACTGAGTCAGACTCGCCACTGATTCTGAAAAAAGCGACTATGTTACACCAAATTTTAACTTCTATTTTGCCAGTTGGAGGCCAGAATTATTTTGAGGTAGAAAATCTGACCAGCGGGTATCATTGTGAACACTGTCAAACGCATTTGCCTGTCTGGGATGCTCTCTATGTCTGAGGGCTCCAGGGTAGTCAGAAGCAAAATATGCATTAGCCTGGTTAGCTCCAAGCTCTATACCAGGAGGGCGCCAAATTAATCCTTTCCACATGCTGCCACCCAGGTTTAAAACTTTCATCATTCGATCCTCTGAAATCAACCATCAATTGTTTATTTGGAAAATCTAAAAAAATCCTGTTCTGCAAATTCCTTAGTGTCTAGTCTGTGTTTCCCTTTTATTTTTTACAACTAAGCCGATTTATTTCCTGCGCGGTGGGTGCCAGGTGCTCTTTTTAGGTTCGCTGCCTGGTTATCTGAAGACGTCTTGGGGACATTCGGAAAGTTTCCCTGGGAATGCATTCCGCCCTTTGCTTACCATTGACCAGGTATTTTGTAAGTCACAGTTGCTTGCTTTTTATTTTTTGGCTTTATTTCTTATTGGCTGTCCAGCTTGAATTAGCCCTCCCGTGGAGTATAGTCCTTGCATTCTTTCACGAGTGCTCGCTTTCTGAAAACAGACCTTTAAATTTTGTTCTTATCTTGTCACATTTGCTGTGCATTTAAAGACAGAGGTCAAATTTTAGGGTCTATCTTCGGAGGGTGCTTGGTGTTTATTTATTTTTTACTGACCTTAGATGAGAAGATTTATGTGACAATCTTGCTGGGGGTGTGAGAGAGAAGTCTTTTTTCTAACACAAAACATTTTGATGTCTATAAATGAAATGTGCAGATATTTCAGAATATATCAAATTGGAAAAGCTCAAATGAGCAATTTTTTTAAAAATTCTGTATTGTTGTGGAAACAATTATTTTAAGATGATCAAAACAAATCAATGCACTAGGTGATACCATTTTCACACATTAGCGTTTATGCATTGTATAGTTTTATTGGTAAAACTGCATGTGTGTGTCTGTGCAAATGTAATGATCTTTTCAATTGAAAATATGTTGTCGTTAATGGCAGTGCGCTACCACACCATGCATACTCCACTTTACGCTAATGCACTCTACTCTGCACCACTCCACTCTATTTCACTCTACTCTTTCTATTTGCTCGTTTTATTTGTTTTAGGCTGTCCACTTTGAGTTTGTCCCTTCTGTGGAGCATAGCCTGCTTACAAGTGCCCCTAGTTATCTTCCACCAGTGCTCCTTTCTGTAAACAGGCCTCTAAATCTTGTTCTTATCGTGTCATATTTGTTGTACATTTAGAGACAGAGGTCAAATGTCAGGCTCTGGCTTCTGAGGGAGCTTGGTGTTTATTTTTCTTTCGTCTTCCGCTGACTTTAAAGTGAGAGTATTTATGTGACAATCATGCTGGAGACTGGGGGTGTACTGGAGGAAGGATGTACAATGTTATTTTTTTCTAGCACACAATAAAAAGTAAAGGTCTGTGAATGAACTGTGCAGATATTTCAGAACTTATCCAAGTTAAGAAAGCAAAAATTAAGCACATTTCAACAAATCAATGCACTTGGTGAAGCCGTCTCCATACATTATAATGTGTGTGCCCCATACTTTTTATCAGTAAAACTGCATGTCTGGTCAAATGTAACGGTCAATTTAATTACAAATATGTTGTCGGTAATGGCAGTGTGCTATCACACCACGCATACTCCACTTTACGCCATTCTACTTTACTCTGCAGCACTCCTGCCACTGCTGCACTAGACTTTGCAGCACTCCACTCTACGCCACTCAACTCTACGTCACTCAACACTGCATCACTGTACTCTACTCTGCACCACTCCACTCTGTGGCACTCCACTCTACGCCTCTCTACTCTACTCTGCACCACTCTGCACTATGGTTCAATTTTATTTCAGGAAAAGCATTGTATTACCAGCAAGCCACTTGGTCACTGCATACCACAATCTACAAAAGCATCATTGAAAATGAGCAGGACATCCTATAATCAAGCTAGTACCACAACAATATGTAAACCTTAGGATTTTTGATAAAATATTTTATAAACACCATTCACTTTTTTTTTTTATTTGCTAATTTTAGTGATCAAAAGGCCAAAATCACTATAGAATAAGTTAAAACATTGCCATACAATGATGTATTAAAATACGACACAAAACAAATAATTTAAACATTACTAAGCCAAATATCAAAAGGGAGAAACATGTAAGGCACCAAACACTTGTCTATCATACCAATACCACTCTGCTCAACACATTATACCCAATACATGATATATTGTAAAAATGAACACCTATTGTATCAAGAAATTACAGCAGATTCTGTAAATTAAGAGAGTCAGCGAGTTTCAGTGGGTTTCCACTTTTAGCCACCTTCCTCAGGACGACAACAAATATTCTCCCACAAAGTGTAACACAAATAACATAAAACCTGTGATAATAAAAATAAAATAAATATGTAATATAAACATCCAACTAAACATAATTTTTTGTGAAAGAATGCAATGCCTCATTGTCGTGCAATCTCACAGACATTAAAACTCCTCAATTGGGGCATCCAATTACAAGTTGCCCAATACTGTATTGGTACTGTGTAGAACTCATGAACGATATACTTCGGTGAGTGGAGATGTGATATCCTTGAGGAACTTATGTCTGGGGGACGGAAATGAAATGGGGCTGACACCAGAGTAATAATTAGATTAAAGCAAAAATTATTTCCCCAAAAAATCACTTGGAGTAAGACCCATGAAGGGCATATACACACATGGAATTATATTCTGCATTTAATAATGAGGCACCTGACATAGTTACAAGAGGTGTGCAGGATGAAGTAATTATGTAAGAGGTATGGCGAGAAGGAATGGCAATTGGATGGATGAGATGATTCTGATAGATGATTGTAACAATGGTACCACTACAGTATAGGGCAACTTGTAACAGTATGCCCCAGTGCGAGAATTTTAAAGTCTGTGGGACTACACGACAATTAGGCATTGCATTCTTTCACAACAAATTATGTTCATATGGATCTTTATAAGGCATATTTATTTTTCTTTTCACAGGTTTTATGTAATTTGTGTTACACTTTGTGGGAGATTATTTGTTGTGGCTAAAAGTGGAAGCCCACCGAAATGCGTTGATGCTCTTAACTTACTGAATCTGCTGTAATTTCTCGATACAATAGATGTTCATATTTGCAGTATGTCATGTATCGGGTATACTTTGTTGAGCAGAGTGGTATAGGTTTAATAGACAAGTGTTTAGTGTCCTACATGTTTTTCCCTTTTGATATTTGGTTTTGTAATGTTTAAATTATATGTTTTGCGCCGTATTTTAATATGTCATTGTATACCAATGTTTTAAATTATTCTATAGTGAGTTTGACCTTTTGATCACTTCAATTCACAAATTTTGAAGAAGCAAAGGTGAATGGTGATTATGAAATATTTTGTTACAAATCCAAACATTTCCCATATGGTTGTGGTACTAGCCTGATTGTAGTATGTCCTGATTGTTTTCAGTGATGCATATGTAGACTGTGGTACTCAGTGACTGAGTGGCTTGCTGATAATAAAAAAAAATTCCTGAGGGGAAAATTGGACTTTACTGTTTCACACAGTGCTCTGTCCCCATACTTGTGGAGTCCTCGCTCTTTTTAAATCATACCACTCTACACTATGACAATGGAGTCTACGCACTCTCCTTTACTCTGCATCACTGCACTCTTCGCCACTGCACTCTAAATCACTCCAGTCTAGGACACTCCACTCTACTCTGCACCACCCGACTCTACGCCACTCTACTCTGAAACACTGCGCTCTACGCCACTGCACTCTATTCTGTTTTTTTCACTCTACACTAATGCACTGTATACCAATCCCCTCAACGCCACTTTAATGTGCTCTACACCACAGAATTCTATGCCAATACACTATTCGCGTCTCTACCTGTATGCCAGTGCACTGTATAGTGCACCACTCCACTCCACTCTATTCTAAAACAATCTAATCTGTGCCACCGCACTCTATGCCACACTACTCCATTCTGCAGCACTCCACTCTAGGCCACTGCACGCTACGCAGCTGCAATCTACGGCGCACCACCCAAGCTACTGCACTCTACACCAATGCACTGTACCCCACTTTACTCAAAATCAATGCACCCTATGCCACAGCACAATTCGCCAATCTGCTCAGCACCACTGCACTCCATGCCACCATACTCTACTCGGCAACACTCTGCTCAATGCCACTGCACTCTATGCCACTCTACTCTACATCATTGCACTCTATGCCACTATTTTTTACTGTGCACCACTGTACTCTCTGTCACTGCTCTCTACGCCACTCTAGTCTGCACCATTCTACTATATGCCACTGCACTCTCCGACAATTCACTCTATGCCACTCTTCTCTACACCACTTCACTCTACTCTGAAACACTGTACTCTTTGTCACTAAACTATATGCCAATCTACTCTGCATCACTGCACTCTATGCCACTGCACTCTACTCTGCACCACTGTACTCTACACCACTTTTGCACACTCTATGCAGTGCACCATATGCCACTAAACTCTACTCCACTATACTTTGCACCACTCCACTCTATGCCACTACACTTTACACCACTGCCCTCTAAACCAGTCCACTCTTAGCCACTTTAATCTACTCTCCACCACTGCATCTGATGACATTGCATTCTACACCACTCTGCTCCATGCCACTGCACTCTCCACCACTGCACTCTACCTTGCACCACTCCATTCAACATCACGTCACTGTACTGAAACAATCTATTTTACTTCTACTCTATGCCGCTGCACTCTATAACACTGCACTATGTGCCGCCCTACTCCACTCTGCACCACTCCACCCCGATCTATGCTGCACCACTCCACTCTATGCCATTCTACTCTACACCACTGCACTCTATACCACTCTACTCTACACTACTCCACTCTGCGATACTCTACTCTGCAATACTGCACTCTTTGTCACTGAACTCTATGCCAATTTACTCTGCATCACTGCACTCTATGTCACTCTATCCTACTCTGCACCACTGTAGTCCATGCCACTGCTCTCTACTCTCCACCATTCTACTTTACGCCACTACACTCTCTGCCAATTCACTCTATGCAATTCTCTACACCGCTCTTCTCCAAGAAACTCTACTCTGCAACACTGCACTCTTTGCCACTGCACTCGCCACTGCACTCTACTCTGAAACATTCTACTTAACTTCTACTATGCTCTATGTGACTCTACTCCACTCTGCAGCACTCTACTCTACCCCACTGCACTCTATGCAACAGCAGTCTACGATGCACCACTACTCTCTACTATCACAAATGCACTCTACACTACTTAACTCAAAATCAATGCACTCTATGTGACTGCACACTATGCCAATTTAATCCACACCACTGCACCCTACGCCACTATACTCTAATCTATGCCACTGCACTCTATGCCTCTCTACTCTACACCATTGCACTCTATGTCACTGCACTCTATGCCACTCTTTTTTACACCAGGGTACTGTATGCCACTACTCTCTACACCATTCTTCTCTTCACCACTCTACTCTATGCCACTGCACTCTAAGCCAATGCACTCTACGTGATTCTACTCTACACCACTCTACTCTGTGACACCGTACTCTGCAATATTGCACTTTTCGCCACTGAACTCTACGCCACTCTACTTTGCATGACTGCATTCTATGCCACTGCACTCTACTCTGGACCAATGTACTCTACACCACTCTACTACATGCCAACGTACTGTACGCTACTCCACTCTATGCCACTCTACTATTCATCACTCCACTCTATGCCATTGCACTCTACACCACTGCAATCTAGGCAAATCCACACTTTGCGACTTTAATCAATTGTGCACCACTGTTTCCTAAGACACTAAACTCTACGCCACTCTACTCTACACCACTGCACTCTACCCTGCACCACTCCGCTTTATGTCACTTCACTCTACTCTGAAACATTCTACTCTACTTCTGCTCTACGCCCCTGCAGTCTGCAACACTGAATCTATGCTGTGCCTCTTCACTACATGCCATATATTTTTTTGTTTTCCATTTCAAATGGAAATAGTTTGCCTGGAGGTCATTTGAAATTTAACTTGGTTTGTTTGTTTTCCTTTTTATTGCATTGCATACCTACTTTCTCAGATGTGATATGTCTGTAGTTTGCCCTGTTAAGACTTTACTTATCATTGCTCACTTCAGGAATTTTTGTTTGGGGGGGAAAATTGTGTTTTCTTTGTTATTTTGTAGTCTGCTGCGAAAAATTTAAACAACCTTTGCCGGCATTGTGGTCATTTTGGAAATTAGCAACGTCTCCACAGAAAATCAGGAAATGTCCCCAAAACGCATGGACAGACTATCCTATATGGTAACCAGGAAGTGCCTGATGGGCTGCTCTGACAGGTCAATGTGTGTGAAGGTTTTTTGGTTGTGTGTGTGCCTGTTTTATGGTCTGCTGGGCCGGTTTTACTGTTTATTTCGTGATTTTAAAACAAACATTCCATGCTACAAGCTCAAATATATGTAGTATTCCATACCTTGCAAAACAGTTAGACAGCTTGTCTTAATAAGTTCACAACTGGTCCAATAGGCAAACATGTGCCACTTTTTTAGTTTTCAAACTCACTAATAGCGGCCACTTTTATTTTGGCCCCCAGGGCCAGGTCAACCCTGCCAAACCATCATTCCTATAATCAAGTTTAGGGTTAATTAGGGCTCACACTACAAATTGAAGGCCATTCCTTTGGACGGAAATGAAGAATCCTTGGCAGCTGGTGCAGATTGAACAAATCTGACGATTTAGTTGATAAGATTGGCATGTTCATGCTGGCTTAGCAGATGACACATAGATTTGTCACTGTTTCTGGGAATTCAGGATACACATAGCATGGTGTGATGGTGGGGACAAACAGAGCACTGCGTTTATGTAGAGCTCAGCAACATCACCTGTCTTCTTTTCACCTAATATAATACCACTAGCTGTCGGCCAGTGTTCTGCATTAATCTAGATCTTCAAATGGCTACTCACCAACACCTGCATAACTGTTACCGAAGCCCTCATAACCAGCAAGCTGAACTACTGCAACACACACTATACCGGAATCAACAAACTGACTGGCAGACTCCAGAACATACAACGGCCAGGCTTACACTCAACCTTTCGAACCCGCATCTCAAAGAGCTGCACTGGCTACCAAGCCACAAATATACCAGACACCTCCACTCAGCTGTACTCCTACTAGCACACATTCCCTGCACACACAGAACCAGATATGGCGGTTGTGCCTTCTCCTAAGGCTCCTACCCTGCTCCTAAGTCCTGCCCCTGCACATCTGAGCTTCCAACTCAGTTCTTGAACTTCCAAAGACACTGAAGACCTGGCTCTTCACCTAGCCATGACCCTATCTTTGCCCATCCAGGTCCTGCTTCAGAGCTAGGATACCGCCTGAGTGAGTGATACACTATGCAAATATACACAACATAACAAGTTTTGAAATGTGTTGCTTATGTAGAATGCAAAGCAACACTCTGCTTATGAGTGGAGAGGTTGAAGGAGGGATGAGCGAAGTTTGATGCTTAATAGTTTCAAGTGCTGCAGAGAGTTGCAGGAGAAGAAAAAGACAGAGGCATCACTGTCAGTCCTTTGAAGGGCAGCGGGAGCACCATAGTGGTTGTTGACTGTGCAGAATCTTTCTTCTGTTTCCTTATTTATTTTTACTGGAGAACAATGTATTGATTACTTAATACATTGCTTACATTGTGTACGATGTCTCAAAATGTTGCCTCAAGGGAAGCTGGGCAAAGTTTCTTGACTTTGCTCAACCTCGACGAGGCGACATTTAATGCACCAAGCATGGTTGAAGTCACTGTTTCCTGTTCTAAAATGCCCTGTAGGAAGGACATCCTGGGGCAGGAAATCATGCCAGCCTACAGCCCATCGTGTGACCATCCGGTTAGAGTCCCAGGCATGTGGAGAGTTGACAGGCTACCCTATCAGGGGATGATGTGAACAACAAAGGGGGCTGCACAGGGTTGGGCAGAACTGAGAGCAAAGGGGCTCTTGACTATGCAAGCTGGAAAAAGAGGACTAGGGTGGCTGCCAATTAGTGCCCGTTTGCCTGCTAATCTCAGTAGCCCTCTCCAGCTTTGGGAATGGTTTCCAGCTGTTTAGAAGGCCCACTAAAGCTGCCCTTGGTGTTATCAAGCTTTCCACATTGCAAAGTTTGTGAAGTAAAAAAAATCTATGTAATTCTAATGATGGGTCCATACTTGAATCCCATGGTTCATGATGAGCTCAGCTCGTCATGAGCACACAAGCAGTGTACTGCATGACGAGCAGCTCGTCATGAGCATGGAAGGGGTTAAAAGGATCATCAGGGTTCAGGTTGGCCTTCTTGAATACTGGGAGAGTCTGTTATGTCTTAGGGGAGACAGGAATGATGGCTAGACTAAGGGATGTGGTGATTATATTTACCAGAGGTCTGAGTGCTTTACGGCAGAAGCCTTCATTATCAAAGATCAGAACGGTGGTTTATTTACATACGTTCACATGTAAAGAGCTGCGAAGTCTTAAGAGGTCTGAGATTATTAGATTGCAGAAGTCATCCGCTTTGGTGTTTTACAGGTGGTGGCTGTCAGTTTTCTCCTTGAAGGAGTTGTGTTGCATTTCGTAATGGAGTGTTTTCTCGCATGTGTCTCTTGTTCCTACTCATTCCTCTTCTTCTTCCCCTCAACACTTGAGGTGACCTTGAGGGGGTGCAAAGCACTATAAAGATCAACAGCCAATCATATATATTAACCTTGTGCCCAATTTTGTCCTCAGATCTCTGAAGTTGCCGGTACCACCAAGCAATATCAAAGGTGAGATTGCATGTGTTCCTTTCTTTTCAGGAAGCTGAGTAATAGGTGAAAGTCAGAACGTTTGCCTCAAAGCCCACTTTAGCTTAGTTGAGCAATCAGACCCTAGTCCAAAACAGGTAGGAGCAGATTTACAAGCCCCTTGCGCTACGTTTACGCCGCCTTGCGTGACGCAACAGCGGCGTAAACGTGGCGCATCCCTGCGAGGCATTTACAACGTGACGCATCTAGGGAGATGCATCACGTTATAAAGCCCAGCGCCACAATGGTGGCGTTCCCACGCAGGGTGGGCGTTCCGGTACCTGTGCACCTCGCAAAAGTGCCATCGTGAAATCTACAAGATTTCACGCAGGCACTTCCGCGACGATGCTACGTCAATTCCTTACGCCTCCTTGAAACAGGCATAAGGACTGACGCAGCATGTTAAGTATTGGGCGGCCCTGAGCATTGCTGGAGTTGCATCACGCTTGCAACGCGACTCCAGGGATGAGCCGCCCTTACGTCACAAGATGCGTCACGCATCTGCCTACCCTTGCGCCACAGCGCATCTGCCGTGATGCAAGGGTAGTTTTGCGTGATGCATTTGTTCTGGCGCATCTCTGCTGATATGCAGAGATGGGCCAGAACTCGTAAATATGCCCCCTAGTTTGTAAGTTAAGCCTGGATACAGTATCACATGTTTATCAGACATAAAGATGGAATGTGTGATCAGTGATATTACTAAGTTAATGGAACAGCACTTTAACACTACCCTAAATGTATACACATTATAAAACCAAAAGAACCAAGCAATTACAATTAACGACAAATACAATGAAGTAACACTGGTTACTTAAGTTAAACATAATTTACTGTTTGAAATCACTGGTCTCTGACTGGGGTAGAGAGATTATTGGTTCTCTGGACGTTTTGGGCTAGTTGGGTCTTTCACTACTCTGGCAAGGTCAGCAGCATAGTAGGCGAGCAGAGGTTCAGCGGGGTATCAGATGTAATGCTAGCCTTAGAGAAACAAGCAGCACTCAGCTCCACATTTAAAAAGAATTGCTGTAGGGTCTATTGAGGTCTGTCTGGATGCAGCTCTTCAACATGCTGACGTGAGTCTTCAAATTAGATTCACAGTCGTTGGCAACTGAGCAACAGCCCTCTACTGGTATGTTCAGCTGCATCTTTACATCTCAAAAGTTCATAGTTAGGTTGGACAGCTTTTTCTGCCTCAGAGAGGATACAGATTAAAGCAAGCTTCAATGATACTTTATAAGGAATGTTTGCTGTTGGTACAACAAACAGGTAGATCCAGATGGCTTCTGTAGTGGGAATCCTAATGTATCACAGCCACAAAGGCCCTGTAGAAGAAGAATGCATTTGCGTTTGCGTTTTTTGAAGAATCTTAATCCTCTGTGTTGGACACCCTATTTGCACAAAGATCTCTGGTTAACCCTAAAGAAAAGATGAGCCATAGATGAACTTGGTCATCCCTCTCCTCGTATGTATGCCACTGTGCACACTTAATGCTAGAACCACAGTCCCACAAGTATTGCAAATATTTCAATTCATTACAATCAACTGAAAGTATTCATGTCACTGGGCGTGAGTGTAATTCAACTTTATTTTTTAAAATACCTTTATTGATTTACACATTTATCTTGCAAGTTCCATTACTTTGGGACATTTTCAAGTATATCAGTGTTGACAGATTTTATGAATGGATAAGGGTTGTCAATAAACATTTCCATTACTGTAGTTGATTATCTGCCAACAATGCGAATAAGGATGATCACATTTAACTATTCCACATCAAAAAGAAAAACAAGTGTGGGTCTGATGTAATTGTTACAGTAGATCTATTGGTGGATCTGTCCCTTATGTGGGGTATGTCAGCACCCTCATCCATCAAGTGTGTAGCCAGTAAAGTGGCAGTTAGGGGTCAGAGTTCTTGCCAGTTTGTCGGATGAACCCCTCTCAGGAGGTACCACAGCCTTATACCAGTGTGTTTTGTGCTGAACCATGGGTTTATGCAACATTATATAGTTCTAAATTTACAGCTAATGTATAAACTCAACCAGTAGACTCCACAACTCCCTCTGGTGACTGCCAACAAGATTCACATTCCAACACCACCTCATTCCACAGTGCTGCTATTGGGCATTTACACAACCCCCTTTTTTACTTTACTGCATTTGACCATCGGGCCATGGCACGAGCCCTGAGATTTCCACAACGTAGCTATGGAAGTCTTTGCCAGCCATAATGTCAGGACCATAAATCTGTTGCCTGCCTTCTTACATGTTGGTAAGCAGGCATTGCTCAGTTAGCAGAAACCAGTTCTCCTCAGTGTTACTGCTAGTCGGTCATTAAGCATCTTACAAAATAGGCCAAAAATGCGGAAATCCCCAACCATGTGGTGGAACCCTGCATCCATGAGTGTGTTGGTGGGACAGCACAGTATGTTAATTCCGTACATCATATTGATTCTTCTGGAAGTCAGTTCTGTGTAAGTAGTTCAACTGAATATATTTAAAATGGGCATTTCTAGAAACTGTTTGGGAAGATCCTAGGTATTTCTACGAGTCCCTCTCTTCTGGTTCCCTCCCCATGTTGGTCTCCAATTGTGTTCTGATTTTGGCTATGTCCACTTTGGCCATGGACTGTAGAGCTTCATAAAACCAAGTTACCTGTTTCAGACCCCCTTCCATCATACATAATAACTGGGCTACTGCATGTGTCATGGGATTGGTGTCTGCAGTGTCCCATGTATTGAATATGGTATCCATTAGTGCACCATAATTGAAAGATTGACCCATGGGTCAAGACAAGCAGAAGACGCAAACTAGCAATGCTTTGAGTCTACAGGAAACATTTAGCACTGGGCCTAATATCCCAAAAAGGAGTCTACATACAGAGTTACAACGAAAATCTATCCTCCCCTCATAAATTAAAATTTCAGAAAAGACTTCCTGAAAACATACATAATTAAAAACGCTAAAGATTTACAGTATATGGCATTTGAAACGAATATTCACAATGAGTGGAGGATAGTTTTTCTTCCTTCTTTTATTAAAAATAAAAAGATTGTAAACATTACATTTTAGTGTGGGAATTATACATTTTTATTTTAACAATGGTAATTTGAATGAATGAGAGAAATAAGATATATTAGAGTGAACTAAAGAGTAGTGTCTCTAGGGATTTTTCACTGACTTTCATTGTCTATAGTACCCTGTTCCCTGGAAAAAGTGGGGTCTTCTCTCTTTCCTTAACTAGCTATATAGGAACCCAGTGGTTTTGGCAGACCAACATCAGTGGTAAAGCCAGAGCATGGTTGAGTCAATCAGTTTGCATTTCTTCCAGCAATTTAAGTTGCTCAAGGCAGGCATGAACTATTTCCAACTTTTGCCCCTCCACTCATTAAGAAGTTTGCCATGGTTCTGTCTCGTATTTCAGTCTCAGCTCAGTATCGTCTATGTGCACTCCACCCAACCACCCTGCTGCCAACTGAAATTGTGCAGCCAGAAAATATAGCTCAAAGTCTGGGTCTACTAATCCTCCCTCAGTTACTGATAGTTTACATTTGTTTAGAATAACCATACATCTGCTCGGGTTCCAAGTCAAGTTCACCATCAATTAATCCAGTCCCATGAAAAATATCTAGGTATCTGTAATGGAATATTGATACAGTAATACAATAATCGAGGCATTATCACCAACTTCGTAAATGCTATTCTGTCCATGACGATTATTGGTAGAATGTTTAAGAATTTCACACACCCTCTTTGCAGTCAGAAGGCTGCTTCCAAGTGTCTGTCCATGAGATAAGTCTCTTAATGGTTTATTTGGATCCTTAGATTTTAGAAGGATGTATCTCCTATTAAATGCCCAGGTCCGCATTCCCTAGGTATATGCATTGTTCCCAATTATGGAAATTACACGGGATAAGCAGGCATGAAAGTCAGATTTTCTGTCCTTCAGGCAAGTTATATGCTGCATTGCATGGATGGCATAACATAGTAACAGTTGCCTGATGATATGATTAGAAGCACTCACGCTAACTCTGGGTGTTTTGTGAAGCAGCGGCCAGTGCAGGTAAACATGGTGAGGCGGTGGGGCAGGGTGAGGGGAATGTCGAAGGATGACGATATAGTGCAAAATAAATTAATAAATGACTCCTATTCCGTCGTCTGTCCATATCCCCCCCACAGCGCCCAGCACCACCAGACTTACCTGCAGCGGTCTCTGCTGGTTTTGTGTCATACACAGCCTTACTCTCTGGCACAAAGGACACTCTACTGTCTACCCTACGATTTGTACTCAAGGAACACCCTCCAGTCAGTACTTAATTTTCTAAAAATGAAGTGCTTGGGCCCAGAGTATTATTCACTGGTTCACTGCAACTGCCACACTCCACGTCACTTTAAAATGCTGGTTTAAGTTCAAGTTTTATAATTATTTTAAATATATTAAATAGTTTAAAGTTCCAGAAGTGAACTGTTGTTAGAAATATAAACACAGCACCACCATGTGATAGTTTCTCATAAATATGTGCTGGTGTTTATAAATAAGGTCTGGTGCCAAGCACCAGAAAACACCAGCACAAATTACACACTGCCTCAGTACAAATTCCTAAGTATATATACAAGAACAGTGGTCATGAATTTAAAAGGTGTGTTTTAGGGAAAAGCATGCATGTTGCACTTAGGCATATCAGGAGATACAGCACTCAACATCTTGCTTTTGCCTGCTTTTATTTGGTGTAAGGATTCGGGTCACAGGCAGATCACGCTACTTTATTAACCCCTTCACTGCGGCGGCTATTCCGCTGCAGTGCTAAGGGGGCGGGGCGGCCGCGCGGCGGGCGCATGCTGGTGACGTAACCGCTCCGTCACCAGCCGCGGTTGCGCTGTGCTCATTACGGAGCGGTTCCGTCATGGCCCCGCCCGCTCAATAGAACGTTCAGCACAGGCGCGGAATCCGCGCCGCGCAGGCGTTCCGAGCGGGCCGTGACGGAACCGCTCCGTCATCGGCACAGCGCGAACGCGGCTGATGACAGAGTGGTTCTGTCACCAGCAGGGGAGGGGTTAAATTTGGTTTTGCAGCAACTTCTAAGGTCTTTTGTGCTGGCCTGGCCCAGGGACACCCCCTTCCATACTTTAGCAAGGGGGGTAGCACAAAGGGATTTGGGTGAAGAGCAAGGGATACCTTTCAGCACAAAATAGCTTCTGCAATGAAATTTGATTTGTTGCTTCTGTTAATGTGATTTGTGAAGTTTTGGGTCACTTAGTGTTGCCTGAGTGTCAGTGCAAACACTTGATGCATATGACCCTCGGACTTTCTTGAAGTGCAGACATTTTGAGAAAAATATTCAGTTTGAATAATTTTTAACTTCAGTGCACAATATTATTTCATGGACTGAAATATTACTGAATGAGCACAACAAGGACACTGAATCTTTTAGAATTGGTAGGCTAACGATATGCTCGAAAATTGTAACAATTATTAGGTTTTGTATCTTTATGAATTCTGCAGTTGGTAGAGCCAAAAGGCATGGTATTGTCATGTGGTCAGGATATGCCCGGTTAGAAATGCCACGTTTCTTAAGTTGCCGTCTCTTTTAAACACAGTGACTTTTGACCATCATTTGTGTACGTGACCATGCAGGATAACATTCTCTGGATCTGCATTGCTTACTTTTCCACTTCATAGGTAAACCATCACAACACCTTAAACATTCAGTACAAGGGATCAGGTTGACTGTGCAAATGTTATTTATGTTATTGTCCGGTAGATGACAACGCTATCCAACTAGAATAAACTATTGCGGCTTGACAGGGGTTGCAACATGGCCAGTGGTGGTGCCGTTATTATATATACAGAACCACTTCCTTGCATACATTCTCTGTCTTAGTATAATGGTGGAAATGTTCACCTTTTTCACTATTCTTGTAACACAAATTACTCTAATCTGTTTATTCCTATTGATTGTCTCAGCGCATTTATTTTATACAACATTCACAATGCTTCAACAAATATTGAAAAGACTTGCTGAGTATTTCTTGTGCATCTCTTTGGGTATGCATGAGTCCAAATGAAAGGGTTCCAGATCTGTTACCTCGATTTCCTTGGGGGATTTGGTTTGTCATGTTCTGAGGTTGCATACTCATTAGCTACCCTGCAAAGTTAGGGGTGCAGATAGTGAACTGTGGGCTAGTAGGGAAACAGGCCAATGTACCCTGAGAGTGTGCATTGAATCAGTCTGGCACATTCCTGACATTTATATTGTCCTACAAACGCACCAATGAGGTACAAGCCCTACAACAGTATTATGCTTAACATCAATTTCAATGCACAAAGATATGTCACTCTCCTTAAGAACTATAAACTGGCTTTCCACACCTTCGAGAAGTACCTTTTCGGGACATCAAGCTTTTTTTCTGGGCATTTCTCCTAGAGATTTGGGGACAAGCTCAGAAGAATTTATTTTAGGATTAGACAATAAACACACACCTGAGCACTGGCTGTGATCTAAAACATCCAAATAAAAACACTATTTGGCTGCACTCCGTAGAGAAATATTTAATCAGATGCAGACAGAGTTCATAATTGATCTTGATAAATGTGATCTTGCATTCAACCTCTCACCTGATGACTTACACTGACACATATCGAACGCATTTGAACACATTTTTGTTTTCAAGACAAATAACATTTGTTTTCCACACAATACAAACAGGATAGTCTGAGTCATTAATTTTGTAGCAATTATTTTCTTGTGGATATAGGAAGGTATAGTAATAACTTTATAATTCTGGCACCTACAAAATGTGATTTATTGTTCACAGACCATAAAGAACAATCTATTGTTTTATTGTATTTGTATTAATTGGCGGAAAGACAATCATATATAGGCACTGCAAGATATCAGTCATTGTGTGCACACCTTCAGGAGTAGTGGTGATGATGATAGGGTGATTTTACAATTCAGAAAGCCTTTTGCAGAAGAAAATACCCATACTTAAGGATCTATTTGTTTACGTCACACCGCTGTTATAATCTATATCTTCTTTTAAGACGGAACACATGCATGAAATCGAATTCACTGTCTGTTGTTGCAAAAATCCATCAGAAGGTGGCAAAATGACTGGTCAGCGTACAGAGAGTTAAACATATTTTTTTTTGTCAGTAGGCATTTAGCACAGCTTGTCTTGCTTCCTCGCACAGTGGATCCAGTTGGCCATCACCCCCTAAGGGAAAGAGAGCACTAATTAAAAACCTGTGCTTCCACTCACCAATAACTTAATTTATATGAGAGGCAACAAAGCTTCACGGATTACCTCGGAGGCTGATCTAAGAAAGTATTTTAATGTTTGAAAAGAACCGTGGTTGCAATACTTTGGGGAATTTTCTCTCCAGGAATTCATTGTAGTTTCGAGGCATACACTGGATGCAATTGTGTGTGCGCGTGTCGTTTGCAATATACAGTAAACTCTTCATTTCATTTCAAAATACTTTATTCGGTACCATAAAAGCACATAACACATAAACAAACATACATGTAATAAATAAAGATAAAATACAATAGCAACCAGCCCTTACAAGTTCAGATCCAAAATAAGATGTATAACAATATGTATAAAAATAGCTAATCTCGAGACTAAGCTAAAAAAGGGTCAGTCTAGGTAAAGAGCTCATGTGATATGGTCAAGATGTCTAATAGAGATCAGAGCTTCAGTCAGAGCAGAATTTAAGTATAGACAGAGACATCTTAAAAATTTTAGGGGCCCTGGGGTAAACGTCTTTTGGGGGGCCCTGTTCAGGACAGCTTTGAATTTAGGATCCAATTTCAGATCTTTCATGCCATTTTTGGCCAGGTCACGGACAGTGCACAGACAAACTTCCCTACATTCTAAATGTGTTTTTCTAATATTCAGGTATAGTGACATGTGCTTTCAATATTGTAGCACAGCAGCAGCTCACTAATATTACTGCAAATAATCTATGTGACACCCTCCCACTTCTCATATGTAAGGTCTTCTTTTGGACTAAAAGAAACTTTTTTATGAAAGTTGCATGAAACATAAACAGAACACACCTCTGCAGAATGTCTGTAATAGCCTCTCACACATCACCCATATTAAAAATAAATTAAGGATAAACAGAGCACACCTCTGGAAAATGTCTGTAATAGACTCTCACACATCGCCCATATTAAAAATAAATTAAGGAAAAACAGTATTTAAAATACAGTTTAAGACATCTGCAGGGTCATCAGGTCAAGACGCTTGGGAGAACAGAGCTGGCTCTATCAAGGCCCCCCTGAAAAGTTGGGTTCCTGAGCCGGAGCCCACTTTGACCATGCCTGAAAACGTCTCTGAGTATAGAGCCTCAAGCCATTGCTTTGGTTCTGACACACCAGCTCCACTGTACAGACAATCGACTGTGTAGATTCTGTGTGCAACAGCCATATGGCCTCCTGATGTTGCCTACAAACCAGTTGTATACATATAGGAATGACCCAGGACTTTTCTAGGGCGTATGTAAAAAGGACAAAAGAAAATAAAATGTCCCAGGGAATCCTCGACCTAATGGCAGGTTGGACATATAGTACTCGAGAGGTGGCTGAGGTTCCATTTTCCTTGTAGGGACAGTAAAGGTAAGGTGCCATATTGGAATTTGAGATATATACTCCTAGCAGCTGACAGGATAATATAATTTAAAAAGAGCTCAAAACCCATCTCAATCTTGAAATCTAAAAAATTGTCAGCAAGAGACCCCTCTGAGACATTCCTGATTTTGTCAATGTACATGTGCTCGCAGAAGGCTTACTTGGGGGAGGCCCTGGATAGTTCGTTCGTAGCAGGACAGGAAGATCAAAATTCACCTAATCCAGGTATGGATAGAAGGTTTTTGATGTCAGATATGCATTTAATTTTTCCAGAGGTGTCATAAGCAACTACATCCTGCAAGGATCTGTAATAGTCCTTCAAGGCAGGTAACCCCCAAATGTAAGCAGAAGGACCTCAGTCATGCACCCACCATAGACACTAAGGGATTCATAAACCTTACATGTAAATTTTGGAGCTCCCCAATTGACTTTAACAAATCATTAGATTAATTACATTCCTGAAGATGAAGGTTGTCTTGGCTACTGAGGCACACAAACGTCTGAGCAAGAGACTGCAAACTTAGTTTGTGTAACCTCATTGCTACACTCAGTAGGCCAATAATCTAAGCCAGTTAGGGTCAGACTATCATAAAATATCTAGGCGTAAATTAAGCATGCTTTGTAATAGTAAACCGAAGAGCAATATACACGTAGAATTGTGTGATGCATGTACTCAAATTGAACATCGGTTCGACACATTAAATCTACCACAGCGATTGTAAAAGGAAATTTAATTTAGATGTAATAATACTTCTCCATCATTTATAACCTGTAGGACATTCCCATGGGTAAAGCTATTTCCACCAACACTATCCTTTCTTCATTAGAACATTTGAATGTTGGGAGCGACATTGAAGACAATGGAGTGCTCCGGGCTTCTAATGACCCGGTAAAAGCCTGGAGATCCAACATTCCAATGTTGTTGTTCACAGCTGTTGCTGTGAACAAAGCCCTCAAGAGCCCCGAAGGATTTAAATCCCCTTGGGTTCCCTGAGGCCTTTGTTTTATTTGTAAGAACATTCTGCCCTCTAGTGGTGGAATGTTCTAATAGCCTTATAGCCCACCGTAGCTGGACTGTACCATCCATTAAAGGCCAGCTCCCTTGTTAAAGGCCCTCTCCTTCTGCTCGGACCTTTAACGATGCGACGGGCTAAAAAGCTATATTAAAACACACAGATCGAGGATACATATGTAACAGAAGTGTTACATACTTGAGTTTTTCATGGAATTCTTGCACCATATAACTTCATGTTAATAAAGAGATTTAAACAAAGGCATGGATACATCCCCCAAAATTCTCATAAAATAAAAGCTGAGCACAGTTTAAAAAAAAGCTGCACAGCCAGTAGTTGCCAAAAGTGGGAAGAATGTCACCAGAATTTCTAATCATCCCAAATTGTAGAACTTTAAACTAAAGTGTAAGTTTCATATTTCAAGCTGGAGTTCTAAGGTGTGCTTGCTTCTCCAAAAATTTAGATGTCAGGGGCTGAATCATGATGGGCTCCCCTTGCACAGTGCAGAGTACAAAGCCTGTTTTTATGCACTTGCTGTGCATAAAGTTAATTCATTTAGCCCAATATTTCTTTGAGCTAGTGCTTTATTTTAGATAGCACAGCTCAGAAACAGAAGAAGGAACGCCTTGTTCACTGCTGATTCAGAGCTGCGATGTCTGAAAATGAAGCTATAACTCAGGGGCATATTGGGGTAAATTAATTACCTTTAAACACAGCAGGTGCATAAAAGCAGGTGCTTGGCTCTGCGCTGAGGCAGCAGAGACCATCATGATAAAGTTCCAGTTTTGCTCTCACAAATGAGTGAGCAGCAGGTGAACCATCTATGTGGGTTTGCCCATTCGAACTTCTCTAAATTTGTATTAGCCTTCCAGAGCCTTTTTTGTATATATTTATGTTTCAAACAGATTCCAGTCGCGATCTTGCTGGAACCATTTTTCATACTTGGTAGTTTGATATGCATGTACGTAGGTGTTTTTGGGCACCGTGAACCTGGCAGTAGAGGAACTGACTTCTGACAAAAGGGTATACACCCCGAAGCCATCAAGTCCACCACATCTTGGTGCAGCACATTGCCATTACTACATTGTGTGAAATTACATTGTTAAGGGAAGCAATGTGTGTGAGTGTGTGTGTGTGTGTGTGTGTATATATATTCACTGAAAAAACAAAGGTTACAGGGATGTTATAGTTAGGGTCAGATTTACCCCGCATATTACATCACTCATGACATCACTGATGACACCAGCCAGTGGCTGTGAGTGTTTTAAAAAAAATTATGGGTGTTAATTATGTACACCAAGGTATATTGGTGAATCAGTGGGTGCACGAGTGCTTGTTTGGATGATTCAGTGGGTGTGTCACTGACTGTATAATGAGTGATTAGGTGCCTCAATGAATGTATTGGTGAATGACTAGGTTGTGTGAATGTCTGTATCATTCTGTCATGTGTAGGTGGGTGAGGGGCTGTGTGACTGCCTGCATGGGTGTGTCAGTGGCTGTATGGGGGAGAGAGTGTGTCTGAGCAGCTGTATGGGTGAGTGTGTGTACAGCTGTGTCGTGAGTGACTAAGTGCATGTGTCAGTGGCATATCGGTGAGTAACTGGGTATGTGAAAGGCAGTATAGGTGTGTGATTGGATATATGAGTAACTGTATGGGTGAGTGAGTGAATGTGTGAGTGGCTGTATGGGTGAGTTTGCGCTTGTGTCAGTGACTGTATAGATCAGTGAGTATGCGTTAGTATCTGTATTAGTTAGTGTGTGATTGTGTGTAACTGTATGGGTGAGTAAGTGGCTGTGTGATTGTGTGGGTGAGTGATTAGGTGTGTGAGTAGCTCTATGGGTGACTAAATCAGTGTGTGAGTGGCTGTAAGGGTATATGACTGTATATAGCAAAATCAAAGAGGATGATGGACGGAGTGTTGAACATTGCAAGCACTCACCCCCAGTCAACTGATCTAGGTTTAATCCATCATCATTCTTTAGCTCACTCCGCCACCCCAGTTCAGACATGGCCATATGCAAATCATTGTCAACGCTCCGTCCATCATCACCTTTGGTTTTTCTTTGTTCGCCCTAAGTTGGCAGGGTATGCTCAGACGTGAGTCCCTTGCTCACTTTGCCACTGGAGTCAAGCAAGCCCGGCTGAAGACGGCTGTAATTCCAGAAACCGGTCCTGGGAAGCTTGATTCCGGTCCAGGGAAGACATGGCTTGGCAGTTTGGGCTGGGCGGTTTCCATGAGGCACAGGGTCAGACTGATTTGCATATGGCCATGTCTGAACTGGGGTGGCGGAGTGAGCTAAAGAACGGTGATGGATTAAACCCAGATCAGTTGACTGGGGGTGAGTGTTTGTATTGTCAACGCTCCGTCCATCATCACCTTTGGTTTTTCTTTGTTCGCCCTAAGTTGGCAGGGTATGCTCAGACGTGAGTCCCTTACTCACTTTGCCACTGGAGTCAAGCAAGCCCGGCTGAAGACGGCTGTAATGCCAGAAACCGGTCCTGGGAAGCTTGATTCCGGTCCAGGGAAGACATGGCTTGGCAGTTCGGGCTGGACTGTTCCGATGAGGCACAGGGTCAGACTGATTTACATATGGCCACGTCTGAACTGGGGTGGCGGAGTGAGCTAAAGAACGGTGATGGATTAAACCCAGATCAGTTGACTGGGGGTGAGTGTTTGTATTGTCAACGCTCCGTCCATCATCACCTTTGGTTTGTCTCTTGGGGACCACCAGATGCAGAAAAAACAAAACAAACACAATTTGATTTCCATAATCACAGAAAAGCCTTATTGAATAGATTGATCATGCAATTTCACAAAAACAATTCTGGTGAAAAATACAGGCAGCAGTTTTTGAGACAGCCTTAATCATCTGATCTGGAACGCTCTCAACCAGACAATGAGAGCACGCCAAATGATGAGCTTTTCAATGTAACCTGAAAGAAAAGCTGCTTAAGAAGGTCTTTGACTCAGGAATGGCATCAAAGAATCGCTGGAGCATGTATCTCGCCAAACAAAACTAAATATGGGGGCAGACATTTTGAGATACCCCCTGGCAAAGGATCTGCAATGCTATCAACCAAACTATGACAGCAGAACCAAACCACGTACTCCACACATAAATCCTGCAATCAGAACTTTTTAAGCAGGCCTTCGTTTGAGGATTGTCTTTAAAGAATGGGTACCCCTATTCACCCTAGTCGGACTCTAACTTGTCACAATCCACAACCTCAAGTTCTCCTGCCATTTCCTTACTCATCTTACCCACCCTAATCAACGAGGAAGCATCTTTGGACTCTCTCTTCACCGCTGCCCCAGTAAGTGGCAAATCATAGGCCCTGCCTGGCTGGATGGACTACCACAATTTTATCCCCAAACTTCCCAATTCCTTCGGTGCCAGCAAGGGTATAAATTCTACAAGACTTTGGGCCAGATGTATCAAGATACACTTTTGCGATTCTCAAATAGCGATTTTTGAGGGATCGCTATTTGAGAATTGCAAAATGGTATGTATGTTGAAATTTGCTATTTTTTAGCGATTTCTTAAAATTCCTTAATTGCGATTAGCAAATTGCTAATCGCAATTAAGGAATAATTTCCCATTCATTTCCATGGGCCAGGAGGCCCATAGAAATGAATGTGAAATTATTCTCAATTTGCGATTCGCAATTTGCTAATCGCAAATTAAGAATAATTTAAAGGGTGCAGGGGTGTCTCAAGGACACCCTGCTGCACCCCTGAAAATGGGGCATGTATGAGCGTCACATGGCACCTTTACAAATTGCAAAAAGTGCATTTGTAAAAGAATTCGCAAATTACCACCAACTACAAGTTTGCGATTTCTTAGCCAAAATCCGCAAAAATGAAATGCTTCATACATAGCATTTAAGAAATTGCAATTTGCGATTTCTTAAATACTTACGCAATATTAAGAAATCGCAAAATTTGCAAATCCTTAATATTGCGAGGCTTTTTGCATGATACATACCATTTACCTATTTTTTTGTCGCAAACACAGTTTAATAGCGATTCGCAGCGTTTGCGACTATTAAATAGATTGATACATCTAGCCCTTGATCCCCACCTTGCATAAACCTCTGTCCCCCATCACACATATGAACTCCATTACCCCATGAATCTGAAATATGCATAAAAAGGGTTCTGAGGCAGCTGCACAGAATATTTTGTGCTAAATATTACATCGGAATACATAAATAAAAATTCTTTTGCCACTTTCATGGATCGATATAAAAATAAAAAACGTTTTTAACATTCAATGCTGAGACACAACTACAAACACAAGGTAAACTACTCTAATGTTAAACTGAATGACACTCGTAAACCCCGTGTGTATTTTTAAAATCATCTTCATCTCAGAAGCTAAAACCGCACGAGTTAGAGCTTCCACCGAGAGTGAAGAAAGGGTTTGAAAAGATTGCAATGCAGCGCACAAAGCGAAGAATTATGGACTGCAAATACAAGCGAGTGAATGATGAGACTGAAATGATTGATTCTGAAATGTCATTCTCCTGCTTCCGTACTTGCCCTTACCAAAGTCGAGGTCTGTGATGTTGCAATGAAAAATATTCTCTCCATTCACAATGAGTTCCACCAAGTTCCAGTCCTGCATTTCTTCAAAAACTAATTGGTGCCCATCTGCCAACAGCACAGCTGCAACAAAGCAAAAGTTCAACACACAGTGAATTATGTCCACAGCAGTAAATACTCTTTTAATCAAATTTCGAAGCTTTGCTACTCTGGGGAAATCACTTTTCGGACCGGTACAGGCGTAACTCTATTATCAAAAGAATGTTTCAATCTCCACCCAATGAGAGGATTCCTTTAAAAATATGGCTTTAATTAGATTCCAGATATTCAAGCAATGAACACTGATAATTTCAGTTAAAATTGGAGCGGTGTAGTTTTTTATGAAAAAAGTGAGAAAGACAGACCTGTTCGGCCAAGTTTTTAACAGTAAAAATCAACAGACTGCAAAAATCCCTTTTTAAATCCTGTCTTGTCCTATATCAGCATCATTAGTGACTGTACACCTGTTCTTCTGAACATTACATGATTGCTCGTGTGTTCTGCACTTTACCGAAGCGCTAAAGGGCCAACTAGCTGAGGAAATGCGAAATATAAAACTGTGCGACATTATACATACCAGACAAAATGGCTCATTTAAATACTGGCGAGCCTGCTGCTGAAACGAGTTTGTAGGAGGCAGGACCACTGCCATGCTATTGGTTGCTGGGCCGCGAAATCGAAACATGGCGGCCATTGTCACAGAAAGTGTTCCTCCAAAATGCCTCCTGCAGACATGGGGTAGCTGGTTTGGTGTTAAAAACGATTCGGGTCAGCAAGGCTTCAACTCCAAGATGACATAATGACCTATAGTCACATGTGTGATTACAGAAAACAGACCCCAAAGTGGGCTTTGTTCCTCTTTAAGAATTACATAACTAATGTTCCACACACGCAGGGGGTGGGTGTGGGAGGGGGTTCCACCATATTTACATAAAAGGTAAGCCCAGTATTTCACTGAGAACGTGGGTAATTACTGACAAGGAAACTCAGAACATGGGGGACACAAAGGTTTTTTTTATATGAGGTTGCCATGGATTGTGGGATCTGGACGGAAAGGAAGCTAGACGAAATTGAAATTCCTTCTTTTCGATGTCTTCTGCTCCCTTCTTTTGGCACTCCAAATCAGCTTTTAGCAGCATATATAGTGCCTTACCAATTACCTGTAAATAAATTCAACTTCCATGGGTGCCAAGTCTGGCAACAGTAGTATCCAATGGTGAAGTCAGTGGCAACACCCCCATTGGCAACACCATATTCCGTTCCAGACTTCCAGGGAGGGGATGGTAAATGTAAGCAGTCTGGACAACTGTGTTTTTCTGCAGATTCCCCTTCACCAGTTATCTCTGAGATTTTAAGTCTGGAAGAGTGTTAGTGTTCTGCTTATATATAACCGTTTTCAAGTGTTTGCTAAATATTACAGAGCAGACAATGAGGCATTTATAACTTTATAAATGTATAACTCCTGAAAACCCACCTCTTCCCTTGACCCTTTCCTATCTTTCCGGTCACCCCCCTCTGGTCTCGCTGTTTTGGTTTAGCGCTGGGATGCTTCCTGGTTACTATGCGCTCTATAAATCCGCATTCAATTCAATTCAATTCACTTTATAAAACTGACGTGACCAAAGGAAGAAATCCAGCCCAAATGGAAAAAGCCATGGTTCCAGGAATTAGCCTTAAACCACAAGATCATATGTTCTAGATCGAGGTTCCAGAATGGTGGAGGGCAACTTATAGCAGCTGAATAGAAAATAACCCATCAAATCTTAGTATTTCTTTACACAGCAAACCTTGTTGCACTTCTAATGCTGCCTGGTTCAGATATTTGAGGGCTCCTTGTATGATCAAATTACCAGCTAATTTGTTGAGTTTGTTTTATGATTTTTTTTTTATTACAATATGTTCTTTCTTTTTGCAACAGTTTTTTTCTACCGAGCTACCATTTTTATTTACAGTATATTTGTTCATTATGTCCCATTAGTATGCAGTTCATTGAAGCACATAATTTCTACATCCATTCTTTATTGCTTCCCAATGCATTTTGCGATAAACTGTGCTTTGTCAGTTGAAAGTCTAAAAACAATTGGAAAACTAATTAATTTACAGGATTGTCCTGGGGGATGATAACTAGCCTTACTTATGTGTTCAAGATTACATGATTTTGCCATTATATTGTTCAGCATCAATTCCAGCCATTATTACATAGTGCTCCCTATGTTGTTTGAATGCATCTTTTCAAATGAACGTTACCCACATTTTTATTTGCATCTCATCATTTTCCTAGTTCAATTCATCTACAGTCATGTGAATTTACAAGGATCATCATGTAATTTTGTAGCATTCTACTTTAATATTTTGCTGTGCAGGGCTAGGTTGGCGGTACTGGTGGTAGAGTCTCATCGAGAAAGTTACCTTTGTACTTAGTAGTTTTCTTGGAGCTCAAATCAGAAAAGCCAGATCTGGTTTCAAAGGTGGTGGGCAAAGAGAATTCCACAACTCCATACTTTGCTGAAAGCCCTTGGTCACAGCAGCTTGCACGCAAAAATCAAGTTCTGTGTTGTTGTAGGCAATTCTAGAAGCCGGTTCTTGCAGAAGGTTCTCAAATGCATACAGTAACTTCCTTTAACCTGTTCTTTTGAGATGAGCAAAGTAGAGTTTAGCGTGTCTCAGTGGTAATCACCTTAATGCGAAGTCCATCTAGGGTTACATAATGTCAGGATAGCTATGTCAGAGCTAATGGTGGGGAGTCTCTGTTCGAAAGACAAAGCTCCAACCAGAAAAAAGTACTTCTGGCAGGTGTAGGTAATAACCAGT
The DNA here is from genome assembly GCF_964263255.1 of Lissotriton vulgaris. Lineage (NCBI taxonomy): Eukaryota > Metazoa > Chordata > Amphibia > Caudata > Salamandridae > Lissotriton > Lissotriton vulgaris. The sequence goes on from NC_141693.1 coordinate 619,975,349, forward strand.
AACACATGGTCATGCTTCAAACTGCAGATTCTGCATAGTTTCAACTCGTATAAGTGGTAGGACTGGGCAGGAGGTGACAGGCAGAGTCAGATGAGGTTTCCATGACCTTGATTCAGCATTGGTGACAGTGACATTGTTAGGTGAGTAGATAGGTCTCTGTGGGAACATTTCTGCTTGAAACCTGTACTTGCGGTTTAGGATCCTAGTATTTTCTTCAGACTGGCCTTCAAATCACTAACTTGGGGGTCCCAGAGAAACAAAAATCCACTATCCAAGGGTCTCCAAAAATGAACCTTCTAAAAAGGAACTATCCTTTTTAGGGCTCGCCCCTTTTCTATTTCGCAGAAATAGAAAACAGGGGTGAGCCCTTATGTCGCTGATCTGCTTCTTCCCCCAAAGGCTCTATTCAGGCAGCTGATTGGCTCTCTTCAAGCCGGATTCCCAACAGTTCACGAGAAATAGAATCATGTGACATGCTCCTCGTGGACGAGCTTGCACGATCCTTCCCCCTGCCAGCAGCATTTGGCACATCAAAGGCTTCGCTGCCACATCCACAATTGAAGCTACGATCAAAGGCTTCCGCTGCCCCGCCCCGCGCCGTCACTTATTCAGGGCCGCAGGCCCTGCCTCGCTTCCCGGCTCTGCTGTAACCACATGCTACTGGACGCCCGTCACTTATTCAGGGCCGCAGACCCTGCCTCGCTTAATCCGTGCACCCTTTTATTGCCTCGCTTCCCGGCTCTGCTGTAACCACATGCTACTGGACTCCCGTCACTTATTCAGGGCCGCAGGCCCTGCCTCGCTTCCCGGCTCTGCTGTAACCACATGCTACTGGACGCCCATCACTTATTCAGGGCCGCAGGCCCTGCCTCGCGTAATCCGTGCACCCTTTTATTGCCTTGCTTCCCGGCTCTGCTGTAACCACATGCTACTGGACTCCCGTCACTTATTCAGGGCCGCAGGCCCTGCCTCGCTTCCCAGCTCTGCTGTAACCACATGCTACTGGACGCCCGTCACTTTTTCAGGGCCGCAGGCCCTGCCTCGCTTAATCCGTGCACCCTTTTATTGCCTCGCTTCCCGGCTCTGCTGTAACCACATGCTACTGGACTCCTGTCACTTATTCAGGGCCGCAGGCCCTGCCTCCCTTCCCGGCTCTGCTGTAACCACAGTGCGCACTAATGAAATGCACCTCGAGAGTCACAGTTAGTTCTTTGTCCTCCATTTGCTTCAAGCAACAAAATAAAGTATTTCTTGTTCAAAAACGGCTAATATGAACAAATGCCACTCAGCCATGCAACGCCAATCTCACCCACGCAGCTCCACACTCACCCATGAAGCGCTACTCACCCATGCAGCTTTACTCTCACCAATGCAACCCCACTCAGCCACGCAACGCCACTCATTCACAAAACGCCACTCACTCACACAACCCAACTCATACAGCGCAACTCTCACCCAGGCAGCACAATTCTCACCTACGCAGTGCAAATCACACCCACACAAGTCCATTCACCACGCAACGCCACTCAGCCACGCAACGCCACTCAGCCACGCAATGCCAATCTCACCCACGCAGCTCTACTCACCCACGCAGCACCACTCAGCCACGCAGTGCCACTCTTAACCACAAGCATGTCTGTGTACTCCCTCCAGCTGGACCCCAGCATATCCGTGTACTCTTTAACAATCACACACACATGCAAATTTGCAACCCCACTCATCCACGCAACGCCACTCACCCACGCAACGCCACTCAGCCACGCAAAGCCACTCATTCACAAAACGCCACTCACTCACGCAATGCAACTCATACAGCGCAACTCTCACCCACGCAGCACAATTCTCACCTACGCAGCGCAAATCACACCCACATAAGTCCAATCACCCACGCAACGCCACTCAGCCACGCAACGTCAATCTCATCCACGCAGCTCTACTCACCCACGCAGCGCCACACTCACCCATGAAGCGCTACTCACCCATGCAACTTCACTCTCACCCACGCAACGCCACTCACCCACGCAACGCCACTCAGCCACGCAGTGCCACTCTTAACCACAAGCATGTCTGTGTACTCCCTCCAGCTGCACCCCAGCATATCCGTGTACTCTTTAACAATCACACACACATGCAAATTTGCAACCCCACTCACCCATGCAACGCCACTCACACACGCAACGCCACTCATTCACAAAACGCCACTCACTCACGCAACGCAACTCATACAGCGCAACTCTCACCCACGCAGCCCAATTCTCACCTATGCAGCGCAAATCACACCCACGCAAGTTCAGTTACCCACGCAATGCCACTCATCCATGCAAAGCCAATCTCACCATCGCAGCTCTACTCACCCACGCAGGGCCACACTCACCCATGAAGCGCTACTCACCCATGCAGCCTCACTCTCACCCACGCAACGCCACTCACCCACGCAACGCCACTCAGCAACGCAACGCCACTCATTCACAAAACGCCACTCACTCACGCAATCCAACTCATACAGCGCAACTCTCACCCATGCAGCCCAATTCTCACCTACGGAGCGCAAATCACACCCACGCAAGTCCACTCACCCACGCAAGTCCACTCAGCCACGCAACGCCAATCTCACCCACGTAGCTCTACTCAGCCACGCAGCGCCACACTCACCCATGAAGCGCTACTCACCCATGCAGCTTCACTTTCACCCACGCAACACCACTTTTTATTATTGCTCGCAATTTTGGCACTTAAGCTGTGAGAGCATGCCACCCACCCCTCCCTCTCTGCATGTGTTCTCCTCATTTTGTCAAATTAATTCGCATAGTTGTGCTTTAGTGAGCCCACAGTAGTAGAGCACACGACGTGAAGAAATGGCAGAAATGTCAATGCAGTACAGCTTTACACCACCCACTTGTGGGATTTAAAAATATAATAGCAGAGTTTGCAAGCAACCTCTATTTTACAGGCCCTGCTGCAGTCGTATCATGTTACACTTCACGGCCATCTGTCTGACTCGCAGACTTTCTCCCCCCAGCATTCTCTGGTGTCACACTTTGTCTTGTTTCACACACTACCGACAGCCACAGCCACATCCCTACTCTGATGCACAAAACCTTCACAGTGTGTTCTTAATATTCTTTTTTTTTTTAATTAGACCTACTCACTATGTCCTCTTAACCACTGAACATTTATAACAAACAAACACAAAATAAATCTACAATTGTGTGGTCCATCATGTTTTTTTTTCAAAGGGAGGCCTGGGGGAGTGTGTTGACAAAACCACAGCAGGAGACTGGAGTGTTTACAGTTCAGCCACTAAGATTCTTATCTGTTGGCGTGCATCCCCTGTGAGATGCAAACATCAGCTGCAAATGTGTGGGTGGGACATCATGTTTTTAAGGGAGGGATGGGGCCGTTGGTCACGAAACCACACCAGGATACTGGCGTGCTTTAAGTTGAGCTATAAAGATTCTTATCTCTTGCCGGACATCCCCTGGGAATTGCAAATAGGAACTCAAGGACAAGAAACGACGGAACTTCCACAGTCACATCAGACGTTGTAAATGTTGTTTCCCGACTTGGTCTTTGCTGTTTATGTACTTGCATCAAAATCTAAGAGGAAAGTTTCTTTATTTTGGTACATTTGATGTACTGCGCGCACAGACACTTACCACACCTTAAAACACATCCCCCCCTTCACATTCACACGCCGTGAACATTTCCTTCCTTAATACCATTTCTTATTAGATTTTTACGTAATTTTTCAAAAGGTCGTCTTTCCTTGACCATTATTCAACTTAAATGTTATTTTCCTTCGATTCAATTATATTTTTAAAATGATTTCTGTCCACCCTTAACTCGGTCTATCATTTTTTTCATCTCTCAATAAAGACGCCAACTCCCATCACACTCTGCTCCCTCTAACGTGACTCTCGTGCACAACTCACATACACACGTACGTGCCCTTATCACACCAGCAAGTCCCCACAGTCACCCTTGCAGCGCCACTCTAACATATGCCTCGCAACTCACACCCACGCAGTGCAACTCACACCCACGCAACACCACTCACCCACGCAACGCCCAGCCAGTTAACGCAAATCACCCACACCACCGGACGACAATGCACACAAGTGTACATCAAAGTCATACAATGTACATGCTGTATTACAATGACCTGTTATCTATCAAAGGTTAACGACATGCACAGTGGTCAGCCTAAAGATAAAAAGTACAAAACAATATCACAATACGTTCAAGTACTGTACTTCAACATAAATTAAGGTATTCGAAAAACTAGGGAAAGGAAGCTGCCCTGTATACTCACAAACCGTATATAGTTTCAGTGAACAGAAACCACTTCAAAAATATGAAAAGGCAGGAAACGCGCGAACGTAGCGCTCAACCATAAGTGCAAGTTTTTGCAGCCTTCGGTGTACTGTTCAAAGATAGCTAAATAAAAAACAGTGCATTTACTGCCATCTTTAATAGGAAGCAATGTGTGCTCAAGTCCAAACAGGTGTCACATTTCCACTAATTAACACTATTAGTATTGTAAATGCCAAAGTTAGAATTTTCCACAAGTTAAAATTAAAAAAAAAAAAACTTTGTCATTTACAATAATAATCCCTCAAACTACTAATGCGAGCCCTATTGCATTTGAAATGCTTGTTTGCTCTTGTGATCCCATTGGCTTATCTTTGCACTATGATTTATTACAGGATTCTAGAGTTTATATTGCAATATGTCACGAAAGCAAAGAAGGGGGAAGAGGCATCGGGAAGAACAGTCCTCTCGTAAGTGGTATATATGAATCCATGATTAAGATCGTGCTAATTTTGAGGTCAGTGGCTTTGATGTTTTGAAGACATTTTCATCACAGAATTGGATAGCAAAAGTCAAGTGAGCTCGGGGGGTCCCAGCACCAACATTTTCCCAGACAGAGTATTGCCTTGGGTTCCTGTTCGGATACATATTTGCAAGCTTTTCCTGGTTCTTTTTGCTTCCCAGGATACAGTGCACTGAGTGTGGGACACAAAAAGTTGCAAAGAATGAAACAGAGGAATTGTGGGTGCTAGTTCACGACACATCTCTGCTTAGGAAAGAGGGGTTCAATCACTATTCACAATAACACTGAATTAGATTTTGCAAACAATTAATGAAATGACTCCTGCATAAGATATTTAGATTCTTATTCAAGAAAAGTTGAATTAAAATTAAACTATTCAACTACAACTTATTCATAGCTAGAGAGGGAGCAGTGCCTGAAAGGGATAGTAAGAAGAGAACGTGCTTACAATCGAGGAGTACCTGTTTCCTAATGAAAAGTACTGGTACTCTCGCACTGCCTGTAATGGACCCTACTGAGAAGTGCTGGTACCCTTCCCCTGCCAGAATAGACTCTTGCGGAGAATTGCTGGCCCACACCTACTGCTAGTAATGGACCCCTGATGGAAAGTGCTGCCACTCACCCACTGCTAATAATGGACCCCTGCTGAGAAGTGCTACCACTCGCCCACTGCTAGTAGTAATGGACTCCTTCTAAGAAGTGCTGGTACTCTCCTATTATTGCTGGTAATGTATCACTGCCGAGAAGAGCTTGCAATCTCCCTCGGGTAGTAAGGCACCTTTGCTAAAGAGAAGTACTGGTACTCTCGCACTGCCTGTAATGGACCCTACTGAGAAGTGCTGGTACCCTTCCCCTGCCAGAATAGACTCTTGCGGAGAATTGCTGGCCCACACCTATTGCTAGTAATGGACCTCTGATGGAAAGTGCTGCCACTCACCCACTGCTAATAATGGACCCCTGCTGAGAAGTGCTACCACTCGCCCACTGCTAGCAATAATGGACTCCTTCTAAGAAGTGCTGGTACTCTCCTATTATTGCTGGTAATGTATCACTGCCGAGAAGAGCTTGCAATCTCCCTCGGGTAGTAAGGCACCTTTGCTAAAGAGAAGTACTAGTACTCTCGCTCTTCCTGTAATGGACCCCTACTGAGAAGTGCTGGTACCCTATTCCTGCCAGAATAGACTCCTGCAGAGAATTGCTGGCATTCACCTACTGCTAGTAATGGACCCCTGATGGAAACTGCTACCACTCGCCCCATGCTAATAATGGACCACTGGTGAAAAGTGCTGCAGCTCGCTGACTTCTAGTAATAATGGACGCCTTCTAAGAAGTGCTGCAAATCTCCCATTATTGCTAGTAATGCATCCCTGCTGAGAAGAGCTTGCAATCCCCCACTGCTAGTAAGGCACCTCTGCTGAGAAGTGCTGGACTCTCACACTGCCAGTATTGGGCCCATGCTGAGAAGTGCTGGTACTCTCCCACTGCTAATAATGGATCCCCACTGAGTAGCGTTAGTACTCTACCACTGCAAGTAATTGACACCCTTCTGAGAAGCACTGACATTCTGTCTAGTCAATAAAATAAATGCAGGCAGGAACAGCCTGACAGTCGCTTCCCATTGAAAACTGGGTGAGGAAGGATGCACGAGGAGAGATACATCCATCTTCAATGGCCTCTGATTGTAGCTGGTTTTTAGCTGTTCCTTGCTTTGCTTGCATTGTCAGAGACTGAACTTTGCACGCTAACATGTATAAGGAAAAATCTGAATATACAGAATGTAAGCATTTTGAAGCAAATGCAAAATGACAAAAGCGCTTTACAAAACACCCAAATAAATAAATACTATCTTTCTCTTCCGATGAACAGTTTTTTTCTCACGCTAGTTGCCCAATTAACTAGTTGCCCAATTAACTCTTTTTTAAAGTATGAATTACCCTGCTGTGCCTAATTTCTTAGACACTCGCTGCCCTTTCCTAATGTTGGTGCGACTTTAGGCCTCATCATACAATCACTTCAGCATAACCAGGGCCAACTGTGAAAAATGTGATTGCACGATTTGAATTCCGCTGCTGCGCGCGAGCTCAGCAAGCAGTCTGGTTAATAAGGCCGTTTCAAGCAGTCATCAAACAGTTTGCGTCGACCTCCATCAGATGTTTTCCAATAGCCCAGAAGTGTTTAATTGTTCTGCTCGGCAATTATTGCCAAATTGAGAAAAAAATATATATAATTTCAATTCCATAATGTAAGGTTTCTTTTATTTGTTTGGTACGAATTCTATTTTGAGCAGTCAGCAGCAATATACTGAATTACTTAAACGCTTGTCGCTGCCACCTTCAGTAATCAGCAGGTGAAGACGGAGGAGCATATTAACAAGCCCTTAACGACGCTGGAGCGTCAAATCTTTTGACGTTTCAGTGGCATAGTAGTATTCCCCATATAACTTGGCTTAGCGCCACCTTGTAAATATGCCCCTTACTGCTGCAGTCTGCTGCGGCAAAGGGGTGGGCAATGGGTGCTGCTGTGGGTGTTCCATTGCAAAACCCATTGCTTTTTGACACTGACCCAGATTTACAAAGTATTGCCTGGTCTTAGAATTCCGATACAAGGAGAAATTATTAATTTCTCGCCTTGATTAATTTCTCCTCGTTTTTTGCTCTGTCCATGTGTGCACATTCTGCAGCACACGTTGAGAGAGCATATCACCATTATTGATTGTTTATGTGCAGGAAGTTGTCCCTTCCTGCACATAAACAATTACCCCTGCAGCACAGACACCCTTGCAACATGGCGCAAGGGTGCCTGCGCTAGTGCTAGGTAGCTTTTTTAGCGCCAACGCTAGGGGAATCGAATGGGTGTGCCATATTTTTGCAAATACGGAATATCCCTGCATATTGAAAATGTCATAGTGCGATGGTGCCAGATTTGGTGTAACACCGCGTTCCAGCATTTTCTTTTAAACATCCCCCTGAGAGTTCGAATCCCGGGACGGCCAGCTCGGCCTGTAGTCCTTCTAAGACCATTAAACTGTGTACCACTAAAGTAGTGTGACAGTAATTAATACTTGTTATTTACACTGCTTAGAAACGTAAGTATGAGGCTCTATATATAAAAAGGTAGTGTATTGTGATTAACAATTATTTTTCCTATTTCAGAAAAATACATTTTTTTTAATCAGCAGCCTCTAATAGGTTGAGCTCTATAGACGAAGAAGCTGGCGTGTCTGAGGGTAGAGTTGTACCGCCAACACAGTTGAATTCAGTCACCCCCAAACCATGTTTTTTCCTCCCACCAAACGCACAAAGAGAAAATGTGGCAATTGTTATTTAGTCTTCCGAAATATAACCTTACTGGTTGAGCTACAAGTACTTGCTAAAAGGCTGTGCTATGAACCTATGAAGAAGTCAGATCCTTTTGAGACTCACATTGATTCAGCCGCTTCTCACACTTAATAAGTGTGAATCACAAAACGGAAGAAGGACGTATTGTTGATTAGTTAGAGGACTTTGACCAGAAAAGATTATCTAAGGTGAACAGTGTAAGCTGCAATGAATCCCGGGTTCTTAAACATGTAGAAGACCTTGAAAATAACCATGTAATAGTATCTGTACCATGCACAAGGGTGTGGGACATTGAGATAATGGACACAAACGAGTACTAGGAAGACCATTCACTTTATATGAATGTCAGTCTCACCCCAAAGAGATAAGACTAGCTTTGGTTGCACCTATAAATGAGCAAGGGCACTTGCCAGAAGGTCACCAAAATACCTGTCCATCTTTCCCAGCTCCATACCGACACAGTGGGGGGCCGTTGGGAACCCCACAACTGCGCAATGTCTCTCTTTGCAATCATGTTCCCAAGGGCCGCCCACCGGGCCTGAGCGACATTGTAATCATTCGGCTCCCACACAGTCAACAAACATCTCCGGGCCTCAGGCAGCAGAGCAACCCCGGTGACACACTCCATTACAGCATGGATCCGAGTCCAATACGCAGCCACCTCCCGGCATTCCCAAATGATATGGAGGAAAGTAGCACTCAAACCGCATCCACGCTTACATAACCCATCTGGGGAGAAACCCATGGCAACCAAACGAGGACCGGTAACATACACCCGATGAAGAATTTTGAGTTGGACGAGACGGAGACGGGCGGGATTGGCTACCTCTTTCGGGGAAGACAATGCTGACTGCCAGTCTTCATCATCCAGTTCCAACCCGTCTCCAGTCCAGGCCTCCCGGAGACGCACGAGGAGATCTGCCCGATTGTTGATTAACTTCTTATATATCAATGAAATCGTACTATCGGGCAGATGACCATCAAGTATTCGGTCCTCCAGTGGGGAGGACTCGGGAACATTGGCATTGGCAGCGAAGACCGATGTCAAGGCATGGCGGACCTGTGCGTACCTAAAAAACTCTCTGTCACTCAGCTCATACTCATTCTGCAGTGCCTCAAAAGTCTTAACCGCACCCTTCACCCAAAGGTCACCTACTCTGCTTATACTAATCATATCCCATTTCTCAAAACCTTTCGTTGTCCAGAGGCATCCCAATCTTTACGACGCATACAAAGGGGTCGCTCGTGTCAATCAATCATTCCATCCCAGGGCCGCATTTGCATCATTCCGCACACGCACAGCAATCTTAGTGGGTCCCGTTAGATTCCTCCCTGCTGCCCTAGAGTAAAGCGCCCTGTTGTAGTTACCACCCAGCAACTGATGCTTGTCCATCTCGAAAGCCGGATTTGTGCTGGGTGCATACATTGCGTGATTGATCGCGCTCAGTTGGGAGGCCCAATAGTACCGCCTGATATCCGGGAGTACCATGCCCCCGTCATACCAGGGGAGAGTTAGCTTAGCAAGAGCAATTCGTGGGCGGCCATCCCAAATGAGCCGCCTCTGCAGGCCTTCCACCTCCCGAAAGTAACTCGCCGGAATGATGTCAAACAAATTCTGGAGTGCGTATAAAAACCGGGGCAGGGACATCATTTTAAAGAGCGCGGCGGAGCGGCGACAACGGCAATCTACGCCACCGAGCCACGTCAAGCTTCAACCTCTGGAGAGGGGGAAGAAGATTGTGCTCATAGCGGCCAACTGGATCTAGCGATATAAAAATCCCCAAATATTTGAAGCCGGATTGGGAAACCTGAATGGGAAATCTACTTGGCAACGGAGGGAGGCCACCCGAAATGAAATATACACACAACCTAGACCAATTTATGACCAGACCAGAATTCTTGCCGAACGAAGTGAGAACTTCTAACAAGACGTTAAGGGATTTACGAGGGGAGGTAAGATACAAGAGAATATCGTCGGCATACAGCAAGATTCGGTCCTCAAAATCGGGAGCCCACTGAATGCCCTTTATCGACGGCTCCCATTGGAGCCAGGCTGCAAGGGGCTCTAAAGCAAGAGCACAGAGCAGGGGGGACAGCGGGCACCCTTGTCTCATACCCCTCCCAAGAGTGAAGGACTTGGACACTCGACCATTGACGACCACCTGAGCCAGCGGTTCCCTATATAAAAGCTTCACCCACCCGATAAATTCCGAACCGAAGCCAAATTTTGCGAGGGCGGCCCAGAGATAAGGCCATTCTATTGTGTCAAAGGCCATCGTGGCGTCCAAGGAGGCAAAGATGGCCGGCTCCAGAAGAGACCCCGCCCTCACGAGAACACCATGTAAGCGCCGCAAGTTGAGAGCGGTGTTCGGATCCAGGATAAAACCGGATTCATCCGGATGGATCAGGTCACACATCACTGTAAGCAGACGATTGGCGATAACCTTGGCTAGGATTTTAGGCTCAGCGTTCAACAGGGAGATGGGCCTGTACGATGCGCAGCGATCCCGAGGCTTGCCCTCCCTAGGAATTACCACGATTGTTGCCAAACGCTGATCACAAGGGAGGGTGCCAAGGTCATGTGGCTCTATGAACATATCGCGAAGATATGGTGCGACTTTATCGGGGCGCAGTTTGTACAGCTCAATAGGCAAGCCGTTCAGGCCCATAGCCTTGCCCGAACGGACAGAACGAATTGCGATCGCAATCTCATCTGCAGACAACGGAGCCTCCATGCACTCTCGGTCCTCGTCGGATAGGCAGGACAGCGCAATATCACGCAGCAATAGATGGGAGTCGTCCTCACCTCTATCAGACACCGGGGAGTACACAGTACGAAAATAATCTGCAAAACACTCCACAATCTCACTTGGGTCAGTCACACACTCCCCATCTAAAGTCTGAATCATGGGGACCACACGATTCGCTCTTTCCTTCTTGTCAAGCCACACAATCAATTTACCCGCCTTATCCCCAACATCATACAGTCTACCCTGCTGCTCCCTGCACATTGTCTTGGCAGCATCCGTGACAAGGGATTTATAGTCTAGTTGCCTCAAGCCAAGGGCGTGGAGTCCATCATGGGTAACACCTGATTCTAGGTCATTCTCTAGTTCCAATATTTCCGTCTCAAGTTGCACAACCTCTTGATTCCTAGCTTTCTTGGTTTCAGCAATCAATGACAAAGCCTGTCCATGAATAACAGTCTTGAAAGCTTCCCACAGGGACACAGAAGAGGAAACAGACCCCTTGTTTTCCAGGAAATATTGGTCTAGGGACCTTATCAAACTGTTACGGGTCTTGGGATTACGCAAATACCAGGGTTAACAGGGGCGACACGCCCCGCAGCGTTCACCCCAGTGTCCATACAAAGCCACAATGGAGAATGATCTGAAATGCCCTGGGCCAGGTGTCTGATCTCTCTAACAGAGGGAGACTGGGCAGCGGGCATGAGGATGTAATCAAGTCTGGAGAGACTCCCATGGGCCCCAGAGTGAAAGGTGTACTGACTCTGTGTCGGATGCATCAACCTTCAGCAGTCTACCAGACCAAAGGTGTCCAAGAACCCACCAAGCCATGACTGGGACTTAGGAAGATCCCTGGGGGGTGACGATCTACAGTACCAGAGAGCACAGAATTAAAAACCCCACCCATAAGGAGAGTGCAATCAGGGACCTCTAGCTTCACACGGCCGATATCTGAGAAGGTGGAGGTCTGGAGACCCGGGGGAACATATACAGTAAGCAGAGAAAGAGTCTTACCCTACCACCTACCAGTGAGGGCGGCATAACGCCCTCTGTCGTCGAGGATTACACCATCAATCTCCAGGGGGAGAGAGGACCGAACCAGAATACCCACCCCCCTAGAACCAGTAGTGAACCCGGAGTGTGCGGCCAGACGATAACCCCACCTATTCATGGCCTGACACATATTTCCCACCAGATGCGTCTCCTGCAAGAGTACCACATCAGGAGACAAGCGACGCAAATACTGCAGTACCACTCCCCGTTTTATGCGATCACCCAATCCATTGACATTCCAAGATATTAACCTCAACCCACTACCCCCATCCCAACAAGTGATGCAGAATTCACCCCACAAAGAGCAGAACATTCGAAGCATAGAAGAAACCAATACGTCGCCTTGAGAAAGAAAAACAAACTCACAAACACCCCTTCCCACCCCCCAACCAACTACCTTTACAACTCCCCCCTCCCTGCACCCCTGCAGTAGACTAAAAAGCCACCCCAACATGCAGTGTGCCTGTCGCCCTAACATTTCCCACTCTACAAAAAGACCCTGGAGGAGGAAAGAGGCCCGCCCCCCCCGCCACCCTGAAGGGAACACCAGTGAAACATGTGCATACAAAAGGAATAGAACCCAGTTGAACAATGTCTAGTATTCGGAGATCAGGGGCCGAAGCATCATTTCTGTTCAGGCTCACCACCTTCGGCACCACCAGGGTGCTCAGTCTGGTCGGTCCGGGCAGGCAGGGAATCCAGCCAGTCACTCACATTTTCCGGCCGGTCAAAGAAGAATGTTTGTTCCTCGTACTCCACACGAAGCCTGGTAGGGAAAAGCATTGCGTACTTCAGTCCTAGGTTTCGAAGACGTCGCTTTACACCCTGAAAGCCCATCCTTTGCCTCTGGACGAGCTGAGTAAAGTCCGGGTAAAAGTTAACTGTGGAGTTCTCGAATTTCACCGGGCCGCTCACCCTCGACACCTGCAGGATAGCATCACGGTCCCTGAAATGAAAAAGTTTGGCGATGACAGTCCCTGGAGGTGCGCCCGGTTTAGGCTTTCCACCCGGAACGCGATGGGCGCGCTCCACTGCGAAGAACTTGCTCAGTCCGAAAGGGGCAAGATGGTTAAGGACAAGATCCTCCACCAGGAGATCCATCAAGTGAATCTCAGGATTTTCCGGAACACCTATGACGCAGATGTTGTTGCGTCTTGCCCTATTCTCAAAATCCTCCAGCCGATGAGACATAAGATCATTAGCTGATTTCAAATTACCAAGTTCGGTTTGAAGTTCCGACACATCGGCCGTGAGGCTAGAAGTCTTCAGATCCAACGATTTCACCTTCTCGTTGGTTTTAGAGAGGTCGGCTCTGATCAGGGTGACATCGATGGCAACCGTGTCGGTTTTATGAGCAAGAGCCTCATACTGTTGGCGGATGGCCTCCTTCATGTTGGTAATGGCGCCCATGACATCCTGCAGAGACGGATCAGTAGGGGTGGTTGAGTCCTCCTTGGCATCCTCCGGGGTACGGCTGGTGACTCCAGGGGAGCCTTTGGATTGAGTGTGCCGGTCCATACTGTTGGATTGGACCGGTCCCCCACGAAGGGGCGTCTTAGTCTCACGTTTCTCTGCTTCGCCCCTGGCTGCCATGCTGGAAGATGCGCCCCAGAGGGGCCGGCGAGACCTAGTGAAAATGGCCGCCTGCGGGCAAGTCACCAACAGTTCACAAAAACAGGCTCGTGTGGCCAAGGCAGAGACCCGACTTGACCCAACTGCATAGAGGATAGAGTCTCACTCAAGCTGAACAGAGGCTGGACAGATCCCCGGCCGAGCGGAACCTTCTCGCAATCAGACCATGCCAGGAGCCAAAAACGAAACCGAAAGATGAAGTAGGGCTACTGGGGAAGACTCCTCTGCCGTTGTTATTCAACTCCGTCCCAGCATCACAATTCGCCAAGTCCCCAGCTTACCGCTGGGTGGGCCTCAAAAGTTCAAATCGATGTAGTTTCGGTTCCCAGAGTCCGATTTAAAATTTGAAAAGAGTTATGGAATCAGCCAAGGTTCCTCTTCAATAATCCGTCCAAGAATTCAGGATGTTGTCAGGATAAGTTGCGAAGCGTGGCGAGGGTCCGGGGAGCTCTGTGTTCACGCGGCCATCTCGGATGCTCGCGTAGCTCCTCCAGTGACACTGTTTTTAATGTGCTGACTGTATGAAATTTTATTACATGAAATGTATAACAAAAACTGTATTAATTTTTCCGTAGAAGGCATAGTTTTTCCCTCCAAAGGCCAGGAAAATAAGATTCAATTACAGCTGACCACACCAAGACCTACATTAGCTTACTTCGAGGCCCCTTTGTTTTCTCATTTGATTTCCTCATCTAGCACAGTACAGAGGAAGCTCTTTTTAAGTGCTAATATTGGATGCTATCCAGTAGCGGCTGTTGTCTGCGCTGAGTGGTGGGTGGGGGAGGGAGGGGGTATCATGGAGGAAGGGGGAAGTACTACAACAAATTACAAATAAAAAAAATACCGTACCTGGCCGTCCTGCCGCACCGCTGCTCTTCTCGCCAGCACAGACTCCCAGAATCACCTGCAGCCAATCTTGCCGCTGCTCTCATTCATGAGAGAAGCGTCAGGATTGGCCTGAACGCCCTCGATTTGCGATTTGAGACTGAGAGCCTGAGAATGCTCTCTCCAACCCAGCAATGCAACTGGGGTTGGAGAGAGCTTCAGTACGCATGACGCTTTGGCCATCCCAAGACAGACAGCCACACCGTCATGCACCCCCGACCTTGATGGCCTCGCCCCCAAGATTCACCCGGGAGAGAAGAATAGAATGATAATAAACCTGGTTTATTATCATTTTAGTTTTCATTTTTTGCAGCTGCTTGTGGGGGGGGGGGGGGGGGGGACGCTCCACCGCCATAGCGGAAGGGCCGCTTCGGATGCTATCATTAAATGCTGAAACGTCGACATAAGACCCAGCATGCATGGCTGTCCAGTTGCTTTCTCCTCTTGTGTTATTATTTTTACCAGAGTGTGCAGATCTCCCTGGTTTCATCAATAGCCATTTGACACAAAATGTTGATAAACCGAATCTGGCACCGATTCTGAGTCAGACGGAGCAAAAGTTCAGCATGGAATTAATCTCTGCCTGATTCAGAGTGGGTGGGATTTTCCACACCAGGTTCTTTCTGGTTCAGAGATACATTCATGATTTGTTCAGCTGGTAATTTCGCCCCAAAAAACTGCATTAGACATTGACTGCAGTAGCACCCAAGCCTCACTCCTTACTTTGTTTTTGATGGGGGACCATACCATTCTCCTTCTGCACATAAAATGTTCTCCCTGCCAGAAAAAGCCTTGTGCTTGCCTACCCTACTCCGACCACTGTCTCACTCGTCCCACACTACACCCGTAGGTCTGCACATACATTTACCACCTTCTCAGAGCAGGTTGTAAATGCATGCATTAAAATCCTATGGAATTAGGAATCAGTGTGAATTTAAGAACTGAAAAATCAGTTCCATGCGGTAATTCCGTATTCCATGGGGTTTTAGTCATGACTACATAGGACAGGTGCATGTACCATTACCCCGGAACTGTGCAATTTGTAATCAGGCCTCTCTGCTTCCTTAGATTATATCAGTGGCACCCACATTCATTGCCTCCACATTAATTTTTTCCCTAGTGTCTAAAGTTTATCACTAAGTCAGTTTTGTAGAACAAGGATTAATCCTTAGGCCAATATTTGTAATTTTAGAGTTTGGCCTTTTGCAGCTTCATGTGAGGCCATTACTAAGGGACTGGCTAGGTAGAAAAGTCATGGTATGTATCTAGACTGAGGCCAAACCACTAATTTTGCACCGGCATACAGTTTTACAGATAAAAAGATAACTTGTGGAAAATGGGGTTTCAGCTAAAATGTATCATTGCGCAACACCAAGTAAAGTGTCTTGTTTCATTAAGACTCTATTAAAATCTTTGTTTTCATCACACTTGATAATTAAAAATGTGCCTCATTTGTGCTTTCCTAGCTGATGATATATTTCGAAACATATATACATCTCATTTACAGGTATTTCATTTTTGTTGTGCGGTAAGAAAAAAATGCCATCCAACTGCCTTTACTTTCACACTCCCTGCCCCCCAGCAAGATAGTCATAAAACGTAAACTCCAATATGCCTTCGAAAAGAATAAGCAGCAAATTGTCAGAAGATACAGCATGACATTTGAGCCCGGTCTTTGATTGTATTGCAAATGCTACAAGATGAAATCAAAATTTAAAGGCATCATTATTGATCATTCAGTTTCTGAACTCCAACTTGGTTATTTTAGGGGTTCTAAAGCACCCCTGCCAGTGCCTAATTTGCATAAAAAGTAGTGCCGAGGCTCTTGTCAGGCAAATCATATCATGGTAAAATACATTACTTGACAAGCACAGGAGGAGGGGGCTTAAAACGTGTGGGAAGGGATAGCAGTGTGGATTGTTAGAATTGCTTAAAAGACAATATGTTGTAAGATAGCCAGCAGTTTTAAGAATTTCTAAATCGAGAGGAGAGTGTGTTGTGTATTTTTTTTGTCTGCGTGTGCATGTAAAAATCCTAGGTGACATCCGACAGCCATCTCACCATACCCGAACCTAAAAAGCACCTGTTCCCAACGAAGTACTACAGAATACATTTATTAGGGGGGTTGTATCACCCCAAATGCCCCCTAAACCTACAGCCCTGGTGTTATCCCTCTAAGGCTTAGCCACAACAAAATTTCGCTGAAAATATATTAACCAGCCCTTGGTATGAAATCTGAAACTGCTATTTTTGCAAACTTATAAATGAGACATTTTTATTTCTTAAAGCAGAACTTGTTAATACGCATCTTTCAATTTTAGAACATTAAAATAGCGATTGGTGAAAGTATTTAAGAACTGTAATAAAACAACCAGTGAAAGTATGATGATTCTGGTATTAACCATTACAAATGAAAGACCCTAAGTAGCTTTGATAACAATTGACGTGGTGGTTCGCACAACCGATTAATTTATGGTTCTTAAACCACTTCACTCTCGTGTGGTGACTCTCTCATAGGAAACAAAGAGTAAATGTCATCCTACTAGCAGCATATCTAAATCAGTTAACATGGAAGTCCATGAACGTTCCCCCGGGGTAACTTAAAGTGAATAAACAATTCTTAGCTAATGGGCAAGGTGTAGTTTTCAGTTTAGTAAGTTCATACCTGGAAGATCATTGAGTTCATGGCAAAAGTGAAATTTCATAAGCGCAAAATAAAAGTGCAGTACTTTGACAGAAAGAAAATCTACTGCCTCTAATATCTGGCCAATGTGACAAGTCTGTTCTGCTATATGATATGTAAACGGGTGCTAACTGAAGAAAGGATGCTTTGAGATCTTGTATTGAAGTGTAACGTCACCATATTTCCTGTATATAAAATGTGTAATTTGATATTATATTAATTATTAGTGTCCCCTCTCAGTGCATATAAACAAAAACGACATTTTATTTGACCTTTCATAGGATAGTTAATCCTAAATATCTTCGTTAAACTCTAAAAGTCAGAGTGGCCCTGTTATTATGATTTACAAAACACCAAACAGGTATTCAGTTAGCTTAAACTAAAGGTACAGGCTATGAAAGCAGGTCTTGTTGAACAGTGAAGGGCAAATCAATACATGTCTACTTGTCAGCTGAAAACTCATTATCTGTGCTGTACACAAAATAGAACTCCAATCGTTGATTTCCCCATGCTTCTTGAAATAAAACACAATATCAAAAATACAATAACCGAAGAAAAATTGACCAGCTTGGAAAATCTGAGGTAAAGTGGACATATTAAAAACAGAGTACTGGCACAGTAAATAACAGAGAAAAGAATAAAAGCAAGAATCACAAGAAAGCATTGTAAAGTGTAAAGATGTTTAAAATATCATAAAAAGCAGTTTCTCAAAAACATGTTTTAAAAAAAAAAATAACATGTGAAGCTAGACTGAAAGTTACCTTATTAATGCCTGTGTCTGGCATTTGATGGGTAAAAGGGTCAAACGAAAATGATGATAGAATCACAACATAGTTGCGAAGGCGAGTGCTTGAAATATAAACATTCTTTCTCAAATACTTCCTAGAGAGGCAGATACCGGCAAGGTTTCAACGTCCTATCATGCCCTTATGATCCCGAGTCAAAATCAAATCAAATCAAATCAAAAGTTTCTTTATTCGACTGACAGGAAAGCAGTCATAAAAGCACACAGTACAATAATATACAATTCGTTCATAAAAAGAGAGAAAGTTTATCTTCCATTAGTATTAAGAGCAAAAAGGATTAAGCGATTATTAAAAAGGCATGATACAGTGGTCCTATGTGCATATACTTAATCAAGACGGAGTTGTATCTGTAACATAATACAGCTTGGAGTCATCCTTCCATACTTAATCTGTACTTTAGAGCTGTTTTTAAAAACTTACAGATAAAAAAAGTGCTGTCTTCATGCAACATTTGAAGGTATAGAAGTGCGGGCTTAATTTGTGTAAAATTCATCTTTTTGAGCAACGGTTTTAAAAACACATTACGTGGACTTGAATAATAAGAACAAAGGAATAAAAAGTGAGCCAGATCTTGCGGAGACTTATTGTCGCAGCCGCAAGCTGGCAACACTTGGCCTCTATGGGCTCCACTTGGTACAGCTAAAAGTAGATGGTAAAGATCAAATCGAAATCTGCTCAGCAGGAAGCGTTCATATCTGGTTATATTCCACGATAAATAAGGTTCAGAGAACACACAGGTCTTTGTTAATATGTGGTTCCTTACGCTGGACTTTTTGAACTCGATTTCTTCCCTGAGGAATTGACGCTTCATATAGAAGGTGTTTTTTACAAAATTCACATCTTGCTTGGTGGTATTCTGGGGTGTTAAATAGAGGTCTAATCTGCCCAGATCTTTACAGCAATTGCGAATGTATTTCATCCAGGGTAACTTGAGTTGGCCTTCCCAAGTAAGGGCTTCAGCTAGAATGTTGTGAGTCAGTGGAATTGCTGTATTGCGCCAACAGCTTAACCAGCAGAGCAAAGGGTTTGCAGCAATTTTATCAGCCAGATAGGGATGCCCAGTTCCTCATGTATGGAAAAGTTTGCGGTACTCTTTGGTAAGCTCACGACCTGTTTCAGAAAGTTATTTTCGAGAGCTACTAGGGTATCTGTTGGTAAGAACCCCCACAGTTCACTTCCGTAACATGCCACCGCAACACTTTTTGCCTGATAAAGCTTCAGTACGGCAGACACTGGAGTGTTACCCAATTTGCGAGCGAAATCCATTATACCAGAATTGGTCCTCAGTATTTCTCCTTTCTTTTTAGTTATGGCAGGGCCCCAGTTAAGTTTATGATCGAAGAGTACACCCAAATATGAGAATGTTTTTGTTAGTGGTATGTTTTCTCCATTAACTGAGAAGGGGTATTGTTTTTTAGGAGTTAAACCAACCGTCATTACAAAAGATTTGGAGTTGTTAATGTTTAGGCCACGTGAGGACATGAATTGAAAAAAAGAATCCAGTAATTTTTGGAGTCCGAGTGCAGTTCTGGATAAAAGAACAGCGTCGTCCGCATACAACAGGACCGGTACGCCTGTTTTACCAATTCAAGGGTAATCCGTGTCTGTTTTTACCAGGTGGTCTTCAAGTCCATTAATATATAAGTTAAAAAGAAAAGGTGCTAATATACAGCCCTGTCTGACTCCTCGGTTAATTTTAAAATCTCTCGTTACTTTCATGTCTCTTGTAAAACGCACATTTGCTCGGGTGTCGTTGTGTAAGTCGGCCAGAAAGTTGATCAAGTTATTTTCTACGCCCATTTTTTGCAGGACTTCCCATAGTTTGCTCCTATCGACGCAGTTAAAAGCAGAGGAAAGGTCCATAAAGGCCATATACACAGTTCCCTCTCTTGCTTGGGTGTATTTACCACTAATTAGATACAGATTCAGGCACTGTGTGGTTGTTGCATGTCCTGGCCTGAATCCATATTGTGCAGGGGTCATTATGTTGTGTTGTTTGGCCCATGCATTCAGCCTCTTTAGTAGAATCCCACCCACTACCTTCGCAACAGAGTTTATCAGGGAGATTGGTCTATAGCAGGCCGCTTTTGTTCTGTCCCCCTTTTTGTAAACAGGGACAATGGTAGATGCTCCCCAAGATTTAGGAGCCCCCACTTCGACCCCGGCATTAATGACAGATGTAAGAATGGGAGCCCATAAGGTGATGTTAGACTTGAATAGGTCAGGTGGGAGACCGTCGGGGCCCGGGGCTTTGTTACTGGAGAGACCAAGTATCCCTAGTTCAATTTCTGTAGTCGAAAATTGTAGGGGGTTGCTTTCAGGAAGAAGAAGTGGTTCTGGAGATTGTGGGGCGTCGCTTTTGAAGATAGCTCCAAAGTGAGTGATCCAGTCGTCCTCCGGTATAACTGTACCAAGACTCTCATCATTTGGACTGCCAAAAAGTGGTTTATTTATTATACTCCAGAACTTTGAACTGTTGCCCAAGGTAGAGGGGTCGAGCAAAGATTCCCATGTTTTGGCTTTAATTGACTTCTTACGTAAGGCAAGGGCCTTTTTGTAGTCTGTCCGAAGGGCCTTAATAAGTGCGGAGTCTCTCGGTTTATTTTTAAGAGCAGCTTTTAATTTGCGGTTTGCAGAAGAACAAGCATGATCAAACCAGTGGGGATGTTGAGCAATGGAACCTTTAGATGTTACCGTCAGTAGTTGTTCTATTCTTTTGGACACAGCCGCAAAGGCGGATAGAATAGATTCTGGAGGGGCGGAATTTGTGGCACAGAGCTTAAGTTCATGTTCACAATGTAAAGCAACGTCCTCAAACAATTTGTCGCTGTTTACCAAATTCCATTTTAAGCGACGGTTATTATTGATCAACTTAAGTGCCCCTGGGTCCTTAATGTTTTTTTGGAGCACTGAAGGGCCGCATAGCAATTCAAGGTGCAAAGGATTGTGATCACTGTGGATGCTCTCAAGGATATCAAAATTTAAAACCTGTTGGGCAACTCCAGCAGAAAGAAGAATATGATCTATAAAAGACCCTGACTCAGATCCTTTGTAGGTTGGAACTTTGAAGGAGAAGGAGTCGTCTTTCATAGATAACGCCATGGTCAAATTCATGGAGTCCGTTAAGGTGTTTAATTTAGTTCCTCGCTGGCAGTGCGAAAAGTGGGGACCTGTTCTGAGTCCACAACCCAAGGATCCCAAGGTGGTTGAGAAAGAGTTACTACAAATGTGTGTATTAAAGTCACCAAGAAGAATTTTATCCTGTGGTAATTTTGGACCAAATTTATTTAGATAACTTTCAAGTCTGACAAGATTACAATCGTTCAGATTTGTGACAGAATTGTAGAAGTTAATTAGAGATATAGCTTTCTTGCCCCTTCTAAGAGTCAGTACCTGCATGTTCCTGTTATCCAGCTGCACTTGGTTGATCTGCATTTTAAGAGACAGACTAATGAATATTGCCAATCCCCCCTTTGCTCTGCCGCTGGTGGAGGGAGATGCGGGAACAAAAAAACTTTGAAAACCCTCAATACAGATGTTGTTATCTATTAGCCATGTTTCTTGGAAGCACAGGATGGTGTAATTTTTGACAAAAACTTCCCACAATGGGTCATTAATTTTTGAGGCCAATCCTGCGAGATTCCAAGACAATATCTTGATTGTGTTAGGGGCATAGTGAGCTAAGTTTGTTGTAGGTGTTATAACAGATGGAGAGCACAGATCTGGGTTGTCCCTTATCCCGGTGTTCGCCCTTTGAGTTACAGGTGATACATGAGGTTTGTAAGCTGTTGGTAAGGGAGTGATACCTGCCACGTCTTCTAAGATGGGCTGAGCGTGGTTTACTTTGGGGCTAACCAAAAATTTTAAATTCGTCGTGCAGGTGGTATTAGAAGAAATGTCGACCACCGGGGGATTAGATGTTTTAGGTAGAGTCTTCATATTTCCTACCAGACAGTTTGTTTTTGCAGAAAGTGAGGCTGGGAACAGGTCAAGTGGCAGTCAGTCAACCTCCTCCAATAGGTCATGGCTGAGGAAGACGTCATAACGATTGGCTGTAGGGAACCCGTAGTCATTATATTGCGGGTTGGTGTGGTTAGAGGCCCGGTGGTAACCATGCCCATGGCGTTCAGCTGTTTCTATTGGAAGATAGTTGTAGACATTATTTCCCCATTAATGAGGGTATGGATGTTGATCGAGGCCCATTGGCGTATCTAGGCAGGGTGGGACAGAGGTCAGCCAGGGTTGATTGTTCTGCTGTGTCCTGTAAGATCCTTCTTGGGTATAGTTGTAATTTATTTTGTTCCTGTAGGGATCTGAGCGGACTGGGTAGAAGTAGCTAAGTCCCATGGTTCGAATGAGGCTTTTTGTCCCAGTGCTTCTCCATCCTGCAATAAATTTCGCTGGTCCTAGATATTTGAAGGTGACCACAATACAGTCACCCTCTGTGGATTTAAAGCGAGTACCCACCCACTCTACTCTTTTGACATGATGAATGGTGCCTATTATATTTGAGGGGAGAGGCCTATGTATGGAAAGCCATTGCATTGCTTTGTTCCTCAGTTCCTCCCGTGTTTCTTCCCTATTAGCAACGACTTTTGGCACCCCAATCATAACTATTGTATATGGGTTGGCCTGTGGTGGCAGGTTAATATGTGTTAGTGGACGTGTTGTAATAGGTCTGGGGGGCTGTATTCCTGTGTCTTTGGGTTGAGTGTTTCCTTTGGGAGGAGCCGTACAACTTTTAACCTCCGATATACCTACGTTGGCATTAGGTAGGTGACCCTCTGCAGCCCACTCGCTATCATCCTCATCTGTTTGAGTATTAGGTGTGTTAAGCATAGGTGTATTTGGGATCACAGTGGGGGTAGGAGCTGATTGGGAATTTGAGGTTTGAACTGTTAAGGGTAAGCTCTGGAGTTGTGGATGATTTGGCTTTCCTATATTCTTTGGTGTGTTATCTACTTTTTTCACTGTTTTTGTATTTTTTACATTTAAGGTTGATGAAGATGGAACAAAGGTTGAGGGCGTGTTCGCTGTTTTAAGCAATCTGAGGATACTAGAGGATATATCATTTTGTGCTCTCTCGAATTTACTCAGCGCCCTTTCTATATTGTCGATCTGATGACGAATGGGTTGTAGAATTGTTTTAAGTAGGACTTCGATCTCTCTCATTGTTGGCAAGATTACACTATTCTGCTTCTCAATATGGCCTGTTTCCTCATTGACTAGAGAGATACCAGTTTTGGGATTAGTATTCCCACTTGCATCGTAGACTAGTGGGGAATTTAATAGGGACCCACCCCGCTTTGTGACAGGTAGTTTCTCAAGACTATTCTTCTGCCACATGTCTTTGAGCGAACGCTTGGGTTTGCCTGATATATGGTGGATTTTCCTTTTAGGAAGTGTGATTCTGAGCTTTTTCTTCTTAAATTTTGGAGTGTTGCATTGTTTAGATGGTTGGGTTTCAGTTATAGCAATAGCTGATGGTGCATTCTCCACGGTGTGAGCTTTCAGTGCGGCAGCAGGGTCTTTTTCTAGCTGGATGTTATTTGCACTACTAGTTAGAATCATAAGGCTGTTATCCAGGGTGTTTGCTAATAGGTCCGTGGAAGAAGAATTAGCAGGTTTTTCTTTGATGTGCGATCTTGGTAGCTCTGAGAATGATTGCATGAGAAGGGACTCCTGTGATGAGGCTGAGTCCTCCATATGTGGGTCTTCTGCACTAGTATGTGAGGACAAGTCTGGGAAACATAGATTAGGCGTCAGAGAGAGCCTCCTCTCGGTATCCTGAATGGCATCCGCCACTACGTTGATAGTTTTTTGGAGCATTTTATCTATAGCTGTTATAGTGGGCAAAGGTGTACTCACTGTTTTTAATCTGCTGGTTGATCGAGTGGCCATCGGGGTTTTGCAGGTTTTAGTCATCTTTGCCTTGTATTAACTTTCACTTTCCTCTGAGTGTAGCCTAGATTTGGCTTGTGACTGCTGAAGGGCGAGCTTAGGGGGGTGGCCCGACCCGGCCACTTCAGGCCCCTGAGGGCCACAGAGGGCCCGCCCTTTGCCCGGGCTTCGCCCGCGCGCGTCCCGCGATGCGCGTGATGGGCCCTGTTTAAGTAAGTGAGGTGACCGGAAGGGGTGGGGCACTGGGAGGGGGCGCGGCTCACGCGGGAAGAGGGAACAGCTGATGTTGCTAACGCTGTCCCTCGCAGTCCCCGGGCCGCGCCTCTCACCTCCGCTGCGGCCTCGCGTCTCCACTCACAGAGTCTCCGGCAGGTTGGGAAAAGGAAGGCTGCTCCTGCAGCGACGGCGATGAAGTTTTTAGAAACGCTGGCAAGTCCTCAAAGGCAACAGGTCTTTCTGGCAAGCGGCACCCGCTGAGCCGGGGCCGCTGGAGGTTTTAAATACCCTGTAGGGGGCGGGGCACTGGGAGGGGGCGCAGCTCACGCGGGAAGAGGGAACAGCTGATGTTGCTAACGCTGTCCCTCGCAGTCCCCGGGCCGCGCCTCTCACCTCCGCTGCGGCCTCGCGTCTCCACTCACAGAGTCTCCGGCAGGTTGGGAAAAGGAAGGCTGCTCCTGCAGCGACGGCGATGAAGTTTTTAGAAACGCTGGCAAGTCCTCAAAGGCAACAGGTCTTTCTGGCAAGCGGCACCCGCTGAGCCGGGGCCGCTGGAGGTTTTAAATACCCTGTAGGGGGCGGGGCACTGGGAGGGGGCGCGGCTCACGCGGGAAGAGGGAACAGCTGATGTTGCTAACGCTGTCCCTCGCAGTCCCCGGGCCGCGCCTCTCACCTCCGCTGCGGCCTCGCGTCTCCACTCACAGAGTCTCCGGCAGGTTGGGAAAAGGAAGGCTGCTCCTGCAGCGACGGCGATGAAGTTTTTAGAAACGCTGGCAAGTCCTCAAAGGCAACAGGTCTTTCTGGCAAGCGGCACCCGATCCCGAGTCAATTACAAATGATTGTGATTATGATGGTCTGCATTCTGTCATTTAACCCTGTTATATACCAACATGATTTTCAATGTTATATCGATTGCGTATAGCTTGTCACTATAGTGCTTTGTTTTAATGGCTGTCATTTATTACTCCCATCTTGTTTCGCATTCTATCTGTAGCGTTAAACGATATTTTAACTCATTTAATTAACCTTTCCAAACGTCCATACTTGTGTCACTCTGACAGAGGGCAACCAATTGTAAATCTGTCTTGGCCCTGCTCCACTAGGATGGTGTTAACACATAAGGCAGCATCAATTAGAGGTGGTATTTTGGGTGCCTTAGTATACTGGTGATAAGATCATCATCATCATCAAAGAAACTTTATTCGGCATTTACAAACACCATAAAAGTACAGGTTAAAAAATAATATCATGTATATACATTCTTCATTCCAAACTAATTCACGAGTTAATCTATTTACAATCCAATTACTACCGGTCTCCTCCCCGTATTTTTGCTCGTTTATGTCTTGGGGGGGACCTTCATCAGATCTCTATTATCTCTTGTAAAAAAAACAGATAAAAAACAGTGTCATGTATATACATTCTTCATTCCAAACTACTTAGCAATTTCATCTGTTTACATTCCACTCACTGCCCATCCCCCCCCCCTGCCTTATTACTCACATATGATATGATAAGATCATTTCCAATGAATCTATCAAATTCAGCAGGAGCTGATCGGCCTGGATCCCTCCCATAATCATTAATCCCACATTAGTTTTTACTATGAAACCCTTATTGGCTTTAGAAATCCAGTCCACCAGAAGGACTATGAATCCCATTCATTGTATTGGTAAACCTTGTCCCTCTTTCTTCACAGTCTTTCTCATCGCTAATAGCTACAATCATGAATCACTCATTCACATAATACTGTGTTCTGGTGTGTATTAATACAAAGGTAGGTGGGGTAGCTCGAGTTAGCATTATGAGGCAACAGTGGAGTATGGAATGTGAGAAGTGGAATATGTGTATATATAAGAGGGTAGTAGAGGAATAGGAGGTGAAATTACAAGATGGATGGTTGGAGGGGACATGAGGTGTGGATCTGGCAGGGTTGCTCACTTACTGGGATGCTACTTGGATGCGCAATGAGGTCCGGACTAGCTACCTGGCGTTTCGCTCTAAATAAACAATGCAAAAAGAAAGTTGTTTTAACCCCTTCCCTGCTGCCGTCGGCCAATGGCCGACGGCAGCATTACCTCCCCAGTGCTGCCGTCGACCATTGGCCGACTGCTCCCCACCCGCGCACAAATCGCCTGCACGGGTTAAAGTACGTTTTAGGCACACTTTAAAACCATGTGCTTTAGCATTGTTTATTTAGAAGCATTGCAAGGAGGAATGTGGTCAGCAGGTGCCCAGCAACAAAACCAGCTCCGAACCTGTCAGCCCTCTGAAACACCCGGTAGCTAGTCTGGCCCTCTCAGCAACAAAGACTTCTCAGCTATTATTGGAGATTGTGATCTTTCTTTGTAACAGTAGAATCTCTCTGCCATTGAAGAAGCCTTCTGTGGCTCCTTCATACAAGGTCAGTTATCCTACCAGTGCTGGGGCCCTATTTCTTGCAAAAAACATTAAGAACTTAGAGGCTTGTTACGATGGCAGAACGATTGCCACCGGCGAGCCAGCGGTGGCGACCGTTGCACCATTGTAACGAGAAATACCCAGCCATATTATGATGGATTTGGGTATCACCGCGGACGCAAAGTCCGTCTATCGATTCTCCGCCGGTCGGCATTCGTTACGATTGCCAGCCGGGCAGATCTGGGCCAGTAATATGGTGGCGTGCCTAGCAGGCACCGCCACACATATTATGGTGTGGGTGGTTGACAGGCCTTTCCATGGCTGCGATTCCACAATGGAAAGGCTGGCGGGGATTGGCTTTGGGGGCCCATTGTGGGCCTCCAGGGTGGGGGTGGGGGGGGTGCACTGGGGTCCTCCTGCAGTTCCCTGCACCAGGTGGCAGGCACTGCCTGGTGACTGTCACGGGTGCAGGGAAATGCTGTGCATGCCCTTTTACCCTTGCGGACGGAGCTGCAGCCAGCAGGACCGTCCGCAATGATAAAAGGGCAGGATGTATGGCGGGCGCATCCGAATTGGGCCGGTGGGACTGCTGCACGTCTGGCGGTTGGTCCCATCCCCGTTATAATGGCAGGCGGACTGATGTCCGCCCGCCATCATAATGAGCCCCTTAGTGACTCAGTGATCTAATAGCTAACTCAAACACAGCAAAATACCTCTGACACCATAAATCACAATAACATTTTTAACAGCAGGAGTCCCATTTATTGACCCTGCGTTTTTGATATTATTTTATCAAAGTATTTGTATTTTTTCGCAATTAAGTGTTCCTTCACCGTATACATCACACAAATAGCTTTTTGTTTTGTTTAAAAAAGAGACAATAAGGAGAAACCTTCACATATACACACAAAGAATAAAGTCAATACAAATTTACACTTATACAACAAATACATTTACATTTCTGCAGATATATAAAAATCACAAGAACTCTGCATTTTCAAAAAGAAAACCATTTGTTTCTCCATACAATTCTAATGTCCTACTGTTGTTTACTGCATCAGGGCTATACCCAATGTAAGTCCTATACACTTTCCAGGTTTATGGTCCTATTTGGGTGGTCTGAAAGGAATTTACAGTATATTAGAATGGATGAATTGATCTTGTTCCAATTCTACAAGGTGTGCAAAAGGCCCCAGTCTTTCTTTAACTGGAACTTTCTAGACCACTATGTTGTGCCAACGTGTTTCGACCTTGTGGTTGTGGGACCAACACATACATTTATATCAAGGTCTTCATCAGGCCCGATTATGCTTGCTGTAGGACAATTGTTGATGAATTCTTAGTAGCTGAAGGTCGTTTTTAATTGACTTTAGTGTGTTCCTTAATGTAGGATGGTCCAGCATATGCCTGCTTCTCTTCTGTCCTGTAATCTTGCTGTCTTTCAGTGGGAGCTGTTACAGAGTGGAACAGTCTTGCCAAGAGCAGAGTGTGTGGGATGTGCATTTGAAGCTGTGCAGTTGTGCAGAAATATGTATTGTATTGTGCATTGGTGAGAATTATGAGTTCTTAATATTGGCTTTGACCATTCTATTTTCTGACTTTACCTTGATTTATGGCACTGCTGACTATTGCCTTTGACATGCTCTCATGTCATCTTGCTTTTCAATTCCATCTTGCTTTGGGCCTTTCTGTGTGCATGGCCTAACTAACTCCATTTTCATGACTGAAGCTATGTTCTGTGCTTGTAGGTATCTGCAAAGTGGGGAGGGCTCCTCCTCCTGTTTTTCACACTTTACTGACTGGAGGAAACCGGTTCTTATCAGAGGAATGTACATGGTCCATCTCGAAGCCATAGCAAAGGCCTGATCAACCGATGCCGTGGCCTTGGAGCAGACTGGTACAGGCTCTCATGAGAACGAGGGGGCGAGGCTTGCTAGAAGCTTCGTTATGTTTGGATTTGTATTAAAAGTGGGAGCCTCCACTGGTTTGGTGGAAGTTTGGTGGATTCCGAGTGAGGATAGACGTGTCTATCTCGGATTGAACCCTGATTGCTGAGCTCTGATCCCCGGCTGTGTGAAGACTTCCCCCGGCCAGAAGTGGGCAGTGTATGCATCAGGTGATGTATTGAGTTTTGTGATTATTGCCATTGTGATGTGAGCCAGTGGCTGTGATCAAATTAGGTGTTTTCTTTGTGGTGTGAGAGGTGAACATCCAGAGTGATCCTCTACTCTGGATATATATCTTTCTGATCTCTTGCAGGACGTCCAGTGTAGCTTATCTTATATCAGTTATTGCTTGTTTATTAATCAGTCTTATAGTTTGCTAAGTTATTGATTCATGCCTTTAGATTATACGTTTATTACATATATTTGAATCTTATGCATTTGGTATATGAGACAGCCTTTGTTTAGAGAATAATATGTAATAAACCCCAAGCCTTATTCTAAAAGTGATAGAGTCTTTGCATGTTGTTAAATAAAACTCCTTTTCAAAAGGTGCTGTTTGTTTTGTGTTGAAGTCTTGCTGTGCGGGTGTTAAGACATGCTCAAAAGTGTATATTATTCAAAGGTGCAGTGGTATATTTGCCTCCCAGGTGGGAGTGCAGTGATTGGGTGTGGCTTATTGGTGAGAAGCCACATTCAAAACAACTATACTGACTGAACAATGCTCGTTGAAATGCCTTGTTATCTGCAGACTGATGATCATGATGTCACATGAACGTAGCCTTCCTTTAACTTTTACATGAAAAAATGACCTTGTGCCCACCTAATAAATTACCTCAAGGCTGCGTGTTACTTTGAAGGGGTCTGGGAGCTATTGGTAGATCCCATACAACTGTTTGGAGACCCCTGATATATGCTGAGTGAATTGTGGGACCATACACACATCTGGTATGGAGACACAATATCGAGTTGGAAATGTCAACCTAAACAAATATAGAGTTGGAAATATTGTGACACAGAAATATCGACAGCAAGAATACCGTGGTCTAGAATATCGAAGTTAAGGTAAGGAATATTGATTTCAAAAATATAGAAGTCATTAATATTGATTGCAAAAATATAATTGTTTAAAATATCAATTTTTTCTAATGAGTGTTATGTATTTTAGCTTTATATTTTAAATGTATGTGATGTATTTTTTTGTATAAGTATTGCCTATGTTCTTTAATATATGTGTTACATTTTAAGTATTTATCAATTTTATTTTAATACAATTTTGCATTTTTTTGTTTCATAGCGGGTTTTGGGTTTATAGGGGAATGGGGTGAGAAGAAATGTAATTATAATAAATGTATGAATATTTTTTATTTAGTAATATTTATTTAATTGAAATTTTATAATGTGAATTATGGGAAGTAATTTATTTGTAATTATTTATTAATTGGTTGTTAGTGGATATGAATTAATTAATTGATCAATTTTAGGTGCGGGCTGTGGGGTTTAAAGGGGTAAAGGGTGGGAATTAATTTCTCATTAATTAATAATTCGTTGTTAATTTATATTAATTAATATATTTAAAGTTAATTATGTAATTAATTTTAGGAGCGGGTTGTTGGGTTTATAGGGGGTAAAGGATGGTAAGTTATTTATGTTTATTCAATTAATAATTAGTAGATCATTATTACTAATTAACTGATATTTAATTTGGGTATTTGTTTATTTTTTTGTGTGTGGGTTTTACTTTTATAGTGATATAGGAAAGGGAGTAAATTCATTTCACTTACTTTATAATTGGTTGTTAAATATAAGCGCGAGCGGAAAATCCGTTCTGCTCGCGGATTTTCGGTAAATCCATATCCGCAAACCCCCGCGAATTTACCGAAAATCCGCGAATCCGCGAGCGGCGGATTTGGGGGCAAAAGTTCAAGCCTTCAAGCTTGAAGTTGTAACTATTTTAGGATGGCGCCGGCAAGCTGCCAGCGCCATCCTAAAATAGTTACTAAGTTAGCTTCAGTTAGCTTCAACAGGAAGCACTAATAGATAAAATAAAGTAGGTGCTCGAGCACCTGCTTTATTTTATCTATTAGTGCTTCCTGATGAAGCTAATTTAGTAACTATTTTAGGATGGCGCTGGCAGCTTGCCGGCGCCATCCTAAAATTGTTACAGGATGATGGATGGGATGGACAGCTCACTCAAGGGACCCCTGCGCCCTTCGGGGTGAAGGCATAGTCGCACACACATGGTCGCTGGAACTAGTCGAAGCTCAAATTCAGTGACTCATTCATCAGTCCAAAAACAATTGTGAGCGTCGTCGAGGCTGGGCAGGTGTGCCTTCTTCCCAAATCTACCGTCGAAAATCAGCTGTGATGCTGGATAGAGGCCTTTGCATCCCCCCATTTAAAAAAAGTCAGCAAAATCCGCGAATCCGCAAATTCGTGGATTTTGCGGATCCGCGAATATGCAAATCCGCAAATTCGCGGATCGTGGATCCGTGAAATCCGCCCATGCTTAGTTAAATATTATTAGTTTCTTAACTGAAAAAGTTTGCATTTTGTATTTTAATATTTGTATTTTTTATTTTTAACATATTTATATCTTTTTTAATTTATTTTTTAAATATTTTTGCTGTAAACATTTTGTTAGCTTTTAATTTTGAACTGACTGTAGTGAGAATATTAATTGTTACCCTTCTGCAATCCAACACTTTCCCTACTGTTGCACTCACTGGAGTTGGAATAGTAATTTTACCCCTTCGCTACCCAACACTTTCCCTACTGTTGCACTCATTGGAGTGGGAATAGTAATTTTCACCCCTCCCCTATCCAACACTTTCCTACTGTTACAATTATTGGAGTGGGAATAGTCATTTTTCCCTCTCCGCTATACAACACTTTCCCTACTGTTGCTCTGATTAGAGTGGGAATAATACATTTTATCCCGCCACTATCCAACACGTTCCCTACTGTTGCACTCACTGGAGTGGGAATAGTAATTTTTACCCCTCTGCTATCGAACACTTTCCCTACTGTTACAATTGTTAGAGTGGGAATAGTAATGTTTACCCGTCCGAAATCCAGCAATTTCCCTACTTTTGCTCTGATTGGAGTGGGAATAGTAATTTTTACCCCTCCAATATCAAACACTTTCACTACTGTGGCCGCTCGTAGCTGTTCTTTGCTCTGACTGCCGTGTTTGTACAGCGCTTGGTGTTGCCTGCTCCTGCGGAGAATATACGGAGTAAAAGCGGCACTTGGATCACTTGTCTGTGAGGCTGTTAGACAGGGGCTGGGACTGCGAGACCCAGGCTTCAGCGCGTGAAGACCGGAGCGCACCTGGTGTCTCTTCCCGCCCCTGCTCCGCCCTGTTTGCTGGCTGCTCGCTCCGCCTGATCACCTGCCAAGACTACTTACAGCTCGCAGCCCCCGCTCCGCGGGTGCCGCTCGTAGCTGTTCTTTGCTCTGACTGCCGTGTTTGTACAGCGCTTGGTGTTGCCTGCTCCTGCGGAGAATATACGGAGTAAAAGCAGCACTTGGATCACTTGTCTGTGAGGCTGTTAGACAGGGGCTGGGACTGCGAGACCCAGGCTTCAGCGCGTGAAGACCGGAGCGCACCTGGTGTCTCTTCCCGCCCCTTGCTCCTCCTATTTAGGACACGCCCTTCACATCAAGCGGGACGCTTGCGGGACGCCGGGCTAAGCCCGGGCAAAGGGCGGGCCCTCTGTGGCCCTCTGTGGCCGAGGTAGGCTGGGCTGGGCCCGGTTATTTTCATCGTTTTTATTATTGCCCTAAAAGTGACTGATACTTTTTCCACTGGAAATACGCCTGACTATATGCGGAAGACTTTATCGCCAGTTGTCTTCCTCTGACTTTATTTTCGGGCGGCCCTTGTCGCATCTCCAGGACAATTATTATTATTGTGGTATATTATTTCATTTTATTCATTCATTCGGAGGTAATTCATTGTTGTAACGTAAATCTCGTGGCTACACTGTTGATAATATGTCTAAGAAACTTCGTTCTGGTAGGGAAGTGGGTGGTATGCCTAGTGCAAAGAAGGGAACTATTCGCACTAGAAATAAATCGGTAAATAATCCCCCCCTTAAGGGTCAATGCCATTTGTATGAGCTTTGGGCTCTGCCCTCCCCTAAGAATGCTAATTTACCCTCTAAAAAAGCTCCCGATGCCCCATCTCAGGAGGTTCCTATGCAACCTAGTACATGCCTGGAGATCTCTTCGCCGCAGCTCGCACTACAATTACCTGTGCCCGTGGTGCCTTCTTCCCCTGTTTTCCTTGAAGGGAATGGGGAAAGCAAACTCAATTTATTAGTACATGAGAGGGAATCTATGAATCCTCCACTTCTGTCTCAAACCACGTTGAAGGATAAGCTGGATGGTGATTTATCCGTATTACTAATTGATCATGAACTCTGTGGTCGGTATGTAGATATAGCGAATAGGGGGTCCCTGGCCCATCATAAATCCCCTGGGGGTGCTACCCCTTCTGGTCTAATGCTATATAGTAGTACCCCCTCATTGAATGATCAGGATATGTCCGACTTGTTAGTCGCTTCCGGGACCCCTGGCCTTAATCTTTCTGGCATCTGCCGCCCATTGGAAGCAAGTGAAAAACCTATTTCTGAATCCATGGTTGCGTTGGAACAATTACTAGCCTCTATTTTAACTCTTTTAGGGAAATTTGTTGGCAATTCGGATTGTATTTTGGAATCTGTTACCCAAATACTGAAGACCCTGCTACAAAAGTCACCGGATTTTATGAATGTTCCCCTCATGACCGAACATGGCCGGCCTGGGGGGGAAATAAACGCGGCTTTAGTAGAGCTTGACATTAAAGCTGGGACATCGATTCTGATACCACATACGGCGGCGACTTCCTTAACGGCAGTGCCTAACTGTATAAATGACTCAGTTCTAGGAAATAACGGAGGAAAACAAATCCATTTCTGAACCTAAAGTGGCTCAAGACCTTTTTCCCATCTTCATGTCGGAAAATAAAATAAATTCTCCCGAGGTTAAAAACGAGGCTAAGGCAAAAAATGTGAAATTTAGAAGCAACAAGGGGAATAAAAGGAAACCAACTCGTAAATATAGGAAGAAAAGGCAGCGCCGGATAATCTTTCAAAATCCTGTCTCTACACTGGAGAATGAAGTGATTGATTTGGAGCTATCTTCTAATTCTGGAAAGGCAGAGATTGATATTGAACAGAATTTACCCATTAGTACCTTTTTTAAGGTAGAAAGTGATGTGTGTCCCCCAATGCCTTTGGAATCCTCCTCTCAAAGGGGGGGCCGCCCTACCAGTCTGCCTCAACCATCAATGACTGAAGCTGCTATACAAAATCCACCTGGGGCCCTTAACCCTTTGGCCTCTCCTTTCCGTGTAGTTTCGGGGAATGGAGATCGCCATTTCCCGGATCGCTCCTCAACAACTTTAAACATTCCACTTGAAACTCTTGTGTTAGACTTTTTACCCTTATTCGACGTTGACCTGCCTTTAAACAGAGCCTGGCTTCTTAAGCGCTTTAGTGAAATTAATAGTTTACATCATATCCAAACTAGGGATATTGAACTAGTCTCCCTGTTTGGTGAAGCCAATGTAACGAGTATAAGGGTGAAATTTTATTCTCCTATTATTGTAACTCTGATACTCCAGCAAGCTGAAAACTTCCAACGTATAGGCATTGATATTCTCCCGATCTTTAACCCTGGAAATAAAATCTTGGAGTTTGGGGAGGTACCCAGAAGGGAGGGACAAAATGGGGTAGCCTCCCCTCTTAGGGACCTAAAGATTTGGGTAGCTAAGGGAAAACGCTTGGTCTCACAAGTGAAGCCTCTTCCGCTGACTCAGAACTCCTCTCAGGTAGAGGACAATAACCAGTGGAACTGGCTGCAAAGTGCCTTATCTACTAAATCTAAAGATGATCCAAGATTGTTCCAGCACCTTTAACACCCCTTTAAATATTATCTCCTGGAATGCCGCAGGGATTCACAGTAGCCCTGAGAAGTTTGAGTTGCTTTTTTCTCTAGGAGCAAATGTGATTTGCCTGCAGGAAACGTGGT
This sequence comes from Lissotriton vulgaris, assembly GCF_964263255.1. NCBI lineage: Eukaryota > Metazoa > Chordata > Amphibia > Caudata > Salamandridae > Lissotriton > Lissotriton vulgaris. The sequence goes on from NC_141693.1 coordinate 620,009,865, forward strand.
GTATTGATATGTTGAAGGTCTCTAAGGATTACTACGTTCTGGAAGTTCCCGCCGTTCCCTCTAAGAAAGGCCATGCCAGGGGCGGGATTGCTTGCCTATTATCTAATAAATTACAGTGGAAATTTAGCCATTACATGGATCCTAGTAAATTGTTCCATGCAATAACTATTGACAATTTGTTTAATAATGGGATAAAATCCCCTGTGGTAATTTTGAATGTTTATATCCCTCCGGAAGAGTGTTTTAATGCACTTTTAAAGCAGGTATTTCGTTATATTGACCTAATTAAAAATGTCCCATCCCCCCCCGTACATTCTGTTGGTAGGAGACCTGAATTGTAAAATATCTAATTTTAGCCTGAATCTATTTAGGAATACACCTAAAGAAGAGGCGTATTTTGTCCCGCAGGCACTCTTTCCTGATAAATTAGTGACAAATAAAAGAGGGAAGATCCTACTAAATGAATTTGAGGCTGTCGATGGACTGATATTAAACGGGAGATTTCCGTCTGACGTGCCTGCAAAATTTACTCACAAGTCTCCGTTTGGGACCTCTATATTGGATTATGTTATCTCAGACTACGGTCTGTTCCCTTTTGTGCAGGATATTAAGATAATATTTACTTCGTTGAGCGACCATAGTATATTGCTTGTTACTCTTTCCTTGAAGCCTTTGATAATGGCACCTTGGTCTTTTAAGGGTAGTGACGTCGCTTTCCATGCCTCCTCGGGAAGGTGCTATTGGAATCCCAATGCCATTAATGAGGTACAGGACTTTCTAGACGAGACCATATTGGTTTTAAATAAGTGGCATGGGAACGAAATAGCATATTTTGAAGAATTTGTACGTAACATCACCTAGAAATAGGGTAGCGGTCCCGAGTATACTGCATAGCCTGAATAAGGAAATAAACAAACTGGTTCGCAAACAATATCTTGATAGGGTTATGGATCGTGGTAAAGAAATATCTAGGTTAAAAAGAAAGAGAAGCAGAGTCCAATTAAAATTAAAAAAAGAACGGGAGGATAATGTATGGATTAATTTGAGGGAATCGGTGGTCCATGGTAGGACTAGAGATTTTTGGACAATAATTGGTAAAGGGTGTGGGTCTAGACTTGGCCCCTCGCCTATCCCTATAGCGGAAGTGGATTGGATATCTTATATTCGGGAACTCTATGCTGGGAACGGGATTTTAAGTAACGATATTGACACCAGTGGTAATTTAGGCAATGATAATGTCAGTGCTACTCCCCTGGGGCTTACTAACTACCCAGTTGAGAAGGAAATTGAGATGGCGATAAAAAACATGCGGGTCTCCGGGGCAATGGGACCCGATGAACTCCCTATGACGGTCCTGAAATCTGATCCTGTAAGGTGGAGTAAAATCCTGTTTCCCCTGTTTAAAGCATGTTTTATGACGAAAATGGTCCCTGACTCATGGAGGGGTAGTATCCTGGTCCCTATTTTTAAGAAGGGAGTTAGGGACAGCCCCAGTAATTATCGGCTGATTGCTCTCCTCGACTCCATCGGAAAAGTGTTTGCGAAATGTTTACTAAAAGCCCTTTCCGATTGGGTCGAGGAGAATAATATTCTTCCGCTAGAACAGACTGGCTTCCATAGGGACCACGGTACGTTAGACAACCTTACCGCCCTGCATGTGGTTACGGATAAGTATGTTCAGGTGAGAGGTGGGGTGGTGTATGCTGCCTTTATCGATTTCTCCACAGCGTTCGATAAAGTGGACCGCGGAACGCTGTGGAGAAAATTGGCAGCGCTTGGTCTGCCATCCTACCTATTGGAGTTGGTGCGGGCTCTACATACAGAGACCTGGTGTAGGGTGTTGATGGGAGGCGAAAGGGGTCTTTCAGATATAATTCCATCTTTGAATGGCCTTAAGCAAGGTTGTTTGTTGGCCCCCCTTTTGTTTTCTCTGTACACGGTGGACCTACCCGCAGCCCTTTCTTCTAGTGAGGGTATTGCCCCGGTGCTCGGGGGGTCCCCTATATCTTGCCTGATGTACGCCGACGATGTTCTCATTTTAGATTTATCCCCCAAAGGACTTGCAAATCGGCTCAATGCGCCTCATATGTTTGCTGTGGCGCATCATATGAAGATCAACAACACTAAAAGCAAAGTTATGTGTATAGCTGGTAAGAAGAGGTGCCGCTCCGCTGATTTTGGTTGGTTTATAGGGGGCGAAAAACTTGAGGTGGTAAAGTCCTATACTTTTTTGGGGAAAATTATTATGGCTAATTTGAGCGAGAAACTCCACATAGAACATTGTACACGCAAAGCTATTGCCCATGGCAAAGGTTTAAACTCTCTTTACCATGCAACGGGGAAACAGCACTTCCCGATTTTATTGGAAGTGTATAGATCAAAAATCCCCGCAACAATATTGTATGGTATTGAACTTATTGATGTGAAAAAGTGGGACTTTTGCCATAAGATAGAGGGTAAACTTCTAAGATCTCTCTCCTCCCTAAACACCGCGTGCCCCTTAGCTGCCTGTAGGCTGGATTTCGGCCTCAGGAGTAGCTGGGTACAGGGACTATCTGCCCTTGTTAGATGGGTGGCCTGCCTTGCAAGAGCTAAGGTAGGGACAATGAGAGCTATCCTCAAAAATGAACTACTGGGTAATTTCAATGAGTTTTCTCAACTTGTGCGTAATTTTCGAAAAGCTGTAAGCCTCCTCAAATTAGACGAAACTGCTTTGTTTTTGTACTCTTCTTTACAATTAAAATTTGCTTTAAAAGCAGCTTCATGGAACTTGTGTTTTCAGACGGATAAAAAAATAATTTGTGGAAAAAGAAAGGTAGAACATCTCCTTGATTCCTATTTGTGGAAACTCCCTCAGCCCTATGTAAGATGGAACCTACCACATGGTATCCGTAGATTTTGGTTTCTTCTACGTTATGATTTATTACCGTTAAACCGACTGTTATCTAAATGGAATGGCTCCTCGCCTCTGTGTAATTTTTGTAAAGTAAATATCCAGGATTGTATGCATGTGCTGCTGATCTGCCCGGCGCTTCGTAAACTACGCTGTAGATGGATAAAAGTTATCTGTTTGGATCTTGGCATTGTCACTTTGAACGATTTCCTGATTGCACTTTATTCCCCTCCCAATGAAATGTTCTGTTTTCATATTTTTAACTTTTTTAAAGGATTTTTAGCTATTTATTAATATGTCTATGGAGATGTACCTTGACTGTCCGATTTGTGTAGCTTTTTGATTCATATGTCAGTTTCGTATTTACCTTAGGATATCTTTGCTCCTCTCTTCGAGCAATGTAATGGTCGCGCTGTAACTGTTGTGTGTTATATTTTGTATATTTTATGTGGCCCTCTTTGAGAGCCAAAATCATAATAAATAAAATTGAAATCAAATCACTGAAGTGGGAATAGTAATTTTTACCCCTCCTCTATCCAACACTTTCCCTACTCTTACACTTACTGGCGTGGGAATAGTAATTTTTACCCCTCCGCTATCCAACACTTTCCCTACTGTTGCACTCACTGGAATGGGAATAGTAATTTTTACCCCTTCGCTATCCAACACTTTCCCTACTGTTGCACTGACTGGAGTGGGAAATGTAAGTATTGGCGTAATGCTATGCTCCCAGAAGATGATGTTTATTGTAACAAGATTCTGTTTCTAGTCCATTGACTACACATTTGTAAATTTGTAAATAGACGAGGATTAATTGCTTTGGTTCCCAGTCAGTAGCAATTTTAGCCAGCTCTCTTACTTTCTTCCCTCTAGTGATCTGTAAAAAATTATTTATTACGGTATATAATTGATTCAAAAATTATCCTTGATGTACATTGTCAGTCCATAACAGTATTAGAGTTTGTTTTCAAACCTATATAATAATATGGGTGGACACTGTGGATAGAGTAATTGATATGACAGATCGCGACGTTTTATATTATCCATCTTTTACACTTTATACTTACATATGCACCACCTTGCACATTAGGCACATAGTTTGCACTTTATATAAAAGAAAAAATTGAGACAAAAAATGTTTCTGCTTATTTGCACTATAATCTAGATAGGATTTTGCACTTGCCGCATGACTGCAATATGGATTTATCCGGTTAAAGTATTACAAACAGACGGTATGATCTGGTATTGTCAAGGGGTACAATTGGATTTATCCAATGACATGTAACTTTTATCTAAAAATGTTATTTATGTTTTTAGAACGTGATATGAATTACTATGATGAAATATTCATTTCTATGCTTATATTTAGCAGCAATATATCTTGTACATAGTTACTATCTATATGTGCTAATCGATCCACTGACACTGTGATAAATGGTTAAACTACAGAGTCTGTTTTCCATTAAGACTGTCATGTGACCCATCAAGTCCTGCAAGAGGTGTGGTTTAGGACACTATAAATGCTAGATGGCGTTTTACCAAACTACACGTGAGCACGGGCTTTCCAGCTTGAAACGCGTTGTGTGTGGGTCTCACCTGAATAAAAATAACATCGCTACCCAAAAGCTGCGAGGTCTGTGTCTCCTTCCTCACCGGAGCCGCCGAGTGTGGGCTAACTGGAAGTGGATCGAGTGTTCGGGATATATATATATATATATATATATATATGAAAGAAGTCGATTCCTGCGTGAAGAACCGGAGAGACACAGCGGGGAGATCAGGAAAGGATTTTATTCAGCAGAGTGTGGCATGACGCGTTTCGACAGCAATGTCTTTCTCAAATGCCAGTTACACTTTAAAAATCTGTCCATTCGTTTTTAAGTGGAAAACGGCGTCTTGCCATTGGAGGCCATCCAGGTGGGTCAGGTTGATTGGAGGAGGTGCGTTGAAGCTGCGTCGGCAGACTACAACTCCCAGCATTCAGCAGTAATGGAAAGCCAGGTAAGATTAGTCCCCCTGAATCCACTGTATCTCGTGGAGTGCTGGATGAATGTGGACGCTTGTAAAACGAAGAGACTGTGCTGTTGCTGAAGTCATCTCCTCTCCCGATTCCCCCAAACGTCTTGACCGCTGGTAACTCCTGCAACGCTGTTCCTGAAGCCAAGAATGCCGTGATCCTGACTATATATATATATATAGTTACAAAATTGACTGTAATGAACCCTACTGATAGGGTTCTAACAATTGATGAACAAAATGTACTGAAAATAGGCCTGTCTTTCTGCCCAGAGATAGGTTTTGACTATGCTCAGGCACGTGTTGACTTGTATAAATTTGAGAGAAAACTGAAACTTTTTCAGATGCATGCTACAAGGAGGGGACAGTAGAAAAACCAGGAACACTATGTGTTCAGGACATAAGACTGACGATTGAGGATATTCCCATGTTACAGACTATGACGAACCTTGAACATCAGGGATCACAATGCGACACCAGTGATTCTCTAGACCCGTTTGACCCCACCCATATGGCTGACTTCACAGATTTACTGGTGATTAACCACAGGAAGGGCTGCTTCCACAGACTTCAGGGCCAGATCCAAGTATGTACCAAACCTCGCTAGAGATAACATAGACGTCTTTAGCGACCTAGTAGCCCAGGACATTCTTAAGCTTCTGAGGGGCACCCGACTACATAGAAATATGACCAAGTCTCAATGGGAGTCAGTCACTACCCTACAGAATGACCACAATCTTAATAAAACCCTCCGACAAGGAAGGAATTATAGTACTTATGACAAGAGCAATGTACACCAGAGAAGCATACCGCCAGCTCAATGACCTGTATGGGAGGGTGGACAAAAAGTACCTCATGGTTCTCTGACGTATGTACCTGAACAAATTCCAAACATGGCACAAAAGGGAGCTACTGACCTGGGATGAGAAACAATTTCTTAAGAATGACGCACCCACTACCCACGATCTATCTCCTTCCAAAGGTTCAGAAAAATGCCTCAGACCCCCGGGAAGACCCATAGTGTTCTCAAAGAACAGGTTCCTAGAGAACACAAGCACCTTTGTTGACCACTTTCTTTTCTCCTTTGTAAAAAATCTTAAATCTTATCTGAGAGACACAACTGATGTTTACAAAAAATCAAATACATGACTATGGGAGAAAACCACTGGTTAGTGTGTCTTGACATAGAAGCATTGTATACTAGTATTAGACATACTGATGCTCTGAAGGGATGCAAATTATTTTTGAACACCTGTAATTCAGAATTTCTTGAACATACGTTGATGTTTGTGGAGATGATTGAAATATACTTAAGGAAAAATGTGTTCATCTTTGAGAAGGAGCATTATAAACAACTGCAAGGAACTTCCATGGGCCTCTGCTTCGCCCGAAGCTATGCCAACCTTATGGTGGGAGAAGCAGGTGCTCTGGAATGAGAACACAGAACGTTGTATCTTCAATGTGACTAAGTAGCTCAGGTACATTGACAATATTTTCTTTGTCTGGGAAGGGACAGAAAGTGATCTTAATCAATTAGTGGACTCCCTTAATTCTAACGTTGTCAACCTAAAATTTACTTGAAACTATAGCAAAAATCGATTGATTTCTTTGACCTTAAGCTGACTGTAGATAGTGGCAGGATTGGCACCAACCTGTGTAGGAAGAAAACTGCAGGAAACTCGATTTTGCACGCAGCCAGTTCCCATCCACCCAGCTTTAGATGGGGAATTCCATACAGCGAGTTTTTAAGGGCCAAACGTAACTGTAGTACCCAATTGGCCTATGAACAAACCAAAAAGAATATGAAAGAGAGGTTCAGAGAGAGGGTACTCCAGGAAGGCTCTGCAACAGGCAGAAACACGAGTAGAGAAGCAATCCAGAAATTACATCCTAACAAATTTGGCATCTGAGAGAATCAACAAAGAAACCACCAAAGAACCCATTTGGTTCATCACGAGATACGGCAGCCAGGCAGACGAGGTATACAAGATCCTAAAGAACAGATGGGACATTCTCAGGCAGGATCCAATCTTGAGAAATAAAGTTGGTACCATGCCGTCCATGACCTACAAGAGAAATGCCTGTCTTAAAGACCTTCTCGTACACAGTCACCTCCAGCCCAGGGAGACCAATTGGCTCAAACAAGCCAAGAGCTTAAGCAAGTGCAGTAGTTGCAAAGCTTGTAGGAATAGCAGCAATGTCTATGAGATTACCTTGGAAAGAACAGGAACCGAAGATTCCCAAACTAATCACCTGCAATACAGATTTTGTGGTGTATGCCATTGTGTGTCCATGTGACCTCTGGCATATTGGTTCCACAACTTTCCCAGTGAAATAGCTAATCGTAGAGCACTGGAGAGCAATCACGAACAGAGAGCATAGCTACAGTACAGCCAGACAGTTCGCCGCCAAACATGAAGGTGACTGGACTAAAGCCAGATTTTTTGGGCTTGACACAGTTAACCTCAACCCCAGAGGCGGCAATCACTAAGCAGCCTTACCCAAACTGGAATCCTGTTTCATCCTTCTGGCTGGCACGAAATTCCCAGATGGACTTAATCAAGATGAGGAGATGTATTCCCATCTGTAATCTGATTAATATTTTGACATCAGTCAAACTTTGGCAGATCACTCACACCCCATCTCTTCCCCTCACATACCTTGGTTTTAGTTTGTTCACACACAATGTGCCATACCAGTGGATACTCTGATAAGACAAAGATTAATTTGTTGGTCTATACGCATGTATGATTGTGATGATTATGAAATTATTGCTATTACAAGACTTGAAGCTAATATGTTGTTGCTAATGATATTGTCACTTCTTGGCTTTTACAGATGCATGTGGCAGAGATCCAACATGGAGACACACATTCCTGCTAAAAGTATACGCACTGGAGTTGATGGAGATTTTCGGTTCCTCACCACTCCTAGTCATCTTAGTCAACACCATCCTGTCCATCTTGCTCTGGGACCGAAATGCCTCTTACCCATACACCTGGAAACAGGCATACATGCCTAGTATGTAAATGTAAATGTAGGATACTTGTAAAGCGCACAGCTGCCCATCACCGGGGCTTTCTGGCGCTGTATAACGCTGTGGAACCCTTCCTGACTCTCCCTGTGAGATGCCCCTCCTGGGCACCCCCAAGGTGAAGCCAGGCATCCCAGTGTTGTAGGGGCCGTTGAGGAGATTAAGCAAGCTATTGCCCAGAGTTGCAGCGTGGGACCCCATGATTAGAGTATTTGTATTTGTATTTGTATTTTTGATTTGTAGAGCGCCTTATCACCCCGGGGTCTCTAAGCGCTTAGCAGGCAAGTGGACACTGGCATAAGAGGAAACAGGCTAGATATTACCCCATGCCTCTTGGAAGAGCACGGTTTTTAGCTTTTTCCTAAAAGGCAGGAGCTTTGTTTCTTTGCGCAGATTCTCAGGCAGTTGGTTCCAGGCTTTGGGAATTGTGTGGGAGAACGTCCGTCCTCCGAAGGAGGACAGTTTAATCCTAGGACAGATCAATAGTGCAGCCTCTGCTGAGCGTAAGTTCCTGCTGGGGGCATATGGGACAAGGCGTTTTTTGATATATTTCGGGGCTTGCCCATATAAGGCTTTCTGCGTGATACATAGGCCTTTGAACTTGGCTCGTTGATTCACTGGCAGCCAGTGCAGCTCACGGAGAAGGGGAGTGGCAGGTGTCCTTCTTGGTTTATTATAGATGAGTCTGGCCGCGTCATTCATGACAATCTGAAGTCTTTTGGTAAGTTTTTTCGGAATGCCGAAATACATGACGTTGCCGTAGTCCAGTCATGCCAGAATTAAAGCTGACACTGCTCTTCTGAGGGTGTCCGCCTTTAGGATGGGAGAAAGTTTGCGCAGTTGTCTCAGGAGGCCTACACAAGTGCCCACCACAGCCGAGACCTGGGCTGACATAGTGAGATTTGTGTCGATGATTATGCCAAGGCTTTTTACTATTGCTGCCGGTACTGGGGGGTTGCCTAGTTCTGTGGGCCATAGGAGGTCACTCCAAGGGCTAGATGATGTCGTGATTGCAAGCACCTCCGTCTTGTCCGGGTTGATCTTTAAAAAGTTTGCCGTCATCCAGTTGACGGTAAATTTTAAAACATTCTTCAATTTTTGATCTGCTGTAGGGGAATTGCCTATCTGAATGATGATCTGGGTGTCGTCAGCATAATTGTATATACTGCAGTCCATCTGATTCAGAGATGAAATGAGGGGCTGCAGATAGTAGGCGCCGAGGCGAGAATTATCGAGTCCGCAGACAAATGAGCCCTAGACCCTGCCGCGTCGGGCATTGAACCCTGGTCCCGGGCCAGACCTCTGCATCAGGGTCTGCCGCTCTAACCATTGAGCCACACTAGTCCACTAAATCCATATCCATATCAGGCTTTTTCTTAGGTACTATACCTTTATTCCAGTTAATCATTTCAGAAGCCTGTGAATAGGAAACCTACACAGGGCAGTGGTTCTCCAAACTCTGTCATTACATTGTGTACTAAATAAACTCTGATGTACGGCAGCTAGCAACACCAATCACGACGGGTACTGGACCCTGACATCACAAACCCCCCCTGCAACATCTCTCACTCCCGGCAAAAACATAGAACTAAACACCTTTCACTGTGCATACTGTGAGGTTCATGCTTTGTAGATCTAACAATCAGCACAATTATCTCCCGATACACCCAACATTGCCACTGTGGTATCGGCCAAAATGTAAATTTTTCTTTTTTCATTGTATTATTGGTGTATGATACACATATATTTTTTTATGTCTACGCTTCACATTTGACATACATGTACCTTTAAATAAACCTGTAATGGAGGATGAGGTCATGTGACCAAGACCATGGTCGTGATCGAAACGCATCATCCTTCTGTGCTGTGCTAATAAATATCCCTGCATACGATCAGTGGGCTCTTGGAAACTCTGAGACGTATTAGGATGGCAGACGGACTCAAGTCTGTCAGCCATCCTAGTGGAAACCGTGACTGTCCGTCAAGCATGCGGTGGTCCCACACACACGATCAGGATGCGACCGCTACCATGGCGGTCGGATCTTGATATTTATCATTGCGGCAGGTGCTGCTGACCCACCGCAATGCTAAAACAGCATGCCGTGAATTTCACAGCACTACGTGGCAGGCACCATATGGTGCCTACCACATTGTGCTGTGAAATGTTGGGGAGTACCATGGGTACCCCTCAAGTGAACCCTCGCCTCCCCCAATGGGCCCCCAAACCCAATCCCTGCCAGCCTTTCCATGACGGTTCCACCACCATGGAAAGGCTGTCTACAGGTAACATCGTAATTTGGCAGACGGTGCCTGCTAGGCATCGCTGCCCTATTACTGATGAGGATCGCTCGCCAGGCAATCCTAAGGATTGCCTGTGGCGGTTTTGTGGTGGACAGTCTTTACGGCCGACACGGGCACGGTGAGATTCCTCCCCCATCCTGATTTGGCAGGGGAAATTTGCGGTCAGAGGACGTAAGGAGTGCCACCACAGGGCTGGCGGGATGGCGGTCCTTACGCCATCTTAATGAGCCCCTCTGTTTTTCCGTTTCTCTTCACTTTGATATATATTTTTTTTATCGCGCTGTCCACGGCGCGCACACAGGACCCTTTCAAATGTGAGGACAAGCAAAAACATGGGAACTTTTATGCTGTAACCGAGGTATCGGATATTTCCTTGACCCACCACCGCAAAGTGGAAAAAAGTAAGGGGCATTTGAATTGCTGTGTGTTTCCCCACCGCACTACACAGAAGTATCAGCTTGCGGTATTATGGGACTGGTAGTTCCTTGTGATTGATGCAACACAGTGATAACGAGGTGTAGGTGAGCCAATCATCACTGGGGAAGGAGGAGCCTGCTTTTAAGAACTCAAAGTGGGTGACACACGTTTGGGACTGCAGTATTTGATGAAGGCATTCCGCCAAAACCGGTCATGCAAGCCTCCCATTAAAACACCTATTGAAGCCCTGCTGTGTTCTGTGCTTTCAAGTCCGTAAAGGAGGAGAAGTTGCTTTGATTTTATCGCGCTGCCCACGGTGCGCGCACACAGGACCCTTTCAAATGTGAGGACAAGGAAAAACATGGGAACTTTTATGCTGTAACCGAGGTATCGGATATTTCCTTGACCCGCCACCGCAAAGTGGAAGAAAGTAAGGTGCATTTAAATTGCTGTGTGTTTCCCCACCGCACTACACAGAAGTATCAGCTTGCGGTATTATGGGACTGGTAGTTCCTTGTGATTGATGCAAGCAGTGATAACAAGGTGTACGTGAGCCAATCATCACTAGGGAAGGAGGAGCCTGCTTTTAAGAACTTCAAGTGGGTGAAACACGTTTGGGACTGCAGCATTTGATGAAGGCATTTCGCCGAAACCGGTCATGCAAGCCTCCCATTAAAACACCTATTGAAGCCCTGCTGTGTTCTGTGCTTTCAAGTCCGTAAAGGAAGAGAAGTTGCTATGATTTTATCGCGCCGCCAACGGCGCGCACACAGGACCCTTTCAAATGTGAGGACAAGAAAAAACATGGGAACTTTTATGCTGTAACCGAGGTATCGGATATTTCCTTGACCAGCCACCGCAAAGTGGAAGAAAGTAAGGGGCATTTGAATTGCTGTGTTTTTCCGCACTGCACTACACGGAAGTATCAGCTTGCTGTATTATGGGACTGGTAGTTCCTTGTGATTGATACAAGCAGTGATAACGAGGTGTAGGTGAGCCAATCATCACTGGAGAAGGAGAAGCCTGCTTTTAAGAACTCCAAGTGGGTGACACACGTTTGGGACTGCAGCATTTAATGAAGGCATTCCACCGAAACCGGTCATGCAAGCCTCCCATTAAAACACCTATTGAAGCCCTGCTGTGTTCTGTGCTTTCAAGTCCGTAAAGGAGGAGAAGTTGCTTTGATTTTATCGCGCTGCCCACGGCGCGCACACAGGACCCTTTCAAATGTGAGGAAAAGGAAAAACATGGGAACTTTTATGCTGTAACCGAGGTATCGGATATTTCCTTGACCCGCCACCGCAAAGTGGAAGAAAGTAAGGGGCATTTGAATTACTGTGTGTTTCCCCATCGCACTACACAGAAGTATCAGCTTGCGGTATTATAGGTCTGGTATTTCCTTGTGATTGATGCAAGCAGTGATAACGAGGTGTAGGTGACCAATCATCACTGGGGAAGGAGGAGCCTGCTTTTAAGAACTCCAAGTGGGTCACACACGTTTGGGACTGCAGCATTTGATGAAGGCATTCCGCCGAAAACGGTCATGCAAGCCTCCCATTAAAACACCTATTGAAGCCCTGCTGCTTTTTGTGCTTTCAAGTCCGTAAAGAAGGAGAAGTTGCTTTGATTTTATCGCGCTGCCCACGGCACGCACACAGGACCCTTTCAAATGTGAGGATAAGGAAAAACATGGGAACTTTTATGCTGTAACCGAGGTAGCAGATATTTCCTTGACCCGCCGCCGCAAAGTGGAAGAAAGTAAGGGGCATTTGAATTGCTGTGTGTTTCCCCACCGCACTACACAGAAGTATGAGCTTGCGGTATTATGGGACTGATAGTTCCTTGTGATTGATGCAAGCAGTGATAGCGAGGTGTAGGTGAGCCAATCATCACTGGGGAAGGAGGAGCCTGCTTTTAAGAACTCAAATTGGGTGACACACGTTTAGGACTGCAGCATTTGATGAAGGCATTCCGCCGAAACCGGTCATGCAAGCCTCCCATCAAAACACCTATTGAAGTCCTGCTGTGTTCTGTGCTTTCAAGTCCGTAAAGCAGGAGAAGTTGCTTTGATTTTATTGCGCTGCCCACGGTGCGCACACAGGACCCTTTCAAATGTGAGGACAAGGAAAAACAACGGAACTTTTATGCTGTAACCGAGGTATCGGATATTTCCTTGACCCACCACCGCAAAGTGGAAGAAAGTAAGGGGCATTTGAATTGCTGTGTGTTTCCCCACCGCACTACACAGAAGTATCAGCTTGCGGTATTATGGGACTGGTAGTTCCTTGTGATTGATGCAAGCAGTGAGAACGAGGTGTAGGTGAGCCAATCATCACTGGGGAAGGAGAAGCCTGCTTTTAAGAACTCAAAGTGGGTGACACACATTTGGGACTGCAGCATTTGATGAAGGCATTCCGCCGAAACCGGTCATGCAAGCCTCCCATTAAAACACCTATTGAAGCCCTGCTGTGTTCTGTGCTTTCATGTCCGTAAAGGAGGAGAAGTTGCTTTGATTTTATTGCGCTGCCCACGGCGCGCACACAGGACCAATTCAAATGTGAGGACAAGGAAAAACATGGGAACTTTTATGTTGTAACCGAGGTATCGGATATTTTCTTGACCCGCCACCGCAAAGTGGAAGAAAGTAAGGGACATTTGAAATTTGAATTGCTGTGTGTTTCCCCACCGCACTACACAGAAGTATCAGGTTGTGGTATTATGGGACTGGTAGTTCTTTGTGATTGATGCAAGCAGTGATAACGAGGTGCAGGTGAGCCAATCATCACTGGGGAAGGAGGAGCCTGCTTTTAAGAACTCCAAGTGGGTGACACACGTTTGAGACTGCAGCATTTGATGAAGGCATTCCGCCGAAAACGGTCATGCAAGCCTCCCATTAAAACACCTATTGAAGCCCTGCTGCTTTTTGTGCTTTCAAGTCCGTAAAGAAGGAGAAGTTGCTTTGATTTTATCGCGCTGCCCACGGCACGCACACAGGACCCTTTCAAATGTGAGGATAAGGAAAAACATGGGAACTTTTATGCTGTAACCGAGGTAGCAGATATTTCCTTGACCCGCCGCCGCAAAGTGGAAGAAAGTAAGGGGCATTTGAATTGCTGTGTGTTTCCCCACCGCACTACACAGAAGTATGAGCTTGCGGTATTATGGGACTGATAGTTCCTTGTGATTGATGCAAGCAGTGATAGCGAGGTGTAGGTGAGCCAATCATCACTGGGGAAGGAGGAGCCTGCTTTTAAGAACTCAAATTGGGTGACACACGTTTAGGACTGCAGCATTTGATGAAGGCATTCCGCCGAAACCGGTCATGCAAGCCTCCCATCAAAACACCTATTGAAGTCCTGCTGTGTTCTGTGCTTTCAAGTCCGTAAAGCAGGAGAAGTTGCTTTGATTTTATTGTGCTGCCAACGGCGCGCACACAGGACCCTTTCAAATGTGAGGACAAGGAAAAACATGGGAACTTTTATGCTGTAACCGAGGCTTCGGATATTTCCTTGACCCGCCACCGCAAAGTGGAAGAAAGTAAGGGGCATTTGAATTGCTGTGTGTTTCCCCACCGCACTACACGGAAGTATCAGCTTGCGGTATTATGGGACTGGTAGTTCCTTGTGATTGATGCAAGCAGTGATAACGAGGTGTACGTGACCAATCATCACTGGGGAAGGAGGAGCCTGCTTTTAAGAACTCCAAGTGGGTGACACACGTTTTGGACTGCAGCATTTGATGAAGGCATTCCGCCGAAACCGGTCATGCAAGCCTCCCATTAAAACAACTATTGAAGCCCTGCTGTGTTCTGTGCTTTCAAGTCCGTAAAGGAGGAGAAGTTGCTTTGATTTTATTGCGCTGCCCACGGTGCGCACACAGGACCCTTTCAAATGTGAGGACAAGGAAAAACAACGGAACTTTTATGCTGTAACCGAGGTATCGGATATTTCCTTGACCCACCACCGCAAAGTGGAAGAAAGTAAGGGGCATTTGAATTGCTGTGTGTTTCCCCACCGCACTACACAGAAGTATCAGCTTGCGGTATTATGGGACTGGTAGTTCCTTGTGATTGATGCAAGCAGTGAGAACGAGGTGTAGGTGAGCCAATCATCACTGGGGAAGGAGGAGCCTGCTTTTAAGAACTCAAAGTGGGTGACACACATTTGGGACTGCAGCATTTGATGAAGGCATTCCGCCGAAACCGGTCATGCAAGCCTCCCATTAAAACACCTATTGAAGCCCTGCTGTGTTCTGTGCTTTCATGTCCGTAAAGGAGGAGAAGTTGCTTTGATTTTATTGCGCTGCCCACGGCGCGCACACAGGACCAATTCAAATGTGAGGACAAGGAAAAACATGGGAACTTTTATGTTGTAACCGAGGTTTCGGATATTTTCTTGACCCGCCACCGCAAAGTGGAAGAAAGTAAGGGGCATTTGAAATTTGAATTGCTGTGTGTTTCCCCACCGCACTACACAGAAGTATCAGGTTGTGGTATTATGGGACTGGTAGTTCTTTGTGATTGATGCAAGCAGTGATAACGAGGTGCAGGTGAGCCAATCATCACTGGGGAAGGAGGAGCCTGCTTTTAAGAACTCCAAGTGGGTGACACACGTTTGAGACTGCAGCATTTGATGAAGGCATTCCGCCGAAACCTGTCATGCAAGCCTCCCATTAAAACACCTCTTGAAGCCCTGCTGTGTTCTGTGCTTTCAAGTCCGTAAAGGAGGAGAAGTTGCTTTGATTTTATTGCGCTGCCCACGGCGCGCACACAGGACCCTTTCAAATGTGAGGACAAGGAAAAACAACGGAACTTTTATGCTGTAACCGAGGTATCGGATATTTCCTTGACCCACCACCGCAAAGTGGAAGAAAGTAAGGGGCATTTGAATTGCTGTGTGTTTCCCCACCGCACTACACAGAAGTATCAGCTTGCGGTATTATGGGACTGGTAGTTCCTTGTGATTGATGCAAGCAGTGATAACGAGGTGTAGGTGAGCCAATCATCACTGGGGAAGGAGGAGCCTGCTTTTAAGAACTCAAAGTGGGTGACACACATTTGGGACTGCAGCATTTGATGAAGGCATTCCGCCGAAACCGGTCATGCAAGCCTCCCATTAAAACACCTATTGAAGACCTGCTGTGTTCTGTGCTTTCAAGTCCGTAAAGGAGGAGAAGTTGCTTTGATTTTATTGCGCTGCCCACGGCGCGCACACAGGACCGTTTCAAATGTGAGGACAAGGAAAAACATGGGAACTTTTATGTTATAACCGAGGTATCGGATATTTTCTTGACCCGCCACCGCAAAGTGGAAGAAAGTAAGGGGCATTTGAATTGCTGTGTGTTTCCCCACCGCACTACACAGAAGTATCAGGTTGTGGTATTATGGGACTGGTAGTTCCTTGTGATTGATGCAAGCAGTGATAACGAGGTGCAGGTGAGCCAATCATCACTGGGGAAGGAGGAGCCTGCTTTTAAGAACTCCAAGTGGGTGACACACGTTTGAGACTGCAGCATTTGATGAAGGCATTCTGCCGAAACCGGTCATGCAAGCCTCCCATTAAAACACCTCTTGAAGTCCTGCTGTGTTCTGTGCTTTCAAGTACGTAAAGGAGGAGAAGTTGCTTTGATGTTATCGCGCTGCCCACGGCGCGCACACAGGGCCCTTCCAAATGTGAGGACAAGGAAAAACATGGAAACTTTTATGCTGTAACCGAGGTAACGGATATTTCCTTGACCCGACACCGCAAAGTGGAAGAAAGTAAGGGGCATTTGAATTGCTGTGTGTTTTCCGACTGCACTACACAGAAGTATCAGCTTGCGGTATTATGGAACTGGTAGTTCCTTGTGATTGATGCAAGCAGTGATAACGAGGTGTAGGTGAGCCAATCATCACTGGGGAAGGAGGAGCCTGCTTTTAAGAACTCCAAGTGGGTGACACACGTTTGGGACTGCATCATTTGATGAAGGCATTCCGCCGAAACCGGTCATGCAAGCCTCCCATTAAAACACCTATTGAAGCCCTGCTATTTTCTGTGCTTTCAAGTCCATAAAGGAGGAGAAGTTGCTTTGATTTTATCGCGCTGCCCACGGCGCGCACACAGGGCCCTTCCAAATGTGAGGACAAGGAAAAACATGGGAAATTTTATGCTGTACCCGAGGTAACGAATATTTCCTTGACCCGCCACCGCAAAGTGGAAGAAAGTAAGGGGCATTTGAATTGCTGTGTGTTTTCCCACTGCACTACACAGAAGTATCAGCTTGCGGTATTATGGGACTGGTAGTTCCTTGTGATTGATGCAAGCAGTGATAACGAGGTGCAGGTGAGCCAATCATCACTGGGGAAGGAGGAGCCTGCTTTTAAGAACTCCAAGTGGGTGACACACGTTTGGGACTGCATCATTTGATGAAGGCATTCCGCCGAAACCGGTCATGCAAGCCTCCAATTAAAACACCTATTGAAGCCCTGCTATTTTCTGTGCTTTCATGTCCGTAAAGGAGGAGAAGTTGCTTTGTTTTTATCGCGCTGCCCAGGGCGCACACACAGGACCCTTTCAAAAGTGAGGACAAGGAAAAACATGGGAACTTTTAAGCTGTAACCGAGGTATCGGATATTTCCTTGAACCGTTCATGCAAGCCTCCCATTAAAACACCTATTGAAGCCCGGCTGTGTTGTGTTCTTTCAAGTCCGTAAAGGAGGAGAAGTTGCTTTGATATATATATATATATTATATATATATATATATATATATATGTATATATATATATATATTTATATATATATATATATATCACTTTCACAGCGGTTCCTTCGCGGGAGTTGATGCAGCGCTCTCGCATGTGCGGTATCCTGCGGCAGAACCAAGCCGCTAATTATCCAAACAACTTTTCCCCACAGGGGAAAACAACGGGTCGCACAACCAGCTTGGATTTAAACAGCAATCCTTTTTATTCGTGAGCAAGGTGGAGTGACACCGAAACGCGTAGATCAATGCGCCTGTTGCCCTTTGAATTGAAAAATAAAAAGGATTGCTGTTTAAATCCAAGCTGGTTGTGCGACCCGTTGTTTTCCCCTTCGGGAAAAAGTTGTTTGGATATATATATATATTCACTGAAAAAACCATAGGTTATAGACCATATATAGTTAGGAATTCGCATTTACAAAACCTTATTTTACTCACACAAAACCATTGAAATTCCATATATAGTTAGTTGCACTAACTATATATCGCGCACCCGCAATCCACTGCTGATGATGTCACATATTACATCATTCATGACATGGTCAGTGACATCACTGATGACATCACTGATGA
This sequence comes from Lissotriton vulgaris, assembly GCF_964263255.1. NCBI lineage: Eukaryota > Metazoa > Chordata > Amphibia > Caudata > Salamandridae > Lissotriton > Lissotriton vulgaris. The sequence continues at coordinate 620,027,839 of NC_141693.1, forward strand.
CATCTCAAATGACATCACTGATGACATCTCAAATGACATCACTGATGACATCACTGATGACATCTCATTTGACATTACTGATCACATCACTGATGATATCATTCATGTGATAATACGATGAACCTCTTCAGACTCTAATATAACCTTAGATACAATCAGTGTAAACAGACACTCACAGACTGTCACTCATCCATGGAGTTACTCACACACCTAGTCAGTCAATCAAAGAATCAATCACACCTCCATTTCCTCAACTATACAGTTATACAAACTTTACTCATTCAAACATATACTAACACATATTAACTCTCTTATACAATCCCTGATACAAGTTCACAATGATCCATACAGCCACTCACACATTCACTGGCTCTTATGCACAGTTATTTATATATGTCAACTCTCACATGTACTGTGTTTTACATATGTACTTACTTTGACATGTAGCACTGAGATATCCATTCACTCACCAATACACTCATGCACACAGTCAACCGCCCATACAGCTGTTTCCACATGCACTTTTGAAATCATACATCTAGTGAATCAACTGCTCACACATCTATGCACAGAGTCATACACCTCCCAGCCACCCACACACACACTCAGTATCCCATACAAATACTTGGGCAACCAATCAATAACCCATATAGTTACTCATATAGCTACTTATCAACACATGCAACAGTTTACAGAACAACAGACATAATGATGCACAAATTAAGACAGTTTAGTCACTAACCCATGCACTCAGTGAGACACATTTAATCACTCACTCATACAGTCAGTCATGCACCTACTAAATCCTTCATCCAGACACTTATACATCCACTCATTCTTCAATATGTAAGACATATTTTAACTTTACAGAAACATACAGTCACTGGATGTTGTCATCAGTGATGTCATTTGAGATGTCATCAGTGATGTCATCAGTGATGTCACTGACCATGTCATGAATGATGTAATATGTGACATCATCAGCAGTGGATTGCGGGTGCGCGATATATAGTTAGTGCAACTAACTATATATGGAATTTCAATGGTTTTGTGTGAGTAAAATAAGGTTTTGTAAATGCGAATTCCTAACTATATATGGTCTATAACCTATGGTTTTTTCAGTGAATTTTCAAGGTTTTGTAAATGCTAATTCCTAACTATATATGGTCTATAACCTACGGTTTTTTCAGTGAATTTTCAAGGTTTTGTAAATGCTAATTCCTAACTATATATGGTCTATAGCCTATGGTTTTTTCAGTGAATATATATATATATACATACATATATAAACATATATCATCTGTATATCTACATATAAATACAAACATAAATGCATGCATACATATACTTATATGCATTTTAGGGTTGTTAGGGCGTTTTCGTGTGTATTATGTTGCTTTTTTAGGGCTTTTGGGTCAATTAAGTAGGGTTCCCGGAGCCTAGGGCTGAGGGGCCGGTTCAGTTTCGTGCGTATTGGTGTTGGCAAGGTTTTGAGGGATTTTGGCGGTTTTTGGTCGAGATTTGGCCGTTTTATGGCTTTTTTTTGTGTTTGCAGGGGGTGCGTATTCGGGTTGAAATTCGTCCCCGTTCCAGTGGATGGATTGGGCTGATTTTTGGTGAGATGTTAGGGAATCGCTGGAACTAGTGTCCAGCCAAGTTTGAAGCGGATCGGAGCAGTGGAAGTGCTTTAAAGAGCAATTTTTGAGCGGAGTAGCGAATTGTCATGTTATTCAATGGGAGTTTTTGGTGCGCATGGAGAAGGTGAATTTGGGGTGTTCCAGTTGCGCTAGAGGGACGGGGCTTGGGTGAGCTGTAGGGAGAGTGTATCGGCAGGTGTGCCGGATTTTTGGGATTTGTTGGCCGAAGGGAAGGGTGTGCTTGGGCAAAGTCGATTTGGTGAAAACGGTGCGTTATTTACATGAAAGTTGAAAAAACACTAATAAAAGCAAAGCTAAAAAGCCACCTCATTACAAACAGAATGGCTTTAACTTAAATGAGGGCGAGATCTATTGCATTTTCAATGCTTGTTTACTTTGGTTCCATCAAGAAGGCATTCAGATGTGTCACACATTTGCCATAAATTCTGAATGTTAGCACTCTAGTTGCACATTAGATCACTGTAGTAAAGCTACTGCTCACCAGGGACGTCTGCTGCTGGTATTCAAAGTGCATGTTTCAGTCTGCATGTCAGAATTTTTTAAATGAAATAGAAGAGGATTTGAGAAGTCACTCAAAATGATCCCTAATTTTTCTTTCTGAAGCACTAATCATACTTTCTATGGCAAAATTAACCCCCTCATGTTGTTCATTTTTAAATTGAGTGTTTTCAGACTTACCACTTCATTCCAATCAAGATGGCTTCTGGTGTGCCATACTTTTGTCATAAGTAAGACTGTTAGCGCTCTAGTTGTTCTTTAGAACACTCTGGGACATTCTGTCATTGGGCTATACTTGGGGTACATCTGGGTGATATTTGGGCTACATTTAGGCTCTTTTGTCTCTGGTGGCCATCTTGCGAGACTATGTCAGAATTTTTTAATGAAATTGAAGAGGGTTTGAGAAGTCACTCAAAATGTGCCCTAATTTTTCTTTCTGCAGCACTAATCATAATTCATATGGCAAAATATACCCCCTCATTTTGTTCCTTTTTAAATTAAATGTTTTAAGAGTTACCACTTTATTCCAATCAAGATGGCTTCAGGTGTGCCATACCTTTGTAATAAGTAGGACTGTTAGCGCTCTAGTTGTTCTTTAGAACACTCTGGGACATTCTGTCATTGGGCTATACTTGGGCTACATCTGGGTGATATTTGGGCTACATTTGGGCTCTTTTGTCTCTGGTGGCCATTTTGGGAGACTGCATGTCAGAATTTTTTAATGAAATAGAAGAGGATTTGAAAAGTCACTCAAAATGTGCCCTAATTTTTCTTTCTGCAGCACTAATAATACCTTCTATTGCATAATATACCCCCTCATTTTGTTCCTTTTTAAATTAAATGTCTTAAGAGTTACCACTTTATTCCCATCACGATGGCTCCAGGTGTGCTATACCTTTGTAATAATTAGGACTGTTAGCGCTCTAGTTGTTCTTTAGAACACTCTGGGACATTCTGTCATTGGGCTATACTTGGGCTACATCTGGGTGATATTTGGGCTACATTTGGGCTCTTTTGTCTCTGGTGGCCATTTTGGGAGACTGCATGTCAGAATGTTTTAATGAAATAGAAAAGGATTTGAGAAGTCACTCAAAATGTGCCCTAATTTTTCATTCTGCAGCACTAATCATACTTTCTATGGCAAAATATACCCCCTCATGTTGTTTCTTTTTAAATTAAATGTTTTAAGAGTTACCACTTTATTCCAATCAAGATGGCTTCAGGTGTGCCATACCTTTGTAATAAGTAGGACTGTTAGCGCTCTAGTTGTTCTTTAGAACACTCTGGGACATTCTGTCATTGGGCTATACTTGGGGTACATCTGGGTGATATTTGGGCTACATTTAGGCTCTTTTGTCTCTGGTGGCCATCTTGCGAGACTATGTCAGAATTTTTTAATGAAATTGAAGAGGGTTTGAGAAGTCACTCAAAATGTGCCCTAATTTTTCTTTCTGCAGCACTAATCATAATTCATATGGCAAAATATACCCCCTCATTTTGTTCCTTTTTAAATTAAATGTTTTAAGAGTTACCACTTTATTCCAATCAAGATGGCTTCAGGTGTGCCATACCTTTGTAATAAGTAGGACTGTTAGCGCTCTAGTTGTTCTTTAGAACACTCTGGGACATTCTGTCATTGGGCTATACTTGGGCTACATCTGGGTGATATTTGGGCTACATTTGGGCTCTTTTGTCTCTGGTGGCCATTTTGGGAGACTGCATGTCAGAATTTTTTAATGAAATAGAAGAGGATTTGAAAAGTCACTCAAAATGTGCCCTAATTTTTCTTTCTGCAGCACTAATAATACCTTCTATTGCATAATATACCCCCTCATTTTGTTCCTTTTTAAATTAAATGTCTTAAGAGTTACCACTTTATTCCCATCACGATGGCTCCAGGTGTGCTATACCTTTGTAATAATTAGGACTGTTAGCGCTCTAGTTGTTCTTTAGAACACTCTGGGACATTCTGTCATTGGGCTATACTTGGGCTACATCTGGGTGATATTTGGGCTACATTTGGGCTCTTTTGTCTCTGGTGGCCATTTTGGGAGACTGCATGTCAGAATGTTTTAATGAAATAGAAAAGGATTTGAGAAGTCACTCAAAATGTGCCCTAATTTTTCATTCTGCAGCACTAATCATACTTTCTATGGCAAAATATACCCCCTCATGTTGTTTCTTTTTAAATTAAATGTTTTAAGAGTTACCACTTTATTCCAATCAAGATGGCTTCAGGTGTGCCATACCTTTGTAATAAGTAGGACTGTTAGCGCTCTAGTTGTTCTTTAGAACACTCTGGGACATTCTGTCATTGGGCTATACTTGGGCTACATCTGGGTGATATTTGGGCTACATTTGGGCTCTTTTGTCTCTGGTGGCCATTTTGGGAGACTGCATGTCAGAATGTTTTAATGAAATAGAAAAGGATTTGAGAAGTCACTCAAAATGTGCCCTAATTTTTCATTCTGCAGCACTAATCATACTTTCTATGGCAAAATATACCCCTTCATGTTGTTTCTTTTTAAATTAAATGTTTTAAGAGTTACTACTTTATTCCAATCAAGATGGCTTCAGGTGTGCCATACCTTTGTAATAAGTAGGACTGTTAGCGCTCTAGTTGTTCTTTAGAACACTCTAGGAGGCTGCAGTAGAACACAAAGGAATCAACTGACAGTCTCTGTCCTTGTTGGATGTACATGTTTTACTGAGAATGTCAGACTTCATTTTCACATGACTGAGAAAGATAATGTGAATTTACAGAAAATATGCTTTCAGTTTAGCTTATAGATCCCCTTCCAAACCACTGTGGGAAAATCATGAGATATTAGTTTTCTTTCAAACAATATTCATGATATCACAGCAGAAGGTTTTTTCACATGGTAAAATCACCTTAGAACCCACCACAATTCCTAAAACGAGTATGGTACCATCAACAAATGATTTATAATGTAACTAAAGTCCTAAAACCCTCTATTAACTACAATGCTTTTTAATGAGGTGCTATCATGTATATTGGTCCCAAGATGGCTGCCAACACTTCTTGGATGAAGTGCTGACAGCCAATCAGATCAGATGTGTGGTTAGGCTCCGCCCAGATATATATATTTTTTTGAACCTAAATTACTCAAAATCCACTGGAGCATATATATTGAGACCTAGCAAAGGCACATCAGGCTAACAGTCCCTACAATTTTGCCAAGTTTCGTGCAAATCCATTCAGCCGTTCGAGCTAAAAGTGAGGCCAACCGCCCTATGGAAATTAACATGGGAAAAATGCGTTTTGGGACCCCCCTTTTTTCTCAGCCCCCCTTGATGAAACCCCCCCAAATTGTCAGGGGCTGCTCAGAAACAAAATGTTCCATTTTCCTGAAAATTTCAGCCAATTCCGTCCACAAACGCCAAAGTTATTAGACATAGAATTTTCAAAAATCCCATAGAGAAAAAATCCTAACTATATATACCTACTGGCGACCGCCAGTAGGTAATATATATATATATATATATATATATATATATATATATATATATATATTACCTACTGGCGGTCGCCAGTAGGTAGTTATAGTTAGGATTTTTTTCAATGTTAAATCTCAAAATTCTATTTGGAATAACTTTGGCACCGGTTGACGAATCTGCCTGAAAATTTCCTGAAAATGGCCTCGTCGAGCTCCGGTCCTTCCTTGAAAGTTTGGGGGGGATACGTCAAGCAGGGGCCGAGATAAAAGGGGGGTCCCAAAACGCGTTTTCCCCATGTTAATTTCCATAGGGCGGTCGATTTCACTTTTAGCTCGAACGGCTGAATGGATTTCCATCAAACTTGGCAAAATTGTAGGGACTGGTAGCCCGATGTGCCTTTGCTATGTCTCAAGATATGTGCTTCAGTGGATTTTGAGTAATTTAGGTTCAAAAAAATATATATATCTATAGGCGCTCTCCGGTGCGCGCACCGGAGTGCGCTCCAGGCGCGACACGCGACTTGCGCGCAGAAAGCTGATTGGCTCTTGGGTGTCTGTAAACATTCTAAACAGTCTGGAGCGGCCGCCATCTTGTGTCTCGGTAAAATCGAGACACAAGGGGTTTGAAAAAAAAAGGGGCAAATGACCATAAGGGGGAAGAGTAGACCCCCTCTGACCCCCTAGGTTTGATGTAGGGACTAAAATAGGGTCCTGCAGGGCATTAAAAAATGTTTTTCGTTTTGCGCGTGGGAAGCGCATGGTACGCGCACCGGCGAAGCACGGGGAAAATCCAGGACCATATTTATGAAGGCCTTGCTCTGTTAGTTTTGCGCCTCCTGTGCGTCAATTTTTGTGACGCACCAGCGGTGTAAAAAAATGCGCATTGTTATGCAATATTTAAAAAGTGACGCATCTATCTAGATGCGTCACTTTTTAAATATAGTGCAACGAGGCACATTTTATTACACTGCTGGTGTTATGCGTCACTTTTCTGTGCGCACTCCTTATGACATTCCAGATGTGTCATATTTAATGTATGACGAATCATGTTGCAAGGAGTTACAGATACGTCAGTATTTCTCACATATCTGTAAACATGAAAGTGACGCGAGGCAGGCGCAAGATTTTGACGCAACAGCATCCTAAAAGTGACGCAGAGAAATCTCATAGATTTCAGTACGTCGTTATTACCAAGCTTTTTGCGAGGGATTGCCCCCTCTGCATACATTATACCTGATGCAGATACAATGTGGCGCAGAGTTTTAAAAAGTGACCCATGTACCTAGATGCGTCACTTTTTAAAAGTAGCGTCAGGTATAATGCATGCAGAGGGGGTGTTCCTTGCAAAAAGCTTGGTAATAATGACGCAGTGCGTCACTTTTAGGATGCTCTTGCGCCAAAATCTTGCGCCTGCTTCACAGCAAACCTTTCACATGGTGCTTTTTCCATGTGAAAGGACACATTACTGGAGTTGCGTCACTTTTGTGACGCACTCCTGCAATGCGTTACTTTTGTGTTTACAGATATGTCAGAAATACTGACATATCTGTAACTCCTTGCGAATTGATTAGTCATATATTAAATATGACATATCTGGAATGTCATAAGGAGTGCGTCCAGAAAAGTGACGCATCGCTGTTTTCACGTAGCGATGCGTCACTTTTCAGAAATGAGGCCTCCAGTTTATTCACTGTGTCATAACTTTCTTTTCTAACACTCACCTTCTTTCATTCCTCCTACTTCACTTCCTTTCACCTCTCATACCTTTCTGTTCTTTCTTACTCATTCTCCTTTCAATTATCAATGCACTATATTTCACTTACTCTTCATTTTTTAAGAATATAGCTCTTTGATGAGAATTGGAGGTAGTTCTGAAAAGAACTTTTGGTTTTCTTCTTTTAACTGAACAGGAACAAAAACAGGGAATAGAAACTGCTCAACAGGAGCAAAAAGAAAAGAAAAAAATTAGGGGTGGGAAGGGCAGCGATGGTTCTCCAATGCCCGAACCATGAGCAGGACACTTTGCTCCCCATAGGTGAGGAGTTGATTGCAGTATCTGCATCTGACGACCCCATGGTTAAATGCAGGTTGTATGTTTGCTACCTGCTCCTGTGATTGTTCTCTTCCAGAAGAAGTTGCTCCTCCTGTTGATGTAGAGGCCCCATCTCTGGGAACCTCTTGTGCCAGAGCCCTGACACTTTCCCGGGCAAAATTCTGGGGGTGCCTCCTCTCCACATGGCGAATCATGGTGAAGTTGCCAAAAGAGTATTTTTTTGGGGGGTTACCCCGTGACAGGACCTGTTTGCAGATCCTGCACTCTACTTTTGGTGCATTCACCTTCTTCTGGTCTGCTGGAAACTTAAAAAATTTCCAGATGAAATGTTCTTTGACCTTCGGCTGAGGAGGCTCTTCATCAATGAAATCATTGGAGTCATCTTCACTGCTGGATGGTCTGGCAGCCATGATTAATCCAGGAATATGGAGCAGCAAAAAAGGCAGGTCTTTCAGTCACAAAAGTGAAAGAAGAAGTGAAGGAAATGGGTGGGGATTTCATTCATTGTAAAAAAAAACTGTTAGCAACCAATGAAAAGTGTTATTTTAGGGTCACATGACCCGACGCGTTTACGCTGCGCGCTCCGGAGCACTTCCGGTGCGTTTACGCAGCGCGATCGTAGGCGCTTCCGGGGCGCAAACGTGGCGCGATCGTAGGCGCTTTTGCGTGCGTTTATGCGCCGCGAACGTAGGCGCTTCCGAGGGCACTTACGTTGCGCGCCGAAGTGACGTCATCAATCTTTTATAGAAATGCATAATCATTTTCCTTATTAAAAAAAAACTAATTTTATTTGTATGGTACGAAATGTTTTGCATTATTATTAACTTTTCATTCATATTTTTTTTCACGAACGACAGTTGCGCTCTGGGTCGCTTTCAGATGAGCTCTCGGAAAAGCTTACCGGAGAGCTTAGCTGAAAGCTTCCCGGAGCGCGCACCCAGAGCGCAAAAGAAAAAAATTATATAAAAAAAATGAATACTTAAAAAAAAAAAACAAATTGTAAAAAAAAAAAAAGGTTAGAAACTCGATATACAAAGGAATTAGCATTTAAAAAACCTATGAAATTCACTGAAAAAACCATAGGTTTCACACCAGTTATAGTTAGGAATTAGCATTTAAAAAACCTATTAAATTCACTGAAAAAACCATAGGTTTCACACCAGTTATAGTTAGCTGGAAATTTTACTGATATAAAACCATTGAAATTCCCACGTTATAGTTAGATGGACTCACTATAACTTGCGCGTGCAATGCACTGCTGATGATGTCTTATTAAGCCAGTTAACCAATCAATTTTTAAAAACCATCCATTTAGACACTTATTTAAACATTTATTCTTCCATCAACTTTTACATATACATATATAAAATATATTTATTTTTCAGAAAGACACACATTCACTGGATGGTGTCATCAGTGATGTCATGAGTGATGTCACTGACCATGTCATGAGTGATGTAATATGTGACGTCATCAGCAGTGCATTGCACGCGCAAGTTATAGTGAGTCCATCTAACTATAACGTGGGTATTTCAATGGTTTTATATCAGTAAAATTTCCAGCTAACTATAACTGGTGTGAAACCTATGGTTTTTTCAGTGAATTTAATAGGTTTTTTAAATGCTAATTCCTAACTATAACTGGTGTGAAACCTATGGTTTTTTCAGTGAATATATATATATATATATATATATATATATATATATATATATATATATATATATATATATATATATATATATCTTTCACCAAGAAAAGAGAATGCTTGCACTCGCTAAGTATATATTCCAGGGTTTATTAAGAGGCTATTGCCAGCACTTCCACACCAATAACAATGGCAATAGCCTCTTAATAAACCCTTGAATATATACTAAGCGAGTGCAAGCATTCTCTTTTCTTGGTGAAAGATTATCTTCGGGGGAGCATTCATCCCCGTGCAAAAGTGCGCCCTCCTTTCTTGGACGAATTTGATGTTGTATATCTATATATGTTGTGTATATATATATTGATACACGCTCACTTTTTTTCGAAGAAAGCAGACGGCACTCCAAGCTGATGGTATTTCGTTGTGTTTATTGACAGACCCCCTACCCCATAAAAAGACAAACGCGTTTTGCCGTGAAACGGCTTCCTCAGTGTCAAAGTGTATAACAAAACACGCCATTTTATCTCCATCTCTTCATTGCCATAAAAAGAGGACTATGCCAAAAACTAGTTAGAATTGTGGCAGACATCTCATAATGTGCAAATATACGTTATCTTTCCGTGATATGCGGAGAATGGCGATAATAAAGTGCTCGTGCAATTAAAAACAAAGGGTGAAACCCATGTGATTCTTTTGTGTCATGTATGACTTGTTCGGAAAATTAGAAAGTTTGCATATGATCACAGTAATAAGTTCATATATATACATACACATAGACACGGTGCAAACATTTTTCAAGTAGTCTCAGACTTGTTACAATGTCAGGAGTTAGCTTGTAGTGCATATAAATTCACATGACTCTCTATGTTATATACAAGTAAAATTAGACATTTGTATGCAGTTTATATGCATGGACATACTATTTAAGTGCACCGTGTGTGTTGGATCACTCTCTCTACGTTTTTATACGTGTTCCGAGCAAGTCATTTTTCTTGTAGCCCTGAATGGGCATATTTGCTTTTTTTCTGCTCTTGCCCTGTATGGGCTTAGGCCTCCCTAATCCAAATATATCGATTACATAATCAATCAGACACAGCGTGTGAGGGAGAATTTAACAGATGATGGTATCTTATTTATGTTTCAGATGTTACATGTTCACTAGTTTACAGTTAGCTCCACTATGATGTTAATCCAGATGTACCCAAAGCTCTTCATCATTGTTTAGACCTTCTGGCTTCATGGTTTGGAGATCGATGATATATCTCGACTCCATTGCCCTGAGAGTTCTGATTTTGTACCCACCTCTCTCCTGCCTTTCCAATTGATCAATCAGGTAAAAGGACAGTAAGTCTCTGTTGCTGTTATGGTGGGTTTCGAAGTGGCGTGCCACCGGGTAATTCTTGTCCCTGTTGGTGATGGCACGCATGTACTCCAAGATACGCTTTTTTGCTGGATTGATCGTACTTCCAACGTACCTCTTGGAGCACGGACAGACAAGACAATATATCACAAATTCCGAATTACAATTCAGGAATTTGTTGATGGTTCTTGTAGGCCGGGGGTCATTAGGTCTACCCTCATATTTGATCTTCTTCTGACTATATTTGCATGCTTTGCAATGCATGCAGGGGTAGAAACCCTGGATGGGCTTTGATCTGGATTGTTTTGGGGGGTCCCTGTAATAATAAAAAAAAAATATATATATATATATATATATATATATATATATATATATATATATATATATATATTAAACAACGCCGAAATCCCCCAATCCTCGGGTTCTTCCAAAAATGAGAGCACTCCAAGTCAATATAGCGTAGGCTCGCCAGATCTTTAATTCACAAAACCTTTTCAGCAAAATCAGTCTACAAACGCGTTTCGGCGTTGCCGCCTTCGTCAGTGTAAACTGACATTAGTTTTGACCATTATTTTAAACAAAACCGTGATTGACATAGGTCACGTGTTTTCAACGAAAATAAACATCAACATAAAGAAAGGCACATATAGTAATTGTTTCATCACTTTCACGGCGGCCATCTTATAACGGCTAATGTGCTAATTGTAATTAATCAATTCAAAATGCAGTAGGAGCACTCATATATATCAGAATGTTGGTTTAGTTAAAATCTCAACATAATCACATCTGAAATTACGTTTTCATCAATTCGCAGCATCCTATGCTTTTTATTTGTATTTTAATGGCACCTGTGCCGCGGGTACCTTTAAAACGGGGTGTTCACTGCGAATCCTCAATGAACATCACGAAAGGGTCAGTACCATGGTCCATCAAGAGACAAACCATAATTATTGTAATGCAGTACAATCTAGCCCTGAATGGGCATAACGATATACTTTTAAACATTCAAACGATTACTGTTTGGAATTGTCACTGTGATTCACCAATGAACAAAATAAATTCAGTTTTTGAAAAATATATGTGGTAACAGGACAAACATCTCTGTCTAGAAGAAGGCAGTATAAATGTCTATTTTTCCAGGTTTACAAGAAAACAGAGTAAGAGACTTGAAGGGATTATTTAGATGTGAGTCCACATCTCTTCCTCATTATTCATCCCTCCCGGGGTCTTGGTCTGTAACTGGATGATAAATCTTGATTCTAGAGTTCTTAGTTTTTTCACCCAGTTGCCCCCTCTTTCTGTTCTGACTAATTGGTCCAAAATAAAGTAAGTCAAGAGATTGCTATTGCTGTTGTGTACCTGCTCGAAATGACGAGCTACTGGGTAGCTTGGATCCTTTGAGGTGATAGCCCTCATATGTTCAAGGACCCTGAGTTTAGTTGGTTTTACTGTGCTCCCTACATATCTCTTCCCACAGGGACATGTCAGACAATAGACCGTATAGTCAGAGTTACAATTTACCAATTTCGTTATTTTACCCTTCTTTTTCCTGCCTGGAATTTGATATTCCTTGACCTTTTGAGAGTTTTTACAGGCCTTGCACTTCATACAAGGAAAGAAGCCTGAAACAGTTACTTTTCTCTTTCTTTTCTTTTCATAGTGACTGTTCACTAGGTGATCTTTAAAAGAATTCCCCTTTCTATAAGTGATTAGAGGATAATCAGATATTGACTTCCCGATTACAGAATCTGATTTCAAAATCTTCCAGTTTTTCCGCATTATGTTGAAGACTTCTGGGGATTTTTCTGAAAAATCGGTAATTAGTCTGATCTTAGTGTCTGGGGACCTGGGTTTATCAGTTAACAGGTCTTTTCTTTCCACTAGATTGCTTCTCACTTTTGCTTGATCCAAAATTCCTCTCCCATAACCTCTCTGTGAGAATCTTCTTTTGGACTGTTCCTTGGCTCTCTCAAACTCCTGTGTGGTTGAGCAGTTGTGTTTCATTCGCAAAAACTCTCCCAAAGGGATGTTATTAATGACACTGCGGGGATGGTAGCTGCGTGAGTGCAATATAGTATTGCCCGCCGTAGCTTTTCTGTAGACTGCGGTTTGTATTCTGTCATTTTCCACATAGACCCGGAGGTCCAAGTAGAATACCTCACTCTTGCTGACATTACTCGTGAAACTGAGATTCAAATTATTTTTGTTCAATTCAGAGATGTATTTCTCAGCCTCATTCTGTGGTCCCCGCCACACCAAGAGCAAGTCGTCGATGTAGCGGGTCCACAGGACAATGTTGTCCACCCACCTGTCATTTTCCCCCGCCCAGGCCACATGCTTCTCCCACCAGCCCACGAATAGGTTCGCGTAGCTGGGGGAGAAGCACGTGCCCATCGCGGTCCCCTGCAGTTGTAAATACAGTTTGCCTGCAAACAAAAGGATGTTATTTCTTAAACAGAAGTCTGTGAGCTCCAACAACATAGCGTTGTGGCTTCGATACTTAATAGGTCTGTATTCTAGGAAGCTTTTCATTGCCATGAGACCGTCTGCGTGTCTAATAGACGTATATAGGCTGGCAATGTCCAAAGTTATTAGGATCATGTCCTCTTCCCATTTCACATCCTGTATAATTCTCAATAAAAAAAAATATATATATCTATCTATATATATATATATATATGTATATATATATTGCAGTACTCCATCCACCAATAATCCAATAGCACACAACGGATTAAGAGAGACACGCGGACCCAAAGTTTCTTCATGCTTATTCATTTAGTGTTTCTGCCCTGCATCCCATGCCGCCATGACGCGTTTCGGTCCGACCTGGACCTTGATCACATGACGCGTTACTCATGGACAGGCGCCAAATTTAAAGTGCACAGTACAAGTATTCAGTCACAAACAGCTGTCCATTCGCGGGTATGAAGCTGGAAGACAGACTATCAGAGTGCAATTACAGCTTAAAATGCTCCATTTACATAGTGTGGCAACCGAAGTGTACAATTTTAAAACTTTGATGTTAAAATCTCATTGATGTACAAAATCACAATGCATAATAATCTACAAATGCACTATTAATAAATAAAAGTATAAGTACCTCTTTTTTTTAAAAGCCCGGACTTATAAATAACAAATATTCACGTAAAGTGAACAAACGTTGAATTTATAATTGCCTCACAAGATGAGTACTCTGGTATAGTCTGTACAATTATGCTGAATAATCAAGCCCAAGTGGGCGAGCACTTAAATTGGGCAACCTGAACCCAAAAACAGTGGTCGATTATATCAACTACCTAAGTGCCAATTGCACAAATGGCGTGATAATCGAATAAACATAATATGTGAACCCAATTCAAATCGGTAAAGAATCAAAAATGATCAAAACCGATATGTGAAAGACAAAAAATGAATAGTTGTGTTGTTAAAAACAAATGCATGATACTGGTATAGTAGGCGCATATTCATAGTTCATTTCATAATTAGACATATAGGTAATATTTTCCTGATGAGTCTGGTCAAATGGGTTGCTATACATCATTAGGGACTCCACAAGTCAATTCATACATCCAATGTGGCATAAGTATGTGCAGAGTAAAATACCAAAGGTTTCCTCAAATAACAGTCATAACATGATTCTTAAAGGACATTGATTTATATGCTAGTGTGTAAATCCTCCGTGGTGTTTACGCCTATTGGGGACTTAGTGTTGAGTTCCAAGATATATTTGGTCTCTAGCAAACGTAAGGCACTATCTCTATCTCCCTCCTTGCGCGTAGGCGGTATACAGTCAATGGCATAGTAACTAAGATGGATGTTGTCACTGTCATGTTTCGCCTTAAAATGCCGGGCAACTGGGTACGATTGGTCTTTATTTGTAATCGCCCGGAGGTGTTGTAAAATCCTCATATGCACGGGTAATTTGGTACTGCCAACGTAGCGGAGTGCACAAGGGCACTCCAAAACATCAACCACGTATTCCGTTTTGCATGTTATACGTCATTTAATTTTGGCAGGTTGGGGCAAGAATGGGGTGGTATAGTCCTTAACGTTTTTTGCATGTTTACACGCTTTGCAAATAAAGCATTTAAAGAAACCTTTTCGTTTTGACAACCAGTTGGAAGGTGACCTGATTTCTGGATTGCTTTTAACCAAACAATTGCCCATGGATCTTGCCTTTCGAAAGGTCAATTGTGGAGTGTGATTGTTCTTGATTAAATCACCACCAATGACCGGTTCTTTTAGCAGCAGATCCCAATGTCTCTTCAAAATTTTCCTAATGGCTACATGTTGTTTGCTATAGGTGAGGATAACCCTCACTTTTTTGGATACGCCATTAGATACAACAGGGATTCTGGGGGCCAACGCAGTGTCACGAGTCAGAGACTCAGTTTTGCGAATGGCCTTCTCTATGATGGACATATTGTAACCCCTCAAGAGAAACCTCTCCTTGCAACTGTTTTGAGCCATTTTACATTCCTCCACACTGCTACAGATGTGTTTGATCCTCAGCATCTCCCCATAGGGGATGCTGTTGATCAAGTGCTGGGGATGGTGACTGGATGCATGTAGTAGTGAGTTCCCAGATGTCGGTTTGCGATAAAGTCTGGTACAGATCGTATTGTCGCAAATATAGACCTCCACATCAAGGAAGACTACCGACACCTTACTCATAAGGGCTGTGAACTCCAGATTGAGTTGGTTGATATTCAATCTTTTGACAAATTCCATGGCCAGATCTTCTGACCCCCTCCACAGAAGGAAGAGGTCGTCTATGTATCTGAGCCATAGGGGGACATGTGTCTTAAGGGTTTCCTCATGTTGTTGATTCAGGACCTGCTCCTCCCACAAGCCCATATGCAGGCAAGCATAACTGGGGGAGAAACAGGCCCCCATAGCAACCCCCCTAATTTGATGGAAAACAGTGTTGTCAAAGGTGAAATAGTTGTGTTCCAGACACATTTTAATCATGTCAACCAACATCTTATTATGTAATGTAAAGCATGCAGGTCTGCGATTTAGGTAATGCTCAACCGCTTTAACCCCATCCCGATGACCAATAGAAGTATAGAGGGACGTGACATCCATAGTAATTAGAATCAAGTCATTAGACCAAGTGCTGTTTTGAATTTTTCATTAAAAATCCGAGGTATCCCTAATGTAAGATGGCAATGTAACAACCCATTCTTGTAGAAAATAATCTACATATTTTGATGTATTTTCAGTTATGCTGCCAATTGCTGAGATTATGGGGCGACCTGTTTTTTTTTATATTCTTATGTACCTTGGGAAGAAAATACATGGAGGGTACGGCAGGGTAATATATATATATATAACCTACTGGCGGTTGCCAGTGGGTAGTTAAGTGGGTAGTTATAGATTTATAGTTAGGACCTATTATCTATAGGAAAACCGCATTCTATTGGCAATAACTTTGACGTCGATTGATGAATCTTCTTGACATTTTCCAAACTTTTGGCCAGCTCAGTTCTGTTCCTTCCCTGAAAGTTTAGGGGTGATTTGTGAAGCGGGGACAGAGAAAAAAGGGGGTCCCAAAACGTGTTTTTCCCATGCAATTTCCCATAGGACCTTTAGCCACGGCTACAGCCTGAACGACTGAACGGAATTACACTAAATTTGGCAGAGAGGTAGTCCTCAGTTCCGACTTGTGCCTTTCGCATATCTGGTGTCAATCTGTTAAGTAGTTTCTTTGAAAATTACGGTTAAAGTAATTTATATATCTTTGGGCATGGAGGGTCCGCGGATTGTGCGAGGATTGGCTTTGTAGGATTAGCGCACCGTTCCAATGACGCGTTGAGTTCTAATTGGCTGTCAAGCGGTTGTAAACATTCGAAATCAGGAACTGTTGGCAGCCATTTTGTGCCTTGGTAGAAGCGAGGCTGAGGAAGTCAGTGAAATATGTGTGCAAATGCAGGGTGGACACACCCTGACCCCCTAGGCCTGCTCCGGGGATCACATAAGGACCCGTAGGGCCAAAAAAGTAAGATAGTATTTTTCTTTTTTAGAAAAAAAAGACGCGGGATGCATGTAGGATCCGGGCATTTCACCGCCGAAAAAAAGAAGCATGTATTTTTTAGATATAGATCAAGCTTATGTGTATAGATGTTGGGTGGCTCTAAAAAGAGCCCTTGTGTTTATTGAGAGATTTTAGTACTAACAAGTAAGTACTGATGCAGAGTCTAAAGTTCATGAGAAAGACTCTGTTACCTTCATCTGTAAAATGTACAGCATCTCTCCTATAGATGCCATGCATATTGAAACACAGATTGTTGTGGTATATGGATCCATTCTATAGTCTCAGAGAAAAGTAGAAACAGATTTATTCACATTTTTTCCTAGCTTTCTCAATCTGTGGACAAAATAGATTGGAGTAGTTCCATTTCTGCCTTTGGCATATGTTAGAATAGACAAAGGGAGTTTGGGGGAAAGTGAAATTAAAACAGAAAAGAAATGATAGGTTGTTTGACATTATTCTACACAGAAAACTAGGGTGCATGTTTCTGTATTTAAAAGCATGATTCTTATTGGTTATCAGAACGTGATTGAAAATAACATTACGTGGGATAAGGTAGTATATTGCGAAGTCGAGCACACTTGCTGTTTTTTTTAGCAACATTGTGTGATTAACTTTTGCGTTCTTCGGGAGCCAGTATTGCTTTTTTGCATGGGTAGATGCTAATTTGTATATGGAAATACAATCTGCTTTGGATTTTGAAAGTGAGAATAAATTTCACTGCTCTGTCTTTCAAAATGCAAACTATGGTGTCGATTAGGATGGCGGATGGACCTGCGTCCGTCCGCCACCCGCGAGGTGGAGGGACCGTCCGCAGGGGCAGCGGCGTTCCCTCCATAGGAATTAGGATGTGACCGCCACCCTGGCAGTCACATCCTGTATATTTAACATTGCTGCGGTTGCTGCTTAAAGGTCCACATGCTTTTCCACGGCGGAATATCCGCTGCGAAAAAGCATGTCTCCGCACACATCATAATATGGCTGGCGGTGTCTTGCAGACACCGCCACCATATTGTGGTCCACACCCCGCGGATCAGCGGCGGACGAACCTGCCATCCGCTGCTGATCCCACCA
Organism: Lissotriton vulgaris; assembly: GCF_964263255.1. Taxonomy (NCBI): domain Eukaryota; kingdom Metazoa; phylum Chordata; class Amphibia; order Caudata; family Salamandridae; genus Lissotriton; species Lissotriton vulgaris. The sequence continues at coordinate 620,045,622 of NC_141693.1, forward strand.
CCATCATAATCTGGCGGTGGGTGTTTTCAAGGACCGCGGCGGTGAATCCGCATCCTCCGGGCCGGCGGTGCCTTCCACTGGCCCGTAGGATGCGGATTCACCGCCATCATAATCGACCCCTTAATTTGCTATGGGAGGGCGGGAGTCGTGAGAGTCCCGTTCTGTCAAAGAAAACAGCAGTATACCTGGGGTAGGCACCCCGGGACACTGCAGGAGCCGGTCGTAGTAGTTTCCAGGGCCCTCAAGGGCACCAGGCGGAGGGCCACGCAGTCTGCCTCTCGTAATATACAAATTCCCGGGGGTGGTGATTCCTGGAGCTTGAGGGGGGTCGTTGAGGCCCACATACTTGCGAAAGTGGTACAAGGTGGTTATAAATCTGGTACACAGTGTTTTGTTTTACTTTGCTTTCCATTCTATCATGTAGAGGATCCAGGGTAAATATAACGGTTTCTGTACAGCCAGTAACTTTTAACCCTACCCCCAAACGGTTTTCTGCCTGTTACTATAGTAACAGTTACACGAGCACAGAGCTTAGAAGTTCACCACACTATGTTGCTAATGGCGTTGTACTTTTTATTGTTTTGAATTGGAACCATAAGTTGTAGCTATACACTCTGGTAAAGATCTAGTGAAGAGCTAGCCTCAGAATTATACTTCACATTATAAATATAATTTCTATTGTGGACTGCTACCCCCACATAAAAAGACGTATGTATTTTTTAAATTAAATTTTATTAAAACAATAAATAACTGGAAATATAACTAAATGAAAACAATACAATAAATAACTAGAACCATAACTTTAACAAAACAATATAACAAACAACATATAATATGGAGTCCAATAGAAGTACTGTAGTTAATCTGCAAAACAAAAAAGAAAATTAGTGTTTAAAATTAGATCGATGTGACTAAATGAGGTCAAAAATTACAAGTCAAAGTAACACAACAATATTTTCTATTTTTTTAATGTGTGCAGTATACCTGATAGATTTCACTCATCTTATAGGCTTGCATTCAAACAGTGTCTGTATAGAAGTGCCTACTGAGTCATATTTATATTACAGATGAACAGGTCTTTAAAATGATTCACAGATGAGACAGAATTAGGTGAAAGATGAAGTCATTATGCAGGACAATATTTTTTAGGGCTTATTTACAAAACTCTTGTGCCACTTTTGTCTTACTTTTCTTATGTTGAAAGTGACGCAAAAGTGGCGCAAGGGGTTTGTAAATAAGCTCTTTTATTTCTAATGCATTTCATTGGAGGTATTGCACATCTAGGCCACTCTGCTTAAATTGTGTAAACACTGTGGCAAACAGAGTTCGCAACTTGAACGTCGCTTTGGTTGGTTACTTGCCGGATATGTAGGACTGCTTTCAAGAGGAGACCCCAATAAAGAGTACTGGAGTGGAACTGCAAGTATGCGGAAGGACTTGCAGACTCCGGACAACTTTGGAAGGGAAGAGTTAAGGATATTGAGAGAGGCTCCTTCTGTTTCATGAGAAGGCCCAAGTACCAGTGGCGCAACACCGTCAACCTCTACTGCACAGCATATTCGTCCCCAATTTGGAACCCTTTAAGAGAAAAAGTAAGAAGGTTGGGAGCTTTGTATGCCATCCTAATACCTAATCATCCATTAGATATACAGAGATCCACACTGTATCAGACTCATCTGTACAAGTGTGAATTGGACATTATCTGACACGAAAAACCCCTCAAGTACTTATATCTGTTACTTTTTAACTTCGTCGACTACTCATATTGAGAGTATTTACCCTAACGTTATCCCTTAAAAATGTGTGCATTTGTATGGCTTCAGACAACTAGTTCATGCCATATTTGAGACATCGGTGTAATCAGCTGGAACAGGAGGATATACTTTTCTTCAACCTCGGCAATTTGCTGCTGATTTATATAACATTCTGCAAACTGAAAAAAGAGTTAAAAATGTATATGAGGTACATATGTCCAAGATTAATTTAAATGTACATAAAAACATTTGTTCTCAATAGGATTGCGGTTGAAAAGCAATCATCAGAGGTTATATTTGGCAAGCAAAATAGGAAATAGCATTGCATTATACAAATGTTAGGCCGAGATTGGTCACTCACTTCATTTACAAACTCCTGGCCTTGATCTGATAGAACCCTTTTTGGTCTTCCATGATCTAGAAATTGAGAAATAAACATCAAGAAAAATTGAAAGACACGTCTTCAAATCTAAAAAATTCAAAACAACATTTTCACTTTGTATCTCAAGTGCAGGCTGAAAACGTGTAACGAGCATTTAAATGAGAAACATATGGATTTCAGAAACAAACAAAAGAAAAAAGATGATGGACGGAATGTTGCACAATGGCAAAACATTCATCCCAGTCACAGATCTGGGTTTAATCCATTGTTATTTTGCTCACCAAGCCACCCCAGTTCAGACATGGCCATATGCAAATCAGTCTTGACCCTGTGCCTCATGGGAACAGTCCAGCCCGAACTGCCAAGCCATGTCTTCCCTGGACCAGAATCAAGCATCCTAGGACCGGTTTCTGGCTATAAGCCATCTTCAGCCAGGATAGCGTGACTCCAGTGGTGTAGTGAGCATGGGACCCACGTCTGGGCATACCTTTCCCACATAGGGTAAACAGCAAAACAAAAAAGATGATGGACGAAATGTTGCACAATGGCAAAACATTCAACCCTAGTCACAGATCTGGGTTTAATCCATCGTTATTTTTCTCACCAAGCCACCCCAGTTCAGACATGGCCATATGCAAATCAGCCTTGACCCTGTGCCTATTGGGAACTGTCCAGCCCGAACTGCCAAGCCAGGTCTTCCCTGGACCGGAATAAAGCATCCTAGGACCGGTTTCTGGCTATCAGCCGTCTTCAGCCAGGATAGCGTGACTCCAGTGGCGTAGTGAGCACGTGACCCATGTCTGGGCATACCCTTCTCACATAGGGTGAACAGCAAAACAAAAAAGATGATGGACAGAATGTTGCACAATGGCAAAACATTCACCCCCAGTCAGAAACAAACGTCTATAAGACTATCACAATGGAGATTTACATTTTATAAAACTTTTTATAGAAGCAAGAAGAATTCTAACACACATTGTTAAATTTCAAATGACATATTTGGCCAATAAAATGGAGAGGTCATTTTTTTATTCCTTTTCTTGATACCAGATTGCCCAATAATTCAACCAAAACATGAGAACAGCACAGTTATCTGTCTGCAAACACATGAAATACACAAATGCTTACCTCAGAATGCTTTTCAATCATGAAATGTTAAAGTCAAACCTGATAACTCCATTAGGTCCATTGCAATTTTTGGCTGATAGCATATGGAGAGCAGTCAGTGGATCTGGTATGTCCAGTGGTTGACCACCATCTGGTATAGTGCATGGGCAGGAATAAACAGCTTGTGGCAACCAGTACGTCCCATGGTTGAGAACAGGGGACAAATCAAGTTTAAGGTTATTGAAAAACTTGGAGAGCGTGCTAAAATACAACATTGGCCAATTGATTACATGTGCAGTGCATGGGGAGGAAGTAGCACGTGGCGCACTACTTAAAAAATAAAGGCGGCAGGATTAAGTGATTTGTCCAGAAACATCGCCTACCAAGGCAAGATATTAGAGGTATAAGAGCTGGAAACCGTGCTAAAATACAGCATTGCAGAAAACATTACTTTTGCAATGCATGGGGCACATGACGACACTACTTACACGAGAAAAACTACATCACATTAAGTTGAACAGCACGAAGCACACTGCTGCGGGAACGGCCACGTGGGGCTTGGCAAATTAAAGAAAATTGGCAGGGTTAAGAGATTTGCACAGATCAAACGATAGCAAAACAAGTTTAACGTTATTAAAAAACATGGATAGCGTGCTAAAATACAACATTGAGCAATCGATTACATGTGCAGTGCATGGGAAGGAGGTAGCACGTGTGGCAGTAGTTAAAAAAATTAAAGACGGCAGGATTACGTGATTTGCCCAGAAACATCGCCTACTAAGGCAAGATATTTGAGGTATACGAGCTGGAAACCGTGCTAAAATACACTATTGCCGAAAACATTACTTTTGCAATGCATGGGGAACGTAACGCACTACTTACACAAGAGAAAAACTACATCGCATTAAGTTGAACAGCACAAAGCACACTGCTGCGGGAACGGCCACGTGGCGCTTGCCAAATTAAAGAAACGTGGCAGGATTAAGTGATTCGCACAGAACAAAGGATAGCAAATCAAGTTTAACCTTATTAAAAAACATGGAAGGCGTGCTAAAATACAACATTGACCAATCGATTACATGTGCAGTGCATGGGAGGAAGCAGCACGTGGTGCACTACTTTCAAAAATTAAAGGTGGGTGCATTAAGTGATTTGCCCAGAAACATTGCCTACCAAGGCAAGATATTAGAGGTATAAGAGCTAGAAATCGTGCTAAAATACACTATTGCCCAAAATACGACTTTTGCAATGCATGGGGCACGTGACACACTACTTACACGAGAAAAACTACATCGCATTAACTTGAGCAGCACGTGGCACACTGGTGCTGGAACGGCCATGTGACGCTGGTCAAATTAAAGAAACACGGCAGGATTAAGTGATTTGTCCAGCAACAAAAGTTACGAGGTCAACTTTAAAGATATAAAAAAAGCAGGAAAGTGTGCTTAAAAACAACATTGTCAAATGTAACAAAAATTTGCATTTACGCGGAATTTAAAGATCATTCAGATTAATTAATTTAATTAATCTTAAAAAAATGGTCACCTACGAAGACGTGGATACGAACACTATCAATGGCTGTGACTGCGGAATAGGAAAAGTTTAAGAAGGTTGGCAGGTTATAAATGCTTTGCAGAAGGTTGATTGGTTGAACATGATGTCACTGGGTGTGAGAGCTGTGATTAGGCATGTTGTAATTGAGCATGAGCAAATAAAATGAAATACTTTAGGGGTACATAACCAGACAGTGGGACGTATTGTGCACATGCATAACATTAACATGCATGCTCTACCACAAACATGCATGCCAAAGTGAAGGCAACTCCTAGGGGGTACAAACACAGATGGAGTTCGGACAGGGTTGGATTGGGATTAAAAATCGGCCCGGGCAGGATAAAAAAAAGTGGCCCACATTTGCATATTGCCTTTGCAAAACACTGCTTCGGCGAAGTTTTATTAAAAAAAAAAGGGGGTTTAAGAAAAATGCACGGATTAGCTTGCACTGGTAAACCACACCTGTATACAAGTGAGGCCGCTATTGGTCATGCTCCCTGCCCCCGCTCAATAAGCATATGTTAATGGGCCAGCCCCAGCGAGAGAAAAAGAATGACACCACTGCTCATTGATACAAGAGAAGTAATTGAGGTTGATCTGCCTCCAGAAAGGCCACTCAGGCACCCACTGGGCCGCTGGCGGCATCCAAATAACGCAGAAACTGCCAAATCGTCCCAAGGCTGCTCAAAAAAGCAGCCCACAGCTGGAACTGGACATCGGCCCCTCAGGCGTTGCCCGAGTGCCCGTGTTACCAATCCGATGCTGAGTTTGGATGTCGATAGAACACCGGCTCCCGCAGGAGGCGGGGAGCCGGCGGGAAAGTGGGGGAAATGAAGACCCTCCTACGGTCCCCAACGGTGACGTCCAAAATGAATAAAAGAAAAAAGGCCGTCCCCGGGGAATGGGGTCCCCGGGGCCTTGAAGTGGCTTCAGGAGGGGGGCTATGCAGCCCTCCTCCATAAAATAATAGTATATAATTAACCATGCCCCGGGGGCTGGGGATCCTGGTGCCCGGAATTGGCCACGGGAGGGTGCCACGCGGCCCCCTTCCCATAAAAAATTGACTACGGATACTCCGCTAATTGTCATCGTACCATAGGCGCACCCTTCCGATCACGCGCTGAAGGCTAATTGGCTGTCAAGTGGTTGTCAACATTCGAAACTAGAACTGTTGGCATCCATTTTATGCCTCGGTACAAGAGAGGCTGAAAAAGCATGTGAAATGTGTGTTCCAAACGTGAAAAGGTGGAGGGTAGACACACCCTGACCCTCTAGGTCTGCTCAGGGGGTCCTACAAGGACCTCCAGGGCCCCTAATTTTGTTTTTTTTGGTAAAATCGCGTGGTGCGCATATGATCTGAGCATTCTAGCGACATAAAAAAATTAAAAAAGATGTGAGCTTCCGTGCGTCTTTGGTAATTTGCATTCTTTAAACTGTTTAGAGGAGATGAAGCAGTGCTAGATGCAGGATGCACCATTGAGTAAGAAAAGGTAACAATAACACTATTTACCTGCTAAGTGAATTTCCTTTCATAGGCTAACATTGACTGGTTTCACTTATAAATTCTTCTAAGTGTGGAGTTTTGGAACTTTAAAATATTCACCTAAAATCATCCGAACAACGAATTCCCATTTACTTACCTGTTATCAGGAGAGAAACCAGTGCTGCATCTTTTAGCCAAGCACTGACCCCGAAAAGTAGTTCTAAGTATACTTACAAGTAACTTGTATTTTCTTCCATAGGAATCCCCTTCCTATAAAAAAAAAGAAAAAGTTAGATTTGCGGATCAGGCTCTAGGGGATGGTGTCTAAGGCCCAAAAAAAGTTTTTAAAAAGGGGGGCCGCACAATGTAATGTAATTTTAAAAATAAAATATCTAAAAATAAATAGTTTTAAAAAAATCAGTATCAAAAATAAATAAATATAAGAATAAATATATTTAAAATTGTCATTTACAAAACCTTTGAAATTCACTGAAAAAACCATAGGTTTCAGACATGTTATAGTTAGGAATTATCATTTAAAAAACCTTTGAAATTCACTGAAAAAACCATAGGTTCCAGACATGTTATAGTTAGGAATTAGCATTTAAAAAACCTCAGAAAATCACTGAAAAAAACACAGGCTTCAGGGGTGTTATAGTTAGTTGGACATTTCACTCGTACAAAACCATTGAAATTCCCCCGTTACAGTTAATTGTACTAACTATAACTCACGTGCCCACAATCCACTGCTGATGATGTCACACATTACATCATTCATGACATGGTCAGTGACATCACTGATGACATCACTGATGACATCTCAAATGACATTATTGATGAGATCATCCACGTGACAATCTGATACATTTTATCATTCACTAGTATAACTTTCTAACACTCATTATAAAATATGAAGTACCATACTTTAAACCATTGACACACTAATACAAGTTTCTAAAAAGCCCCTTAGTGATTCCTAGATCTACATATACATCTAATTACTTACCTATAGATTCACTCATACATGGTAACAAAGATCAATACAACACTATTAAATATACTTATACACCTCCATCAACATTACACACCAGCTTACATCATATCCAATTATTCAGTTATGCTACTCACTTATGGAAACAATTGATCATACTTATATTTACTGAGGTACACACTTACACAAAGACCACTTTATGTATTCATGTAGATAGTAACTCATACTTAGTGTGTTATAAAATCACTATTACAAGTATACAGTTATGCATATGACACTCATACAATCACTGAGTCTTATGTATACTTATTTATATACTACTGTCACATACACTGCCTTTTCTATTTTTAGTTTGTTGGACATGTATTATTGAGAAATATATTTACTCATCATTACACCCATAAAAAGATTCACTCAACCAAACAACTGTTCCAACATACAGTCTTAATCTCATATACCTACTAAATCAATTATTTACACATCTTTGGACAGTCACACACCTCCCACCCAACCACACACACATTCATTCAGTATTACATACAAATAATCACTTAACTAGTTAATAACTAATATACACTTTCACATAGCTAGTAACCAACTTATGTAGTACTTTACACATCAAGAGATAGAGTGATACAGTTATTCACAAATTGTAATCAGTATCTCATATATTTAGTGAGACACTTTAAATTAATTATTTAGTCATTCACTCTGCTACTAAATTCTCCATTCAGACACTTATACAATAATTCAACCTTCAAGGCAGATTTCTATATATATATAATACTTATTTAAATATCAAAGCAAACCACATTCACTGGATGATGTCATCAGTGATGTCATTTGAGATGTCGTCAGTGATGTCACTGACCATGTCATGAATGATGAAATATGTGACATCCTCAGAAGTGGATTGCGGGCGTGTGAGTTATAGTTAGTATAATTAACTATAACGGGGGAATTTCAATGGTTTTGTACGAGTGAAATGTCCAACTAACTATAACACCCCTGAAACCTGTGTTTTTTCAGTGAATTTCCCGAGGTTTTTTAAATGCTAATTCCTAACTATAACATGTCTGAACCCTATGGTTTTTTTCAGTGAATATATATATATATATATATATATATATATATATATATATATATATATATACATACATATTACCTATTGGCGGTCGCCAGTAGGTAGTTATAGTTAGGATTGTTTTCCATTGGAAATCCTCAACATTTTATTTGGAATAACTTTGGCCCTGGTTGAAGAATCTTAGCGAATTTCTCAAAGAAGATGGCTCGGTCCGCTGCGCTCCTTCCCTGAAAGTTTGGGGGGGATTGGTCAAGTGGGGGCTGAGATATAAGGGGGATCCCAAAACGTGTTTTCTGCATGTTATTTTCCATAGGACCTTTAGACTTGGCTACAGGTCGCACGGCTGAATGGATTTATAAGAAATTTGGCAAAACTGTAAAGTACGGTTCGCAGATTACGCTTTTTTTGGAATGGTGTAAATCCGTTCAGTAGTTGTTGAGAAAATTAAAGTTAAAGTCAATTATATATCTATAGGCGCGCACGCGTGCGCGCACTCAAGCGGAATTTTTTTTTGCTGCGTGACGTCTGTTAACGTTCGATTCGAAGGAAATCAGGAAGTTTTGTTCGCCATTTTGTCACTGCGAGTAAATATATTGTTCATTTCAAAGCGTTGAAACATGGAAAGGGGAGAAGGTAGAGATTGTTTTGCTGCGTGGCTTTTCTCGGGGTGTGCAGTAAGGCCCTTAAACGCAAAAAGATATATTTTTTCCCGAAAAAAAATACGGGGTGCGCGCACCCGGTCGCGCACACCTATTTACAAGAGTGTGAAAATGGAGATAAATCAGAAGTTTGAGTGCTTAGATATAAGGTGGCTCTGAAAAGAGCCATTGTGTTAATTGAGTGTTTTCTGCATTTATAAGTAAGTACCGACGCAGAGCCTGATGTTGCAGAGGAAGATTCTGTTTCCCTCATTCGTGAAATGAACACCGTCTCTCCTGTAGACGTCTTGCATGTGGTATCGCAAGTTGTTGTGGTAAATAGAACCCATGCTATAATCTCTGAGGAACGCAGAAACAGATTTATTTACATGTCTCCTTGCTTTCTCAAATTGTGCACAATGTTGATTGGACCAATTCCATTTCTGTCTTTGGCATATATTGGAATATACCAAGGCAGATCGAGGAAAAAGTGTCATCAATTGTCGAAAGGTGTCTTTTAGAAGCATTTCCAGACCTACCCCAGTGATTGTGCCTAGATCGTTCCCACCACAGTGCACAATTATAAGGTCTGGTTCTGGGAGATGCATAAAAGTTTTCACCAATGGAATCAATTGGCGACATTTCAATCCTCTTTTGCCAATCCATGTTATGTGTACATTTGGTAAGCCGAGGTTGCAAATTCGTCTGCTTACTGCATATTTTTCACTCCAGTGAATATAACTGTGTCCTATAAGCCAGACCTTCATTTTCAAGGGATTTGTAGTCGTCCTCCGATCGGTTCTGGAAGTGGAATGGTAGTTAGAAGTTGAAATTCTAAATAAAGAAAAAGGAAGAGGCTGGGTGTGGTTAAAAAAATAAAAATGATTGGTTGATTGTAATGAGTGGAGATTGAACAGTACGTTGCATGTTAATGTTTATGTTAAACGAGAAGTACTATTGGGTGTGAAAAAACAAGACATGTAACAGAGCTGTGGATTGGCAGGTGTTTCTGGAGGGAAAATAGTCTTCTTAATTTGTTGTAGAACGTTGAGACATGAACTTTTGACCTGTGCCTTCAGCAAGGTACAGAATGAGGTGTAACCATGGAAACAGCCGGAGATGGCAGTTGGTGATGGGTTCACTCTTTGGTGCCTCTGTGTCTGACTCTGTTCTGTGGTGGCAGACGGACAACTGTTTGTTATTGTAGAGATGAAAGGGTGATAAGGAGAGAAATACGACATAGCGTTTGGCCTGTAGAAGCGTGGGAGCAGTGATTAAGTCTGAGTGAAGCGGAACTGTGGCGGTGCTTGGTAACAGTAAAAAATTTTTTTTAACAGTGGTATAACTGTCTGTACGGTGCGCGACCTACTAAGAAAGAGTTCACAGGCCGTAATTGGCTTGCAGGTTCTAGTATCAGTAAGTGAGGTCGAGAAAAGAAAACATTCAGGACTTTATTTATGAAGGCCTTGCGCCACCGGTGCGTCACTGTTTCCCATTTTAAAAAATGAGGCACCGGCGGTGGAAGGTCTTCATAAATAAGGTCCTCAGTGACTACAGTTAAGGTTATGTGGAACCCATGAATAGTTTTTCAATATGAAATCATTTCAGTTGAGATTATGGATTAAAAGAGAAACCGTGAATATTTGAAATGTTTATTTAGAAATGTACTGTTTTAAAGGCAAATCATTATGTAATATGAGTACAGAAATTGCAAAAAACACAGTAATTGGTATTGTCAGTAGTACATGGAATACAAACGCTATAGTTGAAGAAAAATGAATATAGTTGGAAAAAAACATTGTACACTCTTATAAGGAAGTATATTATATTTCAATAAATGGAAGAAGGTCTCTGGCCTTTCAGTTTAGGAACGATATATGAAAATGCAAGTGGTTATACATCATTACTTTATCAATCAGCTGTCTACATGCGAAGCACTATCAAGTTTGTGTTATGTTACTGTGTACGGGGAAAAAAAGGCGCCAAAAGCGACAAAATGGCGAGAGGTGCATGTATGTAATCTGTTGGATGCTGCGCAAATCACTATTGAGGAGAACTACTGTATTGAGATATCTTTTGAAGGTTGCAGTATTGCATTTGAAATACAGCACAAGTAACAATGGAAATATTGTTGAAAGAACATATTTTTCTGTAAAGTATTTTAAATTATTAATTTTATAGAAAATTAAAGGAGTAGAGGCGTGTGAGGCGGAAATAAGCAGTTGAGATGCGAAATGGCGTTTACAGTTATAAAAAACTCGTTTAAAATTTACACATTAATTAGGGTACAAGTAGCATATACTAGCGAGTTTTGCATCGAGTACGTTCGAAATAACCTTAGATAAGATATGCAATAGAATTGTTGAGATTAGACTGTAAAAAAATGAAGTTGAAAATCGAGTAGCTGAAGAAACAAATGTAGTCCACATAAAAGACCAAAATTTAAACAACACGAAATCATAATGTCCACTGTTAGTAAAGCCAATAGGTCTGTTCTTCAAAAGAAAATATGGAAAAGAACGTGAAGAATATAGGGAAGCAAAAGGAAATGAGGACGTCAATGGCTTGTATAAGAGTTATTGAGGCATTGTTTAGGCAAAATAGGTAACTTCTGCTTGTAACAGGAAATCACTTTTATGATTTGAAAGTATGTCAGCTATCCAATGGAAAAGAGTAAAGCAGTACTCATGATCTGTTAAAATCGGAGCCTCTTTTATTATCAGAGGGCAGCTCGGTGGGTTTTCGATGTAGTTCTCTGTTAGGAAAGAGTTAACCGTCCATTGTGTAGGCAAAGTATGCAGCAAGTGCTTCTAACAGGAAATCACTGTTATCATCTGAAAACATGTCAGCCATCCAATTGAGAAGATGAAAGGAGCATTCATGATCTGTCATTATTGGAGCGTCTTTTACCATCATAGGGCAGCTCGGTGGGTTTTCAATGTAGCTCTCTGTTAGGAAATCTTGCGCCGCTGCGAATATATTCCAATGACCCAGAACTCCTTGTATCGCTGCAAAGGCCAGCTGTTCATGATCAAGTAACGGATTCATGAAGTGATTGTAATTCGGTTCAGGAGGTACCAAATTGCAGAGACATAAATCCAGGGCCCACGTGAAATCACAGCTCAGGCAATGAAATACAGGCTGCACACAGGTGAAATACGAATATCGAAATGTTAATCGATATGAAGTATTCAAAGTTGAGAGTGGTAAGGTGCCGTAGTACAGAAGCATTCTCTGTCGAAATAGTTCTAAGTAGTCCGGCTCGTTTGCGAAGGCAGGAGGGACAACCATTTTGAATTTCCCAAGATGGTAAAGGAAACGGCGCAGCACTGCCGGTTGTATAGCAACTCCACAGAATTAGGTCGCCGGCTATGCAGTGGAGAGGAGCAGAATGACTTGATACATTTTCTAGGAGTCTAGTCACTTATATATTGCTTAGTAGTTATCAAAAAAGTAGCTTTTCTTGAAGTGGAGGATGCGTTAAAAAATAAGGGAGTCATTTGACCAAGTTGTAAAGCAAGGTCAATTTTTTTTTACATCAATGCATTTTTTCTGTGAATGTTAGCTAAGTGAAAGATATGTGTGTGAGCAGATGCAACGTTCAGTTTTAAATGTGACAATGGAGCTCTTGTTCATGTCTTCCGATTCAAGGTCGGTATTCGCTGCCAAATACAAAGATCAAGAAACGCATGCGTGGGGTAGATAGTCTGTGTTAGACCTGTCTGGCTTTTTGGCGTAGTCCCTCCTATTTATTATTTATTTTGTCCCCTTTTTGCCCCTCATACCCTTGATAATTTTTGTCCACTGACTTTTTATAGGTGTTGGCCAAGGGGATAGGTGTTCTTTTGTCCCTCATAGTTTTTTACCTCAGGCCCAGAGGCCTATTCTGTCAGGAAACTCCTGTAAATCACAAAATGGAGGGCCCTAACTGTTTCCAACTGCCACATCCTAGACAGCCCCATAGGATAACCTTAGGCCTTCCAGAACCTTCTGGACCCTACTGGACTCTGTGGGGGTTGTCTATATAAGGGCAGAGGTTGGGAAGCCATTTTGTGTTGACCAGAGAGTGGAGGAGTGAGGCAGTGGTGAAAGGAGGAGGACGCACTGGGAGCAGTTAGTTTGTCCCTGTGACAGACAGCCACTACAGGGAGACGTTCCCCCTTCTACCCCTGACCAATCCCTCCCAACCACCTTCTTCTACTGAAGAGACTGTTCTACCTGAGGTGGAAAGCCTCCCTCTACACCTGAGCCCCATTGACCCCTGTCGGGACGCTCTTGATAAAAGACTTCCCTGATTTTCCCCTGGCAGTGCTTCACTTACCAGCGTTGTACAGAAGACAGCTTTAGCCAAGTGTTGAACCCGAGGCTTTGAGGGAGAGGCGTGTGGCTACGGAGCCTTTGTGGCCCTGTCAAGTGAGCGTTCCGCTCTAATCAGCGTTGCCCCCTGGAGCCAGGTGAGAGGAGAAGCTGTGGGTGAGGAAGCGGAGACAGCGCGGCGCTAAGCGGGAAAACTAGTCCCTCGCGCCCGCGCTGCCTTGATCTGCAACGTGTGAGGCTAATTGAGGAGCGAGCAGGCCCCTGCAGGAGACGCTACCGGCGTCTGTTCCGTGCATGCTCCAGCTTGTGAGGAAAAAGGGTGAAGTGAGCAGGCCTTCGCGGAAGACGCGTCAAGCATCAGGGGTTAAGCGCCGACTCCCAGCCGGCAACACTACTCCCCCGCATCTGCGCGAAGGAATCGGAGGGTGAGTGACGCCCCGGCCGCCGAAGAGCGATCGGCGAGGAAGCAGGCTTTGGCGCTTCCCTGCGTTAGCTACCTCCCCCCGTTTTCCCTGCTGAGCGCCACCCAGAGGAGCCGCGCTGAGCGGTAGGGAAGAGGAGAAGACCAGACAGGCTTCCACAATTGTCATCGACTTCCCCAGCGCCGGCCCAGGCTAAGAAGCTGGTCGGGAAAGCTGGGCAGAACCCTTGGAGGCCGATTGTCAGTCAAAAGGGGAGGACTGTGGCAGAACTGCCACTGAGACAGTAAGGAGAGTGGGGGAGAGGAAGGAAGGTGCTGTGCCCTCGTGAATAATGATATTATTCACAAGATTTAGCGTCTAACAAGGTGCCCTGACTTCCGGTCATATATATTCCTGAGCTGTGTCATAGTAGGTGAGAAGGAAGATAGTTTCATACCCCCAACCTCATTTTTACTGGTCTAGGAAACCTAAACTATTGTCAGAGAGCGCTGACAGTACTTGTCAACGGGGGAACTCCCTTCAGGCACTTATAGTAATTGTTGTTGAGTACAGTGAACCTGTGAAATTCCTGCAGACCACTCTGAGTGTGCATTCTAGCGCTGTATTAAGGTGCAGATAAGGGGAGAGAGATCTTAACACTGTAGTAGAGGTGTAGCCAGTGATTTGGCAGGTTAAAGTGATGAAATATATTGATGTCATTGATTATTAATGCAAAGTGACACTGCTTAGCGTAATCCTATTGAGATAATTTCAATTCCAAAAGTAAGCATTTCTGAACTCATGACAACTGAATGTTTTGAACTGTAATTTTTCCACAGCAAGAAGAGTGTTATTTACTTCTCTAGATCAAAGGTATAATTGTTATTTCTGAGCAGAACTGAAATGTCTTACACTGTATAATTTGAAACCGAAGAGTATATTATTTTTATAAAGCAGTACTTATTTTTCCACATTTTTTTGGTGTAGCGTTTTCTTTTTGAGTGCTATTGCGTGGTTTTACTGTTGGGTGGTCTGCAACCTTTACACTGTGCCTCTGAAGTGAATGTTTTGCCCTAGGCCAGGCTACCCCAGTTCCAACAGATTGGTGCCTAGCGGTGGGATACTGACTTGGTTGCAGCTACTCAATAGTAATTCAACGTAATACACTAAACCTACTCCAGGAGTTTTCTCCTTGCGGCCCTCCTAATTTGTCTTTTTGATTTTTCCAAATGTATTCCTGGTGGTGGGTGGAGGTGGCTTTAGGTTGCCCTTGCAACTCTGCAATTTCTGGTGTGTTATCTAGGTTTGCCTGACTCAAAATGGAGTTCGCTGTGGAAAACCTAGAGGTCTATTCTGTGTCACAGTTGAAAATGTTCTGCCAGCAAATGGGGGTATTTTTCAAACATGGTGCCAGGAAGGGGGAGCTCCAGACCAGTCTTAGGGCTTGGGTGGAGGCACACCAAGAAAAGAAGGAGGAGGGAGAGGGGGTAGACCAGGACACGGTGGGGGAGATAGATGAGTTATTCCACACTGAAGGGGAAAACTTACTCCCAGGACCAGTGTCCTACTCCAGAAGGGGCAGTAGCGCCTCTGGGGGAAGCTTAACTGAAGCCGAGCTCACGGATAGGAGGGAGAAAAGACAGTTGAGATGGGAGTTGGCTAAGTTGGAGCAGGAGAAAGAGGAGAGGAGGATGGCCCATGAGTTCAGACTGAAGGAACTGGAGCTCCAAAGCCTGCGGCGGGGGTCCTCTCCTGAAAGGAATGGTGGCAGCGAACCAAAGGAGACAGCCAGGGAGACCAAACCCTATTTACCAAAAGACCTGATAGCGAGCTTCAGTCAGGGGGACGATATAGCTAAGTGGCTGGCTGCTTATGAGGTTTCTCTGAGGGTTCATGGGGTGCAGGAGAAGCACTGGGGGGGTAGTTTGTACAAGTACATGCCTCCTGCTGGTCGGGACACCTTGCTGGCCCTGGAACCAGAGGAACAAACTAACTACCCCACCATGAAGCTGGCGTTGTTAAGGAAGTTCGGGCTTACCCCAGAAAGGTACCGACAGAAGTTCAGGGGGAGCCACAAATTAAGCACCCAGAACTGGGTGGACTTCCTTGACTACGCCAGAAAGGCCTTAGAGGGTTTGGTCAAGGGCAGTGAGGTGAAAGATTATGAGGGGCTGTACGATCTATTTTTGAGAGAACACTTCCTCGAGAAATGTTTTCCCGAGCTGCGCCAACACCTGGTGGACAGCAAGCTGACCAATCCCCGGAAGCTTGCAGAGGAGGCGGACATCTGGGCAAGTACCCGGGTGTCCTCCAAGGGGACTGGAGGGGATTCTCAAAAAGCCGGACAGGGCGCCCCCCAGAAGAAGGAGGGGGGGAGAAAAAGAAAGAGTTCTCTAAAGGTCCCCAAAATAACTTCCAAGGGAAGGGAGCAGGTTTCCCCCCTAGGGCAAACTCGCCCAGAAACCCTAATCCTGGCCAAAGCCAGCAGCCAAGGGTTCTCCACTGTTTTGAATGTGGTGGTGTTGGACATTATAAGGGGGATGTCAGATGCCCAAAGAGACCACCCCCTCCCACCGGAGGAAAGTCACCGGGAGTAGCTAGTGTAGCGCTCGGGGAGGAGTTGCCCTTAGATAAGGGGGGTGAGTGGGCGGGTGTCACCTTAGTGTCCCTGGGAGAGCGGGAGATGGTTCCAAAGATCCAGGTGCCCCCAAATACTACAAAGTATGGGCAATGGGTTACCATCAATGGCCAGAGAGGGGAGGCTCTGAGAGATACAGGAGCCAGTATGACTATGGTGAGAAGTCAACTGGTGTCTCCAGAGCAGGTTGTTCCTAATGTACTCCACCCCGCCGCGATGGCTGACGGCAGAATGGGCCACTATCCAGTGGCTGAGGTTCCCTTTGAGTGGGAGGGGGTTGCAGGTTCACTTCGAGTTGCCGTAAGCCCTGCCGTGCCAGTCGATTGTCTGTTGGGGAATGACATGGAACACAACACTTGGAGAGAGGTGGAATACCGGACGCATTCTGCGATGCTGGGTACACCTAACTGGGCCTGTGCAAGCACACGGTCTGCGACTGCCCGGAGAGGGAGTTCGCCTTGGTTGGAGCCTGGAACAATGGCCCAACCCGCTGCTAAGAAGGGACAGACCCGGAGACCGAGAAAGCCTGCTCCGGCTTCCACACCGCATGTGACACATCGGCCACCTGCGGTGGTGGACCAGGAGTCCGTGGAGGGGGAAGTAGACTCTCTGGAGGATTTAACCATCCCTGCGGAGTGGCATGTGGAGGGAGGTCCTACCAGAGAGGAATTCTGTAAGGGGCAGAGGGAGTGTCCCACCCTTGAGGGACTGAGGCGACAGGCTGAAGCCCAAGCAGCAGGTGATGTTACGGGACACTACCATATTTACTGGGAGGATGGACTCCTCTACAGTGAACCCAAGGTACCCTTGCCTGGTTCATCAAGGGCCTTGGTAGTCCCGCAACAGTACCGAGCCTTTCTTTTGGAATTGGCTCATGCCATACCCCTGGCAGGACACTTAGGCCAGGACAAGACCTTTGCACGGCTTGTCCTCCACTTTTACTGGCCTCAGATGAAAGTGGCGTCCAACACTTACTGTCGGACATGTGTAACCTGCCAGGCCAGTGGGAAAACAGGGGTGAAGCTAAAGGCTCCCCTGGAACCACTTCCAGTCGTTAGCACACCCTTTGAAAGGGTAGGCATCGACATTGTAGGGCCTTTGGATCCACCAACAACAGCTGGTCACAGGTTTATCCTGGTTCTGGTGGATCATGCCACACGGTACCCAGAGGCAATACCTCTGAGGACAGTCACTGCACCTGTAGTGGCAAGAGCCCTAATGGGAATCTTTACCCGAGTGGGATTTCCCAAGGAAGTTGTGTCTGACAGGGGGACCAACTTCATGTCAGCTTACATGCGGGCAATGTGGAAGGAGTGTGGAGTGACCTACCGGTTCACCACTCCTTATCACCCCCAGTCGAATGGACTGGTTGAGAGGTTTAATAAGACCTTGAAGGGCATGATCAGAAGTCTGCCCGAAAGCCTGCGGAGGAAATGGGACGTCCTCCTACCCTGTTTACTCTTTTCCTACAGGGAAGTGCCCCAGAAGGGAGTGGGCTTCAGCCCCTTTGAGCTTCTGTATGGGCACCCTGTACGCGGTCCTCTCAGCCTGGTGAAGGATGGTTGGGAGAAGTCTCCCAGGAAAACCCCCCCAGGATGTGGTGAGCTACATGCTGGCCTTCAGGAGCCAAATGGCGAAGTTGTGGAAGCAAGCTTCTGACAACTTGGAGGCCAGCCAGGCAGTCATGAAGGAGTGGTATGACCACAATGCTCACCAGGTGGAATTGGAGCCTGGACAGAAAGTGTGGGTGATGGAGCCTGGAGAGCTTAGTGCCCTCCAGGATCGCTGGACAGGCCCCTTTGAGGTGTTGGAGAAGAAGGGTAAGGCCACATACCTGGTGGACCTTAAGACCCCTCGACAGCCCCTACGGGTGCTGCATGCCAACCGACTCAAGCCCCACCATGAGAGGCCCGAAGTCATGTTGATGATGGTGACTGACGGGGAAGAGGAAGCGGAAAGCGAACCTCTCCCAGATCTCTTTTCGTCTCAAGAGAAGGATGGGTCAGTGGAGGGAGTGATTCTCTCTCCTACTCTAACTCCTGAGCAACGGGAGGACTGCCGCCAGATCCTGGAGCAGTACTCTTCGTTGTTCTCCCTTGTCCCGGGAAGGACTCACCTGTGTACCCATGATGTGGACACAGGAGACAGCCCACCAGTGAAGTCGAAGACCTACCGGCTGTCTGACAAGGTGAAGGCTAGCATCCATGGAGAGGTTGCCAAGATGCTAGAGCTGGGAGTTATTGAACCTTCCAACAGCCCTTGGTCCAGTCCGGTGGTGCTCGTGCCAAAAGCCGCACCACCAGGCACCACACCTGAACTGAGGTTCTGTGTGGATTACCGAGGACTGAATTCAGTGACAAAGACTGATGCTCATCCGATCCCTAGGGCGGATGAATTGATTGACCGGCTAGGAGCTGCCCAATATCTGAGTACCTTTGACCTCACTTCAGGGTACTGGCAGATCTCCTTGACAGATGAAGCAAGGGCCTTCTCCACGCCTGAGGGACACTACCAGTTCTGTGTGATGCCCTTTGGGCTCAAGAACGCCCCTGCCACATTTCAGCGGCTGGTGAACCAGGTCCTCTCTGGAATGGAGAGTTTCTCTGCTGCTTACTTGGATGACATTGCTGTCTTCAGTAGCAGTTGGGAGGACCATCTGCAGCATTTGCAAGCAGTTCTCCAGGTCCTGAGACAAGCTGGATTGACAATCAAGGCCAGCAAATGCCAGATTGGGGAGGGGTCGGTTGTGTACCTTGGACACTTGGTGGGTAGGGGGACTGTGCAGCCCCTGCAGGCGAAGATTGAGGCAATCATGGCCTGGGAACCCCCCAAGACACAGACTGAGGTCCGAGCTTTCCTGGGCCTCACAGGCTACTACAGTCGCTTTGTGAAGGGGTATGGCACTATTGTAGCGCCCCTCACAGAGCTCACCTCCAAGAAACAACCTCGACGGGTAGTTTGGACGGGAGCTTGTCAGCAAGCTTTTGAGAAATTGAAGCAGGCGATGTGTGCGGCACCGGTCCTGAAGGCCCCAGACTTCTCCAAGGAGTTCATTGTCCAAACAGATGCATCAGAACATGGCATTGGGGCAGTGTTATCGCAACTAAATGAAGAGGGCCTGGATCAACCTGTAGTCTTCTTATCCAGGAGACTGCTTCCCCGGGAACAGAAGTGGAGTGCCATTGAGAGGGAAGCTTTTGCGGTGGTGTGGGCTCTTTAGAAGCTGCGGCCATACCTTTTTGGCTCGCACTTCCTGGTTCAGACTGACCACCGACCCCTTCGTTGGCTGATGCAAATGAAGGGGGAAAATCCCAAGTTGTTGAGGTGGTCCATCTCCCTACAGGGAATGGACTTCCGGGTGGAACATCGGCCTGGAGTGGACCACGCCAATGCAGACGGTCTCTCCAGGTATTTCCGCCTTAGTGATGAGGACTCCCAAGGGGTTGGGTAGTTCTCCCCACTTTCAGCTGGGGGGAACGCGTGTTAGACCTGTCTGGCTTTTTGGCGTAGTCCCTCCTATTTATTATTTATTTTGTTCCCTTTTTGCCCCTCATACCCTTGATAATTTTTGTCCACTGACTTTTTATAGGTGTTGGCCAAGGGGATAGGTGTTCTTTTGTCCCTCATAGTTTTTTACCTCAGGCCCAGAGGCCTATTCTGTCAGGAAACTCCTGTAAATCACAAAATGGAGGGCCCTAACTGTTTCCAACTGCCACATCCTAGACAGCCCCATAGGATAACCTTAGGCCTTCCAGAACCTTCTGGACCCTACTGGACTCTGTGGGGGTTGTCTATATAAGGGCAGAGGTTGGGAAGCCATTTTGTGTGACCAGAGAGTGGAGGAGTGAGGCAGTGGTGAAAGGAGGAGGACGCACTGGGAGCAGTTAGTTTGTCCCTGTGACAGACAGCCACTACAGGGAGACGTTCCCCCTTCTACCCCTGACCAATCCCTCCCAACCACCTTCTTCTACTGAAGAGACTGTTCTACCTGAGGTGGAAACCCCCCTCTACACCTGAGCCCCATTGACCCCTGTCGGGACGCTCTTGATGAAAGACTTCCCTGATTTTCCCCTGGCAGTGCTTCACTTACCAGCGTTGTACAGAAGACAGCTTTAGCCCAGTGTTGAACCCGAGGCTTTGAGGGAGAGGCGTGTGGCTACGGAGCCTTTGTGGCCCTGTCAAGTGAGCGTTCCGCTCTAATCAGCGTTGCCCCCTGGAGCCAGGTGAGAGGAGAAGCTGTGGGTGAGGAAGCGGAGACAGCGCGGCGCTAAGCGGGAACACTAGTCCCTCGCGCCCGCGCTGCCTTGATCTGCAACGTGTGAGGCTAATTGAGGAGCGAGCAGGCCCCTGCAGGAGACGCTACCGGCGTCTGTTCCGCGCATGCTCCAGCTTGTGAGGAAAAAGGGTGAAGTGAGCAGGCCTTCGCGGAAGACGCGTCAAGCATCAGGGGTTAAGCGCCGACTCCCAGCCGGCAACACTACTCCCCCGCATCTGCGCGAAGGAATCGGAGGGTGAGTGACGCCCCGGCCGCCGAAGAGCGATCGGCGAGGAAGCAGGCTTTGGCGCTTCCCTGCGTCAGCTACCTCCCCCCGTTTTCCCTGCTGAGCGCCACCCAGAGGAGCCGCGCTGAGCGGTAGGGAAGAGGAGAAGACCAGACAGGCTTCCACAATTGTCATCGACTTCCCCAGCGCCGGACCAGGCTAAGAAGCTGGTCGGGGAAGCTGGGCAGAACCCTTGGAGGCCGATTGTCAGTCAAAAGGGGAGGACTGTGGCAGAACTGCCACTGAGACAGTAAGGAGAGTGGGGGAGAGGAAGGAAGGTGCTGTGCCCTCGTGATTAATGATATTATTCACAAGATTTAGCGTCTAACAAGGTGCCCTGTCTTCCGGTCATATATATTCCTGAGCTGTGTCATAGTAGGTGAGAAGGAAGATAGTTTCATACCCCCAACCTCATTTTTACTGGTCTAGGAAACCTAAACTATTGTCAGAGAGCGCTGACAGTACTTGTCAACGGGGGAACTCCCTTCAGGCACTTATAGTAATTGTTGTTGAGTACAGTGAACCTGTGAAATTCCTAGAGACCACTCTGAGTGTGCATTCTAGCGCTGTATTAAGGTGCAGATAAGGGGAGAGAGATCTTAACACTGTAGTAGAGGTGTAGCCAGTGATTTGGCAGGTTAAAGTGATGAAATATATTGATGTCATTGATTATTAATGCAAAGTGACACTGCTTAGCGTAATCCTATTGAGATAATTTCAATTCCAAAAGTAAGCATTTCTGAACTCATGACAACTGAATGTTTTGAACTGTAATTTTTCCACAGCAAGAAGAGTGTTATTTACTTCTCTAGATCAAAGGTATAATTGTTATTTCTGAGCAGAACTGAAATGTCTTACACTGTATAATTTGAAACCGAAGAGTATATTATTTTTACAAAGCAGTACTTCTTTTTCCACATTTTTTTGGTGTAGCGTTTTCTTTTTGAGTGCTATTGCGTGGTTTTACTGTTGGGTGGTCTGCAACCTTTACACTGTGCCTCTGAAGTGAATGTCTTGCCCTAGGCCAGGCTACCCCAGTTCCAACAGTCTGCATTCTTAAAGGAAAGGAAATGAAGGGTTATTTTTACCACGTTAGCATTGTCGTTTAAAAAGTTACAGTGATTTTCATTATATGTTAAGAAAGTGTCACTGATGAAGACTGAAAATAAATCCTTATAAATAACAGGGACTGGTGTATTTTAGAAAAGGTGTGTAACATTACATGAATTGTAAAAAAAAATAATGTAATTGAACGTGTATGGTTTGAAAATGAAAAGTAGAGGTTTATAGTTCACGTTTTGAAAGTGGTTCTAGAGGGTCAGATGCATGATAGATTTATGAAAAATAGAACATGTTTTTCAATAGTATTATGGAAAAAATATGTGCCTTTATGTACTATTTAGATTATCTGCCTGTTGCCTATTCTTTGAGTTTTAGTAATCCTGTGTCTTATAAGTTTTCCAGGGGCGGTTTGAGGTTCATGGTGGGCTTGGGCAGGGAGGGTAGGTTGGGGGTTTGTAATAGGGGGTCCGGGTGGGGTGGAGTGTGGAGTTTAGTGAAGAGTGAGGGGGGCGGGGGGTTAGGGTGTTTGGTAATGAAGCAGAGTCAGAGGACGCCAAATTTCTTTTATGGGGTGCCACAGGAATATGTATTTATTCTCAGAGGTTTATTATATTAAGGATATATATTAACATGGTGGCTTTTGTCGTTTTGTGGTTCTGTGCATGTGTATAATGCTGGCCCTGTAGTTTTTGTTTATGGACCTTATTACGACACACAGGGGAGCCACGTTGCACAGTGTGAGATCAGAGACTTAGGAAATAAAACTTTATAATTGTAAGGGCTCTAAGCGATACAAATCGCCCGTTCTCGGTGTAAAAAATATCACCGCTATTGGTGGTATTTTCTACGGTGTTAGTGCTCGAAGGAGAATAGTAACATATATGTGAAATAAAATGATGTAACAGGCTCAGCATTTCACATTATCGCGTGAAAACAAAAGTTGTTCTCACATAGCAATAAGTCTCTTATAATTAAGGGACGGAGTGTATATAGTGCTATTTACTACTCTGCTATGTGAACGATGTCGAATATTTCATAAGAGGAGGCTTTAAAAGTTTTTCGGTAAACTGGTTTTCCAGGGAAGTGGGTGGAGTGTTCCGTGTAAATTGCAGAATAGAAACTAGTAAGAACCAATTGGAAGTGTTGTTTTAAAGTCACATGACTGCACATGCGTGTCTCGACGCCTGTACGCGATAGGTGGGTGCGCGCACCCGGTCGCGCACTAAATGTAAGCGTTGAAAAAACATCCTATAATATGCTCTTGGAGCACGTTTTGGTAGAAAGAGTTAGTTCTGAAAAGAACTGTTTTTTTTTTTTTTGGAAACAAGTGTTATGATGCTTTTGATTTCATAAAGTTGCTACGACATTTTTCAGTATGTCATACTATCCAAATAAAGTGAAGAAATTTAACTTTTCTTGGAGCATTTATGACTCTCAATTTTGTGTTTAATTAGAGTAAAGCTTTGCTCTCCGTATACAAGAAGTTTTCCACAGTTCGTGCATTCCATGTGCACGTTCGCCAGATATGGTTTCAAGTCCATTTCAGCACTCGATGGAGATACAGGTCGTCCACCGGAAGATGTGCTGATTACTTCTGATGGTAATAGCGTGGCCTCCGTTTTTCTTGTCAAAGGTGGTCGCTCATTTCCTTCAGATTCGGAAGATGAATGCGGAACGGTAGCCATTGCAGCGAAGTCTTCGGGAAGATGTTCGACGTTGTTCTCTCTTGAGAGTAGAAAAGAAAGTGATGGAAGTGGGTGGAGTGCTGCGTGTAAATTCCAGAATAGAAACTACCAAGAACCAATTAGAAGTGTTGTTTTGAAGTCACATGACTTCACATGCAAGTGTCAGGTCCTGTACGCGATAGGAGGGTGCGCGCACCCGGTCTCGCACTAAAATAAAGCGGCGAAAAAACATCTCATAATATGCCCTTGGAGCACGTTTTGGTAGAAAGAGGTAGTTCTGAAAATAACTTTTTTTTTTTTTTTGGAAACAAGTGTTATGATGCTTTTGATTTCTTAAAGTTGCTACGACATTTTTCAGTATGTAATACTATGAAAATGAAGTAAAGAAATTTATCTTTTCTTGGGGCATTTATGACTTTCAATTTTGAGTTGAATAAGAACGAGGCTCTGCTCTCCGTACAAAAGAATTTCTCCACACTCGTTGCATTTCATGTGCACCTTCGCAAGATATGGTCTCAAGTCCATCTCAGCACTCGATGGAGATACAGGTCGTCCACCAGAAGATGTGCTGGCCACCTCTGATGGTAATAGCGTGGCCAGGGCTCTTGTCGATGCTTTTGCATAATGCTTAGGGTGCCTTTGTTTAACATGCCGCAGCATGGTGTGTATAGAAAAGGAATATTTTCTATTTGGATTTCCCCTTGAGAGCTCCGAATTGCATATCGTGCAGGTTACTTTTGGCGCATTCACTTTCTTTTGATCTTCAGGATAAGTAAAAAATTGCCAAATGAAAGATTCCTTTTTTCTTCTTAACGGTGGTCGCTCATTTTCTTCAGATTCGGAAGATGAATGCGAAAGGGCAGCCATTTCAGCAGTTTTCCGGAAGATGCTCGACGTTGTTGTCTCTTGAGAGTAGAAAAGATTGTGAGGAAAGTGGGTGGAGTGCTTCGTGTAAATTCCAGAACAGAAACTACTAAGAACCAATTGGAAGTCTTGTTTTCAAGTCACATGACTTTACATGCGCTTCTCAGGACGTGTAGGCGGTGATACTATCTAGTTACGAACGTGATTTCATACTTAGGAACTAGCATTCAAAAAAACTATGAAATTCACTGAAAAAACCATAGGTTTTACACACGTTATAGTTAGGAAATAGCATTTGAAAAACCTATGAAATTCACTGAAAAAAACATAGGTTTGACACCAGTTATAGTTAGCTGGAAATTTTACTGACATAAAACCAATGAAATTCCAAGTTATAGTTAGTTGGACTCACTATAACTTGCGCGTGTAATGCACTGCTGATGACATTACATATTACATCACTCATGACATGGTCAGTGACATCACTCATGACATCACTGATGACAGACCTCCTTTAAGTGTAATGTAACCCTTAAAACACATATTGGAAAATAGAAATTAACATTTTCAAAAAAATGGAGATACCCATACCAGTTACAACAACCAATTCAGTAATTCCACCATCTATATACACATTCTCTCATTCACCAACAGTTCTATATAGTCACTCATACATATACTCACTCATCATATGTAGTGATACACCTATACATCCTGTTACACACCGACAATCATCCAAAAGTTACTCACACACATACTCACACATGCAAATAAACTATTGAACATCCATTTATTTGCATATACAACTATACACACACTACCACGTTACTTCTAAGGAAACTTATACATACTTACTCTCTTAAACAATCACTTATAGAAACACATACTTATTTAAACATGAACTCTTTCTATCTCTTAGTCTCACATATACTGACTTATATATATCAATACTCACATATACTAAATTAAAACATATCTCGTTACTGATAAAGACACTAGTGAGGCAGGCATTCACTCACTAACACACACATATACACACTCATCCACCCATACAGTCCTGCACATATGCTGTCTTCAAAAAATATAGAAACAGTGAGTCAGTCATTGATGGATCTATATGATAAGTAACACCCCCACCAAACCATAGAGACACTCATACTGATACTAAAAAACATCTAATAACCCATATACACACACATGTAGGTACTCATCAACCCATGCAGCCACTTATTCACAAAGTGAAACACTGATACATATATTTAAATATTTTAACATTACTCGCTAATATATGTATTCACTAAGATACACTTAATAAGCCAGTTAACCAATCATTTTTTTTAAAAAAAACATTCATTAAAACATTTATTTAAACATTTATTCTTCCATCGACCTTTACATATACATATATAAAAAATATTTATTTTTCAGTAAGATACACATTCACTGGATGGTGTCATCAGTGATGTCATGAGTGATGTCACTGACCATGTCATGAGTGATGTAATATGTAATGTCATCAGCAGTGCATTACACGCGCAAGTTATAGTGAGTCCAACTAACTATAACGTGGAATTTCATTGGTTTTATGTCAGTAAAATTTCCAGCTAACTATAACTGGTGTCAAACCTATGGTTTTTTCAGTGAATTTCATAGGTTTTTCAAATGCTATTTCCTAACTATAACGTGTGTAAAACCTATGGTTTTTTCAGTGAATATATATATATGTATATATGTATATATATATATATATATATATATATATATATATATATATATATATATATATATATATATATATATATATATATATATATATATATCCACACTACACCCCACTCGTCCTTTAAAGTGAGGTACACCGACACCGGCTGAAGGTTAGTAAAAACTGCTTTATTCCTGGTGAAAAGCTGCACAGATGAAAATAAAACCCAACGCGTTTCTCCTCATAAGAGGCTTGATCACGGGTAAAAGCTCTCTGCCTTCCAACTGTTCTCGTGCTTTCACACTGCAGTTCAGTAATTTCCCAGAGTGCACTTGCCCACAGGTGTGTCCTTATATTTCTTTCACGCCGACAGCAGCATGCTGAAACTTTATTAATCCCTTCTCACAGGCATGCTGCAATCCTGCCTGACGCTGAAGACTCAGAGTAAGTGCAAAGTTCATTATTTCACCTGGTATTTCAAACTTTTTCTTCCCCATCGCAATTGATACTCCTTCAGCCAGCAAGTGAAATACTTCATCTCGCTTTCCCTTACCCGCACTCTTGCTGATTTTCATCTGGACTTTGTTTCCGTTTTTGATCTTCGGAGGCTGGGTGAGCAGGGCTCATTGAAATTCAAACACAGCACAAATTGCTCCGATGGATGAGCCACACGCTCTGCAGGGCGGGTCAGTGAAACGGTACCGGAGCTCCCCGTTGAAACATCCACACTACACCCCACTCGTCCTTTAAAGTGAGGTACCCGACACCGGCTGAAGGTTAGTAAAAACTGCTTTATTCCTGGTGAAAAGCTGCACAGATGAAAATAAAACCCAACGCGTTTCTCCTCATAAGAGGCTTGATCACGGGTAAAAGCTCTCTGCCTTCCAACTGTTCTCGTGCTTTCACACTGCAGTTCAGTAATTTCCCAGAGTGCACTTGCCCACAGGTGTGTCCTTATATTTCTTTCACGCCGACAGCAGCATGCTGAAACTTTATTAATCCCTTCTCACAGGCATG
This sequence comes from Lissotriton vulgaris, assembly GCF_964263255.1. Classification (NCBI taxonomy): domain Eukaryota; kingdom Metazoa; phylum Chordata; class Amphibia; order Caudata; family Salamandridae; genus Lissotriton; species Lissotriton vulgaris. The sequence goes on from NC_141693.1 coordinate 620,072,842, forward strand.
CTGCAATCCTGCCTGACGCTGAAGACTCAGAGTAAGTGCAAAGTTCATTATTTCACCTGGTATTTCAAACTTTTTCTTCCCCATCGCAATTGATACTCCTTCAGCCAGCAAGTGAAATACTTCATCTCGCTTTCCCTTACCCGCACTCTTGCTGATTTTCATCTGGACTTTGTTTCCGTTTTTGATCTTCGGAGGCTGGGTGAGCAGGGCTCATTGAAATTCAAACACAGCACAAATTGCTCCGATGGATGAGCCACACGCTCTGCAGGGCGGGTCAGTGAAACGGTACCGGAGCTCCCCGTTGAAACATCCACACTACACCCCACTCGTCCTTTAAAGTGAGGTACACCGACACCGGCTGAAGGTTAGTAAATTGTGCTATATATATATATATATATATATATATATATATATATATATATATATATATATATATATATATATATATAGAGAGAGAGAGAGAGAGAGAGAGAGAGAGAGAGAAAGCAAATGTAAATTAATAGTTTTTTAATTGTTTTGAAGTAAATATATATATTAATTATTATGTATGTGTGTGTGTCTAATTATGGTAATTACGTGTATTTGTTATATTTGTTAAAATGTATATTACATTTACTTTATGTTTTTATATTAATTTTATTATTTAACATATTTAATATGTATTATTTAATGTATTTATTTATTTATATATATATATATATATATATATATATATATATATTTTGATATTTTGTACGACTATATATTTTACATCAATATTTTTTTCTATATATATTTTTGTACTTACTTGTTTAAGTATAGGGAGTCGATATTTTTCCTTACTATATTTTTTCATCAATACTTTTAACAACTATATTATGTACATCAATATTCTGTCACTGAACCCACATATCTACCATCATTTTCATTTTGTTTGTACAGGAAACATTTTTATGTACAGTTGTAAAAAGTATGTTATGTTAAAAGAGCTTATAAAGCGCACGTACACCAAGCGGTTTCATGGCTTTAGAGTCCAGGGAGTGATGTAAAAGTGAGGGGAGTAATGTATATAATGTGTTTCTTAATTACCATGATTCCCATGATGTGAGTTTTCCAACTAGCACATGTAATTCAACCATATGCATAGATACAACTTTCCATACACACTAATTGGGCTTTATACACAAAGCACACACTTTTCTTGTTGTTTTTTAACATTGTAATGTGCTTAGAAATTCCTAACATTATTGTCCTCTGGAAGGAACAAAATGTATGACATTTCACATCACTAACTACACTTCACACAGGAACTCAAAAGGGAAATTGAAGTCTGTGTTAATGGGAAAATAACCAGTTAGGCAGATTCTCATATACATTTCAGACATGGATCTGTTCCTCTGGTGAGCCATAGAGCTAGCCATACAGGAAGAGGCCCTACTGGGCAAGCAAATCCAGCTCCTCTGGTGAAAGGGAGTAGCCTCTCAACTGCTTGACCTGGTATTGTTGCTCCCAGAGGTGACAAACAGCTGCAAAAGTGGAAGCAGTCTTAATGGTAGCAGTGTTAGGAGGCAAATGAGATTTGTTTCCAACCACTGCATACATGTACACGATGATCGCCAGCATAGACGGACACAGCCACTGGCCTTCGTACATTGCTTTCAGAGTTAGCCTAAGGATGTGCCCGTCATGCTGTTTCCCCTGACTACGCGGTGAACTTCCCCCGTGCCAGTCTGATTCCAAATGTCCTATCGGCGAGGTCAGGCACCTGCCATTTTAGAACTTCAAAATAGGGTGTTTTGTGACTGTTAAGTGCGTCACCACAAATACATACATAGATGAGATAGACCCTCCATTCACTAAAGCACTTTATTTAAGGTTTAGGCTAGGTTCGCTTCCTCTTGCTACACTTACAGACAAATGGAAAGGTGGCCAAGAAGGCTGTAAAAAGTGTCCTGCATGTGGCCAAAGTGAAGAAATGTCTGATCATCTCTCATTCTTTTGCCCCATCCACTGCAAACAGCGGAAATATTAGATAATTCCCCTATGTTGTTATCTAGGAGTATATATATATCTGCTGTCATGGTCTTTTGTGCAGCTCAGTACCTTGAGAGTATCTGGCCAATTCAGTGCAAAATTCTCTCTACCCATGCTCCAAACAATTTGGTTGATCCCTTTGCTTGGTAGCACTTAGCCTCTGATCATACAGATATCAACACATAACATTGTACTGTATGGTTTTATTGCAATTATCAAATCAGAGCTATTTCTGAGTATGTAATCTATTTATTTTAAATGAACTCTTTTAATCTTTTTAAGGTATCGTGCATTTTCATTTGTATTGATGAACTGTTACTTTTATGGTCTATGACCTAAATAAAGTACCAAATTGAAATTGAAATTAAAATTGGTTGTTAAATGCGACATTACTCAAAATGGGGCTAGTTTGTTTACATATCATTTACATATCCTAACTTTGATTGACACTCATTCTTTAAGAAAACTAAACACATTTATATGTAATGCGTTACTGTGCTGGAAAGCGTTATTAACGCAGTGTTGTTTACACCTCTGTTGATGGTATTGTTGGAGAGAAAAATAAAAAGCACAATGTGTAAATAATACATTTATAATGTATTATTTACAATTGTTTTTAATAAAATTGTCATATTAGGCTATATATGTAATTGGTGAAGACTAAAGGATGAAAAGCAAAATGTTGGATTAAAATATGTAATTAAACCATATATATTTTGTAGAACTACATGAATTTAGTGTTAATTACGAAATAGGTAGCTGTGGAAAATGTGTAAAATGTTCAAATGTATTTTCCAATGCAGACATATGAACCGTGGGAGAGTGAGGAGACAACAGCCTCAGGTGTACCACCCATTCCAGACCTTGCCACCATTGAAGGAAGGGATTATAATCAAGAAGTTAAAGTTGAGTAGGCAAACTATACTGGATTTATGTAATCAGCTAGAGCCAGATCTCCGGCCTTGCAACTGAAATCTCACATCTATGACACCAATAGTTAAACTCACGGCAGAATTTCATTTTGTGACCACATGATCCTTCCAATACCATGTGGCAGGTTCTGGTGGAATGTCACAACCAACTTTCAGTGGTGTGCTACCAGAAGTTATATCTTGAATGATGACACACATCATCAACTTTATCCAGTTTCCACTGCAGCAGGATTTAGCCAATGCGGAGGGGCCTTTTATGGTTTGGGCTGCCTACCACATGTGGATGGAGCAATTAATAGCACACATATTACCTTAGTACAACAATATACCAGAAGACAATTCTACTGGAATCGGAAACACTTCCATTCAATCAACTTGCAAGTCTGCTAACAGGATTTAAACATCACAAGTGTCTGTGCATATTTACCTGTTCAGCCTATGATACCTCTGTTCTACAGAACAGCTCCATACCCTGGCAAATGTAAAAAATTGGACCTGGGAGAGCCTGGCTTGTTGGTCAGTACAATCTTTCATAATATTGTTTGAGAAATGCCTATTTGAATAATCTGTAATTGTGCAACATTTTTTGACACTTTTTTTGTCTTACAACTAGGCGACTCAGCTTATCCCAACCGACCATGGTTGTTGGCACTGCTGAGGAATCCAACAACACCATGAGAGGTCCACTTCAATGAGGCCCATCGAAGGACACGCCGGCCAGTGAAGCAGGATTTATGGTTCCTAAAGGCAAGATTTCGTTGTTTGGACAAAACTTGTGGAGCACTCCTCTACTTACCTGATAAGGTGTACAAAATCACGGTTGCCTGCTATATGTTCCACAACATTCGCCTGCGATGAAACATCCATTGCATCGCAGATGATGATGACAATGAAGAGCTACCGGGTGAGGATTCAGAAATGCCAAATGAAGATGATAATGGTGAAGAGGAAGGAGTTGACTTGCGTCAAGATGTCATTGACAACATCTTCTAATGAGTGTAAGTATATCTTTACATGTTATCACTTTTACTGTAACAACAAATATTGATGTGATGATGAGAGAAGTATATAATGGTAATTTTTAAGGCAAAATCAGGTGTTTGTTAAGTCAAAGTTTTGACACATTGGCTACTGTGTTCAGTTACATTGTTTATCTCTGATTGTTTTGTGAAACTGTGTCCTCCAAAAGTTGAATTTGTAAGCTGTCTATCATGTTATGTTTGATTGGTAATCTTTTTGTTTTGATCTGTTTTAGGTTCCTTCACCAAGTCATCTACATTTGGAGATTTCAGAGTTGTGACATGTGTAGGTGTATGGTGCTGTTTAGAAGTACAAAGAGAACATCTATAGATCCTGGGAAGGGTAGACACAGACTTTGGGGGTACAAATATTGTACCAAAGCAACTTGCACTGTGATTGAATGGAAGATTTGAAGAATATATTGGACTTGTAATCTGTCGTTTTGTTGGCACTAAGACACTGTGTGTGCCATTATTAGCTCAAACCAAATGTCGTAGTGGAGCCAAATCATGCTACTCTCCTTTTACATTGGCAAAATCCTCATTGTGTGTAAAGTGTATGTTGCTGTTGATGTATTTCAACATTGTAGGACATACTTCTTGTGGCACACCACAGGAACTTGGTTGTGAGATTCCACCAGATACTGGAACAGTGGGTTTGATATGATCCTGTGTCTAAAAAATATAGTACTGCCATGTTTTTGTCTATTGGTGTTATTGATGTGGGATTCTGTATGTGAGCCAGAAGATCTAGCTCCACCTGATAACATGAGTCAATGATCATTTTCCTTTTCTATATGATTGTTTTGTATATATCTTCTTCCTCAATGTTGGCAAGGTCAGGGCCTGGAAATGTGAAAACTGGCACTGACTATCAGTGACATGTATGGATGTTATGGTAGTGCAAATGTTGACAATTATTGCTCAAATGTAATAAACATAGTAGTAGATGATTTAATGGTATCACTTTTTTTGGGAGTCATGGTTGGAAACGTGAGATGAAGATTGCATACTTACAAATTATTTATGTTTACACAATCTTTTGATTTCTGTCATAGTAATGTTATGATGGAAGAAAACATTTGCATTGATAGAGTTGATGCATACAACACCAGTCTGAGTTTTTGAGTTGTGAATTTATTGAACTAAGCAGGGTGAAAATGAAAAACAAAAAGTGAGGAAATCAATCATGGTGAATGAGACCCAAGTTGGAGTACCAAAATGGTTTTAGGTCCAGTGTCCAAAATACGACTAGAATCAGAAAGGCAAAGGTGTCCAGAAATAGTCTGCAGATTGAATGGTAGGCAAACACTTGGAGGGTATCAGGTTCAGGATTTCTTGCTGATGGTGGCAGAGGTCTTGCCATCCTCACCTTCTAATAATATCTGTGGATGTCCTCTCTGTGGGATTCACAATTGAAGGGCCTGGGGTGGCAGCAGGTGGTTCTTCCGGTGGCAGGGCCTCTCTTCATGTTCAGATATAGATGGGACAGATGTTGGCCCACAGGAAGGGGAAGATGGTGTTGGGAAAGCCCATATTGGTGCTGGGTGCAAATGTCTTGCAGCATCCCAGAATCAGGGAGCCCATATTGGAGTTGTGATCCTCCATTTGATAATTGAGCTCCTTCTGCAACTGCTTTATCTCCTGGAGCTCAGTGAGTACCTGCCCATTATGTCTTAGGACTGATGATAGGCTCCCAAGACTTGGTCAATGGTGGTCTGGGTGGGAGTGACCGCAGTGGCCTCACTATGCAGGCCCACATTATTCCTCCCACTACTCACAGCCCCTAACTCCACTACCCTGTGCCCTTGGCTCAGTGTGCACCATCCGACTGGTCCCTGGATGTGCTGGAGCTGGTGGTGCTGTTGTGTCAACATTACCCAGGACTGGAGAGCACACGATTCGTGTCACAGTGGTAGGAACATAGGAAGTGGAGTCTTTAATTAGCTGAGGTGTAATAGCTGGGGTGGGAGGTGTCAGTGTGGGTGCAGTGAGTCTCATTGGAGTTGTCTGCCCATGCTAATCAGATGGGCCAGGCTCCTCATTGTTATCCAATTTACCAAGAGTGTTGTCCTCATTGACGGCTTGATCCTGGATTGGAGTGGAAGTCTCTTCAATGGCAGATTCCTGGCCATGTGTCTGCCAGTTGGACCTATTGAGACAGTGAGAACAAAGTTGTTAGTAAAAGAGTGTATTGTACATTTAAATCTTTTGAGACAATGTAGATATCTAGAAGCAAAAAATAGGTAGATATTATTGTGATGATAGCTTTCAGTGTACTGCACATATTACCCTAACTAACGTTTAGCAATTTCTAACAGTACTACTTCAAATAAGCAGGTAATAAGATGTCCTTAAATGTTCATGAAGTGATTATGGAGTATACCTAACATACCTTAACCATTCAGCCCAACACAGTGGAAAGGTGATATGTGCAATTGACAATTCCAAGGCCTAGCTGATTTCAAAACAGACATTTGCACAACTTGGATAGATGTGAGGCATTAGTCATCACGTGAACAGAGTAAAATTTAGCAAGTAACACTTATATTCAGCATAGTAATTTACATACCTAACAATTTTTGTGTCAACACATTCTGATTTGTGTAACTCACAACTTCAATTCAATTGGTTGAGAAGAACGGGACAACATTCAGAAAAAACACAAACCATTTTTTTAATAGGAATTGATCTCCACAATACACTTTACCATATGTTACAATTTGTCAGACAAAAGAAAATGAGCAAATTGTCACTGCAATATTCTTTTGACAAAACAGAAACAGGGCATTGTGATAGTTGTTGTCATTTCTAAGACAATTTTTCACCAGTTGCAAAATGGTTAGTGGAACATACCTGTGGATCATATGCATTGGACAGACACTTCCAACATGACACACATATGGGTAATGGGGTATTTAGTGTTGTAACACTTACAGGCACCATACCATCATGAGACATGTAATGGAATTGACACCTGTAATCTTACATGCAACAGAATACATTCATACAATCCAAATTATATGAAACTGATAGTTTGAGGTTTCAATGTTCTGAAAATAAGTGCATAACACATTAGCAACAGCTAACTTCAAAGCAAATAGGACATTGAGGTTAAGTGAGAGTTTGTAAAGTGTAACTTACCAGACTCCACTCCACCAAGTATTCCTGTCAAGCCATCAGTATGTAGGATCTGCAAGACCTTCTCCTCCCAGGGCATAAGTTGTAAGGGAGGCCAGGGAGAACCACCACCAGTTCACTGGGCATCCATGTGGCGCTGGGAGGCCAGTGAATGCACCCTTCCCTGCAGGTCATTCCACCTCTTCCTAATTACCTCCTGTGTGCACAGGTTGTTAGCTACTTAATTATACAGGAACAGTGGTCCCTTACATCATAGATAGATAGAACAGATCAACACAATGAAGCCCACAGCTACTAGTGCTGAGCCTGGAGAGGAGGACTACAATTCCCAGGCTCCTCCAATACCACTGCATCATCGCTGTGCCCGGAGGCCCTTAAACTCACCTCATGGCTCCCGCAGCGCATGAAGCCGACATCTACCAGCCCTGCGCCTGGGGAGGAGTACTACACTTCCCAGGATCCTCCAATACCGCTGCATCATCACTGCGCCCGAAGGTGCATAAACTCACCTTGTGGCTTCCGTGGCTTGGGATGTGCGTGGGTGGCACCCCAGGCAAAGCCCGGCCCATGTGGAACCAAAACCAACATCAACTGGGGTAATGGTATCAACCACCCAGACTCTTTTAGTTCAACTTACCCACAGCCGGTGTTGAGACAGGATATCGAGTTGGACATGTCAACCTATACAAATATCGAGTTGGAAATATCCTGATTCCGAAAAATCATCAGCAAGAATATTGTGGTCAAGAATATCAAATTTAAGGTAAGAAATATTGTTTTTAAAAATATAGAATTCATTAATATTGCTTGCATAAATATAGTTGTTAAAATATTGATTTTTTTAAGTGTTATGTATTTTAGTTTGTATTTTAAATGTATTTGATATATGTTTTTTTGTATAAGTACTGTTTACGTTTTTTTAATATATGTGTTAAATTTTTTGTAGTTATCAATTTATTTTAATTAAATTTTGCGTTTTTTTGTTCTGTAGCGGGTTGTGGGTTTATAGGGAAATAGGGTGGGAACTAATTTAATTATAATAAACTAATGATTAATTTTAAATGAATTAAATTTCGATTTTATAGTGTTAATTGTGGGAACTAATTTATGTGTAATTAACTATTATTTGGTTGTTAATTAATATTAATAGCTAATTAATGATGGTAATTGTGTGATTGTTATTAGGTGTGGGTTGTGGAGTTTGTGGGGTAAGGGTGAGAAGTAATTTATTTTTAATTAAGTATAATTAGTTCTAAATTAATATTAATTAATTGATTCAAAATTAATTATGGAATTGTGTGATTAATTCTAGGTGTGGGTTGTAGGGCGTTAAAGGGGTGAAGGGGGGAAGAATTTATGTTTAATTAATGAATATTTCGTTGTTAATTTATATTACCTAATTGATAATTAAATAGTTGTTAATTTATATTACCTAATTGATAAGTAAATATGGTAACAGTGTGTTTTTTTAGGTGTAGGTTGTGGAGTTTATGGGTAAAGGGTGGGAAGGGAAGTAATTTATTTGTAATTAATTAATAATTAGTTCTTAATATTGATTAACTAATTGAAACTTAAATATGGAAATGGTGTAATTAATTTATTGATATTTAATTAGGGTATTTTTGTCTGTTGGTTTAACTTTTTTTGGGGTAAAGGGTGGAGAGTAAATTCATTTTACTTACTTTATAATTAGTATTTATTTAATTTTTCAAATAGAAAACGTTTTTTGATTAATATTATTTCCTTAATTAGTAATTCATTATGTTGATTATGTAAGTAATTTATTTTGGTATAAAATCTAGATGTGGATTGTGAACTGTGTGGTGTTTTAGGGTAGGAAATAAAAAAGTAAATTTATGTAGTAATTCATGTTTTTGATTCTAAATAATTTCTCATTAAAAATATTCATTTGTTTGAAAAGTATTTAATATTTTATTTAATACAATTTTTGTAGGTATTTGTCAAATGCATTTAATGTTATAAAATGTTTTTTTTTAATTTGTAATATTCAACATATTTGTAATTCAATTTTTAATATATTTATAGATGTTTTTATTTTTTTATTTTTACAAATATTTTTGTTGTTAATATTTTGTTTGTTTTTACTTTTGAACCGATATATTAATTGTTACTCCTTTGGAATCCAACATGTTCCCTACTGTTGAACTGAATGGAGTGGGAATAGTACATTTTATCTTGCCGCTATCTAACACTTTTCCTACTGTTGGTCTCATTGGCGTGGAAATAGTAATTGTTACCCCTACACAATCCAACACATTCCCTACTGTTACACTCACTGGAGTGGGAATAGTAAGTTTTACCCCTCCGCTATCCAATACTTTCCCTACTGTTGCACTTACTGGAGTGGGAATAGTCATTTTTACCCCTCTCTTATCCAACACTTTTCCTACTGTTGCACTGACTGGAGTGGTAAATTTAAGTTTAAAGATTTTTATATATATATTCATACTAATATAATAAAGAGAGAGCCCAAATCTTTGAGGCCGGTAATCTTAGGAACCACAGCACCAATCACAACACCCAATACAGCGTTGGAAAGGGCAGTTGCAGCAGAAGGACATAGGCTATGCAGACGCCCACCATATACATTTAAAAGGTAAAAGAACCGTGCCAGCAAAGTAGTCCCTTGTGGGCGTGTCTGCTTTGTGCTGTGGGTGTGACAAACGCTGGGGGCCTGTGGTACGATCCGCCCTTCATGCCATGTCTCATATCGTGTGCTAATCCCACCCTGCTCCCTTTAAATACCCCTGCACCCCATAATCATAACTCACCCTTACTCCTTAAAATACCCCAACACCCTTAAACACAAACCCATCTTAACCCTATAAATATAACCTGTACCCCAAAACCCAAACCTATCCCCGAACTCTTAAAATACCCCTGTACCCCAAAACCCAAACCTACCCCATAACCCTAAAAATACCCCTGTACCCCAAAACCCAAACCTAGCCCTGAACCCTAAACCTACACCTGTACCCCAAAACCCATACCTATCCCTAAACCCTAAAACTACCCCTGTACCCCATAACCCAAAACTATATCTGAACCCTTAAAATGCCCAAACACCCCAAAACATATACCTCAGTACCCCAAAACATATACCCCTATACCCATACTTACCTTATCCAAACATTTTAAAAAAACATGCTTTTACCATTCATGCATTCATGACATGGTCAGTGACATCACTCATGACATCACTGAGAACACCATCCTTGTGACAGACTGACAGACCTCCTTTCAGTGTAATGTAACCCTTGGAACAAATATTCAAAAACAGAAACTAACATTTTCAAAAAAAATGGAGATACCCATACCAGTTACAACAACCAATTCAGTAATTCCACCATCTATATACACATCCACTCATTCAGCAACAGTTCTATATAGTCACTCATACATATACTCACTCATCATATGTAGTGATACACATATACATCCTGTTACACACCGATAGTCTTCCAAAAGTTACTCACACACATACTCACACATGCAAATAAACTATTGAACATCCATTTATTTGCATATACAGCTATACACACACTAGCACATTACTTCTAAGGAAACTTACACATACGTACTCTCTTAAACAATCACTTATAGAAACACATACTTATTTAAACAGGAACTCTTTCAATCTCTCACTCTCACATATACTTACTTATATACACCAATACTCACATATACCAGATTAAAACATATGTAGTTACTCATAAAGACACTAGTTCGGCAGGCATTCACTCACTAACACACACATATACACACTCATCCACCCATACAGTCCTGCACATATCCTGTCTTCAAAACACATACAAACAGTGAGTCAGTCACCAACCCATGCAGCCACTTATACACAAAGTGAAACACTGATACATATATTTAAATATTTAAAAATTACTCGCTAATATATGTATTCACTAAGATACACTTAATAAGCCAGTTAACCAATCAATATTTTATTTAAAAAACATCCATTTACACACTTATTTAAACATTAATTCTTCCATCGACCATTACAAATACATATATAAAACATATTTATTTTTCAGAAAAACACACATTCACTGGATGGTGTCATCAGTGATGTCATGAGTGATGTCACTGACCATGTCATGAGTGATGTAATATGTGACGTCATCAGCAGTGCATTGCAGGCGCGCAAGTTATAGTGAGTCCAACTAACTATAACGTGGGAATTTCAATGGTTTTATGTCAGTAAAATTTCCAGCTAACTATAACTGGTGTGAAACCTATGGTTTTTTCAGTGAATATATATATATAATTATTATTTAATGTTCACTTATTTGCACTTGTTTTTAATGAATGTAGAATAGAAGTCGCATCTAGTTTTATGGTTGGTGGTGAATTTGTTTGTACGATCATTAATGAGCCTTGGGCATTTTCTTTGCAGATTGGGATAAGATAAACCCTGTGAAATAGAAAAAATTGAATAATGGGTAAAGGAGCCTACCTTATGAAAATAAGAACATTGAAAGAAATTTATATGGACTTTACGTTTAACTTTTGTTGGAATATAGAAACCTTCATGAATGAGAACTTACATTAACCCACTTGGGTATTATGTTTACTTACTTTTTTGTACTTAATTTAGATCCTCATTTATAACGTGTGATGAATTTTCCACTTAAAAATGGACCCGTTAACTATGGTCAATATGATATTTGACATTTGCAGTAAAAAGTCCAGTTCCTTTCCAGCCTGGCAGATTAAGTGACTATTGTAGTTGCGCCGCTTCAGCCCATAATATTATGACTGAGATGTAAATATCATTACTTCATATGAGTTAAACAAACAGAGGCCCCTCTCACACACTTTTTTAGTGATTAACCCACTTGGGAATTAGTTAACAAACACGCATTATGCCCAAACTTGAATTGGCAAATTATTGATTGTCAGAACCTATGGTTTGAGAATATGTTCACTTGGGCGCATACCTAGATTTGAGTCATTGATTTATGGCTTTGTGCATATATATAGAAATAAACATGCCTATGCTCGTGCCAATATGGTTAATACAATTTACTCACATGATTAAGGGGCACTGTACTGATTGTCAAATAACCCGGACACAATGTAAACAAAAATGTTCCCCTTCCATGTTGAAAATGATTGATTCCAATGTACAGCACGAGACATGCATTTCGTTTTTCATTTCGTTTTTCTTTATGTAATGAATTAACCTGAAACTGTTAAAAATATTGTAATCAGGAATGGAACATCGCCATACGACCAACTTGTGTTATTAATTTGTCAGTTGGCAAAATTGTTATGTTTAAGAACAAATGACACGGTACTCATGAATTGCATTTCACCGCGACCTGTTCGAAGATGGCTGACTTCTAAAAAAACTTCGTTAGTCCACCTTTTATGTTGTTTGTTGATGTGTGTAATCACGTGCACCTATTACAATCAATGGCCACATAGCAGGGCTTTACCCGTGAGCAAGGCGGTTATCCGCCGAAACGCATAGGGTTTCGTAATCTGGCTTATGGTTTAACAATATTAAAATCCATGATGACGAGACAGACGGAGTATTGAGCATTATTGACTGTGTGGAGTGCGAGGTTCTGGTGAAGTACGAGGACGTGTATATATATATATATATATATATATATATATATATATATATATATATATATATATATATATATATATATATTATGTGTGTTTAAAAATTTTTTCATTACGTTTATTTGTTATATTTGTTAAAAGGTATAATAAACCCACTTTCTTTTTTCAATAATAAATGTATTATTTAAAACATTTAGTATTTAATATTTTATTATAAATACACTATTTTATTATGAATATATATATATTTGTTTCAATATAGTTGTACTTAACTATTTAAGTATAGGGAGTCGATATTTTTGCATTCTAAATTTGTTATTGATATTTTTTAGTTCCATATTTTTTACTTTGATATTCTGTCAGTGAACCCTATATGGGATCCTAGAAGTGATGGAGCAGATTTCATCTGCAGTCAGGCATTGTTTTATTTTTTTTGTGCTTCAGACAGACTGCATTTAAATTGCCACACACTTTTTGGTTCAAGTTATAAACATGGCACTTGAAAAATATGAAAGTTAGGCCAAATCAGTCTGACATGCTTGTGCTGAATTAACATGTGTTTTTACAGTATAGAGAAAAGTGGCCTTTTTAACTTTGAAGATTAATAGAATATGTTTCTCTCTTCCCAGCTCATCCCATGCAATCTACATTCACTATTTCTGTCTTAAAAGACTTTGACTTGTTGCATATTTTGATAAATATTTTCAGTTAATAACACCTCTTTTACTTTGTTGCACATTGCATATTTATTTTGCATGTTGTCATAAATAATAGAAAAGCTGGTTTACACTAGTAGCTTGGCTAGGTAAACATTTATAAGGAGTATTAGTATGAAGTTGGGAAACATAATGGGCTGATTTACATGAAATTAACATTATCTTTTTGTTTATTTTATTTTTGGGGCCTACCATTAAATGGCTGCCTGTGAAACCATCAAAAGCTATGGCTTGCTTTGAATGAGAAGGGAGCATGCGCAGACTGTGGCAGCTTTCCTCATGCCAAGAAGTGAAGGACAGCTTGAACTGTACATTCTTCTGATTGTGCCAATGTACCAGCTAACTAAAGTATCCGTCCTACTGCGCTGAGAAAAGGAAGGAAGAATTAAAATGAAACATTTTCCCTAGTAAATGTTGCAAATGTTTATAAATGTATTATTCATGTATGCTTCTTTTGTTAAAACTGTTTTTTTGAATGCGTCAGGGTGATGAGAACTCATGCCACCATAACTGACCAATCAGTACAGGTTTTCCTGAAAGATGTTACATCTTTGTGTAGTCTGCCAAAATTTTGTGTATAAAACTGACCTCTCCGAAGGAGGGGGTGGCTTTTTCAGCTCAGCTGGCTTCTAGGCTCATTAGGGGGTGTGTGAGCTCTTGAAGAGAAGGAACAGATTAGGCCAGACAGCCTATGGGTTAGGTACGAGAACGTCCCGGGAGATTGCTGAAGGGAGGGTTTGCGTCCGAGGAGTGTCAGGGGGATGTTTCTTACTTCCACGTCATATCTTGGCACTGCAGGCGCATTCCTTTGAGGTCTTGTGAAGGAGGGGCTATCTCACTCCCTGCTTGCTCTTTAGACACAGACAGATGCAGAAGAACAGCTGATTAAATAGAATTAGATGCTAAACTTTCAGTTATGCTTTACTAATTAATTAGGTCTGAAATGATTTATTTGTCTTATGCATTTATTTCTCTTAATGGGAGATTTTTGCAAACTATTTGATTTTTGATTGACCTTGCAAGACTATTTTCTTAGAAACTCCTTAAAAATTTTGAATGACATTTTGCGCCACATTTTCTATCCTATATGTAATGGTTATATGCAGACTGTAAAATGTTCTGTATTAATGCTATTTTTTCTGTTTTCCAAATTCTGTAACCTGATTGATATTTTACTAATGAATAAAGGGTCAGAGAATAATTAACTTTTGACTAGAAAATAAAACCCTTTAAATACTCAACAACTCTCTTTATTGGCTTAAAATAATAATTGCATTTTTGACTGTTCATGATTATTAAAGTCTCCTGAAGGTAATACATGGTGTGAAGGGCCCAACGCCTTTTGAGCGGTAAATTAGAGGTAGCATGAGGGTTTTGCATTGAGAAATTACCAGAAGAAATTACCGCTCCATCAGAAGAAGTAAACGGACTAATAGAAAACCACATTCCAGAACAGGCGACCCATTGCCAAGGGGCTTCTATGGTGTTGAATAGGGTTGTGCAGCCCAAGCACTACACATGGGGTGAGGGAGGGGGGGGGTGAAGGAGCGAACATGTACTCTGAGATAAAACAGAAAGATTGGGGCAAGGGTGAAACTTGGGTAGAGCCTTCGGGCAAGAGTCAGTTCCAAATTGACAACCCAACGGGCCCACCCACAAGATCCCCCAAAATCCAGGCCCAGGATAATGTATTAGGAACACTAGTTGTCCCATTTCAGTCGTGCTCAATCAAGGTCTCTGAGGAAGTGCTTTAGTGACCCTCGTCCACCAACACTGATATCCAGACAGTATATCCAGACAAACATAAAGAACCAACAAAGCTGAGGGTATTATCCTGGAATGTTACTGACCTCAAAAACAAACTGGATTCCCCTGATTGGGAATCTTTTGTGGACCACCATGATGTATGTATGTTCCAAAAAACATGGGCACGGGAGGATGCACTGCGGGTGGGGTTTGCGTTATTTAGACTAGATGCCACTACTAAGGGAAAGGATAGGCCGGCTGGCGGTCTTTGATTTTGGGTAGGTACACATCTGGGATGCATGGCAAAGCAGTTTGAGTCTTCCTCCAATGATATCCAGTGCGTCCTACTCACATTTGCACCAAAGATTAGAATAGCACTGGTCAATGTCTACTCTAGACCTTTAAGTATCAGTCAAGAATCTCCAACCATTGACCAGCTGGCACTTTTCACCCATACCATTCCCAAAAACGCCTTGATGGTCATAGGCGGCGATTTCAACTGCCAATTTGAGCCCCTGAATGATTCTAACGGTGCAACTTCACGTGAAGAAGATGTTCTGTGGGCTATCCCTGAGCCAAACATCTTGCTAATTAGGGCCTGGATGCCGCTGGCTCTCCAGATTCAATCCCTCACTTTGAATTATTCTCTAGGAGCCTGTAATGGTCGCACAAAATCTGATTCTCCAGGAAAAAACAACAATTAATAGAGTTGGTCAATTCTCCATTTTAGGCTACATCATGGTAGAATCCAAGATGTGGCAAAGTGATGTTGATTTTGCTGTCATGCCTCGACATGACAGTGATCACAACGCTTTGATTGTGGAGTTGTCTGTCCTCTGTAATAAATTTGCCCCAAAAACACCGCCAGGCGATAGATTAATTCTTACTAAAACAGGAGAATAATATGATGGCCTGTAATCCAACAATCTCCTGATAGGTTGGCTTCCTTATATGAAACTATCATCCCGATCCTACTGGAAGAGAAAAAGTTTATAACCACTTAAGGTACTTTTACCTCACTAACAGGAATTGCAGTGACTCATGAAAACCTGATCTCCAACCTGGTTGATATATTTTTTCCAATAGGATCCTTTAGGGGAGAAAAAGGCTAACCTTTCCTGGTTTTATCAAAGCTGTCGGTGGCCAAACTGGCTCTGAGAGATGCCATTAAATCTAAGGACAGGACCAAAATTTAAATAATAAGGGCATCATATAAACACAACATTACCCTAGCAATAAAAACTGGGAGGTGGACAAATAGGACTCTCTGAAAATGGCCCTATCAACCAATGACATGAATGCCTTCTGGAATAAAGTCAATACTGGCAGTAGTGGTGGGAACCAGGCTATAAAGCCCCATTTAGTGGCTGTTTTTTTGGAAGAGACATTTTCATGACCTATACATCACTCCGGAGGTTGAGGATATCACCACAGCCCAAGCGTTAACCTCACTGGAGTACACTCCTGAGACACTCCTGAGATAACCCTGACTGAAATAGATAGTGCCATCAGTAACATACACCCCCCGGCCCCCAAAGCCCCTGGGCTGGACAAGATACCTTGGGACCTCTTTCAAGCAGAAGCAATAATGTGGGGCCCCTATTTGTGGGCCTTATTTAATGCCGTAATGCAGGGAAAAAAGCGATACAGGACCTAAAGGCAGATACATCAGTGGTCATTAATAGGCCGATAAAGGAAGTACAGTGGTGATCTGGCCAAGAGAAATGTATCTAGAGGAAGGTCATTCCCTTGTGAACAACCAAACTTGGTATAGACTGATTAAAGAAGATCCAGTGAGGTCAATACAAGCCAAAATTACAGAAATTACACAACTTGGCCTTGAACAGGGCTTTTTGGGTCCAAAAGAACACAGGTTTCTTAATAAGAAGTTCACAAGAACTCATGTTCTATATTTTTTGCCGAAAATTCACAAAAACAGTAAGAGGCCCCCTGGAAGACCCATCGTTTCCGGGTGCGACTCTGCTCTGGAATCTATTTCCAAATATGTAGATTTTTTTCTTAAGCCCTTTTTGTTTTGAAGGAGGTTAAGTCCTATTTACGGGACACAACTGATTTTATAACAAAAATTGAAGGTATGTCATTTGATGATGAAATCCAGGTGATGGTGACGCTTGACGTCACATCGCTCTATACTCAGATTCCACAGGAAGAGGTATTGGAAGTTATGGAATTTTATTTGGACCAGAGAGAACGACTACATAGTGTTTCAACCTCCTTTATTTTACAAGTGGCAGAAGTGGCCCTCAAGAGTAATTACTTCAAGTTTGAGGACCAGTACTATGTACAAGTAAAGGGTACTGCCATGGGATGTCCATATGCACCAGAGATGGCTGTGTTGTACATGGTCCAATACGAGGAACGATTTATTCTAAACAACAATCCCTATAAGAGCAACATAAAGCAGTGGTTGAGATATATCGACGACATCTGGCTCCTGTGGCAGGGGAGCCAGATGTAGTTGAATTCCTTTTATGATTGGCTAAATGCACGCCACATAGATATCAAGTTCTCGTTGGAGTCCAGTAGAACTAAAATGACTTTCCTAGATGTTGCGATCAGCGTAAACAACAAGAGGCTGACAACATCTCTGGATAGGAATACAATTCTGCATTATAAGAGCGCACATCCAAAAAGTGTGAAAGAGAACCTCCCATATGGACAGCTACTAAGAATTAGGAGGAACTGCTCTGAGATATCGGAATATGAGGAGCATGCAGATTCGTTTTGCAAGGAAATGGTGCGGAGGGGCTACCCAAAGAAACTACCGAGGCACTCCACAAAAAGAGCTAGATTCACACCACGAGAAAACCTTTTAGAGGTAAAAGAAAAAAAAGAATTGGAACAATTGGTGTGTGTTACTACGTTTAGGCCTAACACAAATAAATTTAGACAGATTATTCTCAAAAATTGCACCTCCTGGAGAATCTTGAATACCCTTAGCAAAAACCGATCTTTGCTATGAGAAGAAATCCAAGTATTGGTCAAAGGAATATTCGTGCTGACACCTCTCTACCAAAACCAAAAAGCGATCTTTTATCAAAATGGAATTTAAAACCAATACAGGGCCACCATAGATGTGGCAACTGTGTGGCCTGTAACAATACTATAGAAGGTTTTGAATGTAATCACAATGGGGCCAAGTGGAAACACACTGATTTCACAAATTGACGAACCAAGAATGTAATTCACGCTATAATGTGTCCTTGCCAAAAATTGGCCATAGGCAAAACGACTCAGCAAGTGAATACTGGAATCACACAGCACAAGTCAAGATTAAAAAATACGCTGATCACAGCACCAATGGTGGAGCACTCTCTCAAAAAACTCCATGGGGAGAACGAGTTCAAATGGACTTTTCTAGTGACAATAAATGTTAGAAATAGATCTATTGATTTTGAAAGTGCCTTGTTACAGAAGGAAGCCTACCTGATTATGAAATTCAACTGTATAAATACTGGGTTAAACAGTATGAGCAATATGACAATATAAGCTCATTCAGATATTAAACTGCATGTGGTGGCGTAATATGTATTAAGTGAATTGGCATATATAAATAACAAAAATGTTGTGTCTCAATTAAATGTACTTAAAAAGTTTTGTTAGCAAATAAGACTTTTTTTGTAAAGGGAAAATGTTTTTATTGTTGTTTAAATTCTTTACATTGTTATAGGATAAGACTGAATAACAGAATTTGTAGTAAAGATACTTGCACAGGATTGGCAAATGAAAGCGAAAACGCCCACAGCCATCGCGCTGACTTTTGTTTAAGACAAAGGCGACTACCGTTTTTGCAATGAATAAGAGTTAGACTACTCGTGACGGTTTGCCGGGTGAGTACCTTTTGCGAAAAGCACTGAATTATTGCCCCACGCAGAGACTAAGAATATTAGCTCAATAATTCAACATACGCGTACATTTTCAAATGACTACAGTTGAAAGAAAAAACCGCGAAGACCGAAAAAGTGGCTATTAGAGAACTCCGGCATAGGAAGGTATGCTTCCCAATCGCTGAGACCGCTAGTAACAATGTTGCGGTCCCGGCCAAACAAATGCTACAATTTCCCCTTTTTGTTGCAGAAAAAAGAAACAAAGTGTTTTATGAAAAGTTATCGAGGAGCTAATCCGGCTGGATTTAGCGCATTGCAACACAGGTACTTATCGTACAGCCTAGAACTAATGGTGCATGCCTTGTTGATTTTAAGAAAAACAATGAGTGCTGGTATTTGTAAAGCGCACTAATGCCGAGGCGTCTTGGCGCTGTGTAGGGTAACATGCTGAAGAAATTGCCACCATCCTATTTAGTAAAGATCTAAGCATTGATATGCTTTCTTGCAGGAGCAACAATGGCTTCAAAATGCTTATATAAGAAATGAAACATACATCTCTTAAGAAGGTAGGACACAATAAAATAAATCATTGCTGATGCGATTAAGTTACTACTTAGAGGACACCACTAAATTTGATACTTACTATCGTCTTCAGAAAAGTGGGAGGCCCTCAGTCAAGATCAAAACTAAACCAGAAAGAAGTTACATTGTGCGAGAGTGCGCCCACGCCATTCAGGTACAATGACATATATGAGGTATTTAGAGTTAGAGAAGATGTAGAGTGAGAGATTTTTTTTATATTCGTTTTTTTTAATATTCGTTTTTTGTCATAAACAATCTATTGAAGATAAGAATGAGACAGACCTGATGAGAGTCCTGAAAGGAAACATCAGTACTCGAAACGCATCGTCACATTTTCAAAATAGGCTAAGACATTGTGTTTGATTCTTTACTTGATAATTGAAGGATTTAAAAAGGATTTTCTTCATGTTGAAACTTTATTGATCATTTCAAGGAAGTATAATTGGACATTCAAAAGATTGTCATTGTTTATTGACAATATTTATTCACAATTATTGTTTGTATGTTTTTGGATATTGTCCTTTTGAGCAATATAAATTTCAGAATGTTTACTTTAAAATGTTTTGTGATGTTGTTGTGAAACATTGATGTTTTTCATTCTCTGTATATCACTGTCTGAAATCTAAAATAAAATAAACAAAGTAAAAAGGGTATAATTAAACATACCAAGATAAACAGAAGTAAAGTGTTTGTCTTTTAGCATAAATGATTAAGCTTTGTTGATAATATTGAGGTGTTGGCTATTTTTTCAGAGATTACAGTTTATAAATGACCCGGCCTAACCCTCCTCCCCTTGGGCCTAACTCCCCTTGCTATTTGCAGTAATGCAGGGAATGGCATTCCCCACAACCTGGGCTGGAGCTGAAATCCTCCCAGTATAAAAAATATGGTTCACCACTTCTGCCCGTTAATTATAGACCCTTCATTTGAATTGATGTAACCTAGAAAATCCTTGCCCTTGTACTGTTGGCCCCAGGTCTGGATGGAAGAACATAAAATCTTGAGTCCAATCCAGGCTGGCTTCAGAACAAATATCTTCACCTTTGATCAAATATTTAGACTTCAACTCCTATTTTGGAAAACGCGGTCTATAGTGGATGGCAGTCTCTATTTAGTATTTACAGATCTATAAAACGCTTTTGACCTGGTACCCAGGGATAAAATTTGGTATGTATTAAGTATTCTAGGAGTCCCCTTTTATCTCTGGCATATGCTTAGGAGATTGCATCAAGGCAACAATGTTCAAATCAAGTATGGGAAATATAGTGAACTTACCTCACATCTTACAGTTAACAGAGGAGTTAGGCAAGGATGTATGCTTGCACCTACCGTCTTCTGTCTTTATATTAATGCACTGGTTGACACACTGAATGAGGTGAAGGACATCAATGCCCGAAGATTGAGCACAATAAAGTGTCAGCTATTATGTTTGCAGACGATACCCTCGTGCTTTCAAAGTCGCCAATGAGCATTCAGAGGATTCTTGCCAGCTTTGAAGCTTTCTGTATATGCCGGGGCTAGAGATCAACATTCATAGTCTTCAACCCAGTTAGCACGACTTGTCTTAATCCCTGTTTGAATGGTACCCCACTCGAGAGGGTATCAGTATTTGATTACCTGGGTGATACTCTAACTGAAAAATATTGACTGGGTGCCATAAATAGGCAAAACAAGTCTTAAGAGAGCACAAACAACAGGGAGTCTGGCCAAGGTATTTAGGAATTATTTTCACAAACCTGTTGGCCCGATTGTGGAGATCTATAAAGTGCAAACAAGGGGTACTGCAATGTACGGGGCTGAACTTTGGGGGCACTGCTCTTTAAGAGATATTGCCAAGTCAGAGAACACCTTTATCAGGCAGCTATTTGATCTCCCCCTTAGCACCCCACTTACCCCTTTACGTTTGGACATAGACGTGAGACCGATTGCAGAGGAAATTGGTCTTAGACCTTTTTTTTTAAACTTTATTTTTGATTATGCAAGTAAAACATAAACATTCCCCCCCCCCCAAATGTGGCATCACACAGAACCGTTGCATACAGGACGACAACCTCATTAAGGCACAATAGGGACCAATACGCCGCTGATCCTCGGTTAGACGTTTGGGCTTGTAAAAGAAATCTTACATTATGAACATTTCGTGGCAGCTGTGAGTTTAAGGCAACGGTGATCGGACCAAGACAGTCCGACTCTGATCTTCCCCAATACCTTCCCCCTCCCCTTCAGTCCCCAATCCCTCAGGGGTGAACAGTTCTGAGCTATTCCCCTCGGAGTCACTGAAGGTCAAACCAGCCGTGCACATCACTCTCCACGCCAACAGGTCTTCTTGCAACTTCACATCTCTACGCGTACGTTGCATATGAGACTCTTCCGCTAGCGTCCACTCCCGGACATCCCGCAGCCATGTAGAAATCTCAGGGGCCCTCCGCCCCATCCAGGTAATGGCTACCCTACGCCGTGCCAGGACCAACATAAGCTGCAATAGTTTATAGGGGACCTTCCTCCTCCGAGGCCGGGGGACCAGAGCTAGCAAACAGTGGAGCAGTGTCACGGTTATGCTAAGGCCGGTAGCGGTGGCTATCCGTCCCACCACCTGCGTCCAAAAGTCCCGCACCAAGGCGCATTCCCAGGCCAAGTGGAGAAACCCCGCTCCCTCAGCTCCGCACCTAGGGCAAGTGTCCTCCCTGTCTGGCGCAATGCGCTGTAGAGAGACCGGTGTCAAGTATGTGCGATGCATGAAGTTAAAGTGTGTGAGCTTAAACCGTGCGTTACAAGAGACCTTATGTGTGAGACCCCCTACACGCCTGCGCTGCCCAGCATCCAGTGTCACCCCCAGGTCCTTCTCCCATGCACTCCACGCGGGCTGGACAGGTGGCTCTGAGTCCTGCCGGAGTGCGGAGTAGAGCAAGGAAATCAACCTGCGACACCTACCACAGGTGAGAATGATGTTCAAAGCATGAGAGTTCTTAGGCGCCTCCGGATACTGGGGCCACGTTTCTCTCACCACCTCCTGTAGACCGCGGTAATGTAAATATTGTCCTCCACCTAGGGCAAAGGCCTCCACAGCCTCCTCGTAGGAGACAAACGAATCGCCCGGATACAGGTCCGCCAGAGTATCGCAGCCTCATGCCCTCCAATCTTGAAATGACATATGTTCCTCCATAGCTACAATAGGCGCCAGAATCCAAACCGACAACTCCCTATGAAAGGGGGCCCGCCGCAAAATCCGCTCCACACATGTCTGCCAGAGTGCAGCCGTATGCCCCACCACATAAGGAAGAGTCACGTCCGCTCCCCTCCCCTTCATCAATGCCACCTGTAGCATCTGCCCGGAGGCTCTCCCGGCCAGCAGCTGCATCTCCCACCCCTCCTCATCCGCGAACCACCTCGCTGCCGGCAATAAGTGTGCTGCATAGTAATATAATTCAAACCTCGGAGCCTCCAGCCCTCCTTCCTCCCAGCTCCGAACCAGGGTGTGTAACGCCACCCGGCTGCGTCGGCCCGCCCAGAGCAGCAATGTCAGTAAGGTGTTACGGGTGCGGAAGATTCGCTGTGGGATAGGGCAGAGTGAATTCTGAAGGACATATAGTGTCCTAGGAAGCATCACCATTTTTGCGACAACGAGCCTACCCATAAGGGAGAGCGGCAATGTATTCCAGAAAGTTACTGAGTTCTGCAAGGAGGTAAGAATCCGGCCTATGTTCCGATCCAGCAGCTGCGAGTCTGTCCGGGCCACCTGAACACCCAGATAGCAATAGGCCTCCTGTTCCCAGCGCAGTCCAAGATCTGGAGCGCCCGTCGTCAGGCCGTCCCCGTATCCTGCCAGCGGGAAGATCAAGGATTTGGCACGATTAATCCGCAAACCCGACGCCTCTCCAAAGCGGCCGAGGTGCTGCAGTAGTATAGGTAGCGATTCGTCCGGCGCCCTCAGGTAAAAAAGAGCATCATCTGCATACAAGGAGACCACATTACACGTGTCCCCCACCAGGACTTCCCATTGTGCCATCTCCGCGCGTATCCTGACAGCCAACGACTCTATCGCCAGTGCAAATAGGAGCGGCAAGAGGGGACACCCCTGCCGCGTACCCCGCCTGAGCCGCCATTCCGCAGAACGCCCCGCGCCCAACCTCACTCTGGCGTAGGGAGCCGTATACAATAGGCGAAGCCAGCGACAAAAATTGGGCCCCATGCCCATCGGCTTGAGGACCTCCAGGAGGTAACCCCAGTCAACCGTATCGAACGCTTTGGCAATATCGATAGATACGACAACCAATTTGTCTCCCCGATCGCAAACTTCATGTAGGATGTACGCCAGCCGTCTCAAATTCATGGCCGTGTTGTGCCCTGGTATAAATCCGCACAGATCCGAATGTATCAGGTTCGTCATGTGCGGTGCTAAGCAGTTCGCTAATAGTTTAGTCAGGATCTTGACGTCCGTGTTAATCATCGTAATGGGTCTGTATGCCGCCGGATCGCATTTGTCGCCCCCTGGTTTCAGAATCATGCAGATCTCGCCTTGATTCATGGTGGGCGGTAGTACACCTTTCTCAAAAGCCTCATGGAACACCTGCAACAAGCCAGGGGCAACAGTATCAATGAAGGTCTGGTAGAATTCCGGGGGGGAACCCGTCACTCCCTGGAGCCTTGGCCCTCGGGAGGCCAGCCACAGCAACCCACATCTCCCCCATCGGCATCGCTGCGTCTAATTCCTCCGCCGCCTCCCGAGAGAGGGTCTGCAGGGTTACATGACCAGATGCCAAGCCCCATGGCTAAACCCCCGGCAGCGGTACAAAAGGGGGTGGTGATGGACGGAGAATCTGAATCAATCAAACACTCAGTGTGGCAGGGTATGCTCAGACGTGAGTCCCTTGCTCACTTTGCCACTGGATTCAAGCAAGCCGGGCTGAAGAAGGCTGGAATGCCATAAACCGGTCCTCGGAAGCTTGTTTCCGGTCCAGGGAAGACATGGCTTGGCAGTTCGGGCTGCACTGTTCCCATGAGGCACAGGGTCAGACTGATTTGCATATAGCCATGTCTGAACTGGGGTGGCAGAGTGGGCTAAAGAACGGTGATGGATTAAACCCAGATCTCTTGACTGGGTGTGAGTGTCTGATTGATTCAGAAGCTCCGTCCATCACCAACCCCTTTTGTACTGCTTTTGGCTGCCATAAGTGTGGCAGGGTATGCTCAGACATGAGTTCCTTGCTCACTTTGCCATTGGATTCAAGCAAGCCGGGCTGAAGAAGGCTGGAATGCCAGAAACCGGTCCTCGGAAGCTTGTTTCCGGTCCAGGGAAAACATGGCTTGGCAGTTCGGGCTGCACTGTTCCCATGAGGCACAGGGTCCGACTGATTTGCATATAGCCATGTCTGAACTGGGGTGGCAGAGTGGGCTAAAGAACGGTGATGGATTAAACCCAGATCTCTTGACTGGGTGTGAGTGTCTGATTGATTCAGATGCTCCGTCCATCACTAACCCCTTTTGTACTGCTAAACCCCCAGCAGGCTGCAAACCCCACACCGCACACAGCCTTTGGAGTGCACAGTGTAGGGTTGGCCTTCGGGCCCCAGGGACCTCATGTACAGGGGATAAAACATACACATTAAGGGGATGAGGGCATGCAACCCACCTCCCCTAGCCTTTATTGGCCCGAGGGACCACATCCCCTGCAGCCAAATTCAATAAAACCGTGAAGGGGGCCCCAGGGTCCAAATCTAAGGGGATGGGGGGCATGTAACCCCTCCCCAAGCCTTATTACGCTCCCAGAGAACCTTATACCCTGGGGCCAAATTGAGTAAAAAAGGGGAGGGGGGCTTCGTGGTCCTCCGTCCCCAAGCTTTCTTGGATGCTGGAGACCCCATCTTCTGCGCCAAAATCCAAGGAGGGGTGGAGTGCAGCCCCCAGGCTTATTTATGCTTAAAAGGAGAAGGGGTGTGCGGCCCCCTCCCAGAGCCTTCTTGGGCCCTGAGGATCATACCTGCAGGGGACACATTTAATAAAAAGAGGGAGAGGACGTGTGGTCCTCCTCCAAGAACGTTTTTAGGCCCTGGTGACCCCATACCCTGGGGTTGAGTAATTAATAAAGGGAGGTGGGCGGGCAACCCTCCTCCCTGAGCCTAATTAGGCACCTATGTGGGCAGGGATTCCACTGTATCCTGGGGTGGGCATTGCCAGGACACAGCAAGGGAGCGGGCCCCCATCCCCCAAGGTCATTAAAGGCTTAGCGAGGGGGTGGCGCAGCCCTGAGGGATGGGGTCCACAGGGCCCTTTAAAGCTCAGTAAGGGGGACCAATCAACCTCTCACCCTTTTAAAAAGACTTTGGGTGCCAGAGATGAGGTCCTCATGGCCAAACTCAGCTCGGGGAGGGGGGGCTGCGCACCTTTCTCCCCTAAATAATTAAATTGGGCCCCTAAGGATGCAGCCCCCGGGGCCAAAAATGGTTCCGGGAGAAGACCTGCATGACTCCCTTCCCATGCAGACAGACATGTATAGGGCCCAGGGGATGGGGTCTGGTGACCCTCCCCTAAATAAGTCAATTGGGCCCAGGGAGATGGGGTCTCCAGGGTAGGAAACAGCTCAGGGAGAGGGGGCCGCACTCCCCCTTCCCCTAAATTAAAGAATGCAGCCTGCGTCGCCATTATGTTTTTTTGTTGCGCTCCCGCTGGAGTCTCATGTTGCCATCAGCCAATCAAAGTGCTTGCTCCTGCGGGAAAAAAAGACTCCCTGAGTCAATCAGAACACTCTGTTTTTAAATTGGCTCTCCTATGAGCCTCTCGCTACTTTTTGACTAGTTTGTGGATGGAAAGTTTCAAGGTGATCCGTTAAGTGGGGGCCGGGGAAAAAGAAGGGTCCTAAGATGCAAATTTTCCATAGACTTTTTTTTAAGACAGTGCTACCACAAAAACTGCTGAATGGATTTACACCAAATTTGACAGGACGCTGGATCCTGGTCCAGAAAGTGATTTGAGAAACTAAGATTAAAAAAGAATTGCATAAATGGAAGTTTAGGTCCAAGGGACTCTTGCAAGAGTACCTCGAAAAAATAAAGCACTCTGAATAGCCTAATGAGTGTTTTTTTCATTTTGGTTAACTCCAACAGGAGAACAGCGCTATGATTGTCTGCCAGCAACATTAGAAAAATGTTGTTGGCAGCCATTACGGGACCCGGGTTCTTTATCTCCTGTCCTACAGTTTTTTAAGGCTAATATAAGAGGGGGACAGGGTATAGATACCCTGCCCCCTAGGCCCTGTTGTGGGGACCCTGGAGGGCATGCCCACAAAATAAAAAAATTCTGTGGGATAGTGGCGAAAAAAAAGATGAAAATAGTGCCCGCCATTTAGGGAGGGGGCCTGATTGGGAACTTCTTCCTGAGCCCATTTTGGGCCATGGGGACCCCAACCCCTGGGGCCAGCTAACTTCAGTAAGGGGAATAGGGTGCGTGGCCACCTTCGTCAAGCCAATTGCGGGCCCGGTGAACCCATCCTCCGTGGCCCAATGCATTATTTACAGGAAGTGGGGAGTGCTGCCCCTCTCTCGGCCTTGTTAGGCCCTGGGGACTCCATCTCCGGGGGCCAAAACTATAAACAAAGGGGAGGGAGTCCACGCAGCCCCATCCCTGAGCCTGATAGGCCCCCATGCCCCGGGTGAGGCTCTTTTACTGTGCCCAGGGATGATACCACAGGGATATAGTAGATTCCCTGCCTGTGGAAACATGTGTTTTCTCCTGTCTGGTGGGAGCATTTTTAAATCTCCTGCCAAATGGAAGCAAACATGCCATCCCTGCCTGCAGTAGTGTGGGTAGGTAGGCAAGGCATGTCTGCTCCCAGCCGGTGGGAGATTTAAACCTGCACCCACTGGCGGTGAGCAGACTTCTGTTCTGTTCCCTGCCTGCACTCCTTCGGGTAGAAAAACAGAGCACATATTGCTCCCGTTCGGAGGTTGCATGCATAATTAGCTGCTACCACTGGGCAAGGGGAATGCCGCCTCCTACACTATGCAGGGAGCGGGCTGAGACCACAGGAGCCCTGATGCTTCCCATGCTGCCCCCAACTAGTAGTTTGTGGGTGCTCAGATTAGGTACCGGAGCACCAACCTCTGGACCCGGGGGATTTGATCCCTGGGCTCAAGAAGGCTTGGGGAGGGTGGCACACAACTCCTCCCCTTAATAATACATTTCCTAAAAAGGCTTTGGGGGGAGCCCGCACGATCCCCTTCCCTTTTTAATTACATGTGGCCTCAGGGGACGGGGTTCCATGGGTCCAAGCCAGCTTGGAGAGAGGGGGCTGCATGCCCCCCTCCTCTTAACAATCCATTTGCACCCCGGGGGATGGGGCTCCCAGGGATTAATAAGGCTTGGGAGGGGGCAGCCCCACGGAATGGAGGCCCGGGGACTAGTAAGGCTGAGGGAGGGGGCCACGTAGCCTTCCTTGCATTTTTATTTGAATTTGGCCCTAGGCATTAGGTCCATCTGGTCCAAGAAGGCACGTGGAGGATGTCACATGCCGCTTTCCCCTAAATTATGGAATCTGACCTTGGGAAATGGGGTACTTGGGGCCTAATAAGGTTCATGGAAAGGGCCTCACTCCCCTTTAAAATAAATGCCCCAGACAATAGAGTTCTGTGGCATGAAGGCTAAATGTAACACCCCATTCCACACAGTGGGGGTTGACTGCCTGCACGGAGTTTGGGTAGGCCCTGTGTCCAACTGCCCATGGCAGACAGCCAAAGGCCATGCGCAGTGGGAGGCTGGCTTTTCATATTACTTGATGTTAAAAAAAACTTGAAAGTCACTGAAAAAACAAAGGTTAAAGTGATAGTATAGTTTGGAATTGTTATTATATTTGACTTTACTTTAAAAAAACCTTAGCAATTGACTGAAAAAATAAAGGTTAAAGTAATGCTATCGTAAGTGAATATGTCATTGCCAACATAACATTTTGAACTGAAATAAACAACAGAAATTCACCAGTTACAGTTAGAAGAGATAGCTATAACTTGTGCCACCACTATGCACTGCTTCTGACATCATGTATTACGTCACTCATGACATGGTCTATGACTTTATTTATGACATTACTGACTGCTCTCAAAAATAATTCTAATTTCTGACAATCTTTCAGTTAAAGACATTAGCCATTATCTGTGATTTTCTAAAATAATCTCCAATACAAACTATCCCATTAATGTGGGTTTATTTCTATTAATGAATTCAGCTTTAAAATGGTGCCAGGAGCATAGGTGTTGGTTACAGATTACACTTGTCTTCTGATATTCTGGAGCTTAGTAAATAGCAACAGCCAACTGTAATATGCTTTAAATTGTTGACATATTTCACCTTTCTCTAGACCATTATGGGTAGCTGTAAAGTACTGTTAACAGGAGATTGCTACAAGATGCAGACCAGACTAGACTAGAGTTTCTTAAAATCACCTTTGGGAGTGTTTAATTGATGCTATGCAGAAAGTAGTTGGCAGGGTTGTGGAATTTTAGTTTGCGAGCTAAACATCATCTGCGCCAGCTTGTCACCCACGTACGACGTGCACGGCAGCCATTTTAGGTATCATGGTCTCCCTGTCCGCGATCAATCGCCAGCGCGCCCCTCTGACCCAGCAAGCATCCTCCGCGCACCCTGGCTCCCCCTCCCTCCCTCTCATGAGCATAACCCTTCTGCATGACCCTGTCCTTGGGAGTCACGCCTGCGCCTGACCAGCATCTCCTCTCCTCCCATGAATGCCCCTCTGTTGATAAACCTTCTCTCCGCGCTCGATTGTCCACGCGGCATGAATACCACTCCTTTGATGACCCCTTCCCCCGTGTCCAGCTGTCCACACAGGTCCGAGGCCATCGCCTAAGCCGGGAGATACCATTTACTGCCCTTTATTGTATGAAGTCGCTCTTCCTCAAAGGACCCTCTATTGACCAAGGCCTCTCCACCCCCTGGGATATGATCAGGCGCACACATCCTAAGACTCGGCGGAATACTCAGCTGCGTGATGACCCCCTCCTCTTATCAGCAGGTTGAGGACCTCTATTGTGAAGGTATATGGGGGTGGGATTGGCACGAGGATTACGGGGATATCTTTTTCCTTACTTCACAATGTTCTGATTGTAATAAAGAAAGGTCACATGCCATAAACCAGTGTATAAGAGGCCAGGCCTCCGAGAGGCTGTTAGAGCACCTCGAGACGATACCTTGTTGTCCGATCTGATGTGTTCTGCTCCGTCGGAATAAAACTTCTGTTTCCTGCCTTCTGGTCTCCGGCGCCTGCCTCATTGCTTGGTAATTTGAATGGTACAAGGGCGGTTAGCGCCGGGCAAATCTTGAAAAAGGTCATAGCCCTACCTTTTTCTACAATTGGCGTCCCAAAGCGTGGGGCCCATCAGCGACACGTGGATCCAGTGGGAGAGGTCCCGACGACAGAGTGAACGACTGCAACGATCGGGAGAGCTCGTGTCCGATAGACCCTCGTCTGACAGCCGATCATCCGACCTTCACTAGTTCCGAACAGACCTCTCTCGAGTGATCTACGGTCCTGACTGGGAACCATCAGGAGTGCCACGAACATCACGAAGAAGAGAGGACGATCGGGCGCTGGATTCAGAGGTCAGGAAACCGTCCATGCGGTCCGGGTAAGGTCGTGTAGACACGACAAACTGAGAAATGATTGTTTGGTTTGGATAATACTAGTATTACGCTTTGTTGAACCCTCCGGAGAATCACCGACTGCAAACGGAGAAACAACAGGCTCTCTCTTTGCAAACAGTGAAGGATAGGTAACGCAGACTTTTGTCCCCATTGTAATCCGTCGTGCCTATCTTCCTCCCCCACTGTTTTCCCGAACTGTCGTTTGTGGATTATTGTCTGGAGATTCTTTGTCTGCAAACAGGGAAGAACAAGGTCTCTCTTTGCAGGTAGAGAAAGAGTGGGTAACGCAAACCTTTTCGCACCCACTTATTTTCCCCACTGATTGTTTGATTGACCGAACATTGATTGTTCGGTATTGGTTCTTTTGAGGTATTCACCGCCGGCAAACAACGGAGAATAGAAATATTCTGTCTAGTCTTTGCCCGCCGTGATAAGATAGGTAGTGCAGACCTTTGTCCCCGTTGTAACCCGTCATGCCTATCTTCTCCCCACTGATTGGTAGCCTGTACAGCCCGGACCGCTTATTAGAGATGAACCATCCAGCTCCACTGGAGGGCACCCCTAATAAGGACATGTTCACTAAGCATGGACTAGTCGCTATAGCTTATACTAAGCTATGGCATAAATATACAAAGAAGAACCCTGAAAGTCAGTGGCCACTGATAGGTTCCTTTGATGAAAACAAAATAAAAACATTGGAAATAGCGCTCCAGAAAAATAAGACCACGCCCACTATGCTCGATAGTATAGGCATGTGGCGCAAAGAAACGGAACAACGAAAGAAAAGAGAAGAAGCAAAAATAGGGAAAGAATTACGAAAGGCAGCCCACCTAGCCGCTAAGCAACTAGAAGAAGAAATACAAGAAAGAAAAGAAGCAGCACAAAACCAAGAATCAGGGTCGACAGGTCAATGCCCTATTAGGACCCCCTCTGCGCTCTACCCTGAATTGCCCTCCAAACAACGGGCGAACGATGAGTTACTGCTAGGTCCCCCAATCATCTACATGCCCCCTCCATATGCTCCCAGCCAACAAAGCTTGCAAGCCCCGAGTGCGAGCGAAAGTGACCTTAGTGCTAGTGCACCAGCCCTCACGGCCTCCGCACCAGCCACATTAACAACATCGTCAGACGACCCAGAGGCTAGCAAACAACCACCAGCCAGACCAAATAGGTTGAGCAAAGATGAGCGGGATGGGATCGACAAAATAGCAAAGACATTAGTAGAACGAAGGGAGAGCGAAGAATACACAATGAGCATATATAATTCACATGCCGACAGCCACAGACGGCATTTCATCTTGCGATTCAGCTACCACACCCTGAACGCATATGAAGATAGGTATCAAAGTAAGGGTCCGCTAAACTAACAACGCTGTATAGGAAGATTGATGTTGGAGATGGGACTGAATGTGAGGCGACGGAGCTCTTCATGCAGATACTTGAGGTCCTCCGCCACCTCACGGAACAAAAACCGGAAGCCAAGGTTACAGTCCCTGAAACGACCTCAGTAGAAGTAGCCAATACTATGATGCCCATCAGAGAGGCGGCCCCTTACTGGATCCCGCCACGTGGCCAGGGAACAAGCGATGATATTAATCATGCAGATGCTAAAGGGAGAGTTGCGTACAATTGGGTTTACCAACCATGGGACCGACAAGATATCCTAACCTTTAAACAAACTCTGCCCGATTTGCGAAAGAACCCGACAGCATTCTATACCGAATTAGGCACAGCCTTGGGTTCGACGATAATGACTTTAGCGGACATTGACTTGTTCTTCGGGTTATGCCTGCCAGCTGACGTGTGGAAGCAATCCGGAAGGCTGACCACACGGATCTGTTTGGACATACCTGGGACCAACTCGGTAAACTAGATAGACAGCGAGAGCCAGGAAGGAAACCAGTAAAGGACATACTGGAACTCCCAGACAAACTAGTTCAGAAGTTAAAGACACTGATCCCAGAAAGAAAGGTAGACTGGTCGATAGTCACGGCCTGTCGACAG
Source organism: Lissotriton vulgaris (assembly GCF_964263255.1). Taxonomy (NCBI): domain Eukaryota; kingdom Metazoa; phylum Chordata; class Amphibia; order Caudata; family Salamandridae; genus Lissotriton; species Lissotriton vulgaris. The sequence continues at coordinate 620,105,103 of NC_141693.1, forward strand.
AAACCCCAGGAAGATGTGTCAGAATACTTCTCCCGATTCGAGACAGTGTTCTCCGACTACAGTGGCCAAGACATGACCACCGCAACCGGACAGCACCTGTTCGTACAAAATTATGTAAAGGGCCTATCACCAGAGGTCTCCCAAAAACTACAGACGAGTGAGAGTAGTTGGGGGGCCTCCAAACCCGCAGCTATCCTTCAGATGGCTCAGTATTACGAGCACCAAAAGAATGAGAATGATAGGGCGTCCGAGAAAAAGAAGAAAGATTTAAAAGAAAGGGTAATGATAGCCCAGATACAAGGTATAGCGGCAGGACGGGAACCCCAAAGAGGGAACTACCAATCGACCACCCCCAGAAATCTACCCCCTAAGGATCACACCCCCACACCCCACACTGGACGTAGAGACATCAGCAATGACCAATGCGCCTTCTGCAAAGGATTTGGCCATTGGAAATCCCAGTGTCCGGTTTTGCTAGAGATGAATAGAAATAGGGACCCAAGGGATGTGGCAGGTAGCCCGAGAAATAGAGTACAAGGACGAGGGCACACAAACGACACCAACAATGACAGATCAGGGAGATTGAACACATTTGACCGCCCCCGACAGAACCAATACCAACTATACTATGGGTAGACGGCTCATGCATCAAGCTCCCAGATGGCACCACTTCAGCTGCCTATGCAGTAACGACAGCCCGAACAGTAGTTGAGACAGCCTGTATCACACAACGATCTGCCCAGGCGGCAGAGCTGATAGCCCTCACACGAGCATGCATCATAGCCACAGGGACCACAGCAAACATATATACAGACAGCCAGTATGCCTTCGGGGTGGTCCACCATTTTGGACTCTTGTGGAGGGAGAGGGGATTCCTGACGTCCCACGGCACCCCTATCCTCCACGGAGATCTAGTCTCCGCCCTGATTGATGCAGTTCTCCTCCCCAAACGATTAGCGGTGATCAAATGTCAGGCACACAAAAGGGTGACAGACTTAGTCGGACAAGGGAATGCACTGGCCGACATCACTGCACGAACCACAGCTGAGAATAGGACGGTGACACGCATGTATGTGACCAGGTCACAAGCAGAGAAATGGACTGACACAAGGGAAATGATCAGAGACATCCAGTCGGCCAGCACCCCTCACGAACTGACTAAGTGGGCAGGGGTGGGTCTGAAGGATGATGAGGGCTGCTGGCGAACAAAAGATGCAGACAAATGGTTGCTACCTGACTCATACCTGATCCCCATACTGACAATGGCTCATTCCCCCGCACACATAGGATCTGCACCCATGATCGAACTCATTTCCAAAGTCTGGCACAACGACAAAATCCCCGACTCAGCCAGACGCCTAGTCCAACAGTGCCTTATCTGTCTGCAACACAACCCCGGGAAAGGAACTGTGGTACCCCGGGGAGGGTTTGGGACCCCCAATCACCCCTTTGAGGTCCTTCAGATGGACTACATCCAACTAGAGAGATGCCAAAGCTTGAAGTATGTACTAGTCATCGTATGTGCCTTCAGCAAATGGGTAGAGGCCTATCCAACCCGTGACAACACTGCCATGACTACTGCCAAAGTACTACTGAAAGAATTCTTCCCTCGCTATGGCCTCTGTCGAATTTTATGGAGCGACAATGGCCCCCACTTCATAGCTGAGGTTATCCAACTAATCCTAAAAGGATTGGGGGTGAGACAGAGATTTCACGCAGTCTTCCACCCCCAATCCGCCGGCCTGGTGGAACGCCATAATGCCACACTGAAGTTGAAATTGTCAAAAATAGTGGCAACCACCGGACTTAAATGGCCAGACGCTCTCCCTTTGGCCCTGCTATCGATGCGCTCTACCCCCACCAAACACCATTTGACCCCCTACGAGGTTGTATTCGGGCGACCGATGAACCTCTGGACCGCTCCCAAGCCACCCTCCATTCATGACGTCCCGGACGTCCTACTATCTGATTATTTGTGCAAGTTAACTAAAACGTTGTCTGTCATTCATCAACAGGTGCAGCAGGCCATCCCCGATGCTTCCAGGGGCCCCGGCCACGACATCCAACCGGGAGATTTCGTGCTAATACGAAATTTCCAACGGACCAAGAGTTTGGAACCCCGGTGGACGGGCCCCTGGCAAGTGCTGATTACCACACGGACGGCGCTTCGAGTAGAGGGGAAGAGGCACTGGCTGCACGCACATCACTGCCGGAAGGTCTCTGCAAACCTGGCCACGACAGAAAACGTCAGCACCCAAGAAGAGCTCCTGAACAAAGACCGACCGACATTGAACTGTTATCCCGATACTGAGGCACTCGAACTTGCAAAATTCTCTGATCCCACTGTGCCATCCAGAGAAGGGTATTCCCTGCGTCGAAAGGAGGGAGCTTCAGCTAAGTAGGCCACGGACTAAGTTGAATCTCAGAACGGTGACCTAAGCACAACCAAGGGTTGCCGGGAGAGAAGTTAAAACAAGGTCTGTGGTTCTGCCCGCTACCGAGCCCCTTGAAGGTGATGGAAGTGCCAGATAAGAAGATGATGGAAGCGCCAGATAAGAAGATGATGGAAGCAACAGGAAATACCCACTATAGAAACCCAAAGACTGACAATTTGCACAAATCAAAGACAATCGCCCTCTTTATTGTCTTCCTCTTCTGCCTCCTCCTCATGGCCTCCTTCTGGATTCTGGAGGAAAGCACACCGGCTCATGAGGCATTGCTACCTACTGCACCACCAACACCCCTGAAAGAGCATCACCTAATCTCTCTGTCGCCTCAGCTCCGAGAAAGGCGCAGGGAATTCTGGAACAATTCCTTCATGCAACTGTTGCACCAACACAACCTTGCTGCAAATGCTACGAACTGCTGGATCTGTGGGTTGCTCCCGCATGCCACTGGACACTCCATCCCCTTCATCCCTTCTCCTTTCTCAGTTCACGGCTCCTGCCTCGCCTGGTTGATCCTCATGCAAGAGAGCCACAAGGACAACGCCACTTCCGGCCAGACAGTGTCGCACTTCTACTCTGGGTTCTGGCTGAACAAAACCGGAAAGACCTCTGCTCCCCTGTGCCCTGCGCTCACAGGCGCCACCTTCCTTAAAGACATTCCAGCCAAAGAACGTGTCGAAGTACAGGTACTCCACAATCCAGCTAGATCCACCTTCTCTCATCTGCAAAAACAAACCACCGCCACTCTGACTGTGGCCCTGTCTGTTATCAATATCACCGGTCTTGTGTGCCTAGAAGGCCAGGGAACACAGCTGGTGGGTCACAGTTCCTGTCGAATCACCAGAACATTGGACTCAGTTGACCCCCCTTCTTTTGTTGCTTCTCCAAATATGTACTTTGTGTGTGGCACCAAAGCTTACACCTGGCTCCCGAAAGGTTGGAAGGGTACCTGCTACATTGCCTTCGTTCTTCCCCCCACGTATGTAGCCCCTGCCAACCATCACCGGCAGAGGCGTGCAGATGACGTTGGACAAGCCGACTCCACTGGAGCACAGTTCCTAGATGCAGCAAAGGGACTTGTTCCTCTGTGGGGCCCAATGGCAAACAGCCGCGCTATCCGGCACCTGACCCAGGCAGTGGAAACAACGATCAACATCACCGCTGACATCCTCGCTAACAACACGGCGGAGCTTCAGGCGGTCCGCCTTGTGACCCTCCAAAACCGCCTTGTCCTAGATGTGGTCCTAGCCGACCGAGGAGGAGCATGCCGCATCATCGGATCTAGCTGCTGCACCTACGTGCCAGATAACTCGCCATCAGTCTACAAAGCCATTGAACACCTCCACAGACTTTCCTCGGAGGTTCACCAAGAACAAGAAGGATGGTCGCTTGGGAGCTGGTTTTGGGACACTTTGAGGAACTGGGGTTGGAGGTTGTTTTCCTTCGTGCTGATACCTGTTGTGATATTATGTGGGTGTTGCTTGGGTATTCAATGTCTACCCTCCTTGTGCAGCTTTGTTTCTAACTGTATGTGCCCAAAGACTTTGGACTTCCGAACTGAGCACATGAGTCCTCTCTACGAAGTAGAAATACGTGGCCTTATGGGGATAAATCCGAACTGACAAGTTGGCGAGACATGTTAAAAGGGAGGACTGTGGAATTTTAGTTTGCGAGCTAAACATCATCTGCGCCAGCTTGTCACCCACGTACGACGTGCACGGCAGCCATTTTAGGTATCATGGTCTCCCTGTCCGCGATCAATCGCCAGTGCGCCCCTCTGACCCAGCAAGCATCCTCCGCGCACCCTGGCTCCCCCTCCCTCCCTCTCATGAGCATAACCCTTCTGCATGACCCTGTCCTTGGGAGTCACGCCTGCGCCTGACCAGCATCTCCTCTCCTCCCATGAATGCCCCTCTGTTGATAAACCTTCTCTCCGCGCTCGATTGTCCACGCGGCATGAATACCACTCCTTTGATGACCCCTTCCCCCGTGTCCAGCTGTCCACACAGGTCCGAGGCCATTGCCTAAGCCGGGAGATACCATTTACTGCCCTTTATTGTATGAAGTCGCTCTTCCTCAAAGGACCCTCTATTGACCAAGGCCTCTCCACCCCCTGGGATATGATCAGGCGCACACATCCTAAGACTCGGCGGAATACTAAGCTGCGTGATGACCCCCTCCTCTTATCAGCAGGTTGAGGACCTCTATTGTGAAGGTATATGGGGGTGGGATTGACACGAGGATTACGGGGATGTCTTTTTCCTTACTTCACAATGTTCTGATTGTAATAAAGAAAGGTCACATGCCATAAACCAGTGTATAAGAGGCCAGGCCTCCGAGAGGCTGTTAGAGCACCTCGAGACGATACCTTGTTGTCCGATCTGATGTGTTCTGCTCCGTCGGAATAAAACTTCTGTTTCCTGCCTTCTGGTCTCCGGCGCCTGCCTCATTGCTTGGTAATTTGAATGGTACAAGGGCGGTTAGCGCCGGGCAAATCTTGAAAAAGGTCATAGCCCTACCTTTTGGAATTTTAGTTTGCGAGCTAAACATCATCTGCGCCAGCTTGTCACCCACGTACGACGGGCACGGCAGCCATTTTAGGTATCATGGTCTCCCTGTCCGCGATCAATCGCCAGCGCGCCCCTCTGACCCAGCAAGCATCCTCCGCGCACCCTGGCTCCCCCTCCCTCCCTCTCATGAGCATAACCCTTCTGCATGACCCTGTCCTTGGGAGTCACGCCTGCGCCTGACCAGCATCTCCTCTCCTCCCATGAATGCCCCTCTGTTGATAAACCTTCTCTCCGCGCTCGATTGTCCACGCGACATGAATACCACTCCTTTGATGACCCCTTCCCCCATGTCCAGCTGTCCACACAGGTCCGAGGCCATCGCCTAAGCCGGGAGATACCATTTACTGCCCTTTATTGTATGAAGTCGCTCTTCCTCAAAGGACCCTCTATTGACCAAGGCCTCTGCACCCCCTGGGATATGATCAGGCGCACACATCCTAAGACTTGGCGGAATACTCAGCTGCGTGATGACCCCCTCCTCTTATCAGCAGGTTGAGGACCTCTATTGTGAAGGTATATGGGGGTGGGATTGACACGAGGATTACGGAGATGTCTTTTTCCTTACTTCACAATGTTCTGATTGTAATAAAGAAAGGTCACATGCCATAAACCAGTGTATAAGAGGCCAGGCCTCCGAGAGGCTGTTAGAGCACCTCGAGACGATACCTTGTTGTCCGATCTGATGTGTTCTGCTCCGTCGGAATAAAACTTCTGTTTCCTGCCTTCTGGTCTCCGGCGCTTGCCTCATTGCTTGGTAATTTGAATGGTACAAGGGCGGTTAGCGCCGGGCAAATCTTGAAAAAGGTCATAGCCCTACCTTTTTCTACAGGGTCATTGTAAATAGAATGGGTAGGTGGCTAGAAGAGGGTAATATACTGTCCCACTTCCAGGCGGGCTTCCGCCAAAATGTGGGCACAATGGACCAGGTTTTCAGGTTCTGGGCAATTTATTGGAAAGTAGTAACCGTTATGAAGGGTAACTTATACCTGGCCTTCATAGACCTTAAGAGCGCCTTCGACTTGGTGCCCCGCCATAAGCTCTGGAAGGTGCTGCTGGATATGGGATTCCTGCGATACCTTCTGGAGTTTATAGTTAAACTTCACCAGGATAATTATGCTAGAATTAGATGGTGGAGTCAGGGGCAGTTAACAGGGAGGTTGCCTGTGAATAGGGGGGTACGCCAGGGCTGCGTGATGGCCCCGACATTGTTCTCCCTCTTTATTAATGGGGTGGTAGACCTTTTGAGGGAGACAATGCCGATGCCCCGGTCCTGGCTGGGGAGAAAACACCTACTCTCCTCTTCGCGGACGACACCCTCCTGTTGTCCAAAACCCCTTCTGGGCTGCAGAAACTGCTGGACAGATTTAGTCTGTTCTGCGATGAACGTGGACTGACCATTAATACATCTAAAACCAAGCTAATGGTGCTGCCCCTTCAAAAAAGCAAAGAAAATTAACATCACCCTTAATGGGTTGCCTCTTGAGGTGGATGAGGATTTTGACTACCTGAGATTCAGAATCAACAATAGAATGAAGGGGGACTCCCATGTAGCCAAGATGCTGCTAAACCTCAAGAGAGTCTCAGGAGCTATTCTGAGGAGTCAGCGTATGTCAGTTATTAGGCCTATAGCGCTGGCTCTTGCTGTATATGAAGGGAGGGCATTGTCCTCCGCAGTTTATGGGTCTGAACTGTGGGGCTGTGAAAACGTAGTCGATCTGGTTTGAGCTGAGAACAAGTTCATAAGGGACCTTGTTTCCATCCCTACCTCAACTCCGCTGAAGCCCCTTTTCCGCGACATGGGCAAACGCTCTATTTCAGATATAGTTCGCCTTCGCCCTATGCTGTTTTGGGTGCCCCTTAGGAGGACCCCCGAGCTAGCAAACTAGGCACTGGTGATGGATGAATTGATCACCTTGAATAGTACAAATAAAATACAGTTGCTAAATAAATTGAGGCAAATGGTTATGAAGCTGGGATTGGTCGACTCCAGGACCTCACAGTCCCCTCCCCCAAAGCAAGTTGTCAAGAAAATCTATTGGGAGTGGGCACATACAGAGGAACAGAAGAGTACAAAATGGGGAGCATTAACCATACAATTTTTTTAACACAAGCCCAGCAAAAGGTTTGAACCATTCCTAGACCTCATCCAAATACCAAAAGACAGATCGATTTTTCTAAAAAATTAGGTATGGGACATTACCCCTTAATAAATTTACTGAGGGATGGAAGGGATCACGGGTCTCATATGGTACTTGTCCAAGCTGCCCATGTAAGATGGAATCCTTACCACACTTTGTTTGGTTGCAAAGCATACAAGAGGGCGAGATCGAGAGGGTTGAAACCAGTATGCAGGGAGTTGGGGGTTAGAGACTTCAGGGTTGCCCTCCGCATCCTCTTAACTGACACAACATCTTTTTTTGTCGTATGCGGAGTTGCAAAGTATCTTTCTAGCGCCTGGCTTACTCGCACCAGGTTGCTAAACACCATTAAAGTATAGAGCCTGCATGCACTGAAACCCCATATGTATCCTACTGCTGTTGCACTTTAGTACTGCTATTAGATTGTTTTTAAAGTGTAAATAGTACTTTTATTGTCTTTTATCGTATGAATGGGACATTTTATTACATATGCCTTTTTAACTTGAATGTATGTACTTTTATGATATGATAATATAGAATAAAGTATTACAACAACAACCTTTGGGAGTGGCTTCATTCACCTCCAACCCCACTGTGAACTAATTTTTCCCCTTTAACCTTAATAGGCCATTTTATTGCTTTTTAAAATGCTACAATTCGTGTAGGGCTCCTGGGTTCAAACCTGTTAAAGATTACAGAAAATACATGCCACTGTAGTATATTATGCACACACCTTGTGTGTTAGCCAGAAACACCCTGTGTCCAGTGGGTGTAGAAAGACAACAAAGGGTGTGTTAGGACTATTTTAGATAACCCGTTCCACAACTGAAAAGTAACACGGTTCTTGGGATCTCCGGCACTGTATTATGGTGTATCTATTGGACTTGTGACTTCACCTATGTACCTCTTGCATGATGTTACTGGTTTGTGACTTTCTTCAAACCCAATAAACAAATGTTGGAGAAAAAAGGTTTCTTGGACAGTATTTACTAAGAAAATCATTAAGTCAATCTTCTTAAACAACACTGTTTTTATTACTTACAGATGCTATGTTACCACTTTCTACCACATTGGAGATACAGCTTCAGTAAACTAATCTGCCAACAGCCAAAATATGTTTTAACCTTTTCCTGCCTTTTCAAGGCTTGACGTCCCAAAGAAAGAACAATCATCAGGGTTTTAGAATCCTCTTTGCTTTTTAAAAGAATATTGACCTCTTTTTTTCTATTTCTGAAACACTTCTATTGTTAAGGTTTTCAACTACATGTATTGTTAAGCTGTTTCGTTTCAAGGGCAAACAAAGGTGTTATGCTGGATTTTGCTTATCCTTGTGCAACAACCTTTCGTTTTTTCCTTTATGGCCTACATCCCCCTCTGCCATTTACGTTTCTTCCTATCTGTGCAGGAGAAGAAACACACCACAGCCTCAGCTTTGTGGGTGCTCTGACATTCAAATGACTCTGGATGACTGTGTGAATACATGTCATCACAAGTGTTATTTGCACTTCTAGTACAATCCGCTTTACCGTATGTGTTTATTGGTTCTGTTTCATTGCTAGATCTCTAATGCTTTCACACATGCTGTACAAAGCATTCATGTTTCCAATTAAAGCAAACATTAATCAATCAATCAAGAATTTGTAGAGCGCTCTACCTACCCGTGAGGGTCTCAAGGCGCTGGGGGTAAAAAGGGGAGGTGCTACTGGTCGAAGAGCCAGGTCTTGAGTAGCCTCCTGAAGGTCAGCAGGTCTTGGGTCTGTCCTAGGCTTAGTGGGAGGGTGCTCCAGGTCTTGGCGGCGAGGTGGGAGAAGGATCTGCCGCCGGGGGTTGTTCTTTGGATGCGAGGGACGGTGGCGAGGGCGAGGTCGAGGGAACAGAGCTGGCGGTTGGGTATGTAGAAGAAGAGTCGTCTGTTGAGGTAGAGTCGTCTGTTCATAAGTTCATCAGAGGACTGTGCATTTTGCTGAGGATATGGGAAGCACTTAATGAAGAGCAAGCACCCTGAATATTTCTCTCTTCAATCACAAACTTCCTAATGTTCTCTCTTTTGGGGTGAGGAGAGAGATTATTTTGGAATACTGTCGCCCTGAACGCAATACAACTCACAATAGGTATAATATTACTCTGAATTCTATTACTCGCATGAACTCAACCCACCAAAAGGGAGGCTTAAAAGGATATCTGCTAGCCCCGCATAAACTCCATTGATGCCATGCTTTTTCATAATTGGGTCTCATACTGGTCCCTATAAACTAGGATGGGCATAATCACGTTCCAGGGAGCACTGTGGATATTTTATCCAATGTGGTCTACGGGTGAAAAGACTAAAAACACTTAAAGGACGCACGGAACCTGGGCATCATCTTGGACTCCTCACTCTCGATGACCAGACAAGTCAACGCCGTTTCATCATCTTGCTTCAACATTCTTCGCATGCTCAAAAAAACATTTCGCTGGATCCCCACCGAAACTAGAAAAACGGTCACCCACGCACTGGTTACGAGCCGCCTGGACTACGGAAACACACTATACGCCGGTACCACCGCAAAACTCCAGAAAAAACTCCAACGCATCCAGAACGCTTCAGCCAGGCTCATACTAGACATCCCGAGTAAAGAACACATCTCTGGTCACCTGAAAAAACTCCACTGGCTCCCCGTAAATAAGAGGATTACCTTCCGCCTCCTAACCCACGCACACAAAGCACTTTACGAACTTGGACCCGAATGCCTCAACACACGACTGTCCTTCTACACCCCCTCCCGCCAGCTACGATCCTCCAACCAAGCCCTTGCCACGGTACCTCGCATCAACAAAACCACCATGGGAGGTAGATCCTTCTCCTACCTGGCAGCTAAAACCTGGAACTCACTTCCCACTCACCTTCGCCTTACTCAAAACCACCCAGCATTCAGAAAACAACTTAAAACTTGGATATTCGACAAGTAATTCCCCACCCTTCCTCTAGCGCCTTGAGACCCTATGGGTATGTAGCGCGCTATATAAATCTCTTGACTTGACTTGACTTGACTACCGCTATCTCTTGAATATTGGGTGCTTTTTTATGGTTAACATTAAACGGGCTGAGTATTTGAAGGCGATTTGGTGTTCCTACATCCTAATATATGTCAACATGTTTCTGTCTTAGTGGTTAGGCCACTTAGGGCCTGGGGTTTTTGTCGAGACCCTTTAAAAAATTTCATAAGTGGTAGTTTTGATTTAGCGCTGTCCTATTCCTATACTTCAGGGCCTTGGTCAGACAACAGACTACACAAAACATATACCTGCATGGCTAGACTGTAAAAATCTTTCAAGCTCTGCAGAGCAGGATATAAGCAATTACTGTGTTTTGGAGTTGTCTTCAGGACTGTATATGATAGCCTATTTTCCAAGGCCAAGTCCTGGTCTAACTCATGAGTAAAAGAAATTAGATATTTGGCTGAAGGATTTAAAACACATTTAGGTTCATGATAAATTACATGTAGGAAATATTTTAAGGAATCCATTTTGGTTGTTTAACTTGATGGTAATATTAAACAAAAGAAGATTTACAAGCTGAGTCTTGGTGAAACAAATGAAATTCCGGATACATCTGAGTGCTGCGTGGATAGTAAGGTAACTGAAAAATACTTCTATAGGCCTTACAGTGGAGTCTAATATGGACACAAATGTAACTGGAAACATTTGCTGGGCATGGATAGGAATTTAGCTTTGATTATTTTCAAAGTTGCTTTAGCTAAGGGGCTATATATTTTTTTTAAGTAGCCTACACAAAGCAAATATTAAGGTATTAATCTGTTCATAATATAATCTAAATTAATTAATGCTTAGAGTTTGGCAGTTAACAAGATGGCCAAATATTTGTATGAGGATGTGTAGCCTAATTTGGAACAACCAAGCAACCAGGATTGCTTTCCTTTGTTTTTGTGTTTACCAAAAACTGTTGCCATGGTATTAAAATCATTAGCCACTGGTTTGTTAAGATGATTATAAATGAACAATTCAATAAATGCATATGTTAGACCCACTGCAGTTTGATTTAGTATAACAAGATTATCCGTGTATTGAAGGAATTGGATTTTTTGAAGGTCGATCTTCGGGGGAAACTGTCTGACTTTAAAAAGTACCTCACCAATATCAGCAGTGTGGAGACTAAACAGGTGCCATAATGCATCATGTTTAAGCCCTTTATTAGTATATATGTGATATGAGACTTTGAAGACAGTGCCAGCCTTTGCTCTAACTCATGCACTGGAGGATAGTGAGACATCAGAATTCATTATAGCAAGCAGCAATCGGCCATTTGGTCAATTTGTTCCATAACATATGTGGTTGTCCCTGCTGTAGTCATCAAAACAAGCAAACAATGGGGATCAGTGAGTGTGGGTACAATTGCATACCAATTCTGCTGCAATTTGATCTACGTCCTGTCTGAAAGAAATTGTTTATTCTGTTTTTCTTTCTTCTGCCAAAACCTCTAATTCTCCTAAAAGAATCCTGGTGCAAGCTTTAGGCTTCTCATTAAAAGAAGCAATATGTTGGTAGTTGGCTGGATCAGCCCTATCTCCCTTCTTATATATTGATGGTAAATTGGATCCACACCAATAATCTTGCACTTGTGCCTGTTGAAATGAAGTTTGATATAATGTAAATAACCAAAGGTCCCAGTAGTCAGAGTCAGATTTAAATGATAGGCTCTTGATTATAGTGATATCGATGGATACTAACTGCCTCAATGGAATCTAAGTTAACTATTGAATTTTCAAGGTGTTGCTCGCCAGTCTGCACACTAAAGTGTTTCTTGACCACTTTTTGGTTGTTTATTTCACTAGTTACATTTAAACTCTAATTTTACGAAGTTGCTATGTCAAGGTTTTCATTTCTTCAGTTACTGTATTAAGTGTCTTAAGGCAGGCATGGTGTTGATTATTGGAAATATATTTTCCTCTGTGATCTCTGTTCTCATTGCTGGTAGGAAATGTTTCTTAGAAATTTATGTTTTTCAATTTTTTCTTTTCCTTTCCGCTCAGAAGTTTTATACTCAAAGCTGCGGTTACATAATCAGGATTATTAGAATTAGGTGTTATATATTGTACAATTGCTGGGTAATTTTCTGGATTAATATTGGCTCTGTCAGTGCCACCTGTGTACTTCCTAACTTCTGCTGTTTGGGGGTCAGAGGTTTTGGGAATAGCTTCTTGTTCTGTCTCTCAATAATGTTATCTATTTTAGGACAGTTCAATGTTTTAAAATTAGATATTACAAATTTCAGTAAATTAGGTAATGCGCAATGTTTGTCCACAAATGGCATGCATGCATATTTGCAATTTTACTGGGAAATAAATTCAGTGTTATTTCTAAATTGCTGGTTTTGTTGTTCAAATTGGAAATGCAGGTGGCCAGAAATTGCAGTAAGTCTACCTGCAGCTCCAGCTTGTGGGATTGCCATGGCAAAGTTTTCGGAGCAGCAAAAATGTTGTGTTAATAGAACTTAACATGTTATCCGCCATTATAAAGGGAACAATAGATAGTCCATCTGACTCATTCAGAGCTAAACTCTCTGCACTATTTAAATGAGTATTTCCTCTAATGGTATTGAGCAATTCAGTCTCAATAGATGATAACTCAATGATAGGAATGTTACCAGGGTTCATATCACTAAAATGAAATTGGGCCACCATCTCAAATACTGCAGTTCACAGTGTTGTTTCAGTGGGTGAACTTATTTTTGAGTGAGACTTTTGAATATTTTAATTTGCAGTGCAAAGTTGTGAGATTTCCTAAACCTGCATATCTAAAAGTAAGTGGTTACCCATTGAGGCCACCTGCTCCTTTTAGAAAGTTTGTCTAAACTCTTGTAAATACCTGAGATGTAAACTCAGGGTCACAGCAGACTGGAATTTGCTTCTTCCACATCCTATTTGGGAAATATTCCCTGATCAGTTAAAAAATACCGTCTCTTTTCCATTTTCAGTAAAGAAGGAAATAACTTGTTCGTCAAGAAATATCTAGAATTGAAGTAATTGCTGTCTACTGAATACGCTCTGCTACACATCTGTACAGAATCTTTTAAGAATAAATTTATATCCCCATTTAGCTTAAATACTGCGACATATTCAACAATAAATAACAATATATGTGTAATATAACTTTCTAAATAGTATTAACCTTTATAGCCATTCTTTTTTACATATGAAGTATAAGCTTTAAGTCTACAATAGCTATTTAGCCACCTCGACCTCACTCTGGGTCTCGGCTGGGCAACTCCAGGGGGTAACAACCAATGCTGCATCACATCCAGGTGGGATTTTAATCCCAGGGTGCTACAGATTTCCTTGTCTTTCTCCCTCGCATGCCCACTCCACATCCAGGTGGGACTGCAAGTCCTAGGGTGCAACGCGTGTTTCTCCAACCGCTGAAGCTGAGGGGGAGACGCTCCCATCTTGCTACAAAGCGCTGCCTATCCCCCCGCGGCGCTGGACGCCGATTGACTCTGGGTCACGGCTGGACAACTCCAGGGGGAACAAACTACAGCCGCATCATACCCTGGTGGGAATTTAATCCCAGGGTGCTACAGATCTCCTTGTCTTTCTCCCTTGCACACCCGCTCCACACCCTGGTGGGAATGCAAGTCCCAGGGTGCAATGCGCGTTTCTCCAACCGTCGCAGCTGAGGGGAAGGCGCTCCCATCGCGCTACAAAGCGCGGCCATTCCTCTGCGGCGCGGGATGCTGATTGACTCTGGGTCTCGGCTGGACAACTCCAGGGGGCACGACCCATCGCAGCAACCCCCTCGGGTGCAGCTGCCGTGGGGTACTCTCTCTTTGTTCACTATATTTTCCACTAGTGAGAATGGATCTGTTTTGACGTTTTTAAGTAGTGAAAGCGCACCGTGACCAATCATAGTACTGTTAGTTGACACACTAGGAGAACGAAGAGAAGAATTATTATAAAATCCTGCGATTGTGTTGGTTAAGATAGGTGCAATCAAGGCGAGGCCTTATATTGTTGTAATTTGCTTGAGTGGGCAGCAGCCTCACCTAAACTCCCACTGTAACTCCTATTGAATGTTTTTATTTTTTCCCCTTACATTGACAGACCAATCCATCTCAAGTACCCCCACCCATCATTGTTACAGACAAGAGAAGTGCCTAGGGCATCTCCACGACCAGAAGCGTCCCTTGAAATAGGACCTTGTAGGGTTAGGTGGTGCGCTACTCTCACTTCATGTAAGAATGGGAAGCGCAAGCAAACAAATGGGGGGGGGGGGTTCCCAAGGGTAACAAGGCTAAAGGAGGGACAACGACTGGCGTGGCCACCTCCAAAGTAATGAATGTCTGTACTGTCAATACCGAAACCAAACTGGTCTATCCATTTTGGGTACAGAACATGGTCGGAGATCTACTGGTTCAGTTAAAACTTATTGTCAGGGAAGAGCTTGCCCCTCTAGTAGATCGAATACACAATCTAGAAATATTGGGGAAGGCTAGGTGTGGTAATATTTAGAACTGTATGATGCAACCATGATGCTGTGGAATTGCATCATGGTTAGTGTTCCAATATTAATCAGTATTGAGTTGTTCAGCTGAGGGTTGCTGAATGAAACTTGTATTCCATTAATGATACTTCAAGAAACTATATGAAGTTATTTGTGTGGATTACTACATATTTTGGCGACGAGGTCCTGGCAGAGGACAGGAAAGTGGTACAACCTTCACCTCTGGAACGCCGCTAAACTAAATTAGGGCTATTGAAGAAGAAAATCCGTTATTGAAGAAGAAAATACCCACTCTTTAACTGTAAGTGTGCTGTCTTTCTTCAAGATTCTTCATTTAATTTACAATTTTGCTAAAAGACTTTCGTGGGGTCTTAAAGAAGGATTTACCTTTTGTGGCGCAAAGCTATTGATGTCAGCACTGTTAATTTATCATCCAATGATGTGCGTTTAAACATTGCCTCGTATTATTGACAGATTGCTTAGACCTTAAACTGTCAAATGCTGTGTTTTAAGCCATGAGTGTAGAATTAAGTAATTCATGAAAAGCCCGTCTGAACCCAGGTGTGAGAAGAATTGCCTGCTGTGCAATGCATTAACTTTGAATGGAAACTTGTTGTTTTTAAATTTAAATTGCAGGTATGACTGATGAATCTATGTCTGCACCTCCAAAATGTTTACCAGTTCCTGGAGAGAATTCTATTCCCTGGAAACGTTGGAAAAATATATTTTTACATATTTATTAGCCATTGGAGGGGACAAATATGGTCCTGTAAGGAGACAAGCTATTCTTTTGCATCATCTTGGAGTGAAAGGTAGAAGAATATATGATGACTTGCCTGAAATATCTTTGGGTACAGGGGATGGTCAACCAGTGAATATTTATGAGATGTCATTGCAGATGTTAGAAAAACACTTTACTCCTAAGGTGAATATTGTTTTTGAGAGACATACATTTGTTTGCAGAGTGCAGAAGTTTGATGAGCGCATTATGTCATATGTAGCATCTTTACGGGGTCTTGCTGTTACATGTGAATTTCAGGGTTTGTGTGATTCCTTGATAAGGGATCAAATTGTAAAATGCACGAACAATAAAAGAGTAAGGGAAAAGCTATTATCAAAAGATCCAACTTTGGAACAAGCTATTCAAATTGCTAGAAGTATGGAAAATGCTGCTCTGTGGGTCAAGGAAATTGATAAAGGTAAAGGAGTCTCTGAAAATCCAATGTTAGTTTCCAGTAAAGAGGCCTCTGTGGAAGTCAAGGAAGTAAAAAAAAGAAGTATTTAAAAAAGCTGTAAACAAACGTAATGAAAATGTATTGTTTAAAACTGGGGAAAGGAGACCCATAATTTGTTATAGGTGTGGGTGTCCAGGACATGTAAGCTCAAGTTTTGCATATGGTGCAAGAAATGCAACATGCAGAGTATGCGGAAAAAGAGGTCATCTGGCAAAGGCATGTAGAGCAAAGGGATACACTCAACATGCTAGTGTCAAAGAAGTAGAAAACGAGGAAAAACTAAGTGAGGAATTGTTCCTATCTGTAGAAACAGTGGAAAATCCTTCACAAGTTGTAGAGACTGTCGAAAAGTGTGATTCTGATACTATGTTAAATATAGATAGCGGTTGTATGAATTTAAAGAGGGAAAGTACTGAAAAGTTAGAAAAACCGCACCGCGAAATCACATTGGGAAAAGGAACAGCAAAACTTTTGGCTGATTCTGGTAGCATTTTTCTCTAAAGAGACTTTTCAAGAAAAAATGCATGGCGAAATGAAAAATCTTTTACGAGCTGATGTGGGAGCTGTAGGATATGTTGGATCAAAAATTAATATTCTTGGAATGCAATGGATGAAAATCATCTTCAAAAACAATGGGGTTTATGGGAAAGTTTACATCACCCAGGAAGGGTCTAATTTATTTGGATGGCGACATCAGAAGGATTTGAACATTATACTCAATCCAAATGCTCTGGAACCAGTTATGGCTGTTGAACAAAATGTGGAAAATGTGTCTTCTAAAGAGGAGATGAGCAATGAATGGGGAAAGATGTTAATGGAAAAATATTCACGTCTTTTCTGATAATTTGGGTATGTTGAAAGGATTTTCTCATTGTATTATTCTGAAAAGAAATGCTAAACCTATTGTACATAAGGTTAGGATGACACAGCATATGATAAGGGAAACACTTAGTAAAGAATTAGATAATTGTTGGTGGCTTAGGTTATAGAACCAATTGAATCATCAGAATGGTTATCTACGACTGTCGTTGCACCGAAGGAAGGGAACAAAATTAGTTTAAGTATTGATTTGAGAGATTTAAATCGAAATATCTGGGTGGATAGACAACCTTTACCGAATATTGGAGAAATGCTAAGCATGATGGGTGGGGGTTGTGTTTTCAGTGTCAATTCAATTCAATATCAACTTTATTCGGTAGTTTTGTAAAAACACCATAAAAGTTCAGATAGAAAAAAATAGAAACACAATTACAATTTTATCAGAAAAAGTTAAAAAATTGTTGGATGTACATTTTGTTTAAGAGAATACATAAAAGTGACAAGTGCATCTCAGTTTCATTAGCGCAAATTTTTACCACATGTGCGAAGACGTACAGTTTTTCTGTTATCTCAGTCCCTTCGTTAATATGAAAGAGCGATGTCGTTCGAGCTTATAGATTTGTGCGATGGCGTATACAAAATTTAAGGTAAGATACAATCGCTTTAGCATAATTTTCATTTTCAAGGTACTGTAGTGCCAGATACGCTGGGCGACATTGACGAAAACCCCAGAACTTCAAAATAGGGAGTATCCAGCGCTTCCGGGGCTCAATAAAGAATTTGCAGAATAGCATTGTGTGTATCGTTGATTGTGGGGACACCAAATCACAAGGGCACATAGAGGCGGTAGATGTCCTGACATTTTGCTCAGGAAAGGCAACTAATAAATGAAACAGGTCGAGTCTAAAGCGGGTAAGCAGCATTCTTTCAAACTGTGTTATTTTAAAATTCAGGTAGGGTTCAGCAGAGAACACAGTCTGGACTAGCAAGGAATGTTGGACTGATGGCTTATGGACCTCGGATAGTAAGCGTAGCTGACGTAGATGGGTTAAACACTCCCTTTTTAAGTTCTTTTTTGGGATTTCCTCTATCAGCGATGGATGGTCAAAGTACTTCCTATGTCCAAGATCTGTTAGTAACGCTTTGACGTATGACAGCCATTTGATTTTCTTAGAGTGGTCTAGCGTTAGAATGTCTTGAATAATCGTCCTAGTCAAATGGCATTGCTCGGTAGCCCATATTCTGCGCCACAACATTATTGGTTGCAGTTTTATAATGTCTGTGATCTAATCGATGCCCAGCTCAATGTGGCAGGCATAGGTGGAACAGGTTTTGGGCACCGCCAGCAAATATCTGAGGAAAGAGTTCTCTATTGTTTGTATTGAGTCCACATTTGTAAAACCCCAGATCCCCGCCCCATATGTTGCAGTGCTTACACATTTTGCATTATATATTTGCACTAGTTCTTTAATTGGTCTCTGCCCCAATCTCTGCGAGAAGGTTTTTAGCAAGGATGTCTCTCGGAGGAAAACCAGTTTTCTAGCGTTAATAGCTGGGGTCCATTTGAATTTTTCGTCGATGACGATCCCTAAATAGGGATAGGTTTTAGTCCTGTCCAGGTGTTCGCCCTGCACCATTAGCTTCCTATATCTTGCATTTCTTTTCTCCCCTGCGTGCATAGTATACGTTTTTTTTGCGTTTAGTTTCAGGTTTAAACTTGCCATAAAATCACAGTATCTGTTCAGGGCCATTTGTAATTCATTTGGTGTTCTTGCTAAAATAACAGCATCGTCGGCATATAAGAGTGCTGGTATCTGCCGACGAGCTGTTAACGGGAGGTCCTTGCTGCCTTGTAGCATGGCAGCCTCTAAGCCGTTCGTATAGAGGGTGAATAGGAAGGGGGCCAATACGCACCCCTGCCTGACCCCCTTTTCCACCCTAAAGGAATTAGTGAGCTCACCCTTTGTCCCAAATCTTACCCTGCCTGTGGTACCTGTATATAGTTCACGAAGGAAATCCACAATTGGCGTGGAAACACCCATTTTCAAGATTGTAATCCACAGTGTTGAGTGTGCCACGCAGTCAAATGCTGCGGAAAGATCGACATAAGCCATATGGAATGAGGACCCTTTGGCATCCAGATATTTGCTCGCCAGTAGGGACAGGTTTAGGGCCTGGTCAACTGTTCCTAGTCCCTCCCGGAAGCCATATTGTAGGTCTGAAATAATTTTGTGATCGGTGGCCCACTCCTGAAGGCGGTCGAGGAGTATTCGTCCTGCCATTTTGCCTAGTGAGTCCAGGAGGGAGATCGGCCTGTAGCATGTTGGACTATTTCGATCTCCTTTCTTAAAAATAGGTACCAACGTTGATGTTTTCCAAGACTCCAAAATGCCTACTTCGATTGTAGCATTCAGGACGTTGGTTAGTAACGGGGTCCAAAGATCTGGGAGGTGTTTAAAAACGTCAACCGGAACGCCGTCCGGGCCTGGTGCTTTGGCTGATTTTGAAGATTTTAGAGCTTTTTGGACCTCTTCGTGAGAAAAGTGAAGATTTAGCGGATAGGCAATGTGCGGCAGAAGTTCAAGCTGGTCTGTGTCTTCGGTCGAATCTTTCGCAAAGACTTTAGTAAAATGGCTCACCCATTCTTGTTGACTTATGGCTACATCAATTGATGGAGTGTTGGCTTTCTCTGTTAGGAATGGGGAACGGACTATCTGCCAGAACAAGGCACTGTTATTTAGTTCCGAGCTTTGGATCAGTTTTGACCATAGTTCAGCTTTTACTTCCTTTTTCCTGTTGTTTAGGGCGGCTGTATACTCCTTTCTGAGTCTGATGATTTCGACTCTGTCCCTGTGATCACTATTCAGAGCTTCCTTTAGGCGTGTGGATGCTTTGGTGCATGCTGAATCAAACCATCCTTTCTTTGGTTGGGGCCTTTGTTTGTGCTTTTTGATTAGTTCTTTTTGTATGGTTGTTGTAATTGACAGAAAGCTTACTATAGTTTCGCTAGGGTGGGTGGTGGGGTCCAAGCAGTTTATAATATCCGTTTGGTTATTTGTGACTATTTTTTGTTGTTGTTATTTCTTTGTCAATATTACCCCACTTCAATGTAAAGCCATTCAAAGAGCCTAGTTCTAGATCACTTTGATTTAGAGCGGTCAGAATGTCATATGGTTTGTTCGTTGTTATTTCAGCAAGAACCATAGTAATGGGAAAGTGGTCACTTAGAGGATTGTTAGGGACCTTGAAATCTTCCACGGTAAATCCTATGGGTGATGAAATCAGTATGAAGTCAATTAGGCTTGTTAGACCTCTTCCGTTGAATGTGGGCTGGAATTGAACAGGTGGATTCTTTATTTCATTAGCGAAACTTAGTTCTAGTTCAGCCATGATTTCATTCATTATTTCCCCCCCATTAGAATGTGTAAAATGCGTAAGGTTTGTATCGGGCTCGTCACTAATACCGCATTTATTGTTATCACTATTGCTGCATAGATGTAGATTAAAATCTCCGCCCCAGATTGTTGTGCATGTCTTTTTGATGTGATTAGTTCGTTGCTCTTGTATTATTGCAGAGATCTCTGGGAGTAGCGTACTCATATCGGAGTTAGAGAGGTTGTTATAAAGGTTTGTAATAAAGTATAGTCTTTGTTTTGTGACCTTTACCGTTATGATCTGAAAATTTGTATCTAAACTTATGGGGATTATCTCATCCACAGGGAGGGTATTTTTGATGTAGGTAACTAAGCCTCCGCTATTTCTGCCAGAGGTTGATTTCGTCGCAGGTGACCAAAAAGTTTTAAAGCCTAGTATGTGTATAGGCCTTATGGCCCACGTTTCCTGAAGACAGATACAACCGCTCAAATTGATCTGGCTTAGGAAATCAGGGTCAGTCTTCTTTGCGGAAAGACCTGCGATGTTCCAGAAAGTAAAATTAATCTGGAAAGTATCTGAGATAGAGTCAACAGGATTGCCTATGTTAGCCCTCCGTTCAATGGTTTCCTGATTAGTTTGGGTCGCTATTACAGTTGTAATGACTTCGTGATTGATTTTTGAACACTCGGAGTTAATAGGGGAAAGAGGCAGATGCGTTGGAGTTATTACAAGGATAGGATATAGGTTAGGTGATGAGGTTGGATCCATTTTAGATGATTGTGAGAGTTCCCTGGTGGTATAGAAATTGGGAAGTCAATCGTTAAAGTCTAAGCCAGAAAAGACATAAAATCTGTTATATGTTGGAATGTTAAAAGGAGTAGCTAGCGGGGGAACTGGTTGTCTCCATCGATTATCTCCATTCTCTTGATGGGGGGTTTCGGAGAGATAAGGATGGGTAGGTGGCGGTATGGGCGTTTGGCTCTGATGCCACTGTACCGAGCCTGTTGGGTATAGGAACTTAGAGTTCTGGTAGGGGATGGAAGGGTAAGAGGTAGTAGGGTAAGGTCTTTCTGAGAATGGAATCATAGGGGCAGGCGGGATGTTGGTGGTAGTATTTAGTAAGTGCCTATAGAAATAACCTAATGGGAGAAGGGTTGTGTTGAATTCCCATGTAGAGGGTGGTGGCGCCTTAGCTAGTGTCTTTTCGGCCCACTGGGGGTTTCTGAAAGTGATAGCTACACAATCCCCCTCAAATTTTTTACGTAAGGGGCCTATCCAGCCTACTCTTTGCGTATGGGAAATTTCCCCTGCACATTCTATTGGGAAGTTACAATTCAGGCTTAACCAATGGAGTACCTTGTTTTTCAGGGATGATGTTGTTTCACTCTGTTCTTGTTTAAGTGTTGGGACATTTACCAATACAAGGACGTAGGCTCCGCATTCGGGTGGAAGGGTGATGCGTGCCGGTATCTGTCTAGACTTATATGGTTGTTCGTGTGGTATCTTTGGTTGCTGAGATTTTGCGTTAGACTGATTGAGTTGTGTGGGTTTCTGTGTTGATTTCTGTGATCCTTTCTGAGATGGTATACGGGTGCTCGCCGGTTGTAGGTTGGCTGATTGGGTGTTTATGTTAGTGGTGAGTGATGTGGTATTGGGCGTGGAAGGTTTGTTTCAGCGATTGTATTGTTGCTGTGGGGATTTTGTTTTGGGAGAGTTATTGGCGTCGGTATGGATTTCTTGACTGTGGCTGTCTTAGAGTGGGTAGCAGTCGTGGGAGCCAAAGAAGCTAAGGTGGTAATGGGTGGAGTAAGATGACTAGTATTGTTGATTAGTCTTGCCATCTGTTTTTCGATGTTGTTTAGGGTTCGCTCTATTGGTGTTAATTGAGTTTTTATAAGGTCCTTAATTATATCTAGTACTTGTGAGTTAAGTTGAAGATAGTTTGAGTTGGTAGCTCCATGACCCCTGTGATCGTCATCAGACGGTACGGCTGAAACAGAGGGGTCGTCCGCATTGACCGATGATGAGTGGCTTGCATTATTCCGGTAGTTATTGCGGGGCGTCTTTTTGGACCTTGTGCGTCTTGGTATATTTTTTTGCTTGATCTTGTTCTTGACTGCTGGTCTTGTACTATCTTGATTAAGAGAAGGACCCTCCCTTATCTCCTTGTCAATTATTGTTAGAGGAGCTGCTATTAGAAGTGGGGACTGGGTTAAGGATTGTGACCCGGTCGGGGTTAGCAGGGGAATTTGAGTTGTTTGGGTGGGACTAATCACCAAGGTTGGGGTTTTTTCAAGATCATCCAGGGTATCTTCTCCAAGTGATAAATGGGTGACAGATAGGTCAACACTTGTTGGTATGGTGTGAAGTTCAGCACGGGTTTCGCGCAATAATGGGACATTTGTTTCCTGTTGGGTGGGTGTTTTAGCTAGGGCCAAAAGGCCCATTGAAGATCTACGTGCTGCTGCGAGGTCCTGGGAGACGCGTCTCTCTAGGAGCACTATCCCCTGATTGATCGCGTCATTAGCTTTATTGATGAATTGGTCAATCGGCCCAATTATGGGGCCCGCTCCTTGTGCTGCTTTATTTCTCATTGCCCTGGTTGTCATAGTGGCACTATAGCACAGATGTAGTTGTGGGTATTATGATTTAATCGGGACCAAGTTGCAAGATGGATAGCGGTGTGTAAGTGGGGATGTCAATGGGTTGGCCCAGACCAGACTTGCCCAGGCTTGAACGGGCTTAAACGGGCCCGCCCTTTGACCGGGCTTCGCCCCGGGCTGCGGCCCGCGCGCGTCCCGCGATGCGCGTTGCTGGCCTCGTTTAAATCAGTATGGAGTGAAAGGGGGCGTGGCACTGGGAGGGGGCGCGGCTCACGCGGGAAGAGGAAACAGCTGATGGGCTTAACGCTGTTCCTCGCAGTCCCGGGGCCGCGCCTCTCACCTCCTCTGCGGCCTCGCGAAGGTCTCCTCCTCCCTTAGATGACACGTTGGATTGAATTGGTGAAAGCTACTCCTGTAGCGTTAAGCGGATTACTGGCAAACACTCGGTAAGAGCCTCAAGGCAAGCGGCACCCGCACAGCGGGGGCCGCGAGAGGCTTTGTAGTCCTTGATGGGGGCGGGCACTGGGAGGGGGCGCGGCTCACGCGGGAAGAGGAAACAGCTGATGGGCTTAACGCTGTTCCTCGCAGTCCCGGGGCCGCGCCTCTCACCTCCTCTGCGGCCTCGCGAAGGTCTCCTCCTCCCTTAGATGACACGTTGGATTGAATTGGTGAAAGCTACTCCTGTCGAGTTAAGAGGATTGCTGGCAAACACTCGGTAAGAGCCTCAAGGCAAGCGGTCAGTGTCCAAGACATGTCCTCAGCTTACCATCAGGTGAATTTACATCCAGAGTCACGTCCATTAACATCATTTGTAACACCTTTGGGTGCATTTCGGTATCGTAGGATGTCGTTTGGATTAGCATCAGCCTTGGCTGTCTTCCAACGTATTATGCAGAATATATTCAAGGGAATGGAAAAAGTATTGTGTTTTCAGGACGATATAATGATTGTGGGATAATCATTCAAGGAACATGATGAGTTGATGAAAGAAGTTTTGCAAACAATTTCTGAGTGTGGGTTGACAATCAAAGAGAGAAGTTTCAAATAAGATTAGGACGGGTCAACTATTTGGGTCATCAAATTTCAGCAGAGAGTATAAGACCAAAGAGTAGTATTGTGAAAGCTGTGAGTGATGCTCCTTGTCCTATTAATAAGGAGCAATTGAAGTCCTTCTTAGGTATGGCTGAATATTGTTCGAAATTTGTTCCGAAATTTGCTGATTTAGTGGCACCTATGAGAATTCGTTTGAAGAAAGGGGCTGTGTTTGAGTGGAATGCTGAATGTGAGAATGCGTTTGGTAAGGTAAAAAATGATCTCTCCAATGCTCCGTCATTGGGACATTTTGACTTTAAGAAGAAATCCATATTGGTTACGGATGCTAGCAATGTCGGATTAGGGGCAGTGTTGTTTCAAGTGTCAGATTGTGATGAGACTATCATTGGGTTTGCTTCACGCAGATTACAGGGAGCAGAGAAATCATACTCAACTATAGAAAAAGAAGCACTGGAATGTTGTTGGGGAATAACACATTTTAGGTATTATCTGTGGGGTTTGCCTTTTGTTGTAAGACTGATCATAAACCTTTAGTCCATGTTTTTAAAGGTGGGCGGGGTTTAGATGGAAGTGTAACTCCCTGTATATCGAGCTGGTTACTATCTGTCTCAGATTACAATTTTGTGGTTGAGTATGTGCGTGGCAATAGAAATGTTATTACTGATTGTCTCTCTAGGTTGCCAGTGGAAGATGACTCTTGGGTGGAAATTTTGGAAGATTTTGTTGTAAGTGTGGACTGTGAATTTGCTATTAGTCAAGATGAGTGGAAAGAAGCATTGGAGAAGGATGAGGACTATAAGAAGTTGAGAGAACTGATTATGAATTCATGGAACGGATTCAGTGAAGGGGTTGTACATAAAAAATACTTGTCAGTGAAGGATGAGCTTAGTTTGCAAGGAGATAAGATTTTGAGAACAAGTAGGATAGTTCCTCCGGTTTTGTTGAGAACAAGGTTGTTGAAAATCATACATGAAGGGCATGTAGGCAGAAGTTTAACTAAACGGAGATTAAGGGAATCGTTTTGGTGGCCTGAAATGGACTGGGGTGTGGAAGATATTGTGCGGGATTGCTATGCGTGTAGCAATAGTGATAAGGTAAAATCTACGAGAGAACCTCCTTTGGGATGTATGGAATTACCTATGAAACATTGGGAGAAATTAGCTCTGGATGTGTTGGGTCCAATTGAGAAATTGGGAAGCAATAATCGGTTTTTGGTTGCATTGGTTGATTATCATAGCAAATGGTTTACTTGTAAATCTATGGGGCAAGTCACTACTGCAAATGTGATAGCATTTCTTAAGGAAGTTTTTTTTGGAAGAGGGAGTACCGAAAACTCTTGTAACAGATAATGGAGTTCAATTGATTTCTTCTGAGATGACTAGTTTTCTTTGTGGTCTCGGAATCAGTCATGATAGAGTAGCTTTGTTCCATCCACAAGCCAATGAGCTTGTGGAAAGGGTGAACCGGATTGTGATGGATTGTATTCAACTTTCTCTGGCTAATGGGTTGTCATGGAAAGATGAATCACGGAGAATGATGTGGGGTCATAGGATTACGCCTCATTCAGTGACTGGAGCCTCTACTTTTGTTGCTTTGAAGGGCAGAGAGCCGAGTACTAAGGAGTCTCCGATGTGGTTGAAGGAGAAGAATCAGGTTTGGGTTGATAGAGAAAGGATGAGGTCAAGAGTTGTAGATTGTCAGTGGCGTAATAAGATGGATTTTGACAGTAGGAAAAATGTTAAGGAGTTGGTGTTTGAGGAAGGTGATTGGGTAGTTGTAGGGAAGTGTGGATTTGTGAAGAAAGGAGAGAGTACGTTTTCTCAGCCGCATAAAGTAATCTCTGTTAGAGGTTCAGTGCCTGAACTGGATGATGGCAAGAAGAGGAGTTTTGGTAATTTGTGCAAAGTATCTCATTTATAATGTGATGTTTTTATATGTATTTTGTTTTTGTAAATATTCTCAACATTGTCTTACGAACAAAGCTTATTTTGGTTGGCAAGGCATAGACAATTCCCCTATGACAGGGCAGGAGAAATCATACTGGTACGTAGAGTCGGTTGGGTGGGAAAAAGCTCTAAGATGAAGCAGGGAGAATGCATAGTTATAAACTTTAGGCATCCCCAGACCGTTTGCTGGCTTCTAAGCCAGGAAACTAGCCCTCGAGAGTCACACACTGAGATTCAAGCGCTACCATTAGACCACTTTTATTTACGCCGCCACATACCTGACAGGGCTAATACCTCCCTAGATCCTGACAGACGACCACAGTACTACCAGACCAACAATTGTAGGTATCCCTCCTTCAGACCCTTGCTCTTTAATGTACCTGTAAGCAATTGATTTGAGGGCCTAGAAGAAGGGAATTGACAAACAGAGGGGGGGAACAGGCCTAAGTATGAGATATGTGGGGTACCGGGATGATCCATGACAATCTAATAGCTCGGGGGCAGGGATGCTCATAGGGACGTGGCCATGACAGCACAGCTGGCAGATGTAAACATGACAAGGTTCAGGGTGGAGTCCCTAAGGCCAACAGCCTCGCCAACCCCCGATCCATCAAATCCCAGCGATGCAGCCTCCAAGCAACCAGCCAGGACATTGGATAACTTCCACGTGGCTACTACAAGGGACATGCAGGCCCATGGTGCCCTCACTGTTACACAGAATCTAGGCAGGAAGTTAAAGTTCCTATCCTGGAATGTTGCTGGCTTGAAAAGTAAATTGTCTTGCACTGATTGGGGAGTTTTTATAGATCAGTTTGACATCTGCCTCTTCCAGGAAACATGGATGCGGCTAGACTCTCGTAGGGTTGGGTTTGTGTCATTTACTATCCCGGCTACCTCAGGAGGAAGGAGCAGACCGTCAGGGGGTTTATGTATCTGGGTAGGCACATACCTTGGCTGCTCAGCCAAGCAGCTGGACTCCTTATCAAATGACATCCAATGTTTAACACTCAGCTTTCATACAAAGCTAGAATAGGCTCTTATTAACATCTACTCCCGCCCTGTCAGCGTGTACAAGGAATCCCCAACCTTTGACCAACTTAGCTCTTTTATTTCCAGTGTCCCCCCTACTACCTGGGTGATATTGGGGGAAGATTTTAATTGCCAATACGAGCTTCTACCAGATATGAATGATACAATCCCTGCAAAGAAGGATGCACATTGGTCAATCCCAGACCCACAGATCCCCCCAATTAAGGCGTGGACCCCGCTAGCAACTCAAATCAATGCATTTACACTGACCCACTGCCTGAGAGCTTGTTATGGTCGCACAGCCTTGGACACCCGCGGCAATCTAACAGTCAATAGAGTGGGCCGAGCCTTTCTCCTCGATTACATTTTAGTGGAGACAAGTCTTTGGCATAGAGTTCATGATTTCCTTGTCCTCACACGCCATGACAGCGATCATAATGCTTTATCCCTGGTATTTGAATTGCCGGACTTAGGAAATGCCCTGGCCATTAGTACTCCTATAGATAAGAGACGTACGCTCTCCAGTAATAGAAAGCGAATAAAATGGGGGGCAATACAGCAGTCCCCAGGAAAGCTGTCCACACTATATGCAGCAGTAGTCCCGGTTCTGACAGCGCTAAGAGAAGCGGCTGTATCAGCAGGGCCAGCATTTCCCATTAATAAAATTGAAGATTGCACGCAGGATTGGTATCCAAGCTGGCTGAAGTATTTTACCCAGAGGTGTGCTCCAAGGGGGAAAAAATGACTACACAAACATGGTTCAACAATAACTTCCGTAAGGGAAAACAAAGCCATTAAAGCCAATGACAAACCACTAGTCACATAATTGAGGGCGCTGTGTAAAGAGACCACACGCATAGCAAAAGAGACATGGGAATTTAATAGATGGGATGCTCTAAATGCCTCCCTTTGCTAAAAGTGGGGTTATGTCCTGCACTGTGGCCGGGTAGGACACTTATAATTTCAACAAAAAGGAGACCCGGTCACTGTTTTTGTTCTGCTGACTTTATTATTTAGAGCAGAATCTCACCCTAAGGTAGTTAATCCTTAGGTGCTTTGTATATTTTGGTTGTTGTGAAATAGTGAAACAATTTTTACAGTCTTTTGACAACAGTCCGAGGTTTACTTGCTGTCTTGCACAGGGACAAATACATTTACAAGTGCTAAAAACAATTATTATGGTGTGAAACAAACATTAAATACTTATAACAGTTTTTATCAAAAACATTTAGCAAACAAATTGTCAAAAGACTGTACAGTGACTGGGTCTAAATGCCTCCATGGCATCTAAAGATCTAATAGAGTTCTGGTCCATAGTAAGTACAGGCAGTAGGGAGGGCAAGCCAGCAGTAGAACCCAATATAGCAGCAGAAGAATGGGAGAGGCACTTCCAGGCCGCTATACACCACAAATACTACCTCTGGCTATGTTGATGTGCCGGTATGCCCGTATAGGAACAATCAGGTAGATACCATAGAGTTTACCCTGTCTGAGGTGGCAAACACAATAAATAGGCTCCCGCCACATAAAGCACCAGGACTGGATAAGATTCTGGGGGATCTTTTCCGGCACGAACCGAAGATTTGGGGACCTTATCTCCAGATTCTATTTAATGCCATCCTGAAGGGGATGCCGATCCCTGAAACAGTTCCAATCTTTAAAAAAGGTTCCCCCCTTTTACCAGCTAACTACAGGCCGATCAGCCTGATTGATGCCACACAAAAGCTTTTCACACGGATAGTTCTCGATCGCCTCCAAGGGTGGTTGGACGAGCATGAGATATTAAGTTGTTACTAGGCCAGATTCAGGAAGAACACTTCCACCATTGACCAAATATATAGACTCCAACTTATATTTTGGAAAGCGTTGAGAATGGAGGGTGGCAGTCTCTATTTGATCTTCGTGGATCTCAAGATGGCTTTTGATCTGGAGCCCATGGTAAAGCTATGGGAGGTACTTAGAGATGGGATCCCACTGTACCTGTTAAGCATACTCATAAGATTGCATGAGGGTAATTGTACGCAGGTAAGGTGTGGGAAAAGAGGCGACTTGACCTCACGTTTTCCAATTGACAGAGGAGTAAGACAGGGCTGTGTGCTCGCACCGACCCTGTTCTGCCCGTTTGTCAATGCTCTGATTGCCCAACTTACCGGGGTCGGGGACAATGACGCCCCTAAATCGGTAGGAACCAAGGTTCCAGCAATGATGTTTGCTGATGGCACCCTCTTAATGTCGAAATCCCCTATGGGTATCCAGAGGGTTTTGGATAGCATTGCCTCTTTTTGTAAGATCATGGGGTTGGAGATCAACACCCAGAAGACAAAGTTCATGGTCTTCAATCCACCTATGACACTGCGTCCCAACCCTACTTTAGAGGGCACGAGGCTGGACAGGGTGACGACATTTGAATATCTAGGGGTCGCCCTGACAGAAAACATGAAGTGGTGCCCACAAATTGCCAAAGCCAAACTCAAGCTAGCGCAGACTACTGGAGGCATTATGAAACTATTGAGAAATTCATCCTCCAAACTAGCCGGACCCTTAGTGGAAATTCACAAGTGCAAGCATGGCTGCGGCAATGTATGGAGCCGAACTATGGGGGCACTGTAACTGTGGAGATGTGAGCAAAGTAGAAAAAAGTTTCATGAGACAGGTTCTAGGTCTCTCTTCCAGGACCCTCCTCAGCCCTCTATGGCTGGACCTATGAATTTGACCCAATGGGGAGGAGTTAGGTCTCAGACCTCTAACCTTCTGGCGTAGACTATGGGTGACACCGGAGCTGGCAGCTTACAGAGAGGAATTGAAAGAAATATTGAGCCTCCCAGGAGTAACAAAAATTCCTTGGTTCATCCATATAAAAGAAGAATGTTGTAGGATGGGTAAACCAAGTCTATGAAGCAACACTGAGGAAGCGTGCTTTTTAATCTCCTGGCCTGAACTAGCAAAAGCCTACCGATTGAATAAGCTAGCAGAGGTGCAAGGTAGCCCGTTCACTGGACACCTGATGGCTAAATTCTTATCTCTGAAGGATGACTATCGATTTGACCCTTTCTTAGATGATATTTAACCATTTTTGGCAAGAAAACTATACGTCCAGTTCAGACTCGGCACCCTGCCGCTCCGTGTTTTTACCTCTAAATGGACAGGCGCGGCTGGGCGGGAGTGCCTGGCCTGCAACTGCGAGTAAGAGTCAGAGCATTTACAAGGGCTTCTTAACTTTTTAAAAAACTTTTTATTACTCTTAACTTTCAATCATATTAGGACTTTTTAAAAGGTGTAAATTCCTTGTTTTTATGATGGCTAAAATGCAAGTATGATGAGCCATCATTGTTCATTTAAGTGATGAATGTGTAATGTTACTCATATAAATACTAAGTCTTGTCAACATATTGATGGGTCTTATCAGGTGCTGCTTTCTAAGGTTATTGTCTCCTGTATTGTACCCTCCCTATATATGTATTTATTCATTATAAGTTATAAGCTTGTGCAGATCTCACTCTCCTTTACTGCACTGCTTACTGTTAATTTTTAAGTATGCTTTTATGATCGAATAGAATGAAATAAAGTTTTTTGGATTGGACAATATAATGAAAAATTACTTTACTGTGACATTACCCATAAGATTGTAATTATGTGCTTCTGCTATTCTTATGCAGTACATAACACTGAAATTCAAACAAACCATTTCTGTGCTATAGTTACCAATTATAGATGGGATAAAATGCTCCCTGTTGTACACTAGGAGAATGGTACAAGCCAACAAGAAGTCCCATGACGATATAGAGGGGCAAGGCAAGCTCTTTTATATAGTCATGGAAATACGATATGACTAGCAATATCCTTTTAACATATGCCAGGATACTATATTCCTTATAATACATGGTCACACCATCACCTTTCACACAAACGACTCAAATCTTTGGTGCCTTGCTCTTTCCTAAGAAACAGATAGTATGGTTACATAAAAAAGCGGAACCTGTTGTGCAAAATTAACACACCAAAAAGCATTTAATAATTTGTTGCAAAAAGACCTGTTTAATGTAAATCAGATTTAAAACATTTATAGCCTGAATGTCTAGAAACTTGCAGAGATAGTACCTTTCCAATAAATTACCTATAAAACATGCAAAATGTTGATGTTTCATGGTTGCAATATTGGGCTTTTCCTGTCATGAGCGATAGGCCCAGTCACACAAGTAGGAGACATTTTTATTGGGAGGAGATTGGGAATGCAGGGTTGTAGGAATTTTGTGGCTCACAATGGATTCTGGAATTTTCCCTCACAGAAATGTGAGGAGAATGTGTGATTTTATCCAAAGTTTAAAGTTTACAAAGAATTCTGCAGGAGAAAATGTAGAAGAATCCAAGTATGTTACACCACCCTGGATTCCTGTGAGCATCTAGTTTTCAGAAATGTCTGGATTTGATAGATTTCCATTGGTGCCAGCTGACAACGGGCCCAAATACTACAGCTACACACATCGCTAGATCTGGTCAATTTGAAAGGCAAAATCTGAATGCTTCTTTGGTACATTTTGGAGCCTTTCCTGTCCATGGCGATAGGCCCAGCCACACAACAGCAGTTCCATTTTTATCAGAAGTATGGGAACACAAAACTAAGGGGTAGGAGTTTGATGGACCATTACAGATTTTGGAATTTTTCAACACAGAATTGTAAGTAAAATCTGTGACTTTGTCCAAAGTTTGACGTGGGTAAGAAAACTTAGTCAATCCATGCACATCACACCACCCTGGAGTCACCTGAGTGCCTAGTTTTTTTTAGAAATGTCTGGGTATGGTTGATTTCTCTTGGTGTCCGCTGAGCACAGGCCCAAATACCGCAGTTACTCACATTGCCAGAACTGGTCCATTTGATAGGCAAAATCTTGATTGTAGGATGACCGGCTTTTCTGCATTTCTACCACAGATTTTTTGCCTTTTACTGGACCTTAGATTTTTACTGGTTTTAGAACTCTGTGCATTTAACCCCGTGCTAACCAGTGGTAAAGTGCCTTTGCATCCCATTTAACATGGTCGAATTGACATACTCCTAATAGGTATTGGTATGTTTACAGCCCCTACCATTTGTTTATTGACTTTAGCCCCAGAGCATGGGTCCCTGTGGCCTATTACAGTTTGGGGAGAGGGGATGCACACCCTCTCCCCTAATATCTATGTTTTGACCCCAGGGCCTGAAGGCCAACCCTACGCTGCGCACACCAAAGGCTGTGCACGGTGTTGGGTTGGCAGCCTGCTGTACATGGCTAAAGATTGTGTGAAGTGTGGTGTTGGCTGCACTGTGGCCAAATCTCTGCTGTGCATGGCCAAAGGCTGTGTGCAGCTTGGGGTTGGCTATATGCAGTCAACCGCCCGCTCCACAAGGCCAAAGAATGGTGGGACACAAGTTATAGTTACCTTAGGGCACAAGCTATAATTGCTTGAGATAACTATATTAACTGGTGAATTCTTGTGGATTTTAGGGTTTAAAACGTTACATTGTTACTGACTATTTAACTGATTTACACCATTACATTTACAATACGTTCCTCTTATTGTGTCCCTACCCTTTGCAACTAATGTACTAAATGTATTAATGCATCCTTCGTCAGTGTTTTCAATGCAATTAGCTTTTTAATCTTTGCAATTATACAGTTCTTTAATATTAGCTTAGCACTGAAAACCACCTGCTTTTTTTACTCAAGGAGAAAGTTCTCTGTTCTTTTCTCAAGATCTCAACATAGCTCTTACTGTCTGAGAGGCAACGTAATTGGCTTATGAGAAGCCACAGAATTAGCAGAAACAAATATTTGTTTAAAAAATGAAAAACATTAAGGGCCTGATTACGACCTTGGCGGTGTGGGAGCGGGGCGACATGCCACCGCTCGCACTGCCAAAGTCAACTGCCAGATGCCCGTCGGATTACAAGCTGTAATCTGGGCGGGCAGTCCTGCAATTTCTGGCCCACAGCGCTGCCTTTCCAAAGGCTCATAGGAGAGCCTTAGAAAGGCAGTGCCGTGAGTCAACCACATCGCGTTCCAGCACGGCATCGACTGTAAAATCCATGCCATGCTAGAACAGGGGGTGCATGTAGATAGGGGGGCACACCATGTGCCCTCCTGCATGCACCCCAGTGCAGCATGGCACCAGGGGGCCCTGTAGGGCCCCCTAAGTTTTCTCACCACGAGCAGTTTTATGGTTGGCTCACCGCCATGAGACAGCCGGCAGTGAGGAAACTCGTGATATGCTTGGCGGGCTGCAGCGGCCTCACACTGCCACGCAACAGCCAGGGATTGCGGATTCCTCGTGGTTACAGCGGTGCGATGCCGATTGGACTGCCCAACTTGTAATGGGGCGGTCTGACTGCGGCGCCTCCGTGAGTCTAGTGGTCTGTGGACCGTCAGGCTCATATTATGGCCTAAGTCAATAACCATTAAGTTGTTAAGTCACTCTGTAGCTTAAAATATTGGCCAGGCAGTTTTCATACATTCTGGAACAGTCATATGGTCTGGATATTGTGCAACTAGGTTCCCAACCTAGGAGGAAATTGTGTACTCCTCAATTATTACCTTAGATGAAATCGGAGGTGTTGTGGATGAGGGTAGCATGGAGGGTGAGCTTCCTTGACCTTTCTGCTGTGTTCAATGCAGTCGATTACTGTAATCATATTGACTGATTGAAGGATTGGAGGTATAATGAACAGTTGGTTTAGATCGTTAATTAAAGGTGGAAGACAGCTTCTATCACTCCTTCTTTATAAATCAGTTAACGTACAGCTGAGACCTTTTTGACGAACCAGATGACTGCATGATGACTGGTTTAATATTCACCGATATATTTGATTGATCCATTGAACTAACACCATCGATAGGTGCGTATATACACAGTGTACAAGATACAGATTTTAATAACGAGAGGATTGACACTACCTGTGTATGAGAACAGACATATGTTTTAAAGTAACTGACAGGATAGACAAGCAACAACCACATGAATGAAGCGATTTCTCTATATCCTTAAGGCCTGAAGAAGTCCGCTTGAGGACGAAACGCGTTGGCAGGCTCAGATTTTTTCCAAATATGAATAAAGAATGAACTACAAATGATGCAAGATCTGTTTGATTATTTCCTGGGAAAACATCTGTTCATTATAAATTGATTCCAATATGTATATGGATCAACAAGGTTGTATACATGTATTTCATATAAGAAAGAGTGCAGGGCAGTTTTTGGCTTTATTTAAGACACATCCTCTTTTAATAAATTTTTCAGTAACAGCTGTCCTATTCACTAATGTTTTTAGCGCCATGATGCCATTCCAAGTATGAGCATTATATAAATAAATAATCAATCAAAATCTCCATCCCACAACTTGAAGAAATTGACGGACTAGTTAATTGATTCATAAGGCAATGAACTTCAACACTCTCTAATAAAAT
Source organism: Lissotriton vulgaris (assembly GCF_964263255.1). Classification (NCBI taxonomy): domain Eukaryota; kingdom Metazoa; phylum Chordata; class Amphibia; order Caudata; family Salamandridae; genus Lissotriton; species Lissotriton vulgaris. Next base: position 620,139,250 of record NC_141693.1, read on the forward strand.
GTATAACCTCCAAGACTTTTCTTTTGTCCATTACACCTAATTAGAGCATTACCCTCTGTAATTGAAAACATATGTAGTGTATCAATGTGCTGAGGAAAATAACTACTATATGCATACTACAACTTTCTGTGTTGAGCAATGGCCTCGAGATATTCTCCATAAACAAATCAACAATCAATGAGGTAGCTAATGTTACCATTGATCCAGGAACAAATGCATTGAATATCTCCTTATGTGCAACCATTCTGAATTCAAAGATTAGCACTAGATTGGTGGATATTAAGGGGTAGATCTACAAGAAAGTGACGCATCTGTAGAGATGCGTCACTTTCCCTGCGCCACCCTGAGAAACCGTTGTGTCACCATGGAAGCGCCGTATTTACAATACGGCGGACCATGGTGCAAGGATTGACTGATGCCCCAGAAATTCTGTTGCATTTGTTGGCGCAAAAGTCACGCATTGCTGGAGTCGTGTTGCAAGCACAACGCAACTCCAGCAATGCATTGGGATGCCTATCCTCATTGTGCTGCATCATTCCTTATGCCTGCTCCAAGCAGGCGTAAGGTTTTGACGCTGTGGCGTCCGAGAAGTGGCGCAGTGAAATCTTGTAGATTTCTTTTTTTTTTTTTTATAATTTTAAATTTTATTGCAAGGAAATACAGTATTACACAATAACAGAAATAAGAAAAATATCCACATTACATACAAGAAGTTAGTAAAAAAGGAAAAAGAGAAAAAAAAAGTTTCAGCAGCATAATAAATTAAATCCATTCGGTAATCGGTGCCCAGATTTTCTCCCCCAAAACTCTTCTTTTAACCCCCTTTAACTTGTAAATAGCAGATTCAATGTTATACATAAACAGTAGTTTTTCACGCCAAGTAAAAAATGAAGGAGGATCTGGACTAATCCATTCCTTAGTAATACAGGACCTAACTGCAGCCATACATAGAAATAAAAAATATGAAATTGGTTTTGACCTAATAGAAGTATGGTCAATGCCCAATAACACCAATTCAGCAGTAATTTTAATCTCACATTTGAGAACCACAGAGAGAAAGCTTTCAATTTGTTGAAAAAAAATATTACGTTTGGGACAAGAAAAAAACATATGTAATTCACCAGCTGCAAATAGCCCACAACGACTGCAGTTAACTCCCGTTGTCGTGCTCCACTTAGCGACTTTACTTGGAGTATAATAAAGATTATGTACACACATAAAATGTTGAGATTTCATCATCCCTGTAATTAGACATTTGGAAGCAACTTTAAAAGAAAGCAAAATATCGACATTGGGTATGCCTAGGGTGTTAGCCCACTTCAGTTGACATTGCCCCAGATCGTCCCCACACTCCTGAATCAAACTTAAGTAAAGAGTTCCTATACGGGGCTTTTTCTGCAGGAGTTCTAACAATGGAGATTTCGTCATTTTAGCTGGGAGAGTTAAGGAGTAATTCTGTAAAAAGCTTCGCAGTTGAAGAAATTTCAACAAATCATTTCTTGTTAAAGAAAATGTGTTCATTAATTCCTGAAATGAAATAATTTGCCCATAACTAAATAAATCTCCCAAATACCGTATACCTTTCCGCTCCCACCTGTACATCGTTAAATCGCAGAAAATGTCTGGTAGAAGGCCCATTGATATTAAAGGGGTATAAAAGTTTAATTTAGGTAAAGTTATATGTTTGCAAACTTTTTGCCAGGCTCCAAAAGCTGCCTTTAATATCTTATACTTTGTTTTTTTATGATAACTGGGCTCTATGATCTTAAGAAAACTACCCTTGACTTTCTCGCCCATGATCATTTCGTAAATAGATGGAGTTTGACAATTCAGCACTACTACTCTATCTCCCATAATTAGAGGACTTATATATTGTAAAGCAGCAGATAAATAATAAAAGAAAAAGTGGGGAGTGTTCCATCAGCCACATTCGTTGCTAAGTATCATTTTCTTAGAAGCTTTACGATGGCGTTTGTAACCCCACAGAAACCGAGTTGTGCTTCTTTCTACATTTTTAAAAGAAAGCGGGTGGAATTCTAATGGTATTGTACGAAACATATACAGTACTTTTGGTAGAATTAGCATTTTTAAAATATTAAGTCTGCCGTATAATGATAAGTGTGAGTGATCTAAACGCTGCAATGTAACATTAATTTGAGCTAATACAGGATTAATATTGCGTTCTGGTATCTTCTCTATAGGCAAAGAGAGCTTAATTCCTAAATATGTGACCTCTGGGATGATGGAGATATTCAAAGATGGGTCATCCCCAGAGTGGAGAATCTGAGTTTTCTCCAGATTGAGTTTATAACTGGAGAAATACCCAAATTGCTTAGCAAGATCATTAATCGCTGGTAACGCTGTCTGAACATCAATAGTAGTTATCACTATGTCATCGGCATAGGCAAGAGCTCGATATTCAATATTAGCTAAATAGATAGGTTTAATTCTTTGTTCCAAAATAAAACGATTAATTAGAGGGTCAATATAAAAAGCAAAAAGTAAAGGTGAACAGGGGCATCCGTGTCGGGTGCCCCTGGTGATTGGGAAAAAAGAGGAAATTTGGCCATTAATACGAATACAGGCTTTAGGAGCAATATACAATATTTTTAAAGCTTTTATAATACCAGGACCTAATCCCTTCCTAAATAATATTTCCCATAGATAGCCCCAAGCAACCCGGTCAAAAGCTTTTTCAGCATCTAAAAATACAAGTCCAACAGTAGACCGAGTTGCTTGGGACCAATCCAGGAACGTAATCACCCGTCGAATATGGTCAGCGGTGTCTCTGGCTGGGATAAACCCATGTTGATATATAGAGACTAAAGGTGAAATAATACTAGATAATCGTGAGGCTAAGATTTTGGAGAAAATTTTACTATCAGCATTTGTAAGTGAAATGGGACGAAAAGAAGAAGGTGATAACGGGGTTTGCCCTTTTTAAGAAAGACAGTAATAATAGAGTCGTGCCAAGATTGGGGGGCATTACCTTGTTGAGCTCTTAAACATAGATCCATTAATTCCGAAAGCATTTAAAAAACTCTAAAGGAATTGCATCGGGGCCTGCTGCTTTTCCTGAAGCTAAAGACATCAAAGAGAGTTCGATTTCCTCCCAGGTAATTGGTAAATCCAATCTCTCCCTCTCATGACTAGGTAATATAGTATTCTGAGCTAATTCAACAAACTGTGTAATCTGCTCTGAGCAATCTCCCGGGACGTCCTCAGTATACAATTTAAGGTAAAAATCACAGAATACTTTAAGTATATCTTCTATTTTATTAACCGTCGTCCCAGTGAGATTGTTAATTTTATCGATACTAGCAAAAGTAACTTTCTGCCTAGCTCTCTTGGCCAGATATTTTCCAGAGTTTTCGCCAATTTCATAGACTTCCTTCCGAAAAGCGGAGATTTGCTGAGCAAACTTTGCAGCAAATCCTTGATGGATCTTAACTTTAGAAGCTAATAGTTCCTTTATAATAGTTTCTGTAGCCAAACCCTTGTTGCACGCCTGCATAAGCTGAATCTCTAACAATCTTAGCTTTTTCATTTCTAGTTCTTCTCGCTTTCTAGTCTCTTTCTGTTTTCTTATTGAATAGCTCAGTGTTTCTCCCCGAACCCCACATTTAAAGGTGTCCCAAACAATTTCTAGAGATGCGGTTCCTTTATTAATTGAAAAAAATTCCGGGATCCAACTGTTCATATATTCAACATAAGATAAATCAAACAATAATTTACGGTCAAAAGAACATGATCGAGGAGTGAACGGGGTATTTGACACAAATATGAGAGTTATAGGGTTATGATCTGATATAATTTTTGGGAGTACCTCATATTTCACTTGAGTGAGTTCATTATATAAAGTCTTAGAGACTAAAAAATAATCCAGTCTAAAATGTCTTTGATGAGGGACAGAAAAAAAAGTACTTCCAAACATTCCCCCCCTTTTTTCATAACCCACGTCTACTAACTTATACTCATGAATAACCCCCTTAATTGCTTTGAATACCTTTTTCTTCCTCCCTGTATATGGGGTAATGCCATAAATATCCAATGTTTCCTCCAAATGTAGATTAAAATCTCCACATAATATAATATTAGGTGGCCATTGAGCTAGCTTCAAACTTAAATAGTGAAACACTGCAGGGTCATCGACTGTAGAGGCATATAATGAGCAAATTCTAATAGTTAATCCTTCAATTTTAAGCTCAGCAATAACCCATCGTCCCAATGGGTCTTCTTTAATTCTTTTAATTTCCCCTAATCCGAACCTCTTTAATATTGCCACTCCTCTTATAGTAGAACTCTGACGGGAGCATCCTACTACTTCCAGTCCAAGATCTTTAAGCCACCCTCTATTAGACCAGGAGATGTGAGTCTCCTGTATGCAGACTAAGTCCACCCGCATATATTTTAACATTTGAGCCATTACACCCCTTTTCCTTTTATCATTTAGACCACAAACATTAATGGAACATATCGTCAATTTAGCCATTATATAGATTTAGTATATTAGCACGATTAAACATATAATAACAAACAGCTCCAAAATTTGGAACCTGTCGTACAGAAATCATAAACTTAAAGTCAATACATCTTGCAACTGTATTTCCTTGCACCCCAAAGAAAGCGTTTTCCCCCCCACGCCCCCCCACACCCTTTCCAACCCACCCTCTTCCCAGCACCCCCCCACCTGAAGCGTAAGGGCAAATGCCCTCATTGATGGTAAGTGATTAAGAGATGTGCAATTCTACCCGAGCCAGTCAGACCTGATACTGGCTATATCTCTGGCACAAAAAAAGACCCATAAATAACCAAATCAAAAGAGAAAGAGGCATCTCACTAAGATTGAATGTAATCATTAACGTTACCCTAATCCTGTCAATCACTACTACATTTTATCTAAGAACTGTTGTGCTTTTATCTCAGATACAAAAAAACAGTTGTCCCCTTATGCACAATCTTAAGCTTAACAGGGTTTAGAAGAAAAACTTGCCCCCCCTTAGAGTGTATTGGTGCCATTAGCTGTTTAAGTCTCCAACGTTGCTGCACTGTCGCTTGGCAAAAATCAGGTCGAACAAAAAACTCGTGCCCCAAACACTTTCTAGTTTTAGATGGCCTAGCCAAATCATACAAGATCTCACGGAGCAGGTAATTCTGTAAACATATAAGAATAGCTCTTGGATTATTTTTCCCTCCTCCCTGATCAGGTTTTTGATTGAAAGGGAAACGATGAGCTCTTATAATTTCCTTATCCCAGTCCCATCCTTTAAGATCTTTAAAGGCATCTGAGAACATATCTATGACAAACTGCCGAACGTCTTTTCCCTCTGATTGTTCAGCCACTCCTAAAATACGTAGGTTATTGCGCCGTGCGCGATTTTCCAAATCGGTCAATTTCCAGTCAATGTCTTGTCTGGTACTATCCAAATCCTTAATTAAAGTGTTTTGTGAAGATAACTCGTCTTCCACAACAGATATGCGGGTTTCAGTCTCCTGTACTCTTGAGTTGGTTTCAGTCCTAGACTTAGCCAAACGGCGAACAACGTTCTGTAATTTACATACTGCTCCTTGAGTGCGAAGCCCTTCCGCTTTAGTTTCTTCTCTGTGAGCCATGATTAGTCTATACATAGATGTCTGTAATTTGTATATTGACTTTAAAGTAATCTCCTCATCTCCCTCCAATAGCTCTGGAGATTCAAGATCCGTTTCTGAGCCCATAACAGCCCCTTCCCACTGAGGTTGATTAATAGACTCTAGATTTTCACCTGTGAGGGGATTTTTTTTTGCCTCTACACCCCTACGAACAGTGTTAGGAGTTTCCTCGTTCAACAGAAAATCAGGGCCAAGTAGATCTTCTTCAGACATTAGATTACAGTCATCGGCCCAGTCCTTTACAGGTTGACGATCCTCGTTATGTAATTCCTCATCTAATTCCCCATCAGATGTTATTGAGACATCAGACATAGAAAAGAACTGACCACCTGATTCAATAGAGTCTGCATCATTCAAAGGTTGTTCAATCGCCTTAGGCGAAACTCTAACTTCCTCTACAGCTTGACAGAGTTCAGCTAGGTCATCATCAGCCACTCCCGCTACTACTTCAGCTCCATCTCCGACTGTTAGTAGAGTTAAGTTTGAAGAAGATTCATTTAAGGGAGTTGCATCGTAGTTTTTAGATGTAGTATCCAGTGAGACATTGGATGATATTTGCTCATTAATACTACTCTTAGAGGAATTAACTATGTTTTTTTTCCTAAAAAGCTCCGGTATCACAGGTTCTTTAATAGTCCCATTTTGTTGACGGGTTCGAGTGTCAATTTCTGTTGCAGGCATTGGTGCTGGCGCTGATACTATTGTACATTTTTACGCCATTTTTTCAATGACTCTTGGCGTAGTATTTAAAGAATTAACTGAATTGGTAATAGTTTTTTTTGCCCCCCTGCCTTTAGGAGCCATAGCTGATCGTTAAGATTGTTCAGCAGCTCAAGGATTTTCTTTCTATAGCAAAGTCCTTATACCGGTTCCACCAGGTCTGTTACCCTTGTATAATACACAAAGGACAGTCTGTAGTAAATTAGCTATAATACAGCGTTCTACTTGAAACTTAATAGACTTAAAAGTTTAAATGACTTACTATATTTTCCAAATAGCCTTCAGAGCCGATAGTTGCTGGATACTACGCCGGACACAAAGTTTCGTTATATGTAGCAAGGTTTCCTGCCAGTCCACAGTCTCACTGAACTATTGGCACTTTTCACCAATATACACAACTCTCGCCTTCACCTGCTGCACCGCAATGCACCAGAACTGGAAGAGAGTTCCAGCGTCTCACATCCTTCCAAGCGCTGCTGCTTTTCCTCCCCAAACGCAGCTTCACAATAAGCTGTTAGCGCCTCTAATCCGGGTATTCCGCCTCAGAAACTGATGTGAATGCAGACAGCCACGGAAGCCCTCCACCGGTTTTCCCCGACTCTCCTCGGCACTCCCAGCTCTTTTCGACACGGTGCCGCAGCTTGTATTTCCGACCCCGGGGGCAGCAGATTCACGCTCCTGCACCAGCCGCGGAATTCAGAAGAGTTCCAGGGACCGAAGTCTGACTCAGCAGCAAACGAGAGTCCGGAGGCTCCACGCCTCTCTCACCACTCTCTCCCTCGGCTCACGTCTCTGACCACGGCGTCAGCCACAAACCCTTGCAGCTTCGCAGCCTCGCAGCCTCGGAGCCTCGCCGCCCCAGATGGTACAAAGATGGTGCAAAGGACCCCTTGAAGGCCTCCAGCAATTCAATTCAGCTCAGCTCCAATCAATCAAGAGCAGCAGCGGGAGACACGCCAAACCAGGTCGGTCAAGCATCGGGAGAACGCCGCATCTCCTCACTCGGCAGCAGTAGCGACCTCCATCTTGCTTCCGAAATCTTGTAGATTTCACTGTGTCACTTCTACAAGACTTTTTTGCGTGGGATTGCCCACCCTGCATACACTATACCTGACACAGGGATGATAGCCCTGCTCAGAAGACAAGTATAGATTGACACACTACCAGCTCTTTACACCCAGCTAAATAGCAGCCATTGAAATTCTTATTGCTACAACCATTATATTGAACCGTAGCAGGTTTCTAGGACTGTGGAGACAAGAAATTGTAGAAATCCTAAAGAAAAGAAAACTGGAAGGCCTACATTTTTGCCCTTATTTGCATTAGAGATAAACAGATGAAAAGCCTATACAGCTACAGGAAAAGCCATCTACAAATAATTAGTAAATGTCTAGCAGTTCTCCTATATTATGGTTACTTATGAATCGCCTGAGCTTGGCTAGGTTTCAGGAGAGATGCGTCACAGTCTACTACATTGGCTCTTAGGCAATATGTAATCATTAAACCATAGAGCCAACCACTATTACCTACATAAACTTTGGGGGTAGTACTTCAGCAGTTGAACTCTCATCAGCTTAATCACTACGTAGTACTCAACTCTCCTGCTCCACCTGACCCAATGCCCCCCAATATGGCCTAACATTCAAACTGGGTATGGGTAGCTATCGGGTTATATTAAATGAAGGTTCAAATTCCAACTGGAAATCCTATTGTCTTTGTTACCCATACAATCGCATTCATAAGTAAACGTAATTATTTGCTCTTAATATGCGTGTACTATAGTGTTTTTCTGTTAAGAGCCACGTACATATAATATTTACCCAAAAGTATTTCCTTTACCTTGCAACCCTTCCAATCGAAATGTCCGGTGTTTGACCAGGCCATCGCTGCCCTTGTATGGACCGTATCTGATGATCACCTTGGCATTTTGCGGCATGGTTAGGAAAGGCAACTGTTAAATTCAGTACTAGGGAGATTGATCAGAACAAGATGGAAAGATTCTACGTTTGAAATACGCTCGGTCGGGTGGCAATAATGAAATGTAAATGTAACAGTTCATGTAATTACATAGTCCAATGTAGGGATCGCGATCAGCAAAGTAAAATCATAGTTTATTGCAAAGCTGCCTTAGGTTCGAAGAGCACGATTGACAGCTAGACTAGGTCAAATTCAACCGCCCCCTGGCTTCGTCGAGGATAGCAGGAGTTCCTACTTCCAATGCAGTCAGCGAGGGGTGGTGGGAAATGTCCTTTGTGTACAGGGGCTCGCGAAAGAGTTCACTATCCACCAAGTCACTTCATTAAATGCGCATCGAATGAATCTCCGTCGTGGGTTTGGCTCACAAGAGCATTATTTTTTTTAATAGTAGTACTGGAGTAGCACGCTACGATTATTTTTACGTTCGGGTGGACAGTCTCTGTGAGATTGTAGGTGCTTGCTGCATAGATTCTGATCAAAGCGAGGAAAGATCGGAACGGGCTGGTATGAGATGCAGGCATGCAGGGTGAATGTTTGGGACTTCTTCCCTTGTTCTGTCTGTATCGTGGATTAATTCGGGAGTAGTGGTTATAATTGCTCCAGAGAAACGCTTGAGGTCTGTCTGTATTAAATGCAGTTCAGGGAAGGGTTTGTGCGTGTTCAAGGTCAGCAGTACTCGCACCTCCTTTTTGTCCACAAGTTGTGTTTCTCCTCTCTAGTCGCAGTATTTACTTCTGTATCTCAGTGAAGAGACGCCGTTGCTAAGGAAGTGTCACGTAGAAATAGCGTCAGACTCAGGAACCTCTAATCAGAAAGCCCGTGTCAATAGGATCACGTGCGTTTCGGGACGTTTAAAGGTATTGGCTGTACGCGTGCAACGTGCATAGGACGTCACAGATGGAGAGAAGAAAGAAGCTTATGCGCTGCAACTTAGTGGCGCTGATAATCATGTTAAATGACGAAATGTCGATGAGTCGTCTGCTGTGAAATAAAGACTGTAAATATTATGTCAAAGCAGGCAGGGGTGCAGGAGGCAGACAAACCATTTTGAATGTAAGCTCAGTGCATATTTTTTGGAGAAAACGATATTTCAGCTCACAGGTTTGGCGCCACTTTACTCTTCCCTTTCATTTTACTCCGGTCTGCATTTCAGTGGTGGCTGGTGACATTTGAAAGTGGTATGGCTAAAGTTCGTAATGAGAGCGAGCGAGCCAACTGTTATAAGAGGTGGGGGGGCTTTCTACCCCGAGAACATTTTGAAAAAAAGAGTGGGCGATTGGTGCATTTTCAAGCATATTTGAGAAAGCAAGAGGGCTAATAAATAAAGAGACTTCATATGATAATGACATAGGTATAGGTGCTTACTCAGTATAACCACAGAACTTCATAATGAGATAACAATGCGGAGTACCTCACATAAGTTAATTCATAGTATGCTGGGAAAATTACATAAGAGAAAAATGATTGAAGAAGCTCCTTAGTATTTGAATGTCGGCAAATACATGTTAGGCAGAAATAACCATGCTGGAGGTCAGGTGAATATGCAGTAAGGAGGCATTTACATTTTGTCTGTATCTTGTCACATGCACATGATTTGCTGGGGGTTCAAAGACAGGTGAAATGTCAGGCAGTGTCTTCTGACAAATTGCTGCTTTTCTTTTCTGATTGACATTGATGTTTGCTCTGACTGCAAAGTGAGAGGATTTTGTAATAGTAAACAAATGCGTGACAACCCTGCTGCGTGTGGTGAAGGAGTTGTTAAACTAAGGAAAAGGATGTATTATCAAAACACATTTGTAGCACAGTAAAATGTAATAAATGCCTTCAAATAAACTGTACATAGGTTTCAAAATATATCAACAGTTAGGAAAAAAAAGAATTTCCCTCACATTGTATGCTTTTATCATTTTATCAGTAGACACACTGCGCAACATAGATCTGCTAACTACCGTCCTGGTCACAACATTAAAGGCAAGGCTGATATTTCCTTTTTTAAAGTTTACATCACATTAGAGTGCGGCAGTGTTTTGTTGCTAGTACACTGCATACGCGGAGAACGCACTGTACATCTCTTTTATGTAGCAATCAATAGTTTTGTATAAAGTGCAAACCCAGGACGATGAACTCTACATCAAGATTGGGGGTGGGTGATTCCCAGTAATGCACATGTGCTTGGAGAATGGGCAGGGGCATTCATTGAGTGTCGGGCCTGCACATTGATCACTGTACCCCGCCTCTCCTTCAGAGTTGGTGTATCTTCGTGCCCTGGATTGATAATTGAAAGTTTGAGGAACGGCAACTCCAGTGAGGACTCCTTACCCCCCTGTATACGACTTACATGTGTGGCTAGATAATATGCTGTTTCTGCCTTCCTGACCTTAGTGTAATTCCATTACTGTAATCATTCACCACTTTTATTACCTCTTGGCTGTTCGGGAGGGTCGTCAAGCGCCTAGACGCCTTTGGGTATTAGTGTACACTATATAAATAATAATAGAAGCACACAGCATGTCACTTTATGCTTTGCTTTTACTCAAATTTCTCAAGTATTACCGAAGGGGAATTTTCACAGGAATGCAAGCACAATCTCTCCTAAACTTGAAAAGTAGAATCAAGCGCCGCAAACACCGTTTCTGCTCAACTTCACCTTTGTTGCAGTACTTGGATGAGACTGTGTACTGACCCTTTGTATTATCATTTAACAAGCATGAACGAGTCATCGAAACATCACCTTGGACAGTCCAAATTTGATTCTGGTAATCTAATTATCCGTTCAAATGACTGAAACACAGCAGATTTGCAAGGATTTCGCTGGGAAAAAAAACAGCGCATAAGTGCGGTATGTTGCATTGTATGAAATGCTTAGACTTCAGCAATAGGTTTGGCAAATACAGATAGGTGTCTCTACAGACAAAGCAATGCGCTGGTACTTTCGTGCTCTTTTATTACCAAAATGAGATTTAGCATTTGATATGTGTCTTTCACATTATTATGAATAACACCAGCTGAAGTTGGAAAAATAAGCAGTGATTCGAAGTCTGCAGCACACGTTCAATCAAGGAATACTACGGCCTGAATTAAACTTCGAATGGTTGCATAATCTGCACTGGATATTAACTACATATTTTGGAAGCCCACTTTTTTCAGGTCTATCCGTCAATGGTTAATTGCATAGCTGAGGAAGCTTGGAGAATAAAATAATGATTTATAGCGTACATGGCTAGAGTTAAAGTGTCAACAGATGTAATATATTTCTTAACAAACACTACCATCTGAACCCCCACTTGTTCTCCACAGAAGGCACCCTGGGTCTCCCGCCTAGTGTGGCAAAACTTTAACTTTCTGATGCCAGAACTGACAGACATTTTATTTTGCCCTCTGAAGTAAGTTGACACGTTTGAAAGTAAATCGCTCACAAGTGCTGCCCTTCCGCCAGAGACCAAGGCCAAGTAAACTGCAGACACCTGCGCTTGGTCGGAGATACTCAACGAACTCCAAATAAATTTCAGCAAGTATTAGGGGGACGAGCCAAGCCCGGCGCCTCTGAGCTAAGCCTATATTTAACTAACTGGTCTCCGCAGCAACTCACATGCTGCTCGATAAATATTACTCCCCAGCAGTCGTGGCTCGCAATACTCGTGGAAGGGGGGGTCGCGCAGGAGTTACCGCGGGGGTGGGGTGGGGGTTGACACATTAAAATAAAAATGAAAACTTACCATACCGGGTCCCACGCCTCCTCTGCTCCTGGGCCGGGTCCCGTCCCGCCTCTGCTGCTCCTGAACAGAATCGTACATGCTCCCTCCCCTCCTGTAACTGTGCGCCAATCACAACGCTGCAATGGCAGCGTTGTGATTAGTGGGGATTCCCGGACAGCGCCCAGCCGGGCACTTGTAGGGAGGCCAGTTTCTCTATGTAGACTGCATGCAGCCTATATAGAGAAAATGTAGAGTGTGTATGACTGCTTTGGTCGGCCCCAGGTCCGACCAGTCAGGGCACTCAAAGTGGTGCAAGCCACTCCGCCCGCCCGACCCACCCACCTGTCCGTCTCCAACCAGGCATTAATCTCCCGCCAGCCCCCAACCAGGCATACCCCTGCCATCTGCTTTCTCACACTGCGAGAAAGCAGTGGGGCGGCGCTCCTGCGCCCTAATGGAACGGCCGCCACTGCTGCCTTTTACACCAACTCCTGTATGCCTATTCTCACAGTCAGCTTCCGGGAACATCCCTTCCTCCCACGTATTTATTGCCAGTTTTCCTATAACTTTTCCACTTATCCATTGTTGCTTTCCTTTCTCGTGATGGAGCAGGGTTTTCGCGAAATAAAACCTGTTTGGATTGAACTCCCTTTGCGTGAAAATACAAATCCAGTGATGTGCAAAGTAAATGCAAAAGGCTAATGGTGAAAACGAAAATTTCACAAAGCGTGTGTTAAAGTGCTGTGGTAGGCCGCAAATGCATGTGAAAAATAACAGACTAAAGCTGCTAGTTTTATTTTACACTAAACAAAATCAAAAGAATAATCTGTTAAATTGCGCATGGACAAAGCAAGAAAATTTGCATTACATAGGGTCTTTTAACCCCTTCGCTGCTGGCCCGTTTCCGCCGCTGTGCGGTAAACAATGAACAGGGGCGGGCCATGACGAACCCCAGCCGTCATCAGCACACGAGCACCGTAGTGCATGACGGCTGGGGTTCGTCATCAGCATACAAGGGGTTAATAGCGTGATTTTATCTATATATATATATATATAAAAACGAATGTATGTCTGTCTGTTTGTCCTTTATGCATTACTACACCATTCATCTGATCGGCATGAAACTTTGGGAAGGTGTGGAGTACACTCCCACGAAGGGTTCTGGCAAAAAAAAAATATAATAATAAATTTGTTAAATATCGCCCCCCAGGCCCCCATGATTTTTCCAATACTAAACGTTTACAGTTTCCGGTGCGACTCGCTTTTGCAATGACCATCAACAAAGCACAAGGAGAATCGCTGCAAGTGTGTGGACTAGATTTGGAGAATCCCTGCTTCTCACATGGACAACTGTATGTGGCCAGCTCACGCGTCGGAAAACCTTCTGGTTTATTCGTGTACGCACCAGACGGAAAAACAAAAAATACTGTGTATCCACAAGCACTCTAATAAATAAACTGAATTAAAACAACACTTTAAAATGTTTTCCATATTAAAATGAATAAGTTTCAATAAAAATGACACAATGTAAATTAAATGTTATCATAACAAGTTTCCTTAAATTTCCTTTCGTCTAAGATCCCAGCAACGCGGTAAGCTAGTAAATGATAAATAACGCTTGTATTTGTCTTTCCTAGAAGTATGAATTTTCTGCTCAGCAGAAAAGGCCTGAGAGTCATTTTGGAAAAATAAATGCATGTTAAAATGTGCAAGAGAAGGGAGTCTCAAACTGTTCGTCCTTCATGAGTCCTGTGTGCCTGCCAAAATATTTGCGTGGAGGTAACAAAATGAATACAAGAGACAGGAATACTTCCTCAGTGAGCGGTGCATTTGAACAATCGATGCACAAAAATTGATACATGACTGTGATGGAGGAAGCGTACTAGCTATGGAAGTTTGAAATTGTATTTCCGTGGCTGGAAGTTGATAAAATGAACAAAACGGACAATGGATTATTTTGCAGTGTTGTCACGTCAAGAGTGGTGTGATTGAACACTCCCTGTTTTAACCAATAGAATGAATAGTAAATTGCGTGTTATGACACAATGTGGGTTGGACTTTAGAGAATTTAGAGTATAACTTAGGTACCCAGTGGGTGGGGTTTAGAAGGCATGATTTCCTACTTTGTGAGAGGTTCAGCTGTGTTGCTGTTTCCTAAATTCTATGGGCTGGCTGATGTTCTGCTGAAACTTGACTCTAAAAAAAGTTACTCCTCAACTCTTTTGGGGCCTTGCTTACTCTCATGGCCAGAGGGTAGCCAAATTTCTTGAACTTGGGTTAGTATGAATTTCTAAATTTGGATAACTATTTTGCAAATTACTTATGTATTACTCTTTTGTCTCTACGCTTTTCCACTCACTCAGAGCGCTGCATTTGAGATGTTCTTATGTCATTTCCATTGATGTTTTCTCTGTATGGTGATTTATTATTCAAGCTGTTTTGAACTTGATGGAGCAATCACATTATTATAGATAAACATTATTAATTCATAAATGAGTGTGTTTTTAGTTAGTGTTATTGACTGGTTATATGAAGAGTGTACAATGGTTTATTTCTAGATCCAAATATTATTTTGTCAAATCCTGATTACATTATAAAGAATACATCACCACGAAAAGGTTATTATGAAGATGATATGGTAATGAAGATTTGGTAAGTTTACTCCAGAGGATGGGATGGTCCCTCCAGAGGTTTTGACATTTGAACGAGCAGTCCTTGCTAGCCTTAAAAACAAACCCCATATCAACCAATTCCATAACCTGACTAATGCGGAGAAACAAGCCTCCACCGCATTGGGAAATGACAATACCATCGTCATTAAACAGGCGGATAAAGGAGGAGCAACTGTGATCCAAGACTATGAAGACTATGACCTAGAGTGCAGACGACAGTTATCAAACAGCACCCATTACAGACCTCTCACTGTGGACCCTACCAAACGCCTTACTACTACCATTATGAGTCTGGTGATTGAGGGCGAGACAAATGAATGGATAACCAAGAAGGAAGCCAATTTCCTCATCACCACCGAACCGACAACGCCCTTTTTCTACACACTACCAAAAATCCACAAGGGGGTCAACCCTGTCCCGGGCAGACCCATCGTCTCGGGAATAGGTTCCCTACTGGAACCACTGTCCCAATTTTGTGACGCATTTCTACAACCTGTAGTGAAGAAAATTCCATCCTTTCTCCAGGACACCAGGGATGTCCTACGCCTTATTAACGACGTGGATGGTAGGGAAGATGTCGACCTTCTACTGACATTGGATGTGGAAGCCCTATATACAAACATTCCCCAACAGGCAACATTAGAGGCAGTAGAGTCCGCTTTGAGGTCGGAAGAATGGACATCCCCCACCCCGATCTCGTTCATCATGGCATTGGCCAACATTGCTCTAACAGAGAATTTCTTTAAATACGAGTCACAGCTATACCACCAGATCCGTGGCACTTCAATGGGATCCACCTTCGCACCGAGCCTGGCATGCATATACATGGCCACTTTTGAGAAATACTTCATCTATTCTCCTGACAACAACCCGTTTCTCGAACACCTAACCCTATGGCGACGCTATATTGACGACATTTTGATCTTTTGGAAAGGTGACCGGGCAAGTTGCGAGGCTTTCTGCACATGGATTAACCTCCAGAACCCATTCCTCAAGTTCACGGGTACCATATCTGAACAATCATTACCCTTCCTGGACCTGACTATCATGTTGGGGCCGACAGAGATCACCACCACTCTCTACAGAAAAGAGACCGACAGAAATAGCCTCCTGTTCTACAATAGCCATCACACCAGGGCACTGAAGGAAAGTCTGCCGTTCGGTCAATTTCTGCGGATCCGCAGAAATTGCACCTCGGTAACGTACTACAAAGGAGAGGCAACCACTCTTCAACATAAACTCCAGGATAGGGGCTACCCGACGAGACTCCTAAAACAATCAGTGAAGAGAGCACTTAACAACAATAGAGAATCTCTACTGGAAACACACACTAAGGAAACCAAGGATGTCATTACCTGTGTAACGTCCTACACAAAAAACTCTACATTCCTCAAAAAAACAGTGAACACTCATTGGGGGATCCTAAATTCGTCTGGACTAGATATCCCACATCCACGCTTTGCTTTTAAAAGAACAGCAAACCTTAAGGACACACTCATCCACACGCGACCAAAGAAGACTAGACACTCCCTCAGAACACGCTGTGGGGGTTACCACCAGTTATAGGTCACTTTCGCTGTGGTAATTGTGTCGTCTGTCCCCAGTCCACACAAGGTAGAAACATCAAACTGTCGGACACTTTTACATGGCACCTTAACAAGCACACAAATTGCAATAGTAGCAAATGCATTTATATGTTGACCTGCCCCTGCAGTTTAAAATACATTGGAATGACTATGCGCACCGTCAAAGTGCGCATTATGGAACATAATAGCAACATCCGCTGTGCCAAGACACATACACGGTTGTATGAACACTGTAAACAAAATGGCCATATTGCTGAAAGCATGCAATGGGTCGTTTTGGAATGGCACCCTTCCATCAGTCAGCAAGCACTACATAGAATCAAACAGAGGTGGGTGCACCGTTTACAATTAGACACCCGTGGACTTAATGATTCTGTCCCCTGGAACCTATTAGCCAGATAACTTGAATTACTGTTGTACATAGTCCCCTCCGATTTGAGGGCGGGGTTTGGCGCACTGCAGCATCAGGAGCCTAACAGACATTATGGGGTCTTATGTGTCTGCCAGCCCTGAAATCATAACCCCTTTCCAACATGGCGCGTCCCGACGACACTAAATCACATGGATCCACCTTCCTGCTTACTCCATACACATCAGGCATCCGATTGGCTGCGTCGCCAGTGACGTCATCCGGGACACGTCCCCACAATACGCACTCGAGGATTGTAACTCTCCGTATTTAATGGCGGCGGTCATCCCAGAACGCCACCAGCTGTTCTGTGTGTCTTGACACGCCGGAGTGTGGGGGTAGGTTCCTGGAGGCATTGGCCTCGCGCTGAACAGATAAGCCTCTGTGTGTGTGGACCTGCATTTGTGTTTCCCGGTCCACGGACCTTCTGGCGAAGCCATTCGAGTCTCGGTGCACCGCCACTTTGCGGTGACTGAGGACTGCCCTCACCAGGGTTAGCGGCGCTGGTGAGCACTCCGCGGTGCCGTTGGGTCACAGCCACTTGCTGGCCATGTTGGGACGTTGGTAAGCGGACAACCAATCCTGTCCCCTTTGGTTTCTGCCTGCCACGCCCGGAGGCACCATTAAGGTTTGAGGCTGGACCGCCCCTCATCCCGATGGACCCCAGTGGAGTGAGCTTGTGTCTCGGGCTTCCCCCGCGGCGTTGTTGTCGGCACCGCCCCTTGTCTGGAGAGGTACGTCTAACGGGCATCCGCTGGTTGGTGGGACGACACTTCATGCGGGTTGTTAGTCGGTTCCAGACCCGTAGCTGCCCCATGACTGGGTTAACTAACCCCGTCTTTTTCCTCTATCCATCTTGTAGGCAATTTACCTAGTAGCAGAGGTCCCACAAGAACAGTCTGCGGGGACTTTCCCAAGGTTTATTAGGGTAAGATCCTAGTTCTAACGCTCTACTCTTGGGATGCTAACTGTAAACTCAACCATTGTTTTAGCTTTAATGGCCCCTCACCTTCGCAATACTAACTGACTGAGGTTGTCATATGAAAAAGATGTAGACTATCAGTCCTAGTTACTAACAAGATGTTGATACACTAGTCTTATACCAATGCAATGAGCTGCTTTAGTCTCTCTCTCACGTTCACACCACATTACGTCACTGGGTGATCATCGACGCTCGGTGGATGTGTCTAGATTTTGTATGGTTTTTTCATGCAACAACTAGCATGGATTCTTCTGTATATAATACCTTTTTAATTCCTTTAGGTCTGAATTTGACGCAGGACCATCGGCCTGCTTTGGTTACTGACCCACCAGGTTGTATATTGCATACACTGTAGCCCGTCCTGGGCCCCCTTTAAGTTTATGAGCGCAATTAGGTCCTGAAGAATTGCCTATAGGGCATGAAACATGTTGACCACAGGCGAGGGTTGAACGAGACCAAACTACATTGACTTTGGGTCCCGGTACCCCTCCTTTCACTCTTTTAATAAGGCAGTTAGCCACATGAATAAAGTTGACTTAGTGGACTAAACTAACATTTTTTAACACACTTTCCGTAGCTCACTACTTCACCTTCCTGGGCCCCTCACACGCACTCAACAACGGCAAGGAACAAAAGATCTCCATAAAAATGTAGCACTTAGTGTTACCCGTCAGGCATTGCAGCGCCGGCTTGACGTTGGAGCAGGATGCCGGTGATGAGACAAGACAACCATCGTGCGGGATGAAATAAGTCATCCAGCTAATTAGTTGTGTGAGGCTCCCTAGTTCCGACAAGGGACCCCTTTGGTTCCCTGACGATGATTTCACATTTATTCGTAGAGAGAGAGAGACTATTTTGCCACACTAACAAGACCGCTTAGGGAACTTTGTACATTTCTTGGTTGTATGCTCTTAGGACAGGTACACTGGACCCCCCCTAAATATTGTCCTTTTTAAGTCCCTCCTTGTTGTTCACATGATTTGCGTGGGTTGCCCCCCACGGGACACTTAGGTTACCAACAGTGACACTACTTCACTAGATTGGCCCACCACATATTTGTACATTTTCAGGAGACCACATCAGTGGCTTGACCACCTACCCTCTAGCACACATCTAAAAAACCCGGCCATACTCCACCAAATATGGAAGACGTACCGGGTCTTAGCTTTGATGAGGACGCCATTGCCGAAGCACTAAGAGCAGCACCTATCCTGCTCAATACCCCGAGTGCCTCCGCCTCAGGCACTACCAATGACGACTGGGTCAGTCTGACCAAGATGAAGAAAGAATTGATAAGGATCACTATACATGGGACAATGATGACCGAATACCTGAGAAGCAACATAGCCCCTCAGGGTCTAATCGTCAATATTATACCCAGGCTCTTTTTAGAAGACAAACAATTCAAGGTTGACTGGTGTCAGGTGTCTTGGAAGTGCACCAAGGACTTACTCTTCCTAATCGTACAAACAGCTAAACGACTATTTGATGCCTTACTGGAGAAAATTACAGCTATAGAAGCCACTATGAGGAGTGTAGTTAACAAGAACAACAAAGCCGCCTTCACCACCAAACTAGCTGATATCAATCAGGAAATGGCTGACCATCATGAATACCTCCTGAAACAAAAAACAACAAAACTTCAAAAAGATATTTCGAAGTTTGAGAAGGAGAAGATATACCCATACCTGAAGCACGGCTTCAATGGAAAAAAGACCAGCTACTCCTCGGATGACAACTCGGATAACAACAGCAGGCGAGGCTCTACTAGTAGTGACTCTAGTGGAGGGTACACTCCAAAGAACAACCGGTTCCCACAACGCCCCAACTGGCAACAAGGCTACCAACAGGGACCAATGTTCCATGGGCCTCCACATATGGCACCTCCATGAGTTTGAGTTTGAGTTTGAGTTTAAAAATACTTTTAAAGCGCACGTATACCGGCGGTTTCTTGGCGCTGTAGCTAGTGGGGACTGAGGTTTTAAGAGCAGGGAGAGAGGAATGGGCATTTATTCAAAGGATTTTGTGAATAGGTAGGTTTTGAGACTTTTGCGGAATTGAGGATAGAGGGTGATGGCGCGGAGATGAAGGGGAAGGGAATTCCAAAGGGTTGGTGCTAGAATGGCAAATTTGGAGCCGCCCCACTTCTTTCTCCGAAAGCGAGGGATGGTGAGGAGAGATTGAGAAGAAGAGCGTAGGTCCCTGGAGGGGACATAGGGAACAATCTCAGAGGAGATGAAGGCCGGTGCAAGGTCCAATCGAGCCAGGAAAGTGATGGACGCGAGCTTGAATTGGATTCTAGCCTGCACAGGGAGCCAGTGGAGAGATTTCAGAAGTGGGGTGGAGTGGTGGAATTTGGGAAGGTTGAAGGCTAGGCGGGCCGCCTGGTTTTGGATCTGTTGCAGGCGGCGCAAGCTGTATGCAGGAATACCGGCATACAGAGCGTTCCCGTAGTCCAGGCGGGACACCACCATGGCCAGAATAATAAGTTTGAGAGCAGAAAAAGTGAAGAAGCGAGACACCTTGCGAATGGTACGCAGGGAGAGGAAAGAAGAAGAAACCACAGAGCTAACCTGGGAGTGGAGGGTGAGTTGGGAATTGAGCTTGATGCCTAGTGTTTTAACTGAGGAAGAGGGGATAGGGGGAGAGCCAAGAGAGGGAGGCCAGAAAAGGGGGGACCAGGGGCTGGATGAGCCGCCCGTCAATACCAACTCGGTTTTGTCCGGGTTAAGTTTGAGGTGATTGTGGCTCATCCAGTCCCTGATGTGAAACATGACAGTTTGAAAGTTGAGGACAGCAGAGGAAGAGGAAAGATCAAAGACCAGCTGGAGGTCATCCACATAGTTGAATACGGCGACCTCCATCTGTTGGAGAGAGAAGATAAGAGGGGCGATATATAGGTTAAACAAAAGAGGGGAAAGAGATGAACCTTGAGGAACCCCGCACTGAACTTTCCGGAAGTCCGCTGTGAAGTCACCCAGGCGAACAGCCTGGGTGCGGTCGCTCAGGAAGGAGGACAACCAGACCAGGGCAGTCCCCTCGATCCCCGCCGCCCTGACACGGGAGAGCAAGATGTTGTGGTCCACCGTATCGAAGGCGGCTGAGAGGTCGAGGAGCACAAGGGCCTGGTGATGATTGGTGTCCATACCCTCCCTGAGGGTGTCGAGGACCGACATGACCACGGACTCCGTAGAGTGTGCGGGGCGGAAACCAGCTTGGCGGGGGGCAAGGGCTCCATGTTTCTCCACAAAGGAGCTCAGAGCGCAGGTGACATGGCGCTCGAGCACCTTAGCTAGAAATGGCAGGAGGGAGATAGGGCGGAAATTGGCAGGGACAGAAGGATCTGCCCCAGGTTTTTTTAAGATAGGCACAATTACCGCAGACTTCAAGGAGCTAGGAACTATGCCTTGCGCAAGGGAACTGTTGAGGAGGTGAAGGGGGGGATCTGGGCAGGAGACAAAGATGTGGCGGAGGATAAGGGCAGGACAAGGGTCAAGAGGGGAGCCAGATTTGATCAAAGGCACTAGTGAAGTCAGGTTTTCCCGAGTGATAGGGGGAAAGGTGGTTAGTTTGCCTTTGGGAGGGGGACATTGGGGGTCCACAAAAGAAGGGGGGGGTGGGGGGATGTTGGCTTTGATGGTGATAATTTTCTGGATGAAATAATTGTTAAGAGAAAGACAGAGGTCATTTGACGGGGCAGGTTTAAGCGTAGTTCTGTCCAAGAATGCCAGGTTGTGGACGATGGTGAAGATCTCTTTAGACTGGTTCTCCGCTGCTAATATTTTAGAGGAGAAATAAGCTGTTTTGGCCTCCAGGATGCTTTTTTTGTACTGGTTAAGGATATTGATATATTCCAGCTTCAAGGTGGGGCAGTAGTTTCTCCTCCAGGCCCGTTCTGCGCGGCGAACTGTAAGTTTGGTGGCTTTAAGCTCTTGGTTAAACCACCGGTTGGCATCTTTGTCGCGTTTTGAGGTAATGCGCTTGAGCGGGGCGACGGAGTCGCAGCTGCGGGAGAGCCACTGGTCTATAGCGTCAGCCTGGGAGACGGTGGTGAGGCCCTGAAGAGGCGGGAGAGAACCAGCGAGGAGAGAGGAGAGGTTCTCAAGGTTGACCCGGCCCCATGATCGGACCCAGGTGTTTTTGGGTCGGGGGGGCATAGCTGGGGGGAGAATAGGAAGGAGAAATGAAATCAAATGATGGTCAGACCAGGTGCAGGGGGAGATAGATAAGGATTCCACAGGGCAGTTCAGGGACCAGATTTGGTCAAGCTGGTGACCCTTGATGTGAGTGGGGGAGTGAACATGGGGTGTGAAGTTAAGGGAGTGGAGGGTTTCGGAGAAATCCTTAGATGACAGACATTCGGCAGGGTCGGAAGGCCAGAAATTAAAATCGCCAAGGAGCAGGATGGAGGAGTTGTTGATAGCAATGGTAGCCAGGACTTCCAAAAAATCTGGAAGAAACTGCAGGGGGGACTGAGGAGGACGATAGGTAAGGAAACAGGTAAGAGGAGGGGAAGTGGATACTGTGCGAATCACCAGGAATTCGGTGGTGGCAATATTGGGAAAAGGGAGAATTTGAAAGGGGAAATCGGTACGTGCGATGACTGCCACGCCGCCCCCGGCTCTGCCCGAAGGGCGGTCAGCCCTGAGGGCGTAGTAGGAGGCTGGGAGGGTGGATAGGAGTACAGGGAGGGAGTCATCGCAGAACCAGGTTTCGGTTAAGAAGAGAAGATCTGGGGCCTGTAAGTCCAGCAAGACCGAGAGCTCGTGAGAGTGAGCGACAGCAGAGCGGGTGTTGAGGTAGAAAGCTGTGATGGGTTTGGGGGTTGGCGGAGAAGCAGGCCTACCGGCCGTAGGCGAGGAATCCAGAATGGGAGGAGGGTGAGGAAGGGGAGAGAGGGAGGCTATGCCGAGAGCAGAGATGCGAGAGCTGGTACTGGTCGTGATGGGCCAGGGGCCCTGGTAGCTGCGAAGTAGGTCCGGGCTATAGGTGATGAGTGGGGCAGGGTGTAAGGCCCCTAGTCCCGGCCGGTCGCGGACGGGCGCAGACGGGCTTGCCTTAGGCGCGCCTTCGGCGCGCAATCGTCGCGCCCGCTGCGCTCGTCCGCTGCGCTTCCTACCAAGACACATGTTTATGGTCGTGAGGCGGGGAGTATGAAAGGGGCGTGGCCAACAGAGTGGGCGTGTCTGTGGCGCGCCTCGCGCTCGAGAATGGCGTCTGGAAGTGAGGGGTCGTTGCAGCGTGGAGCGCTGTTTAAAGTGAAGCCAAGAAGTGCAGGTAGGAGGGGAGGTGATAGAACACGTTATCACAGTTTTTAAAAGTTTTAAAAAGACAGGTTATGCATTCTCCCGGCTTCCGCCTCAGGAGTCCAATAGCTAATGAAGCGCCTCGTCGTAGCGCTCTCTATTTATACACGATGTCGAGGGGGCGTGGCCAACAGAGTGGGCGTGTCTGTGGCGCGCCTCGCGCTCGAGAATGGCGTCTGGAAGTGAGGGGTCGTTGCAGCGTGGAGCGCTGTTTAAAGTGAAGCCAAGAAGTGCAGGTAGGAGGGGAGGTGATAGAACACGTTATCACATGGCAGTATCCCTTCTACCCACAGGGCCCGCCGCAATTTTTCCCTTTGAACCCGCCACCTTTTCAAGGCAGAGGTTGGGGCAGAGGAAGAGGGCGAAAGCGAGGCGGACAGAAAGGGGTCCAGTGGCAAGACCAGCCGACACCGCAGACCACGGTGGAGACCAGGAGTACGACCAGGGGGAGAAGAGTCTGATCGTTAACCTTTCGAAAAAAGTCCTGACGCCAACTGAGAGCAGAATTTTGGAAAAGGGACTGGGTTTTGTCCCCACCCCCACTCCAGACAGCTTTCAGGAGATGATCGAAATCAGACAACTCTTCAGAAAGATACGCCTGTGGGTTTTCTTTGATGACAAACCCAAACCAAAGAGCACAGACACTGGACTATGGAAACCCTCCACCTTTACTCCAGTGGATGGGATGGTCCCTCCAGAGGTTTTGACATTTGAACGAGCAGTCCTTGCTAGCCTTAAAAACAAACCCCATATCAACCAATTCCATAACCTGACTAATGCGGAGAAACAAGCCTCCACCGCATTGGGAAATGACAATACCATCGTCATTAAACAGGCGGATAAAAGAGGAGCAACTGTGATCCAAGACTATGAAGACTATGACCTAGAGTGCAGACGACAGTTATCAAACAGCACCCATTACAGACCTCTCACTGTGGGCCCTACCAAACGCCTTACTACTACCATTATGAGTCTGGTGATTGAGGGCGAGACAAATGAATGGATAACCAAGAAGGAAGCCGATTTCCTTATCACCACCGAACCGACAACGCCCTATTTCTACACACTACCGAAAATCCACAAGGGGGTCACCCCTGTCCCGGGCAGACCCATCGTCTCGGGAATAGGTTCCCTACTGGAACCACTGTCCCAATTTTGTGACGGATTTCTACAACCTGTAGTGAAGAAAATTCCATCCTTTCTCCAGGACACCAGGGATGTCCTACGCCTTATTAACGACGTGGATGGTAGGGAAGATGTCGACCTTCTACTGACATTGGATGTGGAAGCCCTATATACAAACATTCCCCAACAGGCAACATTAGAGGCAGTAGAGTCCGCTTTGAGGTCGGAAGAATGGACATCCCCCACCCGGATCTCGTTCATCATGGCATTGGCCAACATTGCTCTAACGGAGAATTTCTTTAAATACGAGTCACAGCTATACCACCAGATCCGTGGCACTTCAATGGGATCCACCTTCGCACCGAGCCTGGCATGCATATACATATCCACTTTTGAGAAATACTTCATCTATTCTCCTGACAGCAACCAGTTTCTCGAACACCTAACCCTATGGTGACGCTATATTGACAACATTTTGATCTTTTGGAAAGGTGACCGGGCAAGTTGCGAGGCTTTCTGCACATGGATTAACCTCCAGAACCCATTCCTCAAGTTCACGGGTACCATATCTGAACAATCATTACCCTTCCTGGACCTGACTATCATGTTGGGGCCGACAGAGATCACCACCACTCTCTACAGAAAAGAGACCGACAGAAATAGCCTCCTGCTCTACAATAGCCATCACACCAGGGCACTGAAGGAAAGTCTGCCGTTCGGTCAATTTCTGCGGATCCGCAGAAATTGCGCCTTGGTAACGGACTACAAACGAGAGGCAACCACTCTTCAACATAAACTCCAGGATAGGGGCTACCCGACGAGACTCCTAAAACAATCAGTGAAGAGAGCACTTAACAACAATAGAGAATCTCTACTGGAAACACACATTAAGGAAACTAAGGATGTCATTACCTGTGTAACGTCCTACACAAAAAACTCTACATTCATCAAAAAAACAGTGAACACTCATTGGGGGATCCTAAATTCGTCTGGACTAGATATCCCACGTCCACGCTTTGCTTTTAAAAGAACAGCAAACCTTGAGGACACACTCATCCACACGCGACCAAAGAAGACTAGTACACTCCCTCAGAACACGCTGTGGGGGTTACCACCAGTTATAGGTCACTTTCGCTGTGGTAATTGTGTCGTATGTCCCCAGTCCACACAAGGTAGAAACATCAAACTGTCGGACACTTTTACATGGCACCTTAACAAGTACACAAATTGCAATAGTAGCAAATGCATTTATATGTTGACCTGCCCCTGCGGTTTGAAAATACATTGGAATGACTATGCGCACCGTCAAAGTGCGCATTATGGAACATAATAGCAACATCCGCTGTGCCAAGACACATACACGGTTGTATGAACACTGTAAACAAAATGGCCATATTGCCGAAAGCATGCAATGGGTCGTTTTGGAATGGCACCCTTCCATCAGTCAGCAAGCACTACATAGAATCGAACAGAGGTGGGTGCACCGTTTACAATTAGACACCCGTGGACTTAATGATTCTGTCCCCTGGAACCTATTAGCCAGATAACTTGAATTACTGTTGTACATAGTTCCCTCCGATTTGAGGGCGGGGTCTGGCGCACTGCAGCATCAGGAGCCTAACAGACATTATGGGGTCTTATGTGTCTGCCAGCCCTGAGATCATAACCCCTTTCCAACATGGCGCGTCCCGACGACACTAAATCACATGGATCCACCTTCCTGCTTACTCCATACACATCAGGCATCCGATTGGCTGCATCGCCAGTGATGTCATCCGGGACACGCCCCCACAATACGCACTCGAGGATTGTAACTCTCCGTATTTAATGGCGGTGGTCATCCCAGAACGCCACCAGCTGTTCTGTGTGTCTGGACACGCCGGAGTGTGGGGGTAGGTTCCTGGAGGCATTGGCCTCGCACTGAACAGGTAAGCCTCTGTGTGTGTGGACCTGCATTTGTGTTTCCCGGTCCACGGACCTTCTGGCGAAGCCGTTCGAGTCTCGGTGCACCGCCACTTTGCGGTGACTGAGGACTGCCCTCACCAGGGTTAGCGGCGCTGGTGAGCACTCTGCGGTGCCGTTGGGTCACAGCCACCCGCTGGCCATGTTGGGATGTTGGTAAGCGGACAACCAATCCTGTCCCCTTTAGTTTCTGCCTGCCACGCCCGGAGGCACATTAAGGTTTGAGGCTGGATCGCCCCTCATCCCGATGGACCCCAGTGGAGTGAGCTTGTGTCTCGGGCTTCCCCCGCGGCGTTGTTGTCGGCGCCGCCCCTGTCTGGAGAGGTACGTCTAACGGGCATCCGCTGGTTGGTGGGACGACACTTCATGCGGGTTGTTAGTCGGTTCCAGACCCGTAGCTGCCCCATGACTGGGTTAACTAACCCCGTCTTTCTCCTCTATCCATCTTGTAGGCAATTTACCTAGTAGCAGAGGTCCCACAAGAACAGTCTGCGGGGACTTTCCCATGGTTTATAAGGGTAAGATCCTAGTTCTAACGCTCTACTCTTGGGATGCTAACTCTAAACTCAACCATTGTTTTGGCTTTAATGGCCCCTCACCTTCGCAATACTAACTGACTGAGGTTGTCATATGAAAAAGATGTTGTCTATCAGTCCTAGTTACTAACAAGACGTTGATATATTAGTCTTATACCAATGCGATGAGCTGCTTTAGTCTCTCTCTCACGTTCACACCACATTACCTCACTGGGTGATCATAGACGCTCGGTGGATGTGTCTAGATTTTATATGTTTTTTTCATGCAACAACTAGCATGGATTCTTCTGTACATAATACCTTTTTTCATTCCTTTAGGTCTGAATTTGACGCAGGACCATCGGCCTGCTTTGGATACTGACCCACCAGGTTGTATATTGCATACACTGTAGCCCATCCTGGGCCCCCTTTAAGTTTATGAGCACAATTAGGTCCTGAAGAATTGCCTATAGGGCATGAAACATGTTGACCACAGGCGAGGGTTGAACGAGACCAAAACTACATTGACTTTGGGTCCCGGTACCCCTCCTTTCACTCTTTTAATAAGGCAGTTAGCCACATGAATAAAGTTGACTTAGTGGACTAAACTAACCTTTTTTAACCAACTTTCCCTAGCTCACTACTTCACCTTCCTGGGCTCCTCACACGCACTCAACAACGGCAAGGAACAAAAGATCTCCATAAAAGTGTAGCACTTAGTGTTACCCGTCAGGCATTGCAGCGCCGGCTTGACGTTGGAGCAGGATGCCGGTGATGAGACAAGACAACCATCGTGCGGGATGAAATAAGTCATCCAGCTAATTAGTTGTGTGAGGCTCCCTAGTTCCGACAAGGGACCCCTGTGGTTCCCTGACGATTGATTTCACATTTATTCGTAGAGAGAGAGACTATTTTGCCACACTAACAAGACCGCTTGGGGAACTTTGTACATTTCTTGGTTGTGTGCTCTTAGGACAGGTACACTGGACCCCCCTAAATATTGTCCTTTTTAAGTCCCTCCTTGTTGTTCACAAGTTTGGTTTACACTCACCCAGTGTGATAGGGACTAGTAGGGTATTAAATTGGGTCCAGGTGATAAAAAGTATTTAGTCCCTTATCCCTGGATCACATATTCACCTGGCAGTGGCGTCTGGTAACATTTGAAAGTGGTGCACGAGCAAAGTGCCGTCCTGCTTCCCAAAAGCCAAAAATAATACAACTCCTCCTAAATTCAAAAATAAAACATGCAACAAAAACACAAATAAAATCATTACACTGACATGCATTATGCTAACATTTGAATTAAATAAAATGACATGTTACCTACCCAAGGGCTGCACATCCTCTTCTGTGTTCTTCTGCAGTCTGTGGATCCACGCACGAGTCGGGCTAACTCCCCCAACCATTTCATCCAGGATTGGATGGAGGTGACTGGCTTGACGCTCCTTCAGGGCATGGAGGCCTGTGCTTGCTCTCCACCCAGTTGTCTAACAAAGCTCGGTTTGGAGGTCTTAAAGGGAGCATGGCGAATAGGCAGGCCGGCGCGGGACAGCCAGCCCAACTGACATGCTCTTTGGAGTGTCTGGCCATTACTCCATTCTGCCAATCAGAAGCAGAATACATTCCCCGTGTTCAACTCGGCTTGGGGGCAGGCTGTGGCTGTGCATCAGTAAAAAATAAAATGGCAATTAAATAATTTCATTGGCATTTTATTTTTCACATTTACTACACGCAGCTTGCTACGCACAGCGAGCAGGAGGGTGATGCTCCTCCGCCCTAATGAAGAAACCGCCATTGGCTCATGAACTTGCACTTCTCCATGTCATCCCTTTTCCTTAAACGCGCCCCATTTCCATCACTTCTCTACCGCCAAGCTTTCCCAAGTCACCTTTCCTTTCCTTATGCTAGTATCCCATGTCACCTCTCCCCTAGGAACTACTCCTTTTCCTCGAACATTGTTCTTTGTGCAATTTTGTATTGTACCAGTCACTTCTACAACTGTACTTATCACTTCTTTCTCTCACTTTTCCTACTGGAGCCCTCATTTCTCGCTCGTCTCTCCGCCTGGAGCTCCCTTTCCTGCATGCTACCTCACATTTCTCCTCCTGTATCTTCTTCACAAACCCCTCCACAAACAGATTTCCAGTCCCCAAATCACTGTATCTGAAGTTTTCTTTCTTCCTCTCACTTCCCCTCAAACAACTCTATTTCCTCTCTCTTCCTTCAGTTTGGTTCTCCATTTCACCTCTTCTCTTTTCTGTCTCTCACCTTGCATTTCTTCCCCTGCTGTCACATTTTGCCACCCATTTCCCAGCTGCAGCTTAATTTGTCACACTCACATTTCCCCTTGAAGCTCTTTAACATTTTTGACTATGCCCATTGTTACATCAGGCCAAAATCATGATTGATTTTGGCTGCAGATGTGTGCTGAGCCCATCTGTCCTTTATGCTGCAATTTTTCATCATGGATATTGGGGGAAGGCTGGTGTAGTGTGGTAACCACTTTGTGCTACTGGAATATATTTTGTAGCGAAGGCCTGTGTCAATGTGAATAAGCGCAGACATTGCAGTTGTGATTGTGGGCTGAAAATGCGAATGAAAGTTGAGAAAAAGATCCCCTGCAGTAAATATGAAGAACAGGAAGACACACTGGAAGCAGCTATGTATATAGCTCCTCATGGACTTAAAATACATTCATCAGCTAAAAACATAGTCCCAGATTTATTAAGGTGTTGCGTTGCCTTTACGTGATGCAAGTCATCAGAAGGCAACACAAGTTCTTAAATGGGATTTACAATCAATCATCCAGGATTTGTAAAGCACTGCAAATCACCTCTGAGGGTCTCAAGGTGCTGGAGTTGCTAGCTGCTTCTTAGTGCTCTGTTCATTCAAGCAGCTAGGTCTTGAATCCTTTCCTGAATTACCGGAGTGACGGGCAGTCCTAAGATGCATGGGAAGGTCATTCTAGGCTTTGGCCACCAGGTGGGAGAAGGAGAATCCTCTGATGTTGCCTCGTTGGATCTGGGAAGTGTCTGCAAGGAAGAGAGAGGCCGAACGTGGGGGTCTGGTCGGTTGGTGGAAGGTCATTCGTTTGTTGATGTATGCTGGTCCTTCGTTGTGCAGGGATTTGTATGCGTGGGTCAACATCTTGAACTGGCATCTCTTCTGGATCGCGAGCCAGTGTAGCTTCTTGATGTGCCAAACGGGGCTATTTGCACCACCTTACGTGACTTTTTATAGAAATGTAATGCAACTCAGAATCTTGCACTGTGTTACATTACTTTTAGCTGTTGTAGGCATTCTGTGGGTGAAGCATGGGTGTTCCAATGCATTCACTCATGGAATTTGTCTCAATCCCAGATTTACTAAAGGCAGTAAGCCTGGGATTGTGCATGTAGGAGGCTGGCTGTTTATGTAATATATCAATAATCTGATATACAGTGTAAAGAGTCCAGGGGTTTCCTTAAAAGTGGACACGGGCTTGCTCTAGCAATCCCAAGGTGTTCTATTAGGGTTAGTGTGGTCGAGCAGTCCTAGGCTTAACCGAGAGGAGTGCAAGACACCTGCAAATACGCACAATGATCAATACATGCAAGACACAAGGAGATCCAATCTATAAAAATAGCAAGTATCTTTATATAAGTGGACACAGTGCATTTTTTGAGTTCTGCAGTGTTATCCTTTAGAAGGAAGAACAAGTTCTGCAAACCAATATTGTACAGTGTCTTATGGGACCAATCTCCAGGAGTTAAGTTGAGTGGTGGGCAAGGTCCAAGGCAGCACCAACAGTACACCACCAGCGGCATGAGGGGGCCGGGTGCAGGGTGCAAAACAGCATCAGGAGTCAATGTTATTCTATGGAGATCAGTCTCTGTGAGAAGAGGCTGTAGGTTCTGGCTAGGAGGTCAGTCGTGCTGAACCAAAAGGGGGGCTCAGGCCTGCGATGCTCTGAGACGTAGGGACACCCTTGGCCCTCTTCTCCACGGCCCAGCGGCGACGGATGCAGTGGTGACTTTAGACGTAGGATTTTCTTTCCAGGAACAATCGTGGCACAGGGTGCTTGCGCGTAGAGGATGCATGCCCCGTCGGAGGGTCCATGAGGGGTAAAACCATGATGGACTCAGGCTCTGGAGGGCTGGAGGACCTTGTTGGCATAGTTGGCCCACTTTGACTCTGGCTTGAAGCGACGGGTGCAGTGGAGGCTTCAGGCATCGGGTTTTGGTGGTTCCGGAGGCCTCAGCGTCCTGTCTTTTGAAGTTGCCGCAAGATGCAGGGAGCAGTTCCACTGTTCCACAGGAGGTCTTGGTTCTTTATCGAAGGCAGGCAGTCCTCCCAAATTTCTGGAGTCAACAGCTGCAGGACGAGTCGACTTTGGCGCAGTTTTTAGAGAGGGATGCAGACATGCTGGCGGGGCTGGTACCAAGTCAGCTGCTGCTTCTCTCCTCTCTGCTTTTGGGGACCTTCAGTGTCCTCTCTGATTAGGTCGTCAGGATCTGTTTCTCTGGTGCCAGTGACTCCCATAAATACAGAATTTAGGGGAGTGTAGTGTGGTAGCCAATGGCCTACTGATCCTTGGGGTCACTACACCCCCTTTATGACCACTTCCTATGGGAATTGGGCATAACCCTTTTCCAGAATCCCATTTACGAGGGACTTACAGAGGGTGCTAAAGGTTTTGCTAATTTGGGAAACCATTGTATAGTTTTGGGAAAGAGCTCTGGCACTTGGGACCTGGTTAGCAGGAACCCAGCGCACTTCCAGTTGAAATCACATCAGTTACCAGACAAAAAGTGGGGGTGTCATTGTCAAAAAGAACTACTATCCTACAGTGCCAAAATGGTGCACCAACCACAGAGAGGCGCAGTGAGGAGAAATATGTTTATTTTTCCTCATTACGTCCTATTTCTATGATGGATGCATTCTGCATCAGGCATAAAAAGAGGAAATAGCATCTCAGGATTGTTTACACATAAAGGTGTCCCTTCCTGCACAAAACAGTCTTGCCTGTAACACAGGTACCCTTGCAGCATCACGCATATGTACCTGCGTTGGCGCTAGGCAGCCTCAAGTGCTCCAGCATAGATAGAGAGCTGAAGAACACCATAGCTTAGCAGATTTGGTACTGTTCAGCTCACTCCTATTCATGCAACGCAGCACAGCAACTTTGCTTGCTGCCCTGCGCTGCATGAACTTTAGTAAACATGTCCCATTGTAATTGTAATTGGGTTTTGTATCGCGCCAACTCACCGACAGGTCTCAAAGCGCTACTGACAAAGTACAGCAACAAAGACGGAATGAGGATAAAGAGATGTTAACTTGACTACGGAGATGTAAACGCATCCTTGAAAAGTAACGTTTTCAGGGTTTTCCTAAAGCGGAGGAGGTTGGCTTCTCTACGGAGCGCCTCCGGTAGCTTGTTCCAGATGGTGGGAGCTTGGACTGAAAAAGCTCTACCTCCTTTTGTTGCCAGTTTGAAACGTGGGCAAGATAGCAGGAGGGAATCGGAGGATCTCAAGGCGCGCTTAGGTTCGTAGATTTTTAGCCTATCTTTTATATAGGCTGGCGCCTGACCGTGGATAGCTCTGTGGCAGATGCACAAGCTCTTGAATTCCACTCTTTGTATCATAGGGAGCCAGTGCAGCCTATAAAGTAAGGGAGAGGCGTGGGTTCGCCTTGGTGCTCCAAATATCAGACGAGCTGCGTCATTTAAGATGACCTGTAGGCGATTAATGGAGTATTTTGGGAGGCCTAGGTATAATGCGTTGCCGTAATCAATTCTAGACACAATCGTAGCTGAAACAATTGTTTGAAGCAAACTCCTTGAAAGTAAAGGGACAAGCTTGCGTAGTTGCCTGATCAGGTTCGTACATGAGCCAACCACAGCGGACACTTGGTTAGACATTGATAGTTCCTGGTCAATTTTCATCCCAAGGCTCCTTACACTAGAGCATGGTTTTGGGGAGGGTCCAAGTTCTTGTGGCCAGAACAAATCATTCCAGGGGGAGGTAGATGTTGAAACTACAAGAACCTCCGTTTTATCCGGATTGATTTTCAGTAGGTTGGCCGACATCCAGTTCACTGTGAATCGTAGTATGTCTTGGGCCGTGGACTGAGCCGATATAGTATTGTCGATGCTCAGCAGTAGCTGAGTATCATCGGCATAATTAAAAACTTTACAGCCCATGTTTGCCAGGGATTCTATCAGCGGTTGTAGATATAAGTTGAATAAAAGTGGGGAAAGCGCGGACCCTTGCGGGACTCCACAAACTAAGGCACCCACTTCGGAGACCTGATTTGCTAGCTGGATCCTCTGCGTCCTCCCTGATAAGAAGGCTGTCAGCCACTGGAGAGCTTGTTCTCTTATCCCGGCTCTGGCTAGTCTGTCCAGGAGCAGTGCATGGCTGACAGTATCAAACGCCGCTGATAGGTCAAGTAGTATCAGGGCGCTTGGTTTTTTACTGTCAGCCATGCCTCTGAGCTCGTCCAGTACTGACAGCATTACTAGTTCCGTGCTATGGTGGGCACGAAAGCCAGCTTGCCGTTCCTGGAGAAGATGATGGGTTTCCAAGAGGGATGACAGGGATTTTAGTACATGTTGTTCTAGTACTTTTGATAAAAATGGCAACTGGGAAATTGGCCTGTAATTCTTCAGGCTAGTTGGATCGGCCCCGGCTTTTTTATCAATGGTCTGACGCGGGCCTCTTTAAAGGATGTTGGTAGTGATCCAGTGGCTAATGAGATGTTTAAGAGGTCTAAAATCTGGTCCTCTAGGATCGGGATTGCTAGTCGGAAAATATCAGGCGGGCAAGGGTCAGCAGGGGAACCTGACTTGGTAGATGCTACTAGATGTCTAAGGGAGGTAGCATCAATTTCAGGAAATCTAGTGACGATAGGGGTTGAGAAATGTGAAGGGGGCAAGGTGTATATAGCCGGGTTATCCTTCTTGATATCTGACAATATGGTCGCTACTTTATCAAGGAAATATCCCTGGAAGGTATCACAGTTAATCACTTTGTCTGCCTTTTCCTCCTTCTTACTTAGCTCTTTCAGAATTTGAAAGGTCTCTTTTTGGATATTGGTGGCGTTGTTCATGCGTGCTTCATAATAATCCTTCTTGGCTGAAATGATGAGCTTTTTATACAATTGGAACGATGTTCTGTATAATTCCCTATCAGTATCCTTTTTAGATTTCCTCCAGCATCTTTCGAGATAACGAAGCTTTCTTTTTTGGTCTCGTAGACTCTGGGTGAACCAAGGGGCTCCTTTTTCTGCGCCCTTTACTTTTTGTGTTTTTTCAGGGGCTATCTCCTCAATAGATTGCATGAGGGTAGTTATTATCCTGTCATAGTTTGAGTCTAAGTCAATACCATCTGATGAAGTTATGGATTTCTGTTTGTGTTTAAGCAGAGCTTTGGTCAAGGTATCAGAGTTTACTTTTTTCCACTGGCGCACTTTTTTAGTTTTTAGTGGAAGTTTAGTCTGAAGATTATGATGCGGTATGTCGTACAAAATTAGATGGTGGTCCGACCAAATGCAGGGTGTAATATTTGTAATGACCGCCTTTGGCATAGAGGACCAAATAAGATCAAGAATATGGCCTTTTGTATGAGTTGGAGATTCCACAAGTTGTATCAATCCAAGAGCGGTCATAGAAGTCTGCAATTTCTGAGCTAGTGAATCTGTGTCTCTTTTATCCCAGTGGATATTAAAATCACCAGTCACCAAGATGTTTTTGTAACGTGTGCATAGATCCGATATTATAGGGAAAAAGAGATCATTGAACATTGAAGTGCTTTGAGGTGGGCAATATATTGTTAAGATGATGAAACAGGAATTATTCATGGTGACTTTTATCCCTAATAGGTCTGCGGCATTTATGGTCTCAGTTAGAATTTTTGTTACCATAAGCTGACTTTTAAAAATCGTTGCTACACCACCACCTCGGGTCCCCTCTGGTCGATTATGCCAGACCATATCATACCCGCTAGGAAGGGCAGCTATGATATCCGGGGAAGAGGAGTCACTCAACCAAGTTTCGGTGAGTGTCAGGATATCGATGGTCTCATCCTGTAGGAGGGTAAATATTTCTAAATGGTGTTTCTGTAATGACCTGGTGTTGAGGGTGGCTAATTTTAGAGGGGGTGGCTGACTCGAGTTCACAGGGTAAGGGCTACGGAGGATGTTATTTTTCTTGATGATAGCACAAGTGGTAGGAGGCAAACAGTACCTGTCGGACTTCAGTGCTAGGAGATCCGCTGAGGTTTAACAAGTACGGGTGCCAGAGTCCCTAAGCCCTAAGCCCGGTCGTGCGCGGACGGGCGCAGACGGGCAGGACTCTGTCACGACTCCGGCGCAGGTCCGGCGCGTCCGCTGATCGCGTCCGCTGCGCGGAGCCATCACTGTCTGTTTTTATAGCGCTGTCGATGGCCTCACCAGCCCGACCCAAGATGGCCGCCAAAACCGGCGCCCAGCGCTCTCGGCGTCAATACTCAGTCGAGAGCGGGACCGGAGCTGCAGGGAGGGGGTGAAGGTGATTTCTAAGGCGCTGCTAAGCGCTGGGGGGTCTCAGCACACCTTTTAAGCTCAGGTGTGGTAATTACAAGTAGCGAGTATCAACAAGTAAAAACACAATAATTAAAATTAGGAAAGACAAGAGACCTCCCGGCTTCCGCCTCAGGAGGGGAAAGGTGCGTGCAGTGTCAGAGTTACCTTCTTCCTACTACTGGCGCCTTTTATAGCGCTGCCGATGGCCTCACCAACCCAGCCCGACCCAAGATGGCCGCCAAAACCGGCGCCTAGCGCTCTCGGCATCAATACTCAGCCGAGAGCGGGACCGGAGCTGCAGGGAGGGGGTGAAGGTGATTTCTAAGGCGCTGCTAAGCGCTGGGGGGTCTCAGCACACCTTTTAAGCTCAGGTGTGGTAATTACAAGTAGCGAGTATCAACAAGTAAAAACACGATAATTAAAATTAGGAAAGACAAGAGACCTCCCGGCTTCCGCCTCAGGAGGGGAAAGGTGCGTGCAGTGTCAGAGTTACCTGCTTCCTACTACTGGCGCCTTTTATAGCGCTGTCGATGGCCTCACCAACCCAGCCCGACCCAAAATGGCCGCCAAAACCGGCGCCCAGCGCTCTCGGCGTCAATACTCAGCCGAGAGCGGGACCGAAGCTGCAGGGAGGGGGTGAAGGTGATTTCTAAGGCGCTGCTAAGCGCTGGGGGGTCTCAGCACACCTTTTAAGCTCAGGTGTGGTAATTACAAGTAGCGAGTATCAACAAGTAAAAACACGATAATTAAAATTAGGAAAGACAAGAGACCTCCCGGCTTCCGCCTCAGGAGGGGAAAGGTGCGTGCAGTGTCAGAGTTACCTGCTTCCTACTACTGGCGCCTTTTATAGCGCTGTCGATGGCCTCACCAACCCAGCCCGACCCAAGATGGCCGCCAAAACCGGCGCCCAGCGCTCTCGGCGTCAATACTCAGCCGAGAGCGGGACCGGAGCTGCAGGGAGGGGGTGAAGGTGATTTCTAAGGCGCTGCTAAGCGCTGGGGGGTCTCAGCACACCTTTTAAGCTCAGGTGTGGTAATTACAAGTAGCGAGTATCAACAAGTAGCTTTAGCACAAAACTATACGTTTCAAATTTACTTTCATGCAGTCACTTAATAAACACCACAAACACAGATAAAAAATATGAAATGGTCTACTGTAGCAGAGTGACTTTTAGTGCATTTAATATTAAAAATATAATTTACTTCACTTCTAGTAGATCATTTTCTTAGCACTCCTCTTCGAAAATGCTATGCTTTTGTAAATAGATTTTAAAGCACCACTGATTAAGATAGCCAGTTAAGCATTTCCTCTCAGGGTCTGTCAAATCACCTGCGTTAAAAAATAAATAAATATATATATATACAATTTTTTTGTTGTTGCAGAGAACCAGGCGGCAAATTGATCCATCTCAGATCGGTAAATGAAAAATAAATGGTGCCTGTTTTGTTTGGAGGCCTATTAAAAATGACACAGTTGCATTATTGCACTTTTGTTTTTCTCTTTTCGCCTTGCTGATACTATACAGCATAGCTAAAAGGCATTGGACAAGCCAATAGGTCCCAAAGGCGAGATAAACAGCCTTTGTCAGCGCTTGTCTTTAACTTTCTCCAGAACTTAAATTTATGACAGAAAATTCTTGAAATAAGTGAACCACAGCAGAGGTCTTTGCTGCTGTCATAAACCAGAAATGAAAAATGAACTCAAGAAAAAACAAGACTGATGCACAAACGTGGACCTGTGAACAACACAGTGATCTCATATGTGCATCTGAACAAACAATGGGAACCTGCTACTGAGCCACCTCTAATAATCACTGACTACAAATGGCTAGTTGCTCAACTTTATAGGTCAGCTACCAGATGGCCAATATTAGTCATTTAATGGTAATAGAGAGGGAACAAAAATGAAGAGTATATAGAAAAAGAGGTCACTCGAATAACAAAGCAAATCAGGTAAGTCCTTTGTCTTTTGTATCTTTTATTCTTGTTCCTTGTTAGGAAAAGCAACAAACGCAGCCAACGTGTTTCGCCCTATCA
Source organism: Lissotriton vulgaris (assembly GCF_964263255.1). Taxonomy (NCBI): domain Eukaryota; kingdom Metazoa; phylum Chordata; class Amphibia; order Caudata; family Salamandridae; genus Lissotriton; species Lissotriton vulgaris. The sequence goes on from NC_141693.1 coordinate 620,176,431, forward strand.
CAGGATTAAGGCATAATCCAATGGAGAAGATGTAAAAAACCTAATAAAGTCATGAGTATCTGCAAGACCAGCAGACATCCACTTTAAACTTCACGACTCAAAACTATTGTATTTTGATCAAGGGAAGAAAGGTTCTGCCATATCGGGTTTAGATGGAGAGGTGCACAGTGGGACAGTTTACAATAAAACACATAGGAAGTGCTGCAAAAATAGGTAGGGACACCCCTAGGAACTTTTAGCTCATTAGTTAGGGAGTGACCAAGAGTTTCCCACCTGCAGGCTAGCACTGGGCATAAAAGTGGCACCTTCAGTACCCTCTTCAGAACACATCTGGATTTGTGGAAGACAGAAGAAGGACTGCACCTGCTGTTGAAGCTGTGGAGAGAAATCCGAAGGGGTAGACGTGCTCCCCACTTGAACCCAGGACAGAAGGGTGGACTCAAAGGCTAGTTGGCAACCCTTCAGTTGAGCTCCAGGAATAAAAAAGCTGCATGAAACCCAAATCTCTGCTCAGCCCAGCTGACCAGTTCCAACTGGATTTTCTCTGGACCCTGCTGGTGTCGTCTGGGACATTGAGTCCTAACCCTCAGGTGGTGCCCAAAAGGTTGTCGATCCTTGCCTGATGCAATAGTGTACTCTTCCCCCTCCTAAATTGCAAGACTAGACACTTAAAAAAAACTTGTTCTGAACTTTTTGCAAAAAGAACCAGAGACTACCACCGGACCGCTACTGATCTGCAGCTGCCAAGGTCAACTGCCGGTTGTTCTCAACTTGCTGATTTGCCCACCGAAAGGATCCTGACTTCCAGAAAGTTTCTGAGTCTGAATGTAGAGGATGTCACCAGGACCAATGCTTAGCAGTAACCCGATGAGCAGTAAGTCGAAAGCTCCCACCAATGCCCTGAACTGTGTTGGGCTGCCTAAAGTAAGAGATAAAACACATTTTCAATTACTTTATGGGCCCCATACCTTGTTTTGAGTAACTTGTGGTACTCTGAATCAATATGATGAGAAGAAGATGAGCGAACATATTAAGACTGAGGATGAAATTAGATTGTCAAAATTGCATCAAGGATTGAGAATAGAGTATCGGAGAAAAAGTGAATTGTGCATGATCATCATGAACCTACATGAGTTAGATCAATTAATTATGTAGGTGAGAGAGAGTGGGAAAGACATTATGTTGTCAATGGTGATTTCCTGATTGTTGAAGAACCAATTTTAAGAGGGATTTATTATGTGTGTTGTAAGAGTGCTTATTTCAATCTGCCACATAATTGGGTAGGTTCAGGCTATCTTGCTATAGTGTTTCCTAGAGATTATCATGTGAATGAAATGAATGGGACTGTTGGTTTGAAGAGAGTGAAACGTTGTTTTGAACATATTGTATTAGATATTTTAGGAGCCATGATTTCATCATAGGTGGGGCTAGGAATAATGTGAAGATTAGACATTTGTTTATGCTTGTGGATTGGCTTGCTTCTAACACTGCTGGTGCCCTAACACAGATTAATTCTGAGTTCATTGATAACCTCAACACGAAGAAAGACTGTGTTTGCAAAGTCTTGCAGTTTAGGGAACGTTGCACCTTCATACCCGATGGTATCCATACGGCATTAGCATAGAGTAAGCATGAAAATGAATCACTTAATGGGATAGTGATTAGGTGTTAAGGCAATATCGTGTTTAATGAGTGTGCTCTGATTTGCTGTGAATGTAATATTTCTGGTCATACCACGATGTATCTGCAGTTCTGTTAATGTCATATATGAAAATAATGTATATAAACACTATTATGAGGATGAGCCAGAGATTCTCCTATTCTAGGGATATTGTCCATTTCTCTCCTGATTGTGCTGCTCACTTTTGGCTTAACATTTCTTTGATTTTGCAGTACTCTGTAGTACTCTATTTGCTGAGAGCCTTCATGGCAATTATCCTGGAGCATAGTTTGAAAGGACCCTTTTTTTCTTCATTCATTTACTCTTTTCTGATATTTTTGATGTGGTGAGACGTGCCTTACCTCTCCGAGTCACATTGCCTTATGAAATTGAGGTTCAACACAGCATCTGATTCATCAAAATTGTAGGCTTACTGTAGAGGTAAATCTTGGGGTGTCAACATTTCACGGATTCATCCATGCTCACAGAAAATCAACAGTATCCTAAGCTGCTCTTTTGCCAATCTCCACCAAGGCAACCCAATCTTTATATCAGCACCATCTGTTCAGTCACCACGACCTCTGTCACAGTTCTGCTGATGCAGTTTACTTTTGTTTGTAGCATACATGCTATTATAGACTTTTACATGCCTCATCCCTGCTATTTCAACACTAAAGCTGTGGTAAATAAAATTACCTGACTATTTTTCTATACATTAAATGACAATAAAGGATAGCTCAATAAATGAGAGGCAGAGTCCGTGGTATCTGAGTCATACGGGCTTTAATTAGGGTTCTCGAGAACCGGGACATCGAGTTCCATCACCACTAAGGTTCAGGAAGGGACATTCAACATTTTATTAACATCACACATTATATATAGTAAAACAGTATAATTGAAATGAATACAGTAGGCGTAACAAGTGAAAAGAGAGAGATAAGAACACATGTGCGTAACAGGAGGCGTGTAAGAGGGCGTACACGTAGGCGTGTATTGGAAACGTCACAGAAATGTCATAAGTGGGTGGATGCATAGAGAAATTCTGCAGGGTCAGCAGAAACCTTTGGCATGGGTGCGTGCGCAACTGAGCATGACGTGGTATAGACGTGTAACTGAGGAGAGCTGGGGGCTTGACTTTTAGCACTAGTAGAGGAGTCTGGTGTCTGGGATGTCAGAACGACCTGTACCTATAGCATATCTGGTATCTTATGTTTTGAGGATGTATTGTCTGAAGTAAAAGGTCTCTCGAGCAGAGGCCGTTCAATACTGAATGCTAGGGCGTGCATACGTGTCTTGGTGCAATGCGCGGGGCCATGGGCCTACCATGGTAACGGGCTCAGTAAATCACTTGCAAGGAGGACAGGAAGGCCGGGCCCTTTGCTCTGCAGCCGGGAATATATTTACCTATTTCACTAGACTGGAATGTGTTTTCGAGGAGGCTGAGCAGATAACTGTAGGCAAAATACTGTCTTGGCAGGCAGGCCAGGCTGAGCCGGGCACCGCTTCGCTGGGCAGGAAGTAAGGTAGAGGTCAGGGATGCATACCTAAACTGCAGTTTCAGAGACAGAAGAGACTCGGAGCCTCAATTAAGGGCCTGGCTCGACTGAGCCAGAAAACGTGGAAAACGTGTGCTTAGCGTTATTTAAAAGTGCACCATGTAAAGACGTTGGCACCATAGGCCTAAAAGCCAAATTAACGTTGTTTTCTTGGAGGACTGGATAACTGACATGTTAAAGTTGGACGCAAATGCATATGCGTCTTTGTGGCATGCACGGAAAAGAAATTACACGACATACATGGAACATGGGTGCATGGATAGAGTGCGAGTGGGGGACACATTGATTACCTAAAAATTTCTATTTCCTCAAAGCCTCTACACCCAGTTTCAAAAGAAACATACCCTAGATTTGCTTAACATCACCCTTCTTTTCAGAGTAGAACTACTATTCTAACACTGGCTCCATATAGATGTCTGTTGGCGCACCTTAGTTCTGCTTTGAAATAATTATGTTATTAGAGTGATTCATGTTGAGATTTTGAAGCCTATTCCTTCATATAAAAACAGAACTAGAAGAATTCAAAACATTTTAGGCTACGATGCCAATGGTTGAAGGTGGAACACATGACATCAGGCCATTTGAAATATAAGCAATCTTAGCTGTCAGCATGCTTATGGACCACCATTCTGGATTTGGACTGCTGCAGGGAGTTCGTACTTTACATTTGTCTGAGGTTGCCTGCAAAGAGTTTTTTTCATGCATTCAATGTAGAAGCTCCTGCACAAACATGACAGGATGTTTAGATTATTATTAAGTACGTGGTGGTAAACATTATGACTACACACTTATTTACTGAACTCTAGCAGTAAAGAAAACACGCTTGAAATGCACTTATCGCATGGATGCTGTATCTGAACATTAATAAAAACACAATAGCAGGCTAACTATCTTGTGCACTACAGCATGACCATAAGACAGCTCTTTAATTAGACCTGCATAAATCTTCACATCAACATCTTTACAGGAACAACCGCAGAGTAACATTCGAAACGGCGCATCCGATGAATTGAAAAGATCACTGTTCCAAGGAAATGTCCAAAAACGGACAGGTTGTCAACTCCCATCTTGGAATCAGCTGGCAGAAATCTTAATCTCCTCCTGCATGTAATGGAAACTATGAAGCTAGTGTTATGCATAACTCCTTATTTGCTAGTCGTCAAAGCACTTACTTAAATCTATTCCTTTTTTCTTTTTCCATTCTATTCTTTTCTTAAACTTCTCTGGAACTTTGTACACTTTTCCTTGTCTTACTTCCCCCAAAATGTCCCTATACTTTCTGCTTATTTTTTTCAGTTTTTCAAGGCTCTATTGAGGGTATGATGAGGGATAATACTAGCCTCTGTATCTTTAATAAAATCTAGATGTTCCTGTCAGTAAATATTGAAGAATTGTCATGTTATGGCAAGACCGGGTGCTAGCATTATGCATGATTCTCAGGCCCCGATGTAGGTAAACTCCAATTTACCACTTCTTAAATACCGAATCATACCGATTCGGTATTTAAGAAGTGGTAAATTGGAGGGGGGGAGATGTGGGTATTTCAGAATCGGTAAATACCGAATCTGTAAGATTCGGTATTTACCGATTCTGTAAATACCGAATCGGTATCCCCCATTGATTCCTATCGGCCTTGAAGCCCATAGGAATCAATGTGCATTACCGAATCGGTATTTACCGATTCGGTTATTACCGATTTCTGCAAGGGTGCAGGGGGTGTCACTTTGACACCCTCTAGCACCCCCAATACTGGTTTGTGTGCCATGTGGCACACAGACATGCCCTAAGGGCATGTCTGTCTGTCACATGGCATAGGTGTGCATGCACACCTGGATTCGGTATTTTAACACCCAATTGGATTGGGTGTCAAAATACCGAATCTGAAGGGCCTGTGGGACTGAAAGTAGTCCCACCTACACCCCGAATTTTAAAAATCGGTAAACTTACCGATTCGGTATTTTTCCGATTCGGTAATTTTACCGAATTGGTCAAATACCGAATCGGACAAAAAAAGGTCCCCCACATCTCAAAAGGCCAAATACTGGTCGGAAACGTCCGAATTCGTCTGTTTCCGACCGGTATTGGCCACCTACATCGGGCCCTTAATGCTGCCTTCGTTACATGATCCATTGGTGTTAAGTAAATCTTTGGTAAAACCACCTGCATTTGTCCAATCTGTAGGCTTCAAAATCTCTTACGTTTTCTCCTGTTGGAAAAACGTTGCTCGATATGGCTCTTCACAGGAAATGAGTCATAATGCACTCATAACTACTCAAGATTTCTATATAACACTCACCTGCCTTGCGATTGCTGCCCTTGTAACCCCACTTGTAAGGTTTCAAATAAGAAATCAACAACTGCATCAGATCATGTGGTTTAAGTTTCAACATTCTTCTCTTAGTGTTCCCACTAACAATACCACCCAGAACATTGGAAAATCATCAAAACGAGTTTTCAAACATTTACATTCCCACAAATTTAAACTAGTACTCCGTCCGGCCCATAAAACCTGCTGTCCACCTCCAGAGCATGCACATCAGCAGAAACTCATCTGGAAGAAATCAAACATAGCAAGGTAGCAATGTCTAATCCAATTCCCAGCTCAGTTGTCTTTATATTTTATTGTTTTTATTGATGTTTAAATGTTTTAGTTGACCATACCAAATCACCCTTGCGAATAGATAAATAACTCCAATAATAAAAAAACTCAAAATCATCACCTCAGAAGCATACGAGGGATCCAGATCCCCTTCCATATGCCAGCATAGACGAGCATTCATTGCTCCATTATATCTCTTCCTGTCTCCTAGAGTATAGGGCTCCTCGTGTACTTCATTAGCTTTTGTTGAAAGTCTCTCAAGCTGTCCAGATTTCCTGATATCTTCCAAACAAGCCGGTTCAGGACATCACTCTCCTACCAATAGAGGCTTTTCCCATCCTGCCAAAAGTCCTTTTGAGGTCTGAATTACAAAGGTGTCCTCCACTGCCACCAGAAACCATGGATGTGCCACCCAAAATAAAGTCATCAAAACTATTTGACAAATCCACCTCCTCCCCATTTTAAATGCCCTCTGAATCATAATAAACAGAGGTGCACATAATCTTATCCTGCCATCTAATTCTAGTAAAATGCTTCCACCACTGGTGGTCCTGGATCCAGTGAACAACTGTAATAATACTTAAATTGATTCTTCAGTCATAATGCTTACAAACCCACCTCAAACGTTCCCCAATAATATTGAACCTTCTTGAAATAATCTGGCTCCAGCATCCGATCGCTGTAATCTGTAAAATATCCCAAATTCCACTCTCAAATTCCAGGTCACGTTCTTCTGACTGGAAGATACTCTGCTAAACGATCTACCTTGATCTCTAGATAGTAATGCAATATATCATTTGTCACTCTGCCAAGGTCTGTGAAGCAGTTTATATACCTTGACACTTTATAAACCTTACTGCTGACATTTTGCCCATACGTAGTAAAACTGAATAGCTCCTATCTCTCCTAAAACCCTTCACAATTTATATGCAAGATCATCTCTCCCTTGTTTCCTGCTGGTCCCAATATGCACCCCACCTATGACAGCTCGCATCTGACGTCTCAACAGAATATGGGCTTCTCCCCAAACGTTCCCTGCCCTTCCATGTTTTCAAATTCTCTAATCACCAAACCAACAACTCTTTTGCCTCTTCGGGCAAACTGGCCTTGCCTTCATACCATAAACCAGCCTTCAGTCCATTTGTCTTCACATGGCAAAATTCCCTGATGTGTGATCCGAACACAGTGTCTGAATCAACAATGACAGAAAGCCTATAATCCTTGCGAAAGTCTACGTCGCTGTACCTCTTTTTAAGCTCTAACCTTTCTCTTTGAAAGTTTTAACTCTGTCTGTGAAATGGGCACTTGAAACCCCAGAAACTCCACCTCTCTGGTCAGAGCCATAACTCCTTTCTCTAGACTGATTATTATATCTAGACTTTCTAAATTTATCTTTGCTATAATCAAAAGTGCCTCTAACTCCTTCTTACCCAGAGACATAATCAAAATATCATCCAGGTACATTATTAACTTGACGCCTTTTGAGCTGATAGAAAATTTAATGGAAAACTTAAAAATTGTTTAAGGTGATCCTTCCAACTAAACTTAAGCTATACTTTTCTTTGCTGTGCTATTGGAATAATAACATTTGCATCCTTTAGATTCATCTTTACGAAAAGATCTCTTGCCTGTAAAGTATTTCTCATATTTACAACAAGGGGTGGTGAGGGACAGAGTCTCTGAATTAAGCAGAAAGCTCTCACCCAGTCAAGAGATCAGGGCTAGATCCAACACCGTTTTTTAGCTCACTGCACCATCCCAGTTTCAGAACCTGGCTGTATGCAAATTAGTCTGTTCCTGTCCCAGTGCATGATGGGAACAGGGCAAACCAAACTACAAAAGCCAATTCTTACACTGGGAAGGAAACAAGCTCCCGGGGACCGGTTTCTGGCATTACAGCCGTCTTCGGCCCGGTTTGCTTGAATCCTGATGGTGCAATGAGCAAGGGTCTCACATCTGAGAATACCCTTCCACGCTTAGGGTGGACAAAAATATTTACAACAAGGGGTGGTGAGGGACAGAGTCTCTGAATTAAGCAGAAAGCTCTCACCCAGTCAAGAGATCAGGGCTAGATCCAACACCGTTTTTTAGCTCACTGCACCATCCCAGTTTCAGAACCTGGCTGTATGCAAATTAGTCTGTTCCTGTCCCAGTGCATGATGGGAACAGGGCAAACCAAACTACAAAAGCCAATTCTTACACTGGGAAGGAAACAAGCTCCCGGGGACCGGTTTCTGGCATTACAGCCGTCTTCGGCCCGGTTTGCTTGAATCCTGATGGTGCAATGAGCAAGGGTCTCACATCTGAGAATACCCTTCCACGCTTAGGGTGGACAAAAATATTTACAACAAGGGGTGGTGAGGGACAGAGTCTCTGAATTAAGCAGAAAGCTCTCACCCAGTCAAGAGATCAGGGCTAGATCCAACACCGTTTTTTAGCTCACTGCACCATCCCAGTTTCAGAACCTGGCTGTATGCAAATTACTCTGTTCCTGTCCCAGTGCATGATGGGAACAGGGCAAACCAAACTACAAAAGCCAATTCTTACACTGGGAAGGAAACAAGCTCCCGGGGACCGGTTTCTGGCATTACAGCCGTCTTCGGCCCGGTTTGCTTGAATCCTGATGGTGCAATGAGCAAGGGTCTCACATCTGAGAATACCCTTCCACGCTTAGGGTGGACAAAAATATTTACAACAAGGGGTGGTGAGGGACAGAGTCTCTGAATTAAGCAGAAAGCTCTCACCCAGTCAAGAGATCAGGGCTAGATCCAACACCGTTTTTTAGCTCACTGCACCATCCCAGTTTCAGAACCTGGCTGTATGCAAATTAGTCTGTTCCTGTCCCAGTGCATGATGGGAACAGGGCAAACCAAACTACAAAAGCCAATTCTTACACTGGGAAGGAAACAAGCTCCCGGGGACCGGTTTCTGGCATTACAGCCGTCTTCGGCCCGGTTTGCTTGAATCCTGATGGTGCAATGAGCAAGGGTCTCACATCTGAGAATACCCTTCCACGCTTAGGGTGGACAAAAATATTTACAACAAGGGGTGGTGAGGGACAGAGTCTCTGAATTAAGCAGAAAGCTCTCACCCAGTCAAGAGATCAGGGCTAGATCCAACACCGTTTTTTAGCTCACTGCACCATCCCAGTTTCAGAACCTGGCTGTATGCAAATTAGTCTGTTCCTATCCCAGTGCATGATGGGAACAGGGCAAACCAAACTACAAAAGCCAATTCTTACACTGGGAAGGAAACAAGCTCCCGGGGACCGGTTTCTGGCATTACAGCCGTCTTCGGCCCGGTTTGCTTGAATCCTGATGGTGCAATGAGCAAGGGTCTCACATCTGAGAATACCCTTCCACGCTTAGGGTGGACAAAAATATTTACAACAAGGGGTGGTGAGGGACAGAGTCTCTGAATTAAGCAGAAAGCTCTCACCCAGTCAAGAGATCAGGGCTAGATCCAACACCGTTTTTTAGCTCACTGCACCATCCCAGTTTCAGAACCTGGCTGTATGCAAATTAGTCTGTTCCTGTCCCAGTGCATGATGGGAACAGGGCAAAGTATTTCTCAGCAGATGAATTTCCTCCATCCTGAAATGTCTTTAAGCTACAAATATTTCCAAACTTCTCAAATATATCAGTGACTTCCATCCTTTATCTTTCTTTTTTATCTTTCAGTGTTATGCTTAATTAAAATCTGAACTTGTTTTCACCTTGATAATCTCACCCTTTCCTAACATCTACCAAATGTATTGATCTACCAAAAACCCTTCCTCTTTTTCCAACTGCAAATCAATCGATTGGTTCTACTGACTTAACCAGTTTGCTTACAATTGCAATTTGAAAACTGCCACTGCATCCTACACCCATTGATCCATAATTATTTTCCTCCAATTGTTGATGAACGTCTTCAACCTGCCTCCTACTTTTGTAAGGCAAGCGACCAATAATGCTGTTCATGCTCACTTTGGATATTGCTTACAAACTATCTATGACCCCTTGTTCCTCTACTACTGACACACCTCTTTCTCCATGAGAAGAAAACTGTGTCTACCTGAAAACCATGAATTGATTATCTGCAATTTATCCAACCTTGGAACGTTTGGAAAAAATTACCACTACATCTTTCTCATTAAAAAAGTTGCTGGCAAACCCTGTAATGTTACTGGGAATATTTTAGTTATTTTATTTTTTATTTTGTTTTTAATAGTACAAAGAAGTCCTAAGGACATTAGACCACTTTACAATTAAATAAGGCGAACAACAGTAGAACAGCATTATGTTACAGGTAAATGCATTAGACTAAAATTAATGAATATTTCAAAGAGCAGTCAGCCTTGTATTTTATGATCAGACGTTATGCAGGTGATAGAGAGACAAATGTTTTATGACATGGAATGGTTGGCAGACGTGGGGTATTAGATTTTTCATAGTGTGAGGTGCAGTGGAAGCTGGCGATCTCTGAACGTGGGAGAGCATAATAATTGTGAGTAATTCCATTAAGTTAGCAAATTATGCTAACCTGGCTTCATTAAATAGGGCTCAAGGGTGTCCTAATAAGAAATCGTTTTGAAAAAGGAGTTAAATAGTGCATTTTAAAACATCATTTTCAAATAATCTTGCTACAGAGCCATAGCCTCTAAAAGAGCACTTACCATTTTTGTCAAAAGGGGCATTTGGGCAGTTCCCTGCCACTTGTGAGCTGCTACATGATGTCCCTAGTTTCTGGTGCACTGCTATTTAGTTTTTTTTAACAATTTTCATGACAATACGTGTGGGCTTGAACATTGACTGTACGCATCCCTCTCTGGGATCCCAAAGACAAGAGAAGGATGCTTACTTTGACTTCACCCCCCCCCCTTTTATCTTTTATTTTCCAAAATGTGGCTTGGGTGCACCATATATGTTAAAAGTTACCTCCAGTGTGCCAATACTGGCGTTTTGCCATGGGTATCCTCTTATGCTAAGAGGTACATACAGTATGCCAGTACCAGAACTTTACATTGATGCTGCCCATTTACTATTGGTAACCTATGTCAAAAATTACCCTCAGTATTTCAGAGCAAGTACTTTCACCTAATTTGCTTCACCAAAACCGACTCCCCTCCCCCAGTATACCAGAGTTGCCCTCTGAGACCAAGAATTGCCTCCAGTCTGCCGGCACTAGCACTTTGTCATAGGTGCCACCTTCTGCCAAGAATTACTTTCAGTATGTTAATGACTCCATTTTGCCACAGGTGTCTTCCCTCATGCCAAGAATTTCCTCCAATAAGCCAGTGACAGTATGTTACCTGGGTGCCCCCATAAACCAACATTTATATCATGTCATGGCCATTGGCATACTCTCAAACATAACACTCTTTCTCACTCACTCATTCACTCACAACCTCTCAAGCACTGACTCTCTCTTCACTCTAATTCTCTCACACTCCCTCATCCACACACTCTCACTCATAATAACTCAGGCTCACTTTCACTCAAACACAAATGTACACACACTCACCATCAATTATATTTACTCTTACACACTCACAATTAGACACACCTTTTCAATCTCAGTGACTCTTGCTCACAACTGCTGGTACACAGGTAGTTCTGCTTTGAACTCCTGTTATACAGGTGCTCTATTAAAGAAATTAAAGGGTCAACAGGCCTTTGGTTGGGTTAACTGCTTTGCCCATGCCTCGTACGCTAATAAGCTATTTTCTTCTCCCCACCCCAGTCTCCTCTGACTGCCGAGCTGCATAAAAAAGAGAGCAAAGGAAAAGAAAAGTTATAATTTTTTAGATTGGGGTTAGTTTGATAAGTTTGGAGTTAGTGGTTTAGGGTCAATTTATTTTAGAGGATCTCAATTTATTATTTTGTTTGCTTATGCTACTTTAAATGTAATATTCAGGATTAGCATATCTTTTTACACTGGTATTATTGTAGGAGTAATAATTTAAATAATTTAGCTCTCAGTTTACTATTATTGGTAGTTATGGCCGAGGATAGAGATGTGCCTCAGCTGGAGGTAGGTGAAGGTATGTTAAAGAACTATTTTGAGGCCGGTCTGAAAACCTTTATTAATAAGGTGGTTGAGGCTGCTATATCTGAGAAGAGAAGTGCTTCTTCAGAGGAGGAGTATTGCTCTATCTCTGATGAGGATAGACCCACAAACCCCAAAAAGGGTGGAAAGGTCTTAAGTAATGCGAGGCATCTGGACAGACCCAAGAACACTGTCCTCTAAGTGTGGTAGCCTGAGCGCTATAAGAGACCGGGGTAGCCAGAGTGCTACAAAAGACATTGTTGTCCGCCGTGGCACAAGAGAAAATGGTGTCCTTCATTGCACAATAAACAACCAGAACTTGTTTATCCTTGATATGTTCGATTTCAATGATAGCGAGAGGGGGTTTGATGAATTCATCTTTGACCGTGATGACGATGATTTGCAAGGCACTTCCTCCACTAGACCATTTAAAGACCCTTTGGGCAAAGACATGTTTAGCCCAGATGCTATTAAACATCCACCCAGCGTGACTGCTGGTCACTTCACGTGGTGAATTGTTACTAAGCAGTGGATTAGGAGACCTCTTGAGAGGCAACAGCGTGACCTAATGCAGACCGAATGTCCCAGGCTACTCATAGATGACACGACATACAATAGGCCTAACTTGGACCTGGAACTGATTGCATTCCTTTTTAAGTCTTGTAAGGACCCAAGAAAGGGCTTGAAACAATGTCTGAAACATTGTCAGGACTGTCTCTTTGACATCCTGGGACCTTTGGCCTGACTACTGGACATGGCAGAGGAGTCACATGTAGGTGATCCTGAAATAGACATTGACCTCCTTAGATTTTGTAGCCAGTGAGAGGTCTGCATGTTGGGTTATGCCAACACAGGCCTCGTAGCTGAAAAAACTAAAGCCATCCTTATGAGGATGAGTCTAAAGCTTGCTGAATTAGCTAATAAAGAGGTGGAAGGAGACCTTGGAGTCCTACTCTTTGGATACAATTTAATTTAATTATTGAGCAAATACGTGTCCACCTTTACGACCTAGCATAATTTGAGGTTTGTTTAATTGTCACTTGTTTTTGGAAGGGCCGACAGCAGGGGAGTGGCTGCCAGCGGATGATTCAGCAGGTCCCAATTCTCTTCCCAAAACCAGTACACTCAAGGCTCCAGAGGTTACAGCCGAGGCTCCTAAATCTCACCTGGTTTCTACCCACAGAGGGGTAGATTGAGATCTCGAGAAGGAAGAGCGAGATCGCAAGGCTCAATGTCTAAAGGTATGTGAAGCAATTTGTGCTGGTTTTCCCCTAGTAAAGGTTGCCAGAAGGTTGATACTTTTCATTCACAGGTGGAGCGAGATGACAAACAACCTCTGGGTGTTAAGAGGTATATCAGACTTCAACATAGATTTATGGGAGGACCATTTACAGACTTCTCAACCCCAAGAGATTATCTTCGACAAAGAGATAATGGATTTGGTGGATGTGGAGTTTCCCAAATGTTGCAAAAGGGTTCAATAATAAGTAGTAGACTCACACAATATGTTTGTGATGGCAAATTTTCTTGTGAAAAAAGGACAAGGTGTGGCTCCTAGTTATATTTATTTATTTATTAATGGTTTTGTATAGCACCAGAATCGACTCCAAGGAGTATCTCTGCGCTTTTGGACGCGTATCAGTTACATATGCGGAAACTGTAAATCTTAAATACAGAACAAAGTGGTTTTAAGTGATTTTCTAAAAAGAAGTTGGTTCGGACATTCTCTTAAATGTCGGGGGAGTTCATTCTAGTATTGCGGGCCAAGATATGAGAGAGCTTTTCCTCCTAATCTCGCTCTCCTAATTCTGGGCACCTTCAACATGTGTTTAGTACTAGAACGTAAGGATCTTGAAGGATGATAGAGAGTGAACTTTTCTGACAAATAGCTGGGGCCACGATTAAACAATGCCTTGTGGATAGTGCAACAGATTTTAAATTGTATCCATTGACGTATGTTTTACCAGTGAAGTTTTAAGAGAAGAGGACGGGATGCTGATCTGGGAGGCATGTTCAGGACCAGTCGTGCCGCCGTATTCTGAACCACTCGAAATTTACTAATCGAGGTTTCATTGGCAGAAAGCAACAGACCATTACAATAGTCCAGGCGACTCAATATGAGTGCCTGAGTCAAAGTCCTTCAAACAGAGTCTGGGAGCAAAGGAAAGACTTGTCGAAGTAGGCCCAGAGTATGGAAACATGTGCCAACTGTCTGGCCAATATGTTCCTTAAAAGTAAGGGCATGGTCTAGACGAACTCCTAAGTTCTTAACAGAGGCTTTAGGAATGGGAAGCTTCCCAAGATTAATGGGCCACCAATTAGGTGCCCATAGTATGGGAGCCTCTCCAAAAAGTAAAAGCTCAGTTTTCCCAACATTACATTGGAGGAAATGATTCCTCATCCATTGTAAGATAGCACTCATGCCCAAAGAGAAGGTCTCCTGGACAGTGGGAGTGAGTTCATCAAAAGGAAAATGTAGCCGCGTATCGTCGGCATATGATATTGGAATAAACCCATATTTTCTTAGAACATTGGCCAAGGGAGCCACATAGATATTGAATAAAATAGAGCTCATACAAGAGCCCTGTGGGACTCCCTTGGAGAGTTCCATGGGTGCAGAACGATATGGGCCTAGGGGAACCGTCTGAGATCGACCGGATAGAAAGCTTGACATCCACTGAAAGGCAAAGTCTCTTAGTCCCATTTCCCTCAGCCTTCTGAGCAATATTTGATGGGAGACCGTGTCGAACGCGGCGGATAGGTCCAATAGCACCAGAATCATAGAATGGCCCTTGTCTAGGGTCATTCTGATGTTATCTGTGACTACTAGCAGGTCTGATTCTGTGCTATATTTAGGTCTAAAGCCTGACTGAGAGGAGTCTAGGCAGCTTGAGAGTACGACGTGGTTTGAGAGATGTTTGTTGACGTGTCTCTCTATTAATTTACTCAGAAATGGTAAGAGCGAAATTGGACGAAGATTGGTCAAGTCAGTCAGAGAAGCCTTAGTGTACTTACGAATCGGCCTTATCTGTGCAGCTTTCCATTCCGATGGAACAAAACCTTCCATTACTGACAAATTAAGAAGATGTTCAATCAATGGAGATAGATGAGGAATAAGAGTACTGGATACTCTAGCAGGAATCAAATAGCAAGGTAAACCGGACTTCACTTGATGCATTAGGGCCTCTACGTCTGCTGTAGTTAGTGGAGAAAAATTCTCAAGCAGCGTAGAAGGAATTGATTCTGATATGTCTGTAGTCATAGGCATCTGATGTGAGTTTCCTGAAGAGACAACTTTTCATTGATTGATTCAATTTTTTGTAAAAAGTGTAATGCAATATCATGGCCTTAGGTTTTATAAATGACTGATGAATGTTGTATAAAACCTGTGGAGCATTACCAGCCAGTATAAGTTGAGTGGAAATGTGATTTTTTCGTGCTATCATAATGCTACTATGATACCTTGACAAAACAGTTAATAACTGAGTTTTGTCACTTTCCTTATGGGTAATACGCCATTTCCTCTCGTATTTCCTACATAGTTTTTTTTGTGTATGTAACTGGGGGGAAAACCAGGCAGCTTGCGGGCATTTAGGGTGGGTGGGAGAACGTTTCAGAGGTGCAAGGCGGTCAATGGTCCGGGTTAATGCCAAATTGTAATTGGTTAAAGCTCCTTCTAAGTTGTCTGAGGGTTTATTTCGTGGTACTTTCAGAGAAGCTTGACCATTCTCTGGAGAGACCTTTTGCCATTGCCTATGGGTCGTAAAGTTATCCAAATGTTGACCCCTACATTCTTCTTTATCGCTCTTAATGGAAAACTCAATAAGAGCATGGTCGGTCTATGTTAGTTGTAACGGTAACTCATATCATATATTGGGAGAGTTAGACAAAATAATATTTAACCTATGACCAGCCGTATGGGTGAGACCTTCATTCTGTTTGTTGTGACTCCACATTGATGGAACTTTTACTATGAATGTTAAATCGCCTATTAATAGGAAGTTGTTGCTTGCAAGTACACGAGGAGCTATTAATTCAATAAGTAAATGTGAAAAATCTGCTAGAGGACCTGGCGGGCGATAGTCTAAGGCCCCCTTCCAACTGCCTTGGGCTGACAAATCAATTTGGAAAATAAGAACCTCCATCTTTATGCTACAGTATTCCTCCAAAACAGAAACATTAATGCTATCTTAATGAGCGAAGGCAATCCCTCCCCCCATCTTAGTTGGTCTGTCCATCCTAATAAGCTTATAGCCTTCCAGTATAGCAAGAACTACTGAGGGTGTGGAATGGGGCTTTAGCCAGGTTCAGTTAAAAACCCAAGCTCAGGCTGTATAGAGGAAAGTAGGTCCCAAATTTCAATAGAATGTTTAGACAAGGAGCAAACATTACATAACCTGTTTTTCCATGGCCTCTGCCTTCCATGTATGGAATGTATACCACATGGAGAGGGGGCAGGCTTTGTGCAAGGAGGAACCTTTTTTCATGGAGAATAATCTGATGTTACCCAGGTCAGCTCTGCTTTGTCAGCATTACTCTGATACTGACATTGTCTGCACACAAAAGGACCTTCAACTGGTGGCAAGAGATCATGTTGGCAATGGAATATGTTATTAGATCTGAGATTAAGCAGTTCTTGCCTAGTATAGAACTTGGTCCTTCTTACAATGCCCAAGTCTGGGGTGACTTGACCAGGGGTCCTGGCTTCTGGCGCTGTCCGGGCGCAGACAGGCTTGCCTTTGGCGCTCGCCGCTGCGCTTCGTTTGTGGCATCCGGCTTAAATGGAGGTGGTTGGGGCACTAGAGCGCCGACCTCACGCTGGAAGTGAGTCAAAGTGTGCAGAATACAAAATTAAGAAACCTCCCTCCACAACAAACGAGCAGCGCTCGCGGTGGACCGGGAAGTCAGATGCAGGTCAGAGGAGGTGAGCAGCAGTAATGATTTAAAAGTCAATTCAATTTAAGCAGCACAAAAGTTTAGCAGTAATATTTAAAATAGAGCATTAAAATCGACAGTCACCGTTATCAAGTGATTGCGCATCCACTGCACGTCGCTTGTGGCATCCGGCCTAAATGGAGGTGGTTGTGGCACTAGAGCGCCAACCTCCTCAAGCCGGAAGTGAGTCAAAGTGTGCAAAATACAAAATTAAGAAACCTCCCTCCACAACAAACGAGCAGCGCTCGTGATGGGCCGGGTAGTCGGTGCAGGTCAGAGGAGGTGAGCAGCAGTAATGATTTAAAAGTCAATTCAATTTAATGCTGAAACTTAAGGGACCTCAACAACTACTTGGTGTAGCGCTGATTCAAGAGGGAGAGAATTTATCTTCTACTGGATACTCTGCAGGAAAAAGACTGGCTCGGAAAGCTGGACTTCAAGGATGCTTATTTCACAATCCTCGTGGTAGAGTGTTCACAGAAATACCTCCAGTTCAGATGGAGGGGGGTAGTTTAGCACTTCTGTTGTCTTCCCATTCGACTTTACTCTGCTCCGTGGTGTTTTTCCAAGACCCGTGGTGGCCTACTTGAGGGAGAACGGAATTCGACTTAAAATATATATGGATAACATTCTGTTGATGAGTCAGGTAAAGACAGAGCTACTGGTTCAGCTAGGTGTAACAAAGGAACTCTTGGAGATTCCGTTTTTTTCAATGTAGAAAAATCAGTGCTGATGCTCAGTCAAGTTTTTTTTTCAAGGTTCAATACTTTATTCGACAGCATTGTCATAAAAGCATGTTTCACTATGCTAAACAGAATAAATACTATGCTAAAAATAAGATCAAGATAAAATTCACATTAAATACCATCAAGTTACAAAATGCTGGCGAATTCTTCAATTAAAAATTCAAGCATTATAAGAGTCAGAGTCACAGTGCCTAGTTCATAAAAATTGAGATTAATCTTATAAATTACATTTTCCATATAACATAATTAGTTGCAGTTTAAAGTGCACGTGCGTATTATCCATGCCCAACCCAAGTATTTGGCTATAGCGATAGCAAGATTGGGGGCACAATTTGATCTTAATATTCTTAGTGCCTCTATATGTTTCCTTATCCCCAAATTCCTGCAAACTGGTTTTAGCCATCTACTTCTTGGGGCAGCATATAATGGGCAGGCAAACAAGAAATGTGGGATGTCCTCGACGTGTACTTTGCAATGGCAACATGTATTTACATTGCCTGGGGACCATTTTACAGTAAAAGCATTTAGGGGTAGGGAGCCAATTCTGAACTGGAAATACAACTTTCTATCTAGAGGTTTAGTAATCAAGTCCCAGTACTGTTCACATTTGGGGGTTATTTTGAACTCCAGGTACTGCGATGCCACCATAGAAGGTTGATTGGAAATCAAGACAGTATTATATATCATGTCCCAATACATTTTTTTCAGTAAAGCCCTAGATGGAAAGGCAGTGGGGTCTACGGTGGTCCATAGGTGGTCTAGATGCAGTTTTTGGAGCAAGTTCCTAATTTCTTTAAGCCAGGCTATTTTATGAAACCGATCAGAGCTAATGATGTCCATGAGAGTAGATGCGTAATGGCCCAATTCTGGAGTAGTCTTTATGCGCCTCCAATATAAAAGTGGGCGCAATCTAGCCATATCCTCGATTTTTTTCCTCCCTAGATCATATAGGACCGGGATCGATGGAGTGCTCTGCGGGACACCAACCAACCGGCGAAGAAATTTGTTCTCTGCAGTAACCAGGGCGCTCAAGTTGGTAAAACCCCATAGCTCTGATCCATAAAGACAAGCGCCCAGCACCTTCAACTATAAATCTCCATCGTTGGTTGAATGGGTTTTGTAAATGAGGATTTATGTTTTTGTGCTATGGCCCCGGCCAGCTGATGGAACTTTAAGACCACAGAGTCCATATGAGATTTCCAGTTCATGTTGGCTTGTAAAGAGATACCTAGGTAAGTGAAAGCGTTCACTTCTTCCAAAAGAGACCCATTAAAGTGCATTTTTCCCTTGAATTGTTTCGCGGGATTCAAGTTCATAAACGTAGTCTTTGTCGTATTTAATTCCAAAGCCCGAATCCGACAAAATTCTCCAAATGCATCGATTGTCTTTTGTAATCCGCTAGGGGTCTGTGAGACCAGTAAAGTGTCATCAGCAAACATTAGTACTGGGAGCCGCTCCCCATCTAGCGTCGGGGCATCTGTCGGAGATTTCTTTAGAAAATCTACTACGCCATTAATATAAAGAGAGAATAAGGTGGGAGCCAGGACGCATCCCTGTCTTACCCCACGATCCACGGGGAAAGAATCAGTGACGTCCCCCTGTGCTCCCCACCTAATCCTAGCGTAGTTATTTTCGAGCAGAGTCAGTAATTCGGGGCTTATTCCAAGATCGAGCAAAACAATCCAAAGTTTTTGTCGGGGTGCTAGATCAAACGCTGACTTCAAGTCGACGAAAACAGCATATAATGGGCCATTTATCAAGGTTACGTTTTTCCAGAACAGAGTTAAAAAATGGAATACCTGGTCAACAGAGCTAGTTAGTGGACGGAAACCAGCTTGATACGGGGAGAGGATATCCTTATCATCTATCCAGGCTAGTATTTTTGTATCATCCTGCCCATCAGTTTTTGTGCCGAGTCTATAAGGCTGACGGGCCTATAATTACTTAGTAAAGCCTTATCCCCTTTTTTGAAGACTGGTATAATCTCCGCACCCTTCCATGATGCTGGTATCATTGCTCCCTGTGCGATAGAGTTCGCAAGCCATACAAAATATTTGCACCAGTTGTCCCTGTCAGATAAAAATACATCCGCTGGTATTCCATCAATTCCTGGCGCCCTACCTCTAGTTACCACGTCCATTGCTTCGTTTACATCTTTCAGTGAGAATATTCCTTGGCTATAGAATACCCTTTCGGGGTGCAAGTGGGATGGTGGGGGCAGATTGTCGGCGTATTGTGGCTTGAAAAAATCCACCCATGCTTCCTTTGCTACATGATTTTTTGGACACTCTGCTATTTCCCCCCTGCCCCATTTTAAAATGGCCCAGAACTCTTTCTGCTGCTTGGCTACACAAGCCTTCTTGAGGTCTAACCATTGATTTTCATCCCACAGTCTTTTTGCCCTGGCTTGGGCATTCCTGTAATCCTCCCTGGCCTTCAATACTCCTTCTTTAGTCCTCAGCGCAAGGCTGAGGTTCTTTCGCGCCTTTCTACAAGAGTGGTCATACCACCCTCCTTTTCTCTGGGGTCTAACACCCTCCCTCTGCTGCGTTTTTTTAAAGAAAAACCTCTGTAGATTAGCAAAAAACATAGGATGTGACTCTTCCATTAATTTGTTAAAATTTAATTAGTTACAATGGGCCAGCAATCTGCTGACCTCTTTGCCAACGACCTCCATTAAGTCCTGCATATCCCCAGGCTTATCCACCAGAGTTGCCCATTTAATGTGGCGGAGGTTGTTAGTTGGAAGAACATCTAGTGTCATAACACCCCTTTCCTGGTTAGATGAGCTTTCACCTTGATCCAGATTAAAGAGCAAGCACAATGGATTGTGGTCGCTCTCCAATCTCGATGTCACTTTCATATCTATTACTTTGTGCCAGTCTCTAACGTCTACAAGGATGTAGTCTATCCGACTACTTGACCTCACATTATCAAAAGTATACATACCCCGTAGGTCTGAGGGGGTGCGGCCATTTACTGCCCTCAACCCCCTAGCCAAGCACAAACTCTTCACCTGTATTGCCACCTCTGTCCCTTTCTTTACCACCGGTAAATCCAGTTGAGGAACTCCCCATTTGGTATCTTCCTCAAGGGACAGTTCATTATCCTCAGGTCATAGTGGTTCGAAAGTAGTGTTCATGTCTCCCCCCACTAGGGTAGTGTAATGTGTAGGAAGAATCTCTAAATCATCATCCAATGCAACTACCACGTCAGAGGCTTTGCCCCCTTGAGTTCCCCTGGCATAGATATTATATAAGACCGTGTTTTGGCCATCGGCCCAAGTAATCACAATTGGGAGTAGGTCCCAGTTGTTAACAAACCTCTGTTTAATGGTACATTGTAAGGATTGACGTACCCATGTGGTTAAACCCCTTGAGGGCCGCCCTTTAGGATTCTTTTTCGCGGGGACAGAAAAATTTAAAAAGCCTAGCCGAAAGACAGGTGACACTGCCCAGGTTTCCTGTAGCATAATAACATCATGGCTATCAATGAATTCACCCCATTCGGGGGTCTCTAATTTGTGGTGAATTCCCGCCAGATTCCAAGAAATAAGTTTAAGACTAGCTTTTGTCTGGGTGGTCCTCTCTTGTAAGGGTGCTACCTGCAAAGTGTGGATCAAAGGGAATGAGGGGCTACTCTCCCCATTACATACAATAGTGCGGGGAGCCGGTGGCAAATACTCTGCAATACTAGGCGAATCTTCACTGGAAGTAGGTGTCTTACCATTGCTAGAATTTATTTCAATAAGCTTCGTTGCGACAACTGTTCCACTCTCTTGGATCTCTGCAGCGATATCCTTTGCTACACTCATCCACCCTTTCAGTCAATCACACTCATTAGGACCAGAAAGGGCCGAGAACCTATTTTCCATCGGGATACCCCAATTATTCCTTATATCAAAGGTTTTGGCTTTTTTTAGTACAGGGTTCCATTTAGTTTTAAGCACTGTTGGATTTAGAGTGTTCCCCCCTTTTTTTGTATAGAAGAAATCCAGTGTTAACGATGCTCAGTCAGTCCTTGGAGTTTTTAGGCTTTCAGATAAATACTCTACAATCCAGGCTTCTTTTGCCTCAGAAAAAGGTAAAGAAAATAAGGAAACGAGATATATTTTAGGGAAAGAGGTTGTAACTCTCAGAGAATTAGCAACAGACATTGGTCTACTGTACTCTTCGATCCAGGCTATTTCGCCAGGCCCCCTGCATTACAGGTTCCACTAGAGATTAAAGTCAATTGGTTTACACAAGGGCCTTTGGTTTGTGGGTTCAATATATTTATCTCCAGAGGCTCATTAAGATCTGGAATGGTGGTTGAGCAGCCTAGAGTGTTGGAACGGCAAACCAATTTTTGGGAATGTGTCAGAGTTTATCTTAGAGATAAATGCCAGTTCTCTGGGTTGGGTAACCTAATGGAACAACCTAGAGATGGGGGACACTGGTTAAGTCTAGGGAGTTCATTGTAAATAAATTTGCTTGGAGTTAGCGACAGGGCTGAATGGTCTAAAGAGCTTTAAAGGCGTGGTCCTGATTCGCATGGACAATGTCTTAGCAGTTTCATATATTAATCGCCTTGGAGGTTCGAAGACAATGCAGTTAGCCAAATTAGCAAGGGACATATGGTATTTCTTTTGGGAATAGAAAATTATTCGGATAGCAGGTCACATTCCAGGCTAGCAGAATTCGAAGACTAATTGAAATTCTTGCTACCTCAAGGATTCAGCGATTGGCAATTTAACCCAGAGATTTTCAAGACAGTTCAGAATTTTGGGGGTCAGTAGATTTAGATCTTTTTGCTAGCAGGTCCACACATCAGGGGCGAAGGTTTTTCAGTTGGAGACCGGGCCCAGAAGCCCTAGCAGTAGATGCCTTTGTTAAGGATTGGAACTTAGCAAAAGCAGATGCCTTTCCACCATTTGCCATGATCCAGAGAGTACTTTATGAGTAATAATTCTTTATTAGCAATTTTAGAATAGAATAACATAATAAAATAACGTCATAAGACTGTCAGCATTGGCCACACAAATACAATGACCATAGAATAATTACAACAGAAAAAATTGTGTGGTACTTGCCTCTTGAAGGTTAAAGAGGATATACAGGAAGACGATGGAAGGACGGGGGAGAAAGTGGGAGAGGAAAGAGAGAGAGAGAGAGAGAGAGAGAGAGAGAGAGAGAGAGGGAAGGGATAGGAAGAAATATGCCTATTCCAGTATGTCGATTGTTAGACATACCATGTTGGAATGTGTGAAAGAAAGGTGAGGAAAAATGCTGACGTATCAATAACAACAAATTATGTTTGATTATGCTGTGTCAAATTGCACTGGGTCCATATCAATACCTAGACATAAGGGGAAGGGATTGAGCCCGGGACGTATAAACCCGTAGGGAGAAGTAACTTGGGTGAATGAAAGTGAAGCTTCTCTGGACATTATCAACTGTGATAAGTATGAAAAAGGGTAGATGCTCAGTGTTTGAAAGTCGTATTTGTCACGCTTATGGTGTAATATAGGCACCGAAATGGGAAAAGATATTAAACTTCATCTACTTATGATGAACCGACACATAATATTTGGGAGTTGTTTAGTCAGTAGTAGTCTGAGGAGCCACGGTGCCAGGAACCCAGGGAGGAAGGGAAGAAGAAAAGCGGAGGGGAAAATAGATATAGAGGAAGTAACAGGTGGAGAGGGGGGGGTGGCAGGTATTAGTGTCATTGGAAAGGGCTGAAATGGGGAGGGCTAGTGGGGGGATATTAGAAGAAATTGATTAAATGAGGGGGGACAGAAGGAAAGGGACTCCTGTGAAAGTATGTGATAAAATAGAGTAAAGTCAGATGCTTTGAAATCATGGTGGAGTCATGTTGATGTTCTAAGTGGGCTTCCTGCCACACGGCAACCCACACTGTCACTCTGTATGCAAAAAAGGCGTCCATACTTGGAGAAAAAGGTCAGATTGATCATGCAAATTGTATATGACTCATTTGTGAGAGGCTGTTTGGATCATGGCCTTCAACCAAGCCTCTTGAGATAGAGGAGTCGGCAACCTCCATTGACGCAGGATACATAGCTTAGCTGTGGCAAGTGCTGTATGATGTCTGCCTCTTTGCTTTGTCAGTCTTTCCTGTACTAGCGCCGGGACGCCCCTTTGCTGGGACAGCTGTCGCACTCTACAAGACACGATAACAGACCATAACATGATAGAGTTGACGTTGCGGTTTTGACAAATCAGGGGAACAACGCAGGTCATGTAGAATGATAGCAGCAGAAGTGAGCGGCAGACGCAAGGGCATAGTGTTGCTCAGGGGTTTGCCCACGTATGACCAAAAGGATTGTACCAAGGGGCATTCGCATATAATATGGGTCATATCGCAAGCCGTGTTTGCACATCTCCAACAATTTGCGTGCGAGAGAAGGCCTGCTTTATGTAATGTCATTGGTGATCAGTGCCACTCATGTAAGATTTTAAATGTACTAAATTTTAGTCTTGCCTCTCGGGCAACCCTATCCAGATCATCTAATAGTTCTGTCCACTTCTCCGTTCCATATGAGACCGAAAGTCGAGCTTGACATTTATTGTGAAGAGTTTGTAATAGGGGTTGTGAGAAAAGATGAGGTGAGTACTCCATAGAGGCCGGATATGATTCCTTTGTGCGTTCCCACGTGTAGAGGTACAGTAGCACTGGTGACGTTGGTAATGATAATGGCCAAGGGTGTGGTCCCAGACATTTCTGCTGGCAGCGACAAAGCTTCATATATCTGCAAGACTGTGACTCGGGAAGGGAAAATTCCTCTTGTACTTGCGCCAATGTTTTAAAGTCCCCTTTTTGAAAGAGTTGATCCAGGGTAAGTATGCCCGCAGTCTCCCATAGGGGCCATGATAGCGACTGTTTATTGATGCGTATGCCAGCATTCTGCCAGAGGGGGGCTTTGTTGTGGATTCGTGGGTGTGAGCCCATTAACAGATGCACACGTTGCCATGGCTAATAATATCAGATTAGAGAGGTTTTGGCGGCACACTTCTTGTCCATATAAAACAGAGAGGTCCATCTCTGCAGATAGCAGGTGTCTCTCTATGTGCACCCATTGCAGTACATCTGGGGTATTTGGTAGCATGTATGCCAATTGGGAAAGCTGCAGTGCAAGTACAAAATGTTCAATTGATGGGAGACTTAGTCCCCCGCAAGAACAACAAACCTTCAATTTCAGCACTCCTAGATGGGGTCTCAAGGAACCTCACAGAAATAATTTAACTTTGGAATCAATTAAATGCAGTGTGGCCAAGGGTACCTGTAAGGGAAGCATGCTCAAGGTATATTTGAAGCGCGGAAGCCTGACCATGCGTACGGCCTGTACCCTGCCCCACATAGAAAGATTCAATGCCTTCCATTTATCAAAGTCGTGTTGCATCTGGGTTAACAGCGGACTCATATAGTCCGCAATCATTCCCTCCGTCCCTTTATTTACCAGGTCGCCCAAGTATTTGAGACGCGAGGGTTGCCAGTGGAAGGGAAATCCAAGAATGGCTGCCTTTGTAGTCCCGTCCGAGATGGGCAAACCTTAACTTTTGTCCCAATTTATTTTGCATCCAGAAAAGGATGAAAAGTCAATAATTATTTGAAGCGAAGACGGTAGGGAACTTGGTAGGTTTTTGAGGGTGAGCAGGATATCATCGGCATACAGATAAAGTTTGGCTTCCCCTACCGGGAGGGGTACACCCGTGACTGTGATTGATTGATGTATGGTACCTGCTAGCAGTTCCATAGCAAGGAGAAAGGGAAGTGGAGAGAGGGGGCAGCCCTGGTGTGTTCCCCGACGAATTGGAAACAAGTCTTTTGCGGGGTAATTGAATGCTCGAGGCAGATGGTTGTAATGCAGAGGCATTTTATTTGTTTTTATGCAAGTTCCAGAATGTACATAACAAAGAAGAAAATCCAATGGTTGGCAGTCTTGCACGTTTTGGAGAATTAGCTCTTCGCTTCTTCTGGGGTGGCTTTGTCTCTCACAGACTCTCCAATCAGCGATATGCGGGAGGGAAGGAAAAGAAAAGAAAACACAGCCTTACTATCAGGCTACTACTTGTTTTCGAGGGAGGGGGAAGTGAGGGAGCACCAGTGTGGCCGGATCATGAGGGCAAGGGGGAACCAGCACCAGGATCGGGGTTGACCCGCTATGCAAAGATACGGATCCCGCCCGTCTTAGTGGCCACCCAGGGAGGATTCAACCGCCCGTTGCCCTTACCGCCGGAGCCGATCACGCACCTGTTGGGTGCCACAAACCTCCTGGTCCGTGGCTGGGCGCTAAGCGGGGAAAGCCTCATCGCTCCTTAGCACTTGGTACGAAGCCGGGATTCGGTTCCGCAGCAGCCGTCCTTCTTCCTTCCAGTTCCGCCTTGCTCAGAATAGTCTCCCCGGCGTCTTCCTCGCGGTTCTCTTCCTCTTCCTGATTGGAGCTCCACCCTTAATCGTTTCCAGGGGCGGGGCTTTGCAGCAGGCTGGCTTCGGCGTTAAAGGGCCAGAAGCCCGAGATGTCAGATGATCCCGGATTGCTAACAGCAACCTCCATGTCCGCGAGCTGAAAACAAGAAGACTGGTTTACAAGAGGTGAGCCCCAGAGTGTTCCTCGGGGTCGGAAAGGGGTGAATTCTGCCACACCCCTCCCCATGAGTAGTCCCGTTCGGGGATGTATGGAATCCGGGAGAGAAAGTCCGCATTAGAGTTGTCTGACCCCTTTCTATGGCAGACATCAAAAGTAAAAGGTTGTAGTGAAAGGACCCTGCGCATAGCCAGTGGGTTATTGCCTTTATTCCTGCTAGAGGGGCATGGTCCGTGTACAACTGAAAACGTTTGCCTTCCAGGTAGTACCGTAGTTTTTCTACGACCCATTTTACCGCCAAACACTCCTTCTCGATAACCGGATAATTTTGTTCTCGGGGAAATAGCTTCCGGCTAACGAAAAGGATAGGATAGGTCTCTCGTTACCGTCTGGGGTTTTTTGGGACAGCCCCTATGCCGATCTCAGAGGCATCTGTCTATAGAACAAATGGCAAGTTGAAGTTAGGAGATACCAAAACAGGCCCACTAGTGATCACTTTTTTCAGTCTATTTATGGCTTCTAAGACTTGAGGAGAGGGGTGTAGTAATGTGTCGCTGGGAGTGGATTTTTTTAGATCTGTCAATGGTGCTGCTATCTCTGAGTATTGTGGAATAAAGAGTCTGTAATATCCTAGGAGACTCAAAAAGGCACACATTTATTTCTTGGTTGTAGGGACAGGTGTTTCAGTAATGGCCTTGACCTTCTCTTTCTGAGGTTCAATACAACCGTTCCCTAGCAGGTACCCCAGGTATTTCACACAGTGAAATCCTACACAAGACTTTCCGGCATTGATGTGAAGGCCTCCTGTACTACCAGACGACAGTGTTCGAGATGTTTTTCCTAAGTGGGACTGAAGATCACTATATCGTCAAGGTAGGCAGAGGAGTTTGCCCGATGGGACCATAATACCTCATTTATCAACCAGTGAAAGGTCGCAGGGGCACAGTGCAAACCAAAAGGCAAAACAATGAATTCGAACAGGCCGTCAGGGGTGAAAAAGGCGGTCTTTTCTTGATCACTGCTTCTCAGGGGTACCTGCCAGAATCCCTTGGTCAAATCCAGAGTGGTGATATACCAGGCGTTCCCTAGTTTCTCAGTCAATTCATCCACCCGGGGCAACGGATAGGCGTCCAATTTAGAGATGGCATTAACCCTCCTAAAATCAATACAAAACCGAATGGAACCGTCTGGCTTGAGAACTAAGACGATGGGGATGACCATTCACTCTGTGATGGTCTAATTACACCCATCTGCAACATTTTGCTATATTTCTTCTGAGACGGCAGCCCGACCGGCTGCCAGGATTCTGTAGGGTTTTTGTTTTATCACCTCGCCCGGTTTTGTGTCTATATGGTGTTCCACTAGGTTAGTCCTTCCAGGACTGTCGGAAAAGAGATCTTGGAAGGAAAATGTTTATTAGTTCTGTGAGTTTCTCATTGGGAAGGTCCTCGTTTACTACTAGTTTTTCCCGGGTACAAGGATATCTTTCCTCAGGGAGAGACAACTGGATGGTTTGCGGAGAGGGCCCCAACCACTTCTTTAAGAGGTTAATGTGATAGGACTGGGTTTTCTGAGGGGTTATCTGCAGACGGTATGTGGTCCGTCCTATGGTCCCTACCAAGTTATTGGGGCCCTTCAATTCGCTTTTCACCTTGGACAAAGAGGATGGTAACAGAACCAAGGTCCAGTCGTTTATCTGTAAGAAACACAATTTTTTTCCTTTACAGTACTGGTATCTTTGTTTCTCCTGACTCTTTTCTAGGTTTTGGTGAGCCAGGTCTCGTAGTTTACCGATTCTAGACCGTAAATGTAGGGAGTATTCTAGAAGGCTCTGAGTGTTGTTTTCTTCCTTTTCCCAGGTCTCCTTCGTCATCTCTAACAGAGTCCGAGGCTGTCTACCATAGAGGAGTTCGAAGGAAGAACATCCCAAACTGCCCTGAGTCTGTCCTCGGATGACGAAGAGAGCCAGGGGAAGGAGACGGTCCCAGTCCTTCCCTTCACTCGTCAACATTTTCTTTAGGGTCAGTTTTAAGGAGCCGTTACATCTCTCAACCAAACCATCTGTCTGTGGGTGGTAAACTAAAGTTTTGATGTGTCTAACATCTGGCAGTTTACACACTTGAGACATTACCTTCGAGACAAACGGGGTTCCTTGGTCTGTCAGAATCTGTTGGGGGAAACCGACCCAGGAGAAATACTCCAGCAGCTTGTCTGCAATAACCGGGGTCGTGGGGGTTCTAATGGGAAAGGCCTCGGGGAAACGGGTACAATAATCTACCAAGACCAGGGCGTATTGATATCCTTTTGAGGATTGGGGAAGGGGGCTTATAAGATCCATGCCTACGAATTCAAAGGCTGACCTATGATGAGCAGGGGTTGTAAGGGAACTGTTGGTGGGCGATAGGGGGTTCCTTAATTGACAGATGGAAAACTCCTAACAATATTTCTTTATCTGTGCATAGATGCCAGGCCAAAAGAAATATCTTAGGATGTTTTCTATTGTTTTCTGGGCTCCCTCTTGACCGGCTTACAAGTGGGAGTGGGCAAAAAATAGAACCTGTTCCCTAAATTCCCTGGGTACTAGGAGTTTGGGAGGCATTGTAGGGCTAGCGGTTCTGTATAGAAGACCGTTCTGGATTGTAAAAGTGGGATAAGTCAAGTTATGGTCAGGCGGAGGGTTCCTGGCCTCTTGCCAGGCATGGGAAAGGGTGGTGTCATTTGTTTAAGCCCAGTGGAAGTTCTTGTCTATCTTCCAAGGCTCCTGAGTCAAATAGGCAGGGGTGCTGTCGTTATTGGCTGTAGTACGCACTGTGTTCCAAAAGAGGGAAAGAAAGTCGGGGTTGTCGGTACCTAGTATAATGTCCTCAGGGAGGTTAGACATAAGGCCTATAGTGACAATTGATGGGCCCTCTTTCCTTTGACAGTGAATGGGTACCCTGGCTGTGGGATAGATGCAAACATCTCCATGGATGCACCGTATCGCTACCTGTCCCCCTGGAATCCTCTGTTCGGGTGTGATCAAGTGGCTTCCGATCATTGATTGCCGACACCCTGAATCTAACAATGCAGTAACAGAGTGAGTGCTAATTGTAACACTTACATAAAAACAGGTCCCCATTTCAGCTGTGTACATTAGATTATGTGGCATGTAGCTAACATCCGTTGGTTCGTCTGTTTTCCTTCGGGGACAGACCCGGGCAATGTGGCCCCACTCGCCATATTCGGAGCACTGAGGTTGTTGAGGAATGAGTGGTTCTGGTTTTGGTGCTCTGACTTTTTCAGGTTCCTTAATAGGTCTGAGCGGTCTCCTGGGTAAGGGGTTGATTGTCATCCCTTGCTCCGGCTCCCAAGGGATAGCGTGAGGTTGTGACCTAACAAATGACGTTGCCATCTCAACCGCTTTTTCCATGGTTAAGCCGGCATGCTGTCTCAGCCATATTTGGGTGGCATATGGGAGGGCTTCCAAGAATTGTTTAAGGACGATAGAATTCATGATGTTCTCTTTTATTTGGTCGTTGGGCTTCAACCATTTTTCAGCAGCCAACTTCAGTTTAAAGCACAAGGTTTTAGGACTATCACCTGGAGTCCCTTTTTCTTGGCGGAACCTCAGGCAATAAGCCTCTGCATCCATTCCTAAATGGTCGAGGATCACCTCTTTTACCTCCATAAGGGGTGACCCCTCCTGCATTGGCCACCTGGTAGGCGGCTTGGGCCTCCCCTGACAAGAGAGGAGCCAGAAAAATGGCCATTTTGACACAGGCCAGCCTGAAGCTCGGCTGCTCGCTCAAAATTTAGCAGGAAAGCATCCAGGCCCTCTCCTGGAAGGTACTTTTGTAGGGAAACCGTGGGTGCAGTGGCCGAGGTCCTTGTTAATTTCTGAGCAGCCCCGGAAGATGGAGACTCCTCTGCAACGTGTAATAGCGTATCCAGCTGGGGTTTTATTTGGTCCCTAAAGGTATCCCTATCTGCCTGGGCGCTATTGAGCTGGCGCTCTACTGCCCATTCCAAATTTTTCTGCCTTTCCACCAGGTGCTGGATGAGCGCCTCCATTTGTAAATGTCAATGGAGCCTTATGCCTGCATTCTCCACCACGTGTTGCGGGGTAAGTGAATGCTCGAGTCAGATGGTTATAATGCAGGGGCGTTTTATTTAAGGTTTTATGCAAGTTCCGGAATGTACACAACAACAAAGAAGAAAATCCAATGGTTGGCAGTCTTGCACATTTTGGGGAATTAGCTCTTCGCTTCTTCTGAGGTCCCGTTGTCTCTCACGGACTCTCCAATCAGCGATATACGGGAGGGAAGGAAAAGAACAGAAAATACAGCCTTACTATCAGGCTACTTCTTGTTTTTGAGGGAGGGGGAAGTGAAGGAGCACCAGTGTGGCCGGACCATGAGGGCAAGGGGGAACCAGCACCTGGATCGGGGTTGACCCGCTATGCAAAGATACGGATCCCGCCCGTCTTAGTGGCCACCCAGGGAGGAGTCAACCGCCCGTCGCTCTGACCCCCGGAGCCAATCATGCACCTGTTGAAGCCACAAACCTCCTGGTCCGTGGCTGGGCGTTGAGCGGGGAAAGCCTCCTGGCTCCTTGGCACTCGGTCCGAAGTCGGGATTCGTACAATTATCACAAAGTACTAGGAAGTGGAATATACCTAAAATGCCTGCATGTCGTCCAATAGGCCTCCTGCTCCTGAATTTCCAAGTGTTATCTGCTTCAATCTATAATATTCTTCAAATGTAACTGGAGACCCACATCAGTAACGGCCCGTAGCGTCATCGAGGCAACCCGATCGAGGCCTATTGGACGACATGCAGGCATTTTAGGTATATTTCCACTTCCTAGTACTGTGTGATAATTGGTGTTCTGCGCATGAGTACCTCTTCACAGTGATGGACCGGCGTCATACACATTTCCTTTAAATAATTTTTGCCAGGATTAGAGGTTTTTGGAATATCTACAGGCAACTCCAAGCGACGATACATGGTGTTGAGTCACTCAAGGTCCTGAGAGCGGTGAGTGCCAGCACCTGGCTGAGAAGTGTTTGACTCTCAGACAGTATATCTAGAAACGTCAGTCTGTAACGATATAGAGGTCTTTTGAAATCGTTCCTTTAGTGTTATTCTTTCCCCCGGGTGGAGTGGCCCTGTTGAGGGCATTATATCTGGCAGGTCCTGATGAAGGTGGCATTCTATCATCTTGCAGCCACCGAAACGCGTCGACCACTGCCCTGAGAACATCCTGCTTCTTGCAGTTTTTGTCTTTGGTTATTTCAATTACATTGTTACTCTAGTTGTATTCCCCAGATATGCTATGAATGTGAAGGTTTGTCTGGATGTGTGTGAGTAGGGTTTGAATGGGTTGTTGTGATTTTGCATTGTTTCTCTCTTCTGGGGTTTATTTGAGTTGATTGTATGTATTGTTTTCTCATTTTGTGATTATTTATGAATGTATGATCTATGTTGAAAATGTAAAAAAAAGTATCTAAATACATGTATATCTATGAAAATATCTTTGACAAAAGAAATGAATTAAAATAATATATTTTTATAATTGTTGGAATACTTTGTTTAGTGGGTTAATAATTTGGTTTGGGTGCTCACTGTAAGTATTTGTATTGATTCCATTGTAGAAGAATTTAGGTTGTGAGGGAGATTCCAGTTCTGTTCTAAGGATTTACAATGCTGCAGAGTCAGTTTATCTGTGTATAGGCGGGTATAGGATGAAATGCCCTTTTCTAATTTTTCCTGCGGGCCATTATTTGCCTATTGGCCTGTGCCGCAACTTGCATGAGCTGACCCCAGATTGTAGCTTTCGCTGGGGCCCAGATGATCCTGCCTGAATTCACAGATCCCTTATTGGTAGCAAGATATCCCTGGAGATGCTCACGTAGTTGAGATGTACCTTGTGGGGTGTGATGGTGCTGTATGGTATGGTACCAGGTTCTGAGCTGGGATGGTGCAGTGAGCTAAAAAACGGTGATAGATCAAGCCCTGATCTCTTGACTGGGTAAGAGTATTCTGCATCATTCAGAAACTCTGTCCATCACCACCCCCTTTTCCAAAATCGCTGTATGGTAATGATCCATGGTTTGCGGCCCAGACTGGTCAGTCCCAACTCCAGTGAGAGAAGAACCAGTGAGTGATCAGAGAGTGCGGCTTCTAAAATGTGGGAGTCTCTGACTAATTGCACCGTCTTCTGGGAAATCAGGAAATAGTCCAATCGGGAGACAGTGCCATGGGTCGGGGAAGTGAATGTATATTCTGCATCAGTCGGGTGAGAAAGGCGCCAATGGTCCACTAGGTTACTATCAGTCAAAATGTCGCCCATTAAAGCTCTATCCGCAGCATTACTCTTGTCAAGAGAGACCCGTTCTGTCTAGGACAGGATCCCTTACCAGGTTCCAATCCGCGCCAAGGAGATAATGTGAGGCATCTATTTCTACTAGTAGGAGAAGGAATGATTTTTTTGCACCAGTCGGATCATAAACTGATCCAATGCAGACAAATCCTTCTCCTATGCACAACCGTGCAAACGCATACCGCCCATCTGAATCTATCCATGTCTTAAACAATGTGACTGGGAGAGATTTGTGTATGAGGAATGCCACCCCACATTTCCTGGTAGGCGTCTAATTCAGAGACTCTCCCTTGCCTATGCTACTGTGAATCACCTTACCCACCCACTCCCTGCGCAATTTCTCACACTCCAGGATGTCAAGATGTGTTTCCTGTAGAAATGCTATGTCCACCATCTTTGATTGAAGGTAGGAAAGCACTGTTTTCCTCTTTATGTAATGTGTAATTCCATGTACATTCCGTGTTACCACACATTAGTGTTGAGAAGCAGCCATAGTGTGGAAGCTAGAAGTAATTGATGTTGATGAGCGCCTCTAAAGGGTGCGTTAAGTATGCTCAGTGGAGTGTATGATGCACTAAAGGGCGGTAGAAGTAAAACCTGCTTTAGTTATTTGTGTGAGTGACAGAGTATCCGGGGCAGTGCTCGGAGAGAGGGGGGTGGCAAGAATTAGAATTAAAGAAGCACGGATGTAAGAGTGGTAAGAGGAAGGGAGGAAGAGAGAAGGGAGTGGAACAATGAGGAAAATGAGGAAAAAAGGGGAGGGCAATGGAAAGACAAAGACAGGGGAGGGAAGAAGGGTCCTGGCACGTGGAGAAAGCACTACAAACTGGTGATGCAGCTGGTGGGAGGAGGGGAGGATGTTAATGAACGAAGCGTATGCTTTGATGTTCAGCCCATAGTGCTTCGATTTGTCGAGAAGCAGGGTGTAGAAGAAGGGAGAGGAGGGAGAAAGAGAATGAGGATAGGGCAGAAGGGGAAGATTAGTGGGTGTTGGGAAATGGCACAGGGGGTACTGATTCTTCGACTGCGGGTCTAAACTCACTGGGCCATCACGGCAAGACAGGACTCCTTCAGGAGGACAGGACCACAGCTAGGGCTAAATGGAGGAGTATATATATTTTTATGATGTTAGTGCGAATTTAGGGGTATGTCTTGATGGTGGGAGGGGAGAAAGGGGAGGGGAGAAAGGGGTGATGGACGAGAGGAATATCAAGACTTGATACATTAATGTGCTGAGTGACCGGACCCGAGGGGAGAGGGAAGCATTGGGGGGGAGAGGCATATAATGTTAAGCAAAGCTGGAAGTAGAAACATAATTTATAGTTCTAACAATGAAGAGCAAATGAACCATATCTGTAGGCAATATATATTGCATATACAAATAAGCAAACAATTAATGTAGATATTATTCTTAACACAGTGAAAGCAATACTCAGCTGTCATTTTAGCAATGAAGAGTAAATGAACCATTTCTGTATGCAATATATACTACATATATGATTAAGCAAATAGGCGAACAGGTAATGTAGATATTAATCTTTATACAGTAAAAACAATACTCCGCTATCAGTTCTAGCAATAAAGAGCAAATGTGCCATTTCTGAAGGCAATATATACTGCATATACGAATAAGCGAATAAGCAAACAGTTAATGTAGATACTATTCTTAACACAGTGAAAGCAATACTCAGCTGTCAGATCTAGCAGTGAAGAGCAAATGAGCCATTTCTGTAGGCATTATATATTGCATATACGACTAAGCAAATAAGCAAACAGTTAATATAGATATCATTTTTAACACAATGAAAGCAATACTCAGCTGTCAGGAGCCTTCTTGGAATTGCTATCAACGGCAAGTCTGCCCCTGGAATGAGAGGCTCCAGATAAATCTCACTTTAATTTCAGTCTGTCTGTAGAGTAATTCAAATTCAAATTCAAAATTAGCTTTATTCGGTGTTTTGACAAAAAACCATAAAAGCATACAGGATACAAAATAGAAACATTAGCAGACTAAATAACTTTCCTCGTTAAAAAACTTCTTACAAGATACATGTCATGAATACAAAACAAGTGAGAATCATTAAAATGCATACAAAATTCTAAAATTCATTAAGGACTCATGGAGTTCATACAGTGTCCTGTGTTGCGTATTATTTGATGTAATAAGGTACAAAGTAATACAATATTTTTTGTTTTATCCATACAGTCCTAATCATTACCCATGGTCCCTCTGCACTTTACAATGAAGGTCAAAAATGTTATTGCTGTCACTATGGTGATTTCATCTTGCATCATGTACAATCTGACCAGTGCAGTTTTACAGGTTCTCAATCCCCATGTTTTTAACAATGGTAACAGGTATCTTTTTCTCCCCCATTGATAGAATTTGCAGAAGAAAATGCAATGTATGTTTGACTGCTTAGACAGGTCGTCACATGGACATTTTGCCAAGTTAGCAGACCAATCGTTCGGGGCAGGAAATGATATTAACCTATAGAATGACTCCGTCCTCATTCGAGTCAGGAGCATTCTATGATAGCAAGAATAGATTGGGGCTAGGTAAGCATGAAGGCCTGTACCATCTAGGATATTACGATGGGCTACTATTGTAGACTTATGCCCATCTAAGTACCATCTCCGTTCCTCCAGTAGATCAAGACATGCCACTTTTAGGGCTTTTTTTGCTATTTGTGAGCATGATATGGGATTCAGGTAGAGATCTGGTTTGCCAATGGAAAACAAAAGCTTTTTCACATAGGCCAACCATGGCTGCTTACTGGAAGCGAGATGATTCAAGCAGTCTTGGATTACTTCCCTGTTGAAACTTGTATCATCGCATGTCCAGATCTTGAACCACAACATCACTGGAGCTATTTTTATCAGGTCGGTGATATGGACTCTATTCAGTTCGTTGTGGCAGATTGTGGTAGACGTGGAGCGGGGGACTGATAATAGATATCTCAGGAAAGCATTTTCCACTGTTTGGATTTGTGTACAGTCTGCCAGACCCCAGATGCCCGCCCCGTAAACAGCCGTGGAGACACATTTCGCAGCATAAATCTTAAGTAGTATGTCTACAGGTTTCCTACCCAGTCTTTTCACAAATTGTTTGAGGGCACCTATCGTGCGAGAAAAGGCCAGATTCCGAGAGGTTATTGCTGTTGACCATGTGCCCCTGTTGTTAAATATGATACCTAGATAGGAAAAGGTTTTGGTCATAGCAATCTTAGTATTATTAACGAAGGTTTTACACTCTGGTATAATTTTCCTAGTTGTACATGACATTGTGAATGTTTTTCCCTCGTTTATTTTTAATCCTCTCATGGTCATGAAGGTTGAGAATCCTGTTAGCGCTTTCTGAAGGCCCAACTGGGTACGAGCCATGATCACGGCATCATCAGCATATAGTAATAGTGGTACTGAGATGCCGTTTATTTTAGGGTAGTCCACTTCAAAATCTTTTAAAAAGTCTGCTATCTCATTAATATATAGATTAAAAAGGAATGGTGCAAGGATGCAGCCCTGTCGGACCCCCTTTGCTATAGGGAATTTCCTGGTTCGCTCACCATTTTTTCCATATCTGACTGTGGCGCCAGCGTCTCTATACAGTTCCTGAATAAAGAGTAGAATATTTTTATCTATCCCCAGTTTGACCAGGGTTTTCCATAACATGCTATGGTCCAGACAATCAAAAGCCGAGGTTAGGTTGACGAATGTTAAAAACAAATTCCCTTTTTCCCTTCCAATATATTTACTAGTTATTAAGGCCAGGTTTAAACCCTGCTCTACGGTACCTAGACCAGTTTTAAAGCCGTACTGAAATTTTGATAATATCCCTTTGCTCTTAGACCAGGTTTGCAGTTTGGTTAACAATACTCTGCCTGCAACTTTCATCAGGGTGTCTAGCAAGGAAATAGGGCGGTAGCATTTTGGGTCCTGTCTATCCCCTTTTTTAAATATTGGAATTACTATGGCTTCGTGCCATGTATCAGGAAAACCCCTCTTGCTATACGCGTTTGATACATTTGCTAATAGAGGAGTCCAAAGATCTACATTTTCTTTAAATATATCGATGGGAACTCCATCTGGGCCAGGGGCCTTTAAATTAGCACTCTGTGAAATTGCTAGCTCGAGCTCTAAGGGGGTAAAAGCTATATTTAAAGGGAAGGTCTCTTGCATTACTGCCTGTTCCACCTGGCTATTACTAAAGTCATATTGTGGGGACATAATTGTTTGATCTTTTTTGTATAGGGAGGTAAAATAATCAACCCAGACATCTTCCGTTATGGCTATCTCCATCGAATCAGCCTTGCTGTCCGTGGAAAAAAAGGGGGCATTGATTTCTTTCCAGAAAGAAATATTATCCCTTAGGGCACTTGCCTTTAGTAGGGCTTCCCAGGCCTGATTTTTCAATTCATCCTGTCTCTCGCGTAGGGTCTGTTTATAGGCTCGCCTGGCATCTTTAATCAAACTGGTGTCTTTAGGGACTGACTTTAATGCCTGTAATAGGTCTTTATGGGCTTTAGAACAGGCGGAATTAAACCAGCCGTATAGTCTCTTTGCTGCCCCTATTTTTAGTTTTTTGGTTAGCTTATCATTTATTGTGGCAGTTATTCTTCCATAAGCCTCTACAATTAGCTGGGGGTTAGAGTTAAATTCTAGGCAGGTCGAGAATTGTTCCAGTTCTTTCTGGACTAACTCCTTCACGAATTTTGTGGAATCGATTTTTGCCCATTTTATGGCATATCCATTCTTTCTTGCCAGTGATACTGAGTGACCATGAAGAATACTAGGTATGCTTGTTACAGGACTCTCGGGCTTCTTGACGGCAATAGTGGTGCTAATCGGAAAATGATCACTTATTGCCAGGTCTTCCGTGTTAAACTCCTCCAGACAGCCCTGGTTCCTATTAGACACTAGGATATAGTCAATTACAGTGCCCAACCCTCGACCAAAGAAGGTTGTCTGAAAAGCTACAGAAGGCTCACATAATTCATTGGCAAACCCCAAGTCCCAATCATGCAGTAGTTGGTTTAACATGTTACCCATAATCGAATGTTCAAAGTGTGTAGTAGGGTCCCCTCTTAAGTTGTAAATGCCACAGTTTTTTGGGCACTGTAGGGACACAGATGACAATTATAATCACCTACTATTAGAGTACAATCTGCATCTTGCCCACCTCTTGTGAGCATTGTAACAAGCTCAGCTATTAAAGCTTTAGGATCTACTTTTGGCACGTTGATATACAAGTTAATCACAAAAATGGACCACCCCTTTGCTTTGACCATAAGTCCTTGCATTGATCTGGCCACCCCTGCTGTAGATCCACCTGCCATGTATGGGGTCAGTTTTGTGTTACACAAATTAGAGGCAAAGATACACAAACCCCCCGACCCTCTACCTCGATTACCCTGTATCGACGGGACGTAGAAGGTGCTAAAGCTCTCAATGTGGGTCTCCTCCTGGTACCAGCATTCTTGTAAGCATATTATGTCCTGCTTACCCATAAAGGATAGAAATGATTGGGCCCTTGATTTATTGTTTAGCCCTGCGATATTCCAGGAAGTTATTTTTAGGCTAAATTTTTGTTGATTGGCTTCTAATGCCCGTGACTGTTTAGTTGGCCTCTCCGTACCCTCTGCACTATGTTCTACCTCCCTTATGTTTTGTGTGGTATCCCGCGGGCTTGTGGGTGTGACCCCACCATTG
Organism: Lissotriton vulgaris; assembly: GCF_964263255.1. Classification (NCBI taxonomy): domain Eukaryota; kingdom Metazoa; phylum Chordata; class Amphibia; order Caudata; family Salamandridae; genus Lissotriton; species Lissotriton vulgaris. The sequence continues at coordinate 620,214,613 of NC_141693.1, forward strand.
AGTTTCAGTTGGGCTACGGGGCCTTCCCTTTTTGGGGTCTCATTTAGTTGGTGTGGTGGATGCTGAGGTGTTAGCGATATTTCCCCTATTGGGGGATTGGATATGTTCCTTGATGGCCCAGTACTAGTGTTGAGAGTCTGGTGGTCCTTTATACTGGACTCGTCTGAGATGCCTACAATATTTCCTATCTGATTTATTGCCCTTATTGGTCAATCGACCATGTCTAGGCAGTCGAACCTGTTCCTTGTGGGGGCCCCTCTCCAGTAATCGGGATTTATGTTTTCTCTTCTTGGTGGCCAGGGACGATTATCCCACCCTCTGTTCCAGTGATTGCTAGTATTCCCATTTCTGTTTCTGTTGTAGTGCCCCACCTGTGTCCAGGGCCAATCCTGAACTTCTTCCCAACTGTTCGGGTCACCGTAATTAAAAGTATTTAGAGGTGGGTAAAAGAAGGAGAGGCGCTGAACGTCAACCCCCCCCCCCCCTTTTCTCCAGGGCTGGCCATGAGGAGATGTAATCAGCTGTGGCAGGGTCCTCGCAGTTAAGTACAATACAATCGCCCTGCAGGCTTTTTTTAGTATCGCCAATCCAGAACACTCTTCTCATTGAGATGATTCTGCTATGGTTAGATGGATGAAGAGGTCTGTTTTGGCTCAACCACTGCAATACCTTGTTACGCAAGGACCAGGGGGGTTCGTCTGTACCATCTGTCAGCTCGGTGACCCCGGTAAGTATGACAGTGTATGGGGTCGCCTCAGGTGGGAGATGTATCGGACGCCTATACCTATGGCCTTTCCTCCCATTGGCCTGTGGCTGGGGTGGTTGGGCTTTTTGTGAGGTCTGTGGGGTATCCTTCTGCTTCACTACTTGGCTAATTGACTCGACGGGAGCCGGGGTTTTTTGGGGGTTATCAGTGGGGCCTTTTTGTTTTCCACTCCCTTCTGTTGGGGCAGGTTTTGAAGTAATTTGTTTGTTTTTTGGGGCTTCGGTGTTTACAACTCTTTCGAGCGACGAGGGCTTGGGTCGGGTGGCTGGTAAGGACAGGGGTTGAGCTAGGTTGTTTGTGTCTTTCCCATTCCCCAGAGCCTTGGCTGGTGTTCCTAATGATTTTTGCTTGAAAGCTGGGGTATTTAATTTAGCTAGTTGCTTCTCAATGGTCATGATGCTTTTTTCCAAAGGTTGCAGATGGCGTTTTAGCAACATACCCATGCTTTTTGTGATGAAATCATGTAGTGTTACACATGCAGTACATGGTTTCTGTATGCCACCCCCGAGGGCTTGATTCTCTGTCAGCTCTCGGTGAACAGCGTCCTGCGAGATTGCTATACAATCAGTGTTACTATTAGTAAAGTTCGATTGATCTGACAGGACTATATCAGTAGTTGGTTTGAGTGAGGTCGTCGTGTTATGCAAAGCTGGTGTGGTCTCATGTGGGGTCAGGTCAGTGTTTTGCCTCTTTGCTGTAGCACCCTCCCGCTCGCCCGTGGGGTTGGGGTCTACATTATCCACATGATCATAGGGGAAAAGTAGATCTGGTGTTTTTTCCAGGTCCTCGCTGGAGTTGGACCCCAGTGAGAGTTGGGTGGCGGATAGATCTACAGTGTTTGGAACCGTATGTATTAATACATTCATAGTGTCCGGTTCCTTAAGCAGTGGAATAATAGGACCCTGTTGTGTAGGGGTTTGTGCAGAAGCCAGGAGCCCCATAGAAGATCTTCTTGCAACCTCCAGTTCATGGGATACCCTCCGTTCTAAGATGTGTATGCTTTTGTCTATTACCTCATGGGTCTTGGTAATGAATAAGTCTAGGGGACCAGTAATGTCGGTTAAGCTAGAGGTCTTTTTACTTCTCGTACGCTTATTCATTGTTGCACCAAGTATGTCAGAGTTATTAAAAAGAACAGGACAGATACTTGGTAGAAAACCAACAAAGGTCACAATTAAAGGTAGCGGTATGAGAATGAAAATGTTAATACCGTGGCCCAGTCCAGTCCTGCACAGTCTGGAACGGGCTGAAACGGGCCCGCCCTTGGCCCGGGCTTCGCCTCGCGCTTCTCCCCGCGCGCGTCCCGCGTTGCGTGTGAGGGTGTTCTGTTTATAGGGAAGTTCACGCACGGGGGCGTTGCCGCCGGGGGAAGAGGCACCAGCTGGAAGAAGCTAAGGCTTCTGGTCCTCGCAGTCCCCCGGTGCAGGCAGCCAGTAGAATGGGGTCAAGCGCTCGCTGGGAGCAATTAAGCAATCCGTCGACCACGGAAAAGCTCCCACCAGCGGCGCGACCTCCCAGTTAGCAGGTCACAGCGGGGCAAGGTTTCTGTGGGAAGTACCCTCCGTTGCACGACAAAGATCCTTAACAGGAAGACTCCAAAGTCAGCGTGTGTGAGCGGCACCCGCGGAGCGGGTGTCGCGAAAAGTAAATAGGCGGCAAGTAGGGGGCGTTGCCGCCGGGGGAAGAGGCACCAGCTGGAAGAAGCTAAGGCTTCTGGTCCTCGCAGTCCCCCGGTGCAGGCAGCCAGTAGAATGGGGTCAAGCGCTCGCTGGGAGCAATTAAGCAATCCGTCGACCACGGAAAGCTCCCACCAGCGGCGCGACCTCCCAGTTAGCAGGTCACAGCGGGGCAAGGTTTCTGTGGGAAGTACCCTCCGTTGCACGACAAAGATCCTTAACAGGAAGACTCCAAAGTCAGTGTGTGTGAGCGTCTGTAGAGTAAGTTTCAGAGGCGAGCAGGGTTTGTCTCTATGTAGATCCTGAGTGAAGGTGGTTACAGTTTGCAAAGCCGAAATGTTGTCATCATGGGAGTGGACCGCTCTCCCAATCTCTGCCACGGTGCCAAGATCCGCTGGAGTTACGTCTTATGCTGTCCGATGACGAGATGGAAAGACCAGATTGTGCCTGATCCAGGATAGCATTGTGAGAATCCATTTCGTGTGATTATATGTGGTCTAGAAAGAGACGTAGGTCTTCTGGTTCGTAAAAGTCTTTAGAGATTCAAACTTTGGTTACACAGATGGGGGAAGGCTCAAAGAGACCGTACTTGATGTCCAGTTGACGCATGGAAAGGAATGTCTTGTGGTGGTCATTGGTTTCCCTGGAGAAGTCAGCAGCCAAACAAATGTCGTGGCCATCATATGAGAAAGAACCCTTGATGCGGGCTGTGGTCAACAACTCCCTCGCCTGCTTGTATGTAAAGAAGAAACAATGAGGGGACGTGGTCATGTCGCAGAGTCCTTGTGTGAAGGGCCAATGCGATGGGCATGCTGTATTTCCAGTGGCAGGTCAAAGGTAACGTCTAACAGCTTCTGGAGGATATTGCATAGAAACTCTCTGGCACTCCAGCCTTCAATCTTTTCTGGAAATCCAAAGAAGCAGACATTATACCTCCGACTACGATCCACCAGATCTATCAGTTTGCTGCTAAGAACCATCAAGTCATGGTCCCTACAGTGTGCAGATTCAAGCCAGCCCTCCACCGCCATCAGCCTTTGGTCTAGTCCTTTGACCTTTGTATGAAACCCCGCAATGTCTGTTTGGATAGATTTTGCTTCTGCTGCTAGGGAAGAGATATTAGAGTCCATCCCTTCAAAGCGGCGACTGACAGTGAAAATTTCTAGCAGGATGCAGTCCGTGGTCTCGTTTTGTCGTGGCAAGGGGGTGCGAGGAGGGCCACCTGTGCTTGTTCGTAGACATTCAGCTTCGGACCTATGACGGCTTACTATGGGAGAGCAAATAGGCAGCAAAGGTTGGTAGAGGTCAATATATTGGTGATTCAATTATAACTGTGTTGGAGCTGCTCTTCTCCGGCTCCTCAGGCGTGGGTGCCGGACTCTCTCTTGAACCTGGCAGATGTCGAGGTAATAAAGTATATTGAGGTGCGTGCTCGACTCTTATAATGCACTTCCATCTTACCAGGGTGTTCTTGTTATGACTATTAGACACACCAATGGTACTTTGCCGGTCCTTCTGCGAGGGGATCAAGGCGTCAACTCGCCTGGTGTCTTCTTAACCCCTGTGGGTTACAAGTAGTGGATCAGTGTTCCTTGGGTGTCCTTATTGATAGCTTTGCAATCACAAAACCTCTCTCTCTCTACCCCTTCTGTCTCTTGTCTTGGTCTCAGTGGTGAGAGAGGAGCCTGTGTGCTAGACTGCATGTAAGAGGTCTTCTCCCGTGCCATCCTCCTGCACCGTAATTATTCCTCCTGCCCCTCGTCCCTCCAGGGACGGCGGCTCTGTGGTAGAAATTAGTGAAATGCTTCTTGCGTTGGCGCTGAGGAGGGGGGTAAATTCGGGGTCCTGGGTACTTCATTCAGAATACTACGATTCTTTCTCCCTCTTGCCTGCATAGGAGGGTGTGCTCAAATTTTTCACTCTCTCATTCATGGTGCTTGGTGTGGCTTGGTCCTGGGACTGGTGTAGGGCCTGTTGTACCTCAATCTTGCCTCTCTATTATATGTATGGGGTGGGGTGGGGAAGGACGCCACACTCACCCACTTCTGGTGCTCCCCAACACAGATACTGCAGTCCGGCGGGGACCATAAATGGATAGACAGGAAACCAGGTGTCAAATTCAGGGCCAAAGTTGTGAAGCAGTTAAGCGCTATATCTCAAATGCGCTAAGTCCATGCCACTCCCTGAGTTCAACTCACCACAGGCACAAAGGACGTTGCTGCAAATATTGTGACCCACTGGTGCCAGCAGAAATATTAAGACCGAAGCTATGTAAAGACCTCACCAAGCCCTCTGCACTCACATTTTAATCAGGTGCCCATTTCTATTTTCAGGCATCCGGGACCATGACATTCATTATGGCGTAGGGCATTGGTGCCTCTGAGGGAAACAATGCTGCCTCAGCTGGTGCCGCTTCAGTATCTGTCGATATAGTTCAACTGGGAGGGTATCAAGGCGTCAACTTTCCTGGCGTCCTCTTCACCCCTGTGCCTGCAGAAACATGAGGACCAAGCTGTGAAAAAACCTCCCCAGGCCCTCTGCACTCACATTTTATTCAGGTGCCCATTTCTATTTTCGGGCGCCCGGAAGCATGTCATTTATGGTGCAGGGCATTGTTGCCTCTGAGGAAAACACCTCTGCCTCAGCTGGCGCCACCTCTGTAACCGTTGGTATAATTCAACTGTGACTGCTCCAATAAACAATTTGGTTAAACAGTGCGACCGGGCAGCGGGGGTTAGAGCTTGGAGGGCTGGAGGCCGGGTTAATGAGTTACGTGAAGGCCGGGGCTGTGAACACGCCTCTAGTTCCGGTTCACCCTCTCACACCTCAGGCTTTTACTCCTCTTAGTGTCCGAGGACAGCATAGGGACCCGCCATCAGGACTCAAGATCCACTCCTCCTCATAAGGCATGCAAATTGAGGCCTCACTCACACAGTACGGCCACCGTTACCCATCCCGAGTCCGTCTCACAGTGGGGCACCCGGATCAGGCAGCCATCTCCTGTCGTGGCCAGACGATATCCCCCCCAGAGAGTATTTTCGAAGGTTTGGAAAGAGGGGTGCAAGCTAGTGTTGGTCATCCCTTTTTGGACCTCTCAGGTTTGGATCCCAGGGGTGATAGAACTTGCAGTGCAGGAACGCTGGCTTATACCGGTTCAGAAGAGTTTGCTGATAGGACGAGATAGGGAAGAGCATCCTTTGGTGATAGAGGGAAAACTGGACCTTCTTGTATGGAGTATTTCAGGTGTTATGCAAGGTTCTCAGGCCTTTCAGAAAAGGCTAAGGATTTATTGGAAGAGTCATGGGTACCAGGGACCAGGAAAGATATAAGGGGGTTTGGTGTAGATGGTATTGTTGGTGCATGGAAAGGGGTCTGGATTCAGTGGAGACTCCTATGACAGATTTAGCCAATTATCTATCCAAGCTGTTTCAGTCAGGATTATCGTATAGCAAAATGAATTGCATTAGATCCCTCATTTCACGAATGTCCAAAACTTTGTGTGGTAAATTTCATGAGGCTACCGCCACTGTAGCCAGGTAGATTAGGGCAGTAATTAGTGGAGCAGGCAAAGACTTGCTGCATTTTGGTGCTCATTTAGTAAGAGGTGCAATGGCAAGTAAAGTGTTCTGGGCTAGTGGTACTCTCTCTGAGATCTTCAAGGCAGCAGATTGGTCGAATACGAGCACCTTTGCAAATGTCAATTTAGGACCAGTGAAGCATGTAAGCAATTTAGTTGTAAAAAGCTTTAACCATTCATAATGATAGCCTCCGAACTTGTAATGAAATGCTGATTCTCCAATTAACATGCATAGAAAATCTTAACTTCATTAAAGACAACGGAGGCTATTATTATCCTACCCACCTCACCCGTATTCCTTTATGGGTAGGTGAGGAAATGTAATAATGAAAGGTACATTTAGGTTTTAATAAATAAATTAATTTATACAAAAAATAAGAAATAAGTAAGAGTAAGATATATAGCTAGCGAGGTGTATGTATTCTGTACTTAGGAATAGGTATTAAGAGTTGTGCACATTCTGTTCTTAGGAATAGTGCTTAATCCATCTTTTTTCCATAGGCAATAATCTTTAATTGGATCAAACCACGTGGGATTGTTGGAATCCTTCCTGGAAATGTACTGTTCTCATATGTTGGGAGCGCTAGAGGGCGCCAAGCAAGATGGCCGCACTTGTGTGAGTCTCCTGCAGATCGGGGCACAATCCTGCTGGAATCCTGATCACTGGCTGCCCTAGGTTGCCAGAAATACAGCCATCGCAATAGCGGAACTCGCTGGATGCCACGGATGCCGCTCCAAGCAATGTTAATGCTCCAAACACCATCCGAATCATCACTGGGCCGCCTGGCCAGGCTGACTCCGATATGGGCCCGGGGGCTCCTGCGGTTCCAGCCTTACTGCAGCACAACGGCCTGTACATGTGGCTCGCCCATACATGCCACGAATCAGCTCCTGGTCCACTGCCTGGGAGACTGAGGTGGCTGACCCAGCAGCGGTGTGCCCCGGAGAAGACAACTGCGGCTTGGTGGGCCCAATCGGCACCCAGCTGTTGCACGCCACAAATTACGGTGCCCACCCTATGGTCTACGTACCTACGCTCCATATGCCGTTGAGTGCAGCATCCCTGGTGTCCTCACTCCGCTTTGCGGGGTGCTCACCCTCCGACTGCCGCTGCTAAACCTTGCCAGCCAATGCCATACAGCCTACCGGCTCTCATCTGCACCATCCTTGCTCCACCGGGGGGGGCGGCGTGGCCGATCCTTTGTTTGCACCGGACACCAACTCCTCCTCCTCCGCCGAGCACCAGCCCGGCTTCCAGCCGCTCACCGTAGCCACTCCTACAGTTTAGGGGCCCCTTGGCCTGCTCCCTCTGAGCCGGCAGTGCAGCCTGTCTTCCCTGGTCTGGCCTGGGGTGGATAACGCTCCTCCATCCTGCTGCCGGCACCTCATCGCGGCGGGAGGGGCTGCGCTCTGCTGACCCCTGGAAGCTCCTGCTGCCTCAATTCTCTGCACTCCCCAGACCCCAGGGACATCTGCGCATCCCCTGCGAGCCCCAATATGACTGTCTGGCCCCCCTGCGCCGCTTGCCCAATGACATCTACACTGCCCTGTTGGCCTGCGTAGAACCCTACACGGCCTACGCGGAGGTCAAAGCTGCCACTCGGCGGCGCATTGTCGCTTAACCAGGCCTGGCCCTTCTCCGGGTGTGACCTTGAAGCGCGACATGCTCAACCCTACAACCACCCCTGTATGGCCTCCTGGATTCAAGGAACTGCTGTGTTAGGCCCGGCATGAGTGTAGCCCACTGACAACCACAAGGTACGAGACTGGCTCGCTTGCTATTGCTGCCTGCTGCGCTGCAACCTCTCTTGGCCTCTGCCGGCCCACTGCTATCCGCTTCCTTGACACCGCAGCGGCACCTGTGATACCCGGGTGCGACTAGGGAGGCCCCCCAGGTCCGGAGACCACACTGCCCGGCGCTGCCCCTTGCAGTTTCAGATTGGCCCTACCACTATACCCTGGTCTTCTCGCCCCGCTGCAGTTGAACTCTGACCCGCCTCATTAGCCCAAGTGCTCAGACACGACAACCCGGCCTGCACCACCCTTATGACAGAGCAGTGAGGCACCGCCTGCCACGTTGCACATCCCGCTACACCTACAGTGCCCTCTCTTCAGTTTTACGCCGGGGGTAGACCTCCCCCCATGCTAAGGCGACTCAGTGCCTCCTCACTTCCGCCTGAGGGGTAGCCTCCATGGGCAAGCCAGATGGAAGACAGCCGAAAATCACCATTGAAGGCTGAAACAGATAAGGACCATGCTGGCGCCCTCGTGCCTGGTGCTACCACCTCCACGGAAGACCAAAAGTGGGGGGATTCTTAGGGATATTCGAACCACACTCCATTAGATAGAGAACAAACTCACGTACACTCAGCTGCAAGCCACATCCCTCCCCCCCCCCCCCCCCCCCCCCCCAGAGGTACAAATGCGCTTGTGGGAACTACTCTCTGACTATCAGGAGACGGGCGATGGGGAGTGCAAATTCAGAGGGAAATATCGGGTGAGAGACCAGGTAAAGCACTTGTTGCTCTAATTCGCCCACCTAGATTCTCCAACACTATCCTAGAAATCACTGATAAAGATGGCCACACACACAGGGGTACTTCGGACATAGCTGCCACCTTTAAACGCTTCTACAAAACCCTGTACACCACACACAGGACACAACCTGTCAATTTCACCCCTTTCTTTGACGACACCGCGATTGCCTTGCTCAGGGATACCCAAAGAATTCCTCCTTGCACATCACGAAGACGACAAGATCATCACCGCTATGATGCAGCTGGAGTCCGGCAAGGCCCCTGGCCCTGATGGCCTTCCGGCTGAATTCTACAAAAGCTTCCGTACTATACTTATCCCCATTCTACGACAGGTCTACGAGGAGGCTCGAGAAACGGGCATACTTCCCCTGACGATGCAAGAGGCACTCATAATTTCCTTACTGAAGCCAGAGAAACTTGCTTTGCAATGCGATTCATATAGGCTCCCCTCACTCATAAACGCAGATGCTAAAATCTTAGCAAAGCTGAACGCGAACCGCATTAGCCCCCTTATGACCGCCCTCATCCTTCCCGACCATTCGGGGTTTGTGCCATGCAGAGGCACATCCCACAACCTTTGCACCCTGTTTGCTGTCCTACAGGACATTGACCCTGAAACAAATGCGGTGGCTATCTACCTTGACTCCACCAAGGCATTTGATTCCTTTGGTCTCCAGCGCATGGGCTACCCCGCTCCATTCTTGGCATGTATTAACCTGCTATACACAGGTCTGCAGGCTAGCATATTGGTCAATGACACTAGGTCTGATAGCCAGAGGCACCAGACAGGGGTGCCCTCTATCTCCCCTCCTGTTTGCCTTAGCAATTGAGCTCCTGGCTGCCAAGATTCGCCAGCATTTCCGGGACCGCGCCCTCATGTACCCCGCAAGGCAGATACTAATCTCCCCATATGCCAATGACCTCACCCTCTATCTGCGCAACCCAAAGGATAGTCTGAACCCCATTTTATGGTTGCTCATCCTTCTTTGGCACCTCTAGGGGGTCAACATAAACTGAGGGGAATCCCAGATTTTTCCCCTTACCGAGACCACCACATGGTTTACACCAGACTACTCCCTTGCGTGGTGTGAAGACACTTGATGGCAGCCAACTATGAGCACGTACTAGACCTCCTTACTGACACAATCTCCAGGTGGATCGCCATGCCAATTTCACTGGCCAGGAGAGCCTCACTTATCAAGATGGTCATCCTACCCAAACTGCTCTCCCTTTTCAATGACATCCCCTATCAGACACTTCTTTAACCCGTTGACCGCGGCGGGAATTCTGCCGCTGTGTGGGTGTGGTTAGGACGGCCCCTGGCCATCCTCCGCACACGCCCACCGTGACGTCGGGTGGCCGGGGTCCGTCCGACGCACGCAAAGGGTTAAAGTCCTAAAACCTCAATTGATCCATCTAACCTGGGGAGGGGAACAAGCTTGGTTGAAAAGAGGCGTAGAGGCAGCACGATTTATGAAGTAATTCACAAAGGCAAAGTATTCTGAAAATATGTTCTTTTTATTGATCTTTTTGTTTTAGGGGTGCACAGGACAGCCAACGCGTTTCGCTCCACACCTTGGGAGCTTCATCAGGGCTGAAAACAACATGAAACATATATATACATTAATATAAAACAATACACAGAACGACATGAACTGACAATATATACATGGTTAAAAGACAACCCAATTATACAAGAAATTCATAATGATGGCTTTTGGGAGATACAAAAAACAGACACAATGTTCATAAAAAGTCTCTATATAGACAGAAAGGTAAAAATACAATAAACTGATAAGTTTAACTGAAGTGTATTATGGTTCAATGTGTAATATACATAAGTCCCTTCTGAGGGGAGGATAGTTATTATATCCTATAATGGGGGCTTTCTAATGGACAAGGACAATGGGAGAAGGTATAATGTAAACATAGGTAGAGGGGAATGGAGAGCACTAGCAAGCACGTTCAACTGGGCAATAGAACATTCATAGTGATGAGTGGCAAATAAAAGGAGAGTCTCACCGAAGTCAAATGAGATTACACAGACAGTAGTATACTAGTCCAGGCCAAACAGGCAATATAAGGCTCAGTCAGAATCCAAATAGACATACAGTGAACTATCCTGGCAGAGAAGAGAGAAAAAGAGAGATTAGGAGAAATAAGTATATCTGTGTTTCTCCAAAGAACACCAACCGATGGGAAAAACACACACAAGTGGGAAAATGCAAAATCTCACCAAAGTCAAGAAAGTCACACAAAAATATGTGCAGGAACTGAGCGTAATAATGACAGATAGCGTTGAATAAGGTTCCAAGGTAATTAAAGTGTATTAAGGCAACCTGTAACTAGAGGGAAGAAAATATGACCTCCTCGCATCACGTAGATACGCACCCAGTATAACATGAGTATACACCTGATATTAAAAGACACAATCACTTGGATAAAGTTTGATAAGAATCACGTAGATACGCGCACAGCTTAACATGAATATACACCTGATATTAAAAGACAATCACTTAGATAAAATTTTGTAAGAAAGGTGGGGGGGGGTTTGTTTGAAAAATTGCCACCTATTATGGCACGGTCACAGATTAACAAAAAAACAGTCCTAAAGTATTCAAAACCGCAGTCTTTTGGAGCACAGTTACAGGTTAACATACAGCAGTCATTAAATATGTCAAAAACGCAGTAAGTAAAGAAAAAAGTATGTCAGTGAAAGTGGGGAATTTGAACAATATTATTCCAAAGTTTAAACCCAGTTAACAAGCCAATTATCGCATCTAAAAAATTCAAAGTGGGACGTATAATCGGGACATCCAATAATAGTAACATAATATAAACGGTATTTATCACAGTGACTCACATAAATATGGGGTTCTTGAAGCGAATATTGTAGAGACGAGGTCTGTCTTGAAACAACTTGGCAGACCTTAATAAGCTGCCAAGTCCACTCGTTCTAGAATAAAAACAAATCATCAAACATATTGGTTAAACAGCTTGCACCGGACATCCTAAAGACGCCCGAAAATACCAAAAAGGCACGGGTTCAGAGCATAATTGAATTAAACCCTATATTGTGGAGGCAACACTAAATAAGCTGGAGAACAGTCCCTACTTACATATGGCAGCCTGAAATTACAGACGCCCGATAGTAATTAGAAATCCCAACTGTAAACCAATTTTGTTCAAATGGCCAGAGCAGTCGTAAGTATTTGGTACATAAGGGATCGATTGATGCACATCTTTTGGAAAGAAAATACAAAAACACGGGCAGAAGCACCCAAAGCCTCACGCATGACAAATGTAGAGTGACCCCCATATCGGGAGAGGCGCTACCATCTACCCGAAATCCTACAGACATGTATCCATAAAGTAAAGCGATTTGCGTTTCCAAAAGAAGAGGGTAGTGAAGAAATAAACGTGACTTTAGCGCTTAAGTGCACAGATTGTAAACAATGCCGAGCCACCCCCACACCAAGAGATACATAACCCTCTACACGACTTGTAGAATGAAAGTGCCCTCATAGAAAAGAGGGCAAACTTGAACCAAGTATCACACTTACATCTGGGCGAGTGTTGTACGCAATTAGTCCCCCGTATCAACCGTCAACGCCATATTGATAAATTTGGGCATGTTTTAAACCTGAGGCGCAGTCACGTGAGTAAGTCACCTGACAGTTCCCTCAGAGTTGCATCGACCGTGGAAGGTGCAAAAAAGAAAGCGAAAAACAAGAGCCATATTGGAATTCCTAGAGACAAGTCATGACGGTCCAGGACGGGAAAACAACACAAAAGGGGAATTTAAATAATAACAAGATAAGAACCTGTTGGGTACCTCAAGGTTGCACGGGCCGTGGGAAAAACGAGCTTTATCCGTGCGTGAAAGAACTTGGATATATACAAGACTGGATAGAGTCACATCGTGCCATTACAAATTGTTAAGCCACTAGTCACAAGTGCTATACAAATGCAGACGCCTTAACAACAAACAGAGAGATCAGGCACCATGTTACACGTCACATGATCTACAGATATGGCAAGAGGCATTATATGAATATATGTATGGATCTATCCAAATAAAGAAACGGAGTCCAAAAACATACGTCAAAATAAGGTTCCAAAAGTTCGTAGTCCCTCCTGCTGTAAGAACGGAGACCAGAAACGGGCGCCAAGTTAGGGATCCAAAAATTCGAAGTCCCCCTGCTAGTTTGGCAAACAAAATGAAACGGCACTTAGCTAAACCAAGTGGTCATATGTAACATTGTGACTGTGCCGTAGTGTATGTCAACTCAGCAGGCCAATTCAATTACTTAGAATAGCTACTTAAAGCATCAATCATCAGTTTATAAATTTATAGAAAAGCAGACAAATTTGAAACAAAAGAGTGCAGGATTAGAAAGCTAATCCAGAAACAGTATATAGGGCATTAAAAACATCAAGAAACATTGTATATGGCATCTGGAATCTTTGGAAGTACAGACATCTTGAAAGTTGTTACTTCCAAAATCCGTCAGGCATCTTGTTCAGGGGGAAAAAAGTCTAACCATAAGAAGATGGTATGGAGATCTCTAATGAACATCATAAATTTATACAGGCACCAACCAAGGAGGACGGAATCAATCACAGGAAATGATGCATTTCATTGTCAGAGTTATGCCCACAATCGATCGCCCGAAGGCGGCAAATCCACTTGGCTTCCTCCCTCCTTAGCGATAGCTCTTTATAACCGCCTTTTTGTGTTGGCGGATATATGTTCGATTTCATGAAACCAGAAAGTGTTAACATTCTGATGTTCAGAGTTGTAATGGTCAGCAAGTGGGTGTCTCACGTCCGTATTTATGATATGACGGTGCTCTTGTATACGTAATTTTAATGGTCGTATGCTGCTTCCAACATACATACGGCCACAGGGGCAACCAAGTACATAGACAGTAATGGGAGTATTGCAATTACAGAATTGGGTTATTTTAAATTCCTGATCGCCAATGTATGAAAACCTAGTGATTTTGTTCCTACCCATGTCACAAACAATGCACATCCCACAAATAAAAAAGCCTGCAGGGTTTAGGGGCAGCCAAGTATCCCTACTTGGAGGCGTAGTGACATAGCTGGGACACAGTTGATTACGTAGAGAGACGCCCCTCCTGTAAGTAACAGATGGCCTCTCACCTATATGATCTTTAATGCCAACAATTTCGGTTAGCAGATGCCAGTTTCTGCCGAACACATTGAATATTTTATCACTCTGCGTAGTGTATTGGGTGATAAATCTCACTTTGTTACAGTTCTTATCCCTTGCATTGCTTATGGGATTGTCACTCAACGTTGAGTCCCTATCCAGTGACTCAACCCTAGAGATAGCTTTATCTAGGGTTTTTTGATCATATCCACGTTTCAAAAACCTTTGTCTGGTCTCATCCACGTTTTCATTAAAGGTCGTTTCTTCACTACAGATCCTCTGTACTCTTGTTAGTTCCCCAAAAGGAATATTTCTAACAACTGAGCCAGCATGCGCACTAGAAGCATGTAGGACTGAGTTGCAAGAGGTTTCCTTGCGGTAAAGTTTACTTTGTATACGGCCATGCTCTATATAGAATGTAATATCCAAAAAATTGAGACTACTTTTGTGAGAGGACATTGTGAATTTGACATTAAAGATGTTGTCATTGAGATATGAAAAGTAGTGTTCCAGATCTTCTAAGGTTCCTGACCAGAGACAGATAACATCATCGATGTACCTCCCCCAAAACACAATGTTATTGGTCCAGGGGGAGGCACATCCGTCCCAGGCGTGCTCCCTCTCGTACCACCCCATAAAGAGGCAGGCGTACGAGGGGGCAAACCTGGAACCCATCGCTGTACCACTGGTCTGTTGGTACCACTGGCCATCAAAAAGAAAAAAATTGTTGAGTAGTATTAGATTGATCATTTGCATGACCATCTCATTTTGGGAAAAGAGTTCGGCATCCTCTCTGTCCAGGAACGACTGGACTGCCATTACTCCATGTTTCCTGTCAATGCAGGTATATAGACTGGCATCGTCCAGCGTCACAAAAGTAAGGTCATCCGACCACTCAAAGTCTTTTAGCTTCACCAGTATGTCTTTGCCATCTCGTATATATGAGGGAAGGCTATGTACGTGCTTCTGTAGTTTGAGATCTACATAGTGTGACAAGCCCTCAGTGGGTGAACCCACCCCTGAAATAATGGGCCTGCCTGGTGGAAAGCCTTCACCTCCCTTGTGTATCTTTGGGAGGATGTAGATACATGGAAACGATGGATGGGACATATGTAAAAACCTGAATTCATCCCCCGTTATCAAACATGAGTCTTTCCATTCACAGAGTCTGCTGTTTATCTCAGTCGTAACATCAGGTATTGGATTACCCCTGACCTCTCTATAGCTATGGCAATCATTAACCCCTTCCATGCTCATGACGGAACGGTTCCGTCATGAGCGTAAGGTGGCCTGTGCTTATGACGGAACCGTTCCGTCATGGTTCCATAGGCCCAATGGAACATTCAGCAATGGAGCAAAATTCGCGCAGCACAGAAGGGGTTAAGTTGGCGTTTTATTTCATTGAAGTAATCATCACGATTCATAATGACCACACACCCACCCTTATCAGCTTCCCGTATAACAATATTGGGATCTTCCCTAAGTGTTTTGAGGGCTTTTCCTTCATAATGGGTGAGGTTTGCCTTAAGGGGGGTTCGTGGCTTGGCACGGGATGAAGGACGAGGTGCTCGGGTAGAGCTCCTAAATGAGCTCCCCTCCCCCGGGCAATTTCTCCGATACAACTCTCCTGTATGTGCCGGAAACTGCAGGCGAGCCCTCACCTACCCCCTGCCCACCCACTGACCGATTGGGGGACGAATCGGACGAGTGGATCCGCACCCACATCGTGGCGATTGCCGGCGCGGGCGCGACCTCCCCATGGCCTCTGTCTGCGCGAGGCCGGGGCGTTGGAGCTGCGACTAGGCCGTATCCTGCGGCCTGTACGCATTTTCCCCGGACCTTTGGGGCGCCCGCCGGCGGCCTCCACGCGGCCACCTGAGCTGCCACCCGACATCGGACTAATCGCTGACCCCGCTAACCTGCCGCCCACTGCGGGCAGACACAGCGGGAGACAGCGGGGAGCGGTGGTACAGGCGGCGCCATCACTGGGAGGCCTGGATGGACTGGAGGCCCGAACAGAAAAGGACAATGGGGCCACACCGGAGGCACCTGAGGAGCACCGCCTACCGACCCAGCGCACTGCTGCCGCACTGCTGGTGAGTGACCGCGGGGGCTGGGGGCAGAGGCACTGGAGGTGACCCCCCCTTCCCCCACGCACACCGACGCCCAAGGCTTGCTGCCAGACAAGCACAGCCAGGCCTCGTGGCCCATCAACATTATCAGTGCACCCTACACGACTGGGGGCAGGGACGGGACGGCGCTCCCCCCCACCCCATCCTTTTCTATTTCGCTACCACAGCTGGCCCCCAGCTGCAACAACACGCGCCTTCCAGAGCGCGGCACAGCCACGGTGCTCCAGGGGACAACCACGATACCCCCTAATCAACAGTACACCACCCACTGCCTGTGATATCAAGGGGGCTGACATGCAGGAGTGCAGCGTAACAGGTGCCATGTGAACCGGTGGCCGGGGACACGGGGAGAGCTGCGCCCTGCTCATCATTTGCCGCCATTGGGTGCAGCTGCGAGGGACCGCTGCTGTCACGGCCTAGAGACATCCGGGGACACAGAACTACGAGCTGCCTAGAGGGGTGGGGCCTTGTGCTCCCTCCGCGAGAACCCTTCCAGACAGCTGCTGCCACGTGTTGGACGCCCCATAGCGACCTCCCTACCGGGCCCCTGAGAACAGCGGCAGCGGAGCGGCTACCACGCGTCGACACCTCTGCCCTGCGCCACTGAGGCGTTCGCGGCGGCACAGCTGTGAGAGGGACCACTCGGCCACCTGCGGACACGCCTACTTGGCTACAACCAGCCTTGCATCTCTGAATACCTGCAAGCGAGCGCTCTTACCTACACTATACCTGCGGAGCTACGGACGCTACGGAGCACCATTGCTATCAACTCCATACACGGCCTGCGCTGTGCTTGCGCCTACTGCACTCCTGGGACGCTGCAAACTGGCCGCCTGCTTCTGCGGCCTGCACAGTCACACCGATACACTGGCCTGGCACAACCGCTGTGCCTAGCTCATGTCTGGAGGAGTGAAGACACGGACCGGCACCGGAGGCGCATCGAACAAAGGGAAACTTCCCAAGGCGGCGTCTAAAATGGACGCGGACCAGGTGACGTCCAAACTAGATCATGTCCTGGCTGTTATGGAACGGCTGGAGGAATCTCTCCAACAAACTCGCACCTCCATGGAGTCCAAGATAGACAGCGTGGCAATAGACCTGACCCACCTCAGGGCTGATCATAAGAAGCTACAAGACCGCACTTCAACCCTGGAGGCGGCAGTGTCAACACTGGAGCCTACTGTAAGCCAAACGGACAAACATGTTCGGGACCTACTCAACCGGGTGGAATTCTTAGAGGAGCGTGCCGAAGATGCGGAAGGGCGAGCACGAAGAAATAACATCCGCTAGGTAGGCGTTCCAGAGCAATGGGAAGGGATGGATCCAGTCGGACGAGTTGAGGCCTGGATACAAGACCTGCTACCGGAGGGAGCACTGTCGGCCCATTTTGTGGTGGAACGGGCGCACCGGGTACCCACACGGCTCCTGCCCACTGGCTTCAATCCCAGGCCCCTGATCTTCCGAGTCCTCAACTACAGGGACCGAGACGCGATCCTGCGAGAATCCAGAAAGCTTGGTGACATCCGGATTGATAATGCCACAGTGATGTTTTTTCCTGACTACACAGTGCAAGTTCAGAGACAACGTCACTCTTTCCTGGCAGTGAAGAGACGACTACGCCAAGAAAACCTCAAATACTCATGACTTTTCCCCGCTAAGCTACGAGTGGTAGCACAGGACAAAACGCACTTCTTCACAAGCCCGGACGAAGTTGAGACCTGGCTGGACGGGGGTATGACTGAGATGCCTCGGAGAACGCAGGGGACCGCCATGGCTCCGCAAGCCAGATGATTCAGACGGCGCCACAGACGCAGGACTCCTACCCCTCCTCGCACCCAGGAAACGCCCACGTGCTCCCCGCCAGCGGATTTAATATTGCAGGAACAGCAAGATGCTCTACGCAGGGTCACGGAGATCAGCAGCTCCCCGACCCCATCCAACGCCCTGAATGCTAGCCCATCCACGTTTCCAAGTGACTATGAGGCAATCTATGGCCTGCCGGACTCCCAACATTCAAGAGACCCATGTGCATTGCTTCCCTACAGCAAGGACATAACACAGCGAGTCTAGTGTTGCTTTGTTTAAACCTGGAATCAGCGATACCTGACCCCACCTGCTGCGAGCTTTCTCTCGACCACAGGAGCTGAATGACGCTGGGACACAGTGAGTAGCGCCTCGATATGTACCTGTGACCCTATCTTCCACCCCGAGGTGCTCGGCGCAACTGCTGTGACAACACACACAACAATGGCCCTTTAATTGACCCCCCGGAGAGCACGGACCCCTCACGGTCTCTGACAATGTTTCCTCCGGACCCGTATCCCCCCCCCCATAATCATAACTTATGATGCCTGGGGCGGGTATGGCCTGGGACTGCTCGCCTGGCACGGCCTTGCTTCTTAAGCCCGGGAGAAGTAACGTTCCTTTTTGTGGACTTTGGACTTTGCCTGCGAACACTGAGTGCCACCCCCTTAGAACTGTATAGTTTGCTATAGCTCATTTGAGAGTTTGGACAGCGACATGTTGTCTAGCTGCCCTTTTGGTATTACCTACAATGTTGCCTGTTCTCGGCCCTATGTACCCTCTTTTTTCCCCTCCCCCCCCAATTTTTATTTACGTACCTGAGAAACTGTTATGGAACTGCGATGATGTCTGGTTGTGGACTGGGGACGGGGGTGGTGGCGGGGAGCTTACAGAGTACTCCACCTGCAGGGCTGGACCGGACGGGTGAGAAGGGAATCTACACATGTGGTGAATATGGCTGAGATCAAACTCTGTACCTGGAATGTCAGGGGTATGCACACACCGGCTAGGCGCTATCAGATATACTCCTACCTTAAGCGTCACAAAATTGACATAGCGTTACTTCAAGAAACGCATTTAAATGCAGTAGAGGTGCGTGCTTTACACCGCTGATGGCGGGGGCAGCTTTATGCCACAAACTACTCTTCATATGCGCGAGGCGCCTTGTTGTGGGTTCGGCCTGGGACCCCCTGGGTGGTTATGGAAACACACATAGACCCTGAGGGTAGATATGTAGCAGCCCGGGGCAGGCTTGACGGGCAGCAGGTGGCATTAGTCTCCCTGTACTCCCCAAACATGGACCAAAGCAACTTTTTCGCGCGCCTCTCTACAACTCTGGCGGCCTGGCATACAGCCCCATGGTTACTGGGAGCTGATTACAACTGCGTGCTGGACACAACTCTCGACCGCTCCTTCCCACCCACAACCAACGCACTGACACATGGCACCACGAAGGCTATGTTCGGCTGGGCTGCACAGTGGGATCTACATGATGCCTGGCGGGTTCACAACCCCGCAACACGAGTGTACTCCTATCACTCTGGCGCACACAACCTACACTTACGCCTGGATAGATTCATGGTGTCCGCTGACCTCCTCCCCCTTGTTACTGACACATGCTACATGGGGCGTACGCACTCGGACCACAACCCACACTTCCTGACCATTGCCTGGGAACACCCACATCCACCCATTCCCACCTGGCGACTCCAACCGGTGCTGCTACTGGATGCAGCCTTTCGCGACTCTCTGCTCACGCAGACGGCCCAATACTTTGAGGAAAATACAAACACAGCGTCCTCTCCCCAGATTGAATGGGATGCCTTTAAAACAGTGATTCGGGGCCATTGCCTAGCTACACAGGGACACATGCAGCGCCGAATGAAAGTGACCTAACACGACTAGAGACCGACCTACTTGATAGGGAACGGGATGCGGTGGGTGGCGCAACTGACCAGCTGACAGAAGCGCGAGTGGAACATACACGCCTTCTGGAGAGATTGCGCGCTCTTAACTATGCAGCTCACTCGGCACACACACACACACCATCTGAGTGACAGACCTGGCAAATTACTGGCATGGTTGATATCGCGAGAGGACCGGGCAGCTCCAGTGGCGGCAATACACACGGAGGGGAGGGGCCTGCAGTACGCGCAACGCCACATCCACGAGGCGTTTACAGCGCACTACAAAGCTCTGTATCGCTCCAGGCTCCGCGACCCCCACCCAAATATAGTCAAATACCTGTCCCCCCTCCAGATGCCGCAATTAACTATTGCACAGCAGGATGAGCTTGGAGCCTCACTCACATCTGAGGAACTCCGCGACGCCATCTTTAATTTGTCTAATGGTAAAACCCCTGGCCCGGATGGGTTACCGGCCGAGTTTTACAAAGCTGGCTCAGACATTCTAGTGCCGAAACTCCTAAAAATGTATACTGTAGCCGTGGAAGACTCCGCTCTGCCTCCCACTCTGTGCGAAGCCACCTTGATATCCGTACCCAAACCTGATAGAGATGCCACGCGACTGGGCTCTTATCGCCCCCTGGCCCTCCTGAACACGGACTATAAAATATTAGCATCCACACTAGCCCAAAGACTGGCATCTTTGGTCACCCTCCTGGTGCACCAAGATCAGAATGGCTTTGTACCCACACGCCACACCTCCCACAACATACGCAGTCTGTTCCGTATTCAGAAATACGCTGTTCGAACTTGGCCTCGAGCGGGGTGTTTGGTGTTAGACCTGGAGAAGGCGATTGACTCTGTCGAGTGGCCATACCTGGGAGCGGTGCTAAGGAAGTATGCCCTGGGAGGCGGCTATGAGACCATGGTGGAATTACTCTACCACAGACCAACGGTCCGAGTCCGCACTGGTAAACTGATCTCTGACACCATCCATGTCTGCAGAGGCACCTGACAGGGCTGCCCCCTGTCGCCCCTGTTATTCTCCCTAGCTATGGAGCCACTAGCTACGATTCTCCGGCCGCGGGGGGACGAATGGGGGATCCCACTGGCGGACGGTCTCCATGTGGTTTCGCTGTATGCGGACGACCTGCTCTTATACGTCCGGGATCTGACGGCAGTCCCGGATTTCCTCGCAGACATATTCCAAGTCTTTGAGGAAATGTCGGGCCTATGGGCCAATTGGTCTAAATCGGGAGCTTACTCCTTCAACCCGGACACACCTGAAACCGACATACACCTCGGCGGAGCAAGGCTGCAGTGGCACCCCACCAAATTCCGCTATCTGGGCATACACATATATCGGAATCCAGCAGATATCCTAGACGGAAACCTGGTGAGAGCGATTGCCTCTATCCGCGCCCAGATTGGCTTTTGGAAGACCCTTTCCCTAAACGTGCCTAGCCGTGTAGCACTGGCCATGATGATAGTCCTGCCGCGACTATTGTACTACTTCTCCAATGTTCCGACTTATGTCCCCACTAAAGTATTTCGGGACATTGAGGTACTGCTTCGTGGCCTCATCTGGAATATGGGCCGACCCTGCGTAGCCCTGGACAAATTATATATACCTACCGCCTCAGGAGGCCTGGCGATTCCCAACATGGAATTGTATTACTTGGCGGCGCAACTGCAGTGGGTGTTGGGATGGCTTACTGGTAAGAATCTAGAGGACACAGCCTCGGATGCCACTGTCTGGACCCAGGCGCAGATCTGCACATTATTCCACCCCCTGGCACAACCCTCTTGTCCTTCACAGCTACACCTAGCGGTAGCACGCAAGTGTTTCCTCCGCTGCTTGCGTCTCACCCGAACCACGACACCATATGCTCCGATAATCCCTCTCCAGGGCTCCCCTGGGGCGACGGATGCATTGACGGAGACCCAGTTGGCAAGCTGGACACGGACGGGAGTGGAGACACTAGGTGACCTCTACGCTGAGGGCGAGCTACTCTCTTTTGAGGACCTCGCCGCCAACACGGACCTTCCTGCCGGGCAATTCCTACTGCATGCAGCTATAGTACGCACACTGACCACTCCCTGGGGAGATATCACAGAGGAACCGCCGATGCATCAATTCATGCAGTATCTACATGTCATGGGCAACGGATCTCATGTTATACACTGGCTGGCGCAGGCCCTCTTGGCACACACGCAACCTTCACTAGCGCCATTGAGGGTGAGATGGGCGACTGACAGAGCTGCAGAGAGTGGACGGACAAAGAATGGGAGAGAATACTGCTGGGGCTGACCAATATTCCACGCAACCCCCATTTTAAGCTTATCCAGCTGTACATTCTTCATCGAGCTTATCTCACACCAGACAAAATCAACAGATACTTCTCCCTCACGGATACAGCCTGCCAACGCTGCTCCCTAGTGGGAGCGGATCTCTTACACATGCTCTGGCACTGCCCCAATATTCAATCGTACTGGGAAGAGGTCACAGCTACACTTACTCAATGCACCGGCGAGCATGTGCCGCACACATGGGAAGCCTGTATACTGGGGCTTTACAAACACACGAAGTTGAACAAGGTACCGACACGGTTCTGGGACATGGGTCTCATTACAGCCAAACGCCTACTCACCAAACAATGGAAGGCTGCTACCCCCCCGCACATCCAACACTGGCGCACATCCTTCATTAATTGGGCACGGGCAGAGAGTGCAGTGCTCTGCCGGGAGGAAACAGCGGGCCTCCGGAAGTTCCCTATTGCGCAGACTTGGGACGCTTTCCTTAATTCCCTTCAGCGAGCTTGCCAGGAACGCGAGACGCATTGAGATGGCGTGACTTGCTGCTGCTGCACTGCCACGAGACGTACCAGAACTCTATGACCCTTGCCACACCCCACCCCCCCTTCACCCCCCCCCGTCTGGCTGCCACTACACCCATGCCATTGCTGACACTTTTGCTTCTCGCTCACCCGCTATGTCCGCAGGTGCACTGCACTGTGCCCACGAGCTTCCTCTCCCCCTGATCATTCACACCACCCGCCCCACCACCAATGATGACAAGCTACCCAGTTCTTCCATCAGTGTTGGTATCTCTGTCTGTTCCTCTTCATCAAGAGTCATCAGACAGTGAACCGCACGGATGGATCCGACAGTATGTAAGCTCTCTCCTCCTCTCTCCACCAGCTGTTCGTTGTTTGAGTCTCTATTGGCAAAGAAGTCTTTCAACTTGAGTGACCTTGTAAATTTCTACAGGTCTACATGGATGTCAGCAAAATCACCCTTCTGGGTAGGGCAGAAATCAAGGCCTTTACTCAAAACATTAATTTCAACAGGCTCGAGAACTTTATTAGACAGATTAACAATTTTCAAATCGCGTATATTATCATTCACATTTTCCAAAATGTCATTATTTGTCATAATTCCAGTTTGATCTTCTTTACTTTTGCTACCGTCTCGGTTTTCCCTGTTCTGGTTGCTGCCTTTCCACCTCCTACCCCCCTCCTGGTTTTAGTTGCTCCCTTTTTTGTTGAAGACGACTTGACATTCGTAGCTTCGCTAATTCTTTTTGGAATGACGAAGCTCCTTCGCCTAAAGGGGTCTCCTGTAGTGTTACAGAAGAGGCAACACTACTAGTGGAAGAGATGGAGATATTACTTGCTGATCGATTGTCTTCACCATCATCCCTATCCTCCCTACTTGTTTTTTTGTCTTCTGGTATGGCCAGATTGTCAAACTTCTTAGCGAAAGTATAGATATAACCATCTTTATAATCGCGGTCGTCCCTTTTTATTTTCCTCAACTTTTTTTCTTTCAAATAAATTTGATAGTTATCCATAACTTGTTTTAAGATAGCAAAGTTCTTTTCAACTAGTTCTTTTTCCCCTATATCTTTAATTTCGTTCTCCACCTGCTCTATTTCATCTTGTAGTTTTTCACCTTCTTCCATAGAGTGCTTAACTAGAATCTCCATCATAATACGTGAAGCTCCCTCTAGGTTGCCCTCCCATTATTTCAATAAGTTCTCACTCAGGTCCTCGAAGGTGGGGAAAATAAGAATTCTAAGCCCCCTAGGGACTTTATCATTTTCCAAGTATTGTTTTAGAGTCCCACCATCTGCTGAGTTCTTGTTTGCGTAGTCTCTCCAGTCTCAAAAACAAGGTCTTGAGGCTGGTTTTACCTGCTTGCTCCGGCGTTGCGGCCACCTTGGGATTACTTGGGCCGAAAAGGTTCAATGCCATCTCCTCGCGTCCATCATTGTATTTCGGCATAGTATTATGTAAGTCTTATCACGGGGAAGAGAGTGCTCAAAAAGTCCAATCGAAACAGAAAAAAAGGAACACCACAGCGGACCAACCAAAAAGCACCTCTACTTCAACAGTCCCATAAAGTGTTCAATGTCATGTGCTGTTAAACCTCCAAGACCTGCTGTGGTTCGGTCTCACTGGATTTCCAGATAAGGCTTGAAAAGAGGCGTAGAGGCAGCACCATTTATGAAGTAATTCACAAAGGCAAAGTATTCTGAAAATATGTTCTTCTTTTTGTTGATCTTTTTGTTTTAGGGGTGCACAGGACAGCCAACGCATTTCGCTCCACACCTTGGGAGCTTTGTCAGGGCTGAAAACAACGTGAAACATATATACACATTAATATAAAATAATACATAGAACAACATAAACTGACAATATATACATGGTTAAAAGACAACCCAATTATACAAGAAATTCATAATGATGGCTTTTGGGAGATACAAAAAACAGACACAATGTTCATAAAAAGTCTCTATACAGACAGGAAGGTAAAAATACAATAAACTGATAAGTTTAACTGAAGTGTATTATGGTGCAATGTGTAATATACATAAGTCCCTTCTGAGGGGAGGATAGTTATTATATCCTATAATGGGGGCTTCCTAATGGACAAGGACAATGGGAGAAGGTATAATGTAAACATAGGTAGAGGGGAATGGAGAGCACTAGCAAGCACGTTCAACTGGGCAATAGAACATTCATAGTGGTGAGTGGCAAAAAAAAGGAGAGTCTCACCGAAGTCAAATGAGATTACACAGACAGTAGTATACTAGTCCAGGCCAAACAGGCAATATAAGGCTCAGTCAAAATCCAAATAGACATACAGTGATCTAGCCTGGCAGAGAAGAGAGAAAAAGAGAGATTAGGAGAAGTAAGTATATCTGTGTTTTTCCAAAGAACACCAACCGATGGGAAAAACACACAGAAGTGGGAAAATGCAAAATCTCACCAAAGTCAAGAAAGTCACACGAAAATATGTGCAGGAACTGAGCATAATAAGGACCGATTAGCGTTGAATAAGGTTCAAAGGTAATTAGAGTGTATTAAAGCAACCTGTAACGAGAGGGAAGAAAATATGACCTCCTCGCATCACGTAGATACGCGCACAGTTTAACATGAGTATACACCTGATATTAAAAGAGACAATCACTTGGATAAAGTTTGGTAAGAATCACGTAGATACGCGCACTTATCATGAATATACACCTGATATTAAAAGACAAAATCACTTGGATAAAATTTGGTAAGAAAGGGGGGGGTTGTTTAAAAAATTGCCACCTATTATGGCACGGTCACAGATTAAAAAAAAACAGTCCTAAAGTATTCAAAACCGCAGTCTTTTGGAGCACAGTCACAGGTTAACATACATCAGTCATTAAATATTTCAAAAACGCAGTCCGTGAGGAAAAAAGTATGTCAGTGAAAGTGGGGAATTTGAACAATATTATTCCAAAGTTTTAAACCCAGTTAACAAGCCAATTATTGCATCTAAAAAATTCAAAGTGGGACTTATAATCGGGACATCCAATATTAGTAACATAATATAAACGGTATTTATCACCGTGACTCACATAAATATGGGGTTTTTGAAGCGAATATTGTAGAGACAAGGTCTGTCTTGAAACAACTTGGCAGACCTTAATAAGCTGCCAAGTCCACTCGTTCTAGAATAAAAACAAACCATCAAACATATTGGTTAAACAGCTTGCACCGGACATCCTAAAGACGCCCAAATTAAAATACCAAAAAGGCACGGGTTCAGAGCATAATTGAATTAAACCCTATATTGTGGAGGCAACACTAAATAAGCTGGAGAACAGTCCCTACTTCCATACGGCAGCCTGAAATTCCATACGCCCGATAGTAATTAGAAATCCCAACTGTAAACCAATTTTGTTCAAATGGCCAGAGCAGTCGTAAGTATTTGGTACAGAGCCACCCCCACATAAGTGATCGATTCATGCACATCTTTTGGAAAGAAAAATTAAAAAACA
The DNA here is from genome assembly GCF_964263255.1 of Lissotriton vulgaris. Taxonomy (NCBI): domain Eukaryota; kingdom Metazoa; phylum Chordata; class Amphibia; order Caudata; family Salamandridae; genus Lissotriton; species Lissotriton vulgaris. The sequence continues at coordinate 620,240,506 of NC_141693.1, forward strand.
CGGGCAGAATCACCCAAAGCCTCGCGCACGACAAATGTAGAGTGATCCCCATATCGGGAGAGGCGCTACCATCTACCCGAAATCCTACAGACATGTATCCATAAAGTAAAGCGATTTGCGTTTCCAAAAGAAGAGGGTAGTGAAGAAATAAACGTGACTTTAGCGCTTAAGTACACAGATTGTAAACAATGCCGAGCCACCCCCACACCAAGAGATACATAACCCTCTACACGACTTGTAAAATGAAACTGCCCTCATAGAAAAGAGGGCAAACTTGAACCAAGCCTCAAGCTTACCTCAGGGCGAGTGTTGTACGCAATGAGTCCCCCGTTTTAACTGTCAACGCCATATTGATAAATTTGGGCGAGTTTTAAACCTGAGGCGCAGTCACGTTAGTAAGTCACCTGATAGTTCCCTCAGAGTTGCATCGACCGTGGAAGGTGCAAAAAAGAAAGCGAGAAACAAGCACCATATTGGAATTCCTAGAGACAAGTCATGACGGTCCAGGACGGGAAAACAAAACAAAAGGGGAATTTAAATAATAACAAGATAAGAACCTGTTGGGTACCTCAAGGTTGCACGGGCCGTGGGAAAGTGCAGTCACGGGAGCGGACAGCAGGCGCCATATTGAAATTCTTAAAAGTAGTCCCGACGTGAACTGGCGGGAAAAACGCACGGATAAACGAGTTTTATCTGTGCGTGAAAGAAATTGGATAAATACAAGACTCGAGAGAGTCACATCGTGACATTACAAATTGTTAAGCCACTAGTCACAAGTGCTATACAAATGCAGACGCCCTAACAACAAACAGAGAGATCAGGCGCCATGTTAGACGTCACATGATCTACGGATATGGCAAGAGGCATTATATGAATATATGTATCGATCTATCCAAATAAAGAAACGGAGTCCAAAAACATACGTCAAAATAAGGTTCCAAAAGTTCGTAGTCCACCTGCTGCAAGAACGGAGACCAGAAACGAGCGCCAAGTTAGGGATCCAAAAATTCGAAGTCCCCCTGCTAGTTTGGCAAACAAAATGAAACGGCACTTAGCTAAACCAAGTGGTCATATGCAACATTGTGACTGTGCCGTAGTGTATGTCAACTCAGCAGGCCAATTCAATTACTTAGAATATCTACTTAAAGCATCAATCTGCAGTTTATAAATTTATAGAAAAGCAGACAAATTTGAAACAAAAGAGTGCAGGATTAGAAAGCTAATCCAGAAGCACTATATAGGGCATTAAAAACATCAAGAAACATTGTATATGGCATCTGGAATCTTTGGAAGTACAGACATCTTTAAAGTTGTTACTTCCATAATCCGGCAGGCATCTTGTTCAGGGGGAAAAAAGTCTAACCCTAACAAGATGGTATGGAGATCTCTAATGAACATCATAAATTTATACAGGCACCAACCAAGGGGGACGGAATCGATCACAGGAAATTATGCATTTCATTGTCAGAGTTATGCCCACAATCGATCGCCCGAAGGCGGCAAATCCACTTGGCTTCCTCCCTCATTAGCGATGGCTCCCTATTGCTGCCTCTTTCGTTGGCGGATATATGTTGGATTGCATGAAACCAGAAAGTGTTATCATTCTGATGTTCAAAGTTGTAATGGTCAGCAAGTGGGTGTCTCACGTCCCTATTTATGATAGCCCAACTGTGCTATTGTATACGTAATTTTAATGGTCGTATGCTGCTTCCAACATATATACGACCACAGGGGCAACCAAGGACATAGACAGTAAAGGGAGTGTTGCAATTACAGAATTGGGTTATTTTAAATTCCTGATCGCCATTGTATGAAAACGTAGTGATTTTGTTCCTACCCATGTCACAAACAATGCACATCCCACAAACAAAAAAGCCTGCAGGTTTTAGGGGCAGCCAAGTATCCCTACTTGGAGGCGTAGTGACATAGGTGGGACACAGTTGATTACGTAGAGAGACTGTAAGTAACAGATGGCCTCTCACCTATATGATCTTTAATGCCAAAAATTCCGGTTAGCAGATGCCAATTTCTGCAGAACACATTGAATATTTTATCACTCTGCGTAGTGTATTGGGTGATAAATCTCACTTTCTTTACAGTTCTTATCCCTTGCATTGTTTCTGGGATTGTCACTCAACGTTGAGTCCCTATCCAGTGACTCAACCCTAGAGATAGCTCTATCTAGGGTTTTTTGATCATATCCGCGTTTCAAAAACTTTTGTCTGGTCTCAACCATGTTTTCCTTAAAGGTGGTTTCTTCACTACAGATCCTCCGTACTCTTGTTAGTTCCCCAAAAGGAATATTTCTAACAACTGAGCCAGCATGCGCACTAGAAGCATGTAGGACTGAGTTGCAAGACGTTTCCTTGCGGTAAAGTTTACTTTGTATGCGGCCATTCTCTATTTAGAATGTAATATCAAAAAAATTGATACTACTTTTGTGAGATGACATTGTGAATTTGACAATGAAGATGTTGTCATTGAGATATGAAAAGTAGTGTTCCAGATCTTCTAAGGTTCCTGACCAGAGACAGATAACATCATCGATGTACCTCCCCCAAAACACAATGTTATTGGTCCAGGGGGAGACACATCGGGCCCAGGCGTGCTCGCTCTCGTACCACCCCATAAAGAGGCAGGCGTAGGAGGGGGCAAACCTGGAACCCATCGCGGTACCACTGGTCTGTTGGTACCACTGTCCATCAAAAAGAAAAAAATTGTTGAGTAGTATTAGATCGATCATTTGCATGACCATCTCATTTTGGGAAAAGAGTTCGGCATCCTCTCTGTCCAGGAACGACTGGACTGCCATTACTCCATGTTTCCTGTCAATGCAGGTATATAGACTAGCAACGTCCAGCGTTACAAAACTAAGGTCATCCGACCACTCAAAGTCTTTTAGCTTCACCAGTATGTCTTTGCCATCTCGTATATATGAGGGAAGGCTATGTGCGTGCTTCTGTAGTTTGAGATCTACATAGTGTGACAAGCCGTCAGTGGGTGAGCCCACCCCTGAAATAATGGGCCTGCTTGGTGGAAAACCTTCGACTCCCTTGTGTATCTTCGGGAGGATGTAGATACACCGAAACGATAGATGGGACACATGTAAAAATCTAAATTCATCCTCCGTTATCAAACATGAGTCTTTCCATTCACAGAGTCTGCTGTTTATCTCAGTCGTAACATCAGGTATTGGATTACCCCTGACCTCTCTATAGCTATGGCAATCCTGAAGTTGGCGTTTTATTTCATTGAAGTAATCATCACGATTCATAATGACCACGTACCCACCCTTATCAGCTTCCCGTATAACAATATTGGGATCTTAAGTAAGTGTTTTTAGGGCTTTTCTTTCATAATGGGTGAGGTTTGCCTTAGTTCCTGAGCTAAAATGAGTAGGGGTTTCTAGTTTATAGAGTTCCTCTGTGACTTTTTTGTGCAAGACATCAATGTTTGGATGGTAATCAAAAGTGGGAATGAATTTAGACCTAGGGCGTGACCACTATCGTCTGAAATTACCTGGGTAATACCCAGTTCTTCCATCAGTGTTGGTATCTCTGTCTGTTCCTCCTCATCAAGAGTCATCAGACAGTGAACCGCACGGATGGATCCGACAGTATGTAAGCTCTCTCCTCCTCGCTTCACCAGCTGTTCCCTGTTTGAGGCTCTATTGGCAAAGAAGTCTTTCAACTTAAGTGACCTTGTAAATTTGAACAAGTTTACATGGATGTCAGCAAAATCACCCTTCTGGGTGGGGCACAAATTAAGTCCTTTACTCAAAACATTAATTTCAACAGGCTCGAGAACTTTATTAGACAGATTAACAATTTTCAAATCGCATATATTATCATTCACATTTTCCAAAATGTCATTATTTGTCATAATTCCAGTTAGATCTTCTTTACTTTTGCTACCTTCTCGGTTTTCCCTGTTCTGGTTGCTGCCTTTCCGCCTCCTACCCCCCTCCTGGTTTTAGTTGCTCCCTTTTTTGTTGAAGACGACTTGACATTCGTAGCTTCGCCAATTCTTTTTGGAATGGCGAAGCTCCTTCGCCTAAAGGGGTCTCCTGTAGTGTAACAGAAGAGGCAACACTACTAGTGAAAGATATGGAGATATTACTTGCTGATCGATTGTCTTCACCATTATTCCTATCCTCCCTACTTCTTTTTTTGTCTTGTGGTATGGACAGATTATCAAACTTCTTAGCGAAAGTATAGATACGACCATCTTTATAATCGCGGTCGTCCCTTTTAATTTTCCTCAACTTTTTTTCTTTCAAATACATTTGATGGTTATCCATAACTTGTTTTAAGATAGCAAAGTTCTTTCCAACTAGATCTTTTTCCCCTATATCTTTAATTTTGTTCTCCACCTGCTCTATTTCATCTTGTAGTTTTTCACCTTTTTCCATAGAGTGCTTAACTAGAATCTCCATCATAATACGTGAAGCTCCCTCTAGGTTGCCCTCCCATTCTTTCAATAAGTTCTCACTCAGGTCCTCGAAGGTGGGGCAAATAAGAATTCTAAGCCCCCTAGGGACTTTATCATTTTCCAAGTATTGTTTTAGAATCACACCGTCCCACCATCTGCTGAGTTCTTGTTTGTGTAGTCTCTCCAGTCTCAAAAACAAGGTCTTGAGGCTGGTTTTGCTGACTTGCTCCGGTGTTGCGGCCACCTTGGGATTACTTGGGCCGAAAAGGTTCAATGCCATCTCCTCGCGTCCATCATTGTATTTCGGCATAGTATTATGTAAGTCTTATCACAGGGAAGAGAGTGCTCAAAAAGTCCAATCGAAACAGCAAAAAAGGAACACCACAGTGGACCAAGCGATTAGCACCTCTACTTCAACAGTCCCTTAAAGTGTTCAATGTCATGTGCTGTTAAACCTCCAAGACCTGCTGTGGTTCGGTCTCACTGGATTTCCAGATAAGGCTTGAAAAGAGGCATAGAGGCAGCACCATTTATGAAGTAATTCACAAAGGCAAAGTATTCTGAAAATATGTTCTTCTTTTTATTGATCTTTTTGTTTTAGGGGTGCACAGGACAGCCAACGCGTTTCGCTCCACACCTTGGGAGCTTTGTCAGGGCTGAAAACGACATCAAACAGATATATACATTAATATAAAACAATACATAGAACGACATAAACTGACAATATATACATGGTTAAAAGACAACCCAATTATACAAGAAATTCATAATGATGGCTTTTGGGAGATACAAAAAACAGACACAATGTTCATAAAAAGTCTCTATACAGACAGGAAGGTAAAAATACAATAAACTGATAAGTTTAACTGAAGTGTATTATGGTTCAATGTGTAATATACATAAGTCCCTTCTGAGGGGAGGATAGTTAATATATCCTATAATGGGGGCTTCCTAATGAACAAGGACAATGGGAGAAGGTATAATGTAAACATAGGTAGAGGGGAATGGAGAGCACTAGCAAGCACGTTCAACTGGGCAATAGAACATTCATAGTGATGAGTGGCAAAAAAAAAGAGAGTCTCACCGAAGTTACATGAGATTACACAGACAGCAGTATACTAGTCCAGGCCAAATGGGCAATATAAGGCTCAGTCAGAATCCAAATAGACATACAGTGAACTATCCTGGCAGAGAAGAGAGAAAAAGAGAGATTAGGAGAAGTAAGTATATCTGTGTTTCTCCAAAGAACACCAACTGATGGGAAAAACACACAGAAGTGGGAAAATGTAAAATCTCACCAAAGTCAAGAAAGTCACACGAAAATATGTGCAGGAACTGAGCGTAATAAGGACCGATTAGCATTGAATAAGGTTCCAACGTAATTAGAGTGTATCAAAGCAACCTGTAACGAGAGGGAAGAAAATATGACCTCCTCGCATCACGTAGATATCGCACAGTTTAACATGAATATACACCTGATATTAAAAGACACAATCACTTGGATAAAGTTTGGTAAGAATCACGTAGATACGCTCACAGCTTAACTTGAATATACACCTGACATTAAAAGACAAAATCACTTAGATAAAATTTGGTAAGAAAGGGGGGGGGGTTTGTTTGAAAAATTGCCACCTATTATGGCACGGTCACAGATTAACAAAAAACAGTCCTAAAGTATTCAAAACCGCAGTCTTTTGGAGCACAGTCACAGGTTAACATACAGCAGTCATTAAATATTTCAAAAACGCAGTCCGTGAGGAAAAAAGTATGTCAGTGAAAGTGGGGAATTTGAACAATATTATTCCAAAGTTTAAACCCAGTTAACAAGCCAATTATTGCATCTAAAAAATTCAAAGTGGGACGTATAATCGGGACATCCAATATTAGTAACATAATATAAACGGTATTTATCACCGTGACTCACATAAATATGGGGTTCTTGAAGCGAATATTGTAGAGACGAGGTCTGTCTCTAAACAACTTGGCAGACCTTAATAAGCTGCCAAGTCCACTCGTTCTAGAATAAAAACAAATCATCAAACATATTGGTTAAACAGCTTGCACCGGACATCCTAAAGACGCCCGAAAATACCAAAAAGGCACGGGTTCAGAGCATAATTGAATTAAACCCTATATTGTGGAGGCAACACTAAATAAGCTGGAGAACAGTCCCTACTTCCATACGGCAGCCTGAAATTACAGACGCCCGATAGTAATTAGAAATCCCAACTGTAAACCGATTTTGTTCAAATGGCCAGAGCAGTCGTAAGTATTTGGTACAGAGCCACCCCCACATAAGTGATCGATTGATGCACATCTTTTGGAAAGAAAATACAAAAACACGGGCAGAAGCACCCAAAGCCTCACGCATGACAAATGTAGAGTGACCCCCATATCGGGAGAGGCGCTACCATCTACCCGAAATCCTACAGACATGTATCCATAAAGTAAAGCGATTTGCGTTTCCAAAAGAAGAGGGTAGTGAAGAAATAAACGTGACTTTAGCGCTTAAGTGCACAGATTGTAAACAATGCCGAGCCACCCCCACACTGAGAGATACGTAACCCTCTACACGACTTGTAGAATGAAAGTGCCCTCATAGAAAAGAGGGCAAACTTGAACCAAGTATCACACTTACATCTGGGCGAGTGTTGTACGCAATTAGTCCCCCGTATCAACCGTCAACGCCATATTGATAAATTTGGGCATGTTTTAAACCTGAGGCGCAGTCACGTGAGTAAGTCACCTGACAGTCACCTGATAGTTCCCTCAGAGTTGCATCGACCGTGGAAGGTGCAAAAAAGAAAGCGAAAAACAAGAGCCATATTGGAATTCCTAGAGACAAGTCATGACGGTCCAGGACGGGAAAACAACACAAAAGGGGAATTTAAATAATAACAAGATAAGAGCCTGTTGGGTACCTCAAGGTTGCACGGGCCGTGGGAAAGTGCAGTCACGGGAGCGGACAGCAGGCGCCATATTAAAATTCTTAAAAGTAGTCCCGACGTGAACTGCTGGGAAAAACGCACGGATAAACGAGTTTTATCCATGCGTGAAAGAACTTGGATATATACAAGACTGGAGAGAGTCACATCGTGCCATTACAAATTGTTAAGCCACTAGTCACAAGTGCCATACAAATGCAGACGCCCTAACAACAAACAGAGAGATCAGGCACCATGTTAGACGTCACATGATCTACGAATATGGCAAGAGGCATTATATGAATATATGTCTCGATCTATCCAAATAAAGAAACGGAGTCCAAAAACATACGTCACAATAAGGTTCCAAAAGTTCGTAGTCCCCCTGCTGTAAGAACGGAGACCAGAAATGGGCGCCAAGTTAGGGATCCATAAATTCGAAGTCCCCCTGCTAATTTGGCAAACAAAATGAAACGCCACTTAGCTAAACCAAGTGGTCATATGCAACATTGTGACTGTGCCGTAGTGTATGTCAACTCAGCAGGCCAATTCAATGACTTAGAATAGGTACTTCAAGCATCAATCTTCAGTTTATACATTTATAGAAAAGCAGACAAATTTGAAACTAAAGAGTGCAGGATTAGAAAGCTAATCCAGAAACAGTATATATAAGAAAAAAATTGTTGAGTAGTATTAGATCGATCATTTGCATGACCATCTCATTTTGGGAAAAGAGTTCGGCATCCTCTCTGTCCAGGAACGACTGGACTGCCATTACTCCATGTTTCCTGTCAATGCAGGTATATAGACTGGCAACGTCCAGCGTCACAAAAGTAAGGTCATCCGACCACTCAAAGTCTTTTAGCTTCACCAGTATGTCTTTGCCATCTCGTATATATGAGGGAAGGCTATGTATGTGCTTCTGTAGTTTGAGATCTACATAGTGTGACAAGCCCTCAGTGGCGACATAAACTGACAATATATACATGGTTAAAAGACAACCCAATTATACAAGAAATTCATAATGATGGCTTTTGGCAGATACAAAAAACAGACACAATGTTCATAAAAAGTCTCTATACAGACAGGAAGGTAAAAATCCAATAAACTGATAAGTTTAACTGAAGTGTATTATGGTACAATGTGTAATATACATAATTCCCTTCTGAGGGGAGGACAGTTATTATATCCTATAATGGGGGATTCCTAATGGACAAGGACAATGGGAGAAGGTATAATGTAAACATAGGTAGAGGGGAATGGAGAGCACTAGCAAGCACGTCCAACTGGGCAATAGAACATTCATAGTGATGAGTGGCAAAAAAAAGGAGAGTCTCACCGAAGTTAAATGAGATTACACAGACAGTAGTATACTAGTCCAGGCCAAATAGGCAATATAAGGCTCAGTCAAAATCCAAATAGACATACAGTGAACTATACTGGCAGAGAAGAGAGAAAAAGAGAGATTAGGAGAAGTAAGTATATCTGTATTTCTCCAAAGAACACCAACTGATGGGAAAAACACACAGAAGTGGGAAAATGTAAAATCTCACCAAAGTCAAGAAAGTCACACGAAAATATGTGCAGGAACTGATTGTAATAAGGACCGATTAGCGTTGAATAAGGTTCCAACGTAATTAGAGTGTTTTTAAGCAACCTGTAACGAGAGGGAAGAAAATATGACCTCCTCGCATCATGTAGATATCGCACAGTTTAACATGAGTATACACCTGATATTAAAAGACACAATCACTTGGATAAAGTTTGGTAAGAATCACGTAGATACGCTCACAGCTTAACATGAATATACACCTGATATTAAAAGACAAAATCACTTAGATAAAATTTGGTAAGAAAGGGGGAGGGGGGTTGTTTGAAAAATTGCCACTTATTAAGGCACGGTCACAGATTAACAAAAAACAGTTCTAAAGTATTCAAAACCGCAGTCTTTTGGAGCACAGTCACAGGTTAACATACAGCAGTCATTAAATATTTCAAAAACGCTGTCCGTGAGGAAAAAAGTATGTCAGTGAAAGTGGGGAATTTGAACAATATTATTCCAAAGTTTAAACCCAGTTAACAAGCCAATTATTGCATCTAAAAAATTCAAAGTGAGACGTATAATCGGGACATCCAATATTAGTAACATAATATAAACAGTATTTATCACCGTGACTCACATAAATATGGCGTTCTTGAAGTGAATATTGTAGAGACGAGGTCTAGAACAAGCTAGGTTGCGTTGGGACACTCTCACTCAGCCCTTCAGTGCTGGAGGTTTTGAAATTCTCGACCTGGAACTATATTTCAGCTGTGCTCAAGCCCACTTTCCGGCGAATTGAATGGACCCCCCTCCTTATATGCATCACCTAGCAATCGAAAATGGCTATATTACCCCAACTTCTTGTTCTGCATATTTAAGCACACCTGCCATCCCAAGGTGCCTCGCCTCCACCACAGTAGACTCCACCACAAGCGCTTGGCGTGATCTGGCTCGCCGCCTCCACATAACCACACTATACTCACTTTTGTTGCCCCTTCAAGGCAGGAATGACCTCCCAGTCACACAGGAAGGAGGCTGCAGCCAACTCCTCAGTAAGCTTTCCATTCAGACCTTGGGTAAGCTATATCTTAACGGACAATTTTGCACCAGTGAATAATTCTTCGGCGCTACCACGCCTACCCCCCTGGAACGCTTTTTCTACATCAGGCTGAGACAGGACATTAAGGGCCTTACCCCGTGCTTCCCACATGAGCCCCCTACTATGACTCCGCTACACAACCTCCTGCAGAAAACTACCCTCACACGTCATTTCACTGCTGTATCGCACCACCCAAAGAGACTGCACCCACGACCCCCCTTCTGCTAGGAGTCGCTGTGGGGAAAGAACTCAACTCCCCCCTCACTGATGATCAATGGTCCTTCTGCTGCCAACAGACTGGGAAAGTGTCTGCCAGCAGCAGGCTGCACATCATCCACTACAAATATTTACACCGTCTCTATTACACCCCCAAGCGCCTGATGCGCCTTCACCTCCGCGACACTTACCGCTGTGACTGATGAGGGAGCGGATTCCAGACACCTAGCTTGGGTTTGCCCTCCCATCCGACGCTACTGGTCAGAGGTATTGGTGACACTCGATCAAATTACTGTCACCTGTAGATGGGGAAGAGGGAGGGCGCCAAAATTTAAAGACTGGTTGAATGACCTTTATATATATTGGCAAGAATAATTGTACACTTATGCCGCGCTCTTACCGCCCTCCTCCCGCCCACGTGACATATGGTCTCCCCTCCAGTCATATCTCCTGCAGCAAGCCGCCACCGATGACGCAGATACATAGCCCCGACTGGAAGATTGATGGGGATTACGCATTGTCTGAGTTCTGACTCCTTAGAAACCTAATAGTGTCTAGAAGGCACACACTTAAGATGGTTGCGGACGTGGGGCTTTGGTCTGTTCATATACAATACTCCGGACACTTTGATGCTGCATGTATGATCAATCTGCATTGCCAACATTGTTAAGTGGTGATGGTTATCCCCTAAGTATTGTTTCCTATGCTTGAAACTCAATGAAGAAATGAATAAAAAACTGTTTACATATGTTCCATGTTACTACGAGTTTAAGTTCCTTCTTTGCATCGCAGCCTAAAGGATAAAGATGGTTGTTGTTATGGCTATATATGCTGTTCTTTAACCCCTTCAATGCGGCGGCTATTCCGCCGCAGTGCTAAGGGGGCGGGGGGCCGCGCGGTGCGCCCATGCTGGTGATGGAACCGCTCCGTCACCAGCCGCGGTTGCGCTGTGCTCATGACGGAGCAGTTCCGTCACGGCCCGCCCGCTCAATGGATCGCTCAGCGCAGGTGCGGAATCCACGCCGCGCAGGTGTTCCGAGCGGGCCAATGAAGGAACTGCTCATCAGCACAGCGCCACCGTGGCTGATGACGGAGTGGTTCCGTCACCAGCAGGGGAGGGGTTAAAGGGCTGCATGTTGGGGCAGCAATAAAGGTTTTTTTCATAATGATAGCCTGTGTTTTCTTTGATGAAATCAAGATTCTCATTGCATCTTAATTGGAAAATCATCATTCTCACTCTTACTCACAGACACGCTAACCAAGATAGACTCATTCACTCCAGCATGCGCAGAGAAACACCACTGGATTTTATTTACTTACATAGTTTTTTTTCTGGGAACTCTGCCATGAAAGCAGTAGCAGGGCAGAAATGCAGGGCTGAACATTGCAAACCAGCAAATAACGATTCCCAAAGAAGAGCAAGACAGAGTGGCAGGCCAGGATTAAAGCCAGGATTAAGGTGAAGACCAACCTCAAGCCCCCTTCTGACTTCTTGATCGGACTGGAAGCACATCCCCATCAGAAGCTGGGATAGAGCTTGGGATCCTGCCCCTGCTACTCTGCTTCAATCCTCGCTGTCCTCCTCAGGGATTCACTGATCTGTGGCTTGCCATCCCCATGTAGCAGATATACTCTGCTGCCTGAGGCAGGCACAATACATCTGCTAAATAAAATGGATTGTGCCAGAATTTTGAGATCAGGGTTGAATTAGGACCCTCAGGCATGTGGAATCCAGGCATTCACCTAAAGAGTGCTGTATTTTTAAACAGCACTCTGCAGATGGGTCGTGTCTTAGCCACCTCAGCCGCTCCTCCGCCACCTCCTGTCATCAGGCTGATCTGGCTGAACTGTGCATTGGCTACATTAAATAATTAGCAGTCTGTGCACAGGCCAGGGCATTATGTGGTGGCTCACAAGTTTCCACAGATACACTCTGACACTCCTGTTGATGAAGCCACCACTGGATACGTGGCATTCAAATACAAGGGCCCTTATTTATGAAGAGCTTGCGCCGTCAATGCGTCAAAAATAATGACGCATCGTCGGCGCAACGCATGCGCCATATTAATGAAGTGACGCATCTCCGACGATGCGTCACTTTCAGCCCACTGCGCGGGAAAAACCACTGCGACAAAAAGCCCTGCGACACGTAAGTATTAATGTATGCAAGGTGGGCGTTACCCCGGAAAAACATGCGCAAAAGTGACGCATCCACATTTATGGCTTTTCCCACTTTTGACGCATCCGTAGCTGAAATGGCGCAGCATTGCGGTTGCGTCAGAATTGGTGCGCCTACAAAACGGACACCCAGGAAATTACGCATCGGCACATATCAAGAGGAGAGGCCAGAGTGGACATTGCTGCAACTATCCCCACACCATGGAGGTTGTAATGCTGCGAGTAGCTGCCAGACAGAGACGACTAGCACCAGGAATCCCACCACACCCCCGCCCCACAAAATCCACTGCCCCCCCCCCCCACCCAGGCAACGCCAGAGAAGGGAGCGATTTTTCCGTCACAGGAGCGTCCTGAGAGGCCTCAGGGATGAGGAGGTCATAAGTCTATTTCGCCTCAAGAAGCAGACCATAGAATATCTACTGCGACTCATTGGACCAAGGCTAGAGGTAACAACCAACAAGCCTACCAACATACCGCCACAGGCAAAGCTCCTGGCTGTGTTGCATATGATAGCGTCAGGCTCCTTCCAGACAACAGTTGCCAAAGTGGCAGGAATATCCCAGCCAGCTTTCTCATCATTCCTACCAACTGTCCTGGATGCCATCATCCATCTGACACCCCGCTACCTCCGTTTCCCCAACAATCCACAACAGCAGATGGAGATCAAGCAAGCATTCTATGACATAGCAGGCTTATCCCATGTGCTGGGTGACATTGACTGTACACATGTGCAATTAGTACCTCCGGCAGCAACTGCACATTTGTACATAAATCGCAAACATACATATTCAATCAATGTACAGGCCATTGTGGATCACCGTGGACTATTTACAAATGTGCCGGCAAAATACCCTGGCAGTGTACATGATGCCTTCATATTCCGGAACTGCATCATAAATGACCGCTTCAAGAATGGCCAGTATGGCAATGGCCTACTTGTAGGTAAGCAAAAGAGTATGATACAATGCACCATCCATGCTACCATACTGGTAATATTGCTTCAATGACGCTTTAATGAGGTCATGGATGGAATAATGTTGTACTAGTATATACATATACATAAATAGAAGGGGCCTAATTAATGAAGGTCGTGCGCTGCCGGTGCGTAACTTCAAAAATGGGAAAAAAGTCACGCACCAGTGGCGCAAGTCCTTCATAAATGAGGCCCAAGGTCATGTAGAGGCATATAGGGAGTCAATGCATGTCCTTCCAAATATGTGTCCATTTCCCAGCATAACTATGTGCCAAAGGTGTCTTGCATGTGAGTCACTGGGTGTGTTCTCTGCAACATCCATGCCCAATGGACACTGCCATATGAAATATTGCCCACAACATATGGCCTGTAGTTTACCAGAACCATTTCAAACATTTCATTGTACCTTCTCATTTATTCCATTACAGCTGACCAGGGATATGGCATCCAGCCGTGGGTGATGACACCTTATGGAAACCCACAGTCGCCACAGGAAGTAGCGTACAACCAAGCACATTGCAGGACAAAGAACATTTTCGAACAAACATTTGGTCTGCTCAAGGCCAGGTTTAGGCGCCTGGACAAGTCTGGTGGACGTATGCTGTATTCACCACAGACAGTGTGCAAAATAATTTTGGCATGTGCAATACTGCACAACATATGTGTAATCACAAAAGTCCCCTGGGATGATGAATGTGATTTAAATCCACAAATGCCAAGGGATGACCAGGAGGATGGCCATGCTCCAGTAAACCAAAGCACAGCAGCAGGCATCCGCAGACGTGCCGACATAGTGCGTAATTTTTTTTAAGAATGTGAAAAATAACATCATCATTATGCATCTTGATTTTTGTTTGCACTAATAAAAATACATCATACAACCTTTTCTACCTTGTGCATGATTATGTTTCCAAAATTTACACTGCAAGTTGCATGACAATCTCATATGTGGAGCATATACATGACATTTACTCTCATGTCTGGAGGCTGACATCAGACGTACATCAGGCCACACATCCATTTACATTGTACTGCCTTGCAATTTCACCTGCAATGCCTACACTCACCAGTGTCTGGCCAACACAGGTACCCTGGCACCATAGTGCATGTGTGTCTGTGTGCAGGGTATGAATGCACATGTGTATGAAGGTGACCCTTCCTGTACAAAAATATTCCTCCATGCAACACCGCATACATAGTGCAGGTAGGCAGGCCGGCCATTGTGTGTCAGCGCACATGAAAAGCACATGAATCTCCCGTATGTCATAGACACAGCACCTTCCAGCCCTATTTGCTTGCTGTAGGGAAGTGCCGCAGGAATGCATGCTGTAATATTCAACGCAAAAACATCATGAATTAGGTTCTAATTCACCATTGTCAAAAAGCAACATTTACCATCCAGATTTTGTGGTGCAGAAAATGAAAAAAGCACAGGTGAAGATGGGCCCATATAATGAAATCACACAGCAGGAAAAATTATAAAAAAGTACTTGTATGTTGCAGTCATGTTGAAAGTAAATAAATAATAGGACAAACATTACATTCATTAATATGTTACACAGTGGATGTGAGGCAAAATATGACCATCCATGAAAAAGTAGCCCTCAGTGCTCACACAAGTTTGCATATTAGAACAAATGTGGCAGGCACTTAAATGAAGTTGGTGTATCATACTTCATAATCTTATCCATGCATTCATGACTCTACACACAAAAGTGACGTTGGGTCTGCCTACGTCAGTATCTGACCCTTGCATACCTGACTCGACGCACAAAAGTGACGTTAGGTCTGCCTACGTTTGACCCATGCATTCCTGACTCCAAGCACAAAAGTGACGATAGGTCTGCCAAAGTCAGAATCTGACCCATGCATTCCTTACTCCACGCACAAAAGTGACGTTATCTGATCTTATCTTATCTTAGGTGAAATATATAGAGCGCACTGACACCATAGGCTTCCTGGCGCTATAAGACAGAGTGAGTGAGGAAGGAAGCGTGAGTGGCGGAAATTTAGCCCAAGGAAGGGAAAAGGTGGGTTTTAAGCGATTTCCAGAAGTTCAGAAGGGAAGGGGAGGATTTGATGGAGAGAGGAAGGAGATCCCAAAGCCCAGGAGCCAGATGAGAAAAACGGCGACCGCCAAATTTCCTGGTTTTAGTATTGGGAGTGACTACCGAATGACGGTGGGCTGATCGGAGGGTTTGTGTTGGGCGGTGAGGGCAGATAAGAGATTTCAGAAATGCGGGGCCGGAGCAGTGGAGGGCTTAGAATGTGAGACAGGCCACCTCAAAAGATGCCCTCTGGTCTATTGGGAGCCAGTGCAGACTGTGGAGTAGAGGTTTGGCCGATTGCCATCTGGGGGTTTTGTGAATTAGACGGGCCGCTTGATTCTGGACAACTTGGAGGCGGTGTGCTAGGGATTGTGGGAGACTGTAGTAGATGGACTTAGAGAAGTCCAGGCGGGAGATCACGAGTGAGATGACCACTTGGGTAAGTGCAGTGGGAGGGAGTAAGTGACGGACTTTACCGATCTTCCGGAGCTGGTACACACAGGAAGAAACTACCGCACCAACTTGTGCTCTAAGGGAGAGTTCAGCGTCAATGATCACTCCCAGACTCTTTACTGATTTTACCGGGGCTGGGGGGGAACCTAGCTCCGAGGGCCAGAACTGAGGGCCCCAGTGGGCATGACTGAGTCCAGGGAGGAGGGGCTCGGTTTTCCCGGGGTTAAGCTTCAATTGGTTCTGGTTCATCCATAATTGGATGTGGATCATGACGGCATGGAACGTGTTGATGGCATGAGGTGAATTGAGCGGGAGGATGATCTGTAAGTCGTCAGCGTTGTTATAGACAATAATGTCCCATTTCTGAAGAGAATGGATCAGCGGCCGGAGGTATAGATTGAACAGGAGTGGTGAAAGGGAGGCGCCCTGTGGCACTCCACAGGACGTGGGGGGTTTTGTTGCAGTATAGGGTCCTAGGCAGACCGCTTGAGTTCAACCAGTTAGGAAGGACTTGACCCACTCAAGAGCGGTGCCCTGGATGCCTGCCTGTTTGACAAGGTGGAGAAGGATGTTCTGGTCCACCGTGTTGAACGCGGACGACAGGTCCAGGAGTACGAGGGCTTGGGGGGACCCCGCGTCCGCGTTGCTCCTGAGTGTGTCCAAGACTGGCAAGATAACTGCCTCTGTTGAGTGGGCAGGTCTGAAGCCGGTTTGATTGGACTCGAGATGACAGGAGGATTCGATGTAGTTTGACAGACATCGGGTGACATGGGCCTCCATTAATTTTGAGAAATACGGGAGGAGGGAGATGGGAGACGTTAGGTCTGCATAAGTCAGAATCTGACCCATGCTTTGCTGACTCTAGGCACAAAAGTGACATTACACAAGGCCCAAAAGTCACTTTGGTCAACATATGTCATAGTCTGACTCCGCTGAATATACAAACACCAAAAATTTTCACGCAAACATTTTGTGTTCCTGTTGAGACACTTTCATGCTAAGCGTAAACACGCATCTTTTGCCCAGCGTCAAAAATACAGCAGTAAATATATGCAACAACATTGTCAGTTAAAAACAGCATTGCATTATGACAACAAAGGAACCATAAAAGGACAATTTTTAACGGGGTCCAGTGTACGTGTCCGAGAGAATGGTCACAAAGCACTGTACAAAGTTCCTGGGGTGGAATAGTGGAAAGCTAGAGTATTTATTTGTATGTCGAGTGAAGCGTGAAAAGAGAGGTAGAGAAAAGCCAGAGAAGGGGAATACCCTTGTTGGAACTAAAACCCTCACACACCTAGCAAGCTAGATGTCATGCTTCATCATATGGGTTCTGCTCCTCGTCAGACTGGCGCTGCAATGTCTGACGGGCACCCGTAAAGGGGCTCTTTATCGGAGATCTTTTGTCCCGGCCATATGATGCATGCGGGTGTGTGGGAAGAAAAAGAGTGTAGTCGTGAAAAAAGTGGTGAAGGTTAAAAAAGGTAAGTCAATCCACAATGGAATTTATTGGCGTGGCTGACTCCCTTGGTTAAAATAGTGGGAGGGGAGATATAAGCTATGGGTAGTATTTAAGCTGTATACCTACAACCCTCTGGACAGGTCAACATGTTTCTCGCCTGAGTGGCGATTCGACAGGACCTTAGTGAGACGTACTACACAGTGAGAAAATTTAGTGTTCATACAACCTTATCCCTTGAGGTCATATGAGGGCAGGCAAAGAAGTCCTGCTGATTTAGGGTGACCTAGAAAAAATACATAACAGAGAAGGCAGTGTGGTAATTCTGTATAGTTTAAAAGGTCACACACAACAAAGGTCGATAGCATACTCGTGAGTGAAGAGGGGATAGTGACTGCACAATTAATGGTAAGTGCCATGCCCAGTGGAAAGTGTGATTTGAGATAAAATTTATAAAATTTGTAAAAGAGACGCTAAATGTGAGGCACAGAAGTAGAGGCACACAATATCCGATCTTACCCTAAAGGACATCCTAAGGTGCCCCGCAGTCTGCTCCAGTGGGACCTGCACGTAAAGGTCAGGAACCTGGGAGGAGATGGAGTGAAGAGCAATGAATAATGCTCGACAGTGGTTGCCCGACGTGGGTCAGCACTCACAGAGTGGAAATTGCCGACAGGGTGAGTGAAAATCGAGTAGACTCAATGTGAGTCGACGTAATCGTAGGGAACCGTGTGAACCAGAAGGCAACACGTAAGCCAACGTGAGCACCCAAACACTGAATCAACACTGGCTGTGACCGCATACCCGAGCAGGGAGCGGGTCCCAGACCCGGTCAAAACCGTATTGAGGGCACAACAGAAGCACATGTATAGTGGTGCCCAGAATGGTAACAAACACGTCCCAGGGACAGCGTTGATCATACGTGGATGCGGGATTACCCTCTGTCCCATCGGCAAGACCTCACCCGGCATGAACTGAGGGCGGCTGGGTTACCGAGACGGTGAAACCGTTATAGGAATTTAAAGCAAACTTACCCGGATAGCGTGCGGTCAGCGCCGCTAACACCTACCCGCACCGTCTGGTCAGGACAGAGCAGCTGGTAGTGAGACCAGCGTCTATGTGGAGTATAAGTAGCTCCTGTCTCGCCGAGTCCGGGTGGGGGCGGAGCGTCGTCGGAAACCTGCACATGCGTCAGAGTGGTAGGCTTCAGAGCACTATAGCGGAGCAATCAGTTAAGGTATACATCCAAGTAAGTCGGCCATCTTAGGGGATGTACATCACAGGGGGAAGTAAGGCTATGGTATCTGTATGGTCAGAATAGTTATGTCAGTGCCGACCAAGGTACTGAGTCGTTGAGGCCACATGTGTCAAGTTGGAGGCGGTGTACCCATCTCTGTTCGATTCTGAACAATGCCTGTTGTGAGATAAGGGGATGGGACTCTAAGACAAGCCAGTGTATGTTATCTGCCAGGTGGCCCTGCTGGGTGTAATGTTCGTACAACCTGGTATGTGTCTTAAGGCACCTGATATTGCTTTTGTGCTTCATGATGCATAGTTTCACTTTTCTCATAGTCATCCCAAGATAATGTTTGTTACAGGGGCATGTGATGAGATATATGCATCTGGTACTGTTGCAGTTGGTATGTTTGCGTAGTTGCCACTTGAAGGTCTCAGTGAGCATAATTTCCTTGGTAGGCCGGGTTTGGGGACATACCGCACAACCCCGCAAGGGAAATGCCCAGTCACTGGAGGGAGGCCCCACAGGGTGCTTTGATTGCTGATATTTTGTTTTTTGGGCCGTGTGTGTATCAACGAGTCTTTAAGGTTGGCCGTTCGTTTGAACGCAAACCTGGGAAGTGGGATATTGAGACACGGCCCAAAAAACAAAATGTCCCCAAACCCGGCCTACCAAGGAAATTATGCTCACTGAGACCTTCAAGTGGCAACTACGCAAACATACCAACTGCAACAGTACCAGATGCATATATCTCATCACATGCCCCTGTAACAAACATTATCTTGGGATGAGTATGAGACAAGTGAAACTACGCATCATGGAGCACAAAAGCAATATCGGGTGCCTTAAGACACATACCAGGTTGTACGAACATTACACCCAGCAGGGCCACCTGGCAGATAACATACGCTGGCTTGTCTTAGAGTCCCATGCCCTCATCTCACAAAGGCATTGTTCAGAATCGAACAGAGATGGGTACATCGCCTCCAACTTGACACATGTGGCCTCAACGACTCAGTACCTTGGTCGGCACTGACATAACTATTCTGACCATACAGATACCATAGCCTTACTTCCCCCTGTGATGTACACCCCCTAAGATGGCCAACTTACTTGGATGTATACCTTAACTGATTGCTCCGCTATAGTGCTCTGAAGCCTACCACTCTGACGCATGCGCAGGTTTCCGACGACGCTCCGCCCCCACGTGGACTCGGCGAGACAGGAGCTACTTATACTCCACATAGACGCTGGTCTCACTACCAGCTGCTCTGTCCTGACCAGACGGTGGGGGTAGGTGTTAGCGGCGCTGACCGCACGCTATCCGGGTAAGTTTGCTTTAAATTCCTATAACGGTTTCACCGTCTCGGTAACCCAGCCGGCCTCAGTTCATGCCAGGTGAGGTCTTGCCGATGGGACAGAGGGTAATCCCGCATCCACGTATGATCAACGCTGTCCCTGGGACGTGTTTGTTACCATTCTGGGCGCCACTATACGTGTGCTTCTGTTGTGCCCTGAATACGGTTTTGACCGGGTCTGGGACCCGCTCCCCGCTCGGGTATGCGGTCACAGCCAGTGTTGATTCAGTGTTTGGGTGCTCACGTTGGCTTACGTGTTGCCTTCTGGTTCACACGTTTCCTACGGTTACGTCGACTCACATTGAGTCTACTCGATTTTCACTCACCCTGTCGGCAATTTCCACTCTGAGAGTGCTGACCCACGTCGGGCAACCACTGTCGAGCATTATTCATTGCTCTTCACTCCATCTCCTCCCAGGTTTCTGACCTTTACGTGCAGGTCCCACTGGAGCAGACTGCGGGGCACCTTAGGATCTCCTTTAGGGTAAGATCGGATATTGTGTGCCTTTACTTCTGTACCTCACATTTAGCGTCTCTTTTAAAATTTTTATAAGTTTTATCTCAAATCACACTTTCCACTGGGAAAGGCACTTACCATTAATTGTGCAGTCACTATCCCCTCTTCACTCACGAGTATGCTACCGACCTTTGTTGTGTGTGACCTTTTAAACTATACAGAATTGCCACACTGCCTTCTCTGTTATGTATTTTTTCTAGGTCACCCTAATTCAGCAGGACTTCTTTGCCTGCCCTCATACGACCTCAAGGGATAAGGTTCTATGAACACTAAATTTTCTCACTGTGTAGTACGTCTCACTAAGGTCCTGACGAATCGCCACCCAGGCGAGAAACATGTTGACCTGTCCAGAGGGTTGTAGGTATACAGCTTAAATACTACCCATAGCTTATATCTCCCCTCCCACTATTTTAACCAAGGGAGTCAGCCACGCCAATAAATTCCATTGTGGATTGACTTACCTTTTTTAACCTTCACCACTTTTTTCACGACTACACCCTTTTTCTTCCCACACACCCGCATGCATCATATGGACGGAACAAAAGATCTCCGATAAAGAGCCCCTTTAGTGGTGCCCGTCAGACATTGCAGCGCCAGTCTGACGAGGAGCAGAACCCATATGATGAAGCATGACATCTTGCTTGCTAGGTGTGTGAGGGTTTTAGTTCCAACAAGGGTATTCCCCTTCTCTGGCTTTTCTCTACCTCTCTTTTCACGCTTCACTCGACATACTCTAGCTTTCCACTATTCCACCCCGGGAACTTTGTACATTGCTTTGTGACCAAAAACAGCAATGTGCCATTAATGAAGATTGTGACGCATGCCAATAATGTCGCATCTACTAAAACTGGTCGCACCTTGAGGGGAAAATATGTCATCAGTCAGCCATGCATCAAATTTACGATGCAACATAATAATGATTCGGTCGCATGACAATAATGACGCATCGACGATAACTGGTCGCACCGTAAGGGGAAATATTGAAGCAGTGTACCATGCTTCAAATCAACGATGCGACATAATTAGGTTTTATTTGCATGACAATAATGACGCTTCTACTACAACTGGTCGCACCTTGAGGGGAAAATATGTCATCAGTCAGCCATGCTTCAAATTAACGATGCGACATAATAATGATTTGGTCGCATGACAACAATGACGCTTCGACGAAAACTGGCTGCACTGTAAGGAGAATTATTTTATCAGTGTACCATGCTTCAAATCAACGATGCGACATAATTAGGTTTTATTCGCCTGACAATAATGACGCTTCTACTACAACTGGTCGCACCTTGAGGGGAAAATATGTCATCAGTCAGCCATGCTTCAAATTAACGATGCAACATAATAATGATTTGGTCGCATGACAACAATGACGCTTCTACGAAAACTGATTGCACCGTAAGGGGAAATATTTTATCAGTGTACCATGCTTCAAGTCAACGATGCAACATAATTAGGTTTTATTCGCATGACAATAATGACGCTTCTACTACAACTGGTCGCACCTTGAGGGGAAAATATGTCATCAGTCAGCCATGCTTCAAATTAACGATGCGACATAATAATGATTTGGTCGCATGCCAATAATGACGCTTCTACGATAACTGCTCGTATCGTAAGGGGAAATATTTCATCAGTGTACCATGCTTCACATCAACGATGCGACATAATTAAGTTTTATTCGCATGCCAATAATGACGCTTCTACTACAACTGGTCGCACCTTCAGGGGAAAATATGTCATCAGTCAGCCATGCTTCAAATTAACGATGCGACATAATAATGATTTGGTCGCATGACAATAATGACGCTTCCATGATAACTGGTCGCACCGTAAGGGGAAATATTTAAGCAGTGTACCATCCTTCAAATCAACGATGCGACATAATTTGTTTTTATTCGCATGCCAATAATGACGCATCGTCGGAAACGAGTCGCATCGCAACAGGAAATGATGTAACCAGCCTGCCCTGCTCACAAACAGGAAGTTAAATCATACTTTCACTTTCTATTTCACTCCTTTGTAGTCTGAGAGGTGTAGGAGTGTGTTTGCCAAGTGCTTGAGAGTTGTGTCCTGTCCTGCAGTTGTTTTACAGTGTGTGTCTTGCTTACTGTGTCCAAATAGTCTCTGTACTGTTGTGTATTGTCTACCTGTGTGTTGTGTGTAAAGGGGTGTCTGTCTGTTTAGGGGTTTTAATAGTTATTAATAGGGGGATTAGTGTTCTGTTTAGGGATTTTCATAGTTAGTAATAGGGGGATTAGTGTTCTGTTTAGTGGATTTAATACTTAGTAATAGGGGTATTTGTGTTCTGTTTTAAGGTACATATAGTAATAGGGGGATTC
The DNA here is from genome assembly GCF_964263255.1 of Lissotriton vulgaris. Classification (NCBI taxonomy): domain Eukaryota; kingdom Metazoa; phylum Chordata; class Amphibia; order Caudata; family Salamandridae; genus Lissotriton; species Lissotriton vulgaris. The sequence continues at coordinate 620,263,287 of NC_141693.1, forward strand.
CTGTGAAAGCAAAAATTTTTTTGTAGCATTCACACAGCGTGGCTTGTGCTTTGTCACAATGCCACCCAGGTCTAGAAACCTTACTGAGCAGGAGTATGGGGGGCGACTGTGGCTGATAGTCCACTACCTCCCAAATATGATTGGGAGTGGAGGCAGGGTACTGCTGGGTTACCCAACCCAAGAAAAGAAGCTGAGGTGGGAGAGAGTGCTGTACCAGATGTTGCGAATCTTTGGAGTGGACAGGACCCTGAGACAGTACAAGCATCGGTGGGCTGATCTCATCAACCGTGAGCAGGATCTCCAGGACCACCTTGGAATTGAGGTCGATGGAACAATTGGTAAGTCAAATTACATTTATTTCATGTATTAACAGCTGTATTCTAAGGTTAAGCTATTCCATTGTGAAACTACAGGGGCCTCACTGATGATCCCCTTGCGCCGCTGTAACATCAGATATAGGGCCATATCTATCAACAAACCCTTTCGCAAATCATAAATTGAGATTTTTAAGGAATTTGCAAAATGGTATGTATGAAGAAAATCCGCTATTTTGTAGGAATTCCTTAATCTTCCTTATTTGCGACTTTGCATTTTTCAAATTTGCAATTAAGGAATAATTCCCAATGCATTCCCATGGGCCAGGAGGCCCATAGGAATGATTTGAAAAAAATTCTCTAATTGTAAATTAGCTATTTGCTAATCGCTATTTGTGAATTATTACAAGGGTGCAGGGGTGTCTCAAAGACACCCTGCTGCACCCCTCAAAAGTATATGTGTGTGCATATGGTGCACATACATGCCCTATGGGCATGTGTGTGCATCACCTGCCACCTTCAAAAATGCTAAATTGTGCATTTTTGGAACAAAACGCAAGTTACCATCAACTACACATTGGTGTTAATTTGCTAAATCTCAAACATAATTTGCTACACAAAAATGCTACATACATAGCATTTAAGGAATTGCAAAATTGCAATTCCCTAAATGCTATGGCAAAATAAGGATTTGCAAAACTTTGCTATTCCATGATTGGCAAATGTTTCATACATCCTAAGACATGGAAATAGGCCGTTTGCAATTCGCCAACGCCAAAATTCTGCGATTTTCGGACTTAGCAATTCACAAAAGGCTTGATACATATGGCCCCTACTGACGTTCTGGTAACGCACAAGCCAGAGTGATCTTCATCATGCTGGACTATGCCGCTCATTGAGGCATAATCCTGCATGATAAATGTCCGCCCTTTCAATGCATTGTTCTGTGTCAAAGGGGCGTGCAATGGGTGTTGTTTGGCATGTCTACACCAACATCCATGGCCTTTTGTCACTGCTTCAGGGGCCTTTGTAATGAAGGCCTTGTGCCGCCGCAGCATCACTCATTAACATGTGATAAAGTGACGCTCTGGCGGCAGAAGGCCAGAGATGTACGATTCTGAGGCAGCGCAAAAACCACATGCCTGCCCTGGGGAGGTGTAAGTGAGGCGCAACGGGGAGTGAAGTTTTCATGTATCCATGCATGTCATATTTCCCTGTGTGCACCTGCATTGTGCAGCACACAATGAAAAAAGTCTATGCAGTTTCTGACCATTGATGTACAAGAATGTATCCCATACGGTACAAAAAACTTCTTCCAAGCAACACAGCCACCCTTGCATCATGGTGCAAAAGGTATTGTCCTACTGCATGACAGCACTTTGTGGGCAAGGCCAGGGAAAGGCACAAATATGCTACCTTAAGGGAACAACATGTTCCATCCTGGTATATCATATGTATGCATGATGGATTCTTGATACAATATTTCACGCAGTGACAATATCCTATTAACAATGGGCCTAAACATCCTAAGTATTGCATAACATCAACAGCAACTTGGATGCAAACTTCATGCTCCCCCCTCCATCACACATTGTAGGCCCTGTACATACAGTAATAATCTACAGGGACATCACCTCAGAGGAGCATATGTCTGCCAGCATTACAAGTAACCTTGTAGTGGTTCTAAATCTCTCCACAAACGTGTTTGTATGTGTATTTCACTATACACAATGTGCTACATTACCATCTGTATGCAGCGAAGATGCACAAGTGTCAACTGAGTGCACACCATGCAATGCCTTCACTCCTTCATCATGACTGTGTGCAGGAAGTATCACATTTAATTACTTGGATTCTACACAATGACTGGATGTACAGTAACTACTTGTGATGTTAAATGCAGTGCAGAATAGAAAACAACATGATAATAACAATACACTTATGCAACAATGTGCATACATGATGGCATATCATGGGCTGAGTAAGGTTTGTTAGCATACCCAAACATAGGATTCATCATACAGCTGGGATTACGTCCGGTCACATGTTTGTTGTGCTGAAACAACAACATCAATCAAAATTTTAGGCCACTATTGTGCTTAGTCACGTGGGAAATAGGCACACATCTACAAGGCCTGGAAAAGTGTATGTAATGTTAATACCATGTACATGTGTGTACATGGTGTACTTGCACACAGATCAATGTGTATGTGTGTAATTGCATGTTGCTTGCAGTTGTTGTCACAATGCACATATCAAAGAAGCTGACACATCTAAGGGTGCCAGTACATCTGTGAATGATGAATACACAAATGATAAGCCATGTGTGTATTAGGGAGGACATACTTCTCTAAAAGGCCACGTAAATCCCACAATTGTTTGAATACATATGGCGGATATTTGCTTTTTTTTGTGTGTGACGCATTAATCTGCTGGCACATCTGTGAATACTCAGATGTTCACATTCACCATTGTACCAAAGTCCCCCATAAAAGCACAATCACATACATCTACACAATGCAAACATATTTGCAATATGGGACAAGTGTGCATGTATTTGGCAAATGCCATCTCAATGTGACACCACAAACAAGGGATCGCATATGTGTTATACATGCAGTGGAAGAGTGTGCTTCACATGTGAAGCACTTAGCCAGAGACTGTTGTATGAATCAGGTAGCCTCATGGGACGCAACGTAAGCCAATGTTGAATATACTACTGACCCTCATGTAATGTCTGTACTGTGTTGAAATATGCAACATACGCTGAGAATCTGGTCTATTGTCTTTCCCTTGTAGGTGGTTCACCACCATACACAAGGGATGAGGTGGAGTCCTTCAAGAATCCTAAGGCCACTGGTGAGTAAGACATCATTACTATCTTTGTCTGCATGCTTACAATGTCTCCTCATGCATGCCTTGTATGCAGACAGTCCAAAAGCATCATTCTTGCATGCAGCATGTTTACACATCACATGTACATGGAAGTGTCAAGGACTCAATGGCACTATGTGGAAATGCATAAACTCAAAGATAAGGGTCACATGTATGAGGTGTTACAGTGTGCAAGGGACACAGTAACACTTCTTGTGCTGCTGTAAGTATCTATCACATAAAATGAAACCACAATTAAACAATACATCTATACCTCCATAGAGCACCATACTCAGGTGTGAGGGTCTCAAGGCACTGAAGGGAGGGGGTGTGCTGCTACTGATGAAATAGGCAGGTCTTCAGTTCTTTTATGAAGGTAAGATGGTCCTGGTCAGTCGTAGTTGTGCGCCAAGGGAGTTTCATGTCTTGGTGGCCAGGTAGGAGGATGATCTACCTCCAGTGGTGGATCAGTGAATCCTTGGGATTGTGGCTAGTGGGAGGCTGGTGGAGCGGAGGTGGCCGGTAGGATCTGAGAACGAGAGGCGGTTGAGGAGTCATTCTGGGCCCATGTCATGTGTCTGTGTGTGTGTGTGTGGGTGAGGAGCCTGAACGTGATCCTTGTGTTGACGGTGACCCAGTGTTGGTCAATATGGCCTGTAGAAATGCTGCTGTGGTGAGGGCTGTCGAGGATGAGTTGTGCCGATGCATTTACTATGGGTAGTAGTTCTAAGTGAAGTCTGGCAGTGGTTCCTGTGTATTGGGCATTCCCGTTGTACAGTTGGCTGTTGATGAGGGCCTTAATGACCGTCTCACACGTTCCGGTGGTGATCCACCAGAATATCTATTGGAGCATGCGCAGGGTGTAGAATCATAAGGATGAGATGACGTCCACTTGTTTGTTCGTTGTGAGTGAGTAGACCTGGATGAATCCCAAGTGGGGTGTATGCTCCGTGGGTGTCGTTGCAGTGACCATTGTTGTGGACCAATAGGCGTCGTCCCTGGCGGATGTTGATTTGCCAAGGATGATAACCTCTGTATTGTGTGTCTACAGTATCTGCTGACTGAGCTTCTTCCATTCTGCAGCGTCTATCTTTCCTTCATGAGGTTGTTTTTGGTTGGGGCTGGGTCTTGGGTGAGGGACAGTACCAGATGGGTGTCATTGGCATAGGAGATTATGTTGTGGTGGTGTGTGCATGCAATGGCGGCAAGGGTGCTCATGGAGATGTCGAAAAGTGTTGTGCTGAGCAAGGAGCCTTGGGCTACGTGACAGTCAGTGTATTTATACCATGGCTACATGACACATGCTAATTGTAGTACAACATAGATATACCTCCTACATGTACGATTTCCTTGTGCCCCACGTGTGTCAGTACTTGCCATTGTTAGAGGGATGCAACAGTGCTGCAAGTCCATCATTAATTATCACAGCATTCATGCAGTTACCTATGCAACTAAAAGGGTCGCCTGCAGAATTCCCTATTGACATCAGTAGTTAATATGCAATGATGTACATGTGTTTAAATGGTCATTGCATCATTTATCATGCATAGTGAATCCACATACCAGGCCTTAATGCAGGGCATGATATGACGTCCCCTGTCAAGATGCGTCTACCATGAAAGTGTTGTGCAGTGTGTGTTGCGTTGTGTAAAAACGCAGAACATATTTAATCCCAAGCAGCACCCCATGTACAAGTGTAAAATGATAGGAGGCGGTGCCCAAATCAATTGCAGTGCACACCTGTGTTTTTCCTTGCAACACAATCCTAATTTGCCCATGTTTCGTTTCCATGGTGCATTTTACATGTGTGTTGCCTTGTGCAGCATACAGGGATGATGGTCCATATACCTTGCTTTGTATCTGCGTATGAAGTGTCAACTTACAATGCCTCTACAAACCTTGCCTGCACACAGATGCACTGGCATCATGTTGAGAAGGGGCCTGCATATGTGAATGGCGAGCATTGGGTTCATGGCCAGGACAAATGCATTGGAAAGCCCCATCTCATATGTATTGAGGCCTTACATGTCATCTACATTATTTATCATGTTAGGTATTAGGCAACATCACTTAGCATCCCTGTGTATGACCATCGATGATGATGCCACCATGCTTTGAAATTGATGCCCTGTTAACGATAGGCCCTTGACAAAATGTGCCGAAGATTGCATTAATGTGCATGTGTACAGGTGTCAATGTGTAAGTGCAGACTGATGTGGATGTCATTGCTCCATTACAGAAAACATGTCACAAGATGAGGAGTCAGTATCGCATCCGTCTAGAAAGATACCGCCACATACGGAATGTTGGTCGTTCATTCAGGCAGATGGGACGCCGACATGAGCACTCACGTGCTGCTGGAGCCTGGACATCACCAACTCTCACTCCCCCATGCAACATGCGGAGCAGGAAGCAAAAGCCAAAAACCTCACACATGGACTCCGGACCAGCAACTGGATCATGTCAAGATCAAGATCCACAAATGGAAACTGAATCTCCAACACAGAGTGGACCCTCAGGCATACAGACATCAGCACCATCAACATCTGGTTTGGTCGCACCCCCAGCTAGTCTTGGTTCCGGATCTTCAAGTTATTCCACTTCTGGACATCCCTCTGATCTGACCCCTGTGACAACCACTGCTCCAACATCTGGACCCACCACTGCACAGCCCCTTGCAACAAAGACAGATGGAGCTGCAGTAGCGCCACCTGAACTGGCTTGTGCGCAAGTCGGACGTACAGCAACAGGGCATGCAGCAGCTCCCCCAGAGATCGACGGTGTGCTCCTGATGGCCAAAATTGGCAATATTGAGGGCAAAATGGACAATATTGAAAAGGCCCAAAAGGAACTGACTTTGAAGGTTGCGGACATGCAACTGCAGCTGGCCACCCTGTTGTCCATGGTTGCCGATATGATTGCCACCATTCAACAAATGGACGAGCAGCAATGAACACAGAGTGAACAACGCCATCACTACTGTGGTCGTTGTCCATGACATGGAATTTCACATGTCAAATTACGGACCTTGTTATTGTTTACCTTTTTAATTGTTAGATAGCTTTTAGGATAGTTGTAGTACTTGGGAATAGTGTTAGGAAGTTATTAGGAGTGGGTGGGGGGTTGATGTATAGTGTATGTTAAATGTATTTTAAGATGTATAAAAAAATACAAAAAAATATATAATTGTTTAGTTAGGTAGGTTAATTAGTATGTGTTTAGATTAAGTGTATGTATGCCTGATGTGTGATTGTTGAATAGGGGGTGGGGGGTCATCTGTGTGTTGTGTAGTATGTGTGAGGTAGGTATAGGAACAGTTAGACAAGATAAGTGTAGATGTTAGTGCCTTAGATTAGCTTACTGTAGGATTTTAATTCAAATTTTAATAAGTGTAGTGTAGTTTACCATAGCTTTTTATTTGTGTGAACAATTTTTGTAAATAAAATATGTTTTTCTTTTACAATAAGTCGGACTTGTAGGCATATGAAGTTGTGAAATCAGCTTAGGGTGAGCCTTACACTTGCTGGCCAAGGAATGTCAACAATGATCTCATATCTGAGATTACCGTTACATGTTAGGTATTGTAAGCCAATTGTTTATTACACTATCACTAATTCATACGGGCCAATACTCACCCTTGAGGGACTTTAGGTATTGCGTCTCAGGTGAGCCCATGTGATCAACAATCATGTGTAAAGATTGTGGGACCTCTTTCATGACGTTTTGCCGTAGTGAAGCACAGCAGGCCTTCCTGTTGCACTACCCTTTTGCAGTATGAAGGGCAGGACCGTGCTGTATCTGCAAGATACTGCGCAGTCCTGTTGTTCTCACCAGCACTGTTGCACAATGTCCTGTTCAGCGCTAACGCAGTCACCTTTGCACAATGGGGTAAGTGTGTCTGCCTTGGGGGGAACATCATACTTGTACAGGAATGGACACCTCTCAGTCAATCAATCATCACAACGGCCTCTTCCTCTTACTATATGTACTGCATTGTGAGAAAAAGGGAAGACAAGGAGAATTCATCATATTTGTCAACATTGTGCCTTCCTCACGCCTGCCCTGGGTCTGTGTAATTTCTGGACAGTGCCTCACATTTCATGTTCCTATTACATCTGGGGCAGTGTCAAAAGCCAATGGATGTTGCTGGGAAGGCACCCAGCAACACCCATTGCACGTGCCTGTAACGCAGATCAATGCGTTCAAGTGTCGGATTTGTTGCATGCAGCATTATCCCATGACTATGTGCCTTGGTGATGGATGATGACTATTAGGCAGGGTTAGGCGTCACACAACGTCACTACAAGTGAGGGTCAGATGGCACAAGGGCCGTCATTAATTGGGCCACCTGGTATTGAGACTGTAGCTCAATGTTTGCAGTGTTGTCCCAATGCTGAGGGCCAGTATGACCCATGTCTTTCCTGCAAGTGGAAAATAAAGCTGGTTCACAGGCTGGCTATGTAGATGCAGGGAAATGTGACCATGGCTAGGTCTGTATTGCCGAGGTATGTCTTGTGGGCCTGTAAGCAGATTCATTGGTAGAGGTTTGCTGGCCCAGGGTTGTGGCTGACTGTGTAGGCGTGTGTGAGTTCCTTGAGTGTCACTATATCTGTATGGGTGTGGATGCAGTAGAGCTCCTGTATGTGCTGGCGTAAGTGGTATTATCATGGGAGCCACAGGGAACGTCTACCTACGGTTGTCTGGACATTCATCATTTTTGTCTTTAGGGAATTTTTGATACTGATATTGAGGGCTTTCACATTGAACAGGCTGATGATGATGGATGTGTGGCAGATCTAATCAATGCATTTGTTGGCAATAATGTTGATGCTCTTGAAGAGTTTGCAGAGGGTGAAGAAGTATGGTGAGGATACTGCTATTATCCGTAATGACAGGGTGAGGGATGTGTTCTGTACAATGTATAGTTTGTGTGACACATATGAGTGGTGAACTGTTTATCCAGCCCAGGGGACCCCCAGGTATAGTCCCATGTGGTAGTGGTTGTTGTGAGGATGATGACCTGTTTTGACAACAAATGGATATTTGTCCAGCTGAGGCACATACTTGTTGGCACATCTTGCATCCATTGTGGTTAGTTGTTGTAGGAGAGTAGGGTCTGCAATCCTATGATCACCCAGATTTTTTGCTTTTGTTTCACTGGTTTACGACTTCCTCTGGCTGTGGGCCTGCTAATCAGACCCACAGCCTGGCTGTTCTCTTTCTAAATTACGATATGTACCCTAGGTGCATTTACCAATTGGTACTGGGCCACCTTATCAGACCCCGTAACGCAGGGCATAGGTGTACCCAGGGCCGCCAGGGGCTGCAGCATGTATTATGCCACCTCTGGCTGGCCTCCTAAATTTGACACAACTGGCTGCATGACAGCGGGGGCGAAGTCGTGTAATCACCCTTTGCTTTAGATATAGTAGCCCTATATCTAACCATACAATGGACACCCGAGTTCCTATCAGTCACTCCTATGGCAGGCCTTGACAATCCTGAAGGCAGAGTGCGTGGGCTCGTGTGAACTGTGTTCTGGCCCGAGCCGAGCCGGTTGCAGCTTGCGGAATCAAGACCCAATGGCTGTTCCATGATAACGCGTACCATATCGGTAACTTCGGTGTCGCGTTATCAAGACATGTCGAGTAAGGTGTCATACGAATCGGGATGCTGCCCTCTCACCGACTCTGGCGACGAGGTTAGCATTCCACCCTTCTAGAGGGACACGACATGTACGTAACTGTGAACCCCGGTTAAAGTTAACTAAAGCCTCAGCTCCACAAAATGGATGCTGCCACCACAGACACGAGTCTGACCTCCTGCTGCTGGGAGTCCTTCCAGCGAGGAGCGCTTGGACAAAGGGATTCCTGTCGAGGGCGGTGTTCGCACCGTCCCAGACAGGGTTTGTGTATTCTGGGTAGGTAGGGCTTTTGCGAGAAGGTGACTGCGGAGTGGCACCCCGGTGCGCACTACGCATCTGCCGGTCAGAACCAGTTCCAGGGGCGCCAGCCCTGGCCTGGGGAAAGTCTGGCAGGGGAGAGGGGTGTAACTACCCCCCTTCCTGGTCCCACCCTTAGGGCAGGACCTAGTCATGTACCCACCCCTTTCTTTAGAATAAAGGCCGGAGCGGGGACCCTTCCAAATTAGATCATCTTTGAATCAAGAATACTTTCTACGAAAGGACTTCGAGACTCTTCTCAAGATTTCTCCCTTGTGACTAAGGAGTAGTCACCCTGCATCAGCGGGCACCATCTAAGAACTCTGCGGTTTGCTGCAAGTCCTTCCTCAAGGATCCGACGGCCCAGCTCGACGAGAACCGGCTTCCCTGGCACCTCTGACCTCTACCCACGTCATCAGCTCAGCTGTGATCTGTGGGTGCGACGAGACCTCGAGGGACCGGCCATCATCAAAACCTGCACGCTTTCTTAACCAGCACGACCATCGAAGCAATTCTCTGGTGAGTGCTCTGGGGTCCGAGAAGCCCCGACCCTGAGCCGCTCCAGCACCGAAGTGCAGCCTCCCAGCATCTCCACGATCTGCGTGGGGCCCTTCTGCTCGCTGCTCAGCACGTTGTCTGGTCACTAGCCGCTGGCTTGTGCCCTTCCGTGACGACATCCGACAATCAACACTGCTGGTCTGGTTGCTCCAGACTGGCCCTTGCTTCCATCTTTGCGAGAAGCACCCCGGACCCTCCTGGTCCACTCAAGACGCCATCTTAGGCCCACCACGTGGCCCTGAGATCTGCCAAGGCTTGTTGCCCCATCCTGGGCCCAGCGACGCCGACAGCATCATCCTTCGTGGGACAGCTCGCACCTCCACCGTGGTCGCCGACAACGCCTCCTGGTCCGTGAGACTGCAGAGCCTAGCGTCGCCCACTCACCTGGTCGAGGTGACGGCCAACCGGTGCCTTCCTGGTACCCTCTGACTACTGGCTAGTAGTACGAACTTGGTCCCCTCTGCTTTCAGGTATCATCAATCTCTGATCCAGGCTTGGATCTCTACGAACTATTCATCACTGGTCGCCGGCCAGCAACTCCTTTTCTTCCGGCTCCTGGCTCGTCAGCGAAGACCCCGACGCCTGTAAGACTTGTGCAGCCGCAGCCCTCGTGGCTAGGTAACTCGGCATTTCGGTGCCTGCATAGCCTCTTTACTCTAGGGTCCCGAGTCCCTCGCTTCCGACTTGCCTTATCGGGTCCGCCCGAGACCTTAAACTTTCCGTGTCCTAGGACACTTGTTTTAATTGTGCACTTGAAGTATTTTCCTAAGAGATTTGGTTTGTGCTTAGTACCCTGTCCTCATAAAGAGTACAGGGCTGTTGTGATTCTTAATAAATAACTGTTTATTTTCATAACACTTGTGTGGTGTCCTTTCACTTGGTGTTCAAGGGGTATATGTGGTATAACAGCTGGCTTAACACGCCCTCTCGAGTCTTTAGCCTTAGACTGCTCGTATCCACGCTACTAGGATAGCTGGTCTATAGGTTGACTTACAACCAATCACCATAAGGGTCGTTTGGAACGATACATAGCGGTCGCTAGAATAGCGAACGCTGCATATCGGGCCAACTTCTCACATTGGTGAGCAGCGGTTGGGATTTGAGCTTGCTGTTGTTTTACCACACGTATCCTAAGAATATCTTGTTGAAAGATCACATAAGTACTGTTAGTACATATAACTAAAGCTTAGAATACTCTGAGTTCTACTGAACCAGCTGTTGCAGCTCCTCAAGGCTTAGCACACCTTGGCTGCAACTCTTAGCAAGGGAATAGTAGGTAAACACATAGTGTAGGTAGGTGCATCACTTACACCACACTAGAAACAGTATGTCGGACAAAGGAGGAAACTCTGAGTCTCCCCTTGTGTCAGTTGACCCTCCACAGGTCATCCCTTCGAGATATACTGTGCTGAGCTTCAAGGAGTTAAGACAAGTGTGTCACTCCAGGAAGATCAAGCAGGGGTCTAACCCCACCACGTCCTTTCTGATTGGTCTCTTGGAGACTTATGATGCCAGAAAAGCTGAGACCCTTCCCAGCTCTTCTAATCCAGAAGGAGACATGCCTCCCCTCGAGGGAACCAGAGACGATCCTGACCTCATCCACCTCGCAACTGAGAACGAAGATGTGGAGGATGATGAGGATGAGGATCCCTCTGGGGATGAGGCAGATAAGGGACAGGTAGAAGTCGGTAGACTAAGCAGGTCCAACTTAAGCAAACATGACAGTGGTACTGGGGGACTCCTGGGGGCACTATCAGGTCAGCTTAACATTGGGAATGGACGAGCCAGATCTCTGTCAAGAGACTCTGGCAGATCCCTTCAAACCAATGGCTCTCACAACTCTTCTCAAAGAGGGATGACGTCCCCTCAGCGGAGAGTGTACGAAGCTAAGGAAAGGGCAGCTAATCTGAGGATTGAAAGGGAAGAACTTGCCCTGGCCAAAGAAAGGCTTGCCTTTGCTAGAGAGCAACAGTTAAGTGGGGTAGTCCCCACTGGTGGCAGCATTGTACCTAGTAATAGGGAAAGGAGTTTTGATACGAAACACCTTGGTAAGATAGTGCCCCCCTTTAAACAAGGGGACGACATCCACAAATGGATTACTGCTTTGGAGAGGGCCTGCACTGTGCAAGGTGTTCCCCAGAGTCAGTGGGCAGCTATCTTGTGGCTCTCCTTTGAAGGTAAAGGAAGAGACAAGCTCCTCACCACAAGGGTAGAGGATGCTAATAATTACCACGTCTTGAAGAATACACTCGTTGAAGGGTTTGGCCTAACCACTGAGCAGTACAGGGTGCTGTTCAGGGATACCCAGAAAACGCAGTCTCAGGATTGGTCTGACTTTGTCGATTGTGCCACTAAGGCTTTTGAGGGCTGGTTGCTGGGCAGTAAGGTTACTGATTACCAAGGATTGTATAATTTGATGATGAGAGAACAAATTTTAAACAATTGTCAGAACCAGTTGTTGCATCAGCATCTTGTCGACTCGGATCTGACCTCTCCCCAAGAATTGGGAAAGAAGGCAGACAGATGGGTTCGTACAAGAGTAAAACAGAACCAGGGCCAGAATCAAGGTGGTCAGAAGAAAGCAGACCAGAAGGGTAAAGATTCAAAGGGGGAACAAAATGACCAGAAGTCTTCGACAGGTCCCCAACAACCCAAAGAGGGTGGGGGTCAGGCTCCCCAAAAGAAGAAAGAAGGCCAATCCAAAAGATGGTGCCAGTACTGCAAAAGTAAATCTCACTGGTTTAGTGAGTGCACCAAGAAAGGAGGAGGGCAGACTCCTGCCACTGCAGCCCCTAAGGCACCTGTGCCCCCTAGTACAGCCAGCAGTGGTAGTGCACCTCCCAAGGGTTTAGTAGGGTTAACCCTGGGTTCTGAGGGGCGTGACAACTTAGTTGGTACACTCACTCAGGCTGTCCTTGTCAGTACAGGGGATGTGGATATATCCCCTGACGTAAGTCCCAATACTTTGGGCAAATACCGACAGACGCCTTTCATAAATGGAAAAATGGCTCAGGCCTATAGGGACACTTGTGCCAGTGTCACCATGGTGACACCTAACTTTGTGGACCCTGGACAGATCATGCCAGGTACAGAATTCCTGGTGACCAATGCAAGCAATGTCACTACCAATCACAGTATGGCAATTGTAGCTTTCTCCTGGGGAGGGGTAACTGGCCAAAAGAAGGTTGTAGTTAGTCCAGACCTCCCAGTGGATTGTTTGTTGGGCAATGATTTGGAGTCATCACAATGGTCAGAAGTGGAGCACCGGACTCACATGGAAATGTTAGGCTTGCCAGCACATGTGTTCGCTGTGACCAGGTCACAGGTCAGGAAATGCCCCACTGAACAGGTGCTGGATCCTGGAACAACGGACCAGACACCTCCCAAGAAAAAGAGCAGTAGGGTTAAGGCTGCGCCTTCCCCCTTCCCCCTTGCCCCAGGTCGTGGATCAAGTCTCAGAGGAGGCTGACCTACAGGAATTGAGGGAAACTGAGCCGAGAGAGTTCGAACTTGATCAAGTTGAATTCTTAGGTTCAGGGGGACCCTCAAGGGAAGACCTGGGGAAGGACCAGTTAGACTGCCCTTCTCTTGAACCCCTCAGACAGCAGGCTGCTGCTGAGGCTGCTGGGAATGCCACAGGTACCCACAAGGTATACTGGGAAGATGGACTCCTGTACACTGAGTCAAGAGACACCAAGCCTGGCATGACCAGGAGGCTGGTTGTACCCTTGTCTCAGCGTGGTTTCCTACTTACCTTGGCCCACGAGATTCCCTTAGCAGGTCACTTAGGCCAGACGAAGACGTGGGACAGGCTTGTCTCGCACTTTCACTGGCCTCATATGAACGAAGATACCAAGGAGTTTTGCCGCTCCTGTGTCACTTGCCAAGCCAGTGGTAAGTCAGGTGGCACGACAAAGGCCCCCCTTATACCAATGCCTGTGGTGGGGGTGCCCTTTGAACGGGTGGGGATCGACATCGTCGGTCCCATGGAACCACCAACAGCATCAGGGCACAAGTTTATACTGGTGGTAGTGGATCATGCCACCAGGTATCCTGAAGCTATTCCCCTTAGGACCACTACAGCACCTGTTGTGGCAAGAGCCCTAGTTGGAGTATTCTCCAGAGTGGGCTTCCCTAAGGAGGTCGTCTCCGACAGAGGTGCAAACTTTATGTCGAGCTACTTAACTGCTATGTGGAAGGAATGTGGTGTCAACTACAAGTTCACTACACCCTATCATCCACAATGCAATGGGCTTGTTGAGAGATTCAACAGGACCCTGAAAGGGATGATTCATGGACTACCGGAAAAGCTTCGGCGTAGATGGGACGTCCTGATCCCCTGCCTCTTGTTCGCCTACAGAGAAGTCCCACAGAAGGGGGTTGGCTACAGCCCTTTTGAACTTTTGTACGGACATCCTGTAAGAGGACCCCTGTGTTTGGTGAAGGAAGGATGGGAGAGACCTCTCAAAAAGCCTGCAGCCAACATAGTGGACTATGTGCTTGGCCTCCGCTCGCGGATGGCTGAATACATGGAGAAGGCATCTGAAAACCTTAAGGCCAGCCAAGAACTCCAAAAAACTTGGCATGACCAAAAGGCTGTCTTGACTGTTTACCAGCCCGGACAGAAGGTGTGGGTGTTGGAGCCAGTGGCCCCAGCAGCACTCAAGGACAAATGGTCCGGGCCCTACACCATCCTGGAGAAAAAGGGAGAGGTCACCTACCTGGTCGACCTGGGAACTCCCCGGAGCCCCCACAGGGTGCTTCATGTCAACAGGCTCAAGGCATATGTCGACAGGAAGGACATGAGTTTGCTCATGGCCCTAGATGAGGGACAGGAAGAGGAGAGTGGCCCTCTCCCCGACCTGCTCACTCAGAATCCTGACGATGGATCGGTAGATGGTGTTGTCTTTTGTGGCAGCCTCTCCGAACATCAACAGAGCGACTGTAAACAAGTTCTTCAGTCGTTCAGACATATGTTCTCTCTAACACCCAGTCAGACCAATTGGTGTGCCCATGAGGTTGACACTGGTGACAGCTTGCCCGTTAAGAGTAAAATCTACCGGCAGCCTGATCACGTTAGAGACTGCATCAAGAGTGAAGTGCAGAAAATGTTGGAGCTGGGAGTCATTGAACCCTCGGACAGCCCTTGGGCTAGTCCCGTAGTTCTAGTGCCGAAACCTCACACCCCGGGCGGTAAGAAAGAGATGAGGTTCTGCGTAGACTACAGGGGTCTCAATGCAGTCACTAAGACTGACGCCCACCCAATACCAAGGGCGGACGAGCTTATCGATAGATTGGCTTCGGCCAACTACTTAAGTACGTTTGACCTGACAGCTGGGTATTGGCAAATCAGGTTAGCTGAGGACGCCAAGCCTAAGACCGCATTTTCAACCCCTGGTGGGCATTATCAGTTCGTGGTGATGCCCTTTGGTCTGAAAAATGCACCTGCCACCTTCCAAAGGTTGGTGAATCAAGTCCTTACTGGGCTGGATGACTTCTGTGCGGCGTATGTTGACGATATTCCTGTCTTTAGCTCCACCTGGGAGGATCACCTGGTCCACCTGCGGAAAGTGTTAGAGGCCCTGCAAGCAGCAGGCCTCACTATCAAGGCCACCAAGTGCCAGATAGGGCAGACACAGGTTGTATACCTGGGCCACCTTGTAGGTGGAGGCCAGGTTCAGCCACTGGAGAGCAAAATACAGTCGATCAGGGACTGGGCTCCTCCAACCACCCAGACTCAGGTTCGAGCTTTCTTGGGCCTGACTGGATACTACCGGAAGTTTGTCAGGAACTATGGTTCCATCGTGACACCATTAAACGAACTGACAAGCAAGAAAATGCCAAAAAAGGTTCAGTGGACAGCGAGCTGTCAAAAAGCATTCGATGACCTAAAGCAGGCCATGTGCACGGCGCCTATCCTTAAGAGTCCAGACTACTCCAAACCATTCATTGTCCAAACAGATGCTTCTGAGTTGGGTGTGGGAGCTGTTCTTTCTCAACTGAATTTTGATGGTCAAGACCAGCCCATTGCTTTTATAAGCAGAAGGCTGACCCCTAGAGAGAAGAATTGGTCAGCTATTGAGAGGGAGGCCTTTGCTGTGGTGTGGGCCCTGAAGAAGCTGAGGCCATACTTGTTTGGCACTCACTTCAAGATTCAGACCGACCATAAGCCCCTCTTATGGCTAAATCAGATGAAGGGTGAAAACCCCAAACTGCTTAGGTGGTCCATTTCCCTACAGGGGATGGACTTTACAGTGGAACATAGACCTGGTACTGATCATGGCAATGCCGATGGGCTCTCCAGATATTTCCACTTAGAGCAAGAAGACTCACCTGGTCAAGGTTAGCTTATTGTTCCGACGTTTGAGGGGGGGTCATGTAGGAGAGTAGGGTCTGCAATCCTATGATCACCCAGATTTTTTGCTTTTGTTTCACTGGTTTACGACTTCCTCTGGCTGTGGGCCTGCTAATCAGACCCACAGCCTGGCTGTTCTCTTTCTAAATTACGATATGTACCCTAGGTGCATTTACCAATTGGTACTGGGCCACCTTATCAGACCCCGTAACGCAGGGCATAGGTGTACCCAGGGCCGCCAGGGGCTGCAGCATGTATTATGCCACCTCTGGCTGGCCTCCTAAATTTGACACAACTGGCTGCATGACAGCTGGGGCGAAGTCGTGTAATCACCCTTTGCTTTAGATATAGTAGCCCTATATCTAACCATACAATGGACACCCGAGTTCCTATCAGTCACTCCTATGGCAGGCCTTGACAATCCTGAAGGCAGAGTGCGTGGGCTCGTGTGAACTGTGTTCTGGCCCGAGCCGAGCCGGTTGCAGCTTGCGGAATCAAGACCCAATGGCTGTTCCATGATAACGCGTACCATATCGGTAACTTCGGTGTCGCGTTATCAAGACATGTCGAGTAAGGTGTCATACGAATCGGGATGCTGCCCTCTCACCGACTCTGGCGACGAGGTTAGCATTCCGCCCTTCTAGAGGGACACGACATGTACGTAACTGTGAACCCCGGTTAAAGTTAACTAAAGCCTCAGCTCCACAAAATGGATGCTGCCACCACAGACACGAGTCTGACCTCCTGCTGCTGGGAGTCCTTCCAGCGAGGAGCGCTTGGACAAAGGGTTTCCTGTCGAGGGCGGTGTTCGCACCGTCCCAGACAGGGTTTGTGTATTCTGGGTAGGTAGGGCTTTTGCGAGAAGGTGACTGCGGAGTGGCACCCCGGTGCGCACTACGCATCTGCCGGTCAGAACCAGTTCCAGGGGCGCCAGCCCTGGCCTGGGGAAAGTCCGGCAGGGGAGAGGGGTGTAACTACCCCCCTTCCTGGTCCCACCCTTAGGGCAGGACCTAGTCATGTACCCACCCCTTTCTTTAGAATAAAGGCCGGAGCGGGGACCCTTCCAAATTAGATCATCTTTGAATCAAGAATACTTTCTACGAAAGGACTTCGAGACTCTTCTCAAGATTTCTCCCTTGTGACTAAGGAGTAGTCACCCTGCATCAGCGGGCACCATCTAAGAACTCTGCGGTTTGCTGCAAGTCCTTCCTCAAGGATCCGACGGCCCAGCTCGACGAGAACCGGCTTCCCTGGCACCTCTGACCTCTACCCAGTCATCAGCTCAGCTGTGATCTGTGGGTGCGACGAGACCTCGAGGGACCGGCCATCATCAAAACCTGCACGCTTTCTTAACCAGCACGACCATCGAAGCAATTCTCTGGTGAGTGCTCTGGGGTCCGAGAAGCCCCGACCCTGAGCCGCTCCAGCACCGAAGTGCAGCCTCCCAGCATCTCCACGATCTGCGTGGGGCCCTTCTGCTCGCTGCTCAGCACGTTGTCTGGTCACTAGCCGCTGGCTTGTGCCCTTCCGTGACGACATCCGACAATCAACACTGCTGGTCTGGTTGCTCCAGACTGGCCCTTGCTTCCATCTTTGCGAGAAGCACCCCGGACCCTCCTGGTCCACTCAAGACGCCATCTTAGGCCCACCACGTGGCCCTGAGATCTGCCAAGGCTTGTTGCCCCATCCTGGGCCCAGCGACGCCGACAGCATCATCCTTCGTGGGACAGCTCGCACCTCCACCGTGGTCGCCGACAACGCCTCCTGGTCCGTGAGACTGCAGAGCCTAGCGTCGCCCACTCACCTGGTCGAGGTGACGGCCAACCGGTGCCTTCCTGGTACCCTCTGACTACTGGCTAGTAGTACGAACTTGGTCCCCTCTGCTTTCAGGTATCATCAATCTCTGATCCAGGCTTGGATCTCTACGAACTATTCATCACTGGTCGCCGGCCAGCAACTCCTTTTCTTCCGGCTCCTGGCTCGTCAGCGAAGACCCCGACGCCTGTAAGACTTGTGCAGCCGCAGCCCTCGTGGCTAGGTAACTCGGCATTTCGGTGCCTGCATAGCCTCTTTACTCTAGGGTCCCGAGTCCCTCGCTTCCGACTTGCCTTATCGGGTCCGCCCGAGACCTTAAACTTTCCGTGTCCTAGGACACTTGTTTTAATTGTGCACTTGAAGTATTTTCCTAAGAGATTTGGTTTGTGCTTAGTACCCTGTCCTCATAAAGAGTACAGGGCTGTTGTGATTCTTAATAAATAACTGTTTATTTTCATAACACTTGTGTGGTGTCCTTTCACTTGGTGTTCAAGGGGTATATGTGGTATAACAGCTGGCTTAACACGCCCTCTCGAGTCTTTAGCCTTAGACTGCTCGTATCCACGCTACTAGGATAGCTGGTCTATAGGTTGACTTACAACCAATCACCATAAGGGTCGTTTGGAACGATACATAGCGGTCGCTAGAATAGCGAACGCTGCATATCGGGCCAACTTCTCACAGTTGTGTCCTGTGATGTTGGGTACCTTGGTGAGGGAGAGGCATAGCTGGGTGTATTAGGCGTAGGGTACTATGCAGAGTCCATTTTCACTGATGTTCTCAGCAAGTGGGGCCATGTAGACATAGTAGACAAAGGTACTGAGGGACAGTCCCTGAGGAACTCAGCATCAGTACTCTGTGTGTTGTGCTGTGAAATGTATTAGGCTGAATCATCTGCTCCGGTCTGCAAGGGAGGAGACAATCCAGTGTGGTGTATTACCTTGCCTCATGCCATAGTGGAGTCTGGCTGCTAGTGTGTTGTGGAACATTGTTTCTTGAAATGATGCGATGTATAGTGTATATGGAGTGGCAGTGTGACCGACTTTGAGGATTGTGTGGATGTTGCTGTGGCGTGTAGGAGGGACCTCTTGATGCTGTTGTTTGTCATGGTAGGAAGAACAGGAGGGGACCCATAAACCGAGTTGGGATGGGTATACAGTATAAACAAAAACAATTCCCAACAGGTATTATTGAGAGTCAATTTCAATTGTGCATGCCAGGCGGCATTACTGAGAACAGAAAACAAGGAGTCAAAAAGATTTTTAGAGGAACAGTGGTATTATTTACCAAGGACAAGGGTATTCAACATATGTTTACAGTTTTCAGCAGCACTGTAAAGATTAGATCGTGTGACAACCCAGTGGCACTTGGTGCAAGGTGCTATATACAGTTTTAGTGAAGTGAAGTGCAAGTGCTTAAAAACAGCATTGGTGGCGCATAGAATGTGATATATACATCAATTGCAGCTTCAATTATAATAGACAAGTTACAATCACTTGAGACAATTATTTTTGAAGAAAGCTGAAAGTGTCATATGCGTCATTTGATTCAAGCTGTATTGTCGACGGCGTTTCGATCCCCTTGAGTCGGGATCGTCATCAGGACGGGGTTGTTCTTAATGAATACAGTGAGGAACCATGCAAGGATGCGTGGTGTACAGCTTACGAAATCAATGCGTGCTGGTCACTGGTGGCGTCTTGTCCTGGGACTGCTCATGAGGTTGGGCAGCTCCTTAGATAAGGAGGGGCACAGAGGGCAGTAGCTCTTCTGGCGTGGCTGTATTGCACTGAATGCAGCGGCATTTGTCATGGAGCAGGATTGGGGATGTTGTATGTTCCTATGAACATCACTGGGTGCATGATGACCCTCTGGTTTATGACTTTGTCTGCAAATGTGTGTGGAAAGATGTGCCTGTGGGTCTTGACGTCTGTTTGGTCAGCAGGGGTGTAACTGCTAATGTCATTTAGCTCTCACCATTTGCAATTACTGTGGAGGTGCATGTTCCAATGGTGGAGGCCATGTACTGTCACTGTTCGTGTGCAATGGGGGATGCAGCCCTGTGGAAGATGTGCTGTGGGCAGGGGTGTGTGGGTGCTCCTTAAAGTATGTCCATCATGGTGTTTGTGGTGTGAAACATGTAGACATGTGGCCACCAGAGGATGGTGTGTAGTGTGGCTTACTTGGGCTAAGGTGTTGTGTGGTATGCCTTGCTTATGTTCATCTAAGTTGACATTCACTTTTCTGATCTAGTGGTAGGAGACTGTACCAAGTGTTTAGAAAATTCCCGTGAAGTGAGTGAGGGCTGAGCTGGGTCATATTGTTTAATTTGGTCTGGAGTTGATGCTTGCCATGGATTGGCATGATGTGTAGAGGATTGTGCCCTTGATGATTTTGCATTTGTGTGGATCAGATGAGTTTGACATTTTGCTGTGATGTTGTCCCTGTAGGCGGAGTGTAATTCCTGGGGTTTGGGTGACCCTCAAAGCTAAATCCAGCAGCCTGCACATGAGTATTGTATGTCCGTGGATACACAGGTGACATTGGTGGTGTGTTGTATGTTGTGCTTCAAGGAAGTGTGCAGGCATGTATGTGCATATGTAGTACAACATCTGTAATTCGTAATGATCTGAGTTTGTGTGGCACATGGTGGATGGAGGGGTGTGTATCAGTGCTGAGGCAAGGGACTCTGTGTTGATCTTGCACCAGTGTCTGCACAGGGACTGTGCCCTTGACATGTGTATGGTGTGTTTTCTGAATGATGAGAGGATGCATTGGGGCTTGGATCAGGGAGGTTGTGAGGGATGGCCAAGGAAAATGTAGTTACCTTGGATGACAATGTGTGCCCGGGTGTGTCCCACCTTGTGAGTTGTGTTGATGACAATCTGGGTATATCTGATGTCAGGGATGTTGTCTAGGAGTGCGGTGAGGTTGAATTGGCAGAGTTTGTCAATGAGTCATACTGGTGTCTGAGCTGTACATAGTCCACGTATTGTAGGTTGTTGTGCGGTCTGTGATCTGCATTGTAGTTGGCAAATGTTGTGGCACATCAAGGATGTCTGTATGCAAGGGTACAACATGGAGTTGTCCTGTAGTTGACTTTGATACAGGAGTGGACATGTTCAGGACTGTGCAATCACTTGATCATAATGGCATAAGTCTGTTGGAGGCAGTTCCTGGAGATGATGGCAAGGCATCCCTCCATGGTGTTTGTGGCCGTATTTCTGCATGATCTTGTACAAGTTGTGGATTGCGTATGCAATGCCAGTTGCAGATGTGACCCAGGCAACGTAACTAGTGCCAGAGGCTGTAGTTGGCCTCACACATTTATATGCCATATCTGTGCACAGGACATGTGTGTAGGAGGATGCAGCTCAGGCACCACTGTGCATTGGCATACAGCTGGCTGTTCATAGCTGTAATTGTCTGCAGACGGGGTAAGGTGCTTCAGCAGTGTCAACATGAGACTGTTGCTTGTTATTTGCACGGTGTCCTTACCTGACAGTTGTATTATCTTACAAGGTTGCATACATGGAGTGCTGCATTTGTAGTGGGGGTGGTTTTAACGACCAGGCTAACTTGAGCTGGTCTTGCGCATGTTGTGTATGTTCACTGATGTGCTTGAACTCTGCACAACAATGGTACCTATATACATAATCCACCATTCAGCTGGGGTCGTGTGTAGGGTGAGCAGCTTGTAGCTGGAGCATGGACGTGTGTGGGTGCTGGATGGGCAGGTAACTGCAGTGGCAAGTAAAAGTCAGTGTGAATACAGAGAAAATACAGGGGATACACAACAGACAGGCCAAATTAGCCCTATCAGGAACAGCAGACACACACACCAAGGGCACAATACAGTGAACAAGGCTCATTGGCAATCTACATTGTACTAGTGGGGCAGATTGTACCACAAGTGTATTGGGGCATTTCAATTGGGGAATGACATTTCTTGTCTGAAGTAGCACAATAATCTGTGTGACAGGCCTGTACATAAGTACTTATTGTGGAAGTATGGTAGCTGACTCATTTTCACATAGCAATTTAGTGGATTTTCTAACAGACTCCAAGCTTGAAATCGGTCACGTTCTCACTTCTCCAAATGAAAGGTGTAACCGTGATCAAGGATCAGTGGTGTGGCAAGGCTTTGCCATTCGCTCAGATTCACATATGTGTTAGGACATCTCAATTCTGACGTGTCATCTTGCCATGGCTAATTCCGCAGCCAATTTTGTCCGTCAGTGTGTCAACATACATCTGGCACACTGAGCCTCATCAATGACAGCCTTGAATCACTTTTGAAAAGTGAAAATCGTGATGCTTCGGTGCCACAAGGCATTAAGGCATGAGGGCCACAGTCTTTGCAGCAGCACTGAAGTGTTTGTAGGACTTCATACATGAGACACCATTTGAGTGTTGAGAGATGTTGTTGCAATCACTGGTGTGATGCATGTCCCTATTCCTATGCTTAAGTTAATAGAATTGTCTGCTTCTTATCTTACCTTAGGATGTGCCTTTGATGCCAGCCACGTGCTGATGTTTTCCATTTATACATACATGTGGTATGTCAGATATTTCATCTTCACATACATACACCTTGGACTGACCCACATTTATGGTAGCGTGCAAGCAGATCTGATGTCACCCCCTCCTTGTACAAACTTGTAGTGTTAGTCATTCAAACTTATGACATCATTCGTTATGTTGCACATTAGCAATGCTGTAGTACACACGTTACTAGTCACTTTATGAACGTTGCCAGTTGGACATTGCATGTTGTGGTTGCAAATTAATGTAAGTGACACAACTTAGCTAGTAGCAAGGTATGACAGGACTCTAATAATCAAGGGACACATACAGTAGGGTTGAGGATGTACATGCACAGTCCATACATCAACATGACATTTGTGACATGCATGAGTGAGTAGGTTTTTATTGTGTGATAAGGGAGTGTTAACATCATACCACTGGCGTAGCTAGGGGGGAGCGAGGGGGGCGGTCCGCCCCAGGCGGCACTATTTTGGGGGCGGCAGCTGCGTTATACTAGTGGCCAGCCCAGGATTCACTTAGGCACATTGTCGAACAGCACAGTGCACTGCACACCTCACGTGTATCTAAGTGCATGGCTGCACGCGCACCTGGTCCCAGGGGCCAGACCGTCAATATTGTAGCGCGCACAAGTGCTACCATTGAAGGCCCTGGGCAATTTGGGCCAGCCCCCGCACTGTGCTTTTGAAATGCAGAAGTAGTGCGCAGGCGCACGCTCGCGCGCCACCACTGCGCACTCTTGGAGTGCCGGGTATTTTCTGCAGACAGTCCAGCTACATTAAGAACACCAGTCTCACTTAGTTTGAGACCGACCACCACCGCTCCAAGCCGCCTACATAAGGAGGTCCTCCTAGGTAAGCTTTAGTTAGGATTGGACTGCACTTGTTCATTCGGTTTCTCTTAGGCGTTCTGATGCCCGACATTGAATGCATTGCTCCCAAAAAGTCAAATATCCTCCTATGTTCGCCGCCCCGCCCGTCTCTCTGCTCTCGCCTCCGTCCTCGTGTGCTCTGTTATCTCACTCCCAGCGCCGCAATAAGCAAACATTCAGTTAATTACATTTTGTGGACCAGCAAGAAGGACACCAAACGTGTCTCAGTGGAAACCGGAAGCACTCCCACAGCCACAGACGAAAACCGATAGCTGGAAAAATAGAACAGGGAAAGAAAGAAGGAATGTTGGAAGAAAAGGGAGAAAAAAAGGGAGTAGGAGGATGAATGGATATGTGGATGAATGAGTGGGTGAAAGAAGTGAATGATGATGGATGGACACATGAAAGTATAGTAAAGTAAAGGGATGGGTGAGTGCATGAATGGATAGGTGGATGGGCAAGTGAAAGCATGGCAGAACAAATGGATGAATCGTTGAGTGAATGAATAGGTGGAGGGACAGCTGAAAGGAGGATAGAGTAAAGGGATGGATGAGTGGGCGAAAGATCTGTGAATGGAAGTCGTAGTGGATGGATGATGAATGGATGGCAGGGTGAATAGATGGGTGGCAAAGTGAATGAATGTATGGATGGATGGCAAAGTAAATGGATGGATGCGTGGCAGAGTGAATGGATTAAAGGCAAAGTGACTGAATCCATGATTGGATAGCAGAGTGGATGGATTGATGAATGAATGGCAGGATGGATGGCAGAGTGGATAAATGGATGAATGGATGAGCGGATGGTTGGCAGAATGGATGGATGGATGGCAGAGGGGATTGATGCATGGCAGAGTGGATGAATGGGTGGTTGAATAGCAGAATGGGTGGATTGATGGATGAATGAATGAATGGCAGAGTGAATGGGTGGTTGAATGGATAGATAGAAGAGTTGATGAATGGATGGGTGACAGAGTGGATGGCTGGTGAATGAGTGGCAGAGTGGATGATGAGCGGGTGAATGAAAGAGTGGATTGATGTATGGATGGAAGAGAGGATAGGAGGATGGATGGATGGATGGCAGAGTAGGCTGATGGATGGCTGAGTGGATGAATGGAAGAGTTAATGAATTTGAAGAAAGGATGTCGATTGATCAATGAATGGCAGAGGTGATGGTAAGATAACAGAGTGGAGGATGGATGCAAAAAGAATGGATGGCAGAGTGAATAGATCAATGGGTGGCAGAGTGGATGGTTGGTTTTTAGACTATGGATGGGCAGAAGGATGGCATAATAGATGGATGGCAAATTGGATAGACGGCTAGATAGATAAATGGATAGAATGGGGAAATATTGAATGATGGATGAAAGAATGAATGGATGACAGAATCTAAAGGTGAAATAGTGAATGCCAGTAGGTGGATAGAAGGGTGAAAGAATGAATAGATAGATGCATGGATGGAAGAGATAATGAAGCTGTTCTATTGCTATAGCTTTGCCCATGTTTCTAAATACTGTTGTTGTTTGGTAGAGTGTGGGTGTAGAGTGTGACCTATGTGGGAGTTGTTTTGTTGGTGTGCTTGATGTCTAGCTGGTGGTTTTACTGCTGTGGTCTTGTAGCAGCAGTTCAGTATGGAGTGGTGTAAGAGGAGGAAGGGATACATTTACTTATGCATTTATCTGCCATTTTAGTGCTGGTGGGCCTTCATCAACTGAGACTTGACCTTCGAGGTTTGCTCTATCCTTACGCCGCAGTTTCACACCCTTTCTTATGCATTGGAGTAGAGAGTGGCGTCATAACTTAAACCCTGCCAATCCACCCCTGCCGCTCGCCGAAATTTTTTCCCCAGATCCACCCTCCCCGCCGCTACCTGCCATGGGTGGCAATCTGAGGGATAGCCCCGGGCGCCAGAAGCTCTAGCTACGCCCCTGCATCATACGTTCACCTCATGGAGGGAGGCCACAGAAAATTTATTGTACATCCATTGACTAGCAGTAATTTGTTTTTCATCATTACTGGGGTACAATGTCAGTAATATGAGCACCAGACAGTGTATATTTAGTGTCCTGGTACAATATGTGATGCTAACGCATAGTTTTGCGGAGGACTGGACAATCTTCTGAATCTTCTTCATCAGATGTGTGTGTTGTCACAGCTGATGGTGTAATCAGTGGTGCAGTCGACATAGGAGGCATAGACACATCAGGGACTGCAGATGTTGACGGGATTGTACCTGCATCATGTTCCATGCCCATCAGGTAACGCATAAATGCACTGAGCATGACTTGGTGGTTTTCCAGCACAGCTGTAACATCCCGTTGGTAGGCAGCCAAGTTGGTTAGGTATGCATCCTGTTTTGCATTCATTTCTTTAAGAATGTCCTGAATTTCCCTGAGCCTGTTGGCAACTTCAAGGCTGGCACTTGTGTTGGGCATTTGTCTGTGCCTCTGCTGCATGACTTCTGATATGTCATTCATGGCGTGAAACAAAGTACGTGGTGGTGCATCGTTGCTGCTACCAGTTTCCGCACTGCCACTATTGGATGTTAGGCAACGGAGCACTCCCTTTAGGGTGCCTGCCATGCTCTCTATCCCTTTACGCACCTCCTGTGCCAACTGACCCTGTACATCCACAACACGTTGTTCAAAAGAATTTAGCGTGTTCTGCGAGTAGTGAGGCTGAGATGTTGTGGGAGGTGGCGTAGGAGTGCTTCCATGTTGGGCAAGCGGAGATCCCACTGTGCTGCTTTGTGTTCTTGTGCGGGGAGAGGGAGTTTGTATTGATTCTAACAGGTCCTGGAGGAGGCCTGTGTCCACACTCGGTACACTGTCACCGCCCTCATCATCGGATTCAAACATAGGTTCCTGCTCATGAGTAGGTGTACCATGCCCTGAAATGAAAAAAGATGTAGGTTTATGTTCATGTCTGACATATGGTCTACAGATGCACAATTTTGAGTCATCTACCCTTTTTGACTTTGATGTGTGTCAACATGTCAAAGTTAAAGCTACACATCATCACTCATGTTACCTAAAATGACATGGCATGATTCATTTGATGGATTCAAAATGTTTTTCCAATCACATGGCACATGGCCAGACAGTGCTTGCACACTTGCAACATTCAACTTGAGTGCATGTCCTGATGTCTGTTTTGTTGGTGTATATTGAGGACACATTCCAGCACAGTAGCAAGTACAAGTGGCATTATGCACTCTATATGTGTGCAACAGGTATCAGGCCACAATTACTGAGGATTTGGGACATGGATTTCTTACCATCTCACATCATCCCACCTGTCATAGCCATCACAGCTGTGTTGTTTGTGTGTGACCCATTTCCTGTGTCTTCATGCTAATGACGTTATATTTGGATAATACAGATTGCTCCTGGTATGTTGCTCAACCTACACCCAGCTCCCCCTGTGTGCCCCTGCTGCCGCTGCTGAGTACACACTGGCAGGTGTGCAGAACCACCATATTAGTGTCCCGTTAGTTGCCTCTGTGCAACTATTTTTCACCCTGTTTGCACACCATTTTGGTTTCAGTGCCACTGTTCCACCACCCCATGCACACTTGCTGCTCCCGCCTACCAGCTGCTCCTCCCTCCCACATCCCCATATGTGCCAAACTTTGCTCGACTGTGCAACCTGCGCACCAGAGGCACCCCTTAAGCAAGCCAGTCTGCAGCCATCTGCGCCTGGACCATGCCCAGCGCCAGGACCCCTTGTGGCCACTAACGCCACTATACCAGACTCCAGTACTACGCCTGTACCCTCCATGCACTCAATGCCGGCCAATACAACACTTGCTTCCAGGCCACCACAATAACATACACACGGGACCCTTCTCCTGCCGCACATGCAGCTTCACATGCAACTGAGCCACCAAACCCCCATGGAGTGGACCCATCCACCTCCAATGCATTATCCACAACACCCGCTCCACACGAAAACAGCCCATGTGGCTCTGGGATCTGCTTGACACCTCCGCCCCAGATGTGTGATTATTAAACGTGACCTGGTGGAACTACTCTTCTGTGACCAACATCACCATAGACATCCCAGACAGCTACAAGTTCAACCGCAGAGATTGCGCTGACTGATTTGGTGGATGAATCACCATCGACCACAAGTCCACCCTCAAGGTCGGCACCCATGCAGACAACACCATCAACACCGCCAACCACCTGCACATAAACATCCACACCGACACCCAACACCACCCTCAGAGGACCCTCGTGTACAGCACACCGACCCTGTGCTTAATTCTGCTGCTCCATCGATGACCTCGCCAGCACCCACGCACTTGCCTCCATGCACTACATCATCCTGTGGGACCTGACCTTACACCTCAAGGACAACAACGACGACAACTCCACCATACTGATCAACGACCTCACCAGACCCGGCTGCAGACAACTCGGGACCAAACCCACGCCGCCAGCCACAAGCTGGACCCCGTCTTCTCAACAGGCACCCACGTCACCTCCAACCACACCAACGAACTGCACTCGACCGACCACCGCAGCATCAATTTGACCTTCAATTAATCAACCACACACCACTGCAGACAACTGCTGCCTCACCAATGCTGGGTAAAAGTAAACGTAGACCAGCTGGTCACACCCCTCAGCCAGAGCCCAAACTACAACCCCACCAACCCAGTCGCCAGTCCCCAAAAACTCTGACAGTGTATGTAGGACTGCACCAACACCTTTGCCCCACTCACGTTACCCTCCAACAGCCACGCCTGCAACAGAGCCACCCGGTTCACCGACTACCTCCAGACCTACCAACGCGCATGCCGGAAGATGGAGTGAACATGGCTCCATGGACACACACTGCACAACCACAAAGTCCACAAGGATGCCACGTGTATACATCACCACCTCAACAGATTGGCAAAGAGCTCCTCCTTCCGAGCCTGGCTGGATACCAATGCACACGACAGCAATGAGGTCTTCAGCATTATTATTGAACAGAGAAACCCATGCACAAACGTTAACAACATCCCACCCTCACAAGAAGTGTGCGACTCACTGTCCATCTTCTCACAGCGCACGTTTGGTGACATCGACGACAGCTTCAACACCACAACCACCCCAACTACGCCAGACTCCACCTCCCCGGCGAGGACCACCAGCACCAACCGCAGCACCTCCTGGTACTACGTCAACAAGGACGCAACACACAAGGTCATGAACTCCATACACTCTGGATCACCAGCAGTACCATCACCACACCACTTATTGTACGAAGCAGAGGAAGCGATCATACCACAACTACACAAGTTCATCTACATCTTCTTCAATGCAGCAACATTCCATGAAATATGGAAGCACGCCACAAGCAATGCCCTCCTCAAGAGGCACAAGGCACACCCCAAGGCCCTCGAGGACTCACGGCCCATCTCCCTGCTCACATTCCCAACGAAGGTCATCTAGGTAATCATCAACATGCAATTGGGCCGCGAGCTGGTAGACCCCAACATGTTTGACCCGTCCCAGTCCGGATTCATACGTACATACAGCAGCAAGACAGTCCACATGTCCGGCACAGACAACATCATGCGCCAACTAGCCAGCACCAAGACAGCAGCCCTCTTCCTCCTGGACCGGTCAACCGCCTTTGACACGGTATGCCATCACACTCTGAAGACACACCTCCGAGAATCATGATTCCAATTGAAGGCCCTAGACTGGACCACGTCCTTACTCTCCGGCAGAACCCAGAGCGTCCAGAGTGTCCAAAACCTATCCATCAAATCGGACGCCTTCAACATCATCTGCGGCGTACCCCAGGGGTCATCCCTCAGCCCAACACTGTTCAACATGTACATGTCCCCCTCGCACACGTGGGCCGCCATCACACCTCTACATCATCTCCTACACCAACAACAGCCAGCTCATCCTCTCCATCACCAGGGACCCACACACACCCTGAACAAACCTCCACGGGGGAATGAAGTCCCTCACCAACTGGATGAGGAGCAGCAGTCTGAAACTATACTTGGACATGACACAGGTCCTCATCCTCGGACCCACACCCTGAGCCTGGGACGACTCCTGGTGGGCAACCACACTGGGAACAGCAACAACACCCACTGACCATGCACGCAACTTACAATACATCCAGTACTCCTCCATCTCCATGTCTGAGCAGGTCGACGCCATCTCCTCCTCCTGCTACAACTGCCTCCGCATGCTATGCAGGATCTACAAGTGGATCCCCACCCCAGACAAAAATAACTGCGACACAGGCCCTGAGCAGCAGCAGACTGGACTACCGCAACACACTGTACGCAGGATTCCCAGACAAACACCTACAACTACTGCAACGCATCCAATACACTTACGGCTCATTGATTGTCAATGTCCCCCACCGCAGCAACATCATCCCCCAAATGTGAGACCTACACTGGTTCCCCATCAGCAAGTGGATCAGCTTCAAGCTCCAGACCCAGACACACAATGCACTCCAGTAGGCCGGACCAGCCTACCTGTACAGCAGACTCAGCTTCTACACCCCCACACGCCAGGTCTGCTCCACCAGCCTCCCCCTCACCACTGTTCACCGCATCCTATGACCAACCTCCAGCAGCAGATCCTTGTCCTACCTCGCCGCCAAGACCTTGCACACCCTCCCGGCCCACCTACGGCAGACCCAGGACCTACTCGCATTCAGAAGACTCATCAAGACCTGTCTCTTTGAGCGGTAGCGGCAGCCCCTTCCCATCAGAGTGGGAGATCCAACAGGTGTTTTTACATGCTGAAGGAGTTGTTCCAAGGACACGGACTTCTGTATTCTCTGATTTTGTTTTCATGCAGCTGTGGTTCATGCAGACTGCGACGTAATGCATTCCTCAATGTATTTTAAGTCTTTGGTTGGTGTAGTCTTAGGTGTGAGAGAGTATGAGCTGTCTGTCATCAGCAATGGATACAATGTTGAGGCTGTGTTTGGTTTCAAATGGCGCTGAGGCAGCCCTGTTGATGTTGACAAGGGTCAGATACATAGATGGTCCCTCTTGCATTCAGCATTGGAATTACGTGATTTTAAAGACGAAGGTTGTCAGTCTGATCCTTGGACCTCTTGCTGGGATGAGTGACCCAGTTAAGCGTTGTTCCTTGGAATCCTGCTTCATGTAGTGTAGCAAATCTGTGTGGTGTTAGTCTGTGTCGGAGCACACTCACGGCTCTTGGTCCCGGAGTGTGCGGATGTCACCGGTGGCTGTGAATAGGGTGATCTTGGTGCTGTTGTTGATGTGATGAGGACAGGACTGTAGTGATCCCACAGGTGGCTGTATCTCATGTTGGAGGGGGTGAGGGGGTGCATTGAGCTGTGACTGGTGTCCCGGTGGGGATGGTAGTATGGCTGTTGTGTTGGGAGAGGTTTGCGTGGTGCTGCCTGTGGCATCTCATGTGTACGGCAAATTTTTTTTTTTTTGATTTTTTTTTTATAAAACACTTTATTGAAGCAAGTAGAGCAATCCACATCGTCATCAAACGTATACACACCATGTACAGAGGAAAAGCAAGTGGCATCGACAACAGAACAAAGTGTACATGGAATTGTCCATTATGCTCGCATAGCAGGATAGCATGTATACAGCAGTGTAATTTTTTTCTGATAAGGCAACAGAAATGAATATATAACAACACAGATTGCACGTAAATGAGAAAAAAAAGAAAAAGGGGAAAAGAAACAGAACACATTTTGATCGTCTTGCGAGAACAACATTTCAATTCAGTCAGCATGACAATGCACAGTGCTATTGGCAACAACCACCTCAGAGCAAAAAACATACGATGTCCGGCACCACCCTTCAAGGGTACAAGCAACCAGCAAGAGCCAACATATGCGGCTGAAGACGGAACAGTCCACTAGCCGGAACCAGCACAGCACCACAGCCTGTAGCTCCAGGAAAAAAAAAACTCCAGTGCCAGGAAGGATGAGGAACCCCTGGCCCACAAGGACCCGACCACCACCCACAAGGAAAATGAGTGTGCCGCAACGAGGTCAACACCAAAGCGGGGTCAAAGAAGGAGGGTTCAAGTTCTAACCCACCCCGGTCTGAGTGACGGGATGTAGGGATTGAGAGGGTGCCACCTCCGCCCTCCCAGCTAGATAATGGCGATATGGACCCCAGATATCCAAGGGGCGGGAGGATGTCGGAAGCTATTCCGAATACTCCACGCTGTGTATGTTACAGAAAGCCACGCTCCTAAGCCACGACGCGACTGTAGGAGCGCGTCACGAGCACCACAGCAGCGCCACCTCTCTTTTGGCCAGCAGGAAGCAAATGGACGCCAACTTGCGAATTTTGCGAGGGAAATCGGACACATACCCCAGCAGGGTAATCTCAGGCGTGACAGTCAGTGATAGATCCAGTATTTCACCCAACTCTCTGTGTACCTCAACCCAGTAGGTGTACAAACTCGGGCAGGTCCAGGAAAGGTGTGCAAAGTCTGCCTGAGGGGCGTTGCATTTAGGGCAGGTATGGGGTCTGGTGGGGTCTATCCTATGTGAAAGCACCGGTGTGTGGTACAGTCTCCGAAGAAATTTAAAATGTATAAGTTTGTGCTTGCTATTCATGGAGACCTCCATGGTCATTAGACAACACGCCTCCCATTGGTCATCTGTGATCTGTGTGCCTATATCAAGTTCCCAAGCGATGCGGACCGCTTCATCCAACGAGGGTAGTGAAAACAAGCACAGCTTGTAAAGTTTGGACACCATGTGTGCCCCCGATGTGGACTGTATGATGTGTGTAAGGGCTGGGGTATCATCCGGCGGGAGAGGGAATGTACTGAAAGTAGCTCTCAACAGCGCCCGTACTCTTGTAAGTATAAATGTGTCCATGAATGTACGATCAGTGAAGCGGGGGTCTTCTGTGATTGTGAAAACGTGGCCATTGGGGAATAGATCGCCAATCGTGTGCAGCTGGAATTTCGACAGCGATCTGCTTACCACCGTTTCGCCCGTTATAGGGAACCAGTGGGCGGGAGGGCGGAAGAGTATAGCGTGTCTACGCAAAGCAAGCGCCTGAGTTTGTCCCAAGCCCAAGTGGTTGTGGTGAGTGGGAGTATGTCCCGTGGTTCTCAGGGGAGGCCCCTGGGAAGAATCGTCGCGAGGCTCACCGGGAGCGCCGCGTCCGCCTCGGGCCGCAAATCCGGAATCCTGGCATCAGGATGATACCAAGAGTGAGCGTAGGAGCACTGGGCGACCAGGTAGTAAAGGTAGAAATCTGGGACCCCAAAGCCACCCCGCTCGTAAGGTAGAGTTAGTGTGCGCCAGGCTAGTCGTGGGCGTTTTCCTCCCCATTCTAATCTCAGCAAGGCAGTACGCAATTGTGTAAAAAAAATCTTGGTAAGAGGACTCGGAATATTATTGAAAAGATACAAAAACCGGGGGAGGACAACCATCTTAACAATGGCAATGCGCCCAGCCATGGACAAAGGGAGACGGAGCCACCTATCGGTGTTATCCTCCAGAAAGTCGAGGGCTCGTCCATAGTTCAGGCGGATGATGGACACTGTGTCAAGGTGTATATGTATCCCCAGATACTTGACAGACTCCTCGCACCACTCCAGTGGGAGGGAGCAGGTAAGCATGGGCGGAAAATCAGTTTCGCTCGCGGATTTTGCGGATTTTCGGTAAATTCGCAATCCGCGAGATTCGCGAATCTCCCGCAAAATCCGCAAATCCGCGAGCAGCGGATTTTATGGCTTGCTCGCACTGTTCGCGTGAGTTCGCGGCTTCCCAGTACAACTTTGCGCCCCGCGAATAAGCGCAAAATTGCAGAAATACGATCTTAGCAAAACTGAAACTACTTACCAGGTTCAAAAGTTCAGGCTCATCATTAGTAGCCATTTCCTGTAGTGCTTCCTGAGGGGCCCCTCCAGAGTTCAGTTGCCAGTTGCAACTATTATGTGACCCTGCTCTGAACCTCAGAATAGTTACACATATGCCACAAAGGTCCTGAATTACAGCTAAGGGAGACAAGCAGGAGCCAGGCTGGAAGTTCAAATCCATTAATCAGCCCCTAATTCATTATTGTCAGTTGGGGCAGGGCAGGTGTTGTAACTAATTTTGCAACAATGAAAGCACTTAGCAAGTGCAAAAGATCACTAATCAGGAAGCACTAAGGAAGCAGGTGCCAGCTAAAAAAATATTCTGTGACACATTAATCAGCCCCAAATTAATTCAGGTCACTTGAGGCAGGGAAGGTGTGCTTGCTTTGCCACAATAATGTACACTGACTGGACAACCAGAGGGTGCTGTGATGAAACAGAGGGTGGCATGGGTGGGCCAGAGGGTGGCATGAGTAGTCAGAGAGTGGCAGTGGTGACAGAGAGTGGCAGTGATGAAGAAGAGTGTCCCAAACAGGCTGGACACGTAGAAACAACAAGTTCGCGAAACTTGCGACCCGACAGGTAAGTTCGCGTTTGCGAAATTGTACAAAACCCTCGCGAACTGGCAGAAACCCGCGCGAACACACAAAAAAACAATCCGCAAATTCGCGAGAATTCGCGGATTTTGCGAATTGCGAGTTTGCAAATCCGCAAAATTCGCGAACGCGAGATTCGCAAAATTCGCCCATGCTTAGGAGCAGGGCCACTGCACGGTGGCAGGGGTGAGGGGAAACAATTGTGACTTATGCCAATTAACCCTAAGGCCAGAGTACTCGCCAAAGCGTGCAATCTCAGGTAGCAGGGGTTGCAGATTGGTCCCCGGAGTACGGACATATAGGACCATGTCATCCGCATAGAGCGAAACTAAGAGCGGGCCCGTGCGGAACTGCAGCCCTCTGTGGAGATGTTTTTCCTGTAAATGTCGCACCAAGGGGTCCATCGCCAAAATAAAGAGCAAGGGAGACAGGGGGCATCCCTGGCTGGTACCTCGGGAGAGAGTAAATCTGTCGGAAATGGTGCCGTTCAGGCGAATGCGAGCCGCGGGAGGGTTGTACAGCAGTTCCACTGTCGAACTACCCTTTCGAGGCTGCGACCGGGAAGAACGGAGACATGAAGATCGTCCAAGGTGAATATTGATATCACTGTCAATGGATGCGAATTTTGGCATCCAAATCTCGTTTCTACTTCCAATACAGCATTCGCAGAGAAATTGACTTATCCATCTTAAAATAAGGATCCTCTCTATTTAATTTTCTGAAGACTGGTTCTCACTGATAAAGCACTGGAACACATAATCTATGACGTAATTCTGATAATCATTCGCCCTGAAGAAGTCCTTCGGACGAAACGCGTTGGCTACTTGTGTGTGAAGATTTGGAATAAAAACAAGAAAGAAAATTCCATGTCTTATTGATATTAATATTGTTACTATATACTGTATGGTGTGCTGAACCATTGTGTTGAATTGTATACAGTGCCTTGGGCATTGACTTTGGAGGCCTAGGGGTATGTGGCCTCAGGTTTCTGGCACCCACAAACACAACTAGACCAAGACATAGTGAATAGAGTGCAGTCAAGCGTCTTACCCTGTACCCCTGTCCTAGTATTTCTAATTGTCGCGACAAACATCTCGGGCATGCCCATCCTGCGCATCACATCCAGAAAAAAGGGCCATTCTAGCGTGTCAAAAGCTTTCTCGGTGTCTAGAAAAACCGCGGCAGCAGGGGTGGCTGGATCGATTCTGTGCAGAACCGAAATAATCGTGCGAAGGTTCAGTGATGTTGACCTCTGAGGGACAAAGTCCGATTGTGATGTGTACGGCAAAGTTGTTGTAGTGAAATGTTTTACTTTATGGTGAACTTTGTTGGACACTTATCACAGGGCTGTAGTGCCAGGGTGATGTCTGTAGCTTTGCTGCATAGGTTGTTTTATTCATGCAGGTCCTTGACGAGTTTGCAGGACTTTCCATTATCTTAGACTATTTTTTTGTGGTAGTCCCTCATTGCGTCCATGTATGTGTTTTACATTTCAGGTGTCTTGGTGTTTATACAGTTCTTACCAAGGTATCTGCTGGTGCCTCTTGCTTCTTAGAGATCAGTGCTCTACCATGCCGTGTCCCTGTAGTGCTGTTTGTTAGGCTTGCAGAGGGTGGAGGTCTGGTATGCGCAGTTGTGAATCCAGGTGTGACTTTCACTTGCAGAAATGCTGGCGTTGGCTGTGTTTGAGACCAGGGTGGTGGTTGAGCTTTGTCAGCAGTGTAGGCATGTGAAATGTCTGCGGGTCATGTTTGCAAAGGCCTGTTGTCATTCTCCAATTTTTTCCATGTATGAGTGCATGGAGGCTGGCTGAGCTGCATCACTGAGTGACTGTATATCAGTTGTTGCTGGAAATGATTGCATTTGGGACACAGATGTGCGCATTCAGACTTGCCATAGGCGTCCCTTCAGCACACCATGTACATGCGTCTGCTGTGCGCTTGCACAGCGGCTGACATTGAGTAGGGTAATTGTGAGGTAGAAAATTCAGTGATGACGGAACACATGAAGACAGGGGTGGGGGCCTTAGTGGTAGTTCATAGACCATATGTGGAATGTGGGCTCTGATGAGAGCACTGAACTGACTTATTATGGAGACACAAGGGATGAGTGACTGATGTGATCATGCTATGTGTCATCATGGCATGGGAGGGTGGGTAGGGGACATCTAAGATGAGGTGGGTCATGTGCATATTGGCAAGATGACTCAGGTGCCACCCATGATGACCAGAGCAGTAATACCCACTTCCATGTTTGGTATGCAGGCTGCATTTCAGCCTCCATGGCAAACATGGCCGACACTCCAGCATGTGGCTGCACGACTCATCCCATTTCCTATTACCAGTCACACCAGCACTTCACAGCGTTGTGATTGACTCAGAGTAGTGAGCCTGGCTGCCTAATTCCTTTTACGTGACACAAAGGCAGGGTTGCATAGGCTCCAGAGAAATGGGACACAGCTTTGAGGTCAGACTTCCCTCAATATGTGCCTGATTCACAGAACAAACTTAAGACTCAATCCTAAACTTACTACTATTTTGGTGTTGACAGAATGCACTTACTACTTTTGGCATTCACAGAATGAACTTAGTACTTTTGGTATTCACAGAAGTTAGGATTTTGTCTCAAGTCTATTTTAAGTCTGTCTTAAGAGAAATTTAAGACAAAATCCTAACTTCTGTGAATACCGAAAGTAGTAAGTTCATTCTGTGAATGCCAAAATTAGTAAGTGCATTCTGTGAATACCAAAATAGTAGTAAGTTTTGGATTGAGTCTTAAGTTCATTCTGTGAATCGGCCACTATATGTTTTGCAGCACCCACTCACACACACATCCCTGCATCCATAAGACATTCATTGTTATTTCCTGCATTTGTTAACTCACAGCTGTCCCCCCCCCAATTGCCAATGTTTGCCACTGTGCCCCCATGCAGAGCAGGTGTACCACTCTTGTGCCAAAAGGCACATACATTTTACCAAAACATGCCATGTCATCACATTCCATTGAATTAATTTTTAATACTAGGCATGTTGCAAATGTAGAGTAGGTGTTGCACAGCGGAGACTTTAATTACACTGTTCAAAGTTGAGTGAGTACATGGACAAACTATCCTTGTCACCACACACCCAGACCTGAAGCATTAAATTCCTTTATGAACAACCACAACACACACAATGGAGTCAGATTAGTGAGTAATGCACACACCATTTTTCATTGCCAAAACAAATATACACAGCATTTGTTAATATTCTCAACATTTCAACCCCTATTTCTCATGATGTACATCTATACAAATAATAGTTCAGCCATATGTCACCCCATGACACAACCAAATGTTATTATTTGACACATAAATGCACAACATTTTAGATATTTTTCAGATTTGTCACAATTTATTTTGTTTTTCATACTGACACACATTACCACATGAAGTACTTACATCACAACATAATTGTGGTCACAATGAGGTATTTTGAGATGATATTTTGGTACACATGCATTGCATTGTTGACATTGTGCAGCATACATTGTAATGGTCATCGCAAAAGACTACGGCAACCATAGTCTACGCTGTTTGCATTTGACTGGCTCAGGTCCACACTGTGAACCAAGGTTTATTCCTCTTGGACACTGCAACAATACAATGTCAGCAACCTCCTCACCTTCAACTCTGTACGTCACCTCACCTGCCAGGATGTAACTCTGCTACAGACATCACCATCACTGTCACTGACAACTTCTGTGTCACCTGCATGTGGCAGCACGACAATCATGGAAGAGGCATTGTAAACCCATACACTGGTACACTCAGAATGAGCAGGCACTCTAATGTGCCATGGTTGACCATGTACTACGACAACTACATTATCGTGACCAGGCCCATAGCCATACTCAGCAGCACACTCATGTGCAGGACACCCAGGCCATGTGCCCCATTCTCCAACACCATTGTTGACCTCATTGCACCCCAGTGTGTGACATCCACAGACAGCATCCCTCTCGATGACCTCCAGTTCCACCTCAGCAGGTTAAGTTACCTGACCAACAACACCTCCAGGGTAACTTCACTGACATCAGACACAAGCATCAAGGGACCTCAACATACCACTGAACAGGACACGGTTAAGTACCTGTACTACGGCTGCAGGTACTTCTGATTCAGGTCTGACTTCATACTCTCCTGGCACTACCATCATTGAATGCATGACATATGTGACTTGACCAGCAATCACCACCGCCATCCTTGCACCCTCTTGCAGCTGGAGCAAGGGCAGTGCATGACATCTCACCCACTCCTTGTGCAAAGACAGTCCACCAATGCCTAAATACTTGTGACACTACAGCACACAAATAGCACTGTTAGGATCTCTAATGACACCATCATTTCTGCACCCCTCATGAATGTACTTGCATCCCTACTTTCCCCCTGCCTCATGGCAGCCATGTATGTGGGCAGTGCCATTGGCATCGTCTGCCACTATGCATTGCTGGAGTTGCGGCATGGTTGTGCATACACTGACATTATGATTTGTAATGGATCAGTCATTACTTTAATCATGGAGCAATGTCCAGTGGGTACTGTACATCCATGCTATTGCAAGGGGGGACATGGTGAGAAGTGTTGCCTCACTGTCTTCTTGCGTATGAGAAAAGGGGGTTTACCCAGAACAAGTCACTGGCACCTGGGGCGTAATGATGCTAAGAGGGAAGGGGTCCCAGTTGAAGGAAGATAATTGTATACAAATGAGACTAAATACAAAAACAATAAATGCGTCTACAATGTTTTAATCACATTATAGAACAAACCAAGCATATAGTATCCAACATTGTCATTTTGAAGAGGTTGAATAGTGCCCCTGGAGGTAAGGAGGAAGTGATATAGTGAGGGTAGTGCAGGTAGGGAATAGTGACAATAAAAACAGATGTATATCTGAAGTATCCACAAATCAATTCTGAATAGACACAAAACGGTCAATGATCAGAACAAAAGTATTTCATAGAACACATGCCCCACAGTACATAGTATGTAAGAATAGTGGGTAGGGGGCTGTAATTGAACAGGGACTTGTCGACGTTTCGACCCCAGAATGAGCAGGAATCAGTGGAGTCATTGTGGCGGGGTCTTCATCAGGACAAAGGGGGACTAGCAACCTACTGATATTAAGTAATAGGTACATATTACTTATCTACTAAAAAATTGCCGTAATTGCATAATTAAAATGAAAATAAACACACCATATTGCGGGCCTACCTAATAAATCGGTGCCTTGTGTCAGATAATCACATTCAAGGAAATCCGCGAATAGACCGGTATGTCCTGCGGAAGATTCGAACATTGTATGAGTATTTAATAAAGGGGAAAGGTGACACGATTTACAAAAAGTGCATTAAAATAAGTCAAAAAGATTTACAGTTGACTTGTAAATAAAGGCGTTATGGCAAGATTAGAAAGTTGACCCGGGGACGCTGGAACATGGGATTCACTCGACGTATCTACACAATTAGTGAGTGCCATTACTGATTGTGCTGGTAAAGCTTGCTATCAGGAGACATGAGCAGGCAGAAGTGGCTTACCAGGTATTAATCCTGAAAGTAGAAAGCTTCCCCGTGGAGACACGAAGCTCCGCGTTAGTCAGGTTTCGTGCACTAAAGGGGACAGAGGAGTAGAGCAACGATATTAGTGTTGCGCTCGAAGTAAAGTTGGTAATTAAGGCGTGGGTATGAAATCCGCCGCCGTATAGTGAACAGGCTTACCGGTACGCGATGAGACCGGCGTCTATGCGGCAAACTCGCGATTGAAGGCAGCGTTTCCTGATATGTCCGTAACCCCAGCAACCAAGGCACGTGATCGCATTGGAGCTAGTAGACAGACTACGGGACTTGATGTGCACCTAGGCGCTCGGGAAAAGTTATAATACGAACCAGACTGGATAGGAATTACGGCCAGACTGGAAAGATTAAATTAAATAGAATTAAGGAGGCGGCCAGATCTACCATAGATTGGGAATTGTTAAAAAAAAAAAAAAAAAAGGGGGGAATTGGTAATCATCAAGGGCCACGTAGTGTTGGTAATTCAAGAAGGGCATTAAGGCCAATTGAAGGCACTGACCGTGCTAGATATAACCAACATGATGAGCAAAAGTGCAATTAGGGATGATTGACAGGAAGTATTGTGATAATAATGGGGCAGGGACATAGTAATTAGACAGTATGTCGTACCTGTGGTGTTAGAAGCCTGTTTGGTGTACCAACACAAATCTGATTAACTAGGATCTTATTCAATGAGAGGCAATACATATCAAAAATAGAGTGTCATGGCGTACCTATCGCATGATGGTAAAGGCCATGGTACAATGTCATGGGTGTACGATATGTATGGTATAGTACAAAGATTAGTTATCATGTGGTATACTTTTCATAATGAGGAGAGCAGGATCACAGGTGTACCTGTCGCATGACGGTGAAGACCTGGTGAAAACAGTTGGTTGTCATTCACATAATAAAATGGATCTGTGAGATCAGAGTCTATTACTATACAGAGTGTCAGGGTAAGGTGGTTAGCTGGGAAAATGAACTATCATGTTCATTGAGACCTGATTGTATAGATTTGAAGAAAAACATCCACTTGAGCTCACGGATGTTAAGGATAGTGGTAATATTCCCACCTCGGGGTCCTAGATTGGCTTTTTCAAGTATGACCCATTTGAGACTCTCAGGGGAATGGGAAGCTGATCTGAAGTGGTCAACCAGGGGTGCACCTGTTACCTCACACCTGATTCTGCTCATATGCTGCAGAATGCGCATCTTGGCTTTCTGTTGTGTCTGTCCAATGTAAATAAGATTACATGGACACACTATGGCATAGATAACGTTCGAGGTGTTACAGTTCGTCAGTGTCTTAAGTTGTACTTTGGCTTGATTGTGCTGGAATTCTTTGGTCTGGATGGTAGTATCACAGGCCTTGCAATGGCCGCATCTAAAGTGACCAATAACCGGTTGGAGATTCCATAACGATCTTATAGTTGGTTCTTGCGGGGTGGAAAGAAGAGAACGTACTACGTAGTCTTTAACACTCTTAGCTTTCTTGAAAGCGTGTAGGGGATTGCCTGGATGGTTCAGATCGTCGGAAATTAGTTTCCAATGGTGATTGACAGTGTGTTTGATTTTATTGCTCTTGATTGAGAAGGTGGTGACACAAACTATGCGGTCTGGTTGATTGGTGGTAGAGTCTTTTTGTTTCAGAAGTTCCTCACGGGGGTAGAACCAGGCTCTTTTGCGAGCTTTGGTGACCAGTCTCCTAGGAAATCCACGTAGCTGTAAGCGGTTGGACAGATCCTCAGATTGTTGTAGATAATGTTCTTTGTTGAAACAGTTCCTGCGAACACGCAGAAACTGTCCGAAGGGAAGATTATCCCGTAGTGCCCGGGGGTGATGACTATTGTATTGGAGTAAAGAATTTCTCTCTGTAGATTTCCTATAGAGTGTAGTTAGAAGATGCCCTTGATCTTCATATATAGTAATGTCGAGAAAATCAACTGTTTTATTGTCAGACTTGAGAGTGAATTGTAGGTGGGGTAGCTGGTGATTGAGCCACATATGGAACGATGACAATATCGTTGATTCGCCATTCCAAATTAGGAGAATATCGTCGATGTAACGTACCCAGAGATGTAGATGATCTCTGAATGGATTCTGCGTATTGAGTACAGTGCTGTCCTCAAATGCTGCCATATAGAGGATGGCCACATCAGGGGCGAAGGAAGCACCCATCGCAACTCCTTGGGTCTGTAGGAAGAACTCATTGTGGAACATGAAAACGTTTTTTGACATTGCTATCTGGAGCAAGGCTGTGATGAATTCCGTGGGAACTTGCATTGGTGCTGGTCTCTTTTGTAGACATCTGGTAATGACCGCTAAGGCTTCCTCTTGAGGGATACAGGTGTAGAGGGATACTACATCACATGTAGCAAGAATTTGATTAAGTGGGTCAAATGGTAGATTTTCCACAATGTTGATTGTTTGCAAGGTATCCCTCAGATATGTC
Source organism: Lissotriton vulgaris (assembly GCF_964263255.1). Lineage (NCBI taxonomy): Eukaryota > Metazoa > Chordata > Amphibia > Caudata > Salamandridae > Lissotriton > Lissotriton vulgaris. The sequence goes on from NC_141693.1 coordinate 620,305,044, forward strand.
TGCGTTGCTTCAGCCAGAGGTTTCAAAAAGAAGTCGATATATCTGCCAAGAGGTTTGAGTTTCGATCCACACCCTGAAACGATCGGACGTCCAGGTGGATCCACCATAGTCTTATGGATCTTTGGGAGTGTGTAGATGGTAGCTAGACGAGGATGTTGTTGGTTTACATATTCAAATTCACTCTTGGACAGGAAACCTTGATCATAGCCTTGTTGGGTTAGTTCTAAAATTTCACGAGCTATAGCCTGGGATGGATCAGATCTGAGTTTTTGATAGCTGATACCGTCCATCAATTGTCGTTTAATTTCAGATTTGTATTTCAAAACGTCTTGGATGACAATTGCCCCACCTTTATCTGCTGGTTTGATAACAACCTATGTGTTGTTGGCCAGTGATTGAAGAGAAGCTTTCTCGACCTTGCTGGTGTTGTATTTGGTAAAAGTTTTTTCAAGTAATATGCTGTTAACATCTCTCCATATCACCGCTTCATATGCAAGAATTTTATTGGACATAGTACATGAGGGCGGGACAAAGGTGGAAGGAATCCTAAGGCCAGTATAGGATGGGTTGATGTATGGTCCAGCGTTCCTGAAGAAATATTTTAACCAGATTTTTCTGAGAAATTTGAAAAGTTCTGTACGAACTGTGAATGGATCTGGTCTGTTGGTGGGGACATAGGATAATCCTTTACTGAGTACGCGTTGCTCATGTTCATTAAGAGAGTATTTAGAGATGTTCACTACCGGATTAGTGGTGGATGAATCAGTTACCATCGGTACGTCTTGTTGCGCGTGACTCTTTCGCCATGTTGCTCCTGTTGGAAATGGACCTGTTTCTGGGTTTGGCCTCGTCCCGATTCCCAGTTGTTGGTATTCTGGGTTTGGCCGCGTGATTGGCCTCTGGTAGTGTAATTGCCTCTACCTCTCGGGGGTCGCCATGGTCCTGGACGTTGTCCTAAAAAAGGAATGAATTGAGGTGATTGATATCCGTATTCTTGGTAATTATAGGGACGGCTGGAGCCTGCCAGATCTTGTTCTCCCTCCAAGCTATAGGATGAGTCGGAGAAGGTACTGTAGTTTCTTCTTCCCCGAAAGCTGCCACGTCCTCTGTTCGTAAAACGACCTTGGTTGTCTTGTTTGTAATAGTCGTCTTGGAGATACGGATACGTTTTCTTTTTATCGTACAGCCTGATGTCCCTGGCAAGTTTCTCTAGTTTGCGGTATTGGGTGGTGAGGTCAAAGTCTTTTAACAATGTCTCCAGGTTGTTAAGGGTTTCTTTTGCGCTGGCGAGATTAGCATCAGCTGCAATTTCTGCTCTGAGTGTCTTGATTTCAGTAGTCAGTAGTTGGATACGTTCAGCAGCAGTTTCTATGCCAAGCACCATCCAATGGCGAGAGCAGTTGTTCGCTACGTGGCTGAATCCTTCCTTAAATTTGGGTACTTTTACAAAGATAGCTGGTTCAATTTTGATCTGCAAACCAATGGGGATAATGTTTTCTTTGAGGTATCTAGTGAGTAAATGACCGTGCCAGCGGGTACGGATCAATTTCTTTTCAAGCCGTTCTAAACGTTGAATTTTATCCTTAAGGGTAAAGTCTATGGTAGGTAGGTCAGTAGATAGAAAAATATTGTCGGGATTTTCTAGGAGTTTCTCTATATATTCTTCAGAGTAAGAGAGTAGTTCTCGTTCGACCATGGTGTGCTAATACCAAGGGGTATTAAATTTAATTTAAATAAAAGAACCTCGCAGACCAGTGTCTGCACGAAGTAGAGTATGAGAAAAGGGGGTTCACCCAGAACAAGTCACTGGGACCTGGGTCGTAATGATGCTAAGAGGGAAGGGGTCCCAGTTGAAGGAAAATAATTGTATAGAAATGAGACTAAATACAAAAACAATAAATGCGTCTACAATGTTTTAATCACATTATAGAACAAACCAAGGATATAGTATCCAACATTGTCATTTTGAAGAGGTTGAATAGTGCCCCTGGAGGTAAGGAGGAAGTGATATAGTGAGGGTAGTGCAGGTAGGGAATAGTGACAATAAAAACAGATGTATATCTGAAGTATCCACAAATCAATTCTGAATATACACAAAACGGTCAATGATCAGAACAAAAGTATTTCATAGAACACATGCCCAACAGTACATAGTATGTAAGAATAGTGGGTAGGGGGCTGTAATTGAACAGGGACTTGTCGACGTTTCGACCCCAGAATGAGCAGGAATCAGTGGAGTCCTTGCGGCGGGGTCTTCATCAGGACAAAGGGGGATTAGCAACCTATTGATATTAAGTAATAGGTACATATTACTTATCTACTAAAAAATTGCCGTAATTGCATAATTAAAATAAAAATAAACACAGCATATTGCGGGCCTACCTAATAAATCGGTGCCTTGTGTCAGATAATCACATTCAAGGAAATCCGCGAATAGACCGGTATGTCCTGCGGAAGATTCGAACATTGTAGGAGTATTTAATAAAGGAGAAAGGTGACATGATTTACAAAAAGTGCATTAAAATAAGTCTAAAAGACTTACAGTTGACTTGTAAATAAAGGCGTTATGGCAAGATTAGAAAGTTGACCCGGGGACGCTGGACCATGGGATTCACTCGACGTATCTACACAATTAGAGAGTGCCATTACTGATTGTGCTGGTAAAGCTTGCTATCAGGAGACATGAGCAGGCAAAAGTGGCTTACCAGGTATTAATCCTGAAAGTAGAAAGCGTCCCCGTGGAGACACGAAGCTCCGCGTTAGTCAGGTTTCGTGCACTAAAGGGGACAGAGGAGTAGAGCAACAATATTAGTGTTGCGCTCGAAGTAAAGTTGGTAATTAAGGCGTGGGTATGAAATCCGCCGCCGTATAGTGAACAGGCTTACCGGTACGCGATGAGACCGGCGTCTATGCGGCAAACTCGCGATTGAAGGCAGCGTTTCCTGATATGTCCGTAACCCCAGCAACCAAGGCACGTGATCGCATTGGAGCTAGTAGACAGACTACGGGACTTGATTGCACCTAGGCGCTCGGGAAAAGTTATAATACGAACCAGACTGGATAGGAATTATGGCCAGACTGGAAAGATTAAATTAAATAGAATTAAGGAGGCGGCCAGATCTACCATAGATTGGGAATTGTTAAAAAAAAAAAAAAAAAAAAAAAGGGGGGAATTGGTAATCATCAAGGGCCACGTAGTGTTGGTAATTCAAGAAGGGCATTAAGGCCAATTGAAGGCACTGACCGTGCTAGATATAACCAACATGATGAGCAAAAGTGCAATTAGGGATGATTGACATGAAGTATTGTGATACTAATGGGGCAGGGACATAGTAATTAGACAGTATGTCGTACCTGTGGTGTTAGAAGCCTGTTTGGTGTACCAACACAAATCTGATTAACTAGGATCTTATTCAATGAGAGGCAATACATATCAAAAATAGAGTGTCATGGCGTACCTATCAACAACTAATAATACAGAGTTCCCCGGGCAAAGTCAACTAAATGACTGGCATGAGCCTCTCTCTCATCGAGTCAGGCAGAAAGGGTGAGTGTTGTGAACCCTTTTCGGAATTTTTAGGGATACCTCACACAGGTCACCGGTTGGACTACACTTGTAATCCCACCCGGTGATCGTCCAGCGTCATCATCGGTATCCTGCCCCTGCGACAGACTGGCGGTGCAATGCCTGTCGGGCGACAACAGATGTCGCACTTTGGCGGGGATCTTCTATTCCTTCGCCAAAGGGTGTGTGGGTGTGAGGGGCCTAAAAAAAGGAGAAGGGGTTTATGGTTGTGCAAAAGTGAGCGTGGGTGAGATTAAAGAAAGTCAGTAGAGTCCAAAAAATAGATTTTTAATGGCATGGCTCACTGCTTTTTTAAAACCAATAAGGGGTATTGAGGCAGGACAATCAAGGTAGTGGTGCCTCATTCAACCCTTAGTGAACAAATGGTCAACATGTTTCTCGCCACGAAGGCAATTCGTCAGGACCAAAAAGTATATAAACATAAACAGTGCTCATATAATTGCAGGGGATCCCTCAGTGGTCAGAGGGATCCGGTATACGACCTGGTGTGTGTCGTATGGTAATCCTTCGTCAGGACCCTTCCCAGAACTGAAATCGAAGGGAGGAGAAGAAGGATGTCATCAGAAGATTCTATATATCTCTACATGTCCCTCGGTAGACCTTACATGCACTTTTGACATGCTAGCATAGTGTAGCGAGGTGTGGATGGGTCTCTCGAGGTCCCATCGTGAAGAGATATAAGAGTGAGAGAGAGACAGAAGGCTATTATGAAGAACGTGGAATTCTCGCGTCCTGTGACTTTCAGGAGTATACATTTACTGGGCATGCAATAAGTCTGCCCTGGGATGTGGCATGCACAATGGTATATAGCAGACTCATTTTGCTGAAACACGTCATGCGTTAAAAAATCTTGTGATCTAGACGGCTGTGAATTAGCCTTTGGCACACGTGATTACAAGCAGTGTTTAAGACAACATTTACGGAGAAAAACATATTCAGACATTTCTTTGAAAAATTCAAAGACGAGCACTAGATGGCGTCAGTGTGCTAGAAGGGGGGACTAAACCTTATTGTGAACCAAGAAACATGCCGGGATATCGTAGCGAAAACGAGCTACGTTAGAACCTTACCCGTGTTGTTTACTAGGGAAGCTCCCTCGCGCTGACCTGGTGGGGCCAGAACTTGGTGTGAGACACCTAAAAGGAGTAAGGATTGCCGCCGGATTAGGGGTTGGTCGGACAGCGCGTCTTACCGTTTAACCAGCTTCAAGGTCGGACCCTAGCCACGGCGATCAGAAGGACTCGCTCGCGGAGGTCGTAGAACGGAGCAGAGCGCCTTACCTGATTGTTCTTGGCAGAGGGCGTCTAGGCACCTACCCCTCCCACTTCGGATGCTACCGCAGGACAGCCGGTGGAGCTGTACCGTCCCGGAGACTCTGGTTAAGACCGGGAAGTGCGGGAATTAGGTGGGCGTGTTCAGGATGTGTTGCCAGGCAACGCAATGCCGTGAATGGACAGCGAAGATGCCCTCGTTGTATGTCGAGGAGGGTCGAAAGGCTGGGTGCCATCTTGGAAGGGGGAAGTAGTACTGTTGATACTGCTAGGGAGGTAGTCGTAGGTTCATCTACAGATCCCTCTGTGCTAACAACAGAGACAGGGGTAATTCTATTTCTTGGTTCAAAAGGTTTCTGGCATAATAAGGACAAAGTAGTCCCAGCATTCAGTTATCTGGTGAGCATTGTCCAGGGCACCGCATCGTTTAGACCATTTTCATCGGTATGTAGACGGTGTACCCATCTCTGCTCCAGTCTGAACAGGGCTTGTTGGTTCATTCCAGGTTGGCATTCTAGGACAGTCCACTGTATATCTTCAGTGGTGTGTTTGTGTTCCTTACAATGGTCATAAAGCCTGGTGTGTGATTTGGTACATCGGATATTGCTATTGTGCTCCATTATGCGTTGTTTGACAGGGCGCATCGTCATCCCGATGTACAGCATCTTGCAGGGGCACACCAAGATGTATATACATCTCGAGCTGTTACAGTTGGTGTGTTTGTTTATAGTCCAGATGAAATCCCCTGGGAGTTCGATAGTTTTGCCTTGGATTGTTTGGGGGCATACTACACAGGAACCACATCTGTAGTGTCCAGTGACAGGGGGTAGATCCCATAGAGTTCTGACAGGTCGAGTGCACGATTTCTTTGGGCGGGTGTGGATCAGTGTGTCCTTCAGGTTCGCGGTCCTCTTGAAAGCAAACCGTGGTCGCGCCAGTTCCATCCCTGCAGAGTTCAGGATCCCCCAATGTGTGGTCACGGCTTTTTTAATGAACGAGGAATGCCTGGTGTACGAAGTGACACAGGTGATGGTGTCATCTGGTTCTTTTGGGTGAACCTCGAGAAGGGCATCTCTGTTGTTGTTCAATGCTCGTTTTAACGATTTTTTCAACAACCGTGTTGGGTATCCTCTGTCCTGGAGTTTATGTTGCAGGGTCTGGGCCTCTTGTTTGAAGTTTTGGACAGAGCTACAGTTTCTCCGTATTCGAAGGAATTGCCCAAAAGGCAAATTGTCTCGCAGAGCTTTTGTATGGTGGCTTTGGTAGAGGAGTAAACTGTTTCTGTCAGTGTCTTTCTTGTATAACGAGGTAGTGATAGCTTCCGATTCTAGCCTGATGGTTAGATCGAGGAAAGGTATTGATGTTTCTGAGATGGTGCCGGTAAATTTCAGGAAGGGGTCTTGTAGATTGATCCATTCGCAGAAGGCTGCACAGCTCGAACGATCCCCTTTCCAGAAAATCAAGATGTCGTCAATATAGCGACGCCAGAGAGTCAGGTTCTCTCGGTATGGGTTATGCTCTGGGGGGTAGATGTATTTCTTTTCGAACGAGGCCATGTAGATGCACGCCAGGCTCGGCGCGAAGGTAGAACCCATAGAGGTCCCCCGGACCTGATGGTATAATTGGGACTCGTACCTGAAGAAATTTTCGGTCAGGGCAATATGGGCAAGTTCCATGATGAAGGCTATCGGTGTTGGGGACAGCCATTCTTCTTCTCGCATCAATGAATCGACTGCTTCCAGGGTCGCTTGTTGCGGAATATTCGTATATAGTGCCTCCACGTCAAGGGTGAGCAGCAGGTCAGTGTCTTCTCTCCCATCGATATCTGCGATCAGACGAAGGACGTCCCTGGTATCTTGCAGGTAAGATGGTATCTGTTTGACAAAAGGTTGAAAAAAAGCATCGCAGAATTGCGAAAGCGGTTCTAACAGTGACCCAATACCTGAAACAATCGATCTCCCCGGGACCGGAGAGGTGCCCTTGTGTATTTTGGGGAGAGTATAGAAGTAAGGGGTGACAGGATCTAGTGTCACCAAGAAGTCTGCCTCCTTCTTACTAATCCATTCATTAGTCTCCCCCTCAATGACAAGGCCCATGATGGTAGTGGAAAGTCGTTTAGTTGGGTCCTCCTGGAGTGGTCTGTAATGGGTAGTGTTTGCTAGTTGTCTCCTGCATTCACGATCATAATCTTCGTAATTCTGTATGACCGTAGCGCCCCCCTTGTCTGCCTGCTTAATGACGATTGATTCGTCTCGGCCTAGATCATTAGATGCTAGTCGTTCTGCAGTGGACAGATTATGAAAAGTTCTGGTCGGGGGTATGTTCCGCATGCTCCTCAGGACCGCCCGTTCGAAAGTTAGAACTTCGGGTGGTACCATCCCGTCAGTGGGGGTAAAAGTGGAAGGTTTTCTCAGGCCCGTGTCGAGATCCGGAAGTTCAGGTTGGTTTTCGAAGAAAGCCCGAAGGCGAATCTTCCTGAAAAATTGTTTCAGCTCGATCATCTCTTGGAATGTATCAGGGGTTGGTGTAGGGACAAATCCTAGACCTTTCTCTAAGACTTGCGTCTCGGTTGGTGTCAGGGTTCTGTTTGATAAATTGACAATTAGGCTCGTCTCCCCCTGGATGACGTGCTCCTGGTCTCCATTGCCGTAGGTGCTGGTGTTTGGTCCTGCCACTGTACTCCCTTTTGCCCGCCTCGCTTTCGCCCTCTTCCTCTGCCCCAACCTCTGCCTTGAAAAGGTGGCGGATTAAGGGGGTAGAATTGTGGGGGGCCTTGTGGGTAGAAGGGGTACTGCCATGGGGGTGCCATATGTGGTGGTCCGTGGAAGACTGGGCCTTGATGATAGCCTTGTTGCCATGCACGGGGTGGACGAGGATTCTTGGGTGGGTATCCGCCACTGGAGTCACTGCTCGTCGATCCGCGTCTGGTATCACTCCCTGAGTTATCATCAGAAGAATAAGTTTTCTTCTTTCCTTTGAAATCATCCTTCAGGTAGGGGTATACTTTCTCTTTCGCAAATTTTGCAATATCTTTCTCGAGTTTGGTTGTTTTTTGTTTGGTTTGATGGTAACTGATTCATCCACCACTAATCCGGTAGTGAACATCTCTAAATACTCTCTTAATGAACGTGAGCAATGCGTACTCAGTAAAGGATTATCCTATGTCCCCACCAACAGACCAGATCCATTCACAGTTCGTACAGAACTTTTCAACTTTTTCAGAAAAATCAGGTTAAAATATTTCTTCAGGAACGCTGGACCATACATCAACCCATCCTATACTGGCCTTAGGATTCCTTCCACCTTTGTCCGGCCCTCATGTACTATGTCCAATAACATTCTTGCATATGAAGCGGTGGTATGGAGAGATGTTAACAGCATATTACTTGAAAAAACTTTTACCAAATATAACACCAGCAAGGTCGAGAAAGCTGCTCTTCAATCACTGGCCAACAACACGCAGGTTGTTATCAAACCAGCAGATAAAGGTGGGGCAATTGTCATCCAAGACGTTTTGAAATACGAATCTGAAATTAAACGACAATTGATGGACGGTATCAGCTATCAAATACTCAGATCTGATCCATCCAAGGCTATAGCTTGTGAAATTTTAGAACTAACCCAACAAGGCTATGATCAAGGTTTCCTGTCCAAGAGTGAATTTGAATATCTAAACCAACAACATCCTCGTCTAGCTACCATCTACACACTCCCAAAGATCCATAAGAATATGGTGGATCCACCTGGACGTCCGATCGTTTCAGGGTGTGGATCGATACTCGAACCTCTTGGTAGATATATCGACTTCTTTTTGAAACCTCTGGCTGAAGCAACGCAGACATATCTGAGGGATACCTTGCAAACAATCAACATTGTGGAAAATCTACCATTTGACCCACTAAATCAAATTCTTGCTACTTGTGATGTAGTATCCCTCTACACCTGTATCCCTCAAGAGGAAGCCTTAGCGGTCATTACCAGATGTCTACAAAAGAGACCAGCACCAATGCAAGTTCCCACGGAATTAATCACAGCCTTGCTCCAGATAGCAATGACAAAAAACTTTTTCATGTTCCACAATGAGTTCTTCCTACAGACCCAAGGAGTTGCGATGGGTGCTCCCTTCGCCCCTGATGTGGCCATCCTCTATATGGCAGCATTTGAGGACAGCACTGTACTCAATACGCAGAATCCATTCAGAGATCATCTACATCTCTGGGTACGTTACATCGACGATATTCTCCTAATTTGGAATGGCGAATCAATGATATTGATGGGGTTGGTATGATGTTTATTTTATAAAAATCATGGTGACTCAGTTGAGTTTTGTCGATTAGGGGTGGCACCTGTTAGGTGTCTTTAGAAAGCCCTCACCCACCAACCTAGTTGGTGGCATGCTTCATCATCGGGCCCACCCAGTGACACCTAGCGTGTCCCGGGTGTGCTACGACGCCTAGTTACAGCGGAGCAGGTATGTCACTGTGTGTGCGGTGAAGGGTAGTGAGATAGTGAGTTTAAAACGGCTTGGCGGGGGTCCCAGTCCTTGAAAACTTTATTAGTTGGGCCTCCGTCAGCTGTTAAAAAATAAGGCTGTTGGACGTTGGGGGCGGGTTACGACCTCCCACGTCCTTTAAAGTGTCAACATGTTTCAGCCAGTGCCTTATCAATATACTGGCTTTCTTCAGGACTAAAATGTGGGTGTGAATTAAAAATCAAAAACTAGTGGGTGTGTAGTGTGGACTATGTGTCTACACGCCCTAAAGTGTATCTAACTGTGAGAGGGGGGATTCCCTTCTCAAGATCACCTGTACAAATAACATAAAGGACAAGGACAAAACATACAGGGAAAGAAAGAGTCACAAAAACGATATATGTCATATATATCATGGCAGCCGGCTTAATAGCGATGAGGTGCAGGCTATCAGCGGCTCAAGTGTAATGGTATTGGTGGTACCATTATGGTGGAAGATCACACTAGAACTTCAAGGTGAAGTGGTTTAAAAAAACGGAGTATTATAACAGTGGTGAGGAAGAGTGTAGAATGAGGCGTAAGGTTTATGGCTTACGCTAGTTTTAAGAAGTGTCCTCTTCAAGGTTTGTTGAGGTGGCAAGGGGTTGACCCTGGGGGGGAGAATAAAGGGTGGACCACTGGAGTTAGGAACCTGTAGGGAGAAAAGAGCGGTAGCGCTTACCCATGGTCGAGGTGGTTGTTGCTGCATACTCACAGGATTTCTGGTCAGCGCCGGCTATGGACCTGTTGTGCCTCCTTCGTGAAACCGGTAAGGTATGGCCTGTGCCGCCGGTTTAAATACTGAGGCTAATTGGTAAATCGTGCGCACCTGGGGATTGATAGGAATGGTGAAAAGACTCGTGTTTGCCGAGTCATTATTGTGCCCAGGTGAGTGCCGGTTCTGCCGCGTAGAGACGCGGTGTAGCGTGTGAAGTTCGCGCATGCGCGGCGGCACTAGCATCCTGCGCATGCGTGGGGCCGTGCGAGCCACCGCGCATGCGCGTTCCCCCGGGCGCTCTCTAGCGGAATTCTGTCGGTGTGCGCTGGGGGCATCCGCTTGAAATACAAGTGATTAAAGGATTCGAGCTATATAAATTGGTGATTTATATCCTAATGGTGAAGGCGCTCCTGGGGTTATCCAGGCAAATATGATGGGCAAGGCAACAAGCTATGTCCTATCCAGGCTAATCATGAGCCTGGATAGGACATAGCTTGTTGCCTTGCCCATCATATTTGCCTGGATAGTGCATAATCAATCACACCAGCACCAGGGGCGCCTTTAACCCCAGGAGCGCCTTCACCATTAGGATATAAATCACCAATTTATATAGCTCGAATCCTTTAATCACTTGTATTTCAAGCGGATGCCCCCAGCGCACACCAACAGAATTCCGCTAGATAGCGCCCGGGGTACGCGCATGCACGGTGGCTCGCACGGCCCCACGCATGCGCAGGATGCTAGTGCCGCCGCGCATGCGCGAACTTCACACGCTACACCGCGTCTCTACGCGGCAGAACCGGCACTCACCTGGGCACAATAATGACTCGGCAAACACAAGTCTTTTCACCATTCCTATCAATCCCCAGGTGCGCACGATTTACCAATTAGCCTCAGTATTTAAACCGGCGGCACAGGCCATACCTTACCGGTTTCACGAAGGAGGCACAACAGGTCCATAGCCGGCGCTGACCAGAAATCCTGTGAGTATGCAGCAACAACCACCTCGACCATGGGTAAGCGCTACCGCTCTTTTCTCCCTACAGGTTCCTAACTCCAGTGGTCCACCCTTTATTCTCCCCCCCAGGGTCAACCCCTTGCCACCTCAACAAACCTTGAAGAGGACACTTCTTAAAACTAGCGTAAGCCATAAACCTTAGGCCTCATTCTTCACTCTTTCTCACCACTGTTATAATACTCCGTTTTTTTAAACCACTTCACCTCGAAGTTCTAGTGCGATCTTCCACCATAATGGTACCACCAATACCATTACACTTGAGCCGCTGATAGCCTGCACCTCATCGCTATTAAGCCGGCTGCCATGATATATATGACATATATCGTTTTTGTGACTCTTTCTTTCCCTGTATGTTTTGTCCTTGTCCTTTATGTTATTTGTACAGGTGATCTTGAGAAGGGAATCCCCCCCTCTCACAGTTAGATACACTTTAGGGCGTGTAGACACACAGTCCACACTACACACCCACTAGTTTTTAATTTTTAATTCACACCCACATTTTAGTCCTGAAGAAAGCCAGTATATTGATAAGGCACTGGCTGAAACATGTTGACACTTTAAAGGACGTGGGAGGTCGTAACCCGCCCCCAACGTCCAACAGCCTTATTTTTAACCGCTGACAGAGGCCCAACTAATAAAGTTTTCAAGGACTGGGACCCCCGCCAAGCCGTTTTAAACTCACTATCTCACTACCCTTCACCGCACACACAGTGACATACCTGCTCCGCTGTAACCAGGCGTCGTAGCACACCCGGGACACGCTAGGTGTCACTGGGTGGGCCCGATGATGAAGCATGCCACCAACTAGGTTGGTGGGTGAGGGCTTTCTAAAGACACCTAACAGGTGCCACCCCTAATCGACAAAACTCAACTGAGTCACCATGATTTTTATAAAATAAACATCATACCAACCCCATCCATAGCTAGTCTCTTTTTGATAACTTTACATATAAACTGGGGATTTGGACTAGCTTTCTGGTCCTCTCTCTCCCTCTTGATACACGCACGGAATCAATGATATTGTCATCGTTCCACACGTGGCTCAATCACCAGCTACCCCACCTACAATTCACTCTCAAGTCTGACAATAAAACAGTTGATTTTCTCGACATTACTATATGTGAAGATCAAGGACGTCTTCTAACTACACTCTATAGGAAATCTACAGAGAGAAATTCTTTACTCCAATACAATAGTCATCACCCCCGGGCACTACGGGATAATCTTCCCTTCAGACAGTTTCTGCGAGTTCGCAGGAACTGTTCCAACAAAGAACATTATCTACAACAATCTGAGGATCTGTCCAACCGCTTACAACCACGTGGATATCCTAGGAGACTGGTCACCAAAGCTCGCAAAAGAGCCTGGTTCTACCCCCGTGAGGAACTTCTGAAACAAAAAGACTCTACCACCAATCAACCAGACCGCATAGTTTGTGTCACCACCTTCTCGACCAAGTGCAATAAAATCAAACACACAGTCAATCACCATTGGAAACTCATTTCCGACGATCTGAACCATCCAGGCAATCCCCTACACGCTTTCAAGAAAGCTAAGAGTGTTAAAGACTACGTAGTACGTTCTCTTCTTTCCACCCCGCAAGAACCAACTATAAGATCGTTATGGAATCTCCAACCGGTTATTGGTCACTTTAGATGCGGCCATTGCAAGGCCTGTGATACTACCATCCAGACAAAAGAATTCCAGCACAATCAAGCCAAAGTACAACTTAAGACACTGACGAACTGTAACACCTTGAACGTTATCTATGCCATAGTGTGTCCATGTAATCCTATTTACATTGGACAGACACAACAGAAAGCCAAGATGCGCATTCTGCAGCACATGAGCAGAATCAGGTGTGAGGTAACAGGTGCACCCCTGGTTGACCACTTCAGATCAGCTGCCCATTCCCCTGAGAGTCTCAAATGGGTCATACTTGAAAAAGCAAATCTAGGACCCCGGGGTGGGAATATTACCACTATCCTTAACATCCGTGAGCTCAAGTGGATGTTTTTCTTCAATTCTATACAATCAGGTCTCAATGAACATGATAGTTCATTTTCCCAGCTAACCACCTTAATCTGACACTCTGTATAGTAATAGACTCTGATCTCACTGATCCATTTTATTATGTGAATGACAACCAACTGTTTTCACCAGGTCTTCACCGTCATGCGACAGGTACACCTGTGATCCTGCTCTCCTCATTATGAAAAGTATACCACATGATAACTAATCTTTATACTATACCATACATATCGTACACCCATGACATTGTACCATGGCCTTTACCATCATGCGATAGGTACGCCATGACACTCTATTTTTGATATGTATTGCCTCTCATTGAATAAGATCCTAGTTAATGAGATTTGTGTTGGTACACCAAACAGGCTTCTAACACCACAGGTACGACATACTGTCTAATTACTATGTCCCTGCCCCATTAGTATCACAATACTTCATGTCAATCATCCCTAATTGCACTTTTGCTCATCATGTTGGTTATATCTAGCACGGTCAGTGCCTTCAATTGGCGTTAATGCCCTTCTTGAATACCAACACTATGTGGCCCTTGATGATTACCAATTCCCCCTTTTTTTTTTTTTTTTAACAATTCCCAATCTATGGTAAATCTGGCCGCCTCCTTAATTCTATTTAATTTAATCTTTCCAGTCTGGCCGTAATTCCTATCCAGTCTGGTTCGTATTATAACTTTTCCCGAGCGCCTAGGTGCACATCAAGTCCCGTAGTCTGTCTACTAGCTCCAATGCGATCAGGTGCCCTGGTTGCTGGGGTTACGGACATATCAGGAAACGCTGCCTTCAATTGCGAGTTTGCCGCATAGACGCCGGTCTCATCGCGTGCCGGTAAGCCTGTTCACTATACGGCGGCGGATTTCATACCCACGCCTTAATTACCAACTTTACTTCGAGCGCAACACTAATATCGTTGCTCTACTCCTCTGTCCCCTTTAGTGCACGAAACCTGACTAACGCGGAGCTCCGTGTCTCCACGGGGACGCTTCCTACTTTCAGGATTAATACCTGGTAAGCCACTTCTGCCTGCTCATGTCTCCTGATAGCAAGCTTTACCAGCACAATCAGTAATGGCACTCTCTAATTGTGTAGATACGTCGAGTGAATCCCATGGTCCAGCGTCCCCGGGTCAACTTTCTAATTTTGCCATAACACCTTTATTTAGAAGTCAACTGTTAGTCTTTTTGACTTATTTTAATGCACTTTTTGTAAATCGTGTCACCTTTCACCTTTATTAAATACTCATACAATGTTCGAATCTTCCGCAGGACATACCAGTCTATTCGCGGATTTCCTTGAATGTGATTATCTGACACAAGGCACCGATTTATTAGGTAGGCCCGCAATATGGTGTGTTTATTTTCATTTTAATTATGCAATTACGGCAATTTTTTAGTATATAAGTAATATGTACCTATTACTTAATATCAATAGGTTGCTAGTCCCCCTTTGTCCTGATGAAGAGCCCGCCGCAAGGACTCCACTGATTCCTGCTCATTCTGGGGTCGAAACGTCGACAAGTCCCTGTTCGATTACAGCCCCCTACCCACTATTCTTACATACTATGTACTGTGGGGCATGTGTTCTATGAAATACTTTTGTTCTGATCATTGACCGTTTTGTGTATATTCAGAATTGATTTGTGGATACTTCAGATATACATCTGTTTTTATTGTCACTATTCCCTACCTGCACTATCCTCACTATATCACTTCCTCCTTACCTCCAGGGGCATTATTCAACCTCTTCAAAATGACAATGTTGGATACTATATCCTTGGTTTGTTCTATACTGTGATTAAAACATTGTAGACGCATTTATTGTTTTTGTATTTAGTCTCATTTGTATACAATTATTTTCCTTCAACTGGGACCCCTTCCCTCTTAGCATCACTGTCTTCTTGCAGCAACAATTTTCATGGTTGTGCCATAGGAATGCACACAATATTGTTGTTTTTGCACATTTGTAGAGTGTATCTTTGTCACAGGGCAACCCTGTAACCTTGTTTGCAGCGCTGTCCAGTACCAGTCCCATGCATATATGTTGTGCCACGAATTATCACCTTCCTTAGGGACATGTATGTTGTGGCTTTACATTCCGGGAGCTATTGTGTATTTGCATGAGTTTGCTTGTTTCTCTCATGTCTGTGACAGCCTTGCTAATCTTGCAAGGTGCAGTTAGTCAACTTGTTAGCATTATTTGGATACGTAACGCCTACTTTGCATGTCATTGCCATAGTTTTTTTGGGACATGCAATGCCATTGACATAGAAGTTGCTATCACTCCTGAGCATTTGCTCTCATCTGTATGCTACAGCTTGCTAATGTGATTAAACATTCTTGGCACTTAAGCTACACAAACAGTGCTGCAGACTCGCTGATGATCCATTTGTATAATTAACTATGGTGCATATTTGCTGGATGTTTAGCAGCTGGACTGCGCCCCTTGCGATATAGGTGTGCTGCAGTGCATGCATAGGTACAGACCATGAATGGAGGCCTTCGGTGAGATGGTGCGCATTCCTGCAAACTATTGATGTTGGATGTTCTTTCACTGCAAGAACACCATTGGTACACTTATGTTTTTCCCATGGTCGTGACAACATAGATGTGCTGTATTCACTGTATGTCATTACATGTTGTTATTCATGTTATATACGTCATTCATCCAGACGTAGCTGGTCAGTGCTTAAGTCATGCATTCATGTGAGGAGCATCATTCAAGTACAGCAAACCGTGCTGCAGGCCTCTCCCGGTGGCACTGCCTCACCCCTATACCTACCATGATGCAGGTGTGAGGTACTGACACAATTACCAGATGCTAATGTATTTCCAAAATTTGGATGGATTGCACAGCACCACTACTGATATTTTTGTTTGGATGTGCAGACCCACCATGCATACGTTATGCATGATGCTTGTGTAATGTGGCACAGGGCTTCACATGCTGAGTAACATTCCTGAGTACTTTCCCTTACATATGCAGATGATGTGGCTGAAACCATCATGCACAAAGTAGTACAATGACAGATTTTGGGCCTGCATGGGGTGACTATCAGTAGGGTCTCTTTATTGGTGTCACCTGTCCTTCACAACGACATAGGTGCACAAGGTCATCCAGCTCTTCCTGTTGTGATGGGCTGCCTCCTCCTGTCACGGTTGCTTCTTTGCGGTTTTTTTGCCATTTTTTCTTTTGTCCTGCGCTTTATGTCATTCCAGCGTTTCTTAATGTCAATGACTGTCCTCTTAGATTGGGCCACACAGTTGACCTTTGTCAATATGGACTGCCAAATGGCCTCTTTTTTTGATAATGGCAACTTGGAACTTGCAAAAAGCTGGTGCTGGTGGTCTGTCACCTCATTGATGAGTATGTCGTTCTCCTCAGCACTGACATTTATTTTCCTTTTCCTCTTTCCATGTGTTTCTCCCTGTGTTTCAGGCAGGGCATCCTGGCTGCCATGTGGAAGGTTCCCTAGACTGCTGCTGTGTCCTTCAGGCTCCATGGTAGCAATTTTTTCGATTTGCGGGAGAATTAGGAGATGGATGCGTGTATTTTTGGCGTTTTCCGGATTCTGACGCAATGTGAAAGTGGCGCAGTGAAGCGTACACTTGCGTCAGTACCGCGATTGTGACTTACGGCACTTTTCCAGCACTTGCGTGACTTTCCGGTGCGTCAGGATAGCAGCGTCTGCGTCACTTTTTTCCGACTTTCGGCATCATGTGCAACATGATGCGCCATTGCATTAATCTGACGCATCCGCGTCGCATAATTCTGACGCAGCGCGTCGTACGGAATTGTGACGCATCCCTGCGCCTGCGCAAGGATGCGTCACTTTTCATAAATGAGGGCCCAGGTCCTTAAACTTTATTTTAAAAAGTTCAAATAAGGACATGGTCCTTATCTCTGGGGGCATTGAGTGCCGCAGTCGAAGGGCACTCCCTGAAAACGACTGCTTAGGCATTTTAGATCTATTTTAAATAGGGGTTTGGATAACAAGGAAAGCTGCACTCCTTACTTGTCTTTGTCTGCATGAGGAGTATAGTTTCCTGTCTAGGTACCTGGACGGCCTTGAGAGGGCTCGCAGATGAGTAAGAGAGCTGGTGGATGCCTTGTCGGCTCTTCATGCCCGAGCACTCCCACCGTCATTAGTTACTTCCACTGGGAACTCAATCAATCAAAATTATGTTAATTTAGACCAATGGCCTTTAAACAACACACCAATAAGATATATTATGGATACATATTTAAAAATAAATTTCATGTAATAAGACCATATAAAATTATCATATAAAACATATATCCAATAAAATTTACATATATTCCAATAAAATCTGCAGGTACCCATGAGTGGTACCTCAACCCTCCTCCTAGTTCTCTATAAACATTACCCCTACTGCCCTCATGAATCTTCCAATAGCACATGCTAATCTACATTACCACTGGGAGCTGCTGCACAGGAGACCACTGGAGTGGATTCCTCACTGCAGTGCCGGCACAAGTCTAGAGGAGCGGGCCTGTGATAAACGTTGGGGAGTTGGAAGACCTTGTATTTCTTCCCCCTTGTCTACTTTTCCAGAGATTGAATAGAAGGCACCAGACCTGGGAGAGAGTAAAGGTGTCCTGACCTTAGTAGTTGCACTGTAGGGGCCAGAGAAAAGTGAGTCACCACTGACTGCCTACTCTAAGGATGAATGTGGTTTCTACTTGAATCTGCATTTAAGGGATTCACTGCGTGCAATACTACCTAACCCCTATCTGGGGGTACTTCGGATGCACAGCACAATCCTAGGGCTGGTGCGCATTGTGTTCAAGAGGGACCTGAAAGTGTTTTAAAAAAAGGTCAGTGCTGCAGGAAAGGTTTTGGAGATCTAACCTTTAAGACCAAAAGAACAGGTGTGGGGAGATCCCCTGGTCTGCCCAATAAACAGAGCTGCTGGTAGGGTGAGAAATAAGACAGCTGCCCAGCTGAAAGTTACCCCCTCTTTAAATTCCTTCTTTCGGGTTATGGTGCCACCTGCTTCCTTGCAGATTTGGAAGGAGAGACTCTCTATTGAAAGTACTGGAGATAGGAGGCAAGGTAGGGGGGCTAGCCCACGCCCACCTGGCAGTAATACTACAGGAACTTCCACAGAGTCAGTCATAGAGCAAATTGACTCTGCAGTGGGAGGTCCTACCCTGTACAACCCCCTGATAACCGTGGCATTAAATCAGCAGTGCCTGGCACTTCCTACGAGGCGCAACAAGGAAGAGGAGGTCCTTTAGGAGAGCAATGGGCGAGTCAATCCCCATACCAAGCAGTGCTATGCCGGGTGAAGTTGAGGATCCTGGGCGGCTCAAGGGATCACTAGCATGAATTTTGCTGGGCCTTAGGGTTAAGACCAAGAATAGATTTGAAGTCTCTGAGGTTAGTCAGTTGGGGATCCAAGACTCATGAGTAAAAAACATGTTGGTGAAATTGTCCAATGCAGTGAAGTGGGCATTGCATTAAAGAATGTCCCCTTTACTAGTAAGCAATTCACGTTTGTAATAAGGTTAGATCTATGTAAGGCCACAGAACAGCACCAGTGGGATCTGTGCAGAAAAATGAATGAGCTCCACAAGCTGGGTGCTAACGCTCAACTGAAATCTCCGGTTATGCTCGGCATAATGTGGAACAATCAAATGTATAAATATGGCAGTCCGGAGGAGGTTGATGCTCGGAATGAGTCCATTATAAAGGACACTGACCATTAAGCTGCTCTTGGGTAGAGTACTATAGTATATCTGAATAGAGTGGGGCTGGGGCGCTGGGGGAAGGTAAGGTCGGTGCACTCTATGATGTTATAGGTTTTCTCCTCCAGTACAGTGTTCATATAGCATTAAAAATGGCAATTAGTGACAGGAGCGTTTCCGGTTGAGGGTGGTGGTGGTGGGGGGGTGGGGTTAGGGGGTCAACCACTAGGTGGGGAGCAGGGGCAAAAAATCTCCAAACGGTTTTTAGTCCTCATGTTCACCATATTTCATTACAGTTATCGTAATATGGCCTCTAGCCAGTAAAACTGTAATAGGTGATGCAGTATGAAAATTAGGGCCAGTTGAAGATTGGAATAGTAATAAGGGTACTACCTTGGAATATAAATGGGCTTAGGTCTATGGGGAGGCAGAACACTGTGTTTCAGTATCTGAAGGATTGTATGGCCCATATTATAAAATTGCAGGAGTCTCATCTGACTGCAATAGAGATTAGGGCTCTGTGCTCGAAACAAAAGTGGATCAGGCAGTATGCCATATCTGATCAAGCCAAATATTCGAAGGGGGTCGCGGTCATTGTAAGGAAAGGAGTAAGGGTGGAATTGCGGGACTACAAAACTGATTGTTCAGGGAGATGGGTTTTAGGGCAGGTGAGGTGGTCTAATTATAACTTTTTGTATGCAGGATTTTATGGCCCGAAATTGAACGACCCATCATACCTCTTAAATCTGGAGTGGAATTTATTATATTTGTGTGGCGAGATTGAATGGGTCATTAGAGGGGGTATACATACCATAGTAAGAAGTACTGTCATTTTCTCTAGATTAGATTTTTTGTTGTTGACAATACCATTTTGTAGAGGGTTGGGGAGGTCAAGCATTTGCCAGAACAGGAAACATCCATCTCAACGCAATCATTACAATACAGTACCGTTACATCGCATGCCATTACAACGCATGTCACTACAACACGTCATTAGAACGCAAGCCATTACTACGCATACCATTACAGCACATGCCATTACAACGCAATATAAGGTAAGTAATGGAGATTTTTTAGTTTTAGGGTGGGTATGAGTTTTGGGGTACATTATCCAACACTTACCCTACTGTTGCACTCACAGTGATGCCCCTGTCCCTCAACCATCCCCTAAGGTTTATTAAATCTGGGCAGACCTCCTCCTTGTAGAGGGTTGAGAATAAGGACCCTCAATTTGCCCTACCTTAGTGGAGATCCCCCCTGAGAGTTAACTACCAGCTCTTTTATGTTATTCCTAGTCCTCACCGATCTTACCTTTTAGGCCAGTAATGTCCCGCTCTTCTCCCCATACTCAAACGGCCTCGCACAATTAGCCTGCCACCTATTGACCAGCATCTGAAAAAACACAAGGTGTAATTGACTATGCCCAACCTAAAATGGTCAGGTTGAAATTTGTGATGGGCACACTGTACAAGATTAAGAAAATGCTGCTTTGACATGAGCTCTAACACTTCAAATTCTTAACCCAGGGCATATTTGTGAGAAAGAAAAGCAGTTGTGACAGATATCAGATCCTGTACTTTTATGGAATTTTAGTTAGTAAATATCACAGGTCTGCTAAGGACGCTCCATATTTTGAACACAATTTAGCCAAAGTATCTTGTTGGCTCCTTCTAATACCAGATCATTTAAAATAACTCATTATTAAAATGTGTTTTGATCTTAAACTTTAAAGAAACCCACAGAAGAATAGTGCGAAGTTTAACAATGTCCTCCAGAAAGGGTAAATCAAGCTCTGTGAGGCATATGTAGGATGATATACTATGGGGTAGGGCTAATGAGCACCTCAAAATCTACTATCCATAGTTAGAATATTAACATTGTTAATATAACCCCTCTTACCAGCTGCATAACATACATTCAATATACGTTTGTTGTTGTAAATTTCAATCATGGGTTTAATGGACTTGACGGCTCTTGAGACTCAGATTTTCAGCTTTACTTTTTCATGAACTGAAATGCCAGTCTCTATTTCTTCTTGTTGCTCATGATTTCAATCAATCAATGAACTTTATTTAGATGAAAACAACATATCCATAACAGTGCAAATTAAAAAACATACATCAGGATTAATATGGATCTCCAGTAATACAGTACCTAATTTATGGTTAAACAATCAAAGGAAACATCCATTTTAAAAACACTGGATAAAATACAAATGATTTAACAAGGTTGCATAGAATTGCAGGTGCGCACCGCAGCTTTCAAGAATGATCCAACCCGAAAGGTTAGTTCATCATCATTCAGAGCTGGCACCATCACATAGGCTGCCTTATAGTCAATTTCATATAAATCTTTAAAATACGGAATCAAAAATCTTTTAATGAGGAGTGAATAATAAGAACAAAAAAATTAAAAAGTGCAGCATTGATTGTTTGTGTTGCTTATTACAAGGACAGGGTAGGAAATCAAGGTTGGTAATAAAACCCACTGGAAATGACAACAGGTATTTCACAGTGTCAATCCTTAGCCGAAAGAGTAAACCCCTTTCCCAGCGGCTGATTGGTTTTAACAAATATCTAGATACCGCTCGTGTCACATTCTCAATTTCCATTTATCTAACCACTGAGGTTTTTTTACTTTCAGTGTCTAATCTTGTTTTTTTATACAATGCATACAAGGTCTTTTCAAGGGATTTAATAATAATAGAGCTAAGGTCAGAGGGATTTAAAAATACGTGTTTCAGATTTACACTGGCTAAACTTTTGCGAACAGCGGCCAACCATGGTATGTCCATCCCCCTGTCACAATTCAAACAATCTAAAATGATTTCTGTTGTTAACAATGGTGCAGGATTATTCCAAACTCTCAACCAAAATAACGTCGGACGAGCCTTAACATAATCTTCTATATATGGGAGGTTAAGTTCACAATGGCTGGCGTACTTGGACGAGGAAATAGGTGCACCCAGGATTTTACGACAATATCTATTCTCTTCACCATGGATGCAGACACTAATCGTATGCCCCCAGACCTCCGCACCATAGGTTGCAACTGGGATACATTGAAGTCTGTAGATCTTAACAGTGGAGGGCACAACCTCAGCATTCCTTGGCTTAGGAAGCCTGAGTATGATATTAATAGAATTGGTAAACTTCCTCCTACAATAAGTCACATGTTCGTTCCACAAACCATTAGATGCGAACACCAAACCAAGGTTTGGGAAAGTGCGAGTGCTCAATAATTGATTTGAATTTAAAATTATTGATGGATTAGAATGCTTCTTAGACCTACACGTCATCAAGAAAGATTTCTTTAAATTGGTACATAAATCTAGGGCTGCCATGAATTCTACAAAGCCGTTAACCAAAATGTGTAAAGCTTTTGGAGTACATCCCATCAGTACTGCATCGTCAGCGTATAGCAATGCAGGAATTGTATTACCATTGATAGATGGGACATCCTGGGTTAGAGTCACCAAAGACTTATTTAAATCATTAATGTATAAAACGAATAGGAGGGGGGCCAGGACACAGCCCTGCCTGACCCTCCTACCGACTTCAATAGCTTTGGTGACCTCGCCCTCCCTGCTATTGCGTACCCTAGCATGTAGGTCTTTGTGCAAATATGCTAAAAAGGAGACCAGTGACTCCTCCAGTCCATAATCTAAAAGAGTTGACAACAGCCGGGATCTAATAACAAAGTCAAAGGCCGATGTAAGATCCATGAATGCGAGGTATAAAGGTGTTTTCTTGGCTATGTTGTATTTGCCAATAATCAGATTGAGGTTAAGGCATTGTTCCACAGTACCAACTTTGCTCCTAAACCCCAGCTGACACGGATGTAAAACCTGGCATTCTTCAGCCCACGACTTGATCCTGTTATATAATACCCTCCCTAAAATATTTAGAGTATTATCAATCAGGGAGATTGGCCTGTAGCAACTCCGGTTCGACCGATCCCCCTTCTTAAAAATTGACACTTTATTACTGGTCTACCAGGTTTGGGGTATGGGAGAATTTGTTAGGTTATTAAAAACATTTCAAAGTAATGGTGCCCAAAAGTCAGGGTGGCTTTTAATGAGATCAATGGGGAGGCCATCAGGCCCAGGGGCTTTACATCTCAGGCTCTGGGTAATTGCCTCCTCAACTTCAGATAATTAAATCCTAATCCCAGTGGTTGGAATATTCACCTCACAGGCTTGAGTGAGGTCTGGGGCGGCATAGATCTTACTAAAATGGTTCTCCCAGGACTCACTGAAAATATTGCAGCTAATAGGCGACACTGTATTTCCCAGTGATTTCATGCCTTTGACTGCCTGCCAAAACTCCTTGCCGTTTTTTAAGGTGTTTTCCTGTACGAGATTATCCCAGTGGTCTTTAATAATCTCCTCTTTTCTAGTTTTAATAGCTCGCTTATAACTTATCCTAAGCGATTTAACAAGAGGGCCATCTCTAGGTTTGCTTACAAGCGCCCTCCGCAGAGCTCTATTAGCTGCAGAGCAATCAGCGTTAAACCAACCTGGGTCTAAATTAGTTTTCTTGTTGGGCGTGGACAATAGAGATTTAATACCAGTGCAAAGCTGAGAGGCACCAACCACCTACCGGTTGCTCTCTCTGAATGACAAGCATGTGTCTATCAAATTGGGATAAGATCTTACCATTATTTCAAATACTACTCTGTTATTTACGCCACACCACACCAGTCAAAGATTGTCAGTAGTGGTTGTTAAATCACTAGCACCGTGTGCATGGTCATGGATTGGTCTGTGTGTAAAGCTCAGGGTCATGTTTATTGTATTATGATCCCTCTGAACTGTAGGGATTA